>NC_069395.1:35370000-36625000 GCF_027475565.1 Acinonyx jubatus | reverse complement strand
TTCCTCTGATTTACTCATGTCACTTAGCATAATGCATTCTGGCTCCATCCATGTTGTTGCACATGGCAATATTTCTTTCTTTTTGATGGCCGAGTAATATTCCATTGTGTATATATACCACATCTTTATCCATTCATCGGTTGATGGACATTGGGCTCTCTCCACAGTTTGGTTATCATTGATAAGACTGCTGTATAAACATTAGGATGCATGTATCCCTTCAAATCTGTATTTTTGTATGCTTGGGTAAATACCTAATAGTGTAATTGCTGGATCATAGGGTAGTTCTATTTTTAGTTTTTTGAGGAACCTCCACATTGTTCTCTAGAGTGGCTGCACCAGTTTGCATACCCACCCAACAGCACACCCTTGCCAGCACCTGTTGTTTCTTGTGTTGTAAATAGAGTTTTAAAAATTGTCTGTATTACTAATTATTTTGTCTACTTGTTCTGTAAGTTACTGAGAAAGGGGTATATACAATCTTTAATTATGGAATTTTTTTATTTCTATGAATTTTTGCTTTGTAGATTTTGGAGCTATGTTACTAGATGTATACACAGGTAGGACTGCTTTGTCTTCCTGTTGAATGAGTTCTTTTTTTGTTATTAAATATTCCTGTTTTTATTTAATAATACTTATTGCATTTAAGCCTACTTTGTCTGAGGTTAGCATAGACACCCAACTTTCTTTTGGATAGTGTCTGCATGGCGTGCCTTTTTCCATTTCTTTTCTTTACATTTCCTGTGCCTTATTTACTGAAGTATAGTTGACAAACAATGTTACATTAGTTTCAGGTGTTCAACATAGTGATTCAATAGCTCTGTGTGCTGTGCTACCTACAACTGTAGCTACTATACAACACTATGGCAATAACATTGACCATATGCCCTATGCGGTACCTTTTATTCCTGTGATTTATTCATTCCATAACTGGAGGCCTGTACCTCCTACTCCCCTTTACCCATTTTTTTCCTGTACCCCCCACACCCTTCCCTCTGGCAACCATCGGTTTGTTCCTTATATTTATGGGTCTGTTTCTGCTTTTTTGTTTGTTCGTTTGTTTTTTTTATGTAGATTCCACATATAAGTGAAATCATACGGTATTTGTCTTTCTCTGACTGACTTATTTCACTTAGCATTTTACTTTCTGGATCCACCCAGGTTGTTACAAATGGCAAGATTTCATTGTTTTCATGGCTGAGTAATATTCCAATGTGTGTGTGTGTGTGTGTGTGTGTGTGTGTGTGTGTGTGTGTGTGTGTGTGTGTATACCACTTATCTATTCATCTGTCGGTAGACACTTGGGCTGTTTCCATAATTTGGCTATTGTAAATAATGCTGCCATAAACATAGGGATACATATATCTTTTTGAATTAACGTTTCTGTTTTCTTTGGGTAAATACCCAGTAGTAGAATTACTGCATTTCAGGATATTTCTACTTTTTATTTTTGGAGGAACCTCCATACTGTTTTCCACAGTGGCTGCACCAATTTACATTACTGCAAACAGTGTCTAAATGTTCCTTTTTCTCCACATCTTGGTCAACACTTGTTATTTCTTTTTGATAGTAGCCATTCTGACAGATGTGAGGTGATATCTCATAGTGGTTTTGATTTGCATTTCTCTGATGATTAGTGATGTTGAGCATATTTTCATGTGTCTGTTGGCCATCGATGTTTCTTGTTTGGAATAATGTCTACTTAGGTTCTATGTCCATTTTTCAAATTGGATTATTTATTTATTTATTTACTTATTGGTGTTGAGTTGTATAAGTTCTGTATATATTTTAGCTATTAACCTTTAATTAGATATATCATTTGCTTTATCTTCTCCACTCAGTATGTTGCCTTTTCATTTTATTAATGGTATTCTTCCACGGTGCAAAAGCTTTTCATTTTTGATGTAGTCCCAATAGTTTATATTTGCTTTTTTCCCCCTTGCCTAAAGAGACATATCTAGAAAAATGTTGCTAAGGTTGATGTCAAAGAGATTATTGCCTGTGTTTTCTCCTAGGACTTTTATGGTTTCATGTCTTGCTTAGATCTTTAATCCATATTGAGTTTTTTTTGTGTATGGTGTTAGAAAGTGGTCAACATACATTCTTTTGCATGTAGCTGTCCAGTTTTCCCAGTACCATATACTGTCTTTATCCTACTGTGTATTATTTCCTTTTTTGTCATAGATTAATTGACCATATAAGCATGGGTTTATATATGGGACTCTCTATTCTGTTCCATTGATTTGTGTGTCTGTTTTTGTACCAGTGCCATACTGTTTTGATTATTATAGCTTTGTAATATATCTTAAAAATCTGTGATTGTGATGCCTCCATCTTTGTTGTTCTTTCTCAAAATTGCTTTGTCTATTCAAGGTCTTTTTTGGTTCCATACAATTTTTAGGATTATTTGGTCCAATTCTGTGAAAAATGCTATCAGTATTTTGATAGGGGTTGGATTGAATCTGTTGATAACTTTGAGTAGTATGGACATCTTAACAGTTCCTCCAATCCATGATCATGGAATATTTTTCCACTTGTCTGTGTTGTCTTTAATCTCTTTCATCAAATTTTATAGTTTTCAGAATACAGGTCTTTCACCTTCTTGGTTAAGTTTGTTCCCAGGTATTTTATTCTTTTTGGTGCAATTGTAAATGGAATTGTTATCTTAATTTTGCTTTCTGATACTTTGTTATTAGTATGTAAAAAAAAAGGCACAACAGATTTCTGTATATTAATTTTGTATCCTGCAACTTTACTGAATTCATTTATCAGTTCTAATAGTTGTTTTGGTGGAGTCTTTAGGATTATTTGTGTATAGTCTTGTGGCCATATTTAAAAAAAATCTCTTGTAAATAGCAAAGGATTGAGTCTTTTTTATTTGTTGAAAATCTGGTCTATCAACAGTTGTCTTATAATTGGAATATTTAGTCTACTTACTTTTATCATAGTTGTTGCTATCACTGTGTTTTAGTCTGTCATCTTGCTATTTATTTTCTCTTTCCCATACTTGTTTTGTGGTTCCTATTTCTTTTTTTTCCCAAGCTTCTTTGTATGAATTAAGTATTTGTTTATTATTCCATTTAATTTCCTAACTTAGTTTTTTAGTTGTATATATTTTTATTATTCCTTCAGTGCTCTCCCTAGAGATTACAGCTGCATCCTCCACATATTGAAAGCTATTCAGTTAGTACTTTTACCCCTTTGCAAACTACATAAGATATCTTCACAATAAGATATCTTATTTAATTCTATTTAACCTCCTTTTTATCCTTTGTGTTATTTTTGTTATAAACCCACAGGTCTTTGTTGCCATTATTGTTTTAAATAGCCAATATTATTTTTTTGTTGAAAAAAATTTTTTAATGTTAATTTATTTTTGAGAGAGAGAAAAGTGCAAGGAGAGGAGGGGCAGAGAGAGACAGAGACACAGAATCTGAAGCAGGCTCCAGGCTCTGAGCTGTCAGCATAGAGCCCAACGTGGGTCTCAAACTCATGAACTGTGAGATCATGACTTGAGCCAAAGTCGGACACTTAACCAACTGAGCCACCCAGTCACCCCTAAGTAGCCAATATTCTTTCGTATTTATTAATATATAATATTAATACATTATTAATTATATTATTAATATAATGATATTAATAATATTAATATATTTTCTTTTTAGTTTTGTATTTCTTGGGGGGAGGGGGATCAATTTCTTACAGCCTGAGCATCTCCTTTCGTTCTTTTTCCCAATGCTGTTCTTTTGGTGATGAACTTTTAATTTTTTTTAATGTATTTGTTTATTTTTGAGACAGAGAGAGACAGAACATGAGCAGGGGAGGGGCAGAGAGAGAGGGAGACACAGAATCAGAAGAAGGCTCCAGGCTCTGAGCTGTCAGCACAGAGCCCAACGCAGGGCTCGAACTCACAATAGTGAGATCGTGACCTGGGCCAAAGTCGGACCCTCAACCAACTGAGCCACCCAGTGCGCCTTTTGATGATGAACTTTTAAAATCATTTGTTTGAATGCATCTTATTTTGGATTATTTTCTCAAGGTATAAAGTCATAGGTTTGCTTTTTTCTTTTTAAACCTATTAGCCATTTAAATATGTTATTACTTCTGATGAGAATTCAGATGCCATTCTTTTGTCTTTCTCCTGAATGTGATGTGTCTTATTTTCCTCTGCATCTTTTAAAATTTCTTCTATATTTTTTTATTTTTAAATTTTGACTGTTAAGTTCCTGGGTCAGATTTGTCGTTGTTCGTTTATCTTGCTTCAGATTTGCTGAGATTCTTGAGTTTGTGGATTGATGGCTTTGATAATTTTTGGAAAAATCTTGGCTCTTATTTATTTTAGAGAGTACTTCTGCATCCTCTTTTTTCTTTCCTTCTAGGACTCCAGTTATATAAACATATTTCATATGTTTCTTGTGTTCTGTTCTGTTCTTTATTCTCTTTTCCATCTATGATTCAGGTTGACTAATTTTTATTGACCTATATTCGAATTCACTAATCCTATTTCTGCTATAATCAGTCTGCTGTTAAATCTATCTGATTAATTTAAAATATAGGTTTAGTTGATTTAAAATATAGATTTGTTTCTAGAATGCCCATTTGATTTCTTTTTTCCCCTTTTGTAATAAGTTAGTTGAGATACAATTCAGATACCACACAATTCACCCATTTAAAGTGTACAACTCAGTGGGTTTTAGTATATTTCCAGAGTTGTGCAACGGTCACCAAAATCAAGTTTAGAATATTAACAATTAAAAAAAAATTTTTAATATTTATTTATTTTTGAGACAGAAGGAGCAGAGCATGAACGGGGGGAAGGCCAGAAAGAGAGGGAGACACAGAATCTGAAACAGGGTCCAGGCTCTGAGCTGTCAAGCCCGATGCGGGGCTCGAACTCACGGACCACGAGATCATGACCCGAGCTGAAGTCGGATGCTTAACCGACTGAGCCACCCAGGCGCCCCTAGAATATTAACAATTTTTTAATCATGGTAAATACATAGAACATAAAATTTACTACCTGGACCATTTTTAAGTGTCCAGTTCAGTGGTGGTAGGATATTACTCATTGTCTTGGTCTCAACACTACCATTCACCCACAGAATTCTTTTCACTTTGCAAGACTAAAACTCTGTGCCTATTAAACAATAACTCCCCATCTACCCATAAATGCAGGTTTTGTGTGTACAACAAACTTACTGTTGATGGAGTCTGAGACACAGGGAGGTTGGTGCCATTATTGGAAAGTACATCGCTTGTGAGAGGCGGAGCAAATCTTGTCTTCCCATTTGAGGAGGTTCCAGAATTATGGAATATTTGGATGATTACGTGTTTAACTTTGAGTTCACTGCAGCCTGGGGGCCCCATTTAGATGATTGTGGCTTCTATTGGAATTATCCAACCCAAAACAACAACAGCATCCATGGCCACATATACAAAAAGGGAGTCTGAAGGATGTGGAAGCTACACTAAGGGCTTTTGAGATTACACCTTCTCAGAGAATTGGTGTCTAGTGTTATTTCCCCAAGCACAGGAAAGCTCTGTGGATAAGACATAAGGTTTGAGGATTAGGTGTATCTCAGGGTGTAGGGAGGCAAGAGAGCATTGCCTGTCTGATGGCCAAGGCCTTTGTAAGAACTCAAGGCTAAGCCTTCCTTTAAGAAGTAGTAGTTTTTAAGAAGTAGTAGTTTCTGTGTGTCTGTGCTGTTACCTTCTTTTTTTTCCCTTTTTCCACTTATTTATTTATTTTTTAAATTATATCCAAGTTAGTCAGCATATAGTGCAACAGTGATTTCAGGAGTAGATTCCTTAATGTCCCTTACCCATTTAGCCCATCCCACAACCCCTCCAGTAACCCTCTGTTTGTTCTCCATATATAAGAGTCTCTTATGTTTTGTCCCCCACCCTGTTTTTATATTAGTTTTGCTTTCCTTCCCTTATGTTCATCTATTTTGTATCTTAAAGTCCTCATATGAGTAAAGTCATATGTTTGTCTTTCTATGACTAATTCAGCTTAGCATAATACCCTCCAGTTCCATCCATGTAGTTGCAAATGGCAAGATTTAATTCTTTTTGATTGCCGAGTAATACTCCATTGTATATATATACCACATCTTCTTTATCCGTTCATCCATCGATGGACATCTGGGTTCTTTCCATACTTTGGCTATTGTTGATAGTGCTGCTATAAACACTGGGGTGCATGAGCCCTTTGAATGTGCTTTTACCTTTTTAATATGTTGGGAGTTTTTAAAGGCAATAATGGTGCTCAATGCATATTAATTGATGGCATGAATGTCACTGTCCACGTATTTGATTTAGAGCATAGGGGAAGCATTTGTCTTAGGTTGAATGAGAAACTCCCTCATAGAGAGATATGAGATGGTCAAGAAAAGTCCCTTACAAATATTATTTCTCCCACTAGCCTGCTTGAAATCTTTTGACTTTTATGCCTCTTGTTATTTGTTACATGTTTTCATATTAAGCAAAGTAACAAATCAAAATAATTGTAATTGTGGGAATAGTGGTAGGCAGTGGTCTCTCGTGACCTTTGGGGAGCAAGAGGGGTGTGTGTTCACTGTCAGACCACGGCCTTGTGGGGTGGAGGCCTGCTGTGAAGTTTCCTAAAGCATGGCCTGCCCCAGAGACATGGAGGGTGTCACCAGAGATGGGCTGTCTTCTTCACAGTGGTCCAAAGATGGACCAGCAGAAGTGGTGCAAATAGTGAATACAGATTTAGGTGTGCTGTAAACAGATTGCCAGGTGGATGTGGGGCTATGTAGGAAAGAGAGATGGAACCTCATTAAAAGGAAACATAAAGAAAAAGGAAACAAAGAGTACTAGGCAATAGAAGAGACTTACCTTTTTTAGTTACATTTTTGTATAACCAGAGTTCTTTGAAAGGGACGTGTATAAATGAAAAGCTTCTATTTGAATAGAAAAAGCAACAAAAAGCATTGCAACACTTGGAGGAAAGAATGGGGCCTTGTAAATAATGTCATTTTAAATGTTTTACAGAACCCCTTCTTTATGTCTTATTCCAATAGAAGTGTTTTGTTTTGTTTTTTAAAGCAACCACTAGAGCAGATGAGAGAGTAAATATGAATGTGTTTTGTGCTCTTTGAGAAAAGAATGACAGAAACATGCCTCTATTTATTCACCAGTCATTGACTGAACAGCACAAATAATAGAGCTCTGTGTTAAATTCTTTGGGAATTTTAGAGGAAATAAAATTTCTTCAGGCTGAGGGTTTTGAGCCAAGTCTACAGGAAAGGGATAGCCAGAGACTGGCAGATAGAATTGTCACTTGGTCAAACAATGTAACTTTCATGATGAAATAACCAATTGCCTGTCTGACTCTGTCACTGACTAGCTATGTGACCTTGGGCACATTAGTTATCCTCTCTTAACTTTGGTGTTCTTATCTTTAATGAGGGCAGTGTCTGTCTTTCAGGGTGTCATGGGCATTAAATTAGGTAACATGTGTGAATGGGTGCAGTCCCTGGCACATCGCTAGCACTTAGGAACTAGGACTGCTGTTATTGTTTCTGTTTGCTCAAGAAATGATCCAAAAGAGTGATGATTACTTTCCTCATGAAGATAGTTGGCCCTGGGAAGTATTGCTGTTGGGAAGCTCTTCTTTATTCCTGAGCACATGGGCTTGAACCACCTGATGACCATTCACACGCCACCCTTCGTGGAGCCTTGGCTAAAAGTGAGAGGCCCCCAAATGCAGGAGAGATTTTGCAGAGATTTTGCATTAGAGGTCTAAAGGCCAGACCAGAATAGCCATGCTTAGGGCTCACTCCATTTTCTGGTTCTGGGTACAACTTGATTGCACATTAAAATTACCTAGGTTACCTGTTGAAAATACATATTCTCAAGCTCCACCCCAGTCTGCTGATTCTGAGTTCCTGAAACTCATATTTTTAACATTCTCCTCAGCTGGTTCTTCTGTGGCCATCCCTGACTAGCATTTGGAGTCATCTCGGACCATTGGAAACTTTCCTGATGGGCTGTTAGTGGCCTCACCGATGTTCTAGGCCTTAGCTGTGTGCTCCGTTTTCCTGGCTCTTGGGATGTCTTT
This sequence comes from Acinonyx jubatus, assembly GCF_027475565.1. Classification (NCBI taxonomy): domain Eukaryota; kingdom Metazoa; phylum Chordata; class Mammalia; order Carnivora; family Felidae; genus Acinonyx; species Acinonyx jubatus. The sequence goes on along the minus strand of NC_069395.1, from coordinate 36,616,914 downwards.
AGATGTTGACCGGTTCTTTGGGGTGTCCTCCTCTCTCACAGGCATGCCTTCTCTGGGTTCTTAAAGCCTGCACAATCACCCCAAATATGAATCAACAAACAAGTACTAAGCTCTAGAGCATCAAAGTATGCAAACAAAACAGAACAAGTTCTTGTTCCCTTTGTTCTTCATGCATTGGTCTGTGACACACACCTCTTTATACTGTAGTGGTGATAATAATTATACCATAAAAAATAGCTCCTGTTTATTAGGCACTTATTACGTGCTGGGCATGTACTGGGCTAAGTGCTTGATGCTTATCATCTAATTTTGTTTTATTTTCACAATTCAATGAAGGAGACTTACTCCCATTTTATAAGAGAGGAGATTGAGGCTAAGAGTGGCCATATTAGGGAGGACTTGAAACTTTGGTGTCCCCACTCCCCCAACCTCTTACATATGCTAAATGCACCTGACAGGTTAGGTTAGTGAATGCAGGGATGCCTAGGTACTTGCAAAGTGCTCTGAGAGCCCAAGGAAGTTGTTAAATTGGCATGATGGGACACTTCATGGAGGAGGGGGCAGATGGGCCATGCCTTGAGGGAGTAGGCTTGTTTTGACAGATGACACTTTGACCAAGCAGATTTTCCTCACTGCCATGGCTGGAATGATTCAGGACTTCAGTGTCATAACATCTCTGGGTGGTTTGGGGGGTGGGGGGGGGGGCGTAGCCTATTTTTGTTACTTGTTGACATGGTTGTGCTAATATTGATAATATTCTTCCTTGAGTCATAGTTTACAAAGTAGAGTTTAAAATGTAGAAAACATATAAAAATGTTTACATTTTACAACTTTTCAGAGGAAACACAGGTGGAAATAGAAGGTTCCCAGTATAAAAGGTGGTTATTTTAAAGGACTGCCTTGGCTTTGTTGAGGGTCACTGGAGAAACATGTCTTGAAGCTGACCCTTCTTTAAGAGTAGTTAGGAATGCCAAAGTTTAGGAAGTTTTAACCAGGGGAAAACTAGGATCAGGAGACAGGAGTGAAGAGGGACCCTCTAGCCTGAGCAAGTAGCATAGCCAAAGCCTGGAGGTAGAACCTGCATGGTGTGTTCAGAGCATAGGGAGCTGCCCTGTAGGGGCTGGAACATAGTGTGTGAGGGAGGGAGTGGGAGATGAGTCTTGAAAGGTGGGATTGTGGGGGCACCTGGGTGGCTTAGTCGGTTGAGTGACTGACTTGATTTCAGCTCAGGTCATGATCTCATGGTTCATGAGTTCAAGCCCCATGTTCTCTGCATTGACAGCTTAGAGCCTGCTTGGGATTCTCTGTCTCCCTCTCTCTCTCTGTCTCTTCCCCTCCCCTGATTATGCTCAGTCTCTCTCTCTCTCTCTTAAAATAAATAAATTAATTAAAAAAAAGAAAGTTGTGATGGTGGAGGCTTTGAATTTGGGGTACCCTTTTGATGGAGGTATATACATCCTCGACTTTAACTCCAGTGTGGGGGATTAATTTTACATCCTCTTATCCAGTAGGGGCCAAAGGAAGGGCCTTTGGGGAGCATCCCACATGGTTATCTCACCTGTTTTGCCATAATCCCTGTTGGTATAACAAAGTATATGTTGTCCAGGTTATTGTGGAGTTCTAAAGAAGCTACATACACTCCATATTGTAATGCTTTAGCACTTTACATTTTTTCCATATGAAATATCATTTTTGATTCTCATCATCAGAACGGTTGGAGTATTGCTCTTGGGTCCAGTAACAGTTGTCATTTACTGAATTTCTAAAATGTGTTCCCACCTGTGTCAGTGCTTCACAAACATCACTGAATCCCCACAACTGTGCAAGGTAGTTGTCAATTTTTTTTGTCTTGGCTGATGAGTAAAGCAAAGTTTAGAAAGCTTCAATAACTTTTTCTTAGAGGCCCCATCCCAGGGTTTAGAAACCAGACTTGTCTTACTGCTGAATCCATGTTCTTTCCACCAAGCCTTGCCACTGCCTCTGTCTTCCTGCTGGGGAACCTAAGGTCCAGAGGGGGTATCTTGTCCAGGGCACACTTGGAATGGTGAGACAGTAGCTTGTCCAGGTTACTGTGAGTCTTTTCTTGACCTGTGAGCACCCTACTGGCTGCCAGATACCCCTAGTATAACCCTTAGTATAACATGAGTTATCGGCCAGCTGGCCCCTCTGGAATGTTGTAATATTCATTCTTCATTTGTTCAAGGATACACAGTCTTCCCTCCCTGAGTAGTTAGGACTCCGAACTCCTTCCTAGGGTTGACAGCTTAGTCATTATACCGTCCTCTCATATTTACAATTGTATTCACCCATACTTGCTGTGTAAACCTCCAGAAACAGCCTGTTTATAAAGGGTCCTTTGACAAGGCTGTACCTCCAGTCTGATTTGAGGATGCTGCTATATAATTCATTACAGGTTGGCATTAGCTAAATAGAATATAATCCATCATGCTTATTAGATGTGGTGGGGGAGATGTGCACCCTGAAGTTTCAGCAGGAAAGACACATTAAATATAAATAAGCTTGCATATTTTCCCAGGCAGCTGGATATGTGGAGTGGGGCCATGTGTTTATAACATAGCAGCTTTTCTGCAGTGGCACAGAAGAAATAGTGGGGGCTGGGGAAGAGAAAGCACTTAGAAGCCTTGGAAGTAAACTGAGCTAGTTACAAAGTACCTCTTAGAAAAACTAAATAGTAAAATGTGTGAGTGGAAAACCGAATAAGTGGTTCTTGAGGTAATTACCAAAGATTTCTCAGGTAAGGATGGAGCTTTCTCCAGGCACAGGTATCTCGACACCTACAGGGTCTCCTAGTTACCCAGTGTTTTTCACAGCATTTGGGCACTCTGGCTGTTTTCAGTCGCCTGAAGTGCTACATATACTCTACATTCTAGTTAGTTTGCAGCTCTTTCATTTTTGTTCCTCAACATCAAAACAAACCTTTATTAATAGCCTCATTTTAAGAGGCGCTAGGGCATATGAGGTCTATGGCTTGGTTCAGTCCATATTTTGGAGGATGTGCCCTTGAAGGCAGCACTGTTGTAACTGGCTACCTAAATCTCAAAATCAACCCAGTATTTAAATACCCATATGGATAGGCTCTAATACTGGGTTTGTTTGTGTATTTCCCAGCTGGATAGCAAATCTCAGCTCATGGCTAATAATAAGAAAATTCACAGACTGGTTGTGATGTGTATTTCTTTCTTTTTTTTTTTATTTTTTAAGTTTATTATTTGTTTTGAGAGAGAGCAAGCACAAGTGGGGGAGGGGCAGAGAGAGAGGGAGAGGAAGAATCAGAAGCAGTCTCCATGCACTGTCAGCGCAGAGCCCAACGGGGGCCTTAATTTCATGAATGGCGAGATCATGACCTGAGCTAAAATCTAGAGTCGGTTGCTTAACCGACTGAGCTGCTCAGGCACCCCTTGATGTGTATTTATGATCACAATGAATACTTGGTGTCTTTTACCTTTATTTTTGCTTCATAAACATGTTGGAAGTTCATCAAAAAAAAATTACCTACAGTACAAGCTAACATCTATAAGAGTCCTGAGTTTAGTAGTGTGGCACTTGTGTGGGGCAGGTGCGTTGAAATAACACAAAGCTTGGCCCCAACTATGTTTTCTTTTACCACTGGTGGGCTGGCCCATGATCACAGGGGCAGTGACAGAGGATGTGAAAGTGCCATTGCTTGATCCAGCTCATTCCTGGAAAAGCCACCTTTTCCAGTAATACCATTCTTTTAGAAAAGAAAAAAAGGAAAGAAACAGAGCTACCTAGTTTTCATTTCCTATTGGACACCTTGCCACACTTATTCTGTCTCTCTCCTGGTTGTAGCTCAAACCTAAGGACATGCATTGACCATCTCTTATTTTCATCCTACTAAGCATGTCAGTCTCTGGGGCATGATAGAGACACACACAGCTCGTTGGGCAGCACTGCCACTGTGGTGAAGGACATTTTCTTGCTTTATTAAACGTTGTCAAGTCTAATATTGAGCAGACAGCACAGCATGAAGCATAGCTTCCATTTTATTTTGGTTTTCTTCTAGAGTAAGAATCTGATTGTCTTCGTTTTCACTCTACTGGAACATGGGCACTTCTTCCCTGCTGAAATTCATATATTAAACAGATATTTGTGTAGAGGGCTTATACGTCTTCTGTTTTCACAGAATCCAATCTAAATTAATCATTATGATCATTTCTTATGTCTTGGAGGCAGCACTTTCAAATGTGTTACTTCTAAATATTTATCCCATGACCAGGAGGTGGATTTCCCAGGTGATAGCTTATTGCAATAAAGCTGGCTCGCGTTGCTTAGTTTATTTTAATTTCATCTGAATTTTTAAACAGTTCTCAGCCTATCTTGCAATAATAAAGGTTTTTATTACTTTTCACATCCTTTTCCTATCTGTTATTTAATTCTGTTCTCAACATCCTTATGTGGTTGTTGAGAATTTTATGGAAAAGGGGGACAGAGGTCAGGAGCAATGGACTTATTCAAAGTCTTGTGGCTGGTGGAACTGAAGACCAGATTTCCTGACCCCTAGACAAGTTCTCTGATTCTTGCCTGATTGGTTCCTGAGATTTTCTCTGTGGTTAATATGAACTTTGTTTTTGACCTCTTCTTTTAAACTGTACCTACTCTCCAACCTACGCACCAGATTTATATACATGTTTGCACATGCATCTGTCCATATATCTGTGTTCTCCTTTGCCTTTACTTCCCCATCTGACCTTGAAATTATGAATTCTTTAGTGTGTCCCCAAACAGTCTTCACTTCTAGAACTAAGTGGGAAATGGAAGAGGATGCTGGAGCAAAGGGAATAATTCTGGTATGGGGGAAAAAGCTCAGGAAGTTTCCCAGTATGCTTTGCTTGGGTCACTGGAAAGCTGGCCCCATTTCTGCTTCACTTTGATGGTATAGATGGACTTTGCACAATTTGAAAATAATTAGACGGGGAAGAACCTGGTTTCAGATTATGCCATTTATAACTGAGGGAATGTTTATAGCTAGAAAGCTGAAAGATTTTTATATGGAAAAAAATTCCCCTGTATTAGGGACCTGATTCACTTGGGACAGCTACACAGTCACTCCTACTCAATCATTAAGAAAGACAAACACTGGCTTTTTTTTTCATGCTGGTGATTTTCTTCGTACAGCTATGGTGTGATAAGGGATGATTCATTTTGTTGTTGTTTCTTCTATGACTCATTCATGGACTGGGGAGTCCTTTGGACTTGTTGTAGTTTCTGCAGTGATGACATCTCTAAAACTCCGCTTTCTTTTGGGCAGTCAGTTCCATGGCATATCAGCCCATCATGGTCAATGTGTAGAATAAGACATGGGTTAGACTCCCTGCCTGTTTCCATCTTGTCTAAATATGCTGTAAGCACTGTCTGCCTGGATGGGGAAAAGTCTTGAGTGGCCTTATCTGAGCGCCTCTAGTATCTGTTACCCCACTCATGAAAAGGATTTTTTTCCAGAAAGCCAAAGGATTACTTAGAGAAAAGGATAAGAGTTCCTATTATGGGATATTCATGGAGCTTTCTCCCTGGTTTCAAGATACCCAATAAAGATTTTAAAAGTGGTCATAGTGGAAAATGCATAGGTTCTGGAGCCAGTTGACCAGAGTAACATTTATAACTAAGCCTCCATATCTTCATAGGTGAAATGTAGGTCGCAGTGTCTTGTCATATGTATACACACACACTTGTATGTACAGTATATTTATATGCTACATACAAGTGTGTGTGTATATATATGTATATACACATGCACATACATACACAGTTACCTACTACATTGTAATGACTGTTCTCAGGTTTCTTATGTTGCTTCTTAATATATATTGGGCGCTATCACCCTATATAGGATTTAGGATCAGAGTAGAGAACTGGATGGACTCTCTGTGCCTATTACTGCTTATATTTTTCTCAAGACTAGACAATTCAGCTACAATAGACAATTTCTTTCAGTCTTGGATTGTATCATAAGACAGTCCATATTATTCTTTTCTTTTCTTTTCTCCGAGCTTCCTGCTGACCCACCTATTTGTACAAACTGTTTCTTTGTCATCTGTCATCAGTATGCTTCTGTAGGGATGTTGGGCTCTTAACAACAGGCTGCTTATAACTCGCATGTTGGCGTGAATTTGTTATGGGAAGATTACTTGAGGCAGAAATCCCTGTTAGAGGGTAGATTAGTGTGAGCACCAATTATAGAAGGTGATCTCCAACCTATAGCCTTCAGTCTGTCCTGTCCATTATGGCTACCTTGGCATGTCTTGACCTGCATTCTGGGGACCAGGTTTACTTTTGAGCTCATGTGCCTTGTCTAGCTTCCAATTTCAGGCTATGCTCATTTAACAGTTGTTTCGGACAAAGCCTGGATTAAAGCTTGCCAACCATGAAGGAACCATTTCAAGGGTAATTGAGATGGAAGAGATGGACAGAGGAGGACAGAGCATATTTATTCCAAATTCTTGAAACAATTTAGCATTTTGTGATATGTTAATATTGGTGCCAAATTAAAAGTGTCTGTTTATTAATAAGTGTTCTGCCAGAACCACCTGGTGTTACTTTGTCAGAAGCTAAAGATAGTGCAATAAATATAATAAAACTGCATTACATTACTTAATTTGGATCTCACTAATTAATATGGCCTCCTGTTAGCATTAGTTTTCTGTTAAAGTAATTTGATTCATTAAACACTAAATGAATGGCTTGTTTACTTAAGAAAAGTACTGTGTACAGAGTGGGCTGGGAGATGGGAGATGGGAGGATTAGTTGAGATGCCACTGTAACTGGTTTTAGTAGAGTGTAACTGGGCAATTTTCTCAGGCTTGAAGCACCAGAAAACACTGTAGAGCTTGAAATAAAAACTTCTGAGGAAAAATTATAAAAACAACATAAGAAAAATAATTGAGGTTAATACACCAAATATATAGGCAAAAGTTTAACATCTACAGTATGTTCAGAGAAATGAGAGAAATATCAAGATGAGGGGGAGCAAAAAAGAAGAATGGAAAATTCACTTGGTGGAAAATATAAACAAACAAGAACATGTTTGAATTTCTAATAATTAAAAATAGTAAATGAAACAACAAGAAATTTCAAATATGGACTAGCAATGCTTAAATGAGGAGGTGGTCACATCTTCTCCCTAAAAAGTAACTCTAAAGCTTGATGAAATTAGTGAAAATAACAATTTCAGTACTCTAGAAATTGACCTAAATTATATAATCATCTGAGAAACATTTATACATAAAAAGAGCCCTTACAGAACTTCAGGTAAGAACAGTGGCCGTGTGTGGTTGTTTGCTTGGGGCACCTGTTGTACCCCCCTTCCCCCACCGCTCAGATGGCATAGAGGTCTGCCCTGCAAGACAGGCTGTGAGGACCAGCAGTTGTACTGCTTCAGTCAGAGGGGATTCACTTGATTTGGAGTGACTCATGATGCCCGCACCCACCAGTGTTATCAGTGGAAGTGACAATCTCTGTGGTGGGGTAAATGGGGAAGATCACTATCTCTAGCTAGAGCTTGAGGTTGCAGTTGTGATTAGGGCAAAATGTTCCCAACTGAAGTGCAGCAAAGACCAGAGAGGGCCCAAACTATCTACATACTTCTGGACAACCTTGAGGCTGTTTGCACATGCAGAGAAGACACTAAAAGCCAGCAGCAAACAAAATACTAGGCAGACTTAAAACAGATTGAATTTTTTAAAATATAATTTATTATCAAATTGGCTAACATACAGTGTGTACAGTGTGCTGTTGGTTTTGGGGGTAGATTCCCGTGGTTCATCGCTTACATACAGCACCTAGTGCTTATCCCAACAAATGCCCTCTTCAATGCCCATCACCCATCCCCCCCCCCCAGTCAACCCTCAGTTCTCTTTTTTAAGAGTCTCTTATGGTTTGCCTCCCTCCCTCTCTGTTTGTAACTATTTTTTTCCCTTCCCTTCCTCTATGGTCTTCTGTTAAGTTTCTCAAGTTCCACATATGAGTGAAAACATATGTTATCTGTCTTTCTCTGACTGACTTATTTCACTTCGCTCTCCTACTTATAAATAGATTCACTGGCAGAGGATGTACACCTTATGGGCTTGAGGTGTTTGATCCCATCCTCTGACTGACTACCAAAGCTATGTAGACACAGGAGTGAACATGAAGAGTCCAGCCTTAAAAATAAAAACAAGAATAATGATAGTTAAGAAACACAACTCAGCAGAGACATCATGAGTATATACAGTGAGGGAGATAGATTTCACAGATTTACCGGAGGCAAGTTACTAAACAACAAAACAAAACAAATAGCAATAACCTACTATGGTTGTATTATCTATAATGTCCCGCTCTCAACAAAACATGAGGCATACAAATAAACAGTAAAGTGTGATCCATACTCAGGAAAAAAAAAAAGCAGTTAGTAGAATCTTCCTCACAATGTCCCTAGATATTGGATTTAGCAGACCAAGACTTCAAAGTAGGTATATACATGTTCAAAGATGTAAGCAAAGCTATATTTAAAGAATTAAAGGATAGTATGACAGCAATGACTCAACAAGTAAAGAGCCAGAAATTATGAAACAGAATTAAATCATGATTCTGGAGTTGAAAAGTATAATTGAAACAAAAAAAAGTTACTGGAGGAACTAAGCAGCAGATCTAAGATGGCAAAAGAAACAATAAGTGAATTTGAAGATAGGTCAAGAGAAATTATCTAATCTGAAAAGAGAGAAAACAATGAAGAAAAATGAATGGGACAAAAGCCAGAGTGAAAATTATGGAAGCTGCAAGAGAAAATTAGTAATGGACTCATTGATACAATTAAAGTTAGACTTCTCATCTGAAATAATGGAGGCCAGAAAGCTATGAAGTGATTTACTCATTGGTCAACCAAATTTAACAAAGAATCCTGTATCCAGGAATCCTATAGCCATCAAAACTATCCTTCACAAATGTAAATAAAATAAAGATGTTCCCAATAAACAAAGGCCAGGAGAATTGGTTGCTAGCACACACGCCTTTCAAAACATATAAATGAAGTCCTTCACAATGAAAAGGAAATGATTGGGTTTAGCTTAAATCCCCAGGAAGAAAATAAGGGCATCAGAAATGGCAAATATGTGTGTGTGTGTGTGTGTTTTTTAATTTTTTTTAACGTTTATTTACTTTTGAGACAGAGAGGGACAGAGCATGAACGGGGGGAGGGTCAGAGAGAGAGAGGGAGACACAGAATCTGAAACAGGCTCCAGGCTCTGAGCTGTCAGCACAGAGCCCGACGCGGGGCTTAAACTCACGAACCGCGAGATCATGACTTGAACCAAAGTCAGACGCTTAGCTGACTAAGCCACCCAGGCGCCCCAAATATGTGTGTTTTAAAAAAAAAACTTTTAAGTATATCTTTTTATCATTTCTTCTCTTAACTTCCTTAAAAGACAAGATTGTATAAAGCAATAATTATAATCATATATTGTTGAGTGTATAACATATTCAGATGTGATATGACAATAATAGCATGAACTCTTTTAAGAACAGAGGAAGAGGTAACACATCAAATGGAGAACACTTTATCTCTAGAGCTAGTAGTGTTCTGATAACAAAGACAGACAGTATAAGAAATAAAAGAATAGACCAATATCTTAGGAACATAGACATAAAACAACACAGTATTAGCAAACCAAATCTGGCAATATATAAAAAGAACCATTCACCATGAGTAAGTGGGATTTATCCCTGGAATGCATGGTTGTTTTAGCACCCCAAAATTAGTTAATGTAATAAAGGCAAAGGTTGCATGATCATCTTAAATGTAGAAAAAACATTAATAAAAGCCCAACACCTATCCATGATAAACACTCTTAGCACACCAGGAATAGAAAGGAGCTCTCTCAACCTGATAAAGAGCAGCTATGAAATACAATGGTGAAAAACTGGATGTTTTATCCCTAATATTTGGAAGAAAAAAAAATGAAGAATGAAGGAGGAAGTAAAGAAGGAAAAAAGAAAGCAAGGAAGGAGCTGTAGTCATCCAAATTGGAGAGAAAAAAGTAATATTGTCTTTATTTGCAGATTAAATGATTCTTTATATAGAATATTCCAAGGAGAATACAAATGACCAAGAACTAATAAGGAAGTTTAACAAGGTAACAAAATACAAGATCAGTATACAAAACTCAATTCTATTCCCAATTCTATTCTGTTTTCTCAGAAAAAAAAAATCCAAAAAATTAAATTAAGAGAATGATTCTATTTACAACAGCATTGAAAAGAATAAAAGTTGGAGGGCTTACACTAATTGATTTCAAAACTTACTATAATGCCACAATAATCAAGAACGTATGGGGTACCTGGGTGGCTCAGTTTGTTAAGCATCCAGCTCTTGATTTTGGTTCAGGTCATGATCTCACAGTCATAAGATCAAGCCCTGTGTTGCACTCCATGCCGAGTGTGGAGCCTGCTTAAGATTCTCTCCCTCTGTCCCTTTCCCCTGCTCATACATGTGCCTGTGCTCGCTCTCTCTCTCTCTCTCTCTCTCTCTCTCTCTCTCAAATAAAGTTGAAAAATTAAAAAAAAACAAAGTATGGAATTAGCACAAGAATAAACATATAAATCAGTAGAACAGAATTGGGAATCTAGAAGTAAACATTTACATTTGTGATCAGCTGACTTTCTACAAAGGGGCTAAAATAATTCACTGGGGGAGAAGAATAGTGTGTTCCACAGCTGGTGCCAAGACAGTTAGGCATCTTTATCCCTTCCTCACACCATACACCAAATTTAACTCAAAATGAATCATAGATCTAAATGTAAAAGCTACAACTATAAAAGTTCTAGAAGACAACATTGGAGAAAGTCTCATCATCTTGGGTTAGGCAAAGAATTCTTAGATAAAATACCAAAAGCACAATAAAATGAAGGGAAGAAATGGATAAATTTAACTTTATCAGAATTAAAACATTTGTATTTCAAGAGATACCAGTAAGAAACTGAAAATATAAGCCTCAGACTGGGAGAAAATATTTGCAAACCATATAACCATTAAAATATTTGTATCCAGAATATATGAAGGACTCTTATTATAATTCAGTAGTTGCTAAACCATCCAAGTAAAAATGGGCAAAAGAACTTCCTCAGGCCTTTGAGAACTTCCCCTTGGAAACCCAGCCTGAAACCCCTAGGCCATGAAGGTGACCTCTAGCAGATCACATTTTATAGCGACCATTCTCCCCTTCTCAAAGAAGAGCCTTCAGCCCTGCTGGGAGCTCTCTTCCACAAGGGAGTGAGTATGTGACCCCCCCCCACCCCCAGCCTAGAAGGCAGATGCAAAGGAATAAGAGTTGCTATTTAATGAGTGTTAACTATGTGCCAGACACTTGACCTATGTGGTCAGCTGAATAAGGGCCCCAAAGATATCTCTGTCCTAATCCCTGGAACCTGTGAATGTTGCCTTATATGGTAAAAGGAGCTTTGCAAATGTGAGTAAATTAAAGATCTTGAGATGTGGGAATTATCCTGGATTGTCCAGGGAGGCCCTAAATGTGATCACACGTGTGGAGGCACGGGGAGATGGAATGGCAGGAGAGGAGAAGGTGAGGTGATGACAGAAGCAGAGACTGGAGTGGTGAGATGTGAAAATGGAGGAAGTGGCCACAAGCCAAGGAATGGGGCGATCATGAGAAGCTGAAAAGTTAAGGAATCAGATTCTCCCCTGGAGTCTCCAGAAGGAACCAGCTGTGCCAACACCTTGACTGTAGTGCAGTGAGACTGATTTCAGACTTTTGGCCTCCAGAAGTGTGAAAGAATAAATCTGTGTTTTTTAAGACCCACTCTCAGGATGGGCAAAAGATTTGAATAGATTTTTCACCATTACAAATGGCTATTAGCATGACTAAAGGTCCTTTTCTTTTTGTCCTGTGACTTATTTATTTTTTTTATTTGTTTTTAATTTTTTTGCCTTTGACTAAAGATCCTTCACATCTTTAATCATTAGGGAAATATATATTAAAACCAGAAGTAAAGTACAGTAAAACCTTGGTTTGCAAGCATAATTTGTTCTGGAAACATGCTTGTAATCCAAAGCACTTGTATATCAAAGCGAATTTCCCCATGAGAAGTAATGGAAACTCAGATTATTTGTTCCACAACCCAAAAATATGCATATAAAAATGATTACAATACTGTAATATAATACAAAATAATAAATAAAATACAAAATATAAAGAAAAAATAACCAAATTAACCTGAACTTACCTTTGAAAACCTTCGTGGCTGGTGTGAGGGAGACAAAAGAGAGGAGGGTTATTGTGTAGGACAACTTTCACTCTCACTAACAGTATCACTGCTATCTATTGGCTAAATGGAATCTTTCTCAATGGGGGCCATTGTATGTGCTCACACGGATGTCAACTACAGTACAGTATTAATTAACTCTTGTCATATACTGTATTTAATGTAACTGGCAATTAGGCAGCAGAGGAAAGGATCTATAGCTGCAGGCAGCCTGACCTAGAATGAAGCAAAGCATTCCTAAGCTTACTCTTGTATGGAAAAGCAAAGGACTGTCCATAGGTGCTTTGAGGTGACAAAAAATACACTAGTGCCAGTTGTGGGCACCTTCCAATGTTCTGAAAAATCAGTGATTTCTGCCAAACACTGCAGCCTGAGACCTGAACATCTGAGCATGGGAGAGGATTACCCATAATCCCGCAGTGTGCGTGCAAGAGAAGAACCACTGGCTCAGTTGTGATCATGTGACGTGTGGCATCACATACTACTTGTATTACAAGACATTGCTCATTTATGAAGTTAAAATTTATTAAAAATGTCTGCTCATCTTGTGGAACACTTGCAGAACAAGTTACTCGCAATCCAAAGTTTTATTGTATATCTATTTACCCACCATAATAAAAAAGACAATATCAAATGTTGATGACAACGTGATGAAACTGGAACTCTCATCCATTGCTGGTGAGGAATATCAAATGATGTAACCACTTTATTTATTTACTTTTTAAGTTTATTATTTTGAGAGCACATGTGCTCAAGTGGGGGAGGGGCAGAGAGAGACTCCCAAGCAGGCTCTGCATCAGTGCAGATCCTGATGTGGGGTTCACACTCATGAACTTTGAGATCGTGACCTGAGCTGAAATTAAAAGACACTTAACCTACCTAGCTACCCAGGCGCCCCATCAAATGGTGTGGCCACTTTAAAAATAGTTGGGCAGTTTCTAAAAAGTTAAACATAAATTTCCCACCCAACTGAGAAATTTCACTCCTAGGTATCTACCTATGGTATATGAAAGTGTATGTCCACACAAAAACATGTATGCAAATGTTCATGGTAGCAATTTTCATCATAGTGGAAAATCTGGAGACCACCCAAACGTCCAGCTGGTGAATGAATGCATTTTTGGAGGATATTGGAAATGTACGACATGCTGGATTATGGTGATGCTTTCACACAGCCTTATACATATACTAGTGATCATTTAACTGCATACTTACCCCAAAATGGTGCTGATTTCTTGGGAGATTGTGGTGAGAATGGGAAAGTCATGTTTTGAAAACTGTGACTCTTTAGGAAAGTAATGTAGCAATAGATGGTATGAAAAATATATATTAATGTAAATGTCTGGACTTCACTCACTCTTAAAAATGTTTTTTTTTTGAATAATTCAAAGGAAGAAAAATATCCTATGTGCATGGAATGTTCCTTGAAGCATTCTTTCTAAATGTGTAACACCAGAAGCAACTAGTAGTTTCATAATAGAGAAATGGTTAATACGTCATTTAGAGAAATATGATGTTTTCATTTAAAAATAGCTATGATATGAAGATATGTATAGTATTCTCATAATCAAAGAAAATAGTCTTTAAAATTATATGTTAGCTATAATTAAATTGTGTAAAGTTATGTATACCAGGCCCACACTGGAAGGGAGTGTTAACTGTGTATAGTTGACTCTTTTTACTTTTTTAAAAATTCCATTACTCTTGCTGTAAAATTGTCAAAATAAAACAAATATGGCACCATGAGGGAAGAAAAATAGTGACAAATGGTATTGGAGACATTTACATTTGTATCACTTTTTAAAAATTTTTTTCATTTATTTATTTGTTTATTTATTTAAATTTTATTTTTTGTTTTTAAAAATTTACATCCAAATTAGCATATAGTGCAACAATGATTTCAGGAGTAGATTCCTTGATGCCCCTCCCCCATTTAGCCCATCCCCCTCCCACAACCCCTGCAGCAACCCTCAGTTTGTTCTCCATATTTATGAGTCTCTTGTGTTTTGTCCCCCTCCCTGTTTTTATATTATTTTTGTTTCCCTTTCCTTATGTTCATCTGTTTTGTCTCTTAAAGTCCTCATATGAGTGAAGTCATGATTTTTGTCTTTCTCTGACTAATTTCACTTAGCATAATACCCTCCAGTTCCATCCACATAGTTGTAACTTGTAGCTACGTGGATGGAACTGGAGGGTATTATGCTAACTGGAGACATTTCTATTTGAAGAGAAAAGGAGGGATGGATGGATGGAAGGATGGATGGTTAGGAGTTTTGTTTTATAGATTCAATTGGCATGATTCGGTGATTGGTTAGGATATGGGGTTGGGAGAGAAAAGAATCTCTGTGGTCAATAAATTTCTCTCTTGGAAGATGGTGATTCTGTTAATAGAAAAAGAAAAGAGGTCTAGGGGCCACAGGCAAAGATAGTAATCTCATGTTTTGTTATGTTATTGAGTATGTACCTGAAATAAAGGTATTCAGTTAATATCATTTCCCTTTTGGGAAGTGACACTGTGATTTCCATGTTGAGATGTCCAAAGGTTTAGAATGAAATGGGTATATAGAAGTTCAAAGGGTAGATGTGGAAACCATATAGATGTGGGTGCTAGAGCCTGAGGAAGTCATGAAAGTTGATGAGTAGGCATCACTGTGACATGCTGGAGAGCACATGGCAGTAGATGGTGGTCCCCGGTGTCAAGGAGTAGAGGACTAAGTAAATAGGAGGCAGACAGCCAGTATAACTGTCCTTAGGCGTTTGGCAGTGAACAGGAGGAGAGAGGTGAGACAAAACTAAAGTCATAGCCAGACTGTAGAAAGAATTTGTTCCATAGGTCTTCCTGAAGATTTTAGGGTGAAATTTTCCTGTTGCTTGAAGAACCACCTAGACCCAAGGTACTTCAGCCTTCCATTGACTTTAATGCACTTTGCCTGGCAGATACAGACCTTTCCCAGTGTAGCAAACACCATTTCCTGGTGTTCTGTAACTGAAATGATTGTTGCCCTGATGATTTTCTACTGCAGTGAGAAAAGAATTAAAAATAATCAATTTCTCATTTTACTGACTCTTTCAAGGACTGTCTTCACCAGAAAACAAACTAGCTTGCCAATTTTGACAGCTTCTTTTTTAAAAGCAGGGTTTTATCATTTCTTTTCTCCCAGTGTATAAATAAGCCTTTTTAAAAAGTAACTTTCAGGCAGCTGAAAATCATTAAAAAGACGGAGGGTTTTCTAGATGAGGAGTGACAAAAAGATCACAACTCCTTGGTCTGAAATTACAAAAGTGGAGCAGGACAGAATCAGAGTCTAAATTGACAGAAGCTACGAGGAAACAATCTGGTCCATACATCTTGGACACCAAAATGAGAGACAGTCTTCTGATACTACCTACTTCATGGGGTCTTTGCTAGTATTAAGCGATACTGTACATAAAAATGCTTTGTAATCCATCAAGCACTATTCAAAAATGATGTTATTATTAGAATTTTGTGTGTGGTGTTTCGGAAAAATAGAAAAAAAATCTTTGCTTTGTAGTTGGGGAAGGAGCATAAGCCCATGGAGTGTAAACAGAATGCCTACGTGAGGTCACAGACATTTGAACCCAAGTAGATTTTTAAAGCCCACTGGGTCTTCTTTGTGTGTTCCCTTGACCCTGAAGTTGAACTACTATGTGCTCATTATCACACCTATTTGTTAAAGACCCGCTAATGGATTTGATGGACACTAAACCCACCATTTCCCTCAGTATATTATATAGCATTTTAAAGTTCCTTTAAGTTATAAAATATTATATACTAGAAAATAATTATAAAGTGTGTAAATATTTAACAACTTGCTCTCTAGAAGAAAAAACATTCTGATTTGTAGAGTTTACTAATTTCTATGGTACAAATACTTCTTCCATAACTGATTTCAGGCTACCAATCTGAGGTCGCTGAATGTCACTTGGGAAGAGATGCACAGTGGCATATCATTATATAATATTTTCACCATCCTGACACAATAAATGACCTCGAGAGCATGGATAATAGTAAAGTGGGATAAAGATAGAAAGTAATGTGGTTTGAGTATTTATTACCTTTGCTTTAAATATAATTCATTTAGTTTTAAGTTTGTGTAATTTTATTTTATTAATTATCAGGAAACGCAACTAAAAGTGCAGTGAGCTATCACTACATATCTAGAATGGCTAAAATGAAAGACTGACCGTACCAAGTATTGAGGGTGTGGAGGGACTGGAGCTCTCTCATATGCTGCTGGTAGGCATGTAAGTTAGAACAATCATTTTGGAAACTGGTTCGGAGGTTTCTTAAAAGGTTCAGTGTATGCCTATTATGTGGACCAGCTATTCGACTTTCGCTTGCCAAAGAGAAGAGGCAGCGCATGACCGTATGAAGACTTGTACACAAATCTTTTTGGTAGCTTTATTTGTGTTTTATTTAATTGGACAATCCTAAAATCTATGCATAGGCCATGCGTTAGCAAATTGTGGTACATTCATGCAATAGAATACTACTGGGGTGCTGAATATGTTCATTATCTTGATTACAGTGATGGTTTGATGGTTATGCAGAAATTGCCAGTTATGCCTCAGTAAATCTTTGTGTATCCCAGGAGAATAAATAATCCAAAATTTATGATGGTAGTTCCCTCTGGAGAAGGTTGGGAAGGGGTGCACAGGTAGATGCAACAGAATTGGTAACGTTCCAGTTCTTAGATTGGGTCTTGGGCTTGTTGTTTTTATGTAACATATATATACTTAAACAATAATTTTATGTATGTGAAAATTAAATAATAGATTTAACAAAATGCTATTGGTAGTGAAGAACATTCTTGGCAGAGAGAGCCTTTTAGGCCAAATTTTGAAGGCCATGGCACAAAAGGAAAACTGCTAGTAATATATCTGGAACTGGGAGTAGAGGAGGTCAGTAGGAAGAGAGGAGAGGTAGGAGATTAACAGGTGCCAGGTTGGAGAGGGCCTTGAATGCCATCTGTGAGACTTGAACTTTACTTATAGACACTGGGAAGTCACTGAAGTATTTCATGCAGGCAGGAGACAGGAGATAGGATTAGAGTGTTAGAAAGAGTCCTACATTTATTTCTCCCTAAGGAGTCTAGATCGAAGGGGGTTGCACTGGAGCCAGGGAGACCAGCTGAAGTGCTGTTGGAGTAATCCAGGCAAGGGGAGGTGAGCGCTGTGGAAATAGAGAGAAAGGGAGGCATGTAACAGATTGCCAGAGAATTAGGAGAAGAACCAAAAGGGAGTTGTCAAGAAGCCGAGAGGGGAGAAATTTAAGAAAGACATGATTGTCAACAGTAGTACATACTGCAAAGAGATCAAATACATGGGGCTAAAAATCTCCTACTGATAGACCTGATAGAAGTCATGTGGTGAACCCAAGTGGGCACACTGAAGGTGGATGCCAGCTTGCCCTGGGTTCTGCGTGACTGCTGAGAGGTGGAGACCTTGAGTGAGAACTTGAATTTCCAAAGACTAGTCTGACCCTGGAGGGAGGGAAAGATTTGTTTATATACAGAAGGAAATGGAGGTTGGAGATGGGAAAGTCATAGAGTCCTCTGACTTGGGGAATCCAGAGCAAAGTGGGAGGGCTCAGCCTTGACATAAAGAAGGCTCACTTTTTTCTCTAAGCCTTTAGAATAAAGAAGCAAAGATGGCTCCAGCTCTAGATATGAGTAGAGATAGTAGGTGCGAGAGAAGGAATCTGAGGGAGTTGGTATTTGGTAATTTTGATTATCTGGGTCAAATAAGAGCTGGGTTAACTTTTGAAATTTGGTACAGAAGTTTAGAATAGCTATAATAGCATATTAAACAAACAGACAAACAAAACCACATAACATTATTGCTATAGTTAGGGCCATTGCATATGGTTGTGTGGCTTAAATATTGCACAAGACTAGAAGCACCAGCTTTCTCATAATATTGTATGTGAATGGTACTCTGGAGGGTTGTGAAGTAGGTGGCCTGAACAACTGGACATGGCAGACTTAGCTCTAAGCTAGGCTGAGATTGGAAACCATAAGTTTACAGTAAGAACAATTGGTCCTGAGATTAGAAACTATAAGTTTACAGTAAGAATAGTTGGCATGTTTGTCTGATTTTTCTCTACGAGTGAATCTTTGGGTTGATTCCAAATATCCAAGGTTCATGGACTTTTGGGAGCATGGAGGAGAAAGACAAAGGATTGAATGTTAAAGATGATTGTTCAAGGGTGAGGGGAATGCTTAACTTGAATCTCTGTTCTAGCTCAGACATCAGTGTGTTCTCATCCCCTCCCTGTACTGTGGATGTTAGTTTGTCTCCTCCACAAAGCTATAAGCTCCATAAACAAGTGACCAGTCTTTTTTTTTCCTATTAATTTTTTATTTTTAAATTTTTTTTTGTTTTGTTTGTTGTTTTTTAATATGAAATTTCTTGTCAAATTGGTTTCCATACAACACCCAGTGCTCATCCCAACAGGTGCCCACCTCAATGCCCATCACCTATCCAACCCTCCCTCCCAACCCCCATCAACCCTCAGTTTATTCTCAGTTTTTAAGAGTCTCTTATGGTTTGACTCTCTCCCTCTCTAACTTTTTTTTTTCCCTTCCCCTCCCGCATGGTCTTCTGTTAAGTTTCTCAGGATCCACATAAGAGTGAAAACATATGGTATCTGTCTTTCTCTGTATGACTTATTTCACTTAGCATAACACTCAGTGACCAGTCTTAATGTCCCTTATATCGCCATGCTTAGGTCACACCTGCATATAGTAAAGACTTCATGAATATCTGTTGAATGGACAGATGGATAAATGAGGTCTAGGCTGCATGAGGAAGGAAACATTCAAAGAGCATGGACTAGGGAAAATGGAAGGAGGTAGGGTGTATTTGATGCATTTCAAGGACTAATGAAACAGGAGTAAAGGTGTGAAAGAGCTGGAAGGGGTTTGGTGGTCAGAGATAAGAGTTAGTACAAGCCTGTGAAGTGCAAATTCTCAGATACAGCCCTGGGAGTGGGTGCCGGGAGTGAGAAGAGGTAAAGGCACGAGTAGGAAGACTAGGACACCGATGTCCGGCATATAGCTGATTCCAGTTAAGGGAGTGCAGGGTGGGTGGCCCGAGTTCAGTTAGGAGTTAATCTGCCTGTACTGAGTAGCTGTGCTGCTTTTGTTCTTTCCCTGAACAGCCAGCCCCCCCCCCTTTTTTTTTAATACAATTGCTGGTCAATAGTTTTAATAATACTTTGATATTTTAATAAAATTACTCCAGTACAGAAAAAGCATATCCTACTGGATTTTATCCCATTGCTGATACATTTCTCTATGCCCAGGGAAAGCTTATCCCATTCACCCCTAGAACTGTGACAAGCAGAATATCCGGAAAGAAACTGCTTCTGCCAAGAAGCTTACACCAACAAGTTACTAGATGTAGCAGATACCCCGCCCTATTATATAAATCACATGTATAGCAGATTCAAATGCTCTTCAAGTATGGAGAACATTCTCTTTGACAGACATTAACAGGGGTGTCTCCATTTCACTTTTTCCACTGGATCCCATGCTTTACAAACCCTTTCTGTACTTTCCTGTGTACGTTTGTCTGGTTTCCTCGATGCACACAGGCTTCTGTGTCTCCCCCTTTATGCATTGCAGCCCTGCAAATGGGGTCTACCCCTCGTGGGGTTTCTGTAACAGCCCTGAGAAAAGAACAGCCTACTTCCCCTGAGTAGGACCCCCTGAGTGTGCTGTTTGAATGCAGAGATCCTCACTGCATGTTTAGGCTGAGCCTATCTGGGGGCAACTCCTCTTCCTCCCACTTTTCGTTAAAAATGGTCCTTTACCCATTTAACTCATTTACAGCCTTTATAGCACTTTATAGGGATATTATCTTGTTAAACTTTTTCCCCTTATTTTTTGTCTCTCTCGCTAGAAGAGTAAGCTCCGTGAAGGTTGAACTTACATATTTGTTTAACGTTGAGTCCCCAGGACTTTGCACAGTGCCTGGCACGTGGGACCGCTCGGTAAATAAATCTCTCACATCATTGTTTGTTGTCTGTTCCTACATATTTATTGAAATGAGGATGAGGGGCGCCTGGGTGGCTCAGTTGGTTAAGCGGCTGACTTTGGCTCAGGTCATGATCTTGTGGTTCGTGAGTTCGAGCCCCGCGTTGGGCTCTGTGCTGACAGCTCAGATCCTGGAGCCTGTTTTGGATTCTGTGTCTCCTTCTCTCTGACCCTCCCCCATTCATGCTCTGTCTCTCTCTGTCTCAAAAATAAACGTTAAAAAAAAAGAAATGAGGATGAAAGTACCTGCTTCGTGGAGTTATGGGGATGAAGATGTGATGCATGTAAAGCACTTAGCATAATATTTGGTGTGTGAGTTATGAGTCTCAATAAACGGTGGCTGGTACAAGGGAGTGGACACATTTAGGGCCTGCCCTTGAGACCTCTGAGCTGAGAAGTGAGGAAATCGTCTGCGTCTCACTTGCCCTCCCCCTACTGAGCAGTAGGTGGTGCTCTGGAGAGAGAACAACAAGGGGTTCTGTTTGCTGGAGCAAGGAGTGTGTGCACAAGGAGAAGAAATTCACCTCCTACTTATACACCTGTTTTTATTCTTGTTCTCTTGTGTCTGTGTGGCTTGATAATCTTCTCCTCCCTGACTTCTGGTTTCAGAAGAATACTGTGTTTGATTAAAGAACCCTTCATTCCCATTGTTGGTTTACCATTCTTCCTTTTAAAAATCTTCCCTATACCTGAGTGATTGATTCATAGCATCTCTATATAATGAATGTTATCTCATCATGTCATGGCTAAGACCTATAATTGTGGCAAGCGGTTCTGTGCACAGAATATAATTACTTTTGCAGCAGCTTGGAATGTGTCAAAATAATGACCAGATGAACAATCGTAATGGGCAATATGGCTCATGGTGGCAAATCTGCAGAGAGCACTAACCATACCATTACTAAAATCAACAGCAGAAACCTGGACCATCTGCTAGCACACCCCACCCTGTTCATTGGCTGGGTCTCTTCTAACGGCTTACACTCAGCTAGCATTTGTGAAGTGCTGCTGTGTGTATAGCAGCCTGGGAGGTGCCGTGGGAGATAGAAAAGTAGCAGAAGGCATTGGTCTCTGACCTTGATCTTCCTATCTTGTTGGAAAAGAGAACATGTATTATGATGTAACAATTGGAAACAGTATAAAAATTCTATATTCACATCGCTTAATGAAGCAAAGGAGTGAGCTATTTGGGTTGAGGTCTGTTAGGGGAGACTCCTTGGAAAAGGTGAGTCTAGAATGTGGTCTTCAGGAAAATGGTCAGATTTGGACTGTCAGGGTGAAGACATTAGAAGAGAACTTGAAATGCAAAAGTTGAGAGATTAGCACGTCATGTACTGGCATCTCCAAGGAGAGGTGAGGCCAGACTCGTGGGCCTATGGCAGCTTGTATGGGACATGAGTTTGCAGAGGAAGTAAGGGCCAGCAGGTTTGTGTGTGAATCTGAGCTTGGTCAGTTTTATTTTATTTTATATTTATTTATTTATTTATTTATTTAATTTTAATTTTAATTAATTTATTTTTTATTATGAAATGTATTGTCAAATTGGTTTCCATACAACACCCAGTGCTGAGCTTGGTCAGTTTTAAATGGCTCTAGGAGACCCCAGGGAATGCATGGCATCTTCTTTTTTCCCCCTTTAGATGTAAAAATCATGTGACAACATTAAAGACAATTATAATGAAAGAAAATTGTTTACTATACATCATCGTAACCCAGGGGTTAGCAAACTGTAGCCTGTAGGTCAAATCCAACCTACCATCTGTTTTTGTATGGCCCATGAGTTGATAATAGTTTTTACATTAAAAAAAAAAAATTAACGTTTATTTGAGACAGAGAGAGACACAGCACGAAGGGGGGAGGGTCAGAGAGAGAGGGAGACACAGAATCTGAAACAGGCTCCAGGCTCTGAGCGGTCAGCACAGAGCCTGACGTGGGGCTCGTACTCACGGACTGCAAGATCATGACCTGAGCCAAAGTCGGACACGTAACCAACTGAGCCACCCAGGCGCCCCAGTTTTTACATTTTTAAATGCTGGAAAACATTCAAGCGAGAAGAATAATTTTGTAACATACAAAATGACATTAAATTCAAATTTGAGTGTGCATAAATAAAGTTGTATTAGAACACAGGTACATTCATTCATTTACATATTGTCTGTGGCTGCTTTGGGCTGCAGTGGGCAGAGTTGAGTAGTTGAAGCTGGATGGCCCACAAAACTTAAAGTATTTACTATGTGTCCCTTGACAGAAAATGTTTAGTGACCCCTGCCCTAACCCAATAATTTCTTTTTTTATATATTAAATATAATTTATTGTTAAATCGGTTTCCGTACAACACCCAGTGCACATCTCAACAACTGCCCTCCTCGATGCCCATCACCCAATTTCCCCTCTCCCCCACCCCCCATGAACCCTCAGTTTGTTCTCTGTAATTCAAGAGTCTCTTATGGTTTGCCTCCTTCCCTCTCTGTAACTTTTTTCCCCCTTGGTTCTCTGTTAAGTTTCTCAGGATCCACATTTGAGTGAAAACATATGGTATCTGTCTTTCTCTGCCTGACTTATTTCACTCAGCATAATACCTTTCAGTTCCATCCACATTGCTGCAAATGTTGCCAGATTTCATTCTTCCTCATTGCCAAGTAGTATTCCACTGTATATATAAACCACATCTTCTTTATCCATTCATCAGTTGATGGACATTTAGGCTCTTTCCACAATTTGGCTATTGTTGAGAGTGCTGCTATAAACATTGGGGTACAAGTGCCCCTATGCATCAGCACTCCTGTACCCCTTGGGTAAGTTCCTAGCAGTGCTATTGCTGGGTCATAGGGTAGGTCTATTTTTAATTTTTTGAGGAACCTCCACACTGGTTTCCAGAGTGGCTGCACCAGTTTGCATTCCTGCCAACAGTGCAAGAGGGTTCCTGTTTCTCCACCTCCTCACCAACATCTATAGTCTCCTGATTTGTTCATTTTAGCCACTCTGACTGGTGTGAGGTGGTATTTCAGTGTTGAATTCAATAACTTCTTCATTTCTGCCTGTTTCCTTTTAGTCTTTATCTAAATGTACACATAATTTACATAGTTGTACACAGTTTTGCACACAGGTTTTCTCCCTTTGTATCCTAAACAATTTCCTGTAATAGCCATCATAATTTGAACTTGTATCGTGCTTTAAAATGTAAAAAGTGCCTTATATCCATTTTCTTGTTTTACTATTAGTGCCCCTGTGATAAGAGGGAGTGCTCCCATTTCACAGAACAGTCATAGTGATTAAGCGATCAAGGTCACAAAGATAGCAAGCAGGTAAAGCCAGGATTTTTTTTTTTTAATTTTTTTTTCAACATTTATTTATTTTTGGGACAGAGAGACAGAGCATGAACGGGGGAAGGGCAGAGAGAGAGGGAGACACAGAATCGGAAACAGGCTCCAGGCTCTGAGCCATCAGCCCAGAGCCCGACGCGGGGCTCGAACTCACGGACCGCGAGATCGTGACCTGGCTGAAGTCGGACGCTTAACCGACTGCGCCACCCAGGCGCCCCAAGCCAGGATTTTTGACTCCAAATGCCTTACTCATTTCAGTTTACAATATTGCTTCCTGATAATTGTGTAAATTTCCCCCCAAGTTGATGTAAATTATCTTTAATTATTCTTCTATTGTTGGATATGTAAATTGTCCCCAGTTCTTCCCTTTTACCAGTAATGTCTTAGTGAACATCATGTATATGACTTGTTTTGTCTTTCATTTATTTTAAGGGAAGAATTTAGATTTGTCCTATCATCTGCTTTTCAGCAGAGAGCGCCAGTGGTATGAATGAGGTAGGGATTGAGCTGTAAGTAGAGGGGATAAAAGGTGGTCTACCCTTGTTCAGAAGCTGCCTGCTCAGAGGATGAACTAATTTCCAAAGTTACTTAGCAGTTATTTGTGGGGTGCCTGTTAGTGCCATAGGGCTGGTAGGTTTTGGGCATTTGGTGTTGGAATCGATGGAGTCCCGGCCTTCCAGAAACTAACAGTCATGTGTGGGACAGAGAGAGGATGGGCAAGCTGGCCATGATGTTCCCCAGTGCTGAGTTCCCCAGGCTGGTCTGGCTGGGAGCTGAGAGAAGAGTCTTAAAATGCAGGAGTAGGGGGTTGGTCAAGTGAAAAAGGGGAGATTGGAGGGAGGGGACAGTGGGACCAGATGTAATTCCAGGCCCAGGGACCAGCCTATGTGAAGGACAGGTGGTGAGACGTACCTGGCACATCGAAGGGATTCACGTTGTTTGCCATGGCTAGAGCGTAGGTGTGTGAGAAGGTGGGGAGAGGGAAGGCAGGAGGAGCAGGGTGGGGCCCAATCACGAGGGCCTTGTGTGCCCCACTGGGGAGCATAAGCTAGATTGTAGGACACTGAAGAGTCTAAACAGAGGAGGATTACGAGCAGAACTGCCTTTTTGGAGAGAATGATTGAGTCGCAGCACAGAGGATAAATTAGGTAGGGGTAAGCCAGAGGCAAGGGGCCAACTGGGGTGGCTGGTGCAGCAATCCAGGTGGGAGACGAGTGTGTCAGTGTGGATGGGAAAAGGTGCGCTGGTTCCAGAAACCACTGGAGGAAACATGAATAGGACTCCATGGTTACTTCATGTGGGGGATCAGGGAGAAGGAAGACCCTGATGTCATCCAAGATGACATCCAGGTTCCTGGAATGGGTGTTTTGTCTTTTAGATTTTCCTCCCCACTGTTAAGGTCCAGTGAAAGGATTACTGGACAAAGCATAAGCATCTTTGAAGATTCTTGACATGATTTGAAGGTGTTGCATTCTCAAGGAGGCAATCAGTTTACAGTGCCAACAAATGGGTTTTTGTGTAGAAGAGAGTAGTTTGATAAAAATAGTGTAAGGTGATAGAAATGTGGGGATCACATTCAGTCAGAGAACCTGGGGTTGGGGGTGGGGGGCTCTTGCAGAAATCCAAGCCTGAAAGTAAGGGTAGGGTATTAGCCAAAGTTTGTCATGTTCCTGTCAATAGCTGATCATTTGTTCATTCAGGAATCAATTACTGTGCGCCTGCTCTGTGTGAGGACTGTGCTGGAGGTCTCAGGGACATATCAAGGAGAAAGAAAAATGTTCTTTTGCCTAGAAAGGGTTCCTATATGTAGTAAGAGATCAGGATATACAGCAAAAACTTTGTAAAAGGTAGGACACGATGAATGTAATAATAATGGTACAAAATGCTATGGGAATTCAGGAAGAGATTGATCTGGAGCAAGGGTGGGTGGGGTGGAGGAACAGGCAGATTCAGACCAGGATTCCTTGAAGAGCTGCTATTGTTTGAGTTGGTTTTTATTGACTCTAAGTGGAAGTTTTGGGCAGGTGAATGGGAATAGTCCAGGTGGAGTATGCGACACAAATCCAGAGACATGACGCTTTGCTGTTTATTGTGAGATCTCCCTTAGGGCTGTAGTAGATGCTGCAGAGAAGGCAGCGCTGTGGGTTTCTGCATGTAAAGCTGGATGAGTAATACAGGGGTTTCTAAAACCAGGAATGTCTCCATGATTCTCTGCCTCAAAAAACAGTGCCCTAGTTTTGGTCACAGAGTGATGCAATGGAGAAGGATTTCTGATTCTGAAACATGGTTTTGCCTCCGGGCTTTTTACTAGGTACGGGCCGGACATCTTGCCCTCCGTGAGGCAGGCTGGTGTGCTTCCAGGACTGGACTGGGTATTCTCTGGCTATTTTCTGGTTGGTGCTCCCTAATCCCCTCCCTCCCCCCCCCCCCCCCCCCCCCCCGCCAAAGTACAAGCCACACCTCAGGCTACCAGGAATGTGCTTCCAGACCAGTGGGACACATAAAGCCTGACCTTGATGGTATGATTGCATTAAGACATTTTCAGTTATTTTATGAAAACCAACTGGGATAATATTCCTGGAAGAGCTTTGTAAGCTGTTAAGTGCTGGGTGGGTGCTACGTAGTCATTCGTTCACCGAATCATTATGGAGGGCCTGCTCCAATGTTCTAGGTGCTGAGGATACAGCAGTGCCCCTCAGCTTTGTGTATATATTCTAGTATGTGGGGCAATCAACAAACAAAATGTAAAGCCTATAGTATGTTAAATCTGATAACTACTCTGGAGAAAAATGAAATAAGGAAGGTAGATAGGATGGGTATGTTGGGCTGGGCATCGTGAGGGGTATCAGAGGGGCATCAGAGAAGGTGTTGTTTGAGAAGGTAACATTTGGGAAATGGCCTCTTGGTGAATGAGGGATATTGGGGGTGTTGGGGTACAGGTGTCCCCGGCAAAGGAAAAGCAAGCACGGAGGCTCTGAGGTGTGAGCCTACCTGACATGCCTGAGGAACAACAAAAGTTCTCTGTGACTTAAGGTGAGGGCAGTGGTAGGAAATAAGGGTGGAGATGTCCTGAAGCAGGAGAGAGAGCAGTGCAGAATATGTGGGTCTTGAGGCCACTATGAGGACTTCAGCTTTTGTCCGGAGTGAAAGTCATTGGCAGACCTGTTTAGTATAACTGTCATCCCTGCCCTGTCCTCCCAGTCACCCTGAGCCAGCCGGCCTGGTTAGAATCCAGCTAGGACACTTAGCTCACTTTGTAATCTTGAGCAAGTTACTTAACCTTTCTGTGCCTCAGTTTCTCCTCTGTAAAATGGGGAGAATAGTGGTTCCTACCTTATAGGATTTATGAGAATTAAATGAGCTTGTGCTTATAACATGCAGTGCCTGGCATGTGCTAAATGCTGTGCAAGAGTTTGTTAAAAACAAAACATTTTTTAAATTACCACATCCTCAGAGACTCAAAACAGATATTTGTGCACTGATTTATAAGCAGCATTATTCACAGTGGCACAGGGGAAACACCTCAAGGGTCTATCCACAGGTGAATGGAGAAACAAAATGTGGCATAAAACTGCTGCAACCACTATGGAAAACAGTGTGGAGGTTTCTGAAAAACTTAAAAACAGAACTACCCAGGGCGCCTGGGTGGCTCCATCAATTAAGCGTCTGACTCTTGATTTCGGCTCAGGTCATTATCTCAGGGTTCCTGAAATCAAGCCCCATATCGGGCTCAGGGCTGGCAGTGCAGAGCCTGCTTGCAATTCTCTCTCTCCCTCTCTCTCTCTCAAAATAAATAAATAAACTTAAAAAAATAGAACTACCCTATGATCCAACAGTTCCACTCCTGGGTATGTATCTAAAGGAAATGAAAATACTAACTTGAACAGATACCTGCACCCCCATGACCATCGCAGCATTATTTATGACAGCCGAGACACGGAAACAACCTAAGTGTCCGTAGACAGACAAATGGATAAAGGAATTGTGGCACATATATATACAGTGAAATACTGTTCAGCCATTAAAAAAACAGCAAATAACTATCACTTGTGACAACATGGATGGACCTTGAGTGCATTCTGGTAAGTGAAGCAAGTCACACAGAGAAAAATAAGTATTGTATGATATCACTTACATGTGGAATCTTAAACAAAGGTGTAAAAACCAAGCCTCATGGAAAAAAAATACTAGATTTGTGGTTACCAGAAGTGGGGCTTGGAGGAGGGGGAACAGGAGGAAGGTGGCCAAAAGGCACAGACTTGTAGTTATAAGGTATGTACAACATGATGGCTATAGCTAGCACTGCTGTATAAGGTATAGGAAAGTCGCTAAGAGAATAAATCTAAGAGTTTTTATCACAAGGAAAAAATTTTTTAATCTATATGAGATGATGGATATATTTTCTTTAAAGTACAGATATACACATTTATTTATTTATTTTTATTATGAAATTTATTGTCAAATTGGTTTCCATACAACACCCAGTGCTCATCCCAACAGGTGCCCTCCTCAATACCCATCACCCACCCATCCCTCCCTTCCACCCCCCATACCCCCCCAAAAAAAATGGTTAGAGAGGGAGGGAGCCAAAACATAAGAGACTCCTAAAAGCTGAGAACAAACTGAGATAATGGATATTAACCAGACTTACCGTGGCCATCATTTCATGGTACCAAAGCAAGACAGATCATCATGCTCTACACCCTAAACTTATACAGTGCTGAATGCCAACTATGTCTCTGTAAAACTGGGGTGGGGGGGGGGAAGTGGGTTATATACACACAATGGAATATTATTCATCCATAGAAAGGAATGAAATTCTGACACATGTTACAGCTCCGCGATCCCTGGGGTCCCAAAGTTCTGTGATGCCGGGACTCCTGAGCCGAGGCTCATGTCCTCAGCCCTCCGTGTACATCTGGGCCATTCTGCAGTCCCATCCTTTGGCATCCTCCTCTGGCCATCTGCTTTGTGGTCTGGGGCGCTGCGGCTCTGTCTGCATGGAGGGCTTTGCAGCTGAGAGCTCTGTTCTGTACAAAGACGGGTCTGTGTCCTCGTGCCACCAGGAAGGGATTTTAATTATTTAAAAAAAATTTTTTTTCAACGTTTATTTATTTTTGGGACTGAGAGAGACAGAGCATGAACGGGGGAGGGGCAGAGAGAGAGAGGGAGACACAGAATCGGAAACAGGCTCCAGGCTCTGAGCCATTAGCCCAGAGCCTGACGCGGGGCTCAAACTCACGGACCGCGAGATCGTGACCTGGCTGAAGTCGGACGCTTAACCGACTGCGCCACCCAGGCGCCCCAAGGGATTTTAATTATTGTCTGTAAGTGCATCATGACTTTAAAAACCATTTGTACATAATGCCACCACTACCAGCAGCACTCATTTGTAGAGCTTTTGATTTTAACTTTCTAACAGACGCCCCCGTGAATTATTTTGCTGTAGCCTCATTATAGTTCTGTGAACCAGGTGAGGGTTGAGAGCCCTTCAGAAGAGCCCCAGCTTGGCCATTGGCCTTTGGGTCAGCCTGTCCCCCCTCTCTGGGCCTCAGAGGCCTCATCTGGGGTAGGGCTGAGAGTCTTGGGAGTCTCTTAGTGCCCATTTTGTTTCACATCTGAGGTGAAGTAATTGGAATAATCAATAGCTTGCTGTTGATCATATAGCCAGCTTGCTGTCCCTGGACCTGTTATGTGTGGGAAACCCACATCAATGGAGTCCCCGTGGAACATACATGAGGTGCTGCCCTGGGAAGTCCTAGGATGCCATCCCTCCTGTCTGCAGGTCACCTTGCAAGAGTCCAGGATCCTTAGTCTGTCCAAAGACAGCATGGTCCAAGTCTAAGCTTTTCCATGGTATTGGTCTTTAGGCATTGGTCTTTAGGTATTTGTCTTTAGGAGCATCATCTTTTTATCCTAGTACTGCTTTTGTTTGTTGCTTTTTCATTCTGCTGCTTGCTGTACATACACACAGCCTACCCACTGCTTGAAGAGAAGGTGGGAATCATCCGTCTCTCCTACTATGGCCAGCTTGGCTTTGGGGGAGGACTTCCCGAGTGAATGGAGGAGAATAGTAAGCTGGTTTATGTCTTTGGAACAGCCATTGAAGGGTCTGATTTCATTGTTTGTTTTTAAAAATCTGATTGTAATCAACATACATCATCCTTTGTGGCTCTTATCCATCAGTTCATAAAAAATGCATACATTCACATAAAATGGGGAGAATTAAATTGTTTATCCTATAGAATAGTTATAAGAATTAAGTGAGTTGGTATATATAAGGCTAAGAGTTAGGGTAGCTTGCCATATTGCAGATGCTTAGTAAATCATGGCTGTGATTGTTTGCTGTTACTTAGCAGGAAGCAGGATGGGGTTGACTGGTCAGGGTTTCCATTGAAATAAATTCTAAGTAGCATGTTTGTTATTTTAATAATTTCTAATCATGGTAGTCATAGAAGTGATAGATCTTTTAAAGTGAGTTTAGAAATCCAAATACCTAGGTATATATTGTATTCTGTTAGTTTTCTAGGTATCCTTGGCCTTTCCGGTCCTTATGAAGTGAGCCCAACTTTCACGTACCCCTGGAACTCTGCATGTCCGGAAGTACAAAGCCAGGACACCTGCCTGCTTTCCTTCACCTTATGTGGTGATTTGGGCAAATGCACTTGACTGGTTGATCTCAACTTTTCAGGGAGGGGCCATTATTTTACCTCTTTATTAATTCTCACTTAGTGGTGACTTCTTTCTGCATTGCAGATCTTTTTCTTTTTTACTGAGAGCAGAGAGTTTCTCCCCTTTGTGACTCTCTCTCTTTCTCTTTTTTTTTTTTTTTTTTGGCTGGATTTTTATAGCTGAAGGGGAGCAAGGTGACCACCTCTCAAATAACTACAAATACTTTTGTGAACATTAACCCTGTGTAAATGCATTTCCCCCACTTGACAGGTGATGAAATGAAGTTCAGAAAGGTTGGGTGACCCGCTGGGGTCATGGAGGTAGTAAGAAGCATACCAGAGGCAAAGGCCTGGTTCCAAGCCCAAGTCCCACACGTGGCTTTGGGTGTGCAGATGCTTTGGGACTTCTCATGGTGGCCTTTTTTTTTTTTTCTTTCCTAATGAGAAGATAATTTCTCTTCTCTATGGCTTCTCTTAGTCTCAACAAAAAAAAGTTGTAGTTACTGATTATTTTAACCATATAGAATGGTGACTATTCTTACTTCTGCCTGCTTCCAGAAAGTTTAAAACTCTGTATTTACCAGAAGCCTCTTAAAGGAGCCATAATTTTTCCTTAGAACATTCCTACAGAGACTTATCCTCAGAGGGCCAGATGGCAGGAGGGTAGAACTCTGTGTATGCGAGTTGCTTCACAGAATGAAAGAGTCTAGAATGATTAGTGGTCCTATCACTGTTCACTGGTAAGGCTGCAAAGAAGAATAGCCCTCAAGGGCTTTAAATTTTTTGTGAAGATGGGGCACAATTAAAACCATGAATAACATTAGGGGTGCCTGGGTGGCTCAGTCAGTTAAGTGTTTGGCTTCAGCTCAGGTCATGATCTTGAGGTCCGAGAGTTTGAGCCCTGCGTCGGGCTCTGTGCTGACAGCTCAGAGCATGGAGCCTGCTTCAGATTCTGTGTCTCTCTCTCTCTGCCCCTCCCTCTCTGCCCCTCCCCCATTTGTGCTCTGTCTCTCAAAAATAAATAAAATGTTAAAACCCATGAATAATATTAGAGGTAAAGCACTGACACTACATTAGCTCTGAGAATTTAAAATCAGATTAGTCTAAAGCAAATTAAGGGCTAATTAATGAATGACTAATAGTAGTGGGTGATAAGGGGGTCCTTATTACCCTTAACCTACAGGTCCCTTAAGTTACGACCATGCAGTCTTCCTGAGAGTCTTCTGTGTCCTGGGGCTAAGCCAACCCCCATGGCCTCTCCAGGCACCATGCTTTGATGTCCCAGGTGGTCCCTCAGAAGTGGCGCCCAGTGCTGTTTGCCCATTTCAGCGAGCTAGTCCTCGAGCACTGGGGACACCTTGCACCCGCCCCAGTTCTCACAGATACAACCCAGGTGGCCGGGCTGCTGGCCTGCAGCTTGCTGTATACCAGGATCCCAGATTCTGGGGCGCATTTTACATGTCCAAACCAGCTGCTTGAGCCTTCCTTCCTCACCACCCCACTGGAGGCCTCAAGGCCATACCACAAATTCCAGTGTTTGTCAGGAAACATTTAAGGCCTCCTTTATAGTGTCTGGGGACTTCCACCTTCTGATTGGAAGCTTTGTTTTGGGTGACAGTGAAGCAGAAGTGGATTATGTCTGAGGAAGGAGGGAGAGTGGTTTTTATTTTTTTATTTTTATTCTTTTAAATCTTTTTATTTATTTTTGAGAGAGTGAGCACAAACGGAGGAGGGGTGGAGAGAGGGGGACAGGGGATCCAAAGCAGGCTCTGTACTGACGGCACGTATCCCAACGTGGGACTCAAACTCACCAACTGTGAGATCCTGACCTGAGCCGAAGTCAGAGGCTTAACTGACTGAGCCACCCAGGTGCCCCAGGAGTGTGTTATTTATTTATTTATTTAAAATAGTTTTATTTATTTTTGAGACAGAGAGAGACAGAGCATGAGCAGGGGAGGGGCAGAGAGAGAGAGGGAGACACAGAATCCAAAGCAGGCTCTAGGCTCTGAGCTGTCAGCACAGAGCCTGATGCGGGGCTCGAACTCACAGACCGTGAGATCATGACTTGAGCTGAAGTCGGACGCTCAACTGACTGAGCCACCCAGGCACCCCAGGAGTGTGTTTTTTAAAGCCAAATTAGAATGCATGGGGAATGATCTCCACCTCCCTCACCATTAAAGAAAGTGTTATCACATGTAGTCAGGAGGTCACAGCTGCATGCTCACATGCTACTCTTTGAGGCGATGCTTTTATAATGTCAGCGCTGTTCCATATCAAGAGTTCTGGCCAAGCAGGGATACATGCCCTCCTTAGTCCCCAGTGCCCCACATTTCTATGTACACAGCCCTCAAGAAAGTCACTGGATTTTCACCTACACCAGACCCTAATGTGGTGTTGGCTCTGAGAATTTAAAATCAGATTAGGCTAAAGCAAATTAAGGGCTAATTAATGAATAAGTTCTGCAGAAATGTCAGAGCTGCAGGTACAACATGTATTTATTGCCTCTTTTGGTAGGAGAGAAAGTATAATCTAGGCTACTTGGATTCACTTCACTGAATCCAAGTAGAAAACCTGAGATAAGTATTCTGAGAAAGACCAAAACATGGCTTGACAAAACCAGATTCTCTATTCTGTATACATAGGATTTTATTTGACCAGTGATAGCTTTCAATTTTCGGTGCCTCTAGGAAGAAAAAGAGCCGATGGTTTTAATATCACAACTGAATACACAGTTTATTTCAAGGTTTGAATTGTCAACAAAAGGAACGTGAATGGTTTCAAGTGATTTTTCTAAACTTCCTTCAATGATTGTTTTCTGTGGAATCTGCAGATATGTCTTTTGGATACATTCTTGGATTAAACAAAGGGAGGGTTGCAGGCTATCCCATTTCTGGTTAGAAGGCTCCCGTTAAACTCAGTAACCACATCCTCCTCCTGAGTATGGTCCATAGACCTGGTAAGTAGAAAACCATTCCCTTCATGCACAGCCACAGCCCTTGTGGTAGTTCAGCCTTTATGGTGGAAGCTGACCTGTGTTTGCTGCTGCACTGTGGTCATTTATAAGCTATTTTCTCTGTGGCCCCATGGTAGGCATCATGAGGACAAGGTGTTCCGTGTTTGTTTTTGTGCCACTGGTGGCTCTTGGCTGTATCTTCCTGCACTAGGTTTTCAGGAAGTGATTGTTGAATTAAACAAGCCTAAAGTGAAATGTTGAAGCAATGAAAGGTAAGCAAATTATATTTAAGCTTCAGTGAGTAACTTCCAATAAGATCTGGTAAGCCAATTTATTGCTTGTAGTTGAGATGGGTCTGTAGTGCCCAGAGTGGTGGGATCATCGTGGAACATTTCTTCTTAAAGTCATATATGTTGTTGTTCTTGTTGTTGTTTTAAGTTTGTTTATTTATTTTGAGAGAGAGAGAGCACGCATGAGCAAGCAGGAGAGGGGCAAAGACAGAGGGGGAGAGAGAGAATCCGGATTCAAGCAGGCTCCACGCTGTCAGCCCGGAGCCCCATGTGGCACTCAGTCTTGCTAGATCATGACCCGAGCTGACATCAACAGTTGGATGTTTGATTGAATCAGCCACCCAGGCCCCAAAATCATCTCTGTTTTTAAAACAGACAACAAACAAACCAAGCTCTGTTAATAAAGTTGTAAATCCTCACACCAGACCACTAGTTTTGCGACCTTCATAAGTTCTTGTCGTAAGGAAGCATCAGTGTACGTTTCGGTTAATAAACGTGTATTGAACAACTGTGAGGAGCTAGCACTTTAAAGATGGCAACTTAGAGCAAGGAGTTAAGGGCATCCACTTAGAAGTCAGTTGATCAGCCTTCTAATTCTAGCTCCATCACTTTTTACCTGTGTGATACTGGACAAATGAAAACAGTTTCTTCATCTGTGCATTGGGTATATAATATACTTACCTTCCAAAGTTGTGAGGATTAAGTGAGGCAATCCTTGCAAAGTCCTTAGTGTGCCTGGCACTTAGTAAGGACTCAACCAATGTTAATTAGTACTCTTACTGAAGGTGTGCTTCCTGACCTCAAAGAGCTGTCAGCCTAATATAAAGACATTGTGACATTCCTGCCTCAGGACATTTGTACCTGCTGATCCTTCTATCCAGAACATGTGTTCCTTAGATACTCTCTGGTCCACATTCTCATCTCCACTGGGCCTTTACTTAAATGCCAAGCTCTCAGGGAAGTTTTCCTTCACAACCCTATTTGATGCTGAACATCACCCCCTTTTCCTGTTACTTTTTATATTCATTTACCACTTAATTTTTCATCTTTTTTTTCTTATAACATACCATTTATTTTATTTATTTATTCTGTTGTCTATCTTTCCAAATTGAATTCCAGAAAGGTGAGGATTTTGGTCTAGTTGGCCGCTGATCTGTTATTAGTGATGGAAATCATGTGTGCCCCATATTAAAGTGCTCAGTAGGTGTTTGTTGAAAGAATGAATCAAGGACTAGTCATGGGAATCTAGAAGAGGGCATGTTGAACTCTGCCTGTGCGTATCGGGGAGCATCACAGAGAGATGATGCTCTGTTGAGTCTTAGGCTAGCCATTCTTGACCTTTTTTCTGCTAACACTGTCAAAGATTTTGGAGGCTGAGAAGTCCCATAAGCTGCCATCTGCAAGCTAGAAACCCAGGGGAGGTGGGGGTGTAAGTTCTAGTGTGAGTGCAGGAGAAGATTTGATGTCCCAGCTTGAAAACAGTCAGGCAGGGAGTGTGAATTCTCCCTTACCCAACTTTTTGTTTCATTCAGGCCTTCAGTAGATTGGAGGGGGCCCCTCACACTAGGGAGGTCAGTCCGTTTTATTCAGTGTATGGATTCAAATGTTAATCTCACTCTAGAAACGTCCTCACCGACTCACCCAGCATAATGTTTGACCAAATATATGGACACCCTGTGTCCCAGTCATATTGAGACAGAAAATTAACCATCACAGCCACACACAGAGGATTCGTTTTCTGTGTGTGACATCTGATTCACAGTTTCGAGGGTGCTACTGTATCTACACCCCTTTCTCTATAGGTCAGGAAAGCAGATGGGAACTCAGATGAGAGAATAGTACTATTATTGGAATAAGTTTGGATTCACTCTAACACTTATTTTAAAAGGCAAATGTCTTGTATACTTGCTAAGGATATATGACTCATCCTGTCACTGGGGTGGTGAGAAAGGTCTTTAAGAATGGGTGTTTCCTAGGCAGACAGCCAGGGAAATAGTGTTTGAGACAGAGGGAATGGTACATGCGAAGGCATGAAGCCACAGCGTGATTGTTGAACCAGAAATAATTTGATATGACTAAAACAGAAGGTGCCTGGAAAGGAGGCAGTGTGAGGCAAGGCTGTTGGGGGACCAAATTACAAAGGATTTTGTTTGCTAAAGAAATGGAATTTTATCTAGAAGGCAGTGGGAACCCTTGAGGGGCTCTAAGCAGGGTTGTGTCACATTTTTTTAAAGTTTATTTTTATTTATTTTGAGAGAGATATACAGAGCAAGCGGGGAAGGGCAGAGAGAGAGGGAGTACCAAGCAGGCTATGTGCTGTCAGCACAAAGCCCAATATGGAGCTTAAACTCACAAACTGTGAGATCATGACCTGAACCAAAATTAAGAGTAGGACACTTAACCAACAGAGCCACCCAGGTGCCCCTAAATTATATTTAATTGTTTTTATAACTTGATTTTTTAAAAATTTGAAAAAATATAATTTACATGGTATAACATTCAAAAGGGTATATACAGTAAAGAATCTCCCTCCCTGGGACAGTCAGTGTTTTCAGTATCTTATCTTTACTTCCAGAGATGTTATATGCATAGACAAGAAAATATGCTTATTTTCTATTTTTATACAAATGGCAGTAAAATTATTCATTGGAATACTGATGTACCTTAATATCACCTCTTTAAAAAGAACATTTAGTTAAGAAAAGTTTGTATAGCCAACTGAGAAGATAACACCTAGTTTTCTACTTGGAAGACTGTAGACCTAGGACACATTCTCCACATTGGGTTGTAGGAGATGGGCTGAAGGCTACATGTGTCAAACTCAAGAACTCATGGGATGTCCCAGTGAAAAGCTCATAGGGGTCTTACAATTGGGAGAAAAGTCTAGTTTGGAAGGATGGACTTATAGGTTATTAATGTATAGATATGGTGGTTAAAGCCACGTTAATGGATTCAGCTGTCAGGGAAAGGGGTAGGTGGAGAAGAGAAAAAGGCCCAGAGCAATGCTTTTTTAATAATTATTAAATGTCTAATATTAGATATCTAATTAGGAATAGAGTTATTGTGGGAATCAAGGGAGAACAGTCCCTTCCACATGGTTTACTCGGGGTTCAAGTCTGGCAAATATAAGGGAAAAAAGTTTATTGAAAGGTTGTTAGGTACTCACAGAATTTTTGGGAAGACCCAGAAGATATTTGGAGGCTATCTGGCAAAATCATATTCTAGAACTGGTG
The DNA here is from genome assembly GCF_027475565.1 of Acinonyx jubatus. Taxonomy (NCBI): domain Eukaryota; kingdom Metazoa; phylum Chordata; class Mammalia; order Carnivora; family Felidae; genus Acinonyx; species Acinonyx jubatus. The sequence continues at coordinate 36,580,093 of NC_069395.1, read as the reverse complement.
CTGTGAATATGCCACTGCTGCTATTGGACGTGGACTTGCAATGTGCAGGATCGATAACCACCATCACTGGACCCTGGGCACCAATTCCAGAACCACCACCTGCTACCTCTGGGAATGGGTGATGCTGCCATGCTCTTGCAAAAGGGGTCCTGCACAGTTCTCCATTAAATACTATTCAGTGATGGGGGTGGGTGTCTCTGGTGGTAGATTCTAGGTCATGTGCCCACACTTTAGCTGCAGCAAGGGTTGGAGAAAGAAGATTTGTGATCTTCAGCTTCTGGGGTGTGAAACAAGTTCTACTTTGTAAGGTGGTGATTCCTTAAATTCAGGAAGACAGGTTAGACACTGTGTGGCCATGAATAATGTTAAATGTCCATTACAGATGTCAAATGCTGTAGGGTATAACAATTAGAAGGTAACTGGTGATCTTCAAGATAGTAAATTTCTGACAAGTGGTGGGAATGGACGTCAGAATGCAGTGGATTGAGAAATGAGGGGGAAATGAGGAAATTGAGCCATTGTGTGTTGATTATGGTTAGAAGGAAGGAATATTAGGAAGGGGAGGGGAGTTATTATATCTGGAAAGGTGTGTAGGTCTTGAAACAGTGGTATGATCTAGTCTAAGAGAAATTAGTCTTTGAAAGGGAGGTTTGAAGACAAAGAGAAGAGAGAGAAGTGTGGATAGTTGATGGAATGATGCCTGTGAGCAGGTGGAGGAATAGGCTTTGGTGCAGTGTGGAAGGACGTGTAAAAGCACATACTTGTATTTGTGGAGATGGGATGTAGAGGGAGAGTTGATACTAACAGCCTCTACTTTCTCTGTGTGTGGGGAGATAATGTTGGCTTGGAATGAGAATGGCACAGGTCAGGTGGGGTCTTGAAAAGAGTAGTGAAGATTTAGAATATCTTTTGGTGTGAAGGGGAGAAAGGGTTGTTCAAGGAAGAGAAAAAGGATGGGTTAGGAAAATCGAGGGACCCAAATGAGAATGGAAATGATAGCTAGGCCCCCGCTGTTGGATCCCATGCAGCACCAGATTTGGCAGGAGGGCAAGAAGAGAGCTTTTTGGTTGGTAGGGAGATGGAAGTGATGGAAGTGATGTAACAGGGTCTAGTATGATGGGAAAAGAAGTGAAATCTAGAGAGTTGATGGTTGGAAAAGATACAGATATCAAAGAGAAGCCAAAGAGTAGATTGGGTTGGATGGGGATAAAGGAGAGAGTGGAGAAACAGAAGGAAGCATGTAATCATCATGTTGAATGCTGGGTGTGTAAGATTTCAGAGAGGGAGTGGTTTCCAATGATGACTAGGCTCAGAATGTGAAGAGGAGGTGAAGGTCACTGGGAATAGAGAGGCTGGAGTGTTGAATAATTTTTCTTCATGGACATTGAAGGTTCCCAGGCTGATAGCAGGAGATAGGCTGAAAATCCAGGTGCAGAGATTTAAGGGATGAAAGGACAAAGTTGATAAGTGGGATAATTAGTGAAAGATTAAGTTAAATTATGGCATATTTGTAAGCATTCAACAGATGGTAGCCATCAATAATCAGATGGCTGTAATGAGGAGGTGTTTTTGCTAGATGGCATGAATCTTAAAGGAGGGGATTTTGTTTTGTTTTGTTTTGTTTTTTTGGAGTGCCAGCCAACTCTTGTTTGGAAGATGGAAGTGTGGAGATTGAAAATTCCCTGCTCTGAACTCCAGGATGTAAGGGAAAAGCAGGGTGCTCAGGGAGAACTGGCTTCAACTAAAGCAAGAAGATGAAGAAGATGGTAGGAAAAATCCAGGAGGTTGTTGAGGCTGGGAGTTTTTTTTTTTAATGTTTATTTATTTGAGAGAGAGGGAGAGGAATGGGGGCAGAGAGAGAGAGAGAGAGAGAGAACAGGGGAGGGGCAGAGAGAGAGAGAGAGAGAGAGAGAGAGAGAGAATCCTAAGCAGGCTCCATGCTGTCAGCCCTGAGCCTGACATGGGGTTGGATCTCCTCAATGATGAGATCGTGACCTGAGCCAAAATCAAGAGTCAGATGCTTAACTGACTGAGCCATCCAGGTGTCCCGAGGCTGGGAATGGTTTCCAGAAGACTCGCAGGGAAACATGTGAAGAAGGCCTTTAGCTGTAGGAGATTGCAGGAGGAGAGTAATCATGTGCAGTTGAACACAATAAAAAAATCAAGTTTGCCTGCAGAATCTGTTATGGATGCCATCATGTCACCACCCCAGGGAAATTATTCAAGGACCTGAAAGACTGGGTAGATCTTTTCAATAGCACATTGTCATTAGTCTGTGACAGTGTTATATCAATACATATGGCAGATGAAAATATGAACCAAAAGTTGATGAATCTGGCTAATTGAGAAAGTAACGTATAGATAGCTCAAGTTAACAAAATGATTTATTTAGTCTGGGTAAATAGGTAAAACTTGATAGTTCACATACTGTCTGAATAAGATAATTGCCAAATGTCCATTTCAATCTGAATTGCATCAATATCACTACAGCTGAGTTTATTGAGGTTTCAGAAGTCTTCCTTGTAGTCATAGTTGTTGGCCTTTGGTGATGAGGATGGCATGGGTTCTCACCATCCCTTCATCCATGTTAGTTCAGCTTGAAAGTCTTGGTTCTTCATAATTTTAAGGTTGTGATAAAGAACTTTCTGGTACAATCTGGAATGTGAGATAGGCTTTCGGATACAAGAAACTCCTGGGGAAATGTGATTCTCTACCATATGGTGCTATCATGTTTTTAGCATACTAAAATTAAAAAAAAATTTAGAGTATTCTGTTTATCCCATCTAGAACTTGAAGCAAATAAGGAAGAAAAACCACACAAACTAATAGTTTGAAATGATTTTAAATAGCTAGAATTCATGTAATAGCAGACAACTTACACAAAACCGTGTAATAGAGTATCAGCATATACAGATCAATAACACGATGAGGAAGTGTTTATTTTATATTGTTCTGGAGGCCTCTTAAAATGAGAAAGAATTCCTTAATAATCCAAACTCTTCAATTCAATTTAGAAAATGTTTCAGACCTTTTCTGAGAAGCTGCTGGCTTTAGATCCTGTGTAGGTATGTTAGTCTTCCAGGGCAGCTATGACAAATTACCACAAACTGAGTGGTTTAATACAATAGAAATTATTCTTCCACAGTTTGGAAACTAGAAATCTGAAGTCAAAGTTTCAATAGGGCTGTGTTCTCTCTGAAGGCTCTAGGAGAGAATCTGTTCCATGCCTTTCTCTTAGCTTCTGGTTTTGCTGGTAATCTTTGGCATTCTCTGGCTTGAAGACACATCACTCCAATCTCTGCATTGGTTAAAAAAGAAAAAAAACACGTGGTTTTCTCTCTGTGTGTCCAGCTCTTCTCTTTTTATAAGGTCATCAGTTATACTGGATTAAATATGACCTCATCTTAACCACCTATACCTACAACAACCCCTTTCCCAAATAAGGGGTTGTTTCCCAAATAAGGTCACATTCTGAGGTTCTGGGAAAGACATGAATTTGGTGGGGACACTATTTAGCCCAATACAGGAAGCTTCTAAAGTGAATAGCAAATGACTTCTGTCTTCAGGAAGATGTAGCACCTGCTGTGGTTGGGGAAACTACAGGGCCAAGGCAACGTGTTCAGTTGGTAATGGATACAGAATACCGTGGACACATAGAGGGGTGAGCAACTGGTTGTGAATCCAGGGTAGACATGGAAGGCTTTAGGGTAAAGGCAGTGGCAGACCTGAAGGATAACTAGTATACCGGCTGGTAGAAAGGGAGGAGCAGGGCATTCTGGGCTAAGGGACTAGTCCGAGCAGGCACGGAGCTGGAAGTGTGCATCCACCATGCGGGAAGCTCAAGACATCTGGGGTGTAAGGCTATAGAAGAGCAGGCCTTTGGGTAGTGTGGTTGCATGTGTTGTGTGGCCATTGGGAGGGGAGGGAGAAGGGAGGAGGGAGCAGAGGGAGATACGAAGGGTCATGGGAGCACAGTCATTCATGTCCGTGACTGACTGCCAGAATGGCATCTTAGAGATGTGAAGTGGTTAAGGGGGGAGTTCAAGGAGAAGCTGAATGACCGTTCCTTAGGGAGCTCTAGAAGGCATCCCTGGACTCGGAGGGCTAGACTGGATGACATCTGTTCTCCCTCTCAGCAATCAGGCTCTGTGACTGTGAGATAGAAGTATTGTATCTTGCCTCTTGCACTAGTTACTGTGCTCTTACTTCCTCTCCTCTTTCTTTCTATCAAGCCTCTTCCCCATGCCAGGCACTGCAGCCATAACAGTGAACAGGAAGACAAAGACAGCATCATTTTAATCTTTTCCCTGTGGTATTAGCACAAGGAGTACATAGTAGGTTCTCCTTAAATGTTGCTTTGAATTGAATCTGAGTCGGAAAAATGACAAGGCAGTTTTGCCCTGGGTAATAAGTTCTGCTTCATGGTTGATCTGCTGTTGAAAGATGATCTCGGTAACCTCCTTATGAACAGGTGGAGAGTAGGTGGCTGCTTACATGTGTTTGGTTTCTGAGTCATCAGAAAGGCTCCTTTGCCTCCCAGAATATCTCCTTCATCCAGGCTGTAGGTACTTTTAATTCTACTATTGGAGGTTAGTTTCCCTCTGTTAAAATGCAGATGCCCTCTGGAGAGAGGATATCCATTTACTCTCAGAATTCATTTGTACCTTAATAGGGGGGGGGGGGTTTCTTGGCCTTTTCTGCATGGCAGGTTTTTGAGGAAAGTACGTGGAGGGAAAAGGGGACCCAGGGGATGAGTACTGGACATGCCAAAAGTAAACTTTGTCAGAGTTAGCAATTTGGATAGCTGACCCTGGGGATGTAGTCTCTTGGCTTAGAAAAATCCATTATTACTTATTTGCTGATGTATGTTGGGCAAGAAGTGCTTATTTCTATTGTAAGTTTTATGGCTCCAAAACTGTTGTTTATTTTTTAAAAGGTGCAATACTAACTAGAATTTAAATAAAAATTTGAAAAAAAAAAGCCAACCCCCCCCCAAAAAAAGGTGCAATAAATCCCATTTTCCCCACTCTCACCTCAACAAAAGTAATTTGTGTGGCAGCCTGATTTGTGGTCTTTATGGACAAGGCTATGCTACATACAGTTTGTGTGTTCTCGTATCAGGGAAGGCTAATAATATCTACTGTACCAAATATCCTCAGAGTTTTGGTGGCTTGTTTCAGAGGTTTCTTTTTTCATTCACATCATAATATGATTCAGATTGATTGGGAAGGAGAGGGTGTTCCACATAGTCTTTCAGGGACCCAGGCTTCTTCCATGCTGTATGTTCACCATCTTTATTACTTGGCCTCAGGGTCACACTAGCCTCATCTGGAAGGTATGTCAAAGGGAAGAGAAAGCATACTTCCTTTTAACTGCCTTGACCTGGAAATGATACACATTTCACCTCACATCCATTGATGAGAACCAGTCTCAAAGACCCACCGAGATGGGAAGAGGCTGGGAGATGTTCAGGAAGAGGAAGCAGCCTTGGTGAGCCTCTGACAACAGGTCATCAGAAAGCATTTACACATTTTCCTTCTGTCTGTGACATAACCTGACCCTTGGGGGTTGTTATTAAGGGAACAGGGAGCAAGAGAGACTAGCAGTGACCTGGAAACTGTCCAGTGTTTAGAATGGTGAAAAGTCATTCATTCTGCTTGGTGAAGGACATCATCCTGCTGTTGGATTTTTGCTGTGTGAGGGAGACTGCGGTTTGCAAAGAGATGTCTCTATTTTGTTTGCTTGTTTATTTCCTTTTTCATGGAAGTAGGAAAAGCTATAGGAATTTGGGGATTTTGAATGCAGTGGCTTCTATAATGTTACATTTCCTCTAGTCCACTTCCCTCATTGGGATGAGAGAGGCAATTGTCTGGATGAGAGAGGCAATTGACTTGTCCAAATTCATATAGCAAGTTAGTGGTTTACTTCCGTCTCAGACCTGTTTTCCAGATTTCTACTCTGGTGTTCTTTCCACTACTGCTATTCCCTTGGAGAACCACTATTTGGAGACTAGACATGCGCTGCCAGGGTCCACAGGATGATAGGAGGCTTGATCAGGTGAAATTGGAAGCTTCCTTGTAGCTTGGAGATTCCTTGATTGTGTTTGAATATATGGTGTCTGATTGTATAATCCCTGGCCTGATGGGAGTGATGTAGTTTCCAAGAATTTGTAACTCTCCTGAGAAAACAGAATCTTAGCTTTTTATTCTTCTCATTGTGTCTTTAATACTTTTTTATCTTTTTAAAACTGTTTGTTTTTTAAATACATATTTTTTCTAACTGTAAAAGTAACAATTTCAATTTTAGAAATTAAGTAAGTATATTTAGACAAAAATATATACAAATATAACAAAAAATATTCTGTAATTCCATAACTCAACAATGCAGCAGTAACAACTATTAATATCTTACTTTTCTATGTGTGTTCCCTAGCCATTTATTGAATAAATAAATACTTGTACACTTATGTACAGTATAATTAGAATTAAATATTATACAATATGAAATAAATATTATACAACTCTTAAAATATTTCATATTACTTAATATGAAATATTATATAACCCTTAAAATTGTTTTAAAATAGTAGTGGTATGAAATATGCTCATATATATTTGTATACTTATCATAATATAATTAGAATAAAAATCTAATTTTATTTGTCTTGCTTGTCTTTTTTTTTTATCTGCTTTTTAATGGAAGTGGGAAAAAGCAAATGGAAATTCATATACCTTGGAATAAAACTCAAATTGTATCATGCATAACTGTACAAATATGTATGAGCATTTCTCCATATCATGACTTACATTAAAACATTTTTTAAAGGGTTGCACAATATTTCATCTTGTGGAAATACACCGTGCTGAAGGAAACAGCCCAGGCAGGGAGGAGGGAAGGAGTAGTAGTATCTTTGGTTCTTGGCCCTCATGCTCTGCTCCTCTTCTCCCAGGGCATCAGCAGCCTATTCAGCTCACTGAAGGTTGTCCGGCTGCTACGTCTTGGGCGAGTGGCCCGTAAGCTGGACCACTACATTGAATACGGAGCCGCTGTGCTGGTGCTGCTGGTGTGTGTGTTTGGGCTGGCTGCTCACTGGATGGCCTGCATCTGGTACAGCATTGGGGACTACGAGATCTTTGATGAAGACACCAAGACCATCCGCAACAACAGCTGGCTCTACCAACTGGCAATGGACATTGGCACCCCTTACCAGTTTAATGGATCTGGCTCAGGGAAGTGGGAAGGTGGTCCCAGCAAGAATTCCGTCTACATCTCCTCGTTGTATTTCACTATGACCAGCCTTACCAGCGTGGGCTTTGGAAACATTGCCCCATCCACAGACATCGAGAAAATCTTTGCAGTGGCCATCATGATGATTGGCTGTAAGTATGACAGTTGCCGGGGGTGGGTGGGGGATGGGCAGGGGACATCCTGTTTCACCATAACTTCTATTGGTTGGAAATAGGGTGATGGCTACAACGCTCACAGGATCAGGGTGTAATGACTTAAAACAACCCACATTCTGTTCTTTTTTTTTTTTTTTTAGATGAGCTTTAAAGTTTTCCTGATAATTAAAGCATTGCATGTTTGCTGCAAAGATATTTAGAAAATATTAAAGGGCACATGTAGAAAATCGAGACCAATGAAATTCTACTTCTCAGAGATAACTACTATTACCTAATAAAGTTAGAATGAAATCATCATATACAACTTGGTAACCTGCTTGCTCATAGAACAGTGAATTGTGAAAAGTCTTTCCACGTCTGTTTAAATACAGCTCTAGGTCTGCACAGTCCCTTATGGTACCAGAGAAAGAATATATGGAAAAAAAGAATGTTAGCTATCTCATTAATTATCTTTTATATTTATTATATGTCGAAATGATATTTTTATATAGGGGGTTAAATAAAATATCCCATTATAATTAATTTCATATTTTTTTGGATATTTTTAATGAAAAATTTAATTTAATGCTCCTAGGAATATTTTTTAATTTTTTTTAAATATGAAATTTATTGTCAAATTGGTTTCCATACAACACACAGTGCTCATCCCAGCAGGTGCCCTCTTCAATACCCATCACCCTCCCTCCCCTCCCTCTCACCCCCCCATCAACCTTCAGTTTGTTCTAAGTTTTTAAGAGTCTTTTATGTTTTGGCTCTCTCCCTCTCTAACCTTTTTTTTTTCCTTCCCCTCCCCCATGGTCTTCTGTTAAGTTTCTCAGGATCCACATGAGAGTGAAAACATATGGTATCTGTCTTTCTCTGTATGACTTATATCACTTAGCATAACACTCTCCAGTTCCATCCACGTTGCTACAAAAGGCCATATTTTATTCTTTCTCATTGCCAAGTAGTATCCCATTGTGTATATAAACCACAACTTCTTTATCCATTCATCAGTTGATGGACATTTAGGCTCTTTCCACAATTTGGCTATTGTTGAAAGAGCTGCTATAAACATTGGGGTACAAGTGCCCCTATGCATCAGTACTCCTGTATCCCTTGGGTAAATTGCTAGCAGTGCTATTGCTGGGTCACAGGGTAGATGTATTTTTAATTTGTTGAGGAACCTCCACACTGTTTTCTAGAGCGGCTGCACCAGTTTGCATTCCCACTAACAGTGCAAGAGGGTTCCCGTTTCTCCACATCCTTGCCAGCATCTATAGTCTCCTGATTTGTTCATTTTAGCCACTCTGACTGGCATGAGGTGATATCTGAGTGTGGTTTTGATTTGTATTTCCCTGATGAGGAGCGACGTTGAGCATCTTTTCATGTGCCTGTTGGCCATTTGGATGTCTTCCTTGGAAAAGTGTCTATTCATGTCTTCTGCCCATTTCTTCACTGGGTTATTTGTTTTTCGGGTATGGAGTTTGGTGAGCTCTTTATAGATTTTGGATACTAGCCCCTTGTCCAATATGTCATTTGCAAATATCTTTTCCCATTCCGTTGGTTGCCTTTTAGTTTTGTTGATTGTTTCCTTTGCAGTGCAGAAGCTTTTTATCTTCATGAGGCCCAGATAGTTCATTTTTGCTTTTAATTTCCTTGCCTTTGGGGATGTGTCAATTAAGAAATTGCTGTGGGTGAGGTCAGAGAGGTTTTTTCTTGCTTCTCCTCTAGGGTTTTGATGGTTTCCTATCTCACATTCAGGTCCTTTATCCATTTTGAGTTTGTTTTTGTGAATGGTGTAAGAAAGTGGTCTAGTTTCAACCTTCTGCATGTTGCTGTCCAGTTCTCCCAGCACCATTTGTTAAAGAGACTGTTTTTTTTTTTCCATTGGATATTCTTTTCTGCTTTGTCAAAGATTAGTTGGCTATACTTTTGTGAGTCTAGTTCTGGGGTTTCTATTCTATTCCATTGGTCTATGTGTCTGTTTTTGTGCCAATACCATGCTGTCTTGAGGATTACAGCTTTGTAGTAGAGGCTAAAGTCTGGGATTGTGAGGCCTCCTGCTTTCGTCTTCTTCTTCAAAATTACTTTGGCTCTTCGGGGCCTCTTGTGGTTCCATACAAATTTTAGGATTGCTTGTTCTAACTTTAAGAAGAATGCTGGTGCAATTTTGATTGGGATTACATTGAATGTGTAGATAGCTTTGGTTAGTATTGACATTTTAACAATATTTATTCTTCCCATCCATGAGCATGGAATGTTTTTCCATTTCTTTATATCTTCTTCAATTTCCTTCATAAGTTTTCTATAATTTTCAGCATACAGATCTTTTACATCTTTGGTTAGGTTTATTCCTAGGTATTTTATGCTTCTTGGTGCAATTGTGAATGGGATCAGTTTCTTTATTTGTCTTTCTGTTGCTTCATTATTAGTGTATAAGAATGCAGCTGATTTCTGTACATTGATTTTGTATCCTGTGACTTTGCTGAATTCACGTATCAGTCCTAGCAGACTTTTGGTGGAGTCTATCAGGATTTCCACGTGTAATATCATGTCATCTGCAAAAAGTGAAAGCTTGACTTCATCTTTGCCAATTTTGATGCCTTTGATTTCCTTTTGTTGTCTGCTTGCTGATGCTAGCACTTCCAACACTATGTTAAACAACAGCGGTGAAAGTGGACATCCCTGTCATGTTCCTGATCTCAGGGGGAAAGCTCTCAGTTTTTCCCCATTGAGGATGATACTAGCTGTGGGCTTTTCATAAATGGATTTTATGATGTTTAAGTATGTTCGTTCTATCCCGACTTTCTCGAGGGTTTTTATTAAGAAAGGATTCTGAATTTTGTCAAATGTTTTTTCTGCATCAATTGACAGGATCATATGGTTCTTATCTTTTCTTTTATTAATGTGATGTATCACATTGATTGATTTGAGAATGCTGAACCAGCCCTGCATCCCAGGAATGAATCCCACTTGATCATGGTGAATAATTCTTTTTATATGCTGTTGAATTCGATTTGCTAGTATCTTATTGAGAATTTTTGCATCCATATTCATCAGGGATATTGGCCTGTAGTTCTCTTTTTTTGCTGGGTTTCTCTCTGGTTTAGGAATCAAAGTAATGCTGGCTTCATAGAATGAGTCTGGAAGTTTTCCTTCCCTTTCTATTTTTTGGAACAGCTTGAGAAGGGTAGGTATTATCTCTGCTTTAAATGTCTGGTAGAACTCCCCTGGGAAGCCATCTGGTGCTGGACTCTTATTTGTTGGGAGATTTTTGATAGCTGATTCCATTTCTTTGCTGGTTATGGGTCTGTTCAAGTTTTCTATTTCTTCCTGTTTGAGTTTTGGAAGTGTGTGGGTGCTTAGGAATTTGTCTATTTCTTCCAGGTTGTCCAGTTTGTTGGCATATAATTTTGATAGTATTCCCTGATAATTGCTTGTTTTTCTGAGGGATTGGTTGTAATAATTCCATTTTCATTCATGATTTTATCTATTTGGGTCATCTCCTTTTACTTTTTGAGAAGCCTGGCTAGAGGTTTATCAATTTTGTTTATTTTTTCAAAAAACCAACCCTTGGTTTCATTGATCTGCTCTACAGTTTTTTTTAGATTCTATATTGTTTATTTCTGCTCTGATCTTTATTATTTCTCTTCTTCTGCTGGGTTTGAGGTGTCTTTGCTGTTATGCTTCTATTTCCTTTAGGTGTACTGTTAGATTTTGTATTTGGGATTTTTCTTGTTTCTGGAGATAGGCCTGGATTACAGTGTATTTTCCTCTCAGGACTGCCTTCGCTGCGTCCCAAAGCATTTGGATTGTTGTATTTTCATTTTCATTTGTTTCCATATATTTTTTAATTTCTTCTCTAATTGCCTGGTTGACCCATTCATTCTTTAGTAGGGTGTTCTTTAACCTCCATGCTTTTGGAGGTTTTCCAGACTTTCTCCTGTGGTTGATTTCAAGCTTCATAGCATTGTGGTCTGAAAGTGTGCATGGTATGATCTCAATTCTTTTATACTTATGAAGGGCTGTTTTGTGACCCAGTATGTGATCTATCTTGGAGAATGTTCCATGTGCACTTGAGAAGAAACTATATTCTGTTGCTTTGGGATGCAGAGTTCTAAACATATCTGTCAAGTCCATCTGATCCAATGTATTATTCAGGGCCCTTGTTTCTTTATTGATCCTGTGTCTAGATGATCTATCCATAGTTGTAAGTGGAGTATTAAAGTCCCCTGCAATTACCACATTCTTACAATAAGGTTGCTTATGTTTGTGATTAATTGTTTTATATATTTGGGGGCTCCTGTATTTGGCACATAGACATTTATAATTGTTAGCTCTTCCTGATGGATAGACCCTGTAATTATATAATGTCCTTCTTCATCTCTTGTTATGGCCTTTAATTGAAAGTCTAGTTTATCTGATATAAGTATGGCTACTCCAGCTTTCCTTTGAGTTCCAGTAGCATGATAGATAGTTCTCCATCCCCTCACTTTAAATATGAAGGTGTCTTCAGGTCTAAGTCTAAAATGAGTCTCTTGTAGACAGCAAATAGATGGGTCTTGTTTTTTTATCCATTCTGATACCCTATGTCTTTTGGTTGGAGCATTTAGTCCATTTACATTCAGTGTTATTATAGAAAGATACAGGTTTAGAGTCATTGTGATGTCTGTAGGTTTCAGGCTTGTAGTGATGTCTCTGGTACTTTGTCTCACAGGATCCCCCTTAGGATCTCTTGTAGGGCTGGTTTAGTGGTGATGAATTCCTTCAGTTTTTGTTTGTTTGGGAAGACCTTTATCTCTCCTTCTATTTTAAATAATAGAATTGCTGGATAAAGGATTCTCGGGTGCATATTTTTTCTGTTCATCACATTGAAGATTTCCTGCCATTCCTTTCTGGCCTGCCAAGTTTCAGCAGATAGATCCGTCACTAGTCTTATTGGTCTATCTTCATATGTTAGAGCATGTTTATCCCTAGCTGCTTTCAGAATTTTCTCTTTATCCTTGTATTTTGCCAGTTTCACTATGATATGTTGTGCAGAAGATTGATTCAAGTTATGTCTGAAGGGAGTTCTCTGTGCCTCCTTGATTTCAATGCCTTTTTCCTTCCCCAGATCAGGGGAGGTCTCAGCTATGATTTGTTCAAGTACACCTTCAGCTCCTTTCTCTCTCTCTTCCTCTTCTGGAATTCCTATGATACGGGTATTGTTCCATTTGATTGCATTACTTAGTTTTCTAATTCTCCCCTCATACTCCTGGATTTTTTTATCTCTCTTTTTCTCAGCTTCCTCTTTTCTCCATAATTTTATCTTCTAATTCACCTATTCTCTCCTCTGCCTCTTCAATCCGAGCTGTGGTCACCTCCATTTTATTTTGTACCTCATTTATAGCATTTTTTAAGCTCCTCATGACTATTTCCTAGTCCCTTGATCTCTGTAGCAATAGATTCTCTGCTGTCCTCTATACTTTTTTCAAGCCCAGCGATTAATTTTATGACTATTATTCTAAATTCTTGTTCCGTTATATTGCTTAAATTGTTTTTGATCAATTCGTTAGCTGTCACTACTTCCTGGAGTTTCTTTTGAGGAGAATTCGTCTGTTTCGTCATTTTGGATAGTCCCTGGGGTGGCACAGAACTGCGGGGTACTTCACCTGTGCTGTCTGGAGTAACTTGTGTTGGTGGGTGGGGCCACAATCAGACCTGATGTCTGTCCCCAGCCCACCACTGGGGCCACAGTCAGACTGGTGTGAACCTTATCTTCCCCTCTCCCAGGGGCAGGACTCACTGTGGAATGGTGTGGCCCCTGTCTGGGCCACTTGCACACTGCCAGGCTTGTGGCGCTGCTTTGATGGGATCTGGTGTATTAGCTGGGGTAGATCCACTAGGTGCACAGGGGCTGGAGGGGCAGGCTTAGCTCTCTTTGCCATCCGTGGTCCCCTGTGGGAGGGGCCCTGCAGCACTGGGAGGGAGGCAGGCAGACCTGTTGGAGGGATGGATCCACAGAAGCACAGTGTTGGGTGTTTGCACCGTGCAAGCAAGTTCGGTACTGGGAACTGGTGCTGGGAAATCCCTTTGGGGTTTCAGTTGGGGGATGGGAGAGGGAGATGGCGCTGACCAGCACCTTTGTTCCCCACCAAGCTGAGCTCTATCTTCTGGGGCTCAACACCTCTCCCTCCCTGTGTCCTCTCACCCTCCTGCTTTCTGAGCAGAGCTGTTGACTTATAACATTCCAGGTGTTAAGTCCCACTGGCTGTCAGAACTCACTCCATCTGGCCCCTCCGCTTTTGCAAGCGAGACTCGGGGGCTCTGCCTTGCTGGGCGGGCTGCCCCTCCACTGCCCCGGCTCCCTCCCACCAGTCCATGTAGCACGCACCACCTCTCTGCCCTTCCTACCCTCTTCCATGGGCCTCTTGTCTATGCTTGGCTCTGGAGAGTCTGTTCTGCTAGTCTTTTGGTGGTTTTCTTGGTTATTTAGGCAGATGTGGATGGAATCTAAGTGATCAGCAGGACGTGGTGAGCCCAGCTGCCGCAAGCCTTCCCAAGCCTCTGGAATACTATTTTTTTTTTAAAGTTTATTTATTTGAGAGAGAAAAAGAGACAGAAAACAACTGGGGGTGAGGCAGAGAGAGGGAGAGAGAGAGAATCCCAAGCAGGCTCCGTACTGTCAGCACAGAGCCCAAAGCAGGGCTTGACCTTACAAGCCATGGGATCATGACCTGAGCCAAAATCAAGATTTGGATGCTCAACTGACTAAGCTGCCCAGGTACCCCAGTGCCATCTTTTATTTAGTTAAAAAAAATGTTTTTTGTAATGTTATTTATTTATTTAATTTTTAATTTTAATTTTAATTTTATTTTTTATTTTTTAAAATTTACATCCAAATTAGTTAGCATATAGTGCAACAATGATTTCAGGAGTAGATTCCTTAATGCCCCTTACCCATTTAGCCCATCCCCCTTCCCACAACCCCTCCAGTAACCCTCAGTTTGTTCTCCATATGTATGAGTCTCTTCTGTTTTGTCCCCCTCCCTGTTTTTATATTATTTTTGTTTCCCTTCCCTTATGTTCATCTGTTTTGTCTCTTAAAGTCCTCATATGAGTGAAGTCATAGGATTTTTGTCTTTCTCTGACTAATTTCACTTAGCATAATACTTTCCAGTCCCATCCATGTAGCTGCAAATGGCCAGATTTCATTCTTTTTGATTGCTGAGTGATACTCCATTGTATACATATACCACCTCTTCTTTATCCATTCATCCATCGATGGACATTTGGGCTCTTTCCATACTTGGGCTATTGTTGATAGTGCTGCTATAAACATGGGGGTGCATGTGTCCCTTTGAAACAGCACACCTGTATCCCTTGGATAAATGCCTAATAGTGCAATTGCTGGCTTGTAGCCTAGTTCTATTTTTAGTTTTTTGAGGAACCTCCATACTGTTTTCCAGAGTGGCTGCACCAGCTTGCATTGCCACCAACAGTGCAAAAGAGATCTTTCTCCACATCCTCGCCAACATCTGTTGTTGCCTGAGTTGTTCATGTTGGCCATTCTGACAGGTCTAAGGTGGTATCTCACTGTGGTTTTGATTTGTATTTCCCTGATGATGAGTAAAGTTGAGCATTTTTTCATGTGTTGGTTGGCCATCTAGATGTCTTCTTTGGAGAAGTGTCTATTCATGTCTTTTGCCCATTTCTTTGCTGGATTATTTGTTTTTTGGGTGTTGAGTTTGATAAGTTCTTTATAGATTTTGGATACCAACCCTTTATCTGATATGTCATTTGCAAATATCTTCTCCCATTTGTCAGTTGCCTTTTAGTTTTGCTGATTGTTTCCTTTGCTGTGCAGAAGCTTTTTATTTTGATGAGGTCCCAGTAGTTCATTTTTGCTTTTGTTTCCCTTGCCTCTGGAGATGTGTTGAGTAAGAAGTTGCTGTGGCTAAGATCAAAGAGATTTTTTGCTTGCTTTCTCCTCAAGGATTTTGATGGCTTCCTATCTTACATTTAGTTCTTTCATCCCTTTTGAGTTTCTTTTTGTGTATGGTGTAAGAAAGTGGTCCAGGTTCATTCTTCTGCATGTTGCTGTACAGTTTTCCCAGCACCACTTGCTGAAGAGACTGTCTTTATTCCATTGGATATTCTTTCCTGCTTTGTCAAAGATTAGTTGGCCATACGTTTGTGGGTCCATTTCTGGGTTCCCTATTCTGTTCCGTTGATCTGAGTGTCTGTTCTTGGGCCGGTACCATACTGTCTTGATGATTACAGCCTTGTAGTGTAGTTTGAAGTCTGGGATTATGATGCCTCCTGCTTTGGTTTTCTTTTTCAAGATTTCTTTGGCTATTTGGGGTCTTTTCTGGTTCCATAAAAATTTTAGGATTATTTGTTCTAGCTCTGTGAAGAATGCTGGTGTTATTTTGATAGGGATTGCATTGAATATGTAGATTGCTTTGGGTTGTATCAACATTTTAACAATGTTCTTCCTATCCAGAAGCATGGAATCTTTTTCCATTTCTTTGTGTCTTCTTCAATTTCTTTCGTAAGCTTTCTATAGTTTTCAGTGTATAGATTTTTCACCTCTTTGGTTAGATTTGTTCCTAGGTATTCTATGCTTTTTGGTGCAATTATAAATGGGATCGATTCCTTGATTTCTCTTTCTGTCACTTCATTGTTGGTGTATAGGAATGCAACCGATTTCTGTGTGTTGATTTTATATCCTGCAACTTTGCTGAATTCATGAATCAATTCTAGCAGTTTTTTGGTGGAATCTTTTGGGTTTTCCTTGTAGAGTAGCATGTCATCTGTGAAGAGTGAAAGTTTGACCTCCTCCTGGCCGATTTGGATGCCTTTTATTTCTTTGTGTTGTCTGATTGCAGAGGCTAAGGCTTCCAATACTATGTTGAATAACAGTGGTGAGAGTGGACATCCCTGTCTTCTTCCTGACCTTAGGGGGAAAGCTCTCAGTTTTTCCCCATTGAGGATGATATTAGCATTGGGTCGTTCATATGTGGCTTTTATGATCTCGAGGTATGCTCCTGCTATCCCTACTTTTTTGAGGGTTTTTATCAAGAAATGATGCTGCATTTTGTCAAATGCTTTCTCTGCATCTATTGAGAGGATCATATGGTTCTTGTCCTTTCTTTTATTGATGTGATGAATCACATTAATTGTTTTGCGGATATTGAACCAGCCCTGCATCCCAGGTATAAATCCCACTTGGTCGTGGTGAATAATTTTTTTAATGTATTGTTGGATCCAGTGGCTAATATCTTGTTGAGGATTTTTGCATCCATGTTCTTCAGGGAAATTGGTCTATAGTTCTCCTTTTTAGTGGGATCTCTGTCTGGTTTTGGAATCAAGGTAATGCTGGCTTCATAGAAAGACTTTGGACATTTTCCTTCCATTTCTATTTTTTGGAACAGTTTCAAGAGAATAGGTGTTAACTCTTCCTTAAATGTTTGGTAGAATTCCCCTAGAAATCCATTGTTTTTTGGGAGATTTTTTTTTCAATATATGAAATTTATTGTCAAATTGGTTTCCATACAACACCCAGTGCTCATCCCAAAAAGTGTCCTCCTCAGTACCCATCACCCACCCTCCCCTCCCTCCCACCCCCCATCAACCCTCAGTTTGTTCTCAGTTTTTAAGAGTCTCTTATGCTTTGGCTGTCTTCCACTCTAACCTCCTTCTTTTTTTCCCTTCCCCTCCCCCATGAGTTTCTGTTAAGTTTCTCAGGATCCACATACGAGTGAAAACATATGGTATCTGTCTTTCTCTGTATGGCTTATTTCACTTAGCATCACACTCTCCAGTTCCATCCATGTTGCTACAAAGGACCATATTTCATTCTTTCTCATTGCCACGTAGTACTCCCTTGTGTATATAAACCACAATTTCTTTATCCATTCTTCAGTTGATGGACATTTAGGCTCTTTCCATAATTTGGCTATTGTTGAGAGTGCTGCTATAAACATTGGGGTACAAGTGCCCCTATGCATCAGTACTCCTGTATCCCTTGGGTAAATTCCTAGCAGTGCTATTGCTAGGTCATAGGGTGGGTCTATTTTTAATTTTCTGAGGAACCTCCACACTGTTTTCCAGAGTGGCTGCACCAATTTGCATTCCCACCAACAGTGCAAGAGGGTTTCCATTTCTCCCCATCCTCTCCAGCGTCTATAGTCTCCTGATGTGTTCATTTTGGTCACTCTGACTGGTGTGAGGTGATATCTGAGTGTGGTTTTGATTTGTATTTTTTGGGGGGAGATTTTTGATTACTAGTTTGTGTTCCTTACTGGTTATGGGTCTGTTCAAATTTCTATTATTTCCTGTTACAGTTTTGGTAGTGTATATGTTTCTAGGAATTTCTCAATTTCTTCCAGATTGCCCATTTTATTGGCATATAATTGCTCATAATATTCTTTTATTATTGTTTTTATTTCTTCTGTGTTTGTAGTGATCTCTCCTCTTTCATTCTTGATTTTATTTATTTGGGTCCTTTCCTTTTTCTTTTTGATCAAACTGGCTAGTGGTTTATAAATTTTGTTAATTCTTTCAAAGAATCAGCTTCTGGTTTAATTAATCTGTTCTACTGGTTTTTTTTGGTTTCAATAGCATTAATTTCTGCTCTCATCTTTATTATTTCCTGTCTTCTGCAGGTTTTGGGTTTTATTTGCTGTTCTTTTTTCAGCTTTTTAAGGCATAAGGTTAGGTTGTTTATCTGAGATCTTTCTTCCTTCGTTAGGAGAGCTGGATTGCTATATACTTTCCTCTTATGACCGCCTTTGCTGTGTCCCAGAGGTTTTGGGTTGTAGTGTTATCATTTTCATTGGCTTCCATATACATTTTAATTTCCTCTTTAACTTCTTGGTTAGCCCATTCATTCTTTAGTAGGATGTTCTTCAGTTTCCAAGTATTCGTTACCTTTCCAAATTTTTTCTTGTGGATGATTTCAAGTTTCATAGCGTTGTGGTCTGAAAATATGCACAGTATGATCTCAGTCTTTTTGTACTTACTTAGTGCTGATTTGTGTCCCAGTGTTTGATCTATTCTAGAGAACTTTCCATGTGCACTGGAGAAGAATGTATATTCTGCTTTAGGATGAAATGTTCTGAATATATCTGTTAAGTACACCTAGTCCAGTATGTCATTCAAAGCCATTGTTTCCTTGTTGATTCTTTGATTAGATGATCTGTCTATTGCTTTGGGTGGGGTGTTGAAATCTCCTCCTATTATGGTGTTACTATCGATGAGTTTCTTTATGTTTATGATTAATTGATTTATATATTTGGGTGCTCTCACATTTGGGACATAAATGTTTACAATTGTTAGGTCTTCTTGGTGGATAGACCCCTTGATTATGATATAATGCCCTTCTGCATCTATTGATACAGTCTTTATTTTAAAGTCTAGATTGATATAAGTATGGCTACTCCAGCTTTCTTTTGTTGACCATTAGCATGATAGATGGTTCTCCATCCCCTTACTTTCAATCTGAAGGTGTCTTTAGGTCTAAAGTTGGTCTCTTGTAAACAGCATATAGATGGATCTTGTTTTGTTATCCATTCTGTTACCCTATGTCTTTTGATTGGAGCATTGAGTCCATTGACATTTAGAGTGAGTACTGAAATATATGAATTTATTGCCATTATGATGCTTGTAGAGTTGGAGTTTCTGTTGGTGTTCTCTGGTCCTTTCTAATCTTTGTTTCTTTTGGTATTAATTAATTAATTCATCTTTTCTCCCCTCAGAGAGTCCTCCTTAAGATTTCTTGCAGGGCTGGTTTAGTGGTCACAAACTCCTTTAATTTTTGTTTGTCTGGGAAACTTTTTATGTCTTCTTCCATTCTGAATGACAGCCTTGCCAGATAAAGAATTCTTGGGTGCGTATTTTTCTTATTCAGCACATTGAATATATCCTGCCTTTCCTTTCTGGCCTCCCGCATTTCTGTGGATAGGTCTGCTGCAAACCTGATCTATCTTCCCTTGTAGGTTAGGGACTTTTTTTTCCCTTGCTGTTTTCATGATTCTCTCCTTGCCTGAGTATTTTCTGAATTTGACTATGATGTGCCTTGTTGATGGTTGGTTTTTGTTGACTCTAATGGGGGTCCTCTGTGCTTCCTGGATTTTGATGTCTGTGTTTTTGCCCAGGTTAGGAGAGTTTTCTGCTATGATTTGCTCACATAACCCTTCTACTCCTGTTTGTCTCTCTTCCTCTTCTGGGACCCCTATGATTCTGATGTTGTTCCTTTTTAATGAGTCACTGATTTCTCTAATTCTTAAATCGTGTTCCTTTGCCTTAATTTCCCTCTTTTTTTCTGCTTCATTATTCTCCATAAGTTTGTCCTCTATATCGCTGATTCTGTGTTCTGCCTCATCCATCCTTGCCGCCAGGGCATCCATCCGTGATCGCAGCTTAGTTTTAGCATTTTTTATTTCATCCCAACTAGTATTTACTTCTTTTATCTCCGCAGAAAAGGATTCTAGTCTATTTTCGACTCCAGCTAGTATTCTTACTATTATGATTCTAAATTCTGGTTCAGACATCTTGCTTGTATCTGTGTTGGTTAAATCCCTGGCTGTTGTTTCTTCGTGCTCTTTCTTTTGGGGTGAGTTCCTTCTTTTCATCATTGTGAAGGGAGAAAAGGCATTAATGAGGTAGAAAAATTAAAATAAAAAAATTAAAATTAAAAAAATATTAAAATTAAAAAGTTAAACACACACACACACACACACACACAAAATTGAATAAATGATGCTAGATCCTAGGTGTGTTTTGGTCTGGGTGTTGAAAGTGGTTTGATAGATTAGAGAAAAAAGGGGGGAAAAAGGAAATCGTTCGAGAATTTGAAAAAAATGAATACACTGAAGTAGACTAAAATGAAATGATGGAAGTAAAATAGAATTTGAAAAAAAATTTACATAAAATTGAAGAATATAGTAGAAAAAAGTAAAAATATTTTTGATAAGAATTAAAAGTAAAAATGAATTCTCTTGCTGTATTCATGAAAAAGAAATGAAATGAAAAAGAGAAAAAGCAAAAAGAGGGAATCGTTTGAAAATATGAAAAAGTGAATACACTGTAGTGGACTAAAATAAAATGATGGAGGTAAAGTAGAATTTGAAAAAATTTACATAAAAGTAAAAAATATAGTAAAAAAGTAAAGAAAAATATTTTTAATAAAAATTGAAAATAACAATGAATTTTTTCTCTTTCTGTATTCATGAAAAAGAAAAGAAGTTAAAAAGAGGGAAAAAAAATTGAATAGATGGACCTGCTAAAAGATTTAA
Source organism: Acinonyx jubatus (assembly GCF_027475565.1). Lineage (NCBI taxonomy): Eukaryota > Metazoa > Chordata > Mammalia > Carnivora > Felidae > Acinonyx > Acinonyx jubatus. Next base: position 36,559,428 of record NC_069395.1, on the reverse strand, counting down.
ATATGACTGAAATTACTTTGTTTTCCCCTAGAAGTCAGACTATGAAGTGCTTTTTAGTCCATAAACTATGCCAGCGGTGAGACTTGTGTTCTTGAAGAGTGAGGTTGGCCCAGTTGGGTGGGGCTAAGTGTAATGGCTCCGTTCTCCAGTTGATGGCACTGCTAGCCTACTGGGGTGGAGTGTTGTGGCACTCCTAGGTGTATATGCATAGGTGTGGAGCAGTGAAAATGGCGTCACCCAGCTATCTAGTCTCTAGTATCGGAACTCTGTTCTCCCCCATCAACAATCGTGCACCCGTCCTCTGTCTTCAGCTTTCGTCCACTGCCCGCTTTTTCACTGTCCATGACTAAGCCCCAGGAAGTACCTCTGTCCCTAGTTTTGTCTCAGATGTGACTGCTTTTCCCAGCCCCTTACTTCTGAAGGACTGCAGCTTTGAACCGTTCTGCCCCTCTGCAGGAGGGTCTTGGTGTCTCACCAAGCAATGGTCAAATGTCGGCTGCACCCAGGAACGCTTGCTGGACCCTGCTGCTGCCGGTGCCTCGAGACTGTGACCAGGTGCCAGCCCACCCCAGAAAAAGTTCACGAGATAGTGTAGCAGCAGCGTTTCAGGGATTATGGAAAATCACAACACACATCTGGAACCAGGCTTCACCCTTAACGACCTTGTTCCAACACCAGCAAATGTGGGCATTCTCTGGGTCTGCTGGGACCAGGGGTCCTCAATAGTTTCTACCAAATGTCCTTACAACCATGGAACCACTATTCCCTGTGTGGCCCAGGAACCTCCTGGACCCCACTCTGCTCCTGGGGATTCGCCCTTCCCATCAGAGCACCGCCAGGTATCGAGCTGCAGAGTTGCAGACTCTGTGCTCCCCTTGTTTACAGTTTTAATGGAATTTAAACCCTCTCCTTTCTTCTTTCTCCCTTTTTAGTTTAGTTCTCTCTAGCTGCTTTTGGGTAGGGGTGCTTTACCTGTATTCTCCCTCCCCACCATGTCTTCGTCCTCTCTCCCCGCTCAAAAGCTGTTCCCTGCCCACCGCAGCTTTTCAGTCCCCAAGTTCACCTCTCTGTGCCATGTACCTGCTGAATTCTGTGGTTCAGATTGTGCAGATTGTTGTGTTAATCCTCCAATCAGTTTTCTAGGTGTGCAGGATGGTTTAGTGTTGGTCTGGCTGTATTTCCGGGATGCAAGACACAAAAAACTTCCATGCTGTTCCTCCGTCTTGGCTCCCCCCCTATTTTTCATACATTTTTGATATCTGCTTGATGGTTAAGAAATTTCCCAAATCCCCATAAAACCCCATAAAACCCCACAGGATAGAAAGGCTCCTGTTCAGTTCAGTAGTGATGGGTTATTGGACTACTTGACTGGACTGAAAACCAAAAACAACCCCGGTTCTTGAGGAAGGTGTTTGTTTGTTTGTTTGTTTATTTATTTATTTTTAATTTTTTTAACGTTTTATTTATTTTTGAGACAGGGAGAGACAGAGCATGAACAGGGGAGGGTCAGAGAGAGGGAGACACAGAATCTGAAACAGGCTCCAGGCTCTGAGCTGTCAGCACAGAGCCTGACGCGGGGCTCGAACTCACGGACCGTGAGATCATGACCTGAGCCGAAGTCGGACGCTCAACCGACTGAGCCAGCCAGGTGCCCCGAGGAAGGTGTTTAAATACCTGTCAGTTATCTATCGACCATCACATAGCTGTTGCCAGTGGCTGGTCTGGGAACAGCCTTGGGCTGGAAACAATGAACTGCCTTCACTGAAGGGAGTCTTAGGGGGAAGTAGACCTAACTTGCCTGGGGAAAGCATTATGTATTCAGATGGCTTGCACTCACTTGACGAGTGCACCCTGTTGGCACTTCCATGACAAATGGCAACATGGGAGAGGACAGTCCTCCCATGAATTGTCAGTGTGGACCGGAGTCTGGTCACACCAGGCAGAGGCTGTTTTGCTTGATGTACTCCTTCCAAGTGGAGTAGACACATTAATTTCTATACCAACCAGGAAACCAGGAAACCCACCGGGGATGCAGCAAGTGGGTTTTGTTACCCCAAATGGTCACATGTGCTGCTTGCCCCTTCCTTTTCTGCAACCACCTAATCATGTCTGATGCAGTTCTTCTATACAGGCCCTCTCTGCAAGGCACAGAGCTGGCCTCTGAGTATTTAGTGAATGTGTCTAGGGGTAATTGATTTGTGGGAAGTGTGTGCTGATCGAGCTTTTGGGTTTGTGTCTTACTTTAATATGGGTCTTAATAGAGATGATTGCCTGGCCATGGGAAGCAGCGTTAAGTATCTGTGGGTGGCTAATTGCTTTAGCTTAATTAGAACTTGAGGTGCTTTCTCATGTCGTATAAAAGGATTTAAGACCTCGGCTCTTCTAAGATTATTTCAGCCTTACTAGTACAAGTTTTCTAGGTAGTGCTTGTAGTGTTTTTGTGAGCTTGGGGGCACCAGGTAAGCAACAAGATGTGCCAGCCATGTTGTGGGCCTAATTTCTGTCTCTAAGAGGGGGAGATGAGACATTTTGTCAAATGAAATACCTCATTATATCAATTACAGAAAATTTGTTAAGAGTGGTCAGTTAGAAAATGGGCCCCATGTCATGGGCTCGCCAAAGGCTTTCAGATACGAAGAGACTTCATTGCAACTTTTTTCCTGGAAGAAAAGAAAAAAGAAAGTAGCGAAGATAAGCGGTTTGTGTTTCCAAAATTGTTCTTTTAGGAAAAGCGTAATTTCCTGGGTTTAGTTTCTGAGGGAAACCTCAATTATTATCACCTCTTTTCTTTTCCTTCTCAGAGTTTTATGATCTTCCCATTTCTTTTTTTAAGAAGTGTAATAATACACAGGTAGTCACCTCTGCATTATGCAACCAAGTGTGATGTTTAAGTAGGCAAGTCTACTTAACTGTAATCCTGTTTCCGGAACACTTGTTATTTGCCAGGTGCTGTGATAAGTGCCCCATCCGTGAATTCTCCTGCTGGTAACAACTCTGTACTTTAGAGATTATTATCTCCATCTTGTATGGAATGAACTCAGAAAAGGTAACTTCTTGGGTCACCTGGGTGGCTCAGTTGGGTAAGTGTCCGACTTTGGCTCAGGTCATGATCTCATGGTTTGTGGGTTCGAGTCCTGCATGGGGCTGTGTGCTGATAGCTCAGAGCCTGGAGTGTGCAACGGACTCTGTGTCTCCCTCTCTCTCTGCCCCTCCCCCACTAATGCTCTGTCTCTCTGTCTCTTTCTTTCTCAAAAATAAATAAACATTAAAAAAATTAACAAGAAAAAAGAAAAGGTAACTTCTTTCCTCAGAACATGGGGCTGGTAAGCAGGAGAGACAGGATTTGGATCCAAGCCCCTCTGAATTAAATGCTAGGTTCTTCCCATGGAGGTCACCTGTGGTCGTGTGGGCTGAGAACACAGACCAGCAGAGCAACGCCTTGAAAATTCTCTCCATAAATTTTAACAGGTCAACAGTTTCTGCAGTGGAAAGTTTCTGTATGCTTGTTGTTGTTTTAATTTAAGAACAAGATTACGATACAGACTTGTGGGACCAGGTGCTTTGGAAATCAGCCATTTTTCATCAACCTGTCACTAACAGTTACAGCTGTTCTACTTTCCATGTGACACGTCTGACAAATTGTGGTGCTAACAACAAAGTTATTGTGCTCTGTGTAATGTGGTGGTAATTATCCTTGTAAACTCACATTCTGAACAACCTTTGTTCAGGACAACTGCTGATGTCTTATTGGATTTATGGGTCCTCTTTTACCTTGCTTTGCCTGTGTGCACACATGTGCACACTTTCATCCTTACTGCTGGCTCACAGGATTGGACCGATGCCAGAGCTGGGATCACTGGTGGTAGGGAACATTGCCCACAGCCTGCATTTGTGCCAAGGGGTCATATCTCTCTCCCTTCCTAGTCACTCTGGCACTCAGGCCCAGCAGTCCCTAAGGAGTAGAGACACAAAAGCCAGTGCACTTTTGAAGTAATGGTTACTTTGTGAAATTTTCCTCTTTGTGTTGAATTTTACATGTGCTGGTAATACTTTTTGGCTATTCTGTGGCATTGTGTTAGCTATAATATAGGTTATACAGAAGCCTCCTGTTGTGTCTCCTCTCAGCTCTCTGGCACTGAATATCTCATGATAACTTGGCCAGTTCCCCAGAGAATGTCAGCAAAAGTAGGAAAACTATTTTCAAGCTTGCCCACCTTTCTAAATTCTGATGAAAAGTTGTAATAGGAAGAGGTGAAAACTATTGGCTAAAATGAGTTTTTGCATAATACAGTCTAGTTCTATCCATGTTGCAAACGGCAAAATTTCATTTTTTTATCACTAATATGCTAAATGAACTAAGTCAATCAGAGAAAGACAAATATATGTGGAATTTAAGAGGATCTCAAATACAGAGAAGAAACTGAGGGTTGATGGAAGGGCGGAGAAGAGGGAGAAAATGGGTGATGGGAATTGAGGAGGGCACTTGTTGGGAAGAGCACTGGGTGTTGCATGTAAGCGATGAATCAGGGAATCTACCCCCAAAACCAAGAGCACACTGTATACACCATATGTTAGCCAACTTGACAATAAATTATATTTAAAAAAAAGAAACAAAACAGATGAGCATAGGAGAAGGGAACGAAAAATAAAATATGATAAAAACAGAGAGGGAGGCAAACCCTAAGAGACTCTTAACTATAGAGAACAAACTGAGGGTTGCTGGATGGAGGTGGGTGGGGGATGGGCTAAATGGATGATGAGCGTTGAGGAGGGCACTTGTTGGGATGAGCACTGGGTATCATATGTAAGAAATGAATCATTAGGTTCTACTCCTGAAACCAGTACTACACTGTACGTTAACTAACCTGAATCTAAATAAAAATATAAATAAATGAGTTTGTGATTAGGCTGTGGATATAGGTGGTCTATGATGTCTCACTTCCATTCTGACATCTTGACCTGGACCAGGGGCTAGGCCAGCCCCCACCCTGATCTCCCTGACCTCCTCATGTGGGTCTTTGGTCCCTTGCAAAGGCTCACCCTGAGGTGTGGTGAGGCGGCTCCTTACATCTTGCACATCTCCTGTGTGCTGGTGATGCTGAGATGAGCAGAAGGCCACCCTAGCCCTCTGTGTGACACCTGGGAGAGAATGTTCCCATTCAACAGGCATACGCTGAGTGCCTCCGCAACAGACCCGGAGCTGTGTGCTAAGGATCTGCGTGCTATGGATGGCACTTGCAGAGAGTCTGAAGGGGGTGGGGGCAGTGGGAAGGACAGAGACAGGTCCCATCGCCCACCAGCCAGGGACGAAGGCCTGGGGATGGAGCCACCACTGTGGGCCAAACCTTGCCCACGCCTCTCAAGGATCCCACAAAGAAGGACTGCCAGAAGGAAAGAGTCTCTTTATCTGGGATGTCTCAGGCTAGGGACACGACCCTGTCTTGGGAGCTCTCCAGGGAGAATTTGATGGTGAGGAGACAGTTCCCATTTTCCTAATATGGGCTTTGCACTTTTCTGATTCTCTCCTCATAATGTCATTGCTGTCATCCTGTCATTATAATTAAGCCACATTCATTTCCTTCCTCTCTGATAATGGCAGAGGGTCTAGACATTGTACTCCTACCCCAGACACATTCCACCCCTAAAGCTGAACATCCGTCTCCTACCTCAGCACCGCACACCTGTTTCTTTGGATTCGTTTCTCTCTTGCCTGTCCTCCCCCACCTCAGCTCCTTAAAACCAGAGCGGAATGTCAGTGCTGGAGGGACCCTATGAGTGTCTATTTAGTCCACATCAACCCTCCTTCTGGTTCTTCTGCTGTGCCAGATCTCGTCCTGGTCATTGTTTTAGTCAAGTCCCCCCTTAGCCCAGGGGATACCCGAGACTAGCTGGCTTCCAGACATCACCTTCTCTCCTGGGGAAGGGACACTAGTAACCTGCACACCTGGACATTTGAGCCCACTACCTCACCCACCTCCAGTATGCTTTGTGGCTTCCTTTCCACTTAAATTGTTATTTGCAAGCAAATAGAGACTTTCCCTGCCTCCTTCATGATATTTTTCAAACATTTCTTGTTTCTTTCCATTTCACTTTTGTTGAATATGCTTTTTTGCATTCTATACCAATAACGTGGTTTTTCAAAAATGATATGGTGCTCCTCTCCCAGGAGGCTATAAATATACTCTTAGGAGACTTTAAACACATAGTAGACTCTTAATAAATATTTATGGCTTTGTTGATTCTGAACAGTCGAGGAGCCTCTAGAGTTTTGGAAGTGGTCTTTAGTGCCATTGGCAAAGCTTTATTAGTTAGGATATGGATTCTGCTGCTGGACAGAGACAGAGAGTACTGGTAGCATCAACAAGGGATATGTTTCCTAAAAGTTTAGGGTTGGTCTGGCTGCTCTGCAACCATTAGAGACCCAGGCTTCTCTGGTGTCTTCAGCACATGCCTTCTATATCTGGATTCCATATGGCTGTTCTGGCTTCAGCCATATGTTCTTTTTCAGAAAGCAGAAAGAAGGGGAAGGGAAAGACTAGAAAGTTGTACCATATTATTTTTGTTCATATCACATTGGCTGGAACTTGGTAACCTGGCCACACCTAGCTGCAAAGGAGGTTGGGAAATGTAGTCTAGTCTGGGTGGTCACGTGGTCAGGTGGAAACACAGTAATACAGACAAAGAGAACAGCTGTTGGAGAGCGAAGCAGTGTCTGTCTGCCTCAGCTTTCCTCCCTCTTCTCATCTCCCTTCTTGACACCAGCAAACATTACAGGCACACCCTGTTGGAGCTTCATCCCTGAATAGCTGGTTGAGAGACTTTGGTTCAAGTCCTGGATCAGCTCTGTGCTTTGGGTTGTACCCTTTAATTTCTGTGGATTAGGGGTAAGAGGCTCTCCTTATTATCTCACTTAGTAGAAGTGAGAACTAATGACATAATGATGTATGATAGCTCTTCGAAAGAGCTGGAAATTTTACTTTCAGATGTCGTGATTTTATTGTTGTTAGTAATAGCTATTATTTCTTGCTCTTCCCAGTTAATTTTTCTTTCCTATTCTCAGAAAAAAAGAAAATAATAATTGCAGCTCCCTTCTCAGGAACATGGAAGTGCTGTTTAGTTTCACCTTTGGTTTATGTTTATTTGGGAAATGGAGTACTATCCAGAATGCTATGGGAAAAGAAACTGTTCTTTTCTAATCTATTCTTAGAGGTTTATTCCTAGCCAGCAAATCAGTTTATTTTTTTCTCTAGAACCTGATTTTTTTTATTTCTGCCTGCCACTGTGCAGTTCACATGAGTATCAAGCTGCTTTCTGTCTTCTACTTGCCTTTTTCCTCTCCTCCAGAAAACTCTCTGGCTACTCCCTCCTGGTTTTCAACCATTGGTTGTCTTCATGTTCTTAGGGCTAATGGACTCTACTTTGGGTTTATTAGCTTGCACTTAGAATGTACTGCTCTTTAAATATTCTTGTGACTTCCTAGTTATCTGTCTTGCCTCGTCTATATTTTGTTAACTCCTCTGAAGCTTTGAGCTTCTGGAAGGCAGGGCCTGTGGGTCTCCTGGGCCTTCCCTTTTCTCCTTTGTGCCGGGGCACATGCTATTGAACCTGGGAAAGAACATGAGCTTTGGAGCCGGGCACTTCTGGCTTGCAGACCCACCTCTACTCCTGATTAGTGCCTTCACTTTTGGCACTTGCCTCAACCAAAAATGGAGACCCCAGACCCTACATGACCAAATTTGGAGGTGAGACATTGAAACGTTGCAGCATACCTAGCACAGTGCTTCTCACATGGGGTGTTCAAACAATGGTAGTTCTCTCCCTAGTCCTCCTGTCCCCCTCTTCCGCACATTTTTAGGGCTCTCCAAACAATATGTCTCAGCCATTTATTAGTTATTCAGGTGTGCCGTACTTTAAGAGTATTTGACCTTGCATGGAATATCAGGTGTATTGCACTGTTTAAGGTACAGGTCACTAAAATTCACACACCTGGATGTGAGTTTCTTTAGCTATAAAGCTCTTTAAAAAGCAAATTTGTCTTGACTTCAGAGCAAGTTAGAAGAAGCTCTTAAAAATGGAGAAAGGAATTATGTATGGTTGGAAAGCCTCCCAGGCATCTCTGTCCAGATCTGACTGGCAGGATCTTCACTGGGCAGGAAATAATGCCATGAGGAGTGAGAGAAGGGGCTTCTCCTTCCCTGGAGAAGGAGAGCAGGGGCTAGAAACACAGGCGCACTGGGCACCCGGAATGTGCCAGGTGTCATGCTGGGAACTTTACCTTAATCAGTAACCTCATAAGTGGGCGTTATTATCCCTGTTTTGCAGCTAAGAATACTTAGGTTCAGAGACCTGACATAACGAGATCACAGGTTAAGAGGTGGCTTAATTGAGTTTTGAACCCAGTTTTATCTGACATCAAAGTTTCACTTTGTTTTGTTGCTTCTTTTGCTGATTATTTTGGAATATGGGAGCAGAAAATGTTCTCTGTGGTATGAGTGGTGTTGGGAGACAGGAGAAAGAGCTGGGGAAAGAAGGGGCAGTGGAAGGATTCCAGAGAGGGGGTGCTTTCCTTGGAATCCTTCCCTATTATTTTGAGTTACAATCACAGTGACAAAATATCTGAGTATGTGTGTTGTAGGAAGACATTATCCTCATTCATAGCTGGACTACCGTACTGGGCAGAAGAATTTACAATAAAAGTCTTGAGATGTCAGGGAATTCTGCCAATGGGAAGCCAACTGGATGAGGCGTATTGTTCTTGATCTTACAGATACCCATGTCATTCACAAAACTTCTTTTTCTTTTTCAAAATACAGTTTCCATTCAAGTGAATATTATCATGTGGAGCTGTTGCTTCTATGTCTTTTGTTGCCTTTGAAACTCTCAATGTTCCACAGAACAGGTAGCATTCTCGCCAATTTTTGGATAAGGAAATTGTGGAGTCACTTGCTGAAGGTCACACAGCCAGTCAGAAGCAGAGCTGGGCTCAAGCCTGGGTCATCGCCCTTGGCTCAGTGCTTCCCCTTTTTGCAGATCTCCATGGTAGCAGTTGGTACTGGTAGGCACGGCCACAGGTTATGGCAGCTGGCCCCTTGATGGGATGCCCTCAAAGCTTGATGAGAAGAAGTGACAGTGGGTGAAGAATGGGTAAGGCTTCCATTCTATTTTCAGCAAAGGAATTTGATTCATCAAGTTCACACTTCTTGGGCTGCTTTTTTTAAAAAATTTAATTCAATTTATTTTTTTAATTTACATCCAAGTTAGCATATAGTGCAACAATGATTTCAGGAGTAGGGCTGCTTTTTATAAAGCCTTTATTCAATGTGGCTCTCCACTGATAGGCTGATGACTACAGACAGCCAGAGAGAAATCACACAGAGGAGAAAATCATTTTCCCCCTCCTTCTCTAAAACCTGAGAGGAGGAAGGCCCACCAGGGAAATATGAAGTATGGTCTCTGAGAAAACAAATGTTATATTGACCTGCCAATTCCCCCCAACCCCAGTCAATCAGCGGTTTACTTGAGTAGCCCTTTGTTCACTTAACAAACGGTTTTTGAGTGTCTGCCACATGCCAGGCACTGTGTAAATTCTGAGAACGAAGCAGTGAATGAGTCCAAAGCAGGCTCTGCCCTCCTGTTGCTCATGGTCTGCTGGGGAGCCAGATGAGTATATAAGAAGTTGCGGTGAAGTGAGGTGAGTCTCTGCTAAGGAAAGGATAGGTTGTTATGGGAACATGGGCAGGGGTCAAGCAGGAGGACAGAGAGTCTATGCCCCGCTCGTTTGGGAAGAGCCTTGGGAAGACATCATACCTTCCTCAATTTGCTTATGATTTAGCTTGGGAAATACAATTGCAAACCAGAGAGACTGTGTGAAGATGGAAAGTAGGACAGTAGTCCTCACTCCCTGTCATCTGTGGAAGACACATTCCATGACCCCCAGTGGATGCCTTAAACTGCAGATGGTACCAAACCTACGTATACTGTTTTTCCCATATAAACCTATGAAAAAGCTTAATTTATAAATTAGGCCCAGTAAGAGATTGACAACAACTAATAATAAAATAGAACAATTATAACACTGGATTGTAAATGAAAGTTATGTGGATGTGGTCTCTCTGTCAAATGTCTTACTGCACTGGGTTCATATCATCCTTGTTCTTGTGATGACATGGGATGAGAAAATGTCTGTTGCTGAGATGAAGTGGGGTGAATGGCAGAGGCATTATGACATACTGTTGAACTACTATCAACCTTCTGACAATAGACAGAGGAAGGGTCATCTACTTCCAGACTGTGACTGACCACGGGTTACTGAAGCCACAGATAAGGAAGGGTGGGGTTGTAGCTACTGTAGATGTTCGTGAAATAGAAGTAGAGCCTCTTGCTTCCAGATCTCTGGGAGGGCAGTGATTTTTTTTTTTTTTTTATAAGTGGAGATGAGAGTGGCATTAAAGAAGAAAAAATTTACTGACCAGCGAATAATAGGATTGTCAGGGCTTATAAAGATGGACAGGTAAGAATAGTGCTAACAATAAGCTAACCATGATGTGTTGTGTGTAGAACACTTCATATGAATTTGTCATGAACTCTCCTAACACTCCCGGGTTGCTGGTGTTCTTATCTCAGTTTCGCGGGTGAGGAAGCTCAGAGCAGTCAGGTATGTTCCCCTGACTCAACCTCTTGTGACTGGTGGAGTAAGAAATCAAACCCAGATCTCTGGCCCCCAAGCTCATTGTCTCTCTATCATCTGTGTTGCTACCCCAGTCACTGTCGCCAAGGGAGGATGGCCCTGAGGATATCAGTGACATAGCCTGGAGCGGAAGGCTGCCGAGAAAGCAGCCACCACCCCTTCCTGTGAAATAGGACAGCAGAAAGAAATATGTGCTGATCCAAGAGGGACCAAGTCCCCACTCTGTGCCTCTTGGCTTTTCAGCACCTCAGTCTCCTTCCTGTGGTGGGCTAGTTCTTGGTGACTACCTCCAACTATCCATCATGTGCCAAGAGACAGGGATGGCCATAAGTTGTAGTGGGGCTAATTTACTGAATTTCTTGAACACCCAGATCTCAGTGTTTTGGTGTGCCATTTAGAAATGTCATTGCAATGCAGACTTTATTATCTTTTTTACTTGGAGGACATTATTAGTGATTTCTGGATTAAATTGCTCAGTTTGTTAAGCTAAAGATGCCACAGTCACGATACTGCTCAGCTTCAAAGCCTGTCCCCTTTTCCTGGGCAGTCCCCTTTTCAATCAATGCTGCTTAGAGAGGAGACCAACTCAGAAATGAGGATGGTTTCTGAAAGCCATTTCCATTGCCAGCGAAACTAGTTAAGCTGTGTGTGCAGTTGACATTGGGTCAGGAAGATCATTTTAATTTCTAAAATCATTATAATGTAGATAGTCCATGGGCTCAGAAGACCTGAGCATGGCTATGAATCCTGACTCCATTACTTAAGAGTCAAGGGAACAAGATACTTAATTCCTGAGCCTGTTTCTTCATCTGCAAAATGGAAATTCAGTGGCACACAGGACAGTAAAAGTTCTTCCCTTTTGGAACCTTTGTTTCTGCTTGGTGCTAAGCCCAGAGCCACAGATGGCCTCTTGGTTGATGTTGATGCCATTCTTCCAGCACCCTTGGTCTGTACTGTTCTTTCAGCAGCTCAGCAAGGGACTCTGGTAGGTGTTGGCTGGGGTTTTAGAGACAGGAGGAGGTGTGCACAGTTGGTGACGGAATAGGGACAGTGCAGGGCTCTGCACACAGAAGTGCCTGATGAGGATTTGCTCACGGAACTAAGTATCAAGATGAAAATTTCCTAGCGAGGACGCCACAAGCGAGGAGCTAGCTGTCAGGGCCAACTCTGCAAATCCTCACTGGGTAGTGACTTTGCAGACTCGAAAAATGTTTCCATTTTCACTTTTCCCCATTGTGGTCCTCTGTGTGTATGAGAGAGAATAATTTTAGCTCTCATCAGCTAGAGGTCTGGCTCTGAATCATAGCTACATGGTGATAAAAACCCACTGTTGCCACAAGAAAGCTTGGCAGGGAGAGAAGTCTTGGTACGAAGAACAAAATGAAAGAGCTGGAGGCTTAGAAAGAAAATAAAATACGTGAAAAATCACCAGCGATTTCTGCAGAGCTGTGGGTGCCCTGCTTGTAGAGCCAACTGTGTTCAGGAGAGTGATCCTTTGTTCTTCTGTGGGGATGCAGAGAGGAGCTGGGCTGGGCTGGAATGGGCGTGATGGCAAAGCCAGAGCGGGGGAGGGATCCATCTTCCTTACCCTCACCGCGTAACTGAGGGCCAGGCCCCCCTCTCAGAGCTCCCTGGGGTAGGTATGAGGGAAGCAGAAGGCACCCAGTGGGGTAACAACAGTAAACTCTAAACGGTCCTTATAAAGCAAGGCACATATGTGCATCTTAACAGAGAACAGCAGACTGACCCCTGCTCTGCAGAGACAATATGCAGTGGGGCTCTCTCGGGCTGTGGGACTCTGTCAGTCTAGCCTTGGCAGGCAGCAAGCAGGAAGGTGAGGAAGTGGCAGAAGCCACAGGTTCTCTCCTGATTGTCGTTTGATCCGAGCCCTCCTGGGAACTCAGGTATTTAATTACACTGAGCTGTATTCATAGGCCTACACCGGAGACCTTGGCTGCTATCCAGTGCCTTAAGTGGAAGGGAGGCAGGATTTCTTAGCAGAGGCTTTTTTGGATGTATGGCGGAACGTGTGGTTCAGGCCTTCCATCTTTTCTTCTTTGTCTCCCTCCCTTCCACAAACATTTGTTAAACCCCTACTGCATGCCAACCACTTAGAAATGGTGAATAGACAGATGAATAATCAGCCATTCTTTTTCCGTGATGATTAACTAGGTCTTCAATTAGATCAGGGGCACTCACAGAATTCTGGAATTGAGAGTGACCTCAGGATGTCATCAAGGTGGCATTAGATCCTTGAATCCCTTCCCTGAAGTTTAAACAGCCCCTGGAGTGCGACCATTCCATTTCCAGGGAAGCTCAAGGGTGAGAATTTCCCTTTCATATAAAGCTAAAATTCCCTCCCTGTGGATTCCACCCCCTTTTCTCGGCTTTTGCCTCCTGGGACTTCGTGGGACAAAGTAACTTTCCTTTCATACAGTAGGGCTTCAGATATTTGAAAATGATTCTGTCTGCCTTGAGGCTCCATGACCAGCTTCTTCCATGTGGTTCTGAGAAGTTTTCGGTGATGATCTTCTTTCCTCTCCCCTTTGTCCATGTGTCTCTCATGAGGGGCCTAGGAGTAAACTGCTTTCTGTCTGTGGTTTGGTCCCAAAGGGAATAGAACTATTGCTTCTCTCATTTTGAAATCACATTTATGGATTGAAAGAGCATCAGAACTAGTAGGGGTCTTAGAGACCACCTGTCCTGACAGCATCACTGTGAAGATAAAAAGATGAGGCCCAGAGAGAAGTGGCTCACCTAGTTAGTGGCAGAGCAAGAAAAGGACTTAAGTCTCCCCAAATCCCAATCCTTTAAGGTTTGAGCACTTTCCATCACTCCTTACCACATCTCTGCATCTCTCTTAATTGCTCTTAATTCAAATTTGTTTTTTTTTTTTTTGACTACTACATCTGCTGTTGATTAAAATTCACTGGTACACAGCTAGAGTCTTGAGTTATTGCATAGGCTCTCCTATGAACAGTGTTTCTACCATCTTCTGCTTTTCCATTTGGCTTTTTGGATCCAAGTCTGTGATTTGACATTTCTCCAGATGTGTTTCCCCATTTCCCTTAGCTGTGCCAATCTGGGAATATAGTCACGGAACAAAGTCATAGTAGTAGGAAGAAAACAATTCCTTTTTCTGTCACTTCAAGCAAGATCATTAGAACCTGGTTTATGGTTTCAGGGGTATTAGTGATATCTCATGTTGACTCAGGAGTGACCATCTCCTTCCACCTGGTAGTATTCACTTTCCTTCCCTATCCAGTGCTGTCACTTACCCTGTGGTTCTCCAGTTGTGAACCCCACCCTGCTGGGCTATGGACTTTCTCTATGAAAGTGCTGATGTTATTGTTCTGTGTCTCCCACAAAGACATGCAGAAGCTTGTACTTCACTACAGTGGGGGTGAGATGCCCTCCTCCTACCTGTGCTAAACTCTGGCACCAGCACACAACAGGATTATATCATGCTGCCAGTTAGATAACACTTTTATCTGACTCTTGGTTCAGCTTCTTGAGTTTGGGTTAGAAGACACCATGTACTGCTGTATTCTCCCTTTCCTGCTCTCACAGGGTCTCACCCTATCCCAGTGTTTGTAGACAAAGCTCATTCCTGGTAAGCCAAGAAAAAGTTGGCTTTTGAGACTCAACTCTGTGACTGCTGGTAGGGTGAATCCTTCCCTATTGGCTACAACTTCTTGGCACTAGGAGGGCTATTGTTCCCTGGCTACTTACCCGTCTTATCTGGGAAGCAGCCATTAGTTCCCTGCACCACTCTGATCTGAATGGCTCCTGGGGCCTCATATGTAAATAGATTCCAGCCTTTTGCCCCCATGTGCTTCGGCATAGTTTTGGCCAAGTTATGGTTTTGGATTTATCTTTATGATTTTTTGATTGTTAGGTATATGATTTGTAAATATTTTCTTCCATTCTGTAGGTTGCCTTTTCATTTTCTTGATGGTGTCCTTTGCACAAACTTTTTAATTTTATGAAAGTCCCAATTACCTGTTTTTGTTGTTGTTGTTTATTCCTCTTGCCATGTTAAAGGATAGCGACCTTTTTTTTAATGTTTATTTATTTATTTTTGAGAGAGAGAGAGGGCATGCTGAAGGGGGGATGGGTAGAGAGAGGGAGAGAGAGAGAGAGAATCCCAAGCAGGCTTTGCACTGTTAGGGCAGAGCCTGACGTGGGGCTCAGTCTCACAACTGTGAGATCACGACCTGAGCCTAAATCAAGAGTTGGCCACTTAATTGACTGAGCCACTTAGGCACCCAAAGGATGGTGATCTTTAATCTATCCTCTTGGTTATTGCCTCCCTGGCCTAAAGTTATCCATGAATTTGATCAGCACATCATCTGTCTGACGGTGTTCTGGCCCAGTCATTCCTTCATGTCACATCATATAAAAGCAGTGCATGCTCTAGAACCCCTCTTCTCCTCCTACTTCAGAAACTTGCAAGGGAACTTCCTAATGGATCAGTGAGGGTATCAGAGTGAATATGAGGGAAGGCACAGAATTAATAACCACCCACAACCTTTATTATAGATAGGAAATACTGCTTTGTGAATTTCACTGGATGTCTCTTATTTCTGTGTAGTGAAGGAAGTCCTGGGAAATGATGATGAAAATCTCTTCATTTTTCTGGGATACTGCTAAGAGCTAGAGCCAAGACTGTTGTTGTGGGGAATGAGAATCAGCACTGTCCTCCAGTGGGCATTCCTGAGTGTTACCTGAGTCTGGGTCCAGGAAGCATGTGGTGTTGAACAGTGATACCTGACCTGGTAGCATCTTGTCATCCGGTCCCCCTGCACCGTGACCTCCACGATGCTCTGGAAGCCAGAAATGGCTGCTGCTCACCACATGTTAAACCCCCGACCTGCTTTTCACAGTCAGCGCAGCCCTAGGGAACTGTCTACTCCCGAGGCTTGGAAGCCAAGCACGAGGCTTGGGGCAGGGAGAGAACTCACATGAGGTCACATGCTGACCTTTCCACAACCAGCCCAGCTGAAAATAGCACCCACAACTTCTGACTCCGGGAGTTCAGACCTGACTATGCATTTGTCATGCACATTGTTCCCTGCAGCCAGCTGCTCCCCTGAGACCCTGAAACCAGCTGAGAGAAAGAGAGAACACCACAGTGTGAGTATGACGAGTGTGCAGGTGAGGTCTGATTCGAGGGAAGTAAGAGTTTACATTGGAGCAGGTGCACTTGATTAAGGGAGGGTGAAAATATTAATTCTAGTTCCCTACGTTGTTATGATGCTTTGCAACAAACGGAGTGTATTGTACGCATTATGCCATTTAATCCTCATAGTAACACAGTTGAGGAAGCGAGACTCAGACTGGTTTCCCTGACGTGGCACGGCTACCAGAGCTCACACCTAAGTCTTCTGAGGTGTTCCCTTAGCACCCCACAGCTGCCCCTTTGGGAGCCCCACTGAGAACAAGGGAAGGCTGGGCCAGTTTTACCTTGTTCTTTTTTCACTGCGATGAAAGACATGAGGCTCACACAGAGCTCTCTTGCTCACAGCTGTCAATTTGGACAGTTTATTGTTAGCAAAAGTCTCAGTTCTGTGGACTTAGGGCCACATGTCAGGAACAGAAGGCTGAATAATGGACTCTGCTTTGGGGAGGTATCTGCATTGGCCATTTAGGTCCTGGCCTGTCTGAGGGAATAGTTAGTCTCCTGGTGCTCTGTGTATAGAAGCTCATCAGTACCAAGATGTCTTGCTCTTCTGTGTTTGGGGCAGTCGGGATAATGGCAGTATTACCAATGATGTTAGGCACTAGGATTTATTGAATACTTCTTATGGGCCAGGTACTCTGAACTCGTATTGACTTATTTAACCACCACAACCCTATGAGATGGGACTATTACCATCACCCCCACTTTATAGAGATGAAAACAGAGGCACAGAAGGTGATACATCATTTGTCTCAAATCAGCTAGGAAGTGGAGGAGCTGGGTTTCACAGATTCCAACTGCAGATACTTACCTAACTCAGTGAGTGTGGAAGACCTACCCTATGCCCAAGATCTCTGCGGTACAGTCAGCTTTCTTCCTGCTCTGCTGATCCTGTACCCCTGCTTCTGCCTCTCTAAAGGGCTGAAGGTGTAGGGAGTTGTGAGAGAGGACCAGGTGGGGTAGACCCTCTGATGAAAATAGGCCGTAGAGATGTTCTCTGATTCACCTTGCCTTCCCTTAGCTACTCACTCCCTTTGTGGCTTTGAGAAGTTCTCAAAGCCGAGGCTACCCTCTGAGCTCATTTCTTCATCTGCAAAATGAAGCTGATGATGTTTACTTGGCAGAGTGGTTGTGAGGACATAGTGTCTGTGAAATCCCTGACACGGGGCCTGGCATGTAATAAGTTCCAAATAAATAAGTGCTGGAGTTATTAATCACTGTTAGTATTTTCCCTTTTCCTTCTCCTTTCTATCCCTACCCCAGATAAAGATGTGGGTGTTGCCCTGTGAGCACTATCTGGATGTTGTCTGACCCCAGCCCCTCTCTCAAAATTGGTACAGAGGCCTGTGAAGTGGGAGAATGTGGCCCACTGCCATGCAGCCCAGTTCCAGAGCCATCTCTTGTTATGAAATGGCAGGCATAGTTCACTTATTCATGCCACTGGCCTTTGGGATAAATTAAGTACAGTGCACCAAAGGATTTTCTTCCCACCTTCCCCTCAGTTTATCAGGCCTCCCTCCACAGCTGCAAGCCACTAGAGATGGAGGCCCTGGATGGTAGGCTGGGGAGAGGGGAGGTCTGGGGAGACGAACGATGCTCTCCTTCTACATTGTGGGCAAGCTTCTGTGCCATCACCTTTCTGCAGGGCTTACTCAGCTGTTGCTTTCCCCATTAATCAGGCTTCTTGCAAAGCTGTTATCTCATTATTTAAATATCCTCCAGTCGAATGTTCTCACATTCATAATTTAATGACCTTAATTATGCATATTAGCTGCCTGCTGATATTCCATGGTTCCTCAGAGGCCAGGAATTGGACTTGGAAGTGCATGTTCCCTGGCCAGGTACATGAGGAGATCAGAGAACATGAGAACTCCTAATGTGCCATAGCCCTTTCCCCAATGACTGCCACTCACTGTCCTCAGAGGTTGGGTGTCTTGGCTCAGCTGTGCTGCCTCTTTGGGGTGGAGATGAGAAGAGAACAAGCACTTAGAGGGCCTGGTTCGGTGTCTACTTCCAAGGAGCACTTTTCCTTGTCTCTGTGTTTCTCCACCTGGAGACAAGACAAGTAACCCTCATCTCTGCCTTCCTGAGAATAGATGCGTGGGGTACATTTGAGATCTGCTGTGTAACTTTGGGCCAGATCTTTCCAGAGAGGACTTCAGTGAAAACCTTAAGGGTTGACTTGAGGTCTCATTTCAGTGAGAAAGTGAACAGAGTTTAATCTCTTGGTTATGTAGCATTCCATTTTTTCCTAAACTTTTTTTTTAAGTTTATTTATTTGAGAGATACAGAGACAACATGAGTGGATGAGGGGCAGAGAGAGGGGGAGAGAGAAAGAATCCCATGTGGGGCCCAAACTCACAAAACCTCAAGATCATGACCTGGTCCAACCGAGAGTTGGACGCTTAACCAACTGAGCCACTCAGGCACCCCTTTCTAAACTTTTATTTAATGCCTACTGTGTACAAGGCACATGGTAGGTATTTTCCAGGTAGCCAATAGACCTGTCTTTGCACTGAGCCTACATATTGATAAAAAATGTTGCTATTTGCTGACATGGGAAATACCTACTGTGTCCACTATCGGTGCATACAGTGGGTGGAGGCAATATTTCTGAGCTACCCGAGTAAAGATAAGTCCTTTTGCCTACTTGTGCTTCCATAGGCTTGACGTCATCCCTTCTGAATCTTCCCAGAGAGGTTGATGATTTACTGTCATTCATTTGACAGAAGATTGAGCAGTTAGATGCTGAGAATAAATGAAACAGTAAAAACGTTGCAAGGAGGTGACAGTAGCAGGGGGACAGACAAGAACATAGGCAGGTGCAATGCAGTGGGAGAAGTTCCGTGGTTGTTGGTGAGTGTGTTTCTAAGAGAAGATGTGGGTAGAGGTTTCCTAATCCGGTCTTTGGAGTCAAGGAGAAATGGGTGTTTACTGTGCCCTGAAGGCTGACTGGAGTTAGCCAGGTTAAAAAAAAAAATTGGAGATGGGAGCACATGGAGGCAGTCCAAACAACATGGTGCATTTGAAGAGAATGAACTGAATTCACATGGCTGGACCATAGGGAGAGAGAGCAACTAGCAAGCATCAAGGCTCCAGCAGAAAGTAGGGGCTAATTTTGCAGGGTCTCATGGGATCAGAGCTCACACTTTTGCCAGAGGGCAGGTGGAGCTGTCCAGAGATTTTCAGCAGGGAATTTTACCATGAGAGAATGGATGGGAGCGAAAGCCTAGATGCAGAAACAACAGATAGGAAACTTCAGTATTATTTTAGTGGAGAAATGGTAATGATCTGAGCTAAAGCAGTGATAGTGAGGATGGGGAGAGATGGAAGGATTCCAGAAATATTAAGAAAGTCAATGGACAGCTCTTGGCAATGTCCCTGCCTGGGGTTGAGGACAGAGTGTGCCACTGCACTGCTGCCTCACCGTGGGCTTCCTTCCCAGCCAGACAGGTAGATAGATGCGGCATTTTAACAATGCCCAAAAGCACCACTTTGAGCCATATGGAGGGTCTGTGGGCGGCTGGGCAGCGCCAGTGGGAAACAGACGGGCTGGCCAGGAGCGATGATGAATGAGCACGTCTGCCAGAGCCAAGACTTCCCTCTCAGCCTCCCTCCCACAACTGCTGTGTGCAAGGGCCCGGGGGCACCCAGTGGCAGAGATGCCACGGTCAGCAGCAGAACAGCATCTTTGTTTCTTCTCTTTTTCCTGCAGTGCCCTTTGCTTGAGCTCCTCTGGGGCAAAGCTGAAGAATTGCTGTCTTTATGAGATTATTTTACTAAAGAAAAAACTGGTCAGATCCCTCTCCAGCCAAGCACCATGTGTAGATTTTGTCTGCTCTGCAGACCTGGGGAGAGACCGCTCCTGGTTGAAGGGGCTATTGGGGGGGGGGGGGGGAGGGAGGCACCCTTTTCCACCCCTCCCCCTCCTCTCACTGGTCCATTTGCTCCTAGTTGATGTTTCCTCAGGGACTGTTCATCACAGTCTTGCTAGACCCCCCACCCCTCACCTCATCCCACTCCTCTGGGCCACCCATGTGTGCACTTTGGAAGGTACCCAACCTCCTCGGAGAGGCCAGCCCTCAGCACTGGCTATAACATGGTGGTGTTTGGAAAAGGGAAGGCTTCCCACTGTCCTCCAGACGCCTGGGGTTTGGAAGTCTAAGTGCTTTGATGTTTGTTCTCCTAAAATCACAACCCACGTTTTTCTCATTTGGGGCCACCGGACTTTGCTGAAAGTGATCCAGGCTGAACCCACATTTGTATCTTTACCCACTTCCTCCTCCTACTCAGGCTCCTCTCCTCCTACCTTGTGGGAACGACCACACTCTTACCCATTCCCATTCCCAAGCGCCACATTCCTTCCCTCTGGCTCTTTTCCTTCCCCACTGCTGTCCGTCATTCTCCTCTTCCTAGACAAGTCTTTGATTCTGGGCTGCAGAAATGTTTCCCAGCAGCTTCCCTGGATTGTTGAAGGATACTCTTGCCCTCCTCGCAGTCAGGTCTTGGACCCTGCTGCTCTGCTCACAGTTGACAGGTGTGCCTTACTTGGCCGCAAGCTCCAAAACCACCACGGGGGCTTGAAACCTCTCACCTGGGAAGCCTCTCCCAGCAGCCTTCAAATCCTTGGCTCTGAAACCAACCTGCCAGCAGGGCCTCTTATCCTTTGTTAGTTGTGAAAGAAACCACTTCTGGGGAGAGGCCCCTCCCTTCTCAGTCTCCTTTACATAACCGAGGCGCTGGCTGCCTTTGGCCTGGATAAAAGTACTCAGTGGATGCCTTTTTTTCTGAACCTCTTTCTCTCACCCCTAACCCTGATGCCCTAAACTCACAGCTTCCTTGGAATCACTAGAAATAGAAATGGTTTGGGGCGCCAGGATGGCTCAGTCGTTTGAGTGTCCGACTTCAGCTCAAGTACTGATCTTGCGGTTTGTGAGATCGAGCTCTGTATCCGGCTGTCTGCTGTTGGCACAGAGCCCGCTTTGGATCCTCTGTCCCCCTCTCTCTTTCTGCCCCTCCTCCACTCGCTCTCTCTCAAAAATAAATAAACATTTAAAAAAGAGAGAAAGAAATGGAAATTGTTGGGTTTGCTTTGGAATTGTCTCTTCCAGTGTGAGGAGAAGGGGACAATGGGGCGGGCGCTGTGTGTTGGCCTGCTTCTGAAACTCAGTAACCACGGTGAATGCTCTTCCAGCAGTCCAAGACCAGGGAGGCCACGGAGCAGGGGGCTGGTTAGATTGATTTATTCTGGCTTTGGCCGTGTCTTGTGAGCTGTTGGGATCCAGTTGCTGTGAGCCAGATGGGAGCAGTGGTGTTCTTCGGCCCAACTGGGGTACCTACTAACGCAGGTAGTAGAAGCACCTGGCATGGCTCCATGGCCCCTGGGACTGCAAACACTCTGCTCTTTCCCTTTCTCTTTGTGTCATCTTGTTGGGTCCTTGTTGGTGTCTGTTTTGGAGTTGGTTGCTCCCCAGTGCATAGGAGGTCAAATTAGTGCCCTTCTGTCCTTGGAGGGGGCAGGGGGAGAGGACCCTGGCTCCTGGGGGACTCGGCATGCCTCCTCTGCATGGCTGCTCAGCCTCGCTGGTGCCGTCAGCAGGGGCGTTAAGGGTAATCGCCCTTAACGAGTAATCGCCCTGTGGTGCGCTCCTCTTAACGATTTTTATTTGTATCGTAGTGTCATTTTATCTTTACCTGACAGCATTGGTTCCAAGCCTCTAAGCATTACTCGGGTTTTAAAATTTACACGGAGAGCTATGTGGACTGTGCTTTTTTCATTTCTTCGTTGTTCATATATGCATGGAGCCCTGTGTTCCAGGCGTTGGGCCAGACTGTGGGGATCCTGGAGGTGGATCATTCTCAGAGTCTGCCTTTTAGGAGTTTGTAATCTGGGGGCTCAGAAGACAACTCTAAATCAAAGTGGGTGTGATCCATGCTGCAAAAAGGTCTCTGGAGAAAGGGCTAGAGTTTAGAAAATGAGAAGTGACTCTCAGGAAGATACTTCTTCTACGACTGCAAGAGCAAGCCTTTGAGAATACTGTGTTCACGCTAGTGTGCTCCCCACAGGTCTGTTATCATTACTGGGCAAGCAGAGATGGATTCGTGGACCGTGTAGTATCTGATGTGAGTCTGAAAGAAAGCTCTGTGTCATTCAGATATGGGGATAGACACTTCTTGTCTGTCCATCTGGCCAGTGGAGATGTACCATGGACCTTAAGCAGCCAGAAGAGGAAGAGTCAGGAGTCCTACTTGCTTGGAAAGACCTCATTTATGGGCTTAGACGACATTTACACTAGGCAGCTAGCAGATATGGATAGCTCACAGCCAAGGAATGCCAGTGTGTAAGACAAATGGGCCCAGGAGACCTGGGCTGGGATGTTGTAATGTTTGAAGCTATACAAAAGAGGCAGGAAAAGGTATTTTCAAAATAAGCACTGGCCTTTGGAGGTCAGAGATTCCAAGCCATAGGAGATGTGGTCCTAGCCCCAGGCAGCTCGTCATCTGAGTGACTGTTAGATCCCTTCACATAAAACACATAAATGGGGCATAAGACAGTGTGTGAGACTGTTCTCCACTATCTCAGGGTCAATAGGGTTGCTCTAAACCCCAAAGCACCTCTTCTTCTTCCTGACTTCCTTAACTCTCTTAGTAATACCACCATACTCCCAGGTACCAAGCTTCTGCCCCTAGGCCTTTTCTCTCCTCTTCTGCATCATTTCCTCCATGGAGAGCCTGGAAAGTTGCATCCCCTTGAACTTGGTGTCTATATACTCCTTTAGGGTCTTGTTACCACACCCTGATCCTGGCCCCCTTCACAGCTCATAGGAATACGATAAGAGCCTCTTGATTTGACCCCTACTTCTTGCTTTTCCCTCTTTCAACCATCCCAGAGCTGGCCACCCAACCCAACCACCTGCTGCCATGCAGGGATTGAATTGGAGGCTGAGGGTGGAATGCATGCCGAATCCTGTAAGTAGGGCATTGTGGTTGTCCAAGTGAGAGCTGAGGTAGGCTCTGATGATAGTAGTGGCAGTGAAGATGGAGAGAAGTGGGAAGACCTTGGGTAAACTTTGGAGGTGGAACCAACAGGAGCAGGTGATAGATTGGCTGTGGAAGGGGTGGGAGTGGAGGTTGTAAGATTAGTTGACGAGTTGGACTAGACTAGTTGGGAGACTAGTGCCTTACCTGGGGCTGGGTTGGTGGAGGTGGCCCAGGTCTTGAAGTGAGGATGGGGTGTTATTTAAGGGTGGATCATGAGTTTGGGTTCAGATATGTTGAGTTTGAGCTATCCAGGAGATGTAGTAGAGTTGACTTATGGACTGGGGCTAGAGAGGGAGTTTTGACCCAGAGATAGAAATCTTCGAGCAACTGGCTTATAGCATCCCAGTTAGATCAGGGTGTTAACTGAGTATATACTGTTATATCCAGCTTCCCACCAAAGGTCTTGGAGGTGGTGTGTGTGTTTCATTTTTAAGTAGGCGGAGTGAGCCATGTGTAACAGGGTACTGAAGCTGGGCCCCTTTCTATCTGGCCAGGTTCAGGAAAAGGAGGATGGGGATAGCAAACAAGGAACCATCTGTGATTAAGCACATTGATGAGGGAACCCCGTTGTTCCTTTAATCATTGCCTGCGAAGATGTCCGTGGCCCTTCTATTAGTCCCGCGGAGAGGCAGTTTGCGTGAGCCATTCACACCTCTCCTCACTCCCTCATGACCTTGGCCCAGTGTTTGCACACCAAAACTAGGAGTGTGGCTAATTGCATCAAACCCACCTCAATACCACCCACCGGCCTAGTTATTATTCCTGCTTCTACCCAGAGTCCTGTTCCAGAAATTCTGTGAACAGACCAAACATACCCAAGTGCTTCACACCTCCCACAGACTTCCCTAGCCCACCAGGCCTCACAAAACATATTTGTCCTTTCAAGTGAAACAGTAATCTTGGCTTATCTAGATTCAATAGTCCAGAGATGTCTGTAGCTGAAAAAAATAAAGGAACTTCTAATGCGCTTCTGCTCAGGCTCACTGTGCAAACAGCCCCAGCCAGGCTCTGACAGGAGGACCAGGTGTGGTTTGTGCCAGATGGGTGCCTGCCCTCCCCGCTGTGGCCCTCCTGCCTCTCTCAGTGTGTTCTGAATGGGGACTGCTCTGAGCAAGCTCCATTCCCATCCAGACGTCTCTGTGTTTTTGAACTGCTTTATGTTTGTGTACTTATTTGTTTAAAGTCTGCCCCCTTCTCTGTAAGCTCCTTAAAGGGAAGGAAGAGTCTGTCTTGTTTACTGCTGTATTCTTGAGGCAGCAGACAGCACCTGGCAGATAATACATGTTTAGGATTAAAGAATCATATTATTCACTCATCATTTATTCATCATATATGCATCATTTACTACCCCTTTATCCTAAAGTTTTCTCCTTCACAGTGGGGCTTCTCTAGTTCTATTATGCCCATGGTTTTGTTTTGTTTTGTTTCGTTTTGTTTTTTAAACTATCCTTAACATATAACATCTTTGCAGTATTGGTTTTGTAAGAGCAGGATAGCCATTAGCAGCCTGGGCCTTAGCATTTGGGCTTGGCATGGGCTCAAGACATGGGCTTGTGTTCTGTTTTCTGCCCACCAAATAGCTGCATGACCTTAGGCAAGTGACTCAACCTCTCTGTGCCTCATTTTCCTGACCTGCACAAAGGGGACAAGTTTCTTACTCTAAAATGTTGTTGTGAGGAACCAGTGAGATCACAAATATAAACTGCTTAGGGCCATATCTGGCCCACCAATTAGTGATGATTAAACACAAATACATTTTAAGTGTGTCTACCATTATTCGTTACATCGTTTACATGGCTCAAACTTTTGGGTTCAAGACTCCTTTATAATATTGTTTTTTTATTTTTACTTTTTTTAGAGAGAGAGAGAACAAGTAGGGAAGAGGGGCAGAAGCAGAGAGAAAGAGAGAGAGAATCCACACTTAGCATGGAACCTGACATGGGGCTTGATCCCACAACTGTGAGATCATGACCTGGGCTGAAATCAAGAGCTGAATGCTCAACTGACTGAGCCACCCAGGTGCCCTGACTCCTTTATAATCTTTTAAAAAAATATTTATTTATTTTGAGAGCAAGTGAGAGAGAGAGAGCAAGCACTGAGCCTGATGTGGGGCTCATCTCATAAACCATGAGAGATCATCACCTGAGCCAAAATCCAGAATTGGATGCTTAACCAACTGAGCCATCCAGGTGCCCTGACTCCTTTATAATCTTAAAAATTATCAAAATCCCAAAGAGCTTTTGTTTGTATATCTATTAATACTTACTGTTTTAGAAATTAAAACTGAAAAATTTTTAAATCACATATTTTGTTAACTCATTTAAAAAATAACAAACCCATTGCATGTTGCGTATAACTATATTTTCTAAAACAAAACAGAAAACATTTAGTGTCAAGGATAGTATTGTTGTACATCTTTGAAAATCTCTTTACTCCTGTCTTAGTAAATGACAGCTGGATTCTCATATCTGCCTCTGCAGTCCATTGCGTGATCACAGACCACATAACCCCTGGAAACTTGTGAGAGATTGAGGGTGAAAAAGAAAATCAATGGCTTAGTATTATTATGAGAATATTTCTGAACTTAAGGACCCTCTGAAAGGGTCTCAGAGATTCTCATTGGTTCCTGGCCACATTTTGGGAACTGCTGTTCTAGGTATTGGGTTCCAAAAATTAGGATCATAGTCAGATATTTGGGGCTAATCTGAGGAGGAAATCAATGAGACTGAAAACCTTTGTGAGCTGACTGAGCCCCACAAGGTGCTGTGAGAATCTCAAAACCTGAGCATCTTCAGTTCATTCTTTTCTCCTTCTTCAGCATGCAGGCTGGTTGATAACTCTCAGAAGAGCCTTCTTTTACTTTTATCTTCTCCATTTTTTCTGTCTCCACTTGAGTCCAGGTTCTAATAACCCACTCCTGAATGTCAATGCCGGGATTCTCTCCTGGGTGTTGACCATGGATGTAGGAGAAAGACCATGAACTCTGGAGTCCATATATAAGTGATGAATCACTAAATTCAACTCCTGAAACAATAAATAAATAAATGAAACAATATAACAAACAAACAGCTCTGGAGTCAGACCTGGCTAAAATTCTAAGTTCATTTACCATGAGGCAATGGTTGCCCCATCTGTAAAAGGCAGTTGCCAGGACTGTCCTCAGGGAGTCGTGTAGTTCTAAATGAGATCATGATGCCACACACCTGGCATGGGGCCTGGCTTGCAGTGGATGCTCAGTTCTGCCAGCTCACTCCTGGGGCATCACTGAACCCCCCTCCTCTGAACCTCCATGGGTTTAAGCCAATACTATCTGCATTTACCACTCACTTGCAGGTTGTGTTGTTTCTTCAAGATTGTTTGGCACAAGAGGCACAACCATGCCTATAAATGTTTATGTGCCTTCCATGGGGCTGAGGTTTATAAATATTTATTGCGTTGTGTAAAAGAAGTAGAGGATGCATTTTCTACCCTTGCCAGATGAATGGTTTGGTTGGAGGACATATTCCATCTGTCCAAGGAGATACTGTCCTACTTAGAAACTGGTGTTCTGATGTTACCAACAAGTGACAATCAGCAGGCAGGTCAGATGCATGGACAAGAAGAGATGGCGGGGCGCCTGGGTGGCTCAGTCAGTTAAGCGGCCGACTTCGGCTCAGGTCATGATCTCGTGGTCCGTGAGTTTGAGCCCCGTGTCGGGCTCTGTGCTGACAGCTCAGAGCCTGGAGCCTGTTTCAGATTCTGTGTCTCCCTCTCTCTGACCCTCCCCCGTTCATGCTCTGTTTCTCTCTGTCTCAAAAATAAATAAACGTTAAAAAAAATTTTTTTTTAAAAGAAGAGATGGCTACTACAAACACATCTGTTTAACAAAGGAGATTGCCAAGTCTTTGCCAATGATGGGCTTATTTTGAGTGTTTTTCAGTATAATGTAGTTCACAGAGAGAAAAAAATGTAATGCCTCAGAGGTCTTTAGAAAGGCATTAGTCTAAGCTAGATGTTACTGGAAGAGGCAGCTGAAAGGTGGTCCTGGCTAATCACCATCCAGCCACTTCCACCAGGCCTTTCCAGGGGCTTCCACCATCACCCCAGCCCTGTGAGGAAACTTGTTCTTCCTAGAGCCTGCAGACTTGTGTACCCTCTGGTATTAGAGCATTAGCTCTCTGTCCCTGCTTCTTTCTAGGTTCTGTCTGTAACTGACACCCTAAAAGTACTCAGAATGGCAGGAAACAAAAGCCCAGGAAAAGGTGTCTGGAGGCAGGTTTTGCTTTGCCCTTCCAAGCACGCCACCCTCTCCCATATACCTGCAAAGACAGGTGAGCACACAGAGCCCCCCACACACTTACTTGGAGTAGGGAAGAGAAAACCATAGCAAGAACAATGAAGAATCCGAATTAGTATCTCAGTAAATTGTCTTGTCTCATTAGGAAATCATAGTAGGGTTCTCTCCTGGTTTCCTTTTCTCCAGGAATCTGTGCAAGCCCTGGGACATAGGACTGGGGACAGGGGGCAGTCATCATCACATCTGGTAGAAAACTGTTGACTTCCTTGCCCACCCGTGCAGGGTCCTGTGGAGTATTCCAGATGAGGGCAGTCTCTAAAGTGGATACTGTCTAATCTGTCTCCAGATAATATTATAACCAACCAGGGGCACCTGAGTGGCTCAGTCAGTTAAGCGTCCAACTTCGGCTCACGTTCTGATCTCGCAGTTTGTGGGTTTGAGCCCCGCGTTGGGCTCTGTGCTGACAGCTCGGAGCCTGGAGCCTGCTTCAGATTCTGTGTCTCCTTCTTTCTCTGTTCCTCCCCTGCTCACGCTCTGTGTCTCTCTCGCGTGCGTGCTCAAAAATAAATAAAGATTAAAAAAAAAAGATTATAACTAACCCACTCAGAAGGGCTAATTATTTGCCTTAGTTTTAAAGATTTTTAAGCCAAACACCCCTCAGTCTTTCTTGCTTACCCAGTTTGTGTTCAGTCTGTTCAGTGCCATGTCCTTCTCCCAGGTGAGAGGTGTTCCACTTCTGTTTTCTGCTGAAGGAAGCACAACTGACTGAAGGCCACAAATGGCCCTTCAGTCACCTGAGGACCAACCCTGTCTGTCCTCTATGCTCAGGTTGCTTTTGAGCCATCTAGCTGTTAGTCCTCCTGGTGCTGGCTTAGGGAGAGCTCATTTCTGATCCCATCATGATGGGGCAAAGCCCTAGGACCATGGACTCCTTCTTTCTGAAGAAGACCACCCCATTTAAAAGTGTGGACGGGTCACAGGCAAGGGTTTGTTTGCCAAAACCAAATGAACTTGTTTAGAAATGCTGTGGGGACCTGCTGTTGGGAGATCCTATTCTATTGCTGTGTACTTGCTGGAAGGACCCAGAAAAAAGATAGGATTTTATAATTGTTTAGTTATCCACAACCCCTCCATGGGGTAATAGGAATAGGAAAGCAAAGCCTAGTTTTTCCCTTTTTCTTCTATTCCTTTCTTTTCCTCTTTTGTTCCTGTTCTTTCTCCTCTCTCCTTCCCTGTTCTCTTCATCCCCTTCCGTCCCTCATTCTTATCTTTCTTTGTGTATCAGGTCAGCATGAATTCTCCTCGAGAAAGTTGAACTTTACTCTGGGTTGCTGGGCACCAGGAATTCAGAATGTCCCTGTTTCAGGTTGCTAGGCAGGTTTCACATGGCTTTCTGGAAAAGGCTTCCATTTTTAACCATATATCCTTGGTTCATATGTAAAATAAACTCAGTTCTTCAGAGATGTAGGTGATGTTTAGGGTGCAGGACACTATTCTTTCCTTATTCTGTCTACTTGCTGACTGGATTCAGCTCCTCAGCCAGTCTATCCATGGCGGGGACAAGAAAAACAAGAGAAAACCTCCAGTTACTTTTGCGGTAGTCTTTGAGCTCATGTCTCTCACAACTTTACCCTGTACTGCTTAGCAGGGTTTGAAGGTAACTGACCACAGCCTGCTTACTAACCAGTTTTTCTCTGGGGCTTATATTTTCCATGGTGGGGGTTTGTTAGATAACATTTAAAAAATATCCCATACATTGGTGACACCAGTTTCATCAGTTACCAATGATCTAGTATGATTGAAGCTAAGATCTTCGAATTAAGGACTGGAAAAACCAGTTCTGGACTTTGTCATTTAATCATTTTGGATTTTAGTTCCTATATTTAAAATAAAGGAGCATGTCCTCTCTCCACTAAGGTCTGGGGATGAGGATGATTCATGGAGATTGTTAGTATAAAAGTTCCTTGTAGTAGTTCACATTAAGTTACTTCTCACATACCCTACTCTGGATAAGCAATACTGATAACAATTGTTGACCTCTTATATCACCCAGAATCTCTGGTGGCTGTCTGCAAAATTACTGTAAGATTGTTTGTTTGGTGATCTGTCTATATTAATCTCAGACATGTGATATGGTTTAGGGTCTGTGTGCATGATGCATGCCTGTGCCTGCATATGACTTGGCTGGGTTGGAAAACGAAGGCACAGAGATGGTCTCCTGCTAAGTTAGTACAATGTGAGAACAAAGAAGAATATGAAACTGGGGAAATATGGAGCCCCTGCCCTTCTTCTTTTTCAATACTCTCTCCTCCACGGAGTCTTTATCTTTTGTTTGGGGCATGCCTCTTCTCTGATACCACCTCTGCCCTTTTTTCTGCTCTCAACTTTTGTCCCTCCCCTGTGTTTGGTGGTCCTGACGTCTTTGTCTCCAAACCCATATAGGTAATGGGTATATGTAGGGAGATTATTATGAGCCAAAGAAGCCTTCTATTGCAAAGCATTCTACATACAGATGAGACAAGGTACCTCATCTCTCATCTTCTTTCCTTACCTAAACACTGTATCTCCTGGTGCCTTGTTAGGGATGTTTTGCAGAACTTCATGTTTTTTAAAGGGATAAAATGGACGACCTGTATGTTCTTCTTCAGCCCCACGATGCTGTAATTATACAGTGGATCCTTCTTGCTAGTGCTCCCATTGTGGTCAAAGCAATGGTATCTGTGATACTCTTTTAGCCTTGGCCAATTATTATTGCATCTGCCCTGTGTAGCAGGCATGTATGAAGGTTTGAAGGTGAATAAAGCATGGGCTCTACATTTAAGGAGCTACAAGTCCAATGAGAAGATAGACAAATAAACCCACTGTTAAAATATTGTGCAGTTGATTGGGCCAAGATGGAGTAACAGAAACTAGATTTAGCCTCCTGCTTGAAAACAAAACAAAACAACCAGACAAAACATATGAAACAATGCCTTTCAAGATACTGGGCATCAAACAATGAAGGACAATGATCTCTAAGACACATAAAATAAAAGAGGCAAGCACTGTGACTGCCCCAGATTATTGCCTTAGAACAATTTCGAAGCTGTGAGTCCAGGAGGAGGAACTCAGCCCTGAGGACAGGCAGCAGTATTTTACAGAATAGAGCAGCAAACAGGAGAGGCTATGCAGACAGAGAACTCTGGGGATATGTAGAGAGTGTCCCCTTGAGTTTTCAATAGACCACTAATCACTGTATGTGAATGAAAAGACTACCCAAGTCTAGGGAAAGAACCATGCAAAAGGATTAAGAAAAATGTGCTCACATGGGGCTGGTAATAATGCCTATTCCCACCAGCCAGTCTGGATGCATAGGCACTAGGTTGAGTTCTCAGGAGGGTCTTTTCTTGTGGGGAATAACCAGGTTTAGACTAAACACTGTTCTGGTCCCACATAACAAATCTCAAAAGCAAGACCTCTAAGGATTAAACCGTTTCCAACTAACTTAACCATTTCCTAGAACAAAGCTCAAAAATATTTGTAGGAATACAGAAATATCCAGCACCCAAAAAAGGTCAAATTCCCAAAGACTGACATTCAATAAAAAAATTACCAGGGGCGCCTGGGTGGCGCAGTCGGTTAAGCGTCCGACTTCAGCCAGGTCACGATCTCGCGGTCCGTGAGTTCGAGCCCCGCGTCAGGCTCTGGGCTGATGGCTCAGAGCCTGGAGCCTGTTTCCGATTCTGTGTCTCCCTCTCTCTCTGCCCCTCCCCCGTTCATGCTCTGTCTCTCTCTGTCCCAAAAATAAATAAACGTTGAAAAAAAAATTTTTTTTAAGTAGTGGAAAAAAAAAAAGTAAGGAAGGAAAGCAGGGAGGGAGGAGAGGAGGGAAAGATACAAACACTGTCAACCTAAAATTCTATGTCCAGCAAAATATCTTTCAAAATTAAAAAATAAAATGAAGACATTTCAGACATACTAAATCTAAAAATATTTCTCACCAATAAACCAGTACTATGAAAAAAATGTACACAGAAGTCCTTCAGACAAAAAAGAAAATGGTAAAAAAAAAGAAAAAAGAAAGAAAATGGTACTGGGTGGATTATGGATCTACATAAAGAACTAAAAGCACCAGAAATGGTTGCCCCTCTGCCTGAGCTTTCTTTTCTTCTTTTGCTGACTCCCTTCTACCAGCCCTTCAAGACTCAGCACAGATGACCACCATCTTTCCCCAACCTCTGAGGCTGGAGTCTGCGTCCCTCCCAAAGTACTCTGTGATGAGCCCTTATACTGCATTCATCATACTGTATTACAATGGTCTGTTCACTTATCTAACTTCTCTAGGAACTTAACAAGCTCCTCAAAGGCTGAGACCATGTGCTGATAACTGGCGGATAGTCATTGACTAACAAACACTTATTGGGTGGATCAGAATTCTGAACTAAGACATGATAGTGATGATAAGACAGAAAGGGCTCTGTCTGGAGACACTTCTGAGCAAAATCATTAAGACATCATTGGTGACCAGGGAGCAGTAGTAGATTCTACTTTGTTTCCCAAGATGTTAGTCATTTCTGGACCCCTTTCTGTCATATCCAAGTTCAACATGTATTATTTACTTAACATTATTTTTAAATTGGCTCATAAATTTTTTAAAATAATGAAATGTATTTTTTAAAGAAAAAAAAATACATGGTAACCAGTTCTGGGATGGAGGCATGATTGGCAGAGCCATTGGTGGGTGTGGTGAGCCCCCGTGAGTCAAGGGAGGCTTTGCTATTGTTTGCATGAGTGGGTGACTGAAAGAAGGAATGAGGTGTCATTTGAACATTTCTAACAGCAAGAATAAGCAAATCCTCAAGCAGAAAAGTAGAGAAAGGCTGCATCTTGCAGAGGGTACTGTGTTTGCAGAAGCTGTGAGCCTGGTTTCCCGATGCATTTCAGGCATTCAGGGAATGGTAAGTGTGACTGGGGGTGAGGGCAGGGTTTTATGGTGAGAGTTTATTTTTGGCCTCAAGCTGGTCCTGAAAGAATGAAGCTCACTCACAATAGGCCAGTGTCTGACCTCTTCCCCTCTGCCTAGTATCTCCTCTAGAAGGGATGGAAGAACACTCATCTGAAAATGCCATGAAGTCTCAGCTCAGAAACTGTGATACAAACCGGCATGAATGCCTGGCAGAGAGCAGGGCAATCTGTGAGCACACATCCAACTCCTCTTACCAAGCGCAGTGTTGGTGGGGGAGTGAGGCTGGCATGGCTCCAGGCCAGGCCTGTGGAGGGGGACGGGGGTGGAGTGTGGCAGGCAGGTTTCCTGGCTCCTGCTCCTCTTCTCCCACCAACAGTCAGAGTGCCCCTGAGGTTGAGGAGAGAATAGCCCAGAACCTGAAGGCAGGTCAGGGGTTGAAGGCCTTGGTCCATGACTTATGACTTACTAGTTGTGTGCCCTTGGGCAAAAACAGTCTCTTTGACCTTTGGGTTCTTCCATCTAAGAGCTAGAAAGAAATTCTCTGCCTACCTCAGGATGCTTGAGGCTCACAATGTAATAGATGCAGGAGTGCTTTGTAAACCCTCAGATGCTGTGCAGGTGCTAAATGTTCATGTAGAGGAGGGAAGCCCTCTCAAGAGGCTTTTGAGTAGGAGGCTGCCTTTCGTGTAGACACCATATTATTGGACTTCCTCTTGGAACCAAAGATGGCATACATGGTCCTTTCCCAGAGTTAGAGTGAAGCTTGCTGAGGGCTCTTTCCTTTTCAAAAGGTAATGGCCCTGGCTCTATGCATGCAAGTGCCTGTGAATGCAACACAGGCATTGTGTCTCTGCCCTCTCTTTGCTGCTTCTAGTTCTTTTTCTCTCCATGACATGGGCAGCTAGGGGCATGGCTTAGGGCTGTTAGTGGCTGCAGAGCCAAAGGGGCTGATGAAGCATTGTCCAGATCTTGGGCTGGGAGGAGGAGGCTTGCATCAGACCATATGTAACCCGGGCCCTTGGTTTAACGATCTATGTTTAATCCTTTGATGAACCTTGTTCAACGGCCATTTAGCAGTGCAATACATTCCTATTGAACCTCTTGCATTTCAGACCCTGTAGTAGGTTTTGCCTGTTTCCTTTTCCTCAGTGGGCCAACCTCCACCAGACTTGCTTGGAATTGATGAAAGGGGGCTGCTCAAGACAGAGCATCAGAAACCTGTGATTTATATAGTGTGTGTGTGTGTGTGTGTGTATTACAAAGGCTTTCTCATGGCCCTCTTTAATGCTGTAAACAACATATGCAGTATGCAATACAATTTTATGTGCACTTGAAGTCAGGTTGGCTGGGCTGAAAAGAGATTTAGCAGCTTGTTCAAGGTTGCACAGCTAGTAAATGGTGGACTCAGGAGCAAACCTAACTTCTGATTGATTCTAGAATCCCTGTGCCATCCAGAACAGGACATGAAGTACATTGTGCCTTGTCCAGGAGGAGGGCCAAACATCTTTAGGATGTGTGCTTTGTGTCTTTCCAGTGCTGACAGTGGGTTTGTAGAGAAACTCCTCCACTCCCAGATTTGGTGTGGTCCCTCCAGTGATGGAGTGATGGAGTGCATGAGGCAGGCTGACTAGGTTAGCCTCACACATGATGGCCAGGAAATCTGCGCTCTTCTCCACTGGAAGCAAATCCCTGATGGCACCCTTTGTCTTCATTAGCACCGATTCACTTCTCTGAGGCACCGAGCTTACCGTCTATGACTGAATTCATTTACATTCATTCCTCTGAGGAGACCTCCAAATGAAAGTTTTTCTAAACGTTCCCTCCCCCTAACTTCATACCCAGCGCTTGTTTCTGGTCTATTAGATTTATAATTTAGGAAGAAAATTAGGTGACTTCATTTTTTAGGGCAGGATTTATTCATTTTACCCCCCACCATTGCAACTGGAGCTTAGTACTTTATTCTTCCAAAATGCATTCCTGCTAAATGCTGGTGGCTGCATACTTCACAGCCTTTTTTCACAGTTTCTATGTTTTACAGGGTATTAATGACTCCATTTTGTAGAGTGATAATGTGGTGATGCTTTTTCTTTTCAGGGCTGAAAAGGTTTAGAGAGTCTGCCTGATGTGGCTTCTAATTAGAGGGGAGTTTAGATGCAAGCATTGATTTCTTCTTTCCAAACAAAGGGAAACACCTCAGCCATTCTCCAGCAAGCACATTCAGCCAGAAATGGGAATGATTTTTTCCCTCCTACTCCTCATCTTTCTCATGTTTGTATTTTCCTCCTCCTCCTGACTGCTCACAAGTACACCAAAAACTTCTCTGACTCATAGCACACGGGAGCCAGCAAGTTCTTCTTCTAATCTTGAATGTTCCATGCTTTGGAATAATAGAGGGGCCAGTGGGTTTGCCATTTGAGCTGCTTCAGCATCTGCAGGCGTGGGTCTGAGCCCTTGAGATTCTTGAGGGCTATTTTTTTTTTTGGCTTTTTAAGTTTTTATTTTAATTCCAGCTAGCTCACATACAGTGTTACATTAGTTTCAGGTGTACAGTGTAATGATTTCAACAATTCCATACATCACCCGGTGCTTATCAGGACAAGTATACTCCTTTGAGGGCTACTTTGGATCTGGAGATCTGGGGAATGAGGTTAGAAGTGTTTGTGGGCGGTGGGGGAAGGTGGTTCCTTCAGGAGCTTTCTCTGAATCTGTCCTGATTTCTTCTCCCTTGGTTGGAGTTTAACTTACACCCACATGAGAATCATTATTTCATAGAAATATCATTTATATATTTGATATGTGTACCCGTGACTACACATGTCTGTGAAAACCACCTCTTTTAGACACCTTTATTTGTTTGTTTGTTTGTTTATTTATGTTTATTTATTTTGAGAGTGAGAGAGCAAGCAGGGGAGGGGCAGTGAGAGAGGGGAGAGAAGAGAATCCCAAGCAGGCTCAGTGCTGTTAGTGCAGAGCCCGATGCAGGGCTGTATCATATTAACTTGAGATTGTGACCTGAGCCAAAATCAAAAGTTGTTGCTCAACCAACTAAGCCATCCAGGCACCCCCATCTTTTTTAAAATTTTTTTTAATGTTTATTTATTTTTGAGACAATGTGAGAGACAGAGGGCAAGCGGCAGAGGGGCAGAGAGAGAGGGAGACACAGAATCCAAAGCAGGTTCCAGGCTCTGAACTGTCAGCACAGAGCCCTACGTGGGGTTCGAACTCATGAACTGTGAGATCATGACCTGAGGCGAAGTTGGATGCTTAACCGACTGAGCCACTCAGGAGCCCCGACCCCCATCTTTTTTGAAAAAAAAAAAAAAACAATACTTAAGGGAGTTCTTTTAGCTGGTGGCTTCATAAAATCCAAAGATGGCCAACACATAGAAATAATTTAGTTCGGTAGTGAATTCATGTGCCAAATTTATAATTCAGGAAGATAATTAAGTGACTACATTATTTATTCATGTAATTAATTTCTGTTCATTTGTATGTTTGGCTTATATTGTTAATGACAGGATGAAAGGGATTATTCATTCATTAATCCACTTGGTACCACCTGTGTTCCAGATAAGTGTCTTGTTGGGAATACAGCAATGGGTAAGACAGACAAGGTCCCTGCCATCTTGGAGCTTATGTTCTAATAGAGAAAACAGAAAATTAATTAAGTCATAACTAGTCCCAGTGGTGTAGATATCTTTTATATTTTCCTCAGATGGTAATACAGCGATACACACACAACAGGAGTTGTTCAGTTATTTGCAGAACAGAAGGATTGAAGAATTTGTATGGAATAGTGCATTGAGAAAATGAGAGCAGATTTAGGGAGGAAGTTTTGGGTGGTAGTGGGTGAACTTTTGGGAGTTATCGGTAGTGTTGCTGATGGAGCTGGTGGACTCTGATGGAGGGATGCAAGTGTGGGAAATGGGACATCATGTGCCCTGCTAACTAAAGACTTCCGTGGCCTACCCAGCTCCTCAAGTTGTAGTTTCATTCCTTCCCACCTGGGAGCTGTACCTCAGAACCACTTTCCTGGCTGATCTATGCACCAGTGAGACTCCCCACAGGGCTGCGCCCAGAATCTTTTTCAGACTCTGCAGCCCCATCTTCTCCTCCCTATGCTCCTACTTCTGCCCCTGCTCCCTCTTCTCCACACAAATGACTAGATAAGTATACCCTTAATTAGAGGTGCTTCTAGGGGTGCCTGGGTGGCTTAGTCAGTTCAGTGTCTGATTCTTGGTTTTGGCTCAGGTCATGGTCTTGTGGTTTGTGGGTTCCAGCCCCATGTCAGGTTCTGTGCTGTCAGATTCTCTCTCTCCCTCTCTCTGGCTCTCTCTCTCTCTCAAAATGAATAAACAAACTTCAAAAAAAAATTAGGGATGCTTCTAAACTTCTAGAAGCAGCTTTCTCCCTCCAGTAGCAAATAACACTTTCCGCAAGCAAGTCATTTATCCTGACTGGTGAACTGTGGAAATCAGGTGTGGTGGTGGTGGTGGTGCTGTTTTTTGTTTTCGTTTTTGTTTTTGTTTTTGTTTCTTTTAATTCAGGGGAAAAGCCACACCCTAACACCCTAAGTTGACTTAGATTTTCGTCAAGAAAGAAAAATCACCAAATCACCTTGGAGCTGGTTAACTCAAGCCCAGAGCTAAGGTTTAAATGCTGGGGAAGGAGAGGTGGAGCAGGCAAGCTTAATGTACTTAATCCATTTTGAGTTGATTTTTAGTGTGACTTGCTGGAGGCAGAGCAAATTATGCCTGCATTTGGCCATGGACTTAGAGGGGTGTTATGGTGCTAAATGACAACAAGGACACCAAGGGATTCCTTGAAAAAACTAGATGTCCTTCACAGCCCCATACAGAAGTGCTCCTTGAAAGAATAGGGATTGTACTGGTTTCCCTCTTTAATTTGTGGGCATTAATGTTGCCGCATTTTTGTGGCTCTTGAGAGCCACCCATAAAACTGATGGCCCCACAGAGATGGAGAAGCCTCAGGGAACTCTGTACATGTGAGGAGAAGAGCAATGAAGAGATTTCCATCTTTCCCCTAGTCCCAGGCACCCCTGGCCATTTCAGTATAGTTTCAGGGAACATGTCATGGCCCATACCCATCAATGGAGGAGCAAAGAATTAAATCCTAGAGAAATGGACAGAAAACACTTTTCTATGTTAAACAACCAGATTCCAAGGAGTGTCTGTCAACTGCAAAGGGAAGATGGGGGAAGAATAGGTTTAGGATGGGGGTGGGGGAGGGGAGGGATAGATGAGGGGTTTAGTTTTGGACTTGTTAAGTGTGAGATGCCAAACAGAGATGTTTCAGAGCTTTTTAATCTGATCTACCAATCCTGCTTTCTAGGTTTAGCCTATCACTGTATTGACATCTACTTTAATATAGATGTTTAATACATTTTAACCAGTAGGTCAGTTTTCTTCTTTGCTCTTCTTTTAAAAATTATCTTAAATATTCATGTACTGTTACTCTTGCATTGAAATTTTAAAATCAGTTGAAGTGCTCTAAAACCTCTTGGGAATTTGCTTGGAATCACCTTTATAGCAATTTGGGAAGAATTAAGATTTTAATAATGTTGATTCTTATCATAATTAATGATTTATTTCTCTATTTACTCAAGCATTAAAAAAATTTCTTATGCTATAGATTGGATAATTTTCTCCATAAATGTTCTGTGTATTTTTGTTAGGTTTATTCCTAGATGTTTTACACTGCTTCCATTGTGAATGGTCTCTCTTTCTCTCTCTCTTTTTATTATGCTTTCTAATTGATTATTGCTTCTCAAATAATGCTGTCAATTTTTAAAAACTTTAATTCCAGTGTAGTTAACATCCAGTGTTATATTAGTTTCAGGTGTACATTATAGTGAGTCAACACTTCCATATATTACTTAACAGCGATAAGTGTATTCTTACTCCCCTGTTGACTTTTGCTTGCAGATTTTACATCCAGCAACCTTCCTGAACTCTCCTATCAGTTATACTAGTTTTTTTTTCCTGATGGTTCTTTTGTATTTCATACATAGATAAATACATAACCTACACCTACAATTTTAACTCTTATTTTTTAAATCATTATCACTCTTTGTTGTTATTAAATTTTTAGGACATTGAGTATAATATTCAATAGTAGTAGTCATAGTAGGCTCATTTTCTTTTTTATTGACTTTAAAGGAAAAGCTTTTAAAGTTCCCCTACTTTATTCACTACTGAGAATAATGTTGAGTCTTGGTTCTTTACAGGTTAAACCACAGCTTCTTTAATCTTGGCTTCTTAAAAGTAATTGATAGTAAGTTTTATTGAATACTTCATAAGTATCTCTTGAGAAGAATATTTTATCTCAATCTGTTGAGGTGGTGAATTACATTCCCTCCCTTCCTTCCTTCTTTCCCTCCTCTTCCCTCCCTTGTTCCCCCTCCTCTTTCCCTTCTTCCCCTCATCTTAGGTATAGAGAATTGAGTTGCTCATAAACTCCCCAGAGTATGGAACACTCACAGCCTTGGTCTGTCAAGACCCTCTTCTTAAATTATCATTATTATTCCCTTTAACTCACTATTTTACCTTCTATTTGTATATTTAGAGATATGTGTGTACTGGGAAATATACACTGGAGCATTGTGTGTATGTAGAGGTATATGTATGTGTGTTTAATTTACATAAAAGGTACTGTGCTATGAATGTCATGGTTTCTTTTTGTCTCCTTCAAGTCCGTGGTCTTTGGCATTCTATCTATGCTACTATATATAAATATATAAAAATCTTTTAGTTCATTAATGTTTTAAAGTAATATGATAGAACTATATTACTACTGATGTGATTCTGCACAGAATGCAATTTATACAAAACTACATTTTACTTCTCCCCTGGTAATGGGGACTTAGGTTACCTCCCATGGCTTGATACCACAAATAGTGCTGTGATGAATAATCTTGTTCATGTTTCCACAGGACCTTTGGGAGAGTTCTTCTGGAGTATAAATGGATGAAAGTGTGGCACTCTGCTAGCTTTTCTCATATTGGTCAATTCTTACATTTCCAGGATAATTCCTACTTGATATTCAGTTAGGATGCTTTCAGCTATAAATAGAAATCTCTAACTCCAATCGCCTTAAATAAACATTAGGAAAATGTATTATCTCACATTATAAGATGCCCTGATGTAGAGCATCTTCAACGCTGTTTAATTCAGTGGCTCAAAGGCAACATCAGATTTTTCCATCTTCCTGCTTGCTGTTACCTTCTGCCACAGTTCCAGGACTCACGTGCAGGTACTACAGTGCCCAGCAGAAGTAGAAGACAACCTTTTTTCTTTGAATCTTTTTAAAAGTGAGGAAACTTTTCCCAGAAGTTTCCACGTCCACCCTCAACAGACTCTTTTGTGCCTCACTGGCCAGAATTGCATTATGTGCTGAGGCCTAATCTGCTCCCCAGCCTGGGGAATAAAACCATCCCAACTTCCTTAGACCAGTGACTCTTAAGCCTGGCTACACATTAGAATCACCTGGAAGCTTTAAAAAAATGAATCAGGGGCTCCCAATTTCACTTACCTGAGTTCTATTGACTAATATTTTATCTAAACTTTTTACTGCTCTCTAGTGTCTCTTGTGGTGATTGGTCTACTTGAATGTTTTAAATTCTTTGCTTTAAGTCTTTAATGATTATAAATCTCTGTGATCATTTACCATATTCTGTGTCTGGAGGAATTCTTCTTCATTTTCTATATTACTTTTGGATTCTCTTTTCTTTTTATGTCCTTGAACCAGTGGTGTATCCTTTTCATGGCAACAGGTCGGGGCACAAGAAGGAGATCCCACCTTACCTGAGCACATTTCAAGCCTTTGTTCATGGTACACTTTCTGATATCTCATTTTTTCAAGTAAAGTCGCATAGTCAAATCCAAAGTCAAGGAGGAGACAATTTCTTTTTTTTTTTTTCAACGTTTATTTATTTTTGGGACAGAGAGAGACAGAGCATGAACGGGGGAGGGGCAGAGAGAGAGGGAGACACAGAATCGGAAACAGGCTCCAGGCTCTGAGCCATCAGCCCAGAGCCAGAGGCGGGGCTCGAACTCACGGACCGCGAGATCGTGACCTGGCTGAAGTCGGACGCTTAACCGACTGCGCCACCCAGGCGCCCCAAGAGACAATTTCATTAAACCAACCATAAGGCCATTTTGTGGGTATGGATAATAATATAGCTCAGGAGAATGAAGGAGTAAGACCAGCGATTCAACCTATACCAGGTAAGAAGTGAAAAAGGACAATTCAGTGGTTATGGTAGCCAATGAGAGAATGGGCAATGCCGCCTGGTGCTACAGAAAAGGCAAGAACTAATAGGCCACTTAATGTGGCTCACTGGTCTTTGGTGAATTTTAGAGAAGTTTGAAGTGTTGCGGATAAAAGCTGGATTAAAGGGAGTGAAGAATAAGGTGGCAGAAGAGTCATAGAGTTGAGAAGCTGTGTTTATGAAGAGCTGGGAAGAGAAGAAAATACACTGCTTTTTTTTTTTTTTTAATAGGGGAAATCTGGTAAAGTTTAGAAGGGAAATGAAGGGAGATTGAAGAAGCTGTTTGATAGGGAAGAATTGTAATCATCAGGTCAGGCAGAGGGGTGGTATGTAGAGTACATGGAAGAATTAGCTTTAATCATCACTGCTGTCATCATAGCTAAATTTATTAAGCTTTTATTATGGTCCAGGCACAGTATTTTCCATGGATGATCTTGCTTAATCCTTAAGATAACTTTAAGAGATACACAGAATGTATTATCCCAATTCCAAAGTTTGGACACAGTCTCAAAGGAAGAAAGTAAATTTCCTAGGACTACCCAGTTAATAAGCAGCAGAGCTGTTACTAGGAACCAAAGGCAGTGTTATTCATCCTAAGGAAGGATGGGTGTGGAAGAGTGATGAGTTGAAGTGAAGGTGGTTATGTACCCTCAAACCTGATGATCTCACAATGATGCAGTGTATTGAGTTAGGGGAATAAAGTAACCTGAGTAAGGAGAGAAAGAGGCCACTGCAGTAGGAAGAATGTATAAATACCATGGAGGAGCAGGGAGATATTAAAAAGGGCCACTCTGTAATAGACCAATTCTCATTCCTCTCTGTCAGAAATGATCAATTTGACAAGAGATAGAAAGAAAAGGACTAAGATTTGAGATTTGACATGTCCAGTAATGAGATATGGCTAATATGATTCTGGGACCAGGATAAGAGGAAAAGCTAGCTAGCTAACAGAGGCTGCAGCTGTGAGCAGAGATATGAGTATATTTAAAATAGGGATTGGGGGAGGGCAGCTGGGTGACACTGCTCCCGTTGGGAAAAGAGCCGAGAATTTTGGCTGGGAGAGTACCCTGTGCGTTTTCATTTCAGCCGTAGTGTTGGGGAGCCCACAGTTTCTGTTTAAGAGAAGACCATCAAGCCTAAACCAAGTCTTGGTTATTGAATACCACAGAGACAGTTTTACGTGGGGGAGAAGGGACAACACTGGATCTTTTCATGACACCAGTTACCTCTTCTGTATACAAAGAATAACTGGGACTAGACTTGCTCTCCTACCACATACAACTGGAAAACCAGACAAAATCTTTGAAACAACCCTTTATAGATACTAGGCAACAGGAAGTACAGTTCTGTGACTCCTCAAAGAAGGGAAGCAAATTCAGTAAGTCCTATGAAAGTTCCAGCTTTCTGTCTGGGGCACTTTCTGGATCACCAAGCAGACCATGGAGATTTTGCTGAGCTGAGGA
Organism: Acinonyx jubatus; assembly: GCF_027475565.1. Lineage (NCBI taxonomy): Eukaryota > Metazoa > Chordata > Mammalia > Carnivora > Felidae > Acinonyx > Acinonyx jubatus. Next base: position 36,517,544 of record NC_069395.1, on the reverse strand, counting down.
GATATAGGAATTTGGTTGGGGCACCTGGGTGGCTCAGTTGGTTAAGTGTTCGACTTCAGCTCAGGTCATGATTTCATGGCTTGTGAGTTTGAGCCCCATGTTGGGTTCTGCTGACAGCATGGAGCCTGGATCCTGGTTCAAATTCTGTGTCTCCGTCTCTCTCTGCCCCTCCCCTGCCCTCATGCTCGCTCTCTCTCTCTCTCTATCAAAAATAAACATTAAAAATTAAAAAAAAAAAGAAATAGGAATTTGGAGAGGCTAGGGTAGCTGGAATGTGCTTGTAGAAGATGCTCAGGATCTAGATAGAGGTCTTTTTGAATTTATAGCTAAATACTAACTATAAGGTAAAACTTCATGAGGCAGGCAAAGGATGACTAGATACCTGTAAGGTGAATGATTTCTAGAGATAATACACAGTTAGTAGAAACTTGAGTTCTAGCTAAGCAGAGTGGAAGATCCTTGATGAACATTGAGGGCATTCCAAAAGAGATCCCAAGAGAGTCACAGCTCAGTAATAGGACTAAATGAGTCCTAGAATAAACTCTACTTAATAATATTTTAATAAAGCTTAGAAAAGGATTAAGCTGATATGCAAATAAATTAACTGCCTGACAGAATACAATCCAAGTCTTTATTAAAGAAGACAAGAAAATCCAACATTTAATAACATAAAAGGCACAATTTCCATCATGTAATCCAAAATTACTAAGCATATGAATTAAAGCAAAAAAAAAAAAAGGGACCTATAATTAGGAGAAAGACCAGTTAATAGCAGCAGACCCAAAATAACAGAGAAGAAAGAATTAGCAGACAGGTCTTTAAAACAGCTATTATAAATATCCATGTGATTGGAATCCCAAAAAGGGAGAAAGGTAAAAAAACTAAAAGGAATTAAAGCTAAAAGCTTTCTAAATTTTGTGAAAATGATAAAATCACATATCCAAGCAGCTCAACAGTCCCCAAGTAGGATAAACACAAAATAAAAGCACGCCAATTAAATTTAGATCAAATTACTGAAAACAATTTATAAGGAGAAATTTTAGGACTGTGCAAGAAAATATTGCATACAGAGACACATTACATATGGAAGAACGAAGGTTAACAATGACCACATGCTTCTTGTCAGAAACTTTTAAGCCAAAAGCAGATGGCATGGTATCTTTAAAGTGTTGAAGCAAAAGCACAACAAAATAAGCTATTAACCTTGGACTTTATATACAGTAAAAATATCCTTCAAAAATAAATATGAGATAAAAACTTTTTCAAAGGAGCAAAAATTGCCAAAATTTTTCACCAGCAGACCTGAAATACAAGGTGGATAATATCAATGAAACTTAGATCTACACAAATGGAAGAAGAGCATCATGTGTGGATAAATACAAAACAAACAAAAAAAACCAAGAAAACACAGCCTGAAGAGGGTATATATTTTATGACTCCATTTATGTAACATTTCTGAAATGACAAAATTATAGAAATGGAGAACAGACTAGTGGATGCCAGGGCTTAAGGGGGGGAGGGTGGGAGTGAAGTGGCTATCAAAGGGAAACATGAGGAATCCTTGTGGGTTGGGAAAGGTGCTAAGAGTATTTCAATGGGGAAGTAATCTTTTCAACAAATGGTGCTGGAAAACTTGTTATTCATATTTGAAAATGAACCCTCCCATCACACCAGGCATAAAAATTAACTTGAAATAGATAAAAATTAAAACCCCTAGAAATCAGGGCATTTTTGCAACCTTCAAGTAGGCAAAGATTTCTTAGGATACAGAAAGTAGTTTGAAACATAGAAGAAAGAATGGATACATGAGACTTCATCAAAAACACTATCAAGAAAGACACCGTTAAGAAAATGAAATTTCTAGCCACAGACGAGGATAAAATAACTGATAAAGGATTTGAATCCAGAATATATAAAGAACTCATACAACTCAGTAATGAAATAAATCAATTCAGTTTTTTAAATAGGCGAAAGATTTAGACAGACACTTCACAAAAGCAGATATATGAATGGACAGAAAGCACATGAAAAGATGCTCCATTTAATTAGATATCAAGGAAATGCAATTTAAAGCCACAATGAGATACCCACCAGACTAAAATTAAAAAGACTTGAGCCTTGCTGATGGTGGGTGTGCAAAATGGTATTAACATTTTGGAAATCAGGCAATTTCTTATAAAGTTAAGCATGAAGTTACAGTAAGACCCAGTGTTTCCACTTCTGTGCATTTATCGAAGAGCAATGAGAACATATGTCCACACAGAAACTTAGACATTAATGTTTGTAACAAATCAAATCAGGAAAATCCCAATGTTCATAAGCAGATGAATAAACAAATTGTAATATATTCATATGATGTAATACTATCAACAATAAAAAAGCAGTGAACTAGACATACACAAAACATGGCTAAATATCAAATATATTACACTGAGTTTAAAAAAAGCCAGATCTGAAATAGTACACAATGTATGATTTATATGAAATTATAGAAAAGGCAAAACTAACTTACAGTGAGGTAAGAAAGATAACTGGTTGCCTGGAGCTGGGCACTGGGGCACAGATAAAGATGTTTGAGGGAACTTTTTGGTACTGTAATTAAAATGTTCTGTATCTTGATTGTGTTGGTGGTTACATTTGTCAAAACTCATCAAGCTGTAAACTTCAAGTGGGAACATTTTGTCACACCTAAATTATACCTTGATAAAGTTGTTTTTAAAAAATTAGCATCATCTAGTTGCTTTTCAGTCTACCTCTGGCACACAGCCCCATATGCTAGGCTGAAGCAGAGCTCCTGGAGGTGGTTCATTTCATTTTTGACATTGCCTAGGTTTTCTATGAAACTTTTATATGTATGTATGTATGTGTATGCATATTATATATATGCATATATATACACATGGATATATATACTTTATTGAAATAAAAACTCATATATATATAACTCACACATTTAAATTTTATAGCTTAGTGGTTTTTAGTGTATTCCCTGAGTTGTGAAATCATCACGACTATCAATTTTATTTTCATAATCTCAAAAAGAAACCCCATACCCATTTGCACTTCCTATGTCTCCCCACATCCCTTAGCCCTAATTGCATTAGTAGGACTGTCACTAATATACCTTCTCTCTATATATGTATAGGTTTGCCTATTTTGGAAACTTCATACAAATTAAATCATACAATATGTGACTTTTCTGACTGGCTTGTTCCACTTAGAATACTTTTTTTCAAAGTTCATCTATATTGTAGCATATCTCCGTAATTCATTTCTTTTTACTGCTGAATAGTATTCCATTGTATGGATATATCATATCTTATTTATCCTTTCATTATTTGATGGACACACAAGTTATTTCTACTTTTTTGGCTCTTATGAATAGTGCTGCTATGAACATTCACGTACAAGTTTCTTCATGGGCATGTTTCCATTTCTCTTGGGTCCATACCTAGGAGTGAAATTGCTCGGCCAGTGGTAACTATATTCAACATTTTGGGGAACTGTCAAACTGTTTTCCAAACCATTTGCACCATCTGCATTCCTACCAGCATTTGACAAGGGTTCTGGTGTTTTCGCATCTTCACCGACACTTGTCTTTTTGGTTATCACCTTGTTGTGTGAGGTGGTGGATGTCATCATGGTTTTGATTGCATTTCCCTGATGACGAATGATGTTGAGCAACTTTTCATGTATTTATTGACCATCTGTATATCTTCTCTGGAGAAATGTCTATTCATTTCCTTTGCTTATTTTGTAATTAAGTTGTCTTTTTATTATTGAGTTTTAAGAGTTCTTTATAGTCTGGATACAAATCCCTTATCGGATTTATGATTTACAAATGTTTTCTTCCATTCTGTGGTTGTGTTTTCACTTGTTTGATGGTATCTTTTGCAGCACAAAAGTTTTCTCATATAATCCAATTTATCTTTTTTTTTTTTGGTTGTTTTTTTTTTTTTGCGTGTGTATTTTTGGTGGCATAATTAAGAAGACTTTGCCTAACTCAAGGCCATAAATATATACTCCTACATATGTATTTGAAGAATTTCATGGTTTTAGTTCTCATAGGTCTGTGATCCATTTTAATTAATTTTTGTGTGTGGTATGAGGAAAGGGTTGGACATCATTCTTTGGTGTGTGGATATCTAGTAGTCCCAGCTCCATTCGTTGACAATAGTTCTTTCCCTCATTGAATTTCATTAGTATAAATACATTAAAAAAACACTAAAGCTGGCCTTCATCATACTTTTTTGATTCATACTTAGCTTATCCATCCATCACCTAGCTGCCTGACAGGGAGAATAACAATGAGGGTCAAAATGAGGATCATCTCATTTGATTGTGCTTTGTCCTACAATCTAGGTTACATTTCAAAATAAAAAGTATCTATCTTAAGGAGTTGGGGCAAAGTAAGAGAGGGGCCTTTTTCCACTTCGAAAAACAGAGATTCTGAGCTGTGCCTTCCTTTTCCCAGTCTGGGAAATGTGACAGGGGTGGAGGGGACCAAGGAGGGACCAGCAAGGCAGCCCACACACATAGCTTCCATCCCATCTGGAGATATAGCATTTTTCTAAACTCTTTCCTTATTACATAAAAATGCCTTTATCAGCAAGAGAAATAGCATTTATGAGTTACAAGGCTTAACTATGGCATTATGTGTACACCGTGAACATTTAGGCGTCAAATGAATAATTTTTGATAAATAAAAGGCTGCCTTCTAAAAAAACAAAAAACAAAAAAGCAAAACAAAACAAAAGAACCGTGTTCCCACTACCCTAGAACCCAGGATCATTTTGTTTGCATCACAATGCCTGCAAAGGTTAGCATCTTTGAGTTTGAGTAAGTTGTTAACAGATTTAGATCTGGACTTGATACTGTTTCTGTGCTTAAAAACTACATGATCTTGGGCAAGTTATTGAAAGTCTGAGTTGGGTTTTGGATACAAAATGGGATAATAAACTACCTTGCAGCATGTCTGTAAGGACTGAATTAACAAGCTGCCCTGTGAAAATACTTGGTCCAGACCTGGCATGCACAGCCCTGCAGGGGGGATAGTGTCTGCCCAGGACTGTCCTTGGTAAAGAGCATGTGCTCAGTGGATGCACAGATAGGCTCACCAGTTAAATCAGACCAGGTCTCTCTGCCCCTTGGCAGATCCAGACTTAGAAAGCTTCCTTTTTGGAAGCTTTTCGTGGATTCAAGGAAGTTCTCTTGGCCATTTTTTACTTTTTCAGGAAATAAGTAATGCTGACTGTTTCATTTGTGAATCTTCCAATTTAAGTCCTCACAGCCTAATGCAACTTGCATGCCCTAAAAGTTCCTTCTCCTGCCTGGCAGGACAGGGCAGATTCCAGTTAGCATTTGGTTTTCTTGCCCAGGGAATCACCATTGTTAAGGTTTGGCCAATCAACAGTGAGCTGAAGCCTCCCTAGGCAGGGATAAGGACCTCTCCTTCACATCCCCTGAGTGTTTCTTTAATGTTGTATTTCCCACAAGAGCAGAGGCTGGGTCTTTCTTTTTTCTACTTGTATGCCCAATGCCTAGCACAGTACCTGTCACATAAATGTGTACTCATGGATGTCTGTTTTGAGTAAAGCATGAAGGAACACTTATCAATCTGTCTCTAATGAAACTATCCAAGGCAAGCTTCTTGATCTTAGGCTCAACTCTCTGGGTCATATGACTTGGTTTCATCCCAAGGTCTGCCTTCCCGTGTAAACAAAATAGGCATCCATCCTCATGGTGTGATTTCTGGGCTGCTGATGAGGCCTCAGGCCCCTTGTTTATTCCTTTTTTTTTTTTTTTTCTGCTTCTACATGCTAGAAATTCTTTTAATAGAAGTAAAGCCTTTTATTATAAACAATATTAAATGTATTTATTGGTGTGACTAGTTACCTATTGACCCAAATGTACTGTAAACCAGTGCTTCTCAGATGTCAGTGTATGTACAGATCACCCGGGGATCTTATTGACATGCAGATTCTAATACGTAGGTCTGGCATGAAGCTCCTATGTCTGTATTTCCACAGTGCTCCCAGGTGATGGTGCAGCTTCTGGCCTGTAGACCATACTTTGAATGGAAGGCTCTGCTATGGGCTGAATTGTGTCCCCTTAAGAGTCGTATGTTAGGGGCACTTGGGTAGCTCTGTCAGTTAAATGTCCAACTTCAGTTCACGTCATGATCTCACAGTTTGTGAGTTCAAGCCTCACATCAGGCTCTGTGCTGACAGCTCAGAGCCTGGAGACTGCTTCAGATTTTGAGTCTCCCTCTCTTTGCACTCCCCCCCCCCCCCGCCGCCACCGCCGCCCGCTCTCTGTCTCAAAATTAAATAAACATTAAAAAAAAAAGATTTAAACTTATTTGTTGAATCCTAACACCTAGTATTTCAGAATGTGACTATATTTGGAGATAAGGTCTTTAAAGGAGATAATGAATTAAAGTGAGGTCATTCAGGTGGGCCCTAATCTAATATGATGGGTTTCCTTATAAGAAGAGGAAATTAGGACACAGACTCACACAGAGGGACAACCAAGTGAAGACACGTGTTAATCCATCTACAAGCCAAGGAAAGAGACCTCAGAAGAAACCAACCCTGCCGACACCTCGATCTTAGACCTCTAGCCCCCAGAACTGTGAAGAAATAAATGTTTGTTGTTTACACCACTCAGTCCATGGTCCTTTGTCATGGTGACCCTAGCAAACTAATACAGGCTCTGTTCCAGGGTTTCTCAACTGAGAGGGCATCCAAATGACCTATGATGCAAAGTTTAGATTCAAGACCTTATTATTAGAGGTACTGGGTGAGCATCTCCAGAGTGAACACCAGCTATAAGTATGAGTACTTTTTAAAAAGACCCACCCAGAGTTCTGATGTGCTCCCCTGGCTAAGAACAATTCCACTTCTTGGTGGAAAGTTCTACCAGGGGGTTGGGTAGGGGGTGAGAGTCTAGTCATTACTGCAAAGCCTGTAAGAGAAAGACGTTGATATGCTATAGTGAGTCACCAAATGGGTGACTTGTCCATGTGGCTGGCAGAGCTGGGGAAGGAGGAAGAGGCCAGGCAAAGACCCTCTGTCTGTTTCAGTGACTTAAGAGTTTCCTCCTGCTTAGCTTTTTCTCACCACCTCACCCCTGAGGTCAGTGGGGAAAACAGGTCTGAGGTGGAAGATGGGCAGCATAGTTTTTCTGTGAATACCCATTCAAAGAGCAAAGGAGCAACAGACATTCGGTTACTTCAAGGGGGTGTTTTGGCTCTCTTAGAGAAATAGGGGTGGAGATCATGCCAGTCAGGCTTGGTTTGTGAAGGCTACATGGAATGCCTCTCACAGCAAGTGTCTCTAAAGAGTGGATGGTACTCATACTAAGAATGAGTGCAATGAAAAATTTTGATTCTAGCTAAATATGGCAAGTAGGGTTTTGGATGGCAGCTACCCAAAGGGTTTGGAACTCTTGCTCTGTGTAACAAGCTCAGTTGAGAACTCAAGATTCAATAAGGAGGAACACTTGAAAGGATCTTGATGATAAGGGTGAGAAAATACCTCCAGAACATCGGCACCATTGCCTGAGGCAGGAGATCACCTGCCAACCAAATCGCAGTTAAGAGTAAGCGAATTGCTTGATTTTTTTCTTTTAAAGCTTGTGAATTTATTCTTTTTGTGTGTGTGTGTGAATTTATTCTTTGAAAATAAATGAGCTATCTAACTACAGTTCAAGTACTGGCAGGTAGAATGAATCACTGGGAGAAAAAGCGCTAAGGGGAAGAGTAGATTACAGTAGAGCCCAGCCCCTTAGACCATGTGTGAAAGCATTGCCGGCTTTCCCCACTGAGTCCTCTGAGGCTCTGTTCTAGAAAACCAGCAGGTAGGTGGGGAAGGTAGGGGACCTGAATATCCCAGAAGATTCACTGAGACTGGGCTTGCTCTCCATGGTGCTAATGGGGCAGCTTCTAGGTCTCCAAGCTAAACAATATTCTTGATACCTTACCTGCTCTATGTCTTATGTTTAGTTCCCAGCCTAAAAAGGAAGAATAATGGTCAAGGTCGTGTCCTTAAAAATTGGCAGAAATCCAGAGCCTGGGCTTACTTCTCCCTAGATGGGGCCTGTAGCCATGGCCACAGTTCTCACACCTTTGGTGGAGCCATTGGCCACCCCAGGAGAGGTATTATTTTGGGGGTGAAGAATCAACTCTGGCAAAAGCTTACAGGAGATAGTGAGAGAGGTTTGAGAAAGAGTGAGTTCATATTTCTTTTCTTTTAAAATCTTTGTTTTAAACATTGTGTGAAAGAGTCAGAGTCTTCATCCCCTTGTTATAATTTCTATCCCTCTTTACTGTGGTTCGTTCCTCTGACTTTCAGTGTGTGCCTTTGCCCATGGCTTGTGATGTCACTGGCCTGTGGACCAATTTCAGGTGGATAAACTTTAGATGATGCTCTGGAGAGGAGACTTTCAGAACTTTCCCACACTGGTACCTTTACCCTTTCTCCTTCATTAGTAAGCATTTGTGTCCAGGTGGGGTCAGGTCAGAGGGAATCAGGAGGGCAGATTTTTCAAGAGAAATAAATTGCAAAGGGCAAGCTGAGGGGTGAGCCCCAGGCATTTTTAGCATTAGCTAAAAATCTCCTAGGGGTTGTCATGATACTAAAGCCAGGGCTAAGGACAATTGCTTGATTCCCTATGCTCATATTTGTTTTGGCTGATGTGAGGTGTAACTTGTACCTTGATGGGCCGATCCAGGTAGATGATGTACTCGGTTGTCATTGGTTGTGACTGGTAGACAGCCACTAGTTGACAGCCTGGTCCCCAGGCTTCTCTGACATAAGCTCTGTCATATTCCTTTTCAGTCTGCAGTGGTTGTGGATTGTCCAGGTCTATTTTCCTTTTTTTGTTTTTGACCATATTGGAATCTGGCAGTGACCATTCTTCCCTCCTCTTAGACTGGATAAATTGTCTGAGCCACATTGTTCTCTGAGCTTTGATGTCTTCATTTTTAAGTGGAGGGGGTCCTCCTTCTATTTTTGTTATTTTGTGAAATGAAGTAAAAGCTTTCTTCTTATGATTTGACAATAAATAGAGATTGGGAAGAGAATCCATTATTATATTGTATAAAATAAGATTTATGGATTTTAAATTAATGTGTGGATTCCAAATAGAAAGGCTCCTCTGTTCTGATAATTGATCATTTGCTGAATTTTTCCTACTTCACAGAGTGTCAAAAATGGGAGGTAACATGTTTCTGGAATAACATGATTTTTGATCCTGGGTTATTTTATCTATGTGTTAAAAACTTACCAGGAATGTCAGACACATTACATCAATAGATAAGTCTTTGGTCTAATTTTTTAACTAGATAAGCCCTTTTATTTCTAGGGATATTGAAATGTTGCCTGATTCAGATTTATCAGTTTCCAAGAAAATGAATTGAACTGCTTTACGAGAAGCAAAAGACAGTTGGGCTGACTTTAAGCAGGATGGTTGGGTCTGTAGGCAAAATTCAGACAAGAACATTGATCAGACAAGAATAACTAATAATGGGCTCATCTGGCAAAACCCAAGATATCTCTCCCAAATTGTGTTTCTGTGATGCAGAGCTAGGGACGGTGGTAGGTTTTTAAGCTCTTAAAGGCAAATATTCTCTGTGTAGTTCTACCCCGTTAGGCTGAGTCTGGGCTCTATGGGATGCTCTGGTCCCTGGATGCTCTGGGAAGCCCTTGCCCAATCAGGGGCCCTTGGTCCTCTTGTTCTCCTGTAGAACAGAGTCCCCTTGGAGGTTTGAGGTCCACTGGAGGATTTCTGTCTAGTGGGCTCAGTGGTGGTGGGTCTGTCATGGTGAACTCCACCTCTCTCTCTTTGTCATCTGTCTTAGTGGTCAGGCCTCTAGGGAGCAGTCCTGCCAGCAATGGCTTTGCCACATCCCAATCTTGAGCCCCCTTCCAGAGCTGCTTTTTGTTATTTCATGCCTATTGTTCTCCATACACTGGGCTAGAGCCTTTATATATGATCTCTTCTAGGCCACAGAGGCCCTGCCAGCTAGGTGTTGCCTTTGGCTGGCAGAAAAGGAAGACTTGGAAAGGGACAAAAGTTGATGTGGCCAGTGAGTGGCAGAGTGGGGGGTTGCATCTAGCTGTGCTTCACTCCAAACTTTCTATCGCAACTGAGGGACAGTAACCCTGGCAAAAGGAACATCTTAGTGGTATTTTATCCTGCTTTTTCAGTGGCCCTGCATTCATTCCTGATTGGCATTAGGAGAGCCAATGAATGATGGAAATGTTGAAACCAGAGAAAGAAGAGAAGACACGGATCCCCAAAAGAGGACACGTCACTCAGATGAGATGTGGTTGTGAACCTCCCCCCCCACCCCCACTTTTTGTTTTTTTTTTTAGCATAAACAAATGATGTAGTTGTACCTGGAATTTTCTAAATTGCTTTTGATTCTATGGGTCTTTTTAATGAGACAGCTAAGAAATTCCAGCATTTTTTCTTGATGTGTGAGGCCAGTGTTTATTCATGAAAGAAAGGGAACCATGAAATGATGTTAACCTTGCCGGACATTTGTAGCTGTAGAAGGATTTATTGCCTCCCTTGGACTGAGCATGTTTGCTTGAATTGCATTTAAATAGTGCATCCTTACTTTGAACGGATGAGCTAGTGGATGAGATTTCTAAGGGTAGAATTCCCTTTCCACAAGGGTTCTGTTAATTGTGTGTTTTACAAAGGACAAGGGAGTCCTAGATTTTTTTCTTTCCTTAGCAATTTGTGGACTAGAATCATTGAAATAGAAGGAGCTTTAAAAATCACTTCGATTACGTATTAAAATGGACTCTATCAGCCAAACAAAGCATTTATATGGAGCCCATGTTAATTGAGGGTCTACTATGTTCTCAGTGGATAACCTCTTGGTTGGCCATTCTCCAGCTTTTGTCTTACAGTCTCCTCTTGTTTCCCACAGTCCCAGCTCCGAACACCTGAGCTCTTTTGAGTTCTTGAGCATGCTGAGCTCTTCTACCCCTCTGGGCCTTTGGCTATGATATTCCTTTGGCCTGGAAGTCCCATTTTCCAGTTTCCTTAGTAGGCTTTTCCTCACCCCTCATGCATGCCTCCCCTTAAAGCTGCTTTCTTCACTCCCCAGCTGGAAGAAAGTCCACCACCCATCCCATCTTGCTTTCTTCCTAAATGTACTGTTTTTATCCTTTGAACACTTCAAATTTGAAATTATATATTTGTTTACTGATGTGGTTTCTTTTTCCCCCATGAGTCTTCAAGCTGTGTGAGAACAAAGGCAAAGTTTATTCACCAGGATATCCTTAGCATTCAGCATGCTTCCTGGCACATAGTAAGCAGACACTCAGTAAATATTTACGGATGTTTGGAGTAGGTATTATAATTCCCAGTTGATGCAACTGAGGGGTGGAGAGGTGATGTGAATTTTCAAGTCACCCACCTAGTAAGTGGCAGAGCTAGGAGTCTACTCTTGTACCCTATTATCAAATCCAATGCTCACTTCACTTTAAAGTTCAGTTTTTGACTTTTCCTTAGAAACGTAGCTTTTGGGCACCTGGGTGGTTCAGTCAGTTCAGTGTCTGACTCTCGGCTTTGGCTCAGGTCACAATCCAGTCTTGCGTCGGGCTCTGTGCTGATAGAGCAGAGCCTGCTTGGATTTTCTCTCTCCCATTCTCTCTGGCCCTCCCCTGCTCACGTGTGCTTGCTCTCGCTCTCTCTCTCTCTCTCAAAATAAATAAAGAAGCATTAAAAATAAAGAGGCATAGCTTTCTTGCTTCATTGTTATACTGACAGAAACAGACTCTTTCAGCCATAAGAGTTATATCATAGTTCAGGAGTAGACAAAGTACTGAATGAGGTACATCAGACTGAGAAGACAAGGTATCTTCTATTAATTGGGAGCTCCTTGGGCTCAAGAGGCACAGCTCTCCAAAGGCTGGCAGCACTATGACCAGAGAGAGGTCTGGGTTGACTCTTTTTACTGTGTCCCAGAGCAGAAAGCACATGGTTTAGTCTTATGGAAATGCATGGGCCAGGAAGGCTGGTTTTGAACAGCTCTTGAGGTGAGCAAGAAGGTTGATTTGGCAGGTGTTGGAGGCAGAGAGGTGCCTCTCTCTTCCTGGTGTAAAATGACCTCTTTGTGTATGAAAGAAGGGACACTGGGAACATGGCTACTGGAGGTCAGCTCTCTCTATAGAGATGGAAGAGACATCTGGAACAATTTCTAGAAAGTGGGCTTTGATCTGCCCCTGGATGCTGACAAACAGAGCCCATGTTCCCTTTCCTTCTATGAAAGGCTGTTGTGGTTTTGACTCATCGTAAATCACTGATATTAGAGTGGCATTGTTCTGCCTCTTGGCTTGCCATTCGGGCTGCTGCATCAGGCCTGAGCTGGTGTCCTGAAATCCCTCAGGAGTCCCTGCTTTGCCAAGGCCGAGCTAGCAGAGCTTTAGGAGAGGTGATATGCCTGCCCATCTCTGGATCCTGCTTTGGATTCAGCATTTTATCTCTGGGTTCTGAGTTTAACACTGATCCAAAGTCTTTTAGATAAAAATAAATGACTTGCTTTGCCTCCTTGCTGCTAATGTCTTCCTTGACTTTCTTCCTTTTCTGAAAGCCCTTCTTCCTGGGATGGGCATTTCAACAAATGCTTTGCTTTCCTTCTTCTCACATGTGTTTAGCTTTCCTTCCCCAACTACAGGGAATACTCCCAGGGAGGATTCCAAGTCTCACACAGCATGCTCTTCCTTCTAGACCATGCACTCACTGTTCCATAGAGACTTAGACTTGAATCACAGACAGTGACAGCAGGAAAGGATTTGGTGATCATCTCGCGGGGGGTGGGGTGGGAGGGTGGGGTTCCATCTTGGGATTTGCGAAGACCAAGGGTCTTTGGCAAATTGGAGGAAGGTGCAGGGCAGGTGGGGCTCCCTTCCCTTCCCATCTAATGAGCCATTCTTAATTGTGTTACATATTGAACTTCTATCTAAAATGTTGTTTGATCAAAGGGCTTAAGCTTAAAACCATGGTTTGAGGAACTCTATTCTGGTTCGAACCCTCCAGGGAGGCAATACAGATCAGAATGAAACCTCATACTCTTCACCTAAGTGGAGTTGTCAAGCTTTCAGCAGACACCATATTATTTTTCATTCTAATTATATCATTTTAATTCTGAATTGTATCCATGTAGTAGAATTTTTATAGAATTCTGTACAAGTATAGGTATATTTTAACATGTGTACACAATATGCACACTCACATACAATACACACATATATGTATATATATGTTTAAGACCTGACTCCAATGCCCACATCTTTAAAGAAACAGTTGGTAAGCAGTTGGTAACCTCCCATCTGGAAGTAATCTTGTATTGCCTTTTAACATGCTATTTACAGATTTTTTTTCTCTTAATTTCCCTCTGCCTTGAATTGTAATTACTTGTGTGTATTTCTCTCCCCTATAAACTGTACGTTCTTTAAGGTTTGAAACTCCGAACTGCTTATCTTTGGAATCTCTGTAACACCTAGCAATGTGCTCTGCACATGCAATGAAGGAATCAGTATTTTATAGTGTAGTATTTTATTATGAAGTCAGAATTTCATGCTTGGACCTCATAAGAACCTAATTAACTTTTCATAGAGAAAAATGCCACATGGCTATAGACTGACCATCCACCTCACAGATGTATGCTGTTATTCACAAGGTGGGGCAGAGAAGATGGTCCTGAGTGCTCAATACAAATTAATTTCCATCACTGCAAAAACAACTCTAGCTATGGGGCTTATTATAGGAGGCCAAGAATGTTAGTTATTAGGGAATTCATGGAAGTGGATGTGATGGTTAATTTTAATACATCAGTTTAATGCATCAATTTGACTGGGCCCCTGGGTGGCCATGTATTTGGTCAGACAACATTCTAGGTGTGTCTGTGGGGGTGATTTTGGATGAAATTAACCTTTGAATTAGTAGACTGAGTAAAGCAGATGGCCCTCCTCAGTGTGGATGGCCTAAATAGAACAAAATGTTGACTCTCTCATGAATAAGAAGGACTTCTTTATCTGACTATTGAGCTGGGACATTGGTCTTCTTTTTTCTTTTGTTCTTCTTCTCCCCCTCCACCCATTGGTCTTTTTCTTGCCTTTGGACTAGAACTGAAAAATTGGCTCTTGGTGGTCTTGAGCTTGCCAGCTTTCATACTGAAACTGACACCATCAGCTCTTCTGGTTCCTAGGCTTTCAGACTCAGGCTGAATTATGTACTGGCTCTCCTGGGTCACCAGCTTGTTGACTGCAAATCGTGGGACTTCTTAGCCTCTATAATTGTGTGAGCTAATCCTTATAATAAACCTCTTTATCTCTGTCTTCCATTGGTTCTATTTTTCTTGAGAACCCTGATCAATACAGATTTTGGTATTGAGGAATGGAGTCTTGCTGTGACAAAAGTATAAAAATATGGAAGTAGCTTTGGAACCAGGTAGAGGCTGGAAGAATTTTGAGGTGCTTATTAGAAATATGGATGTTAAGTGCATTTCTGGTGAGGTCTCAGACAGAAATGAGAAACATGTTATTGGAAATTGGAGAAAAGGCATTCCTTGCTATAAATGGCAACAAGTTGACTGAACTATGTTCTAGTGTTTTGTGGAAGTTAGAACTTCCAAGCAATGACATTGGATATTTAGCTGAGGAGATTTCTTTTTTTTTTTTAATTTTTTTTAACGTTTATTTATTTTTGAGACAGAGAGAGACAGAGCATGAACGGGGGAGGGTCAGAGAGAGGGAGACACAGAATCTGAAACAGGCTCCAGGCTCTGAACTTTCAGCACAGAGCCCGACGGGAGGCTCAAACTCACGGACTGCGAGATCATGACCTGAGCCGAAGTTGGATGTCCAACCGACTGAGCCACCCAGGCACCCCAGGCTGAGGAGATTTCTAAGCAAAGTGTTGAAGAACTGTTTTTTTTCCTCCTGACTGCTTATAGTAAAATGCAAAAGGAGAGAGATTAAATAAAGAAGAAATTGTAATGCAAAAAGGAATCAGAACTTGAAGATTTGGGAAATGCTCAGCCTATCCATATTGCAAAAAATAAGATAGTATGTTCTACCTAGAACATCAAGGGTATGTCTGGACTATCACTGAGTAAAGAATTTATGGGATTATGCAGAAACACTGCGTGTTTGAACCAATGGGGACAGAGATGGGGCAAAATGATGGAAGCTGTCAGACTTCTTGGATTTGACAGGACAGGACAAGAAAGCTATTCAACAGCAAAGATGTACTGCCCTTCAAGAAGAGGGAAAGTGACTCCACAAGCAGTTCAGAGATCATCAGGGCCACCACCTGAGTTTTACCAAGCCAGACAGCCTCTGCCTGAAGCCTTGGGGTGGGACCCTGGCTTGGCAAAAAGCCTCAGGGGAACAACTTGTGAGGTTAACTGGGAACTGCCATCCCAGTGGGCCTTGGGGCAGAGTGTTGAACCAAAAAGGATTATTCATGGGACTTAAAAGCTAATTTGCCTTCCTAGGTTGGACCTATGTGATGTTTAGACAGGACTTTGGACTTAAGACTTTAGAGTTGTTGCTGGATTAAGTTAAGACTGTAGAGACTTTGGGGATGGAATTAATGTATTTTGCATGCCAGAAGCAAATAAATTGGGGGGGGGGTGGCAGAGAAAGAATGCTATGGACTTGATTGCATCCTTCTGAAATTCATGTATAGAAATTCTAATATCCAATGTGACTATATTTGGAAATTGTACTTTTAGGAAGTAATTAGGGTTAAATGAGGTCACAAGGATGGGGGGTCCTAATATGATGTGATTGGTGGCCTTATAAAAAGGCCAGACTCTTGTCCTCTCTCTCTGTACATATGCACTGAGAAAGGCCATGTGAGCATACAGTAAGGAGATGGCTGTCTGTAAGCAAAGAAGAGAGATCTCACTGGAAACTAAAGTTGCTGGAATTTGATCTTGGACTTTCAAACCTCCATAATTGTAAGAAAATTAATTTCTCTTGTTTAAGCCACCCAGTCTTTGGTATTTATTGTGACATCCCGAGCAGACTAATATGGTGGGATGTCTGCAAATCACTCTTGCATTAATGGTCCAGAGCCTGGGTGGTTAATATGGACTATTGAGTCTTGACAGAACTCAATTCAAATTCTTATTGTTTTGAATTGAATTTATTAAGACACGGGTCAAGAGAAAGCAGTCATATGACCAATAAGCCAATGAGAGACATAAGCCTTGGATTATTTATATTGTTTATGCCCTAAACTCTCTATGTCAAATCATCTTCTTAGGTGTAGAATAATAGGCAGGAGAAGTCATGCATTGAGTAATGTAATTCAACAGATATTTATTGAGATCTACTACCTATAAAGGTACCTTGCTAAGTCTAAGTAGAAGGTATTAAGACTCCTAAGATGAGGCCTCTGCCTTCCAAGAAATTATAGCTCCCTGACATTCCTGACTCAACAATTCTTAAACACATAGGTGGACATTATCAACTTTTAATGTACTTCAGGTTGAGATTCCCCATCAATCGTAACTATTGTTCATCTTCAAGGACTATTACCTCCCAGAGTTTGGCCCAGTCTGTTATTCATTCTTCCACTCTTCATCCCTGATCTGTACTGTTGGATCTTGGGGAATTGCTACATTTGATCTAGCTTTGTTTCTGGTCATCTTAATCACCAGGGAGATACTAAAAAACCTCTAAAAAATGGAAAAAGGAGGGATAGGTTCATGGGTTACAAGATTATTGCATGAAAACTTGACATAATTTAGGTGGGAGATGTTAAGAGGTGAAATTTAATTTAAGTATATTATAATTTCCTGATAGGCACTAATGATCATAATGAAACTTCACTTCTAACCAGTGATTATGATTTACAGTGGTAGTACCTTGACCCTACTTAATGGAGGCATTCATTGTGCTTCTTTGCTGTTCCCCACATTTCCTTATCAGCCATGACATGAGCAATAGTCCATTTTAGCTTTTGGGTTGGGTGTTACTCTGCACATAAAGGAGGAGACTTTGTCACTTTGCTTTGAAATCTAGTACCTATATCATGGAGAGTTTCAAGGGGCAGGGATATCTTTTGACTATCCCACATAAAAATATGGAAAGAACTGACCTTTCTTGTTGACACTATCTTTGCCTTTCTTCCATAGTAGAAAAGGCTGTAATTTTTAAATTTGTGGGAAAATTGGACATTTGTGGGTTAATTGGCAATATTTGCATGTGACAGTTAGTCTCATTATGCTCCAATTATATTAATTAAACTCTGTCCTGGAGAGTAGGCATTCACTCATTTTTCTTCCCTGCATCCCTCCAAATGTGCATCTGCAAGCTGCTTCCCTGTGGTTTTATGAGCACGTGGGGCAGGGTCCATATTCTCTCATCCTTTTATGCTCAGCACAGTATTGGCATATCATAAGTGCTTATAAATGTTTGTTGAATTGAATCAAACACGTAGAGACACAGTTTGGAAAATCAATGATGGTAACTCCAGTGGTTTTTAGACCCCTTCTCCATGTCAAGCCAGTGCCTACATTTGCTAGTCCACACACGTGCTTTGTAAGCCTTCCCATTCCCATTTATTTTATAAATTAGCAAAGTAAATAAGAAAACAACCTATATGCAAGGTGAGAGATGGGAGAAAGGAGGAAACTTATATTTCAATGCCAATTTTATGCCAGGCACAGGGTAGGAACTTACACATTCGCTGTCTTGTATTATCACCAAAGCATTTTTCCCCTCGGTCCAGCAGGTTAATTTTAACAACAACAACAACAAAAAGCCAGCTGAAGCAAAGAAAGAAAAAAAAAAAGGAATTGCAACTTGGCTTGCTGAAAATCCCTAAAAGCATCAGGTTCTGCTGAAGGGGTTGATAAAAATGGGTTTAACAGAAGTCCTTCTATGTGGTCTCATCACTAAATCGTTACCTGTTGAGAAAACAGTTTTCTAGATGATATACTTACAGTGAGCCATACTGAACTGCCAAATCCTTATTATTCCTTACTTACTCTGAGTCAATTGCTCCTCACTTGGACAAGGTAGCTGTTTCTGAAGGAGGGCTGTATGTGAGGTAGAAGCGGGAGGCAACTTGCCTCCTTAATATGTCCGTGCTTTTAAAAGGGGATAAAATAGGTGACGTCATGGTAAATGTGCTCCTAAAACAAAATGTGATTACAGATAGTAAATAGTTGCCTTCCATTCCTGATAGTAAATGTGAATATTAATGCAGTTCTTTTTCATACACACACATGTATTAAATGAATGTCATCTTGTTACTCTCTGGTAAACGCTGTCATTTGGTTATTTTTTATTAGCCATGACCTCTCCAGGACTACCTTAATGTGGGCCAAGATATAATAATGCATAGAGGTCAAATAATATCCACTGAAGGGCAGTTCATCTCTAGTATGTCAGGTGCTGGGAGACTTTATTGCAGAAACAAAAGAATTCCAACCCAAAGACTTACTAATAACATTACCAGAGTACAGTTACAGAATAGAAAGATCAGTGTTCAGCAAGAATAGGGAGAGCATAAACATTTGTCAAATGGCTAGCTTGGTCCTTCCACCTTCTAAAGAGGCAAGCATATTAGTGGTTGGTTTCCTAATAAATTATACAACAGGATGTTCCAAGGGGTCCATTTCCTGAAGGTGATTGCTCAGCATCATGGAGCACCAAGCACTGTTAGCACCATTAATGGTCTATCAGAATGGTCCAGTGGTCTAGAAATGCCACTCACACATTTCTTGGAAGCACATTAATTCAGCCTGAGAAGAAGCAGAGCTTTGCACCAGACAGTTGATGCATTGTTATATCATCCCTTTTTCTCGCTTCTTCTAAGAGAGCTCTTCCTACCTTCTGCAGATCCAAGTGATGGGTCCATATTGGGTGATTTTGAATATTTTGCAGGCTACATTCCTTATTTGTTTCATTTATGGCATTTTAGAGGAAAAACTACTTTCTCCTTGACTGTGGCTTATTGACTTGCTAATATATATAATGAATGAGGGAATGTGGGTCATGCAACCATCCCCAGCTGGGAAACAGCACTCCTTAGAGTTCTTACATTCATAGTTACCAATCACATCATCACTGAGGGGTTATTCATCCTGTCTTACTTAAACTCCAGCTATTTTGTCACCTAAAATTAAAACAAAAAACCAGTAACACTATACAAGGGTGGTATGAGTAATAAATATCATGATTAAAGGTGCTAGCCCTGCACCCAACACTTTAGTGACCACTTAGTAAATGTTAGTTGAATTTGGATTCCTCCCCCCCCCCCCCCCCCGCCTGAGGAGTCACCTCATTAAAGCATTGTACCTTTGGTTAGAGTATAATAGGTAGTTTTCATCATGTCCATTTGTTAGCTCAATCCCTCACCATCTGTGTTCTTTGTTCATCTGCCAACCTAGAAAAATCCTCTTCTTGTCTCTAAATGATGAGTTCAGTTTTTTTAGATAACACTTTTTATATTTTGGGCTTTATTAAGGTGGAATGCTATAGAGTGTTATTATTTTCAAGAAATAATTTAGTGTCTTATCTAGATAATTAAGGTCTTTGTGTTCTATAGGTAAGCTTCCTGGTCATGGTAGGAGAGAAAACAACGTGCTCTTGTGCCCTCGTGCTATCTTTGGCTAGTGGAGCAAATGGGAAATCCAGAGCTGGTGGGGACAAAGCCAAAGCTGCAAGTATGTTAGATTTACTGAGTAGGCACATGTTGGTTCAGCGTCCGTAGCCAGCCTGCAGTAAGTGGAATTAGAACACTCAGCAGGAACAAGTTGGTTCTTTGGAGAAATTTGTTAAAGAAGGAGTTCATGTTGTATCCAATTTAAACCCTGGGGTATTTGAAAGTTCTTGTCCATGCACCTCCTTCCTGCACCCTGGACTTATATTCTAGTAGTATTTGCAACACACTAAGGTTGCTTGCACTTGTAGATTCATTGGTTCTTAGGAGAAAAAGTGTCTTGATCCATACAGGGGAAAAGCCTACTAGGGGGCAGCTGCCCCATATTAAAGTAAGAGAAGAGATTGTAGAATTCTTGGGGTTCTTCAATTCATGTTAGCAGCTACTCTTCCAGCATGGATTCAATCTTCTGGATCTTCATGGCCCTGTTAACTTTTCCCTATGCCTAAGAAGGCTTGGTTAGGTTTTCACAGTGGGTGGTGGAAAGAAATAGGCAAGTTTATTCAGTGGTTTTTAAGAACATTTACATTTGATCTAGCTTTAGAGGGGAGTAAAGTCACCATCTCACAATTTATTATTATTTTTCCCAGCCTGACTGATATTCTAAAAGTCAGCTTCACTGTTCTGGGGGGGTAAACTACATTCCCTGTTCCCTGATGGCTCTCTTTACAGTGCAGAGGATCCCAGAAGCTTTGGGCTGGAAGAAACCAGCTGGGAGCTTCTAGTCTCTAGGTTTTACAGGGGGCCTTGGAAGCTGGTCCGTTACAGTGTTAATATGATATTGAACCACCATGGCTCCCTTGTAGTAGAGGACAGTCAGATGTGCAGGTAACTAATGGAGATGAGCATAGCTGGGAGGAGGATGAGGCATAAGCTAATGAATCTTTTACATACTTAAATGGTATTTAACAGGAAACAGCCCCATGTGCTGGTCCATTACTGACTAACCATTTTGGGGGTCCAGATTTTGAACTGTTTTTTAAGTAGCAAGGACAGATTTTTGCAGATGCTAATGCCGTTTTGCCTGAGCTCCTTATTTACTGACCCACATTTGCAGGACAGCTGTCCTGGTGTCCATTTATGGGGAGAAAGGTAGCAGGCCAACACAGGATTCAAAACCATGAGTTTGTCCTCATTAGAAGTGGGCTTACCAGTGGTGTAAGCCATGGCATCCTTCCTCCTGATGGTTTGGGTGAGCTTGTGATTTCTATAAGTTTTGTTATTTAAACTGTAACAGGGAGGCGGCTGTAAGTTTAGGAGACCTAAGGGGTCTTTTGTGTCTGAAATGATAGTTCCACAGAGAACTCTGGGTATTGGCCCCGACCATCCCCTGGCCTCTACATCATCTCTTGAAAACAGAGCCTTAACTTTCTCTTCAGCATCTCTGGAGAAGACTCCAAACTTGATTTTGCAAATTGCTGGAAGCAACTTCTTCCCAATATCTCATCGCAGGCCCACCTGGTATGATGTTATTATTTCCATGTTGTCCTTTCTGATGGGGTGCAGGGGAGAGCCTCCTTATACCTGAGTGTCCCTCCTGCCTTGCCTGGGGTGTGTTTAGAAACGATTGTGTGAAACGGCACCAGCCAGTTCTGGTTTTCATGGTATGGGGTTCCCCCCCCCCTTTTTTTTCTCTTGTCCTTTGTAATATATTTTCTTTCCCTGGCCGTTCATTTAACCCTCTCAAAGATTGGAAATACTCTGGAGATTACCTACTGGGTATCTTGTTTCTTATTTTTTGTTTTTGATCTAGGCTGCTTTTTGTGGAAGAAAAGCTCCCGAGCCACTCTCTGCGGTGTGTACAGTGCCTTTACTGAAAGTCAAGTGCCCTAATGCAGTCAACGCTATGGACGAGAGACATCTATCCATGACTCATGTTGTCACAGACTGAGAAAGATATGTGTCCAGACATTTCCTGGAGACACTTTTCAGAAAACATCAGAACACACACACACACACGCACACCCCTCCCTGTCCCAGCCCTGGTTAGCGTATTCATGGGTCCAGGGCCTTTATTCCAGGTAGATCTTCCTTTAGACTGGCTGTCCCCTGATTCTTCATTTGTGCTAGGGAAGATCGAATCCAGCCTACAAGTCCCAGGGCAATTTCTTCTACTGTGACTACAAAATATTTTCTTTGAAGTCTTATCTTCTGAGTTTTAAAAGATATCAGGATATTTCTCAATGAAATTAAGTAGACTGCTACTTTAAAACTGGAGTCTAATTCTACATAGTTATTTTCTTATAGCTCTCAAGGAACTTTCCTTACTGTAAACCTAAAAAGATTTTTTGAAAATGTTATTTTTAATATCATAGACATATATTTAGCTATTATAAAACATTTTCAAAAGGCAGTAATAGCAACAATAACAATATCTGTCATTTACTAATTGCTGACTATGTGAAGGACACTCTTCTAAATGCTTTCCAGGCACTAGCTCAATGAATCCTCTCAGTCACTTTATTGATTACATGCTATTGTTATCCCCATTTTCAGATGTGTAAACTAAGGCATCAAGGGACTAAATCATTTCCCCAAAATTGCATTGCCAGTGAGGACTAAGGCAAAGGATTCATTTCTAGGTATGGCTGATTCCAAAGTTCTTGAACTTTCCAGTGTCCTATGTGGCCTTTTAATCCTCAGTGTCATGTAAGAATCCTGAGTTTCAGAGCAATTAAGTGACTTGATTCTGGTTCCCCAGTCTGAAGTAACAGAATAAAATTTAACTTTTTTTTTCCTTTTCCTTTTATTGGTTTCTCCCTCCCATGTAATAGGGCTCTAGGTCAATATTTTAGTGGGCTCAAAGCATTCACTAATTCCCTATTGTGTTCCAGGTGCTGGGGTAACCTTTAGTGATACAAAGATAATGAACTTCCTGCTCTTAAGAATTCACAATCTGAGTTTGGGGGGTTATACAGATAAAAACACAGTGACAAATGCAAGCAGTATGATAAATGTTCTAATAGGGCTAAGCACAGGGTGTTTGGGGAACATAGGGGACAGGTGGCTAACCCAACCTAGGACTGTCCAGAAAAGCTTTGTAGGGGAACTGAGTCTCTAGGAAAGAATGGGAGTTAGTCAGATTGAGACCAGGAAGATGTTCTGAACAGAAGAAACACCTTGTACAAAGACCCAGATATATTTGAAAACATGGAGTCTTTGGGTACCACCAAGAAACTTCTGTGTGACCTTGGGTTTAGAAGGAAAGAAGTCAGAGAGATGAACAAAATTTAAATCACAAACACCATAAGTCATGGTAAGCAGTGTTGATTTCTGCAGTTGGCTGGGTATCACTGAAGGATTTTAAGCACGTGTTGTAGAGGGTGGGCTAGAATAAAGAATTAAGCTTGGAGGCAGGGAGACCCATTTAGGAGGCTATGAGAATTGTCTGGATAAGAAATGATGAGGGTCCTGACCTCAGGGAGAGGCAGTGAGTCAAGCTTTTCCTATCTCCCCAGGATACGCTTAATTGATTTATTTGTTGCCTTCAGCAGCCAGCTTGTCTGCCTGGCTGTCTGTGTTGTCACCAAACTTTCATCCCTCGTCTTTGTAGTTTTGCCTTTCTTTGCCTTTCTGACCTGTGATTCATGTATTGTCTCTCCTCTGAGACCTCAGCTCCTTGGGGGCAGCAGTGTATCTTTCTTATCTTTGTTTTTGCTGTACTATGCCTGGGATGTGTTCTTCAAGTTTAGTATAGCTATAGTCTAGAGTCCTTTTTGAGAAATAGTAGGAAGAAGGGGTTGTTGGAAAGGAAGGGCGAGGGAGGAGAATTCTTCCATGCTACAATAAATTGAGGGATGTTGATGGATGAGAATTTTGTATGGCTCCACTTGGACTCTGCCAAAGGGCATCAGCCTTCTTCTGGGACTTAAGGTAATTTCCTGGCAGACTCATTATTTACTCTTACTATGTTACACAACTTCTGTGCCATCTCTTAGAAATAAATGAGACCTCAACACAAGTAATTAGAGATTAAAAACAGCATCTGTTGTTTTATTGTCTATGTTCCTAAGTATGCACCTACCCTCTACATTATAAGTGAAACCCTGTGCTGTTTCCTATAAATTCTGTGGGAGATGGTCATTTAGTTCAGAGGCTTTCAGAATCTCTTTATCTTAAATACAAAGCCTACATGGAAGCCCAACATAGAAATCAAGTTTATACAAAGAGCTGCTCTTGTTGAAGCCAGATCCAAATTTGGGGTCCTGAAGCTGTGTCCAGTCGTTCTCTTTGTCATCCCATCCGAACCTCCAAATAAAGGGACTGTGAAAATCACTACTTAAGAACAGCAATATTTTCCCTTTAACCATTCACTTTGATCAGTTTCTCTTAAGTTACATGTGGTTTTTCACCGGTACTTGTTGGTTTTGTTTTTATGGTCTCTAGTGCTCCACCACTTTTTGGGCCCTCCTGTCTACCAAGAAGAGGGGGATTTGGCCCTTCTTCTGCCTACCCCCACTTCCCTCCTCCCAAGTTCTTATAAACCATTCTTCAGCATTGAGTGGAAGATAATCTTGCACCTACCAGTAAATGCCTACAAAGACCCTAAATCAGAGGTAATTATCATTTAGATAAAAAGATTTCTTTGAAAGGGTGTTAAGGAGGTATGCTTTCCTTGAATTCATGCAGTGTATTGTTCTGGTTAAGATTTGATTATAATGGAGTTCTGGCTCACGTGAGTGTGTTTCGTGGCCTTCATGCTTTAACTGACTGTGTTAAAATTACTACTTGACTTTATGGAATAAGAGGCTGAACTCTGTCCTAAAGATTTTTCAGGGTTACTGAAAGGCTTAGAGAGGAAAGAGACCTCAGCCTGTTTGTGCCTACATGTGAAATTGTAGTCATTTATTTGTCTTGAGCACTCACAAAAA
This sequence comes from Acinonyx jubatus, assembly GCF_027475565.1. Classification (NCBI taxonomy): domain Eukaryota; kingdom Metazoa; phylum Chordata; class Mammalia; order Carnivora; family Felidae; genus Acinonyx; species Acinonyx jubatus. Next base: position 36,492,969 of record NC_069395.1, on the reverse strand, counting down.
GGATTTGTATGAAATTTGGTAAAGAATTACTTTATTAGAAGAATCCAAGGGAATTCTATGGATGTGAGTTTTTAGGCACTCTGTTGAAGATAATCAGCCATTTCTCCCCTTCTGTTCTAGAAGACTTTACCACTCGTATACAGAAGTTCATCAAGGGGTGAGGTGAGGGGCTCACTGTCAGCCATGCAAGGTGGCATTGGAGTGAATTCTTTCTTTAAAAAAAATTTTAAATTAAATTAAATTAAATTTTTAATTTAATTTAATTTTTCTAAGCAGACTCCACTGCTAGCATGGAGCCTGATGTGGGGCTTAAACTCAAAACCCTGAGATCAAGAACTGAGCTGAGATCAAGAATAAGACGCTTAACTGATTGAGCCACCCAGATGCCCCTGCAATGAATTTTTTCCGTCCAGTAAAATAGTTGTGAAGTTGTGCCCAACTCGAGAGGTTGGATTTATAAACACAACGTATTTAGTAATTGTCAGCTCTGTGAAGTGTGATTATTCACTTTGGAAAAGGTCTTTGCGAGTGAGTGTATTTATCCAAATTCCTAAAAATAGTCCTCCCGTAGTGCTTCCCAGGGATTGTTTACAGATCATTAACAATCTAGAGTAAAGAGAAGAAAAACTGAAAGCCAAGATGTTTAGGTATCTGCTGGCTCTTAGAAGAGAAATCTGCAAAGATGATAAAGAAATGATTTAAATTCCTCAAATTCAACTTATACATACTTTTTTTTTTTTGAGAAAAGCAGCACCCATTAAATAGTTTGCCTAAAGAATATGTTGACTATAATTTGCTAATGTTTGATTTTCTGTGTAATATATAAGACATTTAAGTGAATGTAGTGAAATCTGCAGCCCCCTCTGAGGTGGCTTCCAGGGCTGAGTGAATGAGAAGAAAAGGTTCCGCCTACTGAGCAGTGAGGATTGAACTTTCTCTCACTTTGATTAATGTCAGTTGTAATCTCTGAAGGAAGGTACTTACCTAGAAATGTTATTTCTCCTTCAGATAATGATTATTATCTTTTCAGAAGGTTATTTCTTGTTATCTTCTAGAGGGAGACCGAGTAATGCTGGTTGTCTTTAAAAATACTGATGTTTGAGTTTTTCGTTTGTTTTCACATAATTTTAATGTAGGAATATCTGATGTAATTAAGAGCCACAAATCCTCAAAGCCAACAAAAAACAATTGTAACCAAGGGAGGAAAAAAAGTAGATGTGAGAAGACTCTGAATTGGGAAAGTGAACTCATTAGATTATATCAAGATACTTGGAATATTCATTTGAACTTTAAATATTTACAGAGTGTCTAACACATGCCAAAAATGTATAGGCTAGGTTAGGTTTAAGGAGAGGATTATCAAACATCTGAGAAGGGTCAGATAAGAGGCTATGGTCTTTTGGGCAGACCTTTCCTGGAGTTCCTGGGAATTCCTAGGAAGTTGGCAAATCAGGACATATCCAGAGAGGACTGGCTGCATGGAGAAGGATCTGGAAGCCATTTTATTTGAGAAACTGTTGAACAAACAAGAGCAGTTACCTGGAGAAGGGAAGATGTTTGGTAAAGAGATCATGAAAAATGTTTTAAAATGTTTACTTTTCAATATGATAGTCACTAACCACATGTAGCTATTTCAATTTAAATTACTTAAAATTAGATAAAAATTTAAAGACTAGTTCCTCAGTTACACCTACACCTTCCAAGAGCTCAGTAGCCACATGGAGCTACTAGTTACCATATTGGCCAGTGCACAGATATAGTAGTTTCCATCACTGCGGAAACTTTTATTAGATGCTGCTGTTTTAAATACCTGAAGAATTTCATGTAAGAGAAAGAATGGATTCATCTTGCATATCTCTAGAAGGTATAGTTATGCCCAATGGAGAAGAACTGGAGAGGAAGTTTTTCCAACAATTGAGTTTGGTCAGTAACATAAGAAGCAGAGTAGGAAGTTCTCTAAGAGGGGAAATATTTTTTTTAGCTTATTTTTAATTTTCGTTTTAATTTTTTAAATTTACATCCAAGTTAGTTAGCATATAGTGCAACAATGATTTCAGGAGTAGATTCTTTAATGCCCCTTACCCATTTAGCCCATTTCCCCTCCTACAACCCCTCCAGTAACCGTCTGTTCTCCATATTTAAGAATCTTTTATGTTTTGTCCCCCTCCCTGTTTTTGTATTATTTTTGCTTCCCTTCCCTTGTGTTCATATGTTCTGTGTCTTAAAGCCCTAAGAGGGGAAATATTGACTCTTGGTGACCCTTGTCAAGGTTACTGTAGCAGGAAGGATAAATAGGTGAGTTTTGCAGCTTCCCAGCTAGCAGACTTTGTCTGTCTATCCATTTCAGCCCCTAAGCCACAACCCACCCAGCCCACTCAGGCATCTGTTAGAGCTCTCTGCCACTTCCTTTTGTTTGGTCATAGAAAGTACTTGATCGTCTGACTGAGACTAATCTCACTTCCCTCTCTCAATTCTGTCATAATCTGATTTGAACCCTCCTTGGGAAAGCTGGTAATTTATAAAGTGTATTAAAAGCTTATTTCTCAATGAAATTATGCCTAGAAATAACTTATTTCTGGAAGTGCCAAAATGGAGATATATTTTCTGAATATAAATTTGGATGGATGATGGCTGGGGATAATGAAAAGGCATTGTCTTCTAACCCTGCATAAGCTTGAATTATCCAGGGTCCTGTATATTCAAATACTTGAATTTAAGCAGAGTGAATCATCAATTAAAAGTTGGCAACAATAATTTCTTTGGATAAGCCACAAAGCAAATAGTTCACCTATGAATTTGGAGAGGTCTATATTTGTAGGGTATTTTTATGGCAAAGTCATCCTTCCTCAAATGCTTGGTCAAACTTACAGAGAATTAAGGAACCATAATTAATAGGTATTTATAAAGTTCTTTAGTAGCTTTTAAAGAGACTACCTGATAACTCAGAATTATTTCTGGAAATCTAAAACCAGGGTTGGTTACCTGAGAATATTCCTTAATTGAAGCTTGATGGTGTTGCCTTGTATAAGAATCTTAACTCTGGTCAAGGCTGGGCAGGTTTATTGGTCTTTTGTACTTCTTAAATGACACTCTCAAACTGCCTGAGATTATCAGAGGAGGAATCATTGGGAATCAATGGGAAATCATTGTCTACTTTTTTTTTAACCTTAGTTGTTTATCTTTAATGTCCTTTAATTTGCTCCTTTGAATGGTATATAGCTGGTCTCTCTTCTTTCTTTCTCCTCTTTTATTCAACACAGAATCTGGTTTACTCTTGTCCAATGGATGGTGTGAAAATACACTCTAGGCAAGTGTTTTATCATTGACATATCGTTGACATATTCCAACTCACCCTGTGCTTGAAGCTTAGGTATTATTTCTGTGCCCTGACCCTCCAAAGAAATGTCTCTTCAAGGCAAGCATGGGTGCATTTATTTGTCAGAACTAAGTTTCTTCAGGAAAGTACCCTTGGTTTGATGTGGCTACAGTGAGGAAGGACCTCTTAACTATGTCTGCACACAGTCAAGAGGAAGTTCTCAAGGGCAGTGATGCTTAAATTAAACTAAAGAATGAGAAGGAGTTTGTGGCATGGATGAGAGGAGATAGCATTCCAGGTAGTGGGAATGGCCCATACAAAGGGAGAGAAGTCACAGAACTTGAGATATTTAAAGGAAATGCAGGGATGATTCTGTGAAAAGAGCTAGTGGGAGAATCATTAATTTATTAACAAATATTTATTAAGCACCCATGATGTGCTAGGCACCGCAGATTTATTAGTAGATAAAATGATGATTCCTGTCCCTATGAAATTGATACGTTAGTGGGAAGAGTGAGACAATAATCAATACCTACAATAATGGTATTAAATTAGTTATTTCCAAAGAGCTTAGAAAACCCTTGGCACATGATAAGGGCTACATGAGTGTTTGATTGATAAACCAAATAATTTTATGCGCTTGCTAGACAGCAGTAAGTGCTGTGAGGGTTGAAGGGTGGGGATCACAGAGTTTGGTAAGGAAAGTTGGAAGCACCAAAGGGAGGCATTATGAATGGGTTGTAATGGTACACCCTCTTTGTGAAACCTTTTGGAAAAAGTACCATTGAACAAAGACTTAAAAGTGGTACAGAGTTCACAATACAGTTATTTTGGTAAAGAGCCTTCTTGTGTATGTAATAACCTGTGCAAAGGCCCTAAAGCAGGAGAATGTCTTCAGGAAACAGCAAGGATGCCAGGGTGGAGGAATGAGGTTGGAGAGATGAGAGGGGACAGACAGAAGGTCATCATAGAGGCTCCTAGGTCATCATGAGGACTTCTTGGTCATCATGAGGACTTCTTGGTCATCATGAGGACTTTGGCTTCTATTCTGAGTAAGATGAAGAGTCGTAGGAATGTGATTTGACTTAAGTTTTAGGAGGTCAGTCTGGCTGCTCTGTTGAAAACAGACTTTAGGGGAACAACATTAATGGTCACATGAAGCCACTTAGGGTACCAACCTATAAAGGGCATTGTTATAGCCCTAGGAATTTTGTAAGAAAGACATTGTTCCTACCACTTTAGGGAAAGTACTATACATAGGAAGTGAAACTTAACACTGGGACATGTTTGGTTGGGTAACAAAGATATACACTGAATGCCTTCTGAAGACCATTGGTCTAGTTAGCTGCAGGGCTTTTCTTTACTGAGGGAGAGCTGCAGTTTGCTGTCAGAGTTGAATTGTCAGAACCATAGAGGAGAGGCTAAATGGGCCTTCCTTCCCTACTTCCCTCCACTGATAGCTCATTCTCTCCTTAGACTAGGGTTCTTATTTAATCAGACTACCCAGAGAGCCCTGTGTGTCAGTACCACCACACTAAGGAGAAACGCAGGGGGCAGATCCTAAGTGACCTTAAATGCCCTTTATAATATACCTAGGAACATAAGCCACATACACTTCCATGAAGACCTTTATTTTCCAGACCCTGTAGGAGGATATTCTATTCTTTCATGCTGGGAACAGTTTTATTCCACTCTTTGGTAATAATGATTCTTGTTCATTATTCAGAAAGTCACTGCAAATCATTTCTGAAAGTGCCTGCTCTTGAACAAATGGTTTAGCTGAGGACGGCTCAGAAGATTAACTGTCACTGTCCTAAAAGATGTGGACTCTACCTGGGAATGGATCCCTGCAGATATTTGACATAGATGAGTAGTTTCCAAAGCCCATATTTAGAAAGGATGGTCTTGGGCATTACATAATGATAAAGAGGTCAATTCTTCAAGAAGATATAACAACCTTAATGTGCATGTGCCTAACAACAGAGCATCAAACTCTGAGGCAAAAACAGAACTGCAAGGAGAAATAGATGAATCCACTGTCATAATTGACAAATTCTACACCCCTGTAACGAAAATGGACAGAGCTAGCAGGCAGAAAATCAGTAAGGACAAAGTTGAACTCAACAATACCATCAGTCAACTGGATATGATTGACATCTGTAGACTACTTTATCCAACAATGGGAGAATATACATTCTTCTCCAGCTCATATAGAACATTCACCAAGATAGACCACATTCTGGCCATAACACACATACTAACACATTTAAAAGAATAGAAATCATACAGTGTCTGCTGTCATACCACAATGGAATGAAATTAGACATTAACAAAAGAAAGATAACAGGAGAATCCCTGAAAGAATAATCTAAGCATGAACAACCTACTTTAATTCAGCACACTTTGTTGAGTGCCTCCATCATGGCAGGTCCCCAAGGGCAAGAACCATGGCTATGTCTTTGGCACACTCATTCCCTGACTCCATGATCTGTCAGTACTTGTATAGTAAATAACTAAGGATTTAGCAAAATAATAAAAATTACCTGGAGTTCATAATGTACTGGTAAGAGGTGGGAGTGCGGTATTCAGAGATCCTGACAATGCTAGCATATTCCATAAATGCTCTGAGATCTAGGTGTCAAGGATAGTGTATTCCATAAGTGCTGAGATCTAGATGTTATTATGAAAACATTGAGGAGGCAGTCTTTATTAGTTCCTGATCTGTGGATTTTGTTTTATCATGTTATGTCCTTTGCCTATTTCTCCTCGTATCACATTGTGAGTTCCCATGTCTGTTATTTTCTGCATATTGTAGTCCATGGAAGTGGGGACTTAACAGGGACTCTTGATGGAATAGTGATAACTACCATCACTTACTGAGCTCCTCCCATCTTCAGGAACATTTTCTCAGTTAATCCTCCAAGAGCCTATTGAGGCAGGTGTTACTTATCTCCATTTTATAGATAAGAAAGTGAAAAGGGCTAATGCATCCAAAATAACCAGCTAAGGTGATGACCATTGGCACTGGTTTGTGAAAGCAGATATATCTGATCCAAAGTCATGCTTTTAGCCACCACTATGGTCTGAATCATACCCTTGTGGTGTGAATGTAAGAAGATAATTTAATATGTCCTCCTTTACAGTTTCTCTTTGGTAAAATGGCAGTAATTATTCCCTGCCTATTTCAGTTGAGATATTCAAATGTGAGCTGTAATGTACAAACATAAGGTATTGAAATAATGACCTGTTTGCTATGTAGCAAAAGTGCCTTTAGCATAGAAATTGTCTTACTCATCTTTGATCTTCTGGGTTCTCCACCCAAATCCTTGAAAATTAGTAGTACTTGTTAATGTGTGTTGCATGATAGAATTACAAGATAGGGAGAGATTAGATAGTCATGAAGCGTTTTGCAAATGGATATTTTTAAAAGGTTGGAATTATATTTATGAAATTGGAGAAGGTAAATTTATATTCTCTCCAGGTTTAAGAAATGAGCTCTTTGATGGTGAATGTGTTTCCCAACCAGACTCTGAGTTGCCACGTGCCAACTCTGCAGGTCCTGGGCAGACTTGGCGAAGGAGCTGCCTCGGCTCTGTGCCTACACAGCATGGTCAGGAGGGATAGGTAATTGCTCACTGGGCTCTGCACACAAAGGCACATTTTGCAACGCTGCTTTTTGCACGTCGTCAGTTGGAAATGTAACTTTCAGAGCAGAAGTCATTTTAGTTTGTATGTATTCAGAGTGACTGCAGAATTGCTGTAGCAGATAATTTCATGGTGAGAGGAAAAATACTTCTTAGATATTCTCAACTGAAATCCTGAAAGCTGAACTAGAGGTTGTCAGCTTTTTCTTTCAATGACTGTGCTCCCTTGAAAAAGAAAGAAAAGAAAAAGTAATCTTCAAGTTCTTCCCAGGAGGGATGAGATGCCATGACCTCTACATTGTTTGACCTTTTCCACTGACTCTTTTCTAGTTGGTTTTATTGTCTAAAATGAGTTGGGCTGATGTGAGGTTCCATCCTTATTATTTTCACCTTATTCTTTATGGACAGCATTACTCACTCCACCAGGAACTGTGTTGTGAAGTCATGAGCATAGGGATATGGGTGTAGGAGAAGGGGTGTTGGAGGCTCCCAGAAACCCATCGTTGCAAGTAGAAAACAGCTCAGAACACACCTACTGATCATGGGTCTGGAGAGTCTCCACAAATAAAAATTGAAAAGCATATGTGCTCTTGTCAGTTTGCTAGTTCAGTGCTTCTCAAGGTATCTGTGATAAAGAACTAGTTTTTGATTTCTTAAAATACCCAATCCCTCTCAGACTAATACTTTTGTCAAAATATAATAAGTTCAATTTGGAAAAATTAAATTTTAAAAAGATGAATAAAATACAAGCCCCAATTTTTAAATTAGATTCAACAGACATAAACTTTTAGTTCAGTGAACATATTCAGAACAAACAGAGAGAAAAAGAAAGAAATTGCAAACACGGTGCACATCTTTTATTTGACATGCACACGCTGGTGATTAATATAGAAAATTCCTATTACACTTGTACATTTGTCATTCCACAATCATAATTAAACAAAGTTATGAGTGAAAAAGCAATTCCTTCTATTAAACGCCTATATGCACACTTTGAATGAACACCACGCATAGATGAGCTTGCTTCTTGCTTGTTAATTTATTGAATCTAGGTTGGATTGACAATAATGCTGTTCTCGGGGGATAGATGATGAAGCCCAAACGGAGTGCATCAAGGACACAAGCCATGGTTTAGGCACACAACAGAAGCATGCTGAATTAAAGTAGGTTGTTGGCAACTAGATGATCCTTTCGGATACGTGGTTCTGGGAACTACTCATCCATGTCAGAGATCTGTGGGGCTCTACTCCCAGGTAGAGTCCACATCTTATAAGACTGCGACAGCTAATCCTCTGAGCCATCCTCAGCTAAACCCCTTTGTTCAAGAGCAGGCACTTTCAGAAATGATTTGCAATGACTTTCTGAATAACAATGAACAAGAACCATTATTACTGAAGAGTGGAATAAAAGTGTTCCCAGCTTGAAAGAATAGAACATCTTCCTACAGGGTCTGGAGACAGGAAAGAAAGGCCTTCATGGAAGTGTATGTGGCTTATGTTCCTAGGTATGTTATGAAGGGCATTCAAGGTCATTTAGGATCTGGCCCTTGCGTTTCTCCTTGGGGTGGTGGGATTAACATACAGGTTCTCTGGGTGGTCTGATATAACATTCACAGGAATAAAAAAAGAGACTCTAGCTAATTTAGCATTGCTCAGAATATTCATTTCTAATTTTTATCTGAAACAAAGCAAGTGGTGTTGTGTGTCTAAATTCATCTTCAGTTCTTCATCAGTAGCCAGTTCCAAAAATGTTAAATTTAAATTATCTTTTGATGAAAAAATGAATCCACAGAATTGTATATATATAAACTTAAAAAAATAAATTCAAAACACTCAAATTCAGAAAATATTTGTTGATAGCTTTTTTCAGATATGCTATCTCAACATCATCGCCTCCTTCATTGATACTTGTTAAATTCTGGAACATGTTGTAAACTATGGAAATTGTTGTTTTAAGTGTCCACATTTTGTTTTTGGTCTTCAGTCTTACCTGTCATTAAAAAACATGTTTCTCCTTTACATGGAGGTATTAGAATCATTAAAGTAACAAGGACAGACAAAGAAACAAGTTTGGATGTGTTATTTACATCTTTGTAAAGTTGAGACCAAGATGGCAAAACACCAAGAATTCTTTCTGTGCTTAAGACCATTAATGGGGCGCCTGGGTGGCGGAGTCGGTTAAGCGTCCGACTTCAGCCAGGTCACGATCTCGCGGTCCGTGAATTCGAGCCCTGCGTCAGGCTCTGGGCTGATGGCTCAGAGCCTGGAGCCTGTTTCCGATTCTGTGTCTCCCTCTCTCTCTGCCCCTCCCCCGTTCATGCTCTGTTTCTCTCTGTCCCAAAAATAAATAAAAAACGTTGGAAAAAAAAAGACATTATTGACAAAACTTTTCCCCTTGATAACTGTCAAACATCAACATGCAATGCTGTTGATTATTATTAGCTTCCTTCTCAATAATTTATTCAGAGTAATCATGAACTTAATGTATTTACCTTTATGTAATTTACAATTTTTACTGCATCACCAAATACAGTATTTCTTTTAGCTGACTTATTTCTGAAGTAAGTCTTTCTCATCAAAGGCAGCAACGCATTAATTTACACTCTGGTGCAAATTTATTAACTGGGTAATTCCAGAATGTTTTCTTATCTTTTTAGCCGTGCTATCAGAACATACTCTACACAAAACTTGAACTCCAAAGCACATCTGTTGACAATGTAATTTTTCTTAACTTTATGCTTTTGAGAGCGAGTACTGTATTTTGACAATGAGCATGGAAAAAACCAAAACAAAACGGGATTTGTTCTTCATATCACCATCATGTTCAAATCATCCACGTACTGAAAGATTGCGGTCTTAGGTCTTAGCAGCATCAGTGCACTCAACAGGTTATAATGGGAAATACTTTGCTTGCTTTCTTTGGTCTATGAGTTGGTCCTCTGTATCATTAGGCTGGTATGTTACTCTGTGATATCATTTGGAAGTGGTAGTGGAGCCTACCTTCTTAACCACAGATTCACCCAACGTTTCCAAGTAAATACCTCTGATGCAGATTTTTACATTTATTGATTGCGTGTGGTTTTTTGCCTCAGCAACCAAAAGTGCTATTTTTATTAGAAGCCTGCAGAGTGTTAATAGGTAAAAATTTGAACATCTGCTTCTGTGGCTTTCTAAGGCAATGTACTCTTTTATTTCAAATAATTCCACTGATTTTGAGCTTTTTTTTTTTTTTAACTTGTGTAAGTAAACCCTACCCAAGAAGTTTTGGAGGCGTCATTACTTAGAACATCTCTGCCAGTAACACACTTGGGGGTTCAGCATGCCACCCTCAAACATGGCTACAAACCCAAACTTAGTATATGAGGAATAGTATTTCCAAATAAAATTGGCATGAACTTCTTGGTTTCCATTTCTTTGGAATCACTTCCACTGCCATTATTTGATTCACTTCTACTGATGCATTCAGCCCAAGTATGTCTTTTCTTGAAACAAACAAGTGCTGTGAAATTTCATTTAAGGTCTTAAATTAGAAATAAAAATCCATGATACAATTTTTTCTTTCTTAATTTAGCTAATAATGTTAAGCTATAAATGAAGCAAAGTTCCATTAAAAACGGAAACATTCACAAAAATAGCAAGTTATAAAAGTAAATACATGCCAACATTTTCTCTATCTGCCTTGTCTTCTCTGGCCTCCGTTGTCTGACTTCCTGACTGGCTACCTCACATTTCTCATCTGAGCTGGCGAGGAGGTGGGCAGGAAGACATTTATCTAGTAATGACTGTTTAAAATCCTTCTGTAGCCTAATTCATGTGGGAAAATAGGAGACCAGGGTTTTATGGCTTGTGTTTTACATTTCATGTCATTTCCTAACGGGTATGGTAGTATCTGTATCCTGGGGAAATGAGATGTATTTTATCCCATTGGATATGTGGCATCAAAAATAAGTAGTGACTTCAGGTGAACACATATGTTTTGAGCATTACAATGTACACAGCCCTGTGCTAATGTGGTAGGGAATACTGGGGTAAGTATATCATAGTTTCTGCCTTCTCTGACCTGACAGTTTGGTAAGGAGGATAGCTCAAATATAAAGTATTTTGAACGTCTGTTGCTGCATAATAAATTACCCCCAAAATGTAGTGATTTCAAACAGTAGCAATTTATTATTTAGTTAGTTAGTTAGTTAGTTAGTTAGTTTTTTGCTCATAAATCTGTAGCTGGTCAGTGGTTCATCATGGTGTCTCATTTCTGTTCCATATGTTGTCAGTAGACTCAGCTCAAGTGGGGACTAGATGATCCTTTTTTAAGATGGCTCACTCACGTGGGTTCCTGTGTGCAGGCTGGGAACCCAGCTGGGGCTTTGAGCCAGGGACCCAGGTTGCTTTCCATGTTGGCCTCTCCACAGGCTGTGTGGACTTCCTCCTGGTATAATGGCTGGATTTCAAGTGTGAGTGTCCCCAGAGATCAAGGCAGAAATGGATGGCACTTTAAAGACCTAGCCTCAGAAGTCAAGTGACATCTTTCCTACCATGCTCTAAAGGTTGATGCCATCACAAAAGCCTACCAGGTTTAAAGAGAGGGGAACAGACCTATCGATGGGCATGTGTCAAGATTATAGAAGGGTAAGTGTGATGGGACATACTGTTAAAACCATCGTTAGAAAACACAATCGTACAAATTATTCATCCATTCAGCAGTGTTTATCAGGCGCTTTCTCCATGCCTTGAACTGTTAATGGCTTGATATTCAGAGATAAATAAGACAGTTTCTGTCTAAAGAAACTTATAGTTGGGAGGGGGGGAGATGATATAGTTAACTATGTGTCATAAAACGTTGTAAGTACTATGCCAGAAATTTGTACAAATTACAGTGGTGGCTCAGAAGGCGAGGTGGTAAAACTCTTCAGGGAAGTAGCATTTTAGAGCATTGGCTCTAAAAAGATATGGAGGGCAACCGTTCTCAAAGCAGGATCTTTGTATCCTTGGGGTCCCCAAGAGCTTTTCAATGAGGTTGCAAGTTCAAAACCGTTTAGGTAATAATGTGAAGACATTATTTGCCTCTTTTACTGTGTTGATATGTGCACTGATGGTACAAAACCAATGGTGTGTTAAATAGCCAGCACCTTGGCATGAATCAAGGCAGTCCCAAACTGTATTAATTGTGATTATATTCTTCACTGCTAGGCACTTGTTAACTTTCATTAAAAAATTTTTTTTAATGTTTATTTTTGAGAGGGAGAGAGAGAGAGAGAGACAGAGTGCGAGCAGGGGAGGGCAGAGAGAAAGGGAGACACAGAATCCGAAGCAGACTTCAGGCTCTGAGCTGTCTGCCTGGAGCCTGATGCAGGGCTCAAACTCACAAACCATAAGATCATGACCTGAAGTTAGACACTTAGCTGACTGAACCACCCAGGAGACCCTGCCAGGCACTTGTTAAAAAAAAAAAAATCTAGTTTCACTTAAGAATGCCCTTGATGAAGTGATAAGAATAGTTAAATTGATTAAATCTTGACCCTGGAGTATATATTTTAATATTCTGTGAAACAAAAAGAGAAGTGTACGTAAAGCACTTGTGCGTACTGGAATACTACGGTTGTTCCAAGGAAAGGCATTTGCGCAATTGAATTCCAAGCTGAAATAGCCATGTCCTTTCCTGCTGTTTTCATTACCATTTTTACTTGAAAGAATAACTGACAAAGTGTGGCTTTCCAAACTGGGGTATTTGGCAGACAGTTTCATGAAAATCAATGAGGTGAGCCCATCACTTCAAGGAAAACAACTGACAGTATTTGTTGCCAATTATAAAATTAAAGCTTTCAGGCAAAAATTAGAATTATGGAAAACTGGTAACTGCCATCGTGAGTTTGACAGTTTCCAACACTAAAGTCTGTTTGATGCAACTGATGGTGATATTAATGAATGTGATTTCTTTTGATATTACTTGATGGAATGTGTTGTCTTTTGGAAGATCAGCATAACTTAATGAACTCATCATACCTGGGTAAGAAATCCATTCAAAGTGCAAGATAGACCAATGTATTAACGTAACACAATATGAAAAGTTCATTGATATGATTTCAGATTCCACATTAGGCTCTAAGAAACTACTGCTTGTTGAATTTCAGTATAATATGAAGGAAGAATGTCCTTAGTTGTCTGAGAGGTCTGTTAAAATATTCCTCCCTGTCCCAACTACATATCTGTGTGAGACTGGATTTTCTTCATATGCTTCAACCAGACCAATATATCGCTTCAGGCTGGGGGCAGCAGGTATAAAAATCTAGCTGTCATCTATTAAGCCAGACATTAAAAAGATTTATAAAAACGTAAAGCAGTAACACTCTTCTTACTAACTTTTTTATTTTTTGGACAGTATTGCTATTTTTGTAAAAGATGTTATGTGTGTTAACATATAGTATTATTATTTTTAAGTGGATAAATAAATATTGTAAAATGTTCTCAGATTTAAGTTCTAACATGGTTAAGAGTAATAGATATAATCTGCATAAACAAAAGCTCTTTGTTGTCCTCAACGTTTTAAGAGTAGAAAGGAGTCCTAAGACTCAAATTGAGACCCGAGTCGTAGGGGTCACATTCACTGGAATAAAGGACATGCTGGGAACAGAGGCTCAGAGCCTAACTGAGGGGAACGGGGCACAATCAGCACACTGAACAAAGCCCAGAGGGGCTTCAGTGAGGGGCCTGAGAGGAGACAGCAGAGAGGTGCGAGGGACGGAGCTGCCTGGGTAGCCAAGCGCCAGGGCAGTGATAAAGTGCTCCAGCCTCAGATCTCCTAGTTCAAATCTTCACTCTAGCACTTGGTTCCTGTTTGATTTGGGGCTAGTTACTTAACCTCTCTGTGTCTCAGTTTTCAGGTATTTGCAATAGGGATAAAAATACTGCCTGTTATCTAGGTCTGTTAGGATTCAATGAAATCAGCTCTGTACAAACCTGTATAGTACTTGGCACAAAGAAAGCACTCAGTAAATGTTGGCGATTTTTTACTAAGATGTTTGGGCTCTGCTCTCCAGTAAGAAGAGTGTTGGAAGGCTTTTGAGCAAGAAAGAGATGTAACTGGATTAAGATGTGTTGTAAGAGAATTTCAGGGACCGTCCATGTCACAGTTGGGCCTTTTCTTCACGCAGTATGGTCCTTTGGGGAAAATACTGAAGCTGAGCTCCCCTGGCTACTTTTCTGGCAGAAGTCTTCAACCTCAGGAAACTTCTTGGACATACCAGTTACTTTAGGAACAATTTGATACACAACTGGAAATCAGTTCTCTTTTGTGGAAAATTTTGCTGGGCTGTGAACTTACAAATTTGGGTTTGTTTGGGTTTTTTTCTCCTTTTCACTCAGACTGCTCTTCGTGTGCATTCCTAGTTACAGAGCCATTTCGCTCACCTAAAGTAATTGCCTGCCTGGTGCCCATTCTTACATTACCATAGTTTTGGAGATGGTCAAACGTTACCATGGACACGGTCAGTGGAACTTGGCTGGGCCGGGAGCGGCTCACGGGAAGAAGAGACATTGGTGGCCAAGAAACCACTGGGTTATTCTGGAGAGTGAAATTCAGTTCATCAATAATGAGTTGAGGGTTTACTCTGTGCCAGGCACTGAGGAGCAAAAGAGGTGAAAGAATACACCTGCCAACCCCATCCCAGAGAAGCTTGCCTTTCTTTTGTGAGGGAAGGAGGCACGTTTGCAGATAACTACCTCGTGAGGTTGTGTGTGACACATTGTGTGTGTCACATTATGTGTGACAAGTGCTAAAGCAGAAGTAAAGACGAAGTATGTTGGGAGCCCAGGGTAGAGCCTACCTCAGGCTTGGGCTGACAAAGACTTGTTGGCATTTGAGCTGGGCTTTGACAGAGGGATCATGTTCTAACAGGCAGGATCAGTCAGCTAAGATTCTCTCAGTGTGGAAAACATGAGTAAAGATGGGGATGTAAAGTAGGCAATGTCGGCAATATATTTGTGGCACCCCAACGCAGAATGAAAATGGGAAGCCCTTTGTTCAAAAACCATTAAGAATTTCAAGACGGGCAGCACAGGACTCACCCAAGCAGGGGGCCTTCTAAGGACAGAGTCTACGTGACTGCACAGGTTCATGTCCATGGAACCAATCCCGAATCAGGGTACATGCAAGGTTGTCTGAGGCGTGGTGCATGAGAGCAGGGAATGGGAGACAAGCGTGCACAGGCACGTTCAAAATGTGGCCACTGCTGTGTCAAAGCAGGATTTGAGGTGGTCTGGGAGGGCCTGGACAGAGGACGAGGGCTCGGGTCCTTCGAGAAGGGAATGCTCTGCCCACCAGGAGTAACAGCAGGAATGGAATGGAGAAGATGGACACATGTGTAACTGAATTAAGAAGGGTGAGGGAAGGGGTATGCAGAAATGAGACCAAAATGTTCAGCCTGTGTGACAGGACTGATAAGGCAGAGGAGAGCTGGTAGGTGTGGATGTTGGGCATTCAAATACATGTTCTTTACTGGTTGGCTGATTTATCTGCAGTGACTTCATTACCCTGCTAGGATTTAACCAAAGCAGTAAGACTTAAATGGTGGAAATAACTGAGTATGTGTAAATTCTTCAGCAAAGGGCAGGGCCCGTATATGTTACATGCATATTTTTTATGTTTATTTATTTTTGAGAGAGACAGAGTGCAAATGGGGGGAGGGGCAGAGAGAGAGGGAGACAGAATCTGAAGCAGGCTCCAGGCTCAGAGCGGTCAGCACAGAGCCCAACGTGAGGCTCAAACTCGGGAACGGTGAGATCATGACCTGAGTCGAAGTTGGACACTTAGCCAACCGAGCCACCCAGGCACTCTTAAACCAATGATTTTATTTAAAAAAAAAAAATTTTTTTTTAACGTTTATTTATTTTTGAGACAGAGAGAGACACAGCATGAACGGGGGAGGGGCAGAGAGAGAGGGAAACACAGAATCGGAAGCAGGCTCCAGGCTCTGAGCCATCAGCCCAGAGCCCGACGCGGGGCTCGAACTCGCGGACCGCGAGATCGTGACCTGAGCCGAAGTCAGACGCTTAACCGACTGAGCCACCCAGGCGCCCCATAAACCAATGATTTTAAATTAAAAAAATTTTTTTTAATGTTTATTTTTTGAGAGAGAGGGGGGCAGAGTGTGATTGGGGGAGGGGCAGAGAGAGAGAGAAGGAGATACAGAATCTGAAGCAGGCTGTAGGCTCTGAGCTGACAGCACAGAGCCAGATGTAGGGCTTGAACTCATAAACTGCGAAATCATGACCTAGGCCGAAGTTGGACACTCAACCTACTGAACCACTCAGGTACCCCTGTACCCTCATTACATATAATGAAGCTCTGAAAATGTCCACTGCTAGGAGTGGACACATGCTAGCAGTTTGGGGAGCAAGTCTTGATTTGTGCAAATCCAAGCATCTTAGCCTGATGTAGGGCTTCAGACCTGGCCCCTGTGCACCTTTCCAGTCTCCTCTCTCACTGTCCCCCATCCATACCCTGTGCCCCAGGGCTAAACCAGTTGCTTTTGTTTGGGAGTCTTCCTTTACCATTCCACTACCATACCCTCAACTCCATTTATCCCTCAAAACTCCTCTCTGGACATGCTGCACACCCTGCCCACCTCCACGTCCCCCCCTCCCCCACCACTTCCCCCAATCTAGATTGCAAGCTGACCACACTGAGTCTCATTTGTCTACTCATGTAGACATTGGTCTTATCAGGCATCGTATCTCAGTGCTAGCACCACACCTATCACCAGGGAGACAGTAAATGTTTGCGGAATAAATGAATGAACAAAGTGATGAGTTTGGCCATTAGTTTGAACCGATTATCTGAAAGCCCATTCAGTTTCACATTAATAGTTGAACTGCTTTTGGTTCCAAAGAGGGCACATGGCCTACAGTTTCTAAGCAGCAGAGCATATACTGCTGCTGATTAAACTACCACATACCAAATGGGGCTTACTTTTATCATTCTGACACCTCAGCCCACTTGTTGTAATGAGACCAGGAGGAGCAGGACCGGCCCAAGTGCAAGATGGGGGTGGGGATGGTCCACACTAATGCACTGTTAGTAGAGAATTTAAAAATATTACAATATCAACTGAAAGTTGGACTATTTCTATTCACACCATGGGCTGGTACTTCTAAATGTCAGTGGTAAAATACTCCTTCCCCCTCAGAGGCTCTCCTTCTTTCTCCCCCCAGAGACTGCCTGTGAACCCCACTGGGGAGCAGCCCAGGGTTTTAATCATGCCTCTCAGGGCAGAGTAGAGAGTATTAATCTGCTCCTTCTATAAGCTTGGGCCCCTCAGAACTTCCTTTTCCTCCTCATATTGATGGCATTGTCACAGTGACCTTCCCAGGGCCAACCAAGCCTGTCACTTCTCAGGTTTTCTGCATTCTTCTTTCAGATTCAGGGAGGCATCCAGAGGATTGACTGGCTCAGACAGAGCCTCTCTGAGTGGAGTTGAATTCTAAATTTTAGAAGAGAAATAGAGGGCTGTCATGGAATCAGGATCTCTGCCCCTGTGTGTATGCTGGATGAGAGTCTACTTCTGGTCTTCCATTTACTGGTGCATGTATAAATTGTAGACCCCAGTCAATGAAACCATCTTTCCGAAACTCCTCCCTGTGTGCTGAGTTAGGTTGAAAAATATTTCAAAAGCTACAGAAGCTATGACAATTTGAAAACTTTTGCTAGAGAAAATTTTGCTAATTTTGCATCAGAATTAATGTAATTTGATACCATGTCTAGGCAAAGCAAATTAGCAGCTTGAAAGGTATGGTGATACCAGTGGATCACTCAGAAATACCAAGGTGGATCAAAACCCTAGAGGAGAAAGCAGGAAAAGACCTCTCTGATCTCAGTCGTAGCAATTTCTTACTTGACACATCCCCAAAGGCAAGGGACTTAAAAGCAAAAATGAACTACTGGGACCTTATGAAGATAAAAAGCTTCTGCACAGCAAAGGAAACAACCAACAAAACTAAAAGGCAACCAACAGAATGGGAAAAGATATTTGCAAATGGCATATCGGACAAAGGGCTAGTATCCAAAATCTATAAAGAGCTCACCAAACTCCACACCCGAAAAAAAAATAACCCAGTGAAGAAATGGGCAGAAAACATGAATAGACACTTCTCTAAAGAAGACATCCGGATGGCCAACAGGCACATGAAAAAATGCTCAACGTCGCTCCTCATCAGGGAAATACAAATCAAAACCACACTCAGATATCACCCCACACCAGTCAGAGTGGCCAAAATGAACACATCAGGAGACTATAGATGCTGGAGAGGATGTGGAGAAACGGGAACCCTCTTGCACTGTTGGTGGGAATGCAAATTGGTGCAGCCACTCTGGAAAACAGTGTGGAGGTTCCTCAAAAAATTAAAAATAGATCTACCCTATGACCCAGCAATAGCGCTGCTAGGAATTTACCCAAGGGATACAGGAGTACTGATGCATAGGGGCACTTGTACCCCAATGTTTATAGCAGCACTCTCGACAATAGCCAAATTATGGAAAGAGCCTAAGTGTCCATCAACTGATGAATGGATAAAGAAATTGTGGTTTATATACACAAGGGAGCACTACGTGGCAATGAGAAAGAATGAAATATGGCCCTTTGTAGCAACATGGATGGAACTGGAGAGTGTGATGCTAAGTGAAATAAGCCATACAGAGAAAGACAGATACCATGTGTTTTCACTCTTATGTGGATCCTGAGAAACTTAACAGAAACCCATGGGGGAGGGGAAGGAAAAAAAAAAGAGGTTAGAGTGGGAGAGAGCCAAAGCATAAGAGACTTAAAAACTGAGAACAAACTGAGGGTTGATGGGGGGTGGGAGGGAGGGGAGGGTGGGTGATGGGTATTGAGGAAGGCACCTTTTGGGATGAGCACTGGGTGTTGTATGGAAACCAATTTGACAATAAATTTCATATATTGGAAAAAGAAAAAAGAAAAAAAAAAAAAGAAATACCGAGGTGGTTAGTGTCTCCCTTGGCCTTAAGCCACCTGTCAGAATGAGCACCCAGTTGGCAGGCCGCTCTGACCTTTCCCCTGGAACCTGTGAGCAGAGTGGCATCTGCATCTTGGGATGCTGGTTGAGGTTGCCACACGTGTGTTGTGCCCAAAGGTGGAGAGACCAGGCATAAATAAGGAGCTTCACTGCCTGCAGGATAAAACCGAGGGACGCCTTGCATGATGTGGGGGTCTTGTTACAACCCAACTCCCTCTCTCAGGGTCGCCCCACCACCGTCCTTGAGTTCTAGGAAACAGCTAGGCTGAGAGACTCGTGGTTCGTTAGATGAGATTTGTTCTCTCAACGGTCCAGCCTTGGCCATACTATTCCCTTCGCCTGGACTTTTCCATTTCCCTGCCCCCTTCCTCACTTACCAGACTAATTCAAGACCAAGTTCTGGCAGTTTCTCATGCAGGAGGGCTTTCTTCCCTCAGTTCCCCAAATGGAGTTAGTTAAATGCAGGCTTTGTTTCCAGGTACTTCTATCACAGCTAAATAACCTCAACTGACCTCTAGCCCACATTGTCCTTGTCCTTGCCTTCTGTACCTTTGGAGATGTTGTTTCCATGGTCTGGAACACCTTCCCACATGCTTCCTTCTATCCTCAGCTTTGCCTCTCCAGCAGAATTCTCTGGGGATGGTTTCTTCTCTTATCACAAGGCCAATTATGTTTTGCTAAGCACTGGTCTTCCAGTCCCTGATAGCTAGCACCAAGTCCACTGTTCAGTGGTAATAATATGGTGAAGCTGAATCAGAAATCCAGAGGAGTTTACCACTCCGGCCTTTTCTCTTAATAACAACACTATCAACAGAAGACTAGAATCCAGTGATTTCTGATTGCTATTTTTTGGACAAATTTATCAAGGTAGGTACATACCTTACCAAACAGCTAAATAGAGGTTGGATGTTGTTTATTCCTCCCTAAGCTCAACATATCCACCACTGCTTAGCTTCATTTTTATTTTTCTCTCTCCCCTCAGGGTAATTTTGACTGTTTTGCAGCCCCAGTGATTCAGGGCAAGACGCCCAGGGCCCTTGGCTTGTCCAAGGCATCATGGCAGACACTCAAGGCTTGGCTGTTCAAAGCTCCAGTGAGGCTCTGTTTCTTCCTCCTGACATTTGGCCAGCCCCCTCCCCCCCCCCCCCCCCACTTAGCCATCTCTCTTCATGAAAAATAATGACCTTGCTAATTTCAAGGCCTAAAATTACCTTTTTCTCTACATACTATTTCTTAATCTTTCCTCTTTCAAGTGAGAAAAGAAAAAAAAAATCATAAAAGCCACCTTTTTCCTACTCTCTGTAAAATCTGAATCTAGCCTATGATTATTTCTTCTCAACTAGAAAAAAGTTCATTTATCAACTTAGTTACTAATTTCTTCAATTAACTACACCGCCTCTTTTATTTTTTTAATCATCAGTACGCAGTTAGCATGAAGTACTTTCTTGGCTAAGCCTGTTCTTTTATATTCTGTTTCATAAAGGCATCAAACTCTTTTCCTTAACATTTTTACAATAGTTGAACATAGCCAGACTTTTTCAAAACAAGGCATCCAGTGGTTACTTGCAGACTAATCTTGAGGCTCACAGATGGGAGGGAGATAATGGTGCCTATAAGAATCATGGGAAGTTTTAAAAAACGTACCTGCTAAACCTCTTCTCACCCCACTTCACCCCTGAGCATAACTAAACCTAGGAAAATGTAATTTTTAAAAAAGCTCTTTTGATGATTCTAATATGCCTCCTGATTGAGAATCATGGTCATGGGGTGCCTGGGTGGTTCAGTCGATTAAACGGACGACTTCAGCTTGGGTCATGATCTCGCGGTTTGTGGGTTTGACCCTGGTGTTGGGCTCCGTGCTGACAGCTTAGAGCCTGGAGCCTGCTTCACATTCTGTGTCTCCCTCTCTCTCTCTGCCCCTCCCCTGCTTGTGCTCTCTTTCTCTCTCTCTCTCTCTCTCTCTCTCTGTCTCTGTCTCTGTCTCTGTCTCTCTCTCAAAACTAAACATTAAAAAAAGAGAATCATGGTCACGATGGTTGGAGGCAGGCAGGGCCCACATGAGGATTGTTGATTTCACACATGACTTACATTGGGGAACAGAAGGGGAGGCCGGTTAGATGTGATGGTTATGGGAGGCTTCTGGAAGAGTTATGTCTGTTTTGAGTTGGATCTTGAATAATAAAAATATAGCAATAACTGACATGTGTTGAGCAGGTACCGCATGGAGCACTTCATATACATCATCACGTTTAATCCTCACCAAGGGTGGTCTTATCCCCTTTTTGTACAGATGGGGAAAGTGGAGCTCAGAGAGATCAAGCGCTTAGCTCAAAGTCACTCAGCAAGTAAGTAGCAGAGCTGGCATTTAATCCTGTAGTCAGTGTGAGTCCAAAGCTCTGACTGCTATGATGTGTCAGATTTACTGGGAGGGAAGCAGCAGGGATTCGTGGTGTGGGTTATGGCAGGAAAATGATTTCTACCTGATCAAAATCTTTGCGGGAGACAGATATCTGGGCTTCTAAGAAGTCCTCAAAGTCAATTATGGATGTCACCATTAGGCTGGAAAAATTGTCTTTCTGTCTCTAAGAAGATGAGAAAGGCCAAGTTTTTATCATCATGAATAGACCTGGTGTATTATCATCCATTTCAATTTTTCTATCTAATTCCATAATCATAATTCATAATCATAGTCATTTCTTGGAGATCAGAGGGACTTCCGCATCCATGCAGTCTTGTTTCTTGTCTGACTCCCTCATTTGGTAGGTTTTTTTTTATTCAAAGAAAGGCAGCAGCAGCACGAGGCCAAGGCAAGCCCGCCACCACCCGCCTCCAAGAGCAGTGCGGCCCGTGGCCGGGGGCGGCGGTAGTGAGACCAGCGCTGCTCTCCCGCCCCCTTCCCTCTGCGGTTTCTCTGCTCCCCGGAGTCGCTGGGTTCCCCGGGCTCCGCTGGCCTGCCCGCCGCCCCTGACCGTCCGACGGCCCTCCCCACGCAGGCCTGGACGCCTGTCACCCCGCCGCGGAAAGCAAAGTGTGAAGAGTGGGGAGTAGGGAACCATGGACGCGAAGAGGAGGCTCCAATGGAGATGAGGAATCAGACTCCCGCAGCTGTTGGAAAACTTGTCCCCGACAATGGCAGATCAAATGGTGGGAAACTGAGGCTGAACAACTGAATTTGTGAACTTAGACTTGCTCAGTGTCATAAACGCAGGCTTGATTTCAGTTTCAGATCTCCAACAGATACTTAAATGGAAAAAGCTTGAGCTTAGTGACAATAGCGTCTTTGGAGGTCTGGACAAGTTAGCAGAAAACCTTTCAAATCCCACTCATCTGGACCACAGTGGCAATACACGGCAAAATATCAGCACTGTGGAACCTCTGAAAAAGCGGGACTGCCTGAAAAGTGCGCATCTGTTTAACTGGGGTTACTAGTCTGAATGACTAGGGAGAGACTATCTCCCCCAGCTGACCTACGTGCATGGCTATGGCCAAGAGGATGAAGAAGCCCCTGGCTCAGAAGCCCAGGTGGATGCTGTGCAGGAAGGGGATCAGGGCAAAGGGGAAGATGAGGACAAGGATGGTGAGGAGGAGGAGTGTGATGGCCAAGAGGGTGACGAGGAAGAGGAGGGTGGAAAAGGGGTGACGATAAAGATGGAGTGGGGAAGAAGACGACTTTGGACGTGATGGACAAGGTGATGAGGATGAGGAGGAAGAAGGGTAAGAAAGCGGGAAAGGTAAGAGAGGAGAAGAGAAACTGATGATGAAGGAGAAGATGATGAAGACCCAAACGACCTGCAGGGAAAAAACTGTTCGGTATTGGTTGGACTGCTCACTGGTAGCTGTTTAAATGATAATAATAAAAGGGTGGCTGTGATACCAGCCACAGGACACCCACCCACCCAGAGAGCCAAAGGATAGTCCCTGTCACATTCTGCCTTCCTCCTTTTGGTCCCTCTTCAAAATCCACCATCAAGCTTGGAGACTTTGCTCCAACAAAACTGTGAGCACTGTTGGGTCTTTGTGTAAGACTCTTGCTGTAGCATGGGTCATTGTGGCTGGCCACCGACAGTTACGTGAAGACTGTAACAGCATTTTTACTTTCTGTACAACAAAGAAGGTTTGCAAATAAAATCTTAATGTAAAAAAAGGACAATTTTCCACAGCAAAGAATTAGCTGGCCCCAAATATCAATGATGCCGAGGCTGAGAAACCTGGTATAAATGTTCGGGGCATGGACTTTGTAATCCAGATTGTCTGAGTTTGAATCCAGCTCCATACTTACTAGCTGTGTGACCTTGGCCAAGTTACTCAACCTCTCTGTGGCCCGTCTGCAAATACGGCTAACCATAGCCCTTCCTCATAGGGTTGTGAAGAGATTTAAATGAGTCAGTATAGTTGGGGCACTGGAGCCGTATGTCCACACAGTCAACGTTTGTTTAAGAGAGGCGTCTGGTGCCATGGCAGGGTGGGTTCCCAAGCCAGACTGCCTGCGTGTGAATCCTTCATCTGCCACTTACCAGCTGTGTGACTTTGGGCAAATCACTTAAACATTCTTGACTCAGATTCATCTGTAAAATGCAGATAATAATAGTATCTGCCATTAAGATAAATTATGTGTGCAAAATGATTAGAACAGTGATTTACACATCATAAAAGCTGTGCACGTACCGGTTGTTATTATGACTCTTAGTATTTCTTTATTAAGTAAATATTTGAGCCTCCTGTGCACAAAGGGGTGGAATCACGTGTGTTACGGCTATGAGAGTGCAGAGTCAAGATTAGGACCACTGACTCAGGAAAGGATAGCCCTGTCCGATATGAGTTTACGACTCTCTCTACTCCTTGGCATTCTGTGTGGTAGAAAGCTGGGTGGGAGATGACCATTTGGGGTAATTATTACTTTGGAGGCAATGTGGAGAGAGGTGCTGTGACCCCACAGTGTCACTGAGCAACCAAATAATTCCAGTTCTGACTTTGAACAACCAAGATCACGGCTGGTTTCCAGTGAGGAAAATCACCAGATGCTAGAAGTACCAAGACCAGACTTGTCAACAATGGAGAAAGGGATTTTAATCTCTTTCTATTACTACTATTGGAAGAGGCAGTTCTTTAAAAGACATTTTGTGCAGTCATTGCACTGTTCCATTTTGATTCACCATGGTGATTGTAGGGCCTTTTGAAAAATTTTCTTTTAGGTAGTTGTTTTGAGATGTAGAAGAGAAAGTTTGAGCTTTCTGTGAGCTTATAACTTTAGGTGTAGACATAAGTACTATTGGAAAATGAGCCCAGTTCAGGTTAACACACACTTGTCTAAATGGCTTTAAAAACTATGTGTTATATTAAATGGCTTTGTTAATTAGATTCTCTTTGATGACTCATATTGGAGAAATAGAAACTTAGGGCTCTCGTTATCAAGTAAAGCAAAACAGTGGGTTTGCAAACCTGCAAGCCAGCCTACCTTGTTAGCCAGGTGTAACTAACTAAGCAGTTGTCTCTTTGCAATCAAGAACTCAGCAAGCACAAAATAAGTACAAGTAGCAAATTATTTGGAGACCTTTCCAACCTGTGTCTGACCTTCTTGATTCGTTTGCAGAAGTAATTGCTGTGGAAATTGCTGTGCTTTTATCTGTGGCGCTATTAAAACACTGGTTGCAATGAGGTGGTACAGACTGCTTGGTTAATGGGTTACCGTGGAGTGGGAGCCGTTGTTTCATTCGACAGATGAGAAGTAGCTGAAAATAACCTTCTCTCTCTCCTGTAAGAATTTTGCTTGTTAAGTGACATTCACCAACACAGCAGAGTTTCAGCGTGGTAGAGGAGTTTGTGCTATTCTTAGCAAGATATTAAGTGAGAGTTTTCAGGCTTTTCTTGTTATAAAGTAGGGAATGTATGAGGGTTTTATATTCCCTGGTTTCAGGGAATCTTTCTGTGCTCAGGGGAATAGCTGTCTGGCTTGAGAAGGAATGAGGACGTTGAGTTGGTAGGACATTCAGAGCCGAGTAGTCCTTTGCATCAATGTCCCACGTGTCATGTTACCACTGAGCTGTGGGATTATTCCCTCATTCTCTCCTGGCTTCACTGCCATTGCTCTTTCTCGTGGGGTAAGGTCAGCTGCCTCCATGGCCTCATCCTGCTTCCTCAATATGGCCCAGTATTTTTTCCCCCCTCCAACCAGCCTCCCTCTTGGAGTGGAGCATTGAGGATCCCTGTGGTATAAAGCAGCATTTCTCAAACTTTAAGATGCCTCAGAATCACCCGGAGAGTTTGAAAAAATACAAATTCCTGGCTGTCACCCCCAAAGATTTTGATCCAGTAGATCTGGAGGGGGCATCAGAATTTGCATTTCTACCAGCCGCCCAAGCATGTGATCCTTGTGGTTTGAGACCACACTTTGTGAAGCCTTTGTGTGATATTACAATAGTATATTATATTGTGTGATTTATAATAGTAAGTACATATTTGGTGTTCCTCCCTGTTTCTGGCACAGAGCTCCTAAAACCCTTGGAATTTCTGTGCTGACAGCAATAAAGGTGTCCCTTGTTATGTTAATGAAGTGACTTTTAGAAGCACTTAAGGATCTGGGTTGGTTGCCTGGGGAGCTAATCAGGTGATTAGAGGGATGGAACTTTGACCCCCTCCCTTGTGTTACCCATCCCCCAGCCCCTTCCTGGGAGGGGAGAGGAGATGGAGTTCATTCACCAATGGCCTATGACTTAATCAATCTTGCCTATGTAATGAAGCTCCCATAAGAACCCAAAAGGAGAGGATTTGGAGAGCTTCCAGGTTGGTGAACCAGAACACTTCCAAATACCATGCCAGGCCCCAAACTCCAGGAGGACAGACACTCCTTTGTTCAGGGTCTTGCCCTGTGTATCTCTTCATCTGGCTGTTGAACCAGTAATCTAGTGAGTGAACAGATTTCCTGAGTTCTGTCAGCTGCTTTAGCAAATTAGTCGAACCCAAGGAGGGGTTCACGGGAACCATCGTCAGAAGTACATGTAGCAATCTGGACTTGCAAATGACATCTTAAGTGGGGCCAGTCTTGTGGGGCTGAGCCCTTTGCCTGTGGAATCTGATGCTGCCTCCCATAGATAATCTCAGAATGGAGTTGAATTGTAGGACACCCAGTTGGTGTCAAGGAAATGGCTGTAGGGTGTAGAAAAGGCCCACCGACACCACAAACCTTGCACTATTGCACCTGAGGGAACTCTCCTCTTTGGGACAGTTTTCTTCAATAGTTAGCCAATACCAATTTCTGAGCACCCACTGAATGCAGAGGAAGATGTCCCTGAAGTGACCACCACAATTCCTGCACTCCAGAAAGTATTCTGTTTAAAGAATGCCACAAGCCTACATATCACAGTAGGATGGAGCCACTGAAAGCCAAGAGCTGAGGGGACCAGAGTCCAGGGGTGATGAATGGAGGGATGTTAACACTGGGTGGGTGAAGAAAGAAAACTAAGATTTATTTTGGATCCCCCCCCCCCCCCAGCATTGTGGTTGGCATTTGTTGTGTTAATTCCCTGAATCTTCACAGAAATCTGAAGGGTGGAGATTATGCTCTCTTTCATGAATAAGGGACCTGAGGCTCTTATGACTCGAATTGGTGGTGTCAAGGCCAAGGGCAAGCCACCCCAATATGAGCCACTTTGGCTGAATATTATTTTGAGCATAAGAAGACAATCAACACCCTGTGGGCCCAAGAGAAGCTTTCGCTCTTCTCTTAACTGCATAGGAGAATCTAAATTGGGGGTCTTTCTCAGAATAAGGGGTATTAGTAGAGATAAATTTTATCTGAGTGATCCATCTATATGGCAGGAGAAATATCAAATTATCAATTATCTGCTCTCCTTATCTCCCTGTGAAGGAGCTTTCTTCTGGGGTCCCAGACCCCTGCCCCCTTCTCCATAGTTCAAGATGACATCTATACCTCATTTTGCCTGACTGTCTTTGAAATTGCCATGTCTGTGTGGATTCTCTGTATGCATGCTTTTAAATTTGATTTTCTCCTGTCAATCTGTCTCAAGTCAATTTGATTCTTGGTCCAGCTCAAAGGACCATGAAGGGGATAGGAATTCTTGCTCCCTGACAGTGGCAGAGTCAGTAGGGTTCTTACTCTTCAGAGACCAAGTTATTTTCACTATACCATGTTGCTTCCCAGCACAGCACATGACACTCCTGAGTATTCAGTTAATACTTGTTTGTTGAATGAAGACATCAGATAATTAAGTTAATGGAGGAATGTTTCCAGGAAATGATGACTCTGGAGATGGTCCTTAACCGTCCTACTGTTAATTATTGTTATTATCTGTTGAGCATTTGATATGTACCAGGTACTGTGATAAGCATTTTCTATATATTATCCCACTTGTTAAAAAGTAAACTATAAGGCAATTATTAACTCCATTCTATATGAAGATATTTAAAGAGGAGGAATGATTACCCTAAGGTTGGTAGTGGAACCAGGTTTCCAAATTGCGGCTTTTTGTCTTCAGAGTACAGGTTTCTCCTACACCAGGTTGATCTGCTAGCATAACAGTTTCTTTTTTATCTTCCCATTGTTACTACTCATTTCTTCCCAGACAATGAGATAGATTCATAGCTATGGATTTCAAATCACAGGAAATAAGATTTTTAAACTTAGTTGCCAGTTACCATGCCAATATAAACATTATCCTCACACCTACTCATCATTATCACATTAGAATCAGCAAAAGCAATAACAGCAGCAAAGACCAAAAATAGTACATGAACAAAATTAGATGTGTTGCTGTCATGTGGGCCAGATGATATGGAATGAGGACTTCAGTCTGGTTCCCAGGCCTTCCTCCCTACTCCCTCTGCCTTCCTGCCCGCTTATGGTTCTTCATTCCTTCCCGATCTCTGAATAGCTTCATTCAGAATCAATAGTATTTCAGATGATGTGTCAAAGCTCTTGGCATTGAGGGATTTTTGAGATTCCTTTGAAGGCCTCTGTTTTTGCATGATGAGCTTGATTTAAATCATCTCTTTCTGGACTCCAGTATTTTCCTCTAATGATAAATTTTGAGTCCATCTATACAATTAAAAGATAATAGTGCCCATTCAGACTAATGTTCCAGGTTACCATCCTAACAAAATGCTGTCTGATGTGTGCGTTTTGACATTTGACTCCAGGACGATAACTGAAAGAGACGATAACATTGAAGATCTCTTTGTTCCAACTCAGTACTCTGGGTGCTTTCCCCCAGTGTCTCGTTCCCCCGGATAACCCAGGGAAGTGAGCAGGTGTTATGTCTTTTGTCAGGCTGACGGAAATGGAGGGAAAAAGAAGTAAAGTAGTTTGCCTCGGGCCACACAGCTCTAAGTCGCTGAGCTGGAATTTGAACCCAAGAGGATATAACTCAGAAGACCCCATCTTCTGCCTTTATCAGATAATATTGTCGGTGCCGAAGTCACTGGGTTCACCTGTCATAATTTGCTGGGCTGTTCCTAACAAAGAAAGCCAGGAGATTCCATTTGTGAGCTCTTCTCTGCCTTTTTTCAGTTCTACTTGCTGTATCTCATTACTGTCTTAGAAGTGAAAGGATATCTGTGGACTGCTTTGAGCTCCCAGTGCCAGTGTTGTGTGTGTTAATGATTTTTACCCCCAACCCACCAGTGCAGCTATATGATTTAATGAGTGGCTCATCCTAATCAGATGGCTGGCTAATGGGGAATTAAGGATCATAAGACTGGTGGTTTTATTCTAACAGGAATTCATATAACAAGAGTCATTTTCTTCAAAAAAAATGAAGAAATTAAGTCTCATTAAAATACGCAGTAAGACATAGTCTTAATGGATATTGAATTTGAGGCACTATCTGGTTTAAAAGCAGGGATTGGAAAGGGCTTCTGCTTCCTTGGTTTTTCCTGTTGGCATCTATGAGATCTGGGGGTGGTGGGATAGCCAGGGTAGGAGTAGAGTTGAAGAGGAAAAGGGGTGGAGAGAAGGAAGGAGGGAGGGAGGAAAAAGAAAGAGAGAATGTTATAATCCATTTTCTGGAAGTGGGCTTTTTATAGATAAGCAACTCTTGCCTTTTGGTCTAAACCTACTCTAAAAAAAGAAATTGGTGAATAATGTAACCAGCCTTGATCATGAAGAACAAATCAAAACCAACATTTATGTCCACAGAGTTTGACACCATATTCTGAAATGAAACCTGAATTGCACAAGAGGATAGAAAATCATAGTACTGTGCTTTTCAAAGTTCCCAGCAGTAACAGTATCACCTGGAAACTTGTTAGACATATACATTCTCTAGGGACCACCCAAGACCTACTAAATCAAGAAGAGTCAAGGGTTCAGAACTGTATAAAATGCCCTGCAGTTATTAGGACACACACTGAAACTTGGAAGTAGGTGATTTAGTAGAGTATGGCATTGGAGTCAGAGAGACCCTGAGTTCTGACCTCCCTGCATGCTGTTTCTCTGATTTTGGACTTCCGTTTCCTTATCTGCCAAATAGTGATGGTACCCTTCTTTAGGTAGTGTTGTTTTTTATGATTACTACATTGCTTTGAGCTCTTGAATTGCTGGCTTTGAAGATTTGGAAACTATTTTTCAAATTTGTAGGGGTCACTTTGTGCCAAAGCCAGCAATTCCTAATTGCCTTTGCAAACCATTAGTATTATTGTCAGTAAACATGGCTAACTGAGCACACACATTTACATCTATCTGATCACTCCTGAAACCCCTCTAAAGAAACAACAAAGGAAAGGTCTTTTTAGGGCTTGGAATCCATAAGCATAAAGAGCCCTAGAGTAGGATAACAAAAATTTGAAAGCTAGAAAGCAGTTATTGACTTGGCAGACCAAAGAGAGATGAACCCTAAGGTGCCAGAGGGGATATCTAAACCATAATTTGTTTTACAGCAGAGCTGCCCCAAAAGCTCAGACATTAGTGGCAATAAGTGCCATTAGAAGTGAGAGTGAAGGAGGGTTAAGAATAGGGTTGGTTGAAAGTTTGTTTAGGAAGCATTTAGACCCCAAGATATCCTTCTATGAAGCTGGGTTACTACCCCCCCTCCACTCACAGAAGCCTTGTGTATTCTTGAAAGAGAGTCTCTGGGCTGGGAGACACCAGGGACATAGGAAGGCAGAGGTACCACAGGACAGCAGAGCTTAGGGGGAAGTTTATATACTGAATGCTGAGACTTTCAACCTCCCTACTTGTTTGCTACATGCTGCGAGCATTCTCCAGACAAGAGATTGAGGACTTCTCTAGGAACTCAGAAAAGTGCAAAAGGACAATCCTAACGTTGATGGCACCATGGATTCTTCAATACAAACTCCAGCCAGGTCACCCTATCATGAATTCTCACAGTTGAACCCCACTCATACACACAAAGGCTCTTGATAATTTTTTTTTAACTCCTCCTCTAAAATATGAGCAGGCATCTAAGATTACCATATATTTCTAATATGAAAAGCAGGCAAACATAAATAAATGAGGAAACAAAGACCAAACAGGGATAAGAAAACTTAAAACTATATCTATTGTTGATATCCTCAGAAAATAAGATATTAATGTCAATGAAACAGAACAGAATTGCTGTTTAAAAGCAACATTTAAAGAACCAGAAACTGATGGAAATGAAAAGTATGATAGTAAATGAAAATTAAATAAAAGGAGTAGGAGATAAAAATTGAAGAAGTCTCCCATAAAGTGATAGGAAACCAGAGAGAAAAATAAGAAAATTAGATTAATCTAGGGGCCCAGCATCTGATTAACAGGAGATCTGGGAAGAAAGAGTAGAAAATGAAGAGGAAGAAACCATCAGGGAAATAACCCAATTAATTATGTAACTAAACTATTAACTATATAACTAAACTTACTGTCATATTTTTCAATATGTACATAAATCAAATCATTATTATACACCTTAAACTAATAAATGTTACATGTCAGTTATATCTCAATAAAACTAGACAAAAAAAAGGATGAGACCAAGAGAATCTTTTACCAATATGACTTTGTAAGCCTACCTCCATTTTTAAGAATTCTCTTTTCAATTATGATGTTTTTACCTGATTTGTCTCTTGCATCAATACTTATTCCCTCTGTGTATTCATTCAGCCCATGCTCTTTTAGTCTTTTCCTGTATTCGGCATAAAAGGGGAGAAGAAAGATGTCAGAGATGTCGTAGCTATACCCATATCAATTCATCTTCCATGACCACTATGTTCCCATCATTGCCAGATGGAGTGGCAATGTGATAAGAGCTAACAAAGGCCTAATGACCTTCTGCGGAGAATCAAGAGTATAGAAACAAGAATGGGTATGAGAGAAGAGTCTTTCTTTAAATTCTGTTTTAATATATCATTTGGAATCCTGTATGAACAAAGTTAGTTTGGAAAAACCCATAAACTATCAACAGAAAGCAATAATTGTTAAATTATTAAAAAAAGAAAAAAGACATTAGTCCTTTAACTCTAAGGTTTGATATACCTGCAGAAGTAGTTTTTTTTTTTTTAATTTCTTTTTTAGCCTTTTTGAATTTAGGAGTAAATTATGCTCTGCAAGTTTATTAGAAGTTGAAGTGCATTTTCCAACAGGAGTAATTTTGTGAGTAATGACCAATTTCCTAGAGAAGCCCACAAGTCTGTTTAACCCACTGCTTATTAAAAGTATGTGGGTGACATTCTAATGGCTCTGCAGAAGCCAGTCACCCAGAATGCCAGGGACGCCCTGCTGATACAGAGGTGGGGTCTTCACATCGTCACTCCCCTTTGTTAGCAGGCAGATGAGGTCCTGCCTCTGCTTCAAGAACCTGGAGTAGACGTCCCAAAGACACAGAGATGAGAGATGGGGAAGCAGTGTGGCTAGTGGCTCTAGATGGGGTGGGGTGGGGGGGTGCTAAGGAGACCTGGGAGCTAGAGAGCAGGTTAAGCATAAACAAAGAATAACCAGGAACTTAGGACCTGAGACCTGTTAAACACACTTCTTATTTCTAAACTCACTCCTGCAGTGTCTCTTTCTGTTCCACTGAAGATCCTCGAGATTGAACTACCTACTTTACTTCCTTTTCCATTGCCCTTAATTTGTTGCTTCTAACTAGGGTTTCCCTCCGTCTTGGGTTCATAAAATAGAACGGTCTCTCAATTTTCCTTCTCCCTTGGCTTTTGAGAAACTGTGAAGAATTTTATTTTAAGTGATTAAAAAAAAACTGACTAGAAATAAAAATTGTCCTTATTATGCTTATCCTTCTGTCACCCCATCTACTACTGTCACCACCCTCCTGTTTACTTTTTTCTTTGCCCTTCCCTTCCCTTCCCCTCCCCTCCCCTCCTTTACCCTCCCCTCTCCCCACCCCTCCTCTCTTCTCCCTCCTTTTCTCTCCTTTTTTCTCCTCTCCTCTCTTCTTCTTTTCTTTCAGTTTGATCTGTTGGAGGCAGGTCTAGGAAGGAAGGAAGGAAGGAAGGAAGGGAGGAAGGAAAGAGAGGAAGGAAGGAAGGAAGGAAGGAAAGAAAGAAAGAAAGAAAGAAAGAAAGAAAGAAAGAAAGAAAGAAGGAAAGAGAGAGGAAGGAAGTAAAGTAACCCAAGAAAATTTCGTTGAAATGAAGGCCTTAAGTTTCCAGATTAAAAACCTAGCACAATGGATGAGACCTGAGCCAACAATCAGCAAAAGGCACAGCATTATGAAGTTTCAAAATATTGTGGAAAAATAGTTTCTTGTCAGAAAAAACAGGTTCAGTATGAAGGATAAAGGATCTGAATGCTTTTGACTTCTCAACAGAAAGAGTAGACAAGGGAGAGATGCTTCCATCGAGAAATGAGAGAAATGATTTCTCATCTAGAATTCTACACCCAGCTCAGGTATTGAGTGTAAGAGTAAACATTAGGACTCAAAATTTTTGCTCCCATATACCTTTCTCAGAACACTATTAAAGGATGCCTTCTATGAACAAAAGTGAGTAAACCAAGAGGGTGGAAGATCTGAGATACAGGAATCAGGGGACCTAACCCAAATAAGTGAAACCACTTCTAGAATGCTTAGGGCAGAGACACCCACGGCTGGTGATGGAACAGTTCAGAAGCCTCCAGAAGAGATTTTTTTAGCTTCTTTTTTTCCCTAAGTTTATTTATTTATTTTGAGAGAGAGAGAGCATGGGAGGGTCAGAGAGAGAGAATCCTAGGCAGGCTGTGCACTGACAGTGCAAAGCCCAATATAGGGCTCAAACTCATGAACCGTGAGATCATGACCTGAGCCAAAACCAAGAGTCAGACACTTAACCTACTGAGCCACCCAGGTGCCCCCAGGAGAGATTTCTTTATGGAAATGAAATTAATAGGCTGACTAATATATTTTCATATATTAAGAAGAGACTTTGTCTGTGGTAGAATTTGGAGTCAAATTAGAGATAGGTAAATTAAGCATATGAAAATATCATTAGCTACAGGGAAAAGGAAAAAAATGTAGAAAAGGAAAAGTAACCTGAGTATACTACGTGGCTTTGCTGTGAATATCATTCATCTAGTTACAATGATATCAGCACAGATAATTATGGAACCAAGATGATGATATAACTATGTTGGAGGATGGGGCCATGGGAAGAGGTGTGGGAAAGGAATGTGAGATGGGAGGGGAGTACAGGTAAGGAGCTAAATTCTCAGAGGACAGTGGATAATTCCTAAAACTGAAATATCAGGACATGGTGATTTGAGAATGACATTCAACAATGAACCTCAACAGCAAAACAACCAGCTAACACAGTGGAGAAATGGGTGCGTCTGCAGAATAGGAAAGTGGGTGAAAAGAAAGAAGGTCTAGGGGAGTAAAGATTTTAAAAGATGTTTTGGCCACTTAACTCTTTAGCCTATATGTATGTGTATGGATACAAAAATAAACGTGAAAATTTGAAAAGGGAAACAAAAATTTTTGCCAGCAAGTTGTAATTAAGGGTCAGAGAATACTGTTTTTATTTCTTTGGGTGGGACCCAGGGCTCTTGCTATGATACAGTGTTAACTCTAAACTGCTCAAAGATAGCGTGCCTGGGTGGCTCAGTTGGCTAAGTGTCTGACTCTTGATTTCAGCTCAAGTCATGATGTCATGGTTTGTGAGATTGAGCCCCGAGTTGGGCTCAGTGCTGACACCATGGAGTTGGCTTGAGATTCTCTCTGTCCCTCTCTCTGTGCCCCTCCCCTGCTCACACACACATGCTCTCACTCTCAAAATAAATAAACTTAAAAAAAAAAAAAACCTGCTCAAAGAAAGAAAGAAAACTGCTCTTACCCAAATCAGCATTTTGCTTTGGGACTGGGAAGGGTCTTTCCCACCATGGAGGGACCCAACTGTTTCACATTTAGAGTCATCCAGGGAATCCTCAGAGCTGGGGGGTTCTGTTATGCAGGGACGTTCCAATCTCCTTCTCTTCCCACATCACAATCAAATATCTATTCAAGTGAAATCTGGACTTACACGTCATCTTTCCCAGTTAGGCTGTGAGTATGTAAGGCATAATGCTTTATAGAGAGATATTAATAAATAAAATGTGTGCATGAAAAATGCATAACCTCACTTCATACAAAATTAGAGAAGGGGCATTGAGAGCAGAATTATCCATTTTTAATAGTAATAATGTTTCTGATAGTAATAATAATTGAATAAGGCCCTCCTGAGGACCTTCAACCTTCTAGAATGTCTCAGAAACAGACTGGCACGAGAGCAGCCCTGGGCTGTAAATGATAGATGTGGCATTGCTGCCTTAATTGACCAGCATATGCCGGTGTCTCAGACCTGCACCTTGTTCTCAAATCATGGACAAGAGAGCTATTCTTACTGTATTGATTTGGTGTAACTATATTTTTAAGCTCAAAATTAAATTAATTTTCTAGCAGCCATCTCGAGAAAGGCACCTCTTACTCTTCATGCATGACCTTTGGTTCATTGTGGACCAGAAAACAGAGCTGAGCCAGGACTGCCATACAGGCTTATTGAGTTAGAGTCAGACTCACTGGGAACAAGGCAGCTAGCCCAGGGAGGCCGGTTTTGAGCACACTTGGTGATGCAGGAGGCAGGAAGCGGGAGACCTGACCCTGTTGTGTCTGAGGTTATTTATGAGCTTACAAAGGCTGTGTCTGCATTATTCAGGCTTTGACTACTTTTGCTTTTATCAAGCTTCTTTTGTTCAGATTGGTATCACTCCCTGGTACATTTCTAGAGCTGGCAGCACTCTTTCCCATCCTCATTTGTGTCTTTTCAGGTGGAACTTGGTCCTCAGTTTCTTAGGCAACCGTATCTGGCACTGGTGGACGGACTAACTGAAAATTTCCTTCCCTAACATCCATATCCCTGCCTTTCTCTCTTACTCTTCCCTCTCTTAGTTTTTGGCTAAGCCTGAGTAAGATCATTTGAAAGAAATTATTGTGGCCCCTCCATGCGATGGGATGGCATGCATCAACAAAATGGAAGGAACCATTGATACATGCAACAACATGGATACATCTCAAGGGCATTTTGCTAAGTGTAAAAGGCCAATGTCAAAAGGCCACATACGTGATTCCATTTATATAGTGTTTTTTAAGTGGCAGAATTATAAAAAAGGAGAAGAGATTAGTGGTTGCCAGAGAGAGTGAGTATAAAGGGGGAGCACAAGAGATGTCTCTGCAATGATGGCACAGTTTTTGTATTCTGTGTGGTTCTAGTTACAGGAACCGGCACGTGTGATAAAATGACACAATTCTACGCATACTTCATGGCAGTGTAAATCTTCTGGTTTTGACATTGTGCTCTAATTCCATGAGATGTCACCAGTGGGGAAACTGGGTGAGGGGTATACAAGATCTCTCCGTACTGTATCTTTACAGCTTTCTGTGAATTTATAATTATTTAAAAATAAACTGTTTTTTTTCTTACAAAGAGGAATGAGGTATTCATAATGAACAATATGGATGAATCTCAAGATAATTATGCAGAGTGTAAGAAACTAGTAAAAAAAATAGTACAAAAGAAAAATATAGACAAAATGGACTACGTCAAAACTAAATACTTTTATGCTGCAAACAATGCCATCAAGAAAATGAAAAGACAACCCACATGGTGTGAGAAAATACTTGCAAATCATATATCTGATAAAGGATTTGTATCCAAAATATATAAAGAACACTTACAACTCAATAATAAAAAGACAACCCAACTGAGAAACAGGCAAGATTTAAGTGGACATTTTCTTTAAAGAGCCAATAAGAATGACCAGTAACCATATGAAAAGACGCTCAGGTCATTAGCCATCAGGGAAATGCACATGAAAACTACAATGAGATAGCAATTCTCACTCACTAGGATGGCAGTAATCAAAAAGACACATGGGGCACCTGGGTGGCTCAGTCACTTAAACGTTCAACTGTTGATTTCAGCTCAGGTCATGATCCTAGGGTCATGGCATCAAGCACCATGATGGGCCCCTGGAGGCTGCTTAAGATTCTCTTTCTCCTTTTGCCCCTCTCCCCCCGTTCGTGTTCTCTCGTTCTAACAAAGCAAAACAAGACATTTGGAACTCTCATACACTGCTGTTGGAAATGGAACACAGTGCAGCAGGGAAAAGAGTTCCTCAAAATGTTAAACATAGTTACCAGATAACCCAGCAATTCCACCCCTAGCTATATGCCCAAGAGAATTGAAAATATGTTCATGCAGAAACTTGTACAGGAGTGTTCATAACAGCATTATTTATAATAGCCAAAAAGTGAATGACCTGGATGCCCATGAACTGATGAATGGATAAATGAAATATGGCTTGTCAATATCCTTGAAGATTATTTATTCAACAATAAAAAGGAATGAAGTACCAATACACGTTGCAACATGGATGAACCTTGTAAACACTGTGTTAAATGAAAGGAACCAGCCACATAAGTTCATATCTTGTATGATTTAATTTATTTGAGAGGTCCAGAGTAGGCAAATCTATACAAACAGAAAGCAGATTACTGGTTGTCTAGGGCTAGGGGATTGGGAGGGAAATGCGGAATGACTGATAATGGGTATGGCGTTTCTTTGGGAGGGGGATGAAAATATTCTAAACATAGATACAGTGATTGCACAACTCTGTAAATAACAGCCATTGAATTGTATACTTTAAGTGAGTGTATTTTAGGGTTATGAATTATATCTAAATAAAATGTTTAAAAAGAGTATATATTGTATGATAACGTTTATAGAAAATTCTTGAGAATGCAAGCTAATTTATGGTGACAAAATATCAGCAATCATTTGGGAATGGGAAGGATTATAAAGGTCCATGACCCAACTTTTTGGGAAGTGATGGAAATGTTCACTAATTTGATTGTGGTGATGGTTTTATACATATATACATATGTATAAAATGTATAAAATGACATGTATACATATGTATACATATGTCAAAACTTATCAGATTGTATACTTTAAATGTCCAGTTTATTATATGTCAACAATAACTCAATTTTTTTTTAAAAAAAAGCAGAGCAAAAACATGTGTGAACTTCACAAATAAGTATTTATTAAGTTTTAAAAAATAATTTGACAGATACTTATCGGGTACTGGCATAGTGGTAGCTCCTGGGGATACAATAGCAAGAAAAAGATGGGTCCAGCCTTCAAGCAACCCATACAGGCACAAGGAAAGAAAGAAGCATATAGTTGCAAAATGGTTTATATACTATTTCCAGCTGTGTAGAAATATGCCTGGGGAGTCATGGTCACCTTCATGGGGAGGCTTCCTGGAAGTGGTGGCACTTGAGCTCAGCCTTCAAGGGCAAATGGGAGTTAGAGGTAGAAGGTGGGGTTTGGTGATGATGTAATGGTCCTCTTTCCTGACACCAATGTAGCGGGAGCAGTAGGAGCACATGGTATGTACTTGTATCTCAGAGGAGACCTGATTTTATTCTCGCCATGTGAAAGCCGTGCTATCTTCCCCAGGAGCCGTATCACAGTGGATTATTATATTTACATGTACCTTAACAATAAGTGTGAAGCAAAGCTATAAAGAACATCCTTCATTGCGCTTGGCAGACTTGCTGTTATTTACTTGTTTGTGATGATGGATTCGGGGTCTGTCCTTGCACTACATTGTTTCCTGTGTGAAAGCCAAGACTAAATGTTTCATTCACCATCCTGTCCTCGGCAGGTAGCATAGTACTTGGCACAAGAGGAGCTTGAAGAAGATTACTTGCCAGTAAGTTAGGAATTGGGCTGATACAGAATAACATATTTGACTGGTGGCCTTAGGCATGGCTCAAACTTTTTGAGGTTCTTCTGCAAAGGTCAGGACAGTCTGCCCTAGGTGGGGGGCAGCTCTGGCCATTGGCCTGCTCTGGACAAGTTGAGCATTCTTGGGTCCTGGTTCAAGGACCACTCATGTGTTGTCTCTTGTCTTCCTGCTTCAGCACTTCTCTATGCCACCATCTTTGGGAACGTGACGACCATTTTCCAGCAGATGTACGCCAACACCAACCGGTACCATGAGATGCTCAACAGTGTTCGGGACTTCCTGAAGCTCTACCAGGTGCCAAAGGGCTTGAGTGAGCGAGTCATGGATTATATCGTGTCTACCTGGTCCATGTCCAGAGGCATCGACACAGAGAAGGTAAGGAGGGTGACAAGCTCAGGTAGGCCCTGTGTGTTGGCTTTCCCAGAGAGACCTGAGGCACTCCTAGGGCAGTGGTTCTCTAACCTGGCTGTGCATCAGAATTCATTTGGGTAGTTTGGGGTTCCCACATCCTACCTCCAGAGATTTTGATGGCCTCCAGCTCAGCTTTGCTCAAAGACCAGCAATTAAGAGATTCGGAGCCTTTAAGAAACTAGAAAGACAGCATGTATCTCTTAGATAAGAGAGGAACTGGAAGTCTAACTTATATGATGATAAGACTCAGGGCCATCCAGAGTGAGGTAATCGTTGTGACTACTTTTCCTTTAGCCTCAGACTCCGAGATGGCACAGCACTGCCACTGATTCTATCTTTATTCAAATGTTTGATATTTTGTTCATCGTGGATTTTTTTTGCATGAATTCTGATTTTTTGAGATATTGTATTAAACTATAATTTATCTTGGTTACTGAGTTTTTAGCTTGAGACTGTTGCCTCACTGCAGTCTCAGCTCTGATGAGAATCCTGTGATTCGTGGTCATTAAAAACAGATTCCCAGCCTCTATCCCAGATGTATGAAATCAGAATTTGGTGGAGGGGAAGGTTTGAGGAGAAATCTGCATCTTTAACCAGTGCCCAGGTGATCCTATTCATCAGATGAGTCTGGGGAATACTTAGGAAGGGCTTGCGCCTTAGTCGTCGTTGGCTTGCGCAGAACATCAGACATCTCTCTAAGGCTAAGGTATCTGTTTTCCTATCTGGAAAATGGAGACAGCAGTAAATCCCTATTTTTCTCTACGAGTTGCATGATTCTAGATGTATTTCAATAAAGTGAAGAAAATTTGGTGGCTGGGAAGAATACAGAAAAGGTACAGTGGGTTTC
The DNA here is from genome assembly GCF_027475565.1 of Acinonyx jubatus. Taxonomy (NCBI): domain Eukaryota; kingdom Metazoa; phylum Chordata; class Mammalia; order Carnivora; family Felidae; genus Acinonyx; species Acinonyx jubatus. Next base: position 36,453,518 of record NC_069395.1, on the reverse strand, counting down.
TATTCATTTAGGAATTATCTCCTGTGTATATTTTCTATAAGCAAAAATGTAATCCTATGTCCATTTTTCTCTGCTTCTCAGTGTTTTCAACCACACTTCTCTTTTTACTGCCAATCTCTAAGGGCTTGGGGAATTCTGATTCCTTTCATTGTTAGAATAAGAAAAACAGAAATATAATGCTTTTGCAGAAATATAACACATTCAAAGCCAAATTCAACTGGCTTTGGATCAGCTATCCTTGCTCCTGCTCTTCCTCCGTTAGAATAGTTAGTTGAGAGTTGACCGTTTGAAAGGAAACCTTGAACTCAATTGAACGGATTCCAACTTAAAAGGAATGATCGTTCAGTTTTGTTGAAGATCTGCCATAATCACAACAGCAACATAATAAGCATACCACCATAGCACCAGCTACCATGCCTTGAACACACATTAAGAACAGATACTTAATGGGGCGCCTGGGTAGTTCAGTTAGTTAAGCATTCGACTCTTTTTGTTTGTTTGTTTTTATTATCTTTTTTAACATTTATTCATTTTTGAGAGACAGGGCATGAGCAGGGGAGGGGCAGAGAGAGAGGGAGACAGAATCTGAAGCAGGCTCCAGGCTCTCAGCTGGCAGCACAGAGCCTGACGTGGGGCTCAAACCTACGAACCATGAGATCATAACCTGAGCCTAAGTCGGATAACTAAGCATCCGACTTTTGATCTCAGGTCAGGCCTTGATCTCAGAGTCATGAGTTTAAGCCCCATGTTGGGCTCTGTGCTGGGAGGGAATCCTGCCTTTAAGAAAAAAAAAAAAAGAGGGGTGCCTGGGTGGCTCAGTCACTTGAGTGTCCAACTTCAGCTCAGGTCACGATCTCACAGCTTGTGAGTTCGAGCCCTGCATCAGGCTCTGTGCTGACAGCTCAGAGCCTGGAGCCTGCTTCAGATTCTGTCTCCCTCTCTCTCTGCCCCTCCCCAACTCATGCTCTGTCTGTCTGTCTGTCTCTCTCTCAAAAATAAACATTAAAAAAACAAACAAACAAGTATTTACCACGGTTTCCATGTGCCTGGCCCTGCATTCATGCATCAGTTATGCTCTACAGCAACTCTGGGAGGGACCTACTGTTATTTCTACCCAAGAGATAAGGACACAGAGGCCCAATTAGTCTTGTTAACTGCCTCTGGTTGTAGAGTTAACAATGGCAAAGTCAGAATTTGAATCCAATTTTTGTCTGACTTGGAAGCTTTTCCTACTATTACTTTTTTTTTTTTTTAATTTAAAACTGTACTGGAGGGAAGAAGGATAAGAAGATGAGTCCAGATGGAGTTGCCCTCATTTCTCACCTAGGCAGAGAATCAGCCGGGCGGGTCTTAGTCTCTGGCTTTGCCAACCACCTGCCCTAACTGCGCCTGTTGTTTTTGCCTCATTCAACAAGGCACGTAGGTTCTGTGGGTGCCTGGCAGCTGATGGAGCAGAAAGGAACTTGGATCTCTCAGCCCTGGGGCTCCTTTCCCAGGGGCCAGGATGGCTTTGTAAATCTGGGTGTCTGGAAAGAAGCCCTTCCCCACCCCACTGCAGGGCTGGGCTGGGTGGCTACCCATGGAAGATGGCGCCTAGTCAGCATTTGCCCTGCCCCTCCCTGCCATCTCCCTTTCTTGGCAGGCTTTGGGATTTGCAGCAGGTCCTGCTCTAGGCGAAGAGGGAATACTGTGGCAACTCACTGCAGAGCCCAGTCTGGCCTGGGTACCCCCTCTTCCTGGCGAGGGCTTTTGGTGGACGACTGTTGGGGAGGGGTCCAGTCTTGTGGTCCCAAGCCTGTCCCTGGTTCCCCTCCCCTCCATCCTGAGTCAGAATGGTCAGTGATGACCACAGAAGTCTAGGGGTATGTGGGGGTGGGGGGTGGGAGGGTGGCAGTGCTGGGCTCCTCTAGTTTGATCAGTAATTAGCTGGTGACCGTGAACATGTTGCCTGTCCCTCTGAGCTTCGGTTTCCATGTCTGTAACACATGAAACTAGATGCCTTTTAATACTAAGGCCAACCTCTAAGGCGCCTTTGGCTATGACCTTCTGGACTTCAGAGGCTCTCTCAGGCTGACCTGTTGCTCTGCTGTGGTAACAAAATCAGAAACGCGAGCTCACATGCACTGAGCGCTTGTGTGTGTCAGGCATTGTACCGGGACTTTCCACACACCAGCTCATGGAATCTTCAGAATTCCTTACTCATGTTCAAAAATGAAGACTTGGGAAAAGAAGCTAAGTATTGCTTCAAGTTCACACAAATAGTAAATGTTAAAGTCAGGAATTGAATCCAGGTCTGCCTGACCTTAAAGTCTGTTCTCTCAACCATGTATCTGTCCTGTCCAGCCTGGGGAGGTCCCATGAGCCTCCGTGGCGACATTTCCCATTGGCCTTTGAGACCCTCAGGAACCAGCAGGGATGGTGTGTCCTAAGGACCAAACAGAAAGGAAGGTGCCCAGGAAGGGGTCTCCAGCTGAGAAGCATTCAGCTCAGAGAGGAGTATTTAGGACCCCTCTAACCTGCCCAGTGTAGAAGCAACAGAAGAATGATGGAGATATCTGATGGCCATGACTGTCCGGATTTCTCTACTCCTGGGCTCCCTCTCCTCCTCACACGTGCTTTCCAGTGGCTCCGGGAGCAGTCCTCATGAATAAAACATTGTCTCCATTCCAAGGCCTCTTTCACTTGCAGCCTCTGCCAGCAAAGCCCAGCCCAGGGGAAACCAAATATTTACAGGTGAAGTCACCTGGAGAATAAATCTTGGCTTTGAACTCCTGAGCACAGTTTTGACATGGCATGCAAGTGTTCTTCACTCCCTGGTGTTCTGCTTGGGGAAAAGAGGATCCAAATTAAATCTGCATTTAACAGGAGTCTTGTTTTTAATGAGCCTCAAGGAGGGAAATACTTAGCAAGCGTTCATTCTAAGCCTTGGCAGTCTGAATTTTCCTCTGCCTCAGTCTGTGCTCTGTCCCTGTCTCAGAGATCCTGCTTACTTTCTCAGCATCCAGCCACCCAACAGCAAGAAGGAAGAGGTGCACAGAGCATGTATGGAGTCCCTTCCTGGGTCCTGCACTATCCCTGGGGAAATGTACCAGTAGACGTAATTTCATTTCATCCTCACAAGCCAATATGCATTTTATGGGAGAAACTGAAGGGTAGAGCAGTTAGGTCACTTGGAGGGGAAGGAGCTGGGATTTCAACTGTTTGACCTCCTCTGTCCACTGCCTCACTTCCATGCAGAGTGCAGGGGCACCTGACAGGATGGGGTATGAGCAAAATTGTCATGGGCATGGTGAGACTTGGACAGAGTTTTGAAGGAGGCTGAGAAATTTCCAGATTCCAAGAGGAGTGCCAGCCACAGAGGCACATGGGTGCAGAGAAAGCAGGGAAGCAGGGAGGGGTGCAGGTACCCCAAGGGAATGTCTTCACTGAACGTGTTTGATTTTATGCCCCCAGCTTTGTTCACTAGGCTAGGATGGGAGAAAGGATTATTTTAAGAAGACTCCTAAAGACAAAAAAAAAAAAAAAAAAAAAGAACACTCCTAAATTTTTCTGGAAAAGTCCATTTGAAGGCCTCCTATTGTGTTACTTAATGCTTGCTATGTAAGGGGCCATGCAGTGGTTACTTACAAAATTTGGTCCAGGGAACTATTTCTCCCCCTAGAAAAGGCTGAAAATTTTTCCTTTCTTGAAAGAGAAGACCCATATGACCTCTTATAGTTCCCCTTTTGTCTTGACTTTATAGATGCTAAGAGTCAAATTACAAGTGCATTTAGTTTGGGCAGCTACGTGATATAAGGAGTGGTTAGTATCTAAACTAGGCTGTGGACTCAGACTACCTAGTTAGAGAGCCCAGCTCTGCCATTTTCCAACTATGTAACTTTGGGGAGATGATTTATCTCCCCTGTGCCTCAGTTTCCTTGTCTGTATGATGATATAATACTTGCACTCACATCATAGGGTTATGTGAGGATTAAATTAGCTACTAAGTGCATGTAACACTTAAAAATGTAACATCGTTGCTGGATTTTACTTATTTGGTTATTATTTGTCTCTTCTCACCAGGTGGTAAGTTACACAAGGGCAAGGATTTTTGTCTGTATTGTACACCACTACATCCTCAGAGCCTAGAATGATTCTTGGCATATAATAAGTGCTCAATAAATAAGTATGAAACGAATGAATGACTTTAAAGCACTTAGCAATGCCTGGCACACATTAAGTACTCACTGATTATTACTTTATTTCTCTAAGCCACACCCATATTCAGTCCATCAGTAGTGTCAGTTCTGTCTCCAAAATACATTCTGGGGGCGCCTGGGTGGCTCGGTCGGTTAAGCGTCCGACTTTGGCTCAGGTCATGATCTCGCGGTCCGTGAGTTCGAGCCCTGCGCCGGGCTCTGTGCTGACTGCTCAGAGCCTGGAGCCTGTTTCAGATTCTGTGTCTCCCTCTCTCTCTGCCCCTCCCCTGTTCATGCTCTGTCTCTCTCTGTCTCAAAAATAAATGTTAAAAAAATTTTAAAAAAAATATACATTCTGAATTAGACCACTGCTCACTGGCTTCCCAGCTAGCACCCCAGTTTGGGTCTCCTCACTTCTCACCAGGATGCTTGCAGCAGTGGCCTAACTCAATTCCATAACTCCATCCTTGCCACCCCTTGGTCAGGGCCCTCTATCTCCATCTTAAAATATAGTTCCATCTTGTCACTCCCCCGCGTGTCATAATAATCCTCCACTGTGTCCCCATCACACTCAGAATGAAATCAAAGGCTTTTCATAATCTAAAGTCTCTTCATGCACACTTGGCATTCTCCTGAAATCTCATCTCCTACCAGTTGCCCCCCTTTCATATTTTCACATCTTTCACATCGGTTATTGCTTGGGTCCCCTCACAGCCTTTGCCTTTCTGCTGAAATGTTCTCTTTCACATGGTTCCCTCTGACATATGTTGCAGGTACCAGCTTAAATGCCCCCTCCTCAGAGAAGCCTTCCCCAAATATGGATCTAAAGAGTCCCATATAGGGGTGCCTGGGTGGCTCAGTCAGTTAAGTATCTGACTTCGGCTTAGGTCATGATCTCGCGGTCTATGAGTTTGAGCCCTGTGTTAGGCTCTGTGCTGACAGCTCGGAGCCTGGAGCCTGCTTTGGATTCTGTTTCTCCCTCTCTCTCTGCCCCTCTCCCACTCACACTCTGTCTCTCTCTCTCAAAAATAAATAAACATTAAAACACGTTTTTAAATAAAATTAAAATAAATAAAATTAAATTTAAAAAAAAAAGAGAGAGAGAGAGAGAGTCCCATGTACTCCTAGCCCTGACTCTCCAGCCCTTCTTCTGAGCATTTAGCACGGATTTTTGTGGTCACTGCTTATCTCTCCCACAAGAATGTAAGCTCCATGAGCATAGGGACTGTGGCTGTCCTGTCCACCAGTGCATTGAAGAGGGCAGTCTAGCCCGGTGGGGGTTACTTCCACCCCTGGAGTCCTGAGGGGCAAAGGGATGGAGACCACAGTGAAGACCCTGACTTTGTTTGTTCCTGTGCCCGGCCAGGTTCTGCAGATCTGCCCCAAGGACATGAGAGCTGACATCTGCGTGCACCTGAATCGCAAGGTGTTCAAGGAGCACCCAGCTTTCCGGTTGGCCAGTGATGGCTGCCTGCGGGCACTGGCCATGGAGTTTCAGACAGTGCACTGCGCCCCAGGGGACCTTATCTACCATGCAGGAGAGAGTGTTGACAGCCTCTGCTTCGTGGTCTCCGGCTCCCTGGAGGTGATCCAGGATGATGAGGTGGTGGCTATTCTAGGTAAGTGTGTTGCTTTTGCTGGACATATGCCTCTGGTGCCCAGGGTGGGCTTAAGCTACCGGAAAGCTCAGTGCCACTGCTACCTTCAACCAGGGAGAGATTGCTCCTCAGAGCAAGGTCAGTTGCTAGCGTCTATCCTACAAACAAATATTTCAGTGCCTGTTTTGTGCCAGTTTCTGTCTTAGGCACTTGGAGTATTTCAATGACAAAAATGGGTTTTGTCTTCAAGGGGCTCCCAGGCTACTAGAGGAGATGCACAAATGAGCAGATACCTGCATACAGTGCAAGAGGTATCCAACTCAGTGTTCCAGTGTCAGTAAGACTTTCTGGAAGAAATGATACCTAAGCTGAAACCTAAAGACTGGAGAGGAGAAGGGACAAAGGAGTGTCCTAAGCAGAGGGGAAAACTCATGCTGTATTGAGAGAGAGCATCCCTGTTGAGAGAGAGCATGATTCATTTGTAGAATTGCCAGTGTTTCCCCTTCAGCATGGCTGGAGCACACAAAACAAGAAGGGCCACAGGGAGAGATGAGGCCGGGAGGGAGCTAAGCCCTGGGCAGATCATGGCAGGCTCTGGAAGCCACGTTAAGGGACTTGGGCTTTATTTCAGGGAGCCAGCGAAGGGGTTTAAAGCAGGAGAGAGGCACAGTTGTATTTGAACTGTAGAAAGATGGCTGTCATTGCTGCTTGGGGAGTGACTGAAGGGGGATGGCTGGGGCAGCGAGATGAGGTTGGAGACATGCTATCCAGGGGCAGGTTGATGGGGCCCTGAACTGACGTAGTGGAGGGCACGTGCAGAGAAGCAAATGGAGTTGACTCATTTAAGAAGTAGAATCAACAGATGGTGGGTTTGCTGTGGGGGGAGAGGGAAGAGTGGATGGGGACTGCGGGATTTCTCACTTGGGTGACAAGGAAGCCTGTGTGCCACCCACTGTACTAGGGGATGTGGGAGGAGGAATGGGGTCATAGGGCGACATGTTGGTATTTTGGCATTTTGAGCATCAGTGGCCTTTGAAGGATTCATCTGATTGCCTGAGGTAGCTACACAACAGCTCTTTACTGGGGACATGTCCACCTCTCTAAAGGGACAAGCCATCATAGTAATAGCCATCATTTACTGTCATCTAGTCTGTGCAAGCATTTTACATATGTATTCTCATTTTAGCCTTATGGTAACCCTACGAAGTGATTTTATTATACCCATTTTTAAAACATGTTTATTTATTTGAGAGAGAAAATCCGAAGCAGGCTCCACTCTGTCAGCGCACAGCCAAACTAGGGACTCGATCCCACGAACTGTGAGATCACGACCTGAGCTGAGATCAAGAATCAGACGCTTAACCAACTAAGCCCCCAAGGCGCCCCATTATCCCCATTTTGTAGATGAGCCAGTGAAAACTCAGAGAGGTTAGGGAACTTTCCCAAGGCCTCACAGTGGATGAGGTCCATGGAGCCAGCATCCTGGAGTCCCTCTGAGCCCAAAACCTGTACTCTGATCCATTTGGCAATACTGTAATCCTCACAATAATTTATGTAGATTGCCAGGTACTGCTAGGAATTGTGGACATCTTTAATCCTTTACATATGATTTCTTAGGAAACTGAGGCAGGGAGAGGTTAGGTTACATGGATGTTAGACGTGAGATTCAAACTAAGAATACAAACTAAGTATCTAAGAATATATATATATGGCTCAAACTTTGTTCCTGCTTGATTTTGGAGTACATGATATGCAGCCTTCCTCTTGCTCCTCTGGCCGCAAGCCAGCTTGCCCTCTTGATTACATTCTGCTCAGGTTAACCCAAGGATGATTTATATTCCTTCAGCATGAGATGGCAGATGGTCAGAGGGAGCCCGGGATAGAGACTGGGTGTGGGGTGAAAGTTGTAACTGTTTTTTTTTTGCTAAAATAAAGGTCTGGATTCCTGCTCTGCAGACAGGGTTATTCTGTTCCTTGCCTTCCTCATCCACAGAAAGCTGAGATTTTATTGCGTATAGGAACAGAACACACAAAGGGTAGGGCCACTGCTCCGGGGAGTGCAGCAGGGAGAGGCCATTTATCCCTTCTTTTAATACTCATCTGTGTCCTGGATAGAGAGGACTTTCTATTGGAAATCACTGTTGAGATATTCACCTGGCTGAGAAGAAGGGTAGTGGCTAGTGAGCTCTCCTTTGAGTTGTAACTGGAATTGAATTTGAATTTAAATTGATCCTTCAGTTAAGGGCATCTTTCACTGATCCCCCTCAGTGAGAACTCACCATATGCCTTTCCAAGGAGTCTATGCTGGTGACCAGCACCATCCCCCTTGCATCCTCATAAGCAGAGCATCCTTAATGAGCTCCAACAGCTGCATATTCTGAGTTAGGGTTGGACACTGAGGCATGGAGATAAGACAAGAGCTACCGGAGGGTTGAGGAAGACAAATGACTACTTCCCTGCTGGGTCTCAATTCTCCTCAGCCGGGGATTCTTGTAGGGAAGCAAACCAGGCCTTGCTCCACTGTTGACTTACTTGGTCAGTTGACAGCTTCTCCAAATTCAGCCCTCTGTCTCCGGCCCTCTGGACATCCTGCTTCAGTTAGCAATGTGGACAGGACCTCTGCAATAACCCAGCAGCTTCAGATTCAGAGTGGTTGTTGCCCTGAAGCTGTCCAGACTAGAAGAAGCTTCTTCTTTGTGTCCCCAGGAGCCAGATTAGATCCAAAAAGTAGGTCCAAGCTTGACATCCTAAAAAGCCTGTAATATTTCAAGTGGCTCTTATTCTAATACAAGGGCATGAGACAAGTCCTTTGAACTTACTTGACCTCTGGGCCAAGAGTGATTTGCTCCCTGGAAACTTAAGTTCAGAGTTTTGTTGTTATTGTTGTTTTTTCCCAGTTAGGATATCTTTTGCTCAATTTACTGAACTTGATTTTTTCTTGCAGAGGGGGTTCAGATGACAAATGGTTACTAGAACCAGATCTTGATTGCCTTTGGATGCATTTTAGTTCAATCCAACCACAATTTATTGAACACCTACTACTTACCAGGCACTGTCATAGAATTGGGGTTATCAGTGGACCACACGTTAGCCCAGCCTTCAAGGAGCTTCTATAAATGCAGGAGACTGACATTATTGAAAAGGCAACAGTCACGCTGCTTGATAAGTGTTACCACTTCTAAAGGATCACTGGACAAGTAATTATTGTGCAGGTACCGTATCTAGTGCTCCCACAAGGAAAAGAAATAGCCAGGAATCCTTAGTTATCATGAAGCGGAAGGCTTTAGAAAAAGCCCAAAGCTCCTCTGTCTCATTCAGTTGTCTCTACTATCTTGTTATCAGTTCACTCATTTGCATGCTGTTAATTTGTTTCTTCCTTCCAGCTCTAATATTCTCTGTTTAATTTTAGCATGAGAATGAGGAAAAGGGTCTGTATCCCTGAGTATGTTTCATATGTGCTAAATACAGAACCCTAGAAGAGTTTTCTAGAAGAGTGTTCGTCAGACTTTCTTGATTCATCTCACCATATGAAATGGTGTATTGTGTCGTCAGCGAACACACACACACACACACACACACACACACACACACACACACACATACACACAGTTATACATCAAGCTCAGTGCTTACTCTTGCTGCATGAGATGCAACGTGGTGTTTTCTATTAGATTCCATTCTCTTTCATTTAAAAGGAAATTGACGTCATGACTCACTGAATTGTTTTCTTAACTGACTCCAAAGCCTGCAGTTTAAAAACACAAACGTAGACAATAGCTCTTGTGGATTGAAAGGCTTGCCGTCCCCTGTGGGCAGAGAATATACTGGATAATGTCTTAGAATCTCCTTTTCCTCTGATGTCCTCTGCCTTACGTTTGAGAGGACACCTTCCCACTCTTCTCTCAGAATTCTCTTGGAAATAATAAATGTGTTCTCAAATTTACTTTCTTCATTCTCTGAAATAAATTCAAGCTTTTCACATGTACATTTTATTCATTATATTTTTAAAGTAATTTTCATCTCATTTTTCATAGATATCAGAATAGAAAGGTATAGGTAACCATTTTGCCCCAGCCCAAGCGGTGGAAATGCCCAAGCACCTGCAGGGAAGTTGTTATCTCGGATCCGTGTTACTTGACCAAAGGAGATGAGTCATAGACTTTCATCAGGACTCTGCTTGAGTGTGATCCATCTCCCTGTGTTTCCATCTTAAAATGCAGTGTTTAAATGATTTTGTTTCACTGTGATTTAGTGTCCCTACAGTAACTTCTATGGGTTTTGCATTTTAATACTTAATTTGTATTTTAACCATGGATCATCTCGTGTCTCTTCTTTTTGTTTTGGTTTGATGGTTTTTCATTCTCCTGGGCAAGACAGAATCTCTTTGGCCAGACTGCACTGAGTTGGGGAGAGAACCCTGGAACTGGAGATTTAGCTATAGTCCTGGTTCTGCACTAATTCCCTGCAGGAGTTCCACCACTAATTGATAAAGTCCCCAAGGCCTCCTGTGCTTCTCCTATTCCCATCACACTGCCTCAATTGCATGTTTACTCATTTGTCCTTCTTGTGAGCTGATATCCTTTGATGTCATATCTGTAGCTTGGCTCAGCATATGGAAGGTACCAAGGGCTGTTTGTGGAATTGAATTGAATTGAGTTGAGTTGAGTTGAATTGAACTGAACTGAAAGGCAGTTAGAGAGTGGGATGTGAAGGGTCCCATGGTCCAGAATAAGGGTCTGGATTTTATCTTGTGGGGTTGAATTGTTCAGAAAGAGTTTCCATAAAGATCTGGGTTCCACAAATACAGAGGCATGGAGGTTAGCTAGGACACTTGGGCGAGAAACGATGAGGGCCTACGTATGGTGGTAGAAGGGAGATGTAGAGAAGAGCCAGAGCCCAGAGATATTAGGGAAGGGATGGCCTCTGGGCTGTGGGAGGTGGTGGGAGGGAATCGGTTCTGGCACTGCATGGACAGGCAGCAGAGCCAGAGGAGGATGAAAGACGAAGGGTTTATTTCACTGAGTTTATAGCACCTTTTAGAATAGATCTAGGCATGGCTCTCAACTAGTAGAAACTCTTCTCAACTTCTGGATGGGTCAGAGCCTGCCCAAGGAAGGGGAGCAGCCATGGGGAAGATTGACAGGCCGTGGCTCATCAGACGCTCTGAGTGAACTTGCTACTTGCGGTCCTGTCACTATTGAACTAGGATTTGCATGTAGATTCTCCTTAAATGTGCACATAAAGTTGTAAATGCTTTTTCATGATGCAATCTTTTTTTTTTAATGAACACCCCCTTCTCATGTTTCCTAATTTAGAAGACACTCATCTTTGCTTAGTTTCTTTGTGTCCACTGACCTTGGTTGACTATTACTGTGGCATCTGTTTAGTTAGCAACTATCACAGCATAACAGGGTGTTAGTCTCTTTGCAAGATGGATGGTGTAGAGAAAATCCTTGTCTTGGTTGAATGTTCTGTTCTACTTGGGGAGACAAATGCATGATTAGTGACAGTAAGTAACACAGGTACATATTCATGGAGGAGGCAGGAGCTGACTAGGCTTGAAAGGACTGGTAAGAGTGTTTGTAGGCTGTGGCTTGAAGTGGGAAGAGTAGCGTAAGTCTAGAGAGTCACTGGAGGTGGGGATATATGTAGGCATATTCAGGGACCAGTGTGAAGAGAGTAGAATGAGGAGAATTTACGTGTGGCCAGTGGTTCTCACCTTTAGTGAACACAAGACTCAGCTGGAACTCTGGTGCTCAGTGAAGATTCCCTGTCCCCTCCCCAGCTCTAGGATGGAGTCTTGGAATCTGCATTGTTCACAAGCCCTCTCTCCTCTGGGTGGTTCCATTGCATATGGTTAGAAGACCTGTACCATGAGAAACATTGCTTTAGGCAGTCACTGCTTGATGTTTTTGGTAGAATGTGATCAGAGGATGACATTGTAGAAAGCAGTAAGGCAGGGAAGCACATGGCAGGGACCTTTTATTACATTAGCCTAAAGCATATGACATTGCCAGTGTTCAACTATTTTTGACCTGCCAAAATGGTAGAATAAACATCTTATGATCTGTGTTCAAGGGGAGGAGGGCCCAATTTAGGATGATAGTTCTGTGAAGGTGGAGTCAGGATTTGGACATATGAGGTAGAACATTCTAGATGGAAAGAATGGCGTGAGTTGAGGCCTCAGGAAGTGGAGAGTATATTTTATAACCACAGGACCAGCATTGGAGTGGGAGCTGAGAGCCCTGAGGGGCAGCAGTGGGACATGGGGCTGGAGAGGCAGATCAGAGTGGACATTTCTAAATGTCAGTGGGGAATAACTGAAGGCAATAGGTAAAGTATGACACCATTGGAGCTGTGATTTGTACAGATTAATGAACTAGACAAAGAGATAGGGAGGGCATTGGGTGACTGTGGCTTATAAGTAGAGATGAGAGGTGTTAAGGTATGGGCAATAGAAACTGAGTCAAAAGTAAGGTTGCCAAATCAAATACAAGACATCCAGTCAAACTTGGATTTTATATAGATGAGTAATTTTTTGTGTATTTCTCAAACATTGAATGGGATGTACTTATGCTAAAAAATTTACCCATTTATCTGCAATTCAGACTTTAACAGGGTGTCTTGTGTTTTTATTTGCTAAATCTAGCAACCTTTGATGGGAAGGACAGATTGATGAGACATTCTGGAAGGAAGAGTCTGAAAGGTTGTATAGAATAGGATGCAGGGAACAGCCAGAGGGAGGTGAGGGAGGGGATTCTGACAGTGAGTGGGGAGAAGGAAGCACCAGAACAGAGGAGATTAAGTCAGGAGGAAGACACAAGAAAGGTGATGTGTTTGGTTTTGATTTGTCCCATTTAAAGACCAACTGGAGTATTCCACAGCTATTCGGAAAGGTGGGTCTGAAACCAGGAAAAGAAGCCAGGGCTCTAGACAGAGATTTAGGGTTCAGGGGAAGGAATAGGAAATAGGAAAAATAAACAAAAGAGACAGGAAAAATAAACTAAAATAAACAAAAGAGAGCATTTTTTAATGTTTATTTATTTTTGAGGAAGAGAGAGAGACGGAATGTGAACGGGAGAGGGGCAGAGAGAGAGGGAGACACAGAATCCGAAGCAGGCTCCAGGCTCCGAGCTGTCAGCACAGAGCCCGATGTGGGGCTCGAACTTATGAACTGTGAGATCATGACCCGAGGTGAAGTCAGATGCTCAACTGACTGAGCCACCCAGGTGCCCTGAGAGCATTTTTATAAATGACCAAGTATAGCAGAGCATTTTAAAAGAAATGGGAGTGTAGCTATTCAAAATGTTCACAAGGAATTTTAAGTGGTATTAGAAATCTTTATGATAAGCAAAGTAAGTAAAATATAATTTTTAAATGCAATATGATCTCAGCTATGTGGGGGAAAACATTTGTAGATAAAAGCCCACAAACATCTCTACTCACATGTCATAGTTGATGTCTTTAGTCTGTGAGGCTATAAGAGATTTTCATTTTCTGCATATATGTATGTGTCTTTCAAGTCTTCTTTTTAAAATTTTTTTTAACATTCATTTTTGAGACAGCATGAGTCGGGGAGGGGCAGAGAGAGAGGGTGACACAGAATTCGAAGCAGGCTCCAGGCTCTGAGCTGTCAGCACAGAGCCCGACGTGGGGCTTGAACTCAGAATGGCAAGATCATGACCTGAGCCAAAGCTGGACTCTCAACCAACCGAACCACCTAGGCACCCCTCTTTCAAGTCTTCTTTAAAAGAGCATATGCTACTTTCAAAATTGGGGAAATTTTTTTTTTTAATTTAAGGTAGATCTTGAGAAAGCATTATTCCATATATCCTTTTGGCTATTAGGATGCAATTTGAAAGAATAAAACTTTTTTTCAGAAAGAAGTCTTGACAGCATTTCTTCCATTATTTACTGATCCGGTCAGAGAAAAAATGACATTTATCTAGTGGGTACTACTCAACCCCTCCCCCAAACGCTTCTTGAAAAGGAGGATGACTAGACATTGAAGACAGAGTGGCTATCTAATAAGGATTTTAAAAAAGAACAACAGCTTCATGTAAAACCCTCGTTATTTTAGAGATGGAGGGGCTAAATCCTTCATGGAGATGCTTCCTGGGATGCTTGTGAGCTGGAGGGGATGGGGGGGAGGCCCCCCACTTCCTGTGCTACCATCTCTGCAGTGCATTGCTCCACACCACCCCGGGGACCTGGTGTAGGGGCCGGGTGAATATTACAACCGCACACCATATAATAATATCTTTTGCTCATGCTCAGCACAAGGGGAGGAGGCTACACTGAAGTGTCTCTCTAAACACTCCAACAGTGCATTAATATTCATATAGCTGTTCCATCAGCCGAAGCAATTAAATTAAATCCACACTCCCAGCAAGAAGCTATCGTATGAATAATCTAGAACTTCAGAAATACAAAACATTTGTGTCAGGTAATGCACACATTACTTGATTGAGACAGGGTGGGGGTGGGTACCAGGTCCTACTTCCTAATTCTGTTTTTGTTTAAGCAACTTCAAAAATTGGTTTGCCTTCTCTGAAGACACTGGTAGTTAGGAGAGTTAATAGATCTTTCTAAAGGAAATTCTTATAACTGTAGTGTCCAGACAGAGGGGACTGGTTAAATTAAAAAAATATGGTAAATCAAGGCTGTTGTTATGATGATGGTATAAATAGTTTTATCAGCATGCAAAATGTCTTAAATATAATGTTAAGTGGAGGAAAAACAGAGTGTGTAACTGTATGTGCAGTAACCTCAACTACATAAAAATGCATTTGTAAACAGAAGGAAGATGGAAAGTGTACCAAAATGTTCATCAAAGTTTTCTAGGTGGTGGCCTTAAGAGCCAATATTTTCTATTTTTCAGTACATTTCAGTCAGCTGCTGCAGTGCACATATAGTCTTTTATAAACAAGAAGGGGAAAAAAAAATCAAGTCAATTTGCAATTCTTATCTGTAGTGATCTTGGAAAATTATCACCTGCCTCCAGTGAAAGATTTGTTATCTGTTTACTTAGTAGAGAGACGTTCAGCTAATTTAATTTTATCTAATTGCAGTTGTGGAGAATATAAGGAGAGTGTCATGATGTTTCCAAGCCATTGCTTTAATTTAACCAGTGGTGAGTGAGCCCCGTTCAAACAGAGATGCCAGCATCGTTTGCTCATGTTTAGTATAGTCTCTACAAGGAAAGCTGGTGACCCACATTTGAGTGGAATTTTAATTCCTTTAAGCAGAGCCTTTGTACGATGGAGTAATTTCTAACGTTCATTATCTTTACATCTTCATTTTAAATTCGCCTATAAATTTTTCAGCTTAGCATTAAGCTGGATCAGAGTGAATTACGGGACTATTTCTGAACAGGTCAACAAATTCCTTCTTGAGCCGGGCTGACAATATAGCTACCCGAGGACACCTGGGTTCTTGCACTCAGGCTGGGGACCAATCTTCTCCTCAAAGCCTCCATCCTAAGACAGTCTGAGTCTTTTACACCCTGGCCCACCTTACCATGTTCCACTCAGACCTGTCTTTTCACTGATGTGTTGATTTATTCATTCCATAAACATGCCAGGTGTAGTCTAGGGATTGAAGATACAATGGTGAACCAGACAGATACACCTGGGATAGAGCTAATGGTTTTATCACAGAGACAGACAAGTAAATATGTAGTTTTATAATATAGTATGCCAAGAGTTGTAATAGGAGTAAGAACAGGATGCTACGGAAGCTTATAAAACAGGCATCTAATCCAGCCTGGCCAAGAGAAATCAAGGAAGCTTCCCAGCAGAGATGGTATCTGAGCTGAGATTTGTATGAGGGACTGAATTCTACCACATGGAGCAGTGGTGGTGGGGTTTGGGATAGGGGATTAAAGAGAAAGTCTTCGAGGCAGAGGGGATGACATCTTCAAAGCCTCAAAAGCAGAAGAGTGACATTTGTGTTTAGAAAGGTTATCCTGGATCCTGTGGATAGAGGGCAGGAAGACCACCAAGGACAATGCTAAGAGATGAGAGTAGCTTGAAGACTTAATGTCAGTAGAAAGGAAGTAGACAAATTTAGGAGGTATTTGATGGATAAAATTATCAGAGCTTGGTCCTTTATTGGATTCGGAGAAGAGCAAAAGGGTTAAGTCCAGCATGACTCGGACAATTTTGTTGTCTGAATGGGGAACACTGGAGGGTGGGCAGGCTTACCTGGGAGTGGGACCAATTCCATTTGGGGATTTGCGGGTTTGAAGTAAGTGAATGAGTCCATTGTGAGATTCTAGACTCAGAAGAGAGACCTAGGCTTGAGGTATGAACATGAGGACCATCATGATCCAGGTGACAGTTAAAGCTGGGGGAAGACTGAGAAAAACCCACGGAGAAATAGGAGGGTAAGAAGCAGTGAGGTCTAGGTTTGTGGGTTCGAGCCCTGTATTGGGCTCTTCACTGGTGGTGCAGATTCTCTCTCTCCTTCTTAAAACCCTGCGTGCTCATGCTCTTCTCTCTCCCTCTCTAAATAAATAAATAACATTAAAAAAAATAAAGAAGCAACGAGGTCTAGAGCAGAGCCCCAAGGAATGCTAGTCTATCTGGGACATGTAGAGGAACCTGTGATGGATGGCCAACAGGGGAGGGTGGGATATCACAAAAGACAGGGAGAGAGGGAAGGAACATTTTCAACTGATACAGAACCAAATTTCACTGACTGGAAGATGCTATGGATTGTAAGACATGCCAATATTTTATGGCCCACTAGGACATAATGCTGGCAATTAAATGGTGATATGTCATTGATTGTAAGACACAGTCTGATTTCAAACATAAAAAATGCTAGACAACTTAAATATATACTAGAATCCAAGAACTAGAATACGTTGAGGACTAAAATACATCTGTTAGATGTATCAGGAAAAGAGCTATTATTGACTATGGTGCGAGTATCATTAGCGGGGTTTGGGGTCAGAAGCAAGATTAGAGTAGCTTGAGGAATGGAGAGAGATGGCTGTTAGTTCTAGGATGCTTCATAAATTGCAAAGATCTTCCAGAGTTCTGAACCAAGAGAGACACAGCAAGTAAGATAGACACCAGTCCAAGTATCACTTTTTTTTTTTCCTGATTAAGCTAGTATCAGAGAATATGCTTTGTATCTGTGTCCAAGAAGGCTTCCCAATAGTACGCCCCAGAATTAGGCCCGCCCTGGTGCTGATCAGCACAAGCCTACCCCCATGAGGGTCTGCCTGGCAAATCTCACGGCCTGGAGGTGCAGAGAAGGCAGGCAGATCTTGAAGAGACCAACGGGCTACCCACGTGCATATTCTCCTTCCAAACCCATCACTCAGAGGAGGAGAAGAGAGAGGCCAAGAGTGAGATGCATCTGGAGTTGCCTTTATGGAAGGAGAAGTGTAGAGACAGTATAAATAACATTATCAAGAAACTGAGCCATAAAAGAAAGGAAAACATAGCCCAGACCAGCTAACTGCATTTCCAGCCATCCAGCTTCCCATTTAGAAAAATTGCCCATCTCATTCCTGTGTCTCAATTCTCTTGCCTCACCGTAGAAGGCCAGATCCTTTCTCATTTTTCTCCATGAGATCTCCATGGTCTTGTCTAAGATAACCTCTGACATATGTTGGGATTATGTTTTTTTAATGTAATTATTTTATTTTATTTTTATTTTATTTAAATGCAAGTTAGTTAACATATCATGTAATAATGGTTTCAGGAGCAGAATTTAGTGATTCATCACCTACAAATAACACCCAGTGCTCATCCCAGCAAGTACCTTCCTTAATGCCCATCACCCATCTAACCCATCCCCCTACCCACCTCCCATCCAGCAACCCTCAGTTTGTTCTCTGTATTTAAGAATTTCTTATGGTTTGCTTCCTTCTCTGTTTTTATATTATTTTTCCTTCACTTCCCCTATGTTTATCTGTTGTTTCTTAAATGCCACATATAAGTGAGATCTTCTATTTGTCTTTCTCTGACTGACTTGTTTCACTTAGCATAATACATTCTAGTTCCATCCATGTTGTTGCAAATGGCAAGATTTTGTTCTTTTTTAAAAATGTTTATTTTTGGGAGAGAGAGTGCGCGAGCATGCATGCATGTGTGTGTGAGTGGGGGAGGGGCAAAGGGAGAGAACAGAGGACCCAAAGTAGGCTCCACGCTGACAGCAGTGAGCCCTGTGCGAGGCTCGAACTCACGAACTGTGAGATCATGACCTGAGCCTGAGTCTAGTACTCAACCAACTGAGCCACCAGGTGCCCCAAGATTTCATTCTTTTTGATCACTGAGTAATATTCCAATGTATATATATATATACCACATCTTCTTTATCCATTCATCAGTTGATGGACATTTGGGCTCTTTCCATACTTTGGCTATTGTTGGTAGTGCCGCTACAAACATTGGGGTGCATTTGCCCTTCGAATTAGCATTTTTGTATCCTTTGGATAAATGCCCAGCAGTGCAGTTGCTAAGTCAGAGGGTAGTTCTATTATTAATTTTTTGAGGAGCCTCCATACTTTTTTCCAGACTGGCAGCACCAGTTTGCATTCCCACCAGCAGTGCAAAAGGGTTCCCCTTTCTCCACATCCTCGCCAACATCTGTTGTTGTCCGAGTTGTTAATTTTAGCCATTCTGATGGGTGTAACAGTCTTGGTATTATGTGTTTATCTGTTATACTTCACTGTTACACACTTGTAGGTGTTGTCTCCTCACAGTCCAAGCCCCTTGTAGAGACCATGTCTTTTCCTTGTTATAACACCCCCTTCATCACTGGGACACTGCCTGGTCCATGATAGGTAGGGCTCAGATTGTTGCACTGGATTGGATTGTGTGCAAAGAGACACAAACTGAGGTAAGATGGGGGTAAGGTGTAGCCCCATTTTTAGGCACTCCCAATCTAATAGCTGCCTGGGAGAGAGAGTCAGAGACAGTTCACATTGGACCTGGCATGTGACATTGGACTGCCACAGTTCCTGTGTGGGTTCCATTGACCAGGTTATACGGCTGATCCACACCAGCATCCTGTCTCTGATACAGAGATGGTTTGCTCAAGAGCATAATGATTGCTGTCCTTTGTACTAACTTCATAAGAAGGCAAATGATCCTTCAACATCTCTGAGCTCTCCTGACAACACCTAAAATGAGACCAAACCTTTCTAGAATGAGATGAACCTCTGAGAATGGGGTGACGTGTGTGCTTGTACCTGGAGCCTAGGCCTCCTGAACATCTCCAGGCCCTGCTTTCTTTGTTGGCAAAAGAAATCCAATAGAATGTGTTGGCTCAGCACCCAACCCCACACCACAATCAGATAAGACCTAGCACTTAAAGCTAAGGCTTTATTCCTAGTAGTATATTTTCACAACTTGGACGGGAAAGCAAATTGATGAGGTTTCCACTATGCCTGTTTGTATTTGATGTTCCTTCTCACTTCTCTAAATCGTCGCAGATGAAGCAGAGGTCACAGACTGCCAGCAGCATTTGTTTTTTCAGTAAGAGCAAAAAGAAGGGCATTGTGGCTTCATTACAGATTAAAGAAGGCAGCGTTTACAAGGTACCAAAACTTTACTTATCTAGTCTTCCCCGTGGTCTCTGATGACCTAAGGGAAATAACCATAGATACACGTGGGAGGATTAAGTATTCCAAAATAAGCTGGAAAATCTATACTTCATCATCTTTGGAGTAAGACACATGGGGGGTGCCCGTGGCAGCATCCCTGGCTGGTGTCTGGCCTGGTACACGGTGAGTTTTCAGCAGATCCTGGCCCGCTGGCCACACAGTCAGGGCTGGTCTGGGAAGTGGGTGGGTATCACCAAGGTATTTAGCTGAAGTCATTGGAGCTTTTGCCCTGAATGTGCTTCCAGAGCTCCATTCAGTCATGTTACTGCCCAATCCTTCAGACCCGTGGAAGCCCACGCTTTTCCCTGCAGCAGGTGGAGAAAGCAGGTGTGGATATACCTTCCCCATAGAGCTCAACACATTGTACTGCCCCACTGGATGGTGTCGTGGACTCCTGAATTGGCTAGGATGTGGGTTTAGCTGCTCCAACAGAAAAACCCAAGGTAACAGAAGCTTAGACAAGACAGAAACTTGTCTTTCTCTCATTCAGCAGTCCAGTATAGAAGGGCTAGCATGTCAACCTCATGGTGTTGGGCACCCTGCTTCCTTCTTGCCTGTTGCTTCATTCTAACTAGGTTGTCACCGTGGCCTCCTGGTCCAAGAGAGCTCACATCCTTGTTCCAGCCACGAGGGAGGGAGGAGAGGGGAAGGGAAGACCCTAGATGTTGCACACATCCTCTCTGCAACCCCAGAGGTTTAACCAGAACTTGGACAAATGTCCACACCTAGATGCAGTGCAGCTTTCAATTCTGGTCATGTTTGTGCCCAGCTACCAGTCATGGCTTCCATTACCATAGAGGACAGAACTGGTTTTGGAGAATACTTAGATTCGTAGGCCATAGCTCCTTAAAGTCAAAGCTGTCTTTGATATATCCTTTTTCCCATCACCTTGCGTGGTGCCTGATCAAGGTGGATCCCCTTAATTGTTGACTGGAAAAGAGGGTTGTTTGAAGGACTGAATGCAGAGGACAGCCCACTGGGAGCAGCGTGGAGACCACATGGCAGCTTGGGAAAAGCCTGTGGAGTCACGGGCAATTATTTAACCTCTCCGGAGCTCACTTTCCTCTCTTTAAAATGGGCCTGGTGATCCCTGTGGAATTTGCTTCTTGGGGCCATTAAGAAAACTCTTCTTTTATTGTGTCTGCTATTTACTGAGCACCTATTGTGTTCCAAGCACAGGGCTAGGGCTTTGTTCACATTAATTACATGTAAACCACACAACAACCCTATGAGGTGGGTATTATTATCCACATTGTTTAGCTGGGTAAGTTGAGACTGGGTGGGGTTTGGTAAGGTGCCCAGTGCCATTGGTTTATGTATGTACCCAACAGCTATTGAGTGCCTGCTGTGTGCCAGAGCCATTGCTGGGGATGTGGTGATTCCAGGTAGGAAGAATGTTTCCAGAGTACAGAGGGTACACATGATAGGGAGCCGCTCTGACCATGGTCAGGGAGGAGGTTGGGGAGTGTTTGGAAGCTTGAGCAGGAGTTATCCAGACTAGGGAGCACGGTGGAGGTCTGAGGTGGTGCTGGCAAGGCCCTAAGGTGGGCAGGGAGCCAGACATGGAGGGACCATAAGAGCCGCAGTGTGGCCGGAAGGCAGACAGTGAGCAAAAGAGGTGGCAGGAGCCCCCTCAAGCTCCTAGTCGGGCAGTCTGACCTGTCTGGCCCTGAGGCTTGTGTTGAGAGAGGATCATAAAATGCTTGGAAAACACGCTGAGGGCAGCACCAGGGGGCAGGGCTCGGCAATTTCTCTTTGTGTCTTCAAGATGTTTGAGGACCAAACAGGGGACCCAGAGGTCACATGGCTGCCTTATATGATGAATCTAGGACCTCTGAGAACTGCCCTTGTCCTCGTCCTCGACCTCTTGGGCCGTACAGTCCAGTGGTGTGCACACAGTCTGCTCAGAGCTTGCCTGGAAGTATTTGTCCAGCCTGTCTTCCATGCCTCATAAGCAGAATTATTCCTAGGGCGGGAGACGGCAATGCCAGTCACCATCCTGATGAAGTGAGTGACAAGACACCTCTGGTCTTGAAATGGCTTGAGGGCAGAGGACCTCCTGATACTCCAGACAGGAGGAATATAGACAGTAGGGTGGGCTGAGGGGGCTGGCCCTCACCGCACCCCATGTTCTGGCACCTCTCTCAGCACCCTCAGCATGGCTCCCAACAACGTCATGAATCCAGATCTTTAAATATTGATTCAGCAAGTTGGTGTCGCCCACCCAGTGTACAGAGTATGCAAGATGTTTAGGTGAGTTTGCAGCTGAATGAGGAGACCAGGCACTTTCCTCAAAGGATTACAAGGTATACTGGCAACACTCACCTGTAGAGTTAGTCTTGCTAAAGGGTCATATGCAGTGCCTCAGGGCCTTTGTATGTGCTGTTTCCCCTCCCTGGACTCATCTCTGTACTACATCTTTATGCTGGTTAGCTGTTCTCAGCTCAGACATCACATCTCCTTGAAAGCCTTTCCTCACCCCATGAGTTTGAACTGGACACCCCTCCTACATGCTATGCTGTCTTGTCATGTTAGAATTAGGCACTCAGCCCTGATATGTTATAGTCACTGGGGTCTCTGTCTCTCACTACATCATGTCTATTGTCCCCCTACCATACCTCAGCTTCTAGAACAGTGCCTGCCAAAAGTTGCATGAATGACTGAATGAGTTCTTTCTAATTAGTTTGGGTCTAGAAGTTCTTGGTGATTTTAGAAGCAGACAGTCAAGTATACGGCAGAATTATGTTTTGCTACTATAGGTTACCATTATGAGTGGTCCTTCTAAGAGTACACAATAGGGAAAAGTGAAACAGCTGGAAATTTCAGTGTTGCTCCGACCCCTAGGGCCTGCTAAACTCAGCCTGTGTTTGAATAAACAGGGCCTTGGGGTGCCTGGGTGGTTCAGTCGGTTAAGCGTCTCTTGACTTTGGCTCAGGTCATGATTTTGCGGTTCTTAAGTTTGAGCCCCACATTGGGCTCTGTGCTGGCAGTGTGGAGCCTGCTTGTGTTTCTGTCCCACTCTCTCTCACCCACCCCACTTTCTCACTATCTCTCTCTCTCAAAATAAAATAAAAGTAATACTTAAAAAATATTAAAAATAATAATAAACAAAGAAACAAACAAACAGGGCCTTTTCTGAAGGGTTTCAAACTCAATTGTCAGTTTCAGAGCCGAATTGCTTTCCTGTGACTTTTTAACATTCGAGTAGGCTTTTGATCCTCCCAAGGACCCAGTTCCAGCACCGCTAGCATTTGCCCTGGTCACCCCTCCCTGCGTGCCCACCTTCCATGCCCCTCCAAACTTCCTCACGTGGCTGTTCCAGCCTCTGCCCGTCATTAAGACCAATTATCTACAGGGTCTTGGTTTTCTCCTGGGCTCCTCGCAGAGACCTGCCCTCCCTCTCCCTGTGCCTCCTCAGTCCTGTGTCCCACCTCCCACCTGTGTTTTATGAATGTTCTTCTGTCCCACGTCTGTGCCCTATGGGGCTGTTTGTGTCCACTGCAAAAGTGGAGGTACAGTGAAGACAGCTGCACTGAAGGGTGGGAGGGGGAGGAGGATTAATTATCACAGGGATGTTTGCTTGGAGTTTTTAGTTAGACTGTCCTGCCTTACTTCCCCTCTTCATGCCTTTTTCTTTTCCCTAGCTCAGAACTTCCACTTAGAATGTATTTTAGAAACTTGGAACACTTAGGTTCTAACATTCTGCACCCAGGGCCTCAGTGGAATAAGTAAACCAATAAGCTGATTGCCTCAAGTAGTTTGATTGCCAAGTGCACTGGGGTAACTTTTGTTCTTCAGTGAATGATCGTTTCACGCTAGGGAACAAGGGTTGAATGTGAGTGTAGGGCTTGTCCAGCCTTCCTGATTCCTAACCCTAACCTGGGAAGTCATTATTCCCAGAGCTGTGTGTCGCTTACAAGCAGCCTGCCAAATGCTCTGTATCCTTCCTTTTGACAGTTTCCCCCAGTGACATGTGTCATAAATACATTGCTCATTTGCCAGAATAGGTTTGGGTTTGTTTTGAATCTGACGGGTCCTCCGACACCACGTTCTTAAATCTCACTAACAGATCATTTATACCAAAAATGCTGCCTTGACAGGAAGAAAGATTGTGTGATTTTCAATGTGGGTTGAAAATCAAATCCAAGTTCTAACAACACTGAGACTTCCTGGACCCTACAGATTAATCGTGATTATCTTACCGTGAAATACTTTGGGTAGTAGGAACTACTCTCTACTTATTGTAGGTTGTCAAACCTTTGATTGGAAAGGTTTTCACAGTAGGCATGTTGTCATTTCTAAAGATGCTTATAAATTTCATGGTGTGTCTCAACCATAATATGGTTGTCCTTTGTTTTAGGCAATAAGTGTGCCCCTGAAGAGTCATTTATAAACGGAATTTTTACAGATAAGTTCATATGTTAAATACACACGAGCAGCTATTATTTTACTTTCTGGATTCTTTTATAATTGGAAAAACTACTCCAAACTTGTTTGAGAAGTGTAATGCTCATACATTAGATTTTCTTTAAATGAAGGACAATTGGGGCGCCTGGGTGGCTCAGTCAGTTGAGCGTCCGACTTGGGCTCAGGTCATGATCTCACGGTTCATGAGTTTGGGCCTCACGTTGGGCTCTGTGCTGACAGCTCAGAGCCTAGAGCCTGCTTCGGATTCTGTGTCTCCCTCTCTCTCTGCCCCTCCCCTGCTCATGCTCTGTCTCTCTCTCTCTCTCTCTCTCTCTCTCTCTCTCTCTCTCTCTCTCTTTCTCTCTCTCTCAAAATAATAAATAAACATTTAAAAAATTAAGAAAAAATAAATGAAGGACAAATGACCCTTACATAAGGTGAGGGTTAAGGGGTGCTGACACTCTGTACAGTTGAAAATCCACGTATAATAGGGGCATCTGGGTGGTTCAGTTGCTTAAGAGTCCGACTTCAGCTCAGGTCATGATCTCACAGTTTGTGGGTTCAAGCCCCACATTGGGCTCTATGCTGACAGCTCAGAGCCTGGAGCCTGCTTCAGATTCTGTGTCTCCCTCTCTCTCTGCCCCTCCCCTGCTCTCACTCTGGCTCTCTCTCAAAAATAAATAAACATTAAAAAATTTTAAAAATTAAAAAAAAAGAAAATCCATGTACAACTTTTAACTCCCACCAAACTTAACTACTAATAGCCTACTGTTGACCAGAAGCCTTACTGATAAAATAGTCAATTAACACGTGATACATATAGGATGGATTTTCTATCTTATATGTATAATATACTGTGTTATTACAATAAAGTAAACCAGAGAAAAGAAAATGTTATCAAGAAAATCATAAGGAAGAGAAAATACATTTTTGGTGGCATACTGTATTTATTGGAAAAAATCCACATGTAAGTGGTCCTGTGCAGTTCAAACCCATGTTCTTCAAGGGTCAGCTATAATCTTAATGAGAATCAGACGGTATTACCAATGGTCTTGTACTCTCAATTGTTCTGGCTTAGTTATACCACATCTCATCCCAATAGGAGATACAAGATTTGTAAATTCTACATTTTCGCACTGATACACAAAACACTCAGGAAAATCTGCTCCTGTGAGAACCACTCCTTTTTCTTTCTTGTCTCATTCTTTCAGGGAGGGATGTGGGGTGCTGCCAGCTCAGAGTTGGGGGTGATTTGTGATGTTTTGCTGAAATATTAAGTAACTTACTAAGTAATTTCTCACAGGCTTCTCAGCCCAGAGCTCCACAATTCTGTGTGTTCTCGTTACCTATTTCTGCATAAACTTCCCCTAAATTTAGTGGTGTAAGGAATTTGTCACTGTTTCTCACCATTCTGTGGGTTGTTTAGCCCAGTTGGTTGGTTCTGACTTGGGCTTTCTGCATGTGGCCTGCACACCAGTGTTGGCTGGGGCTGCGGGCATCCGAAGGCTTGATTGGTCTGATGGGCCAGCCGGGATGGCTTATTTAATGACTGGCAGAGGCTGGATGTCAGCAGAGAGCTCAGCTGGGCTGTCCACCAGAGCACTGATATGTGACCTCTTGCGTGGCTTATTCTTCTCAAAACGTGGTGGTTGGGTTCCAAGAATGGGCATCCTAAGAGTAAGTGTTCCAGGAGACCCAGGCTGAAGCTGCAAGGCTTCTTATGATCTTGCCTTAAAGTCCCAGTCACTTCTGTCACACTCAAGACAAGGGACTAAGACAAGTTGAGAATCAAGGGGAAGGAAATTAGGGCTTGCCTCTTGATGTAAGTTGCAGCCTACAGATGGGGTCCATTTTTTGACTGTTTGCCATACTGCGTGTTGGAAGAGCTCTCTCTAGAAGAATAAGATTACATAAAAATGAAAGACATGGGAGGCATTGCAGCACAGTGAGCGGGGGGGCAGTTGTAGAATGCTTGCTATGCATGAACTAATGGCCAGCCTTGTTGGTTGGAACTCAGTACCAGGAAGCACACACTGAATGAGCCCATCTCCACGGAAGCTGAGCATCCCACAGAGAGAAGCATTCCCATGCAGTGGCCCCCACCCCAAAGTAACCCCCTCATAGTGCAGATGATTGAAAAACACCTGGGAAGGGAATTGAACTAGCACAGTTTTAAAAGCACTTTTATCTAAAAATTTTTATCTACATCCTCATGCATGTGTCTTGTTGATACTGAGTCTGAAAAATGATTTTCATAAATCAGAAGTATACATTGCCACACAAACACATAGGAAACTGTGAAGTAATGTGTCTAGTGCACTTGATTTCCAGCTCATGCTGTGGAGGTGCTTGGAGAAGGCTGTGCCCCTGGAGTACCTTATATATAAGAATGGATACTTTGGCATTTGAGAAAAGATCGAGTTCTGTCCAGGTGCTTGGGAGTCTAATTGCCTCCTTGGCCTGAATGAGGAAAACACTTGCCTGTTAATCATATGGAGTCATGGGTACCCAGGTTCCTGCAGAGAAGTGTGGCTGGTCTGGATACATAGGCCAACAACCCTTGAAGGTTGTGAGAGTTACTCTCTACCCTTGTAGTCTTGTTTATTGCCCCCGGAATAGTCCTCTCCAGCTCCCTGAAGATTCAAGTTTGTGTTTATCTGTGCTGAAAATTTAGAGGCAAGATAAACAACATTTCAAGCCATTTATAACCAGAGGCTGTGCTGGGAAGGGATTGGGCTTTCCATTAGACATATGTGAAAATGTTGGACTTTGGGAAAGATAGGGAGAATATCCCTAGATGTGAAAAGCGGGTGATTAAAAGAGATTGATACAAGTTTGATCCAGAAGATGGTTATGTGGGATTAGTACTCTGTTGACTTACTAAATATCCTCTTGTGGAATGCCAGGCATGGAGGGTCCTGGAGATGCCAAGTGTATGGGGCCCATGTTTTTATACTAGCAGGAGGGCCTTTGGCAAGGGTGAGGAACATGGAAGGAGGTGGGGGAGAGAGGGTGAGGAATGAGACACCATGCAAACATAAGTCTTAGGGCAGTGGACGGAGTATGGGAGAGAGTGAACTCCACCCTCGCCTGCCTTTTTCCACGCGGATCATCCTAAACAGAGGAGACCTCTCTTGATCTTCAGCTCCTGATGGAGAGTCCACACCTTCTCCATACTAGTCACCTCTCAGTCAGTCGCATGAATGGAGATCCATAATTCAGCCTTGTTCCTTACTTCTCTTTTGCCTGCACATATTGACAGAACTCCTGTTAGGTGCCAGACACTGTGTGACGTGGAGGGAACTCTCCTATTGGGAGTTACACAGCAAACAAGGAAACAAATGATGTAGTTATAGATTATGATTGGCATTTTGGGGAAATGGGGGTGTGATAAAGAATTATAGGATGAGCACTGGGTGTTGTATGGAAACCAATTTGAAGATAAATTTCATATATTGAAAAAAAATTTTTTAAATGCAAATCTCTCAAAAAAAAAAAAAGAATAATAGGGAGTTCCCCATTTGGATAGGCTGTTCAGGAGGTAACTAACAGTCAATGACCCTAAAGTCATTGGTTAAACTGTGACATGTCTTATACGGTATTTTAAAGTTCCTTAAGTTACGTGTTGTTAAGGTTCAAAATAAAACCTGTGGTTTTTTTTTCCTTTTCTGAGCCTAAGTTGTAGAATGCCAAATGGACAACAATTTGGGGAAACAAAGGGAAGCCAACCTGGATGGCCAGATGCCTTCTGGCTGACACTTTCTTCACCACCACTTTCTCTCCCTAGGGAAAGGAGACGTGTTTGGAGATGTGTTCTGGAAGGAAGCCACCCTTGCCCAGTCCTGTGCCAATGTTAGGGCCTTGACCTACTGTGACCTGCATGTGATCAAACGGGATGCCCTGCAGAAAGTGCTAGAATTCTACACAGCCTTTTCCCACTCCTTCTCCCGGAACCTCATTCTCACCTACAACTTGAGGAAGAGGGTAAGCTGGCAGTTTTGGTTTCTTTTCTATCAAGAACAGTCTCTGTGCACTTAAGATAACCACACGGGCGGGAAAAGTCCTTTCGCGGTTTATTTAAGTGGAGCAGTGGTTCTGTGCATGGCTTGCTCTTCAGAGCTTTTGGCTGTGAAATAAGGGAAACAGGAATGTTGCTAGATTAAAAAGATGGATTAACTTTGCTGCAGAAGGGGTTGGTTCATGAGTGTGTCCGTGGGCTTTTCCCCAGCAATATCTACACCTTCTGGCATTGTGAAAAGATGAGCAAAAAATGAGGTCATTAAGCATAAGAGACTCTTAAAAACTGAGAACAAACTGTGGGTTGATGGGGGGTGGGAGGGTGGGTGATGGGTATTGAGGAGGGCACCTTTTGGGATGAGCACTGAGTGTTGTATGGAAACCAATTTGACCATAAATTTCGTATATTGAAAAAAAAATAAAATTAAATTTAAAAAAAGATGAGGTCGTTAGTCAGAAAAGTGACTGACTGGGCTACTTAATTCAAATAAACTGAACTCTCCTTGGTGACTAGGACTCATTAAATGGTGTGAGACCATTCGCCAGCTGATAATAATAATTTTTAAAAGCTATGAAGATGATTCAGTTGGGCCCAGAAAATCAGAAAGGTATGGAATCTGATTGCCTAGAGAGTATCTTGTATACACCTGCTGATTTAAGGGTTTGAGAAATGAGCCATTTTAAGACCCAGAGAAGATTTCTGGTCTGAAATGGTTTCTTTCAACCCTCAGATCATCAGGTTCCATCTGCCTCTGTGAGGACTAAACTATTCGTCTTGTACTCTTTAGGTTTTTCATGACCGACTTTCTTGCACTTCATCTATCTCTTTTAGTTAACAAGGTAGCTCTGACCCATAGAAACCGTCTGTAGGGATTATCATAGGAATCTTTCAACAAATGACCTCATAACCTTTCCTCCAAAACTGTTCCTCTTCTTATGGTTCTTGCCTCTGTTGACATTGTATCACCCTGGGATTCCAAGTTAGAAATGCTGGCATCATGGTTGATGCTTCTTCCCAGTCTCCCATGTCTCAGGTTACTCCTCAAATCCTTTGAGTTCCACCTAAGCTCTCAAACCTGGGTCCACACTCTACTTACATCCTTGGGGTTCTCCCTGAGCTCTTGGGACACAGCACCCGGATGCAGACCTTTCCTGCTTCTGGCACCATGCAACAGGCTCCTGCTTGTATCTGTCCTTGACATGGCAGTTCCTCCTTTGGCCGATCCTATGACCTTAAAAACAAATGGGATCATGTCCCTTCCTTTGTAAAGACTTTTTGCCCTCAACCTAACTTTAGGATAATGTCTGTATGCTTCAGCATGGCTTGTGTGGCTTTTCACATCTGGCCCTGACTTAACTCCCAAGCCAAAACCTCAGCCACTCTTGCCATGCCCCCTGCTACCACCCCGAACACTCCCACCATGAGGACTCTGCACAGCTCTGCAAGCACCACACCCTTCAGAGCCCTGGGCGTCCTCAGCCAGGCATTCTTTTTTCTCCTTCTCTGTGTGACAAGTGCCTACTAACCCTTAAGACTACTGAAATGTTTACTCATTCACTCATCAAACCCAGTACACACCAGCTGAATGAGACTAGACATATAAAGCTGAATAACACTCAGTTCCTCGTTTCCAGGAACCTAAAGTCTAACAGAGAAGATCAACACAGGAAGGATAAATGTAGTACCGGAGGCTAAGTACAAGAAGTATGATTTATATAAGCTATTGTGGGAGCAGTTTGAGCCAAGGCACAGAGAAAGGAATCAGCCTTTTGTCTTTCAAGTTACTTGTACAAGGTTCCAAAGGTCTATTACCTGGTTACCCCTAATATATGCTTGTGAGTCCCTGCTCAGAGGCCCAAGAGGGCAAGGCCTGGGTACCTGGGTAGCCCCAGTGCCTAACCCAGTACAGAGGACTAATAAACATTTGGCTTGCCAAGAGATGGAATCTCTAGGCCTCAGTTTCCACATCATACAATGTGAGGTTGTGGATTGTTTTTATGGTTCTGTGATTTGAACGCTGGCCATTTGAATTCTCATCGGGAATGGGCAGTGGTGTTGAAGTGTGCATTCACAGTTCTTATTTGTTTATTTGGGAACGTGGAATGCTTGCTAGTGGTACTTTTAGCCACGTGGATTCTTCTAAAGTCTATTTTTTTTAATTTTTTCCTTCTTTTTATGAGAGGAAGTTGATTATAATCAGCTTTCGGTGCTGCTGATAATATAGGTTGAAAAAAACACAGTTTGGGTTATTTGGAGTAGTAATCATTTTGGAATAATTGTGGATCAAATAAATCTGTCTTATAAAAAAAAAACAGCAGTGCCTCCATGGTCAGACTATCTTCATAAGTACAGAATGCTTGACTGCTCTTGCGGAAGGGAAGACTCAAGGGTGGCATTTCAGAAAGGCTGTCATGGAAGAAGATTAGGTGGGGTCTGTATGGACACAAGGTGTAGAGGAAGCATCCAAGCTATAGAAGATATGAGAAAGATCAGGTGGTCCTTAAGGTATTTTGACATTCCCTAGATACCCCTCAGAGATATTGCAGAGGGCCCTGAGGCATCCAATGGAGAGTCACATTAGTTGACCTTCAAATGTCTTTCCAATCGCAAATGCCTCTGAGTCTGGCACAATTTTGGTGAGGTTCTTTACAAGAAGAGGTAGCCATTCTTTTTCTTGGAAAAAAGAGGCTGTCATGTTTTGGCGTTGCCATTGTAATCTCTCATTGTGTCCTTCTGAGAATTAATTCATAGTTACATAGGGCATAGAAGACAAGAACATTACATGCATGAATTATTCTTGTAGCTATTTTTTTTCTGGCAAAGTGAAGTGTATTCTTGTGGCTGTTTCTGTCTTGGCAAAATTGAGTGTTATTTGCAAAGATTCCCGAGAACATAGTGCCTTTGACATCTGTTTGGGGAGTTGTTTGGTTCCGTCGACGTCCTCTAGTGCACAGCAAAAACTCTGAGCTGGAAGGTGCATCAATGGCCATCCAGTATCCCCTCCATTTTCCTACCACCCTCATTTCACAAATATGACCTTTTATAGAAAGGTCACAGAGCTGTGTCAGTAATGAAAGAATTGGAGCCAGAAATGACTTATCGCCCAGGCCTCTTGCTGATGGGCCTCTTGCTGATTCTCACAGCTTCGTGGCCTCCCCTGGCCTCTGCATTCTAAGCCTCGTCCCTTTTTCCCTGAATCCATGTGTGTGAGCACCGCCCAGCTCTCTGCACTGCTGTTGGGATCCAACTCAGGAAGGGACATGTCACCTTCCTCTATTTCCTCCAAAGACGCCAGAAGTCATAGGCAAGGATGAAAGAGGCATGACCCTGAAGCCAACCCTGCATTTTGACCTTTGGATTTCCTTGCCTATGGGCACTGAGCCAGATGAGACCTGGGTCTGTGTCCCACCTCTGCCACTTAGTGCTTCTGCAAGTCATAAGTGCTTCCTCAACTGTAAAATGAGGATGATGAGAAGTTCTACCTCGTAGGATAATTGTGAGGATTAAACAATACCGGCAAAGCTCACACACAGGATCTCACACAGTACAGGCTCAGTTACATTGTGGGTTATTATTTTGTTTTACCCACTTGACACCCTACTTCACTCTACTCTTTATTATCTTGTGCCTTTTGGAAAATAAAAAGAAGGAAGCTTGGGGTGCCTGGGTGGCTCAGTTGGTTAAGCATCCAACTCTTGGTCTTGGCTCAGGTCATGATCTCATGGTTCGTAGGATCGAGCCCCATATCAGGCTCTGTGCTGACAGTTCAGAGCCTGCTTAGGATTCTGTCTCTCTCTCTCTGCCCCTCCCCCACTTGTTCTCTCTCTCTCTCTCTCTCTCTCTCTCAAAATAAATAAACTTAAAAAAAAAAGAAGGCAGCTCTCTGCCTTTGCTTATATAGGGTACTCACTCTGCAGAATGTTATGTGGGGCAGGTGTTATTCCAGGGTTCTCTGTACCTCCTGCAGCTGCTCTGGAATGCTGACATGGTGCTTGGCTCCTGCCAGTAGAGAGGTCAGCATTCCCTCACTATTTTCGCCAGTTTCATTCATGGAGGGAAAAATTAGGCCATTCTGACATCTTAAGTCAGCCAGGGAGTCAGGATTTTTCCAAGAGGAAAGCACAGCATCCTTGTTTCCTCTAAGGGAGGTTGCATGTGGTTGTCCATGAAAAGAAGGGGAGGAAGAGCCTTCCTCCTCCCAGACCCTTGGCACTCTGGGGTGAAGGCTCTCCGGGAATTTTCCTCAAGGCCCTGAGTGGTCTTTTTTCTGCAATCAGAGCTTTGCACAATACTAATAGTAACATTATTACCCACTCCTGATATTGTGCAAGCTGCAAGTTACGTCCCAAAGTTGGTATGTGTTTCATGTCCGTGTATTAAATCCTCAGAATAACGCCATGACATTATAGTATCAGTCCCATTTCTCCAGGGAATAAACTAGGGCCCTGTGGCCCTGTGGAGAAGAGAATCACTTCTCCAAGGTCACCCAGGCAGTAGGTGGCAGGTTCCAAACTCTGCACGTGCTCCTGCTGCTAAGCAGCATCGCATCGTCCTGTGCAGCTTCTCCCATGCTGGCATTCTTTGGCTTCTGCTTTCTCCCAGTTCACTGACCTTTCAGGGGTGGAACAGAGTGTCTCCAAAGTATCTTCACTATCCCCCAGCACACTCAGAAATCTGTACAGTAAATCCCAGTCTGGGGACACAAGATGTTCCCCCCAACAGAGTGACAGCCACACCACAGCCGGGGTGTGTGGGAGGCATAGCACACCTCCCTTTGGTTAAACAGCAGGCTACGCAGGCCATGATATTAGTAACTTACGAAACAGAGCACCCACTTTGGGGCTAGGGACCTAGGTTTGAATCCTGGTTTTGACTACTGACCAGCTGTGTGCTCTTGTGAAAGTTCCTAAACTATTCTAGGCTCATCTGTAAAAAGAGTCTAATAAAAGACTCTCCTAATTAGGTTTATTGAGAAGATCACATGCATAACAACAAAACAGTGACATAGTACCTGTAGGAACTGCTCAATACCTATTTATACCTTCTCCTTCCTGCAGCCCATTTTTTCTCCCTGCCTTCGGTCTCAGAAGTTCTGAGTTCATGCTTTGCTCCCCTTTGTTTATAACCAGACCCTTTCTTTAATCAGTGTCTCACTTGGGCTCTACTATCCTTTCAACCTGGGATGAGGGTTCCTTTCCCAGGTGCTAGCTAGGAGATTGGGTCTTCCTGCTCATCATTAGGACAGTAGGGAAAATGTCTCACAATTAAATGATGAATTGTAGACAAGCAATTAGGTAATTAACAGCAGTCAGTGCATGGGATAATTGGCATGTAGGTAATTGGTAGGGTGGTTCTCATTCTCTGTGCGTGGGGCTTTATTTTTAAAGCCAATGTTGTTGTGGTTTTGAGTATGTTTTGTGTAGTGTTTGCCTATGATAATTTGTTCCAGGATAGATTTTTCTTAGCTTGATAAGGTCCCAACCTAGTGAGTTTGGAAGGAGCTGAGACTGTAGTTACTGGTGGCTTCAAAGCAGAGGCCTACTAATAATGCCTGTTTTCTAAAACTGAGGTTGCCATAGTGAACTATCTTGAATACTATATGTACTTTTCAACACCCCCTCCCCCCCCACACACACAACACCTCGTAACCAAAGGGCATTTTCTTCTGGAGCGGAGAAGGTGAAAGCATTGGAGGCTTGGAAAAAGAGCTCTGCTCAGAACTGGCGTTGGAAAGCCTCTGTTTTCTTTCTGCACAAATTCTTGTGGAAGGTGATAA
Source organism: Acinonyx jubatus (assembly GCF_027475565.1). Lineage (NCBI taxonomy): Eukaryota > Metazoa > Chordata > Mammalia > Carnivora > Felidae > Acinonyx > Acinonyx jubatus. Next base: position 36,419,917 of record NC_069395.1, on the reverse strand, counting down.
GATGGAAAGATCAAAAGGCCAGGTGCTTGGAAATATATCCCCTTTCCCACTGAATCATCACAGCCTAAGTTTTAAAAATGATCTCTACATAGCCCATATATATATTTTTTGTCATTCTTCCATAGTGAGGGCTTCTGTGGAATTAAAATCATCCATTAGACTGTCAAGCTATAAAGATAATAAAATCAGGTTTTGGAATCAGGGTTGGGGAAGGGATAGGTCATGTGAGTGGTAAGACCACAATTCTTTCAGGAAAACAACATAAAAATCAAAGCCAAGTCCCTTTTCCCTCAAGAGGATCAGGGGATGATGTTAGGGACCTGTGTAGACTTCCATGGATCCTTAGGCATTCTCCCTAGTGCTCCCAAAACACATAGCAGACCCCCATCATGATCCTTGGGGTGTGGGAGAAAATGAAAATGCTCCACGCTTTGTTATGAATCAGCTTGAAATGCAGCTGGTTTGGGTATATGTGGCCATTTCCAAGGAAGCAATAAAGTTCTGGAATGAATGTGATCTTTGAAGCTAGATCACTGTATCTGGGCTCAGCCACTTGCTAGCTGGGGGTGAGGGTGCAGGAGGAGATTGAACAACTACAGCTATTCCTGTTTTGTGGATTCATACTATCTACCCCAAAAGGTAGCTTTGGGAAAGATAATCGTGGGCCAGCCACAGTGCCTTACACATAGCAAGTGCACAGTCAAGTTACTTTCCTTCCATTATCCGTAGCAGAGTGAAGAAGGAGAGCAGGAGTCCCAATGGTGTGGCTCATAGAATAAGCATATGGAGGCAATAGAGACTGATGGTTACAGATGTGGACTCTAGAATCAGAGTTCTTGGGTTCAAGTCTTGGCTCTCCTTAGTGACCTTGGGCCAGTAACCCAACCTCCCTGGGCCTCAATTCATTCATTTATAAAACAGGAATAATAGTAGTACCTTAGAAGGGTACTTTGTCATAGCAAGATCTCAGTGTATGTGTTGCTCTCACTATTGTTATTGTTGAGCTTAGCTTTTCTGGAAATGAAGAGATGCCATCAAGTGCTAAAAGTTTTAAAAGGAGAGTAGGGGCTGAAATTTAACACCTAGAAATCTCCCAGACAGATGATTTCAAGATCTGTGCCTAGACCTCTCAGGTAGTACCAAAGGAACAAGTGATTCATCAGTGAGGTTTGGTAAAGAATGGCTCCGTTGGACTCATCACAGATCCTGACTTCCTCCTGTGACAGAATGCATAGAGGGAATGGTAGAGTCTAATGTGGAGAAGGTGCTGGGGGAGGGAAGTCGTAACTTACCTTAAGCCTTATCAATCCTGATGCACTATTACATAGTGTGTTTACCACAAGTTAAAAAAAAAAAAGATCTGTCCAAGTTCAGAGAACCATAAGGCCAATGCAGTCCTTTGGAGAGTAATGTACCTGCCTAATATTTTCTTAGAAATGTGTGATTGACTTGTAATAAATAGGGGAGTACTAATGAGTCCCAGATCATGGATTCAGTCCCCAGGTGAGCAAGCTAGCTTCCTGAAGTCTCAGATGCTTGGTCTAGCATTTTGCACATTTATTTGCCCCCTGAACAGTTTTTGAATTCCACCTGCAAATTTCTACTATCTACTATAATATACCTATTAACATCTGTCAGAGCTGGTGTTTTACAGAACATCTCTCGGAAACAGGGACTAGATTGTCTTTAATGTCTCTTCTGTTTTACATGGTCAGTGACCTGTAGAATAGACAGGACTTGTCTGGGAAACATCAAGAAGCCAAAGAGAACTCCAGCACAGTGGGAATCCTGGTCCCTCGGTCCTCAGTGAAATCCCAAGCAGAGATTGTGGGCAGACTCTACCAGCTTTCTGAACATCCCCCTGAACTCAGCTTTCCCCCCTCACCTCTCAGGGGCCCAGTGGCTCATCCATTTCCAGTGTGCAGTCAGCCTTGTTGGCAAAGAGCAGTTTGTCCTTGGCTTGGCAGTGCACGTGCTAATAAAAGGCTGCCGACAGATGTTTTCTCCCTGGCTTCACTAGTCCCTTATTGGCCCAGTCAAACTTCATGTTCTGACCTCATCTGCCATGTTTCTGTGCTTCCTTGTTCCCATTTAAGTCCTCCTTCCACTCTTAAAAATTTACGCTTTGGCTTTGAATGTGTTCTTATACATCTTGCCAGTGAGTCATGGAGGTTTTTATTCTAGCCTGTGCTTTTAGTAAGTGGAGAGTTAGGATTTCAACCCAGGTGACCTGTCATAATAATAACTACCTTCTAAGATGTTAGATTAATGGAAGCAAATGTTAGTTCAGCCCCTCCCCCCCCCCAAGGGGGCTTTGAACATCTGCATCAGGAGCTCACACACAAAATCTAACCCAGTCCAGATGTCATGTGGATGGTTTCTGGTATAATGTGTGTCACAGACCCACCCAATTTTGGTGCTTCTCATTGCAAACTTTGCTGGTTGCAATTTACTTGTTACTAGTATCACTTACTGGTTTGTCCTTCCTATATTTAATTTAGGCTTCTAGAGTGAAATTATAAATCCACGATGGGGCCCTGACTCCATATAGCTTCTCTTTAATCTCTCTAGGGTAGGTGAGACCCCCCTGTCTTTTGATCCAGTAAGTATTAGTCACCTTCTCTTTGTAGGTCTTATCATGCTTCCAATTAACTGTTCGCTGTAGGTCTTCCTTTGCAGTCTAGAAGCTCTGTAAGGGCTAGACCTTGTCTGCCTGATTTACCTCTCTTTCCTGATTAGCTCTCTTAGAGCTTGGTACAAAGCAAGAATTCAATAATTAATGAATGAATGAACAAATGAGTGGACCAAACAACCATCCATCCAACCAACAAATGATCATAAAAGTACACCAGCCAATATTGGGCATGTGCCCCCTTCTTGTTATATTGTTTTTTTTTAATGTTTATTTCTTTTTGAGAGAGAGACAGACAGAGAATGAGCAGAGGAGGGGCAGAGAGAGAGGGAAACACAGAATGTGAAGCAGCTCTAGGCTCCTAGCTGTCAGCACAGAGCCCGGCGCGGGGCTTGAACGCATGAACTGTGAGATCATGACTTGAGCTTAAGTCAGATGTTTAACCAGCTGAGCCACCCAGGCGCCCCAGTATAAGTTTTTAAAGCCTTGACTATGAGATAGTTTAGAGATCTCTCCTTCTGTCTGTCTCTGAAACTTTGCCCATATATCCCATCTCATCCCTCTCCCATTTTCTCTTTCCCAGGCCCTGAGTATTGAGGTATCTCAACTTCTGCAGGTACCACTGATGCCAGCATAAGATAATAATAATCACCCCCATTTATTGAGTGTCTCCCAGGCCACCTATGCACTAATGCATTCGTATGCATTATCTCATTAAGATGCTGAGGAAACTGAGGCTCAATTAGGTTAAATAATTTTCCATGGATCCAGTAAGCTAAATGGAGCTGGAATTTGAGCCCAAGTCTGGCAATCACCAAGACCATATTCTTGCTTTTGTGCCCCTCCTGAAAATGGAGACCCCAGCTCACTATTCTGGGGTTAGCAGCCCCCAGAGGAAGCAGAGCCTTGTGAAGCAAGTTTAAGTCCATCATGAGAAGCCAGAGGAATGACCTTCAGCTCTGGGTACCAGCTTGACTGGAGCTGTGGACCTGGGCAGGCCCCTGAAGATCAGGCCAAGGCCAAAGTCATCCAGGGCTGCAGAGAGGCCTTAACAGCAGAATGGGTATAGGGTAGCAATGAGTCTAAGGCCCTTTCTAGCCCAGAAGTAGTTAGCAAGGGCTGTGAGGAGAAGATTTTGAGATGGGTATTGATCGGGGGGGGGGGGTATAGAATTTACCTGACTGGGAGAGAAATATAGTCCTCTGCGGGTACCCCTGTGCCTCATTGTGGACAGGGCACAGATGGTTGGTTAAATGGCTGATAATCAGGAAGGTGTCTGTGGAGAACAGTGAATCTGAGTTACTAATCGGTAATAATCTGTGAAGAGAGGGCCTCCTGAGGGAATCCACTGGCCAGTTTCCCCACTCCCCAGGTTTTTTTATTGCTCATTCCCCACCCACCTGGTTTTGAGGACTCCAGAAGGGAATTGTTCCAGACTCACAGGGTATGGCAGCTTCAGCATCAGGGTTTGACTTTTCTGGAGGTGCCTAGAGACCCCAGGGAAAAGTGGACCAACACAGGGGACATGATGCTTTCAGGGGCCCGAGTGAGCTTGACATCTCTTCCATGCACTTCCCACCACACCTGCTGATGTTATAGGAGCCTGGCAGCCCCTCAGACCTCTCACTTTTCAGGCTTTAAAATCCACCTGACTGTCCCCGGGCAGCCTGTAGTAGCAAAAGCCAGCAGATTTTCCATGACAGGTTTAATTTTTAAAAAGCCCCTTGCTACAGGCAGCATGTGGAAGATGGTGCCTTATCCCTCAGAGATCAATTTGCAGACAGCTCCTGCATTCTGCTGCATTTCCCAGCGCACTTGTTGCAAATGCTTAAACCAGACATGAAAACAGCCTCTGGTTCACAGGGTATGAATTTCTAAAAGAGGATACTTGTTCATATTATGGCGCCTAAAATCCTGCCCTGCTTATGCTGGAGCACATCACACATTTGGCACTTCCTGGAGGTGTGGCATGAGAGTGTGTCCTAACCCTGTCGGACCTCTGTAATCATCTGGATGAACAGAGAAGTGAAGCTCGGTCCCAGTGACTAGAAGCAGGGTGAGGACTTCCCCAGGCATGGGACAAATCCAATGGCAGGTGGCAGGGGGTGGAAGAATAACATGGAAAAGGAACAGAACACCTGTGAGCATAAGAAATGGCATCGGATACTAAAAATCCTCAGTGGTGGATGTTCACTGGACTTGTGATCATTTTGCAATGTATACAAATATCGAATCATTGTATCGTACACCTAAAACTAATAGAATGCTGTGTGTCGATTATATTTCAATTAGCCTGACAAAGCATGTACATTACTGAGGATTCTGCAGCCAGCAGCATGCCGCGCAGTAAAGCGGCAAACTTTCCTTCCCTAAAGTCCCTCACTCAAGCACAGGGAGGAATCCTGCCATGGGAATTTGATTTCACTTGATTTCATAACAGACGATAAATGATTATATAAGGCTCAGGTGGTGGGAAGGGTGCTGCCTTTCTCCGATCTCTTCCCTGTTTGGTTTACGCTTAGCTCCAAGGAGGACTCTGGAAATCTGCTCCAGGTGAAACTACTTTCTCTTGCCCTAGGACAGCAAGGAGCTGGGGAAAGAACGGGGCTCAGGGAAAGAAAGGGGACTGAGAAGTCAAGGTGTAAAGGATGCCTGTGACTGGAGAATTTCAGGAGGATGAGTAGATTTTGCCAATAGTATTCACCCAAGAGAGGAACCTGGCACCTGCTCGGCGTTGCTGAACTTTGCCTGGGGAGGCGCATGCCTTTGCTAACCCCGGACTGTGAGTTGGACTGGAAGAAAATCCCAGGGAAGAGCTTGTCTGCCAAATCCAGCTTTCCCAATCCTTCCGCCCCGGGGCCAGATGAATGTAGCTGCAGAGCGGCTTTGTTTCTCTATTAGGCCGCATGTTGAGGCAGCTGGGAAGGTGCCAGGATTTTCATCCTGGGCTTTCTGCTTAAGCTCTTCCTAATTCTACTCTGACATTTCTCTCAGGTTAGAACCTGAACAGGGATGCCTTTGGCTCAAGGGCTCAAGGCTTGCTGACTAGCACTGGAGGCAGCTCCTAATTACCTGCGGTTACAAGCGACACAACTCCTTGGAATCTATAACCAACCATTTCCAGCAGCCCCAGCTTCCCTGATGGAAGAGTTGCATCCCGCAGCCTGTGCAGGGCGGCACCCCCTGTGTTCCGTACTTCTTCCTTCTCTCTCTCCCACTGTTGGTGACTGCTCCGTGGGCTCAGGGGTCCCACAGGAGGCCGGAGCATGAGAGATGTGCCTTGGTCACTGCCCAGGCTCTGGCTACCGTCTCCTTCTGCAGAGCTAGGCACTGTTTGCCTGTGTGCGTGCACACCCCTCGTGCACCCTTGGCTGGAAGTTTTCAGGCTTCTCAATGGACTGGTCTGTCTGCCAGCAGTGCTGCTGCTGCTGCTGGGGTGTGTGTGTGTGTGTGTGTGCGCGCGCGCGCGCGCACACGTGCTTGCACACACGATTTCCTCCCATCAGTGATTAGTCCTAAACGAGGCTGGAAAATACACCAACACTTGCTGGATCTGATCACCCCCCAGCAGCCTGTTCCTCTACCAGCTGGGGTTGTGGGGTCAGCTCGGCTTAGCTATGGAAGTTTTTTTAGTTTTTTTTTTTTTTTCCTTCGGGGTAGAGGTAAAGATTAGCCTGACATTTGTAAGTTTGAAAACCCTGTAAAATGCCATGCGCAGTCAGTTGTTATTTGTCCACATGTGTACTTTGTAGAAGGTAAATGCCCCCATTTGGGGTCACGGGCTGGAGCTAAATCCTTAGTAATTATAGTGGGCAGAGCACATGGGGGTAGGGGGACAGAAGACTAGAAACTGTACATGCTGTGTACTCTGAGTGCAGGGCCTTTGGGGCCAGGGACCTTTCATGGCATTTACAAATGATTCATGGCTACAACCCCCACAGGGAGTTTACTATAGGTTATTTAGGATCCTGAGGCTTTGGTTCAGGACAAAAGATACTCCTTCATGGAAGCAGTGGGAAGCAGTACATCAAAGGCCCCAGCCCAGAGCTTGGGAACAAATGTTCGGGGTAGATGCTAATTCTTCCCCTCAGTGAGGCCAAGAGCAGCCCCCTTGGGGAGCCTGGCTTCTGCCTCTCCTAGGCTGCCATGGCATCGAGATTCCAAGTTTCAATTGTTGTTGACCTAGCTTCCACTTTGTTTGCATGCCCTTCCTATTGTCTGCGTGTGTCCGGTATGGTACAGGAGTCTGATTTTCCTTGTCAGTCTTGAGCTTGCCAAGGAAAATAAAACCATCAGGTTGGAAGCTTCTAGAGAGTGGCACTGTTGCATCCCATCCACCTCCTGACACACCAGCTGGGCTTTCCCAAGTGTATTACTTCCCCGTGGCTGCCATCATGCATGACCACACACTGGGTAGCCGAAAACAACAGAAATGGACTCTCTCACACTTTTGGAGGCCAGAGGTCCAAAGGTGAGATGTCAGCAGGGCTGCGCTCCCTCGGAATGCTCCAGGGGAGAATCCTTCCTTGCTTCTCCCAGCTTCTGGTGGCTCCAGGCACTTGCTGGCTTGTGGAAACCTAACTCTAGTCTCTGCCTCTGTATGCAGACGGCCTTCATCCCTTGCCTCTGTGTGTCCAATCAACCTTTCCTTTTTCTTATAAAGATACTCGTTGTTGGATTCGGGGCCTGCTCTAATTCTAGGACAGTCTCATCTCCAGATCCTTAAATTAATTACATATGCAAAGTGCTATTTCCAAATAAGGTCACATTTACAGGTACTGGGATTTAGGACTTGGACATTTTGTTGGGGGGGGGGTGATGCAGTTTAAGTCATGACACCACCCTTTTCCTCCCCTCCTTCCCTCTCATCTTCCTCTTCCTCCCCCTCCTCTGCTCCCCTTTTTTCCTCTCCCTCCTTTTCCTCCTCCTCCTTCTGCTCCTCCTACTCCTCCTCCTCGGGTCCCTTCCCAGAACAGGAATTCTTTTCTTATGAAGAATATTCTTGTGCAAGCTGTGTTCCTTCTCCCGGATGGTTCTTGGAATAAGGTTCAAGTATTTGGTTCATCCTAGTTCCCTTAAATCTTAGAGTAAAATATTTTCCTTTGCTTTTCTCATGAGTAGTCTACTTAGAACCCAGTGGAACTCTGCTCCAAAGAGAGATTGACAAGACACACAAAGCACCAGGCTCTCAGAAAAGAGGTTTGTGTTAGACGTTAGAGAGAACTTCCTGCTGGCAGAGGTTGTGAGATGTTGGTAAGTAATACCCACAGCAGATGTTACGAACAACCTTTTGTTGACCTTCCAGCTCTGATCTCTCAGATTCTCATTCTGAAAACCTTTGGTGGTCCCTTACAGCCTCAGAACAAAGTCCAGGGACCTTGTGTCAACCCATACTTCCCGCTGCAAATTGCACCTTCATGCTGTTGTCTGATGCCCGGCTGCACCGGCAGTCACAGCACGTGCCATGTACTTAGTTCCATGTACATCCTCTCGCGTGGAGCGCCCCTCACCCTACCTCACCTCCTCCCACTGATCCCAATCCAGCTGTCAAAACAGGATTCAGATTCTACTTTTCCCACTCAAAGCCTCCTCCAGTCTACTTCCAGATAGAATCTCTCTCTTCCCTTATTTGTCTTTCCAGGGTATTTTGTTTGGTCCTTTAGAGGAGGTATCATTCATGTATGATTGAGCACATATCTGATATTTCCTGTGGATTTGGGGGCCTTACTCCTATGTTTATTCATTGCATTCCTTCATGCAGTGCCTGGCACATAGTAGATGATAATTTAATCTCCTAGAGTAACAACTCAGTTGCCACTCACCTGCCTTTGCACTTCAAGTCCAGAAGTGGGGATTCCAGCCCTGTGTTTTCAGATAGGCTGTCCTTCACTGCTGTCTCCAGCAGGCATCCCCAGGTCAGGCTGCTCTCCCAGTGGCCCACATCCACTGCACCAGGGTGACAGGCTATCCCAATTTGTATGGAACTGTCCTGGTTTCGGCATCTAATGCTCTACATCCTGAGAAACTCATCAGTCCTGGACAAACTGGTTATCCGACTCCACACTCAGTCTCTACTGGCTCTTGCTGAAAGTTCCTGAGAATTGATCGTAAGTCTGGTTCCATCTTTCTGCAGTCATTTGTTGTAAAACCACTTAGCTGCTTTCTTCACCTGTAGGTGGGCATCTGGCCCTGGCCCTGCATAGCCCTTCTGAAGCTGTCCCCAAGACAGTATCATAAATGTGACTTCTGAACTTTCCACCCAGCTCTTTGGCATCCTGGTCTGGTCTCCTCCACACCAGCCCAAATTCTAACTCAATCCATGTAGCTGACCCTTCCAGGTAACCTTTCTCCCCTCACTCCTCCTCCCAACTCTGTGCCTTTCTCATATCAAAGAGGGCCTCAGAGGATTGGAGCCCAAACCAAACCCTCCCCTCTGTAGAACCACAACTCAAAGATGCCTCCTCTATGAAGCCCTCCTTAGGAAACTCTTCCCCACCAGCTCATCACCACTCCATCCTTCTTCCTCTAGGGGCTCCTAAATGATTGAATGGATCATGACCTCTTGGGGGAAAGTGCCTGGTGCCCTGAACCAGTGTTGGGACCTGAGTTCCACCCCGAGTTTCCTGTAAGGTCAAGTTCTTAACCTCAGTTTCATTAATTGTATAATGAGAAAGTTAAGTAAGCTCTAGTATTTTTACCAGCCTTACCGAATTTGGATTCCAAGGGTATCTGCTCTCCCTCTATGCTCTGGAGAGCCTCAAGTACAAATGTCTTAAGCAAGACAGCAGTGGAAAGAGGCTTCTGGAATCTCCTCTCCAATTGGTACATTCCCTCCTCCAGGCCCTGCTTGACTTATAATTCCCATCTTTATCCTTTGACTCCCCAGGATAATCCTATCCTGGCCCAGCTGTGAGGAGGACAAAAAAGCCACCACCTACAGCTTAAGAGATCTTAAGGTACAATTAGAAGACTGATTCCTTTACCATGACTTGGCTTACAGAACTCAAGATTTGAGAGGAGAGGTTAAATTCCTGAGCCTTGTCCTGGGCTCAGTTTCCACCAGACCCACAGCTATGTCTCCCTCTCTGTGCCCAGGATGAACTTGTCAGGACCTATGTGTCACTTCCCTTGGATGTTTTCAGTGTAGCTAAGGCTATTGAAAACATGGACTGGGTGAACCTTGGGTTTCGAACTCTCTAACTTGTGCACATCTTTGTGTGTGTGAGCACCTACTTTTAACATTGCACCCCACTTTACCTTCAACAAGGCATTGTCACATATTTTATTTCAACTGATCCTTGCTACAACTTTTTGAAGTTTGTACTATTATTACTCCTGTTTTCAATGTGGGGAACCTGAGATTCAGAGAAGTAAAATGTAGGATGTGTGGCAAAACTAGAACTTAAACTCGTATCATCCAACTCCACATCCCACATCCTTTCCACTAGCCCACTTGCCTGTGTGCACCTGCAGTGAGATAGTGAACAGCCTTGGATCTCCCCAAACTCCTGTTCTCCCTGAGAACATTCCACTGACAGAGGCAGGTGGCCAAGGGACCTAACTCATCCTTGGGCTTAGTTCTATAAACTAGTGTCTTCCACCCAAATCATCTCTTTGGTCTTGTTAAAATGCAAATTCTAATTCAGGTCTGGCGGGGGGAGTCAACATTTAGCATTTCTAACACAGCCCCAGGTGACACTGGTGAGATACAGGAGGCCATCAGGAACCAACATGCCACGTTCCTGAGTGCAGACACAGCCTCAGTTGATGGCACTTTGAGGAGCACACTTGAGCAGGGCTGTAAATAGGTGGACAGGGACAGGGAATCTCTATCTCTCCAGGCCAGTCCCCAGGAGTCCACTGTTCTTCCCCAGTGACATAGGCCATGGAGAGGCCCAAGAATGCTGATCATGGAGTAAGAGAACCTAAATACCCACCCCTCCCCTCCACCCCCATGGAATCTGTCTGCACTCAGGAACGTGGCATGTTGGTTCCTGATGGCCTCCTGTATCTCACACATGATGTGTCAGCCTGGGACCTGGCTTTCATGCCCTTGAAGCTGTGGTCCCTTGGCAAAAGTGAAATCAACTTTGTCCCAGAGTGGACCCGAGGCACGTTGTAGCATGACACCTGCCTTGCACTGTGTTATAACAGATGGATGGCTCTCAAGTCTGATAACCATAGTTTCTCAACTGGCATATACAGTCTAGAAAAGGTCTTTTCAGCTGCTTTCAGGAGCAAATGGACATCTGGAAATAGAGTTTTAAATATACCAAATACCAGTATTTCCAGGTTTAAAAAGCAAAGCATAATTTTTGAATCCTGGATGCCCTAGAAAATCAAGGCAACATAAGGCACCCATAAAGCATTTCCTCACAGAGACCTTCCCTGACCCTGATGCTTCCTGATTCAAGTTAGTTCTCACATCCGTTTTTACTCAAAGCGCTTTTTCCCCTTCATATCACTTAAACGATTGATAATATTAAGTATACAGTCTTTGACTGGTATTTGCTTCTCAGAGTAGTTTTGTCTTTTGCTGTATCCCCAGTAATTAATGCTACCTGTGTCTTTGAGGATGGGTCCCTGATCTTTACCTCTCAGGCACTAGGCAGTGGTTTTCAGGGTGTGGTCCCTGGTTAGAAAGACAAATTCACGGCCTCACTCTAGACCTATTGACTTAGAATCTGGAGATAAGCTCAGAAACTTGTATTTCATCATGCCCTGCTGGTCATCCTAGTGACCCCTAAATCTGGAGAACCATTGCATTAGGGTTTGGGACAAGTTCTACAGTATCACACAGCATGGGTTCTGGTGCAGCCTTACAGCAGACGGTCAGTAAGAGAAGAGTGACATGGGCTCCTTGGACCCTCTTGTCACCTCACAGAGAGGTGCTGGGGCCCATTTGAGGTCTGCATTCCAGTGGAGGGACCCTCACCCCTTGCCCAACTTCCCCCTTATAGTGTGAGACAGCAAGCTGGTAGAGAAGGGACGCAGAAAGGCTTTGGCATGGGCATGCTGGATCTGGGGAGCTCACTGGTTACAGGAGTACTCTTGGAAAGCTAGCTTCCTGGACTCGGAGAGCCCTGAGTCCAGGAGAAGCTGCAGACCCCACCATCCCCAACAGAGTGGAAGCCCCAGGCCCTGGGAAACAGACCTTGGATGTAATCCCTCCCAGGAGAGAAGCAGTCCAGCCAGCTCACTGCCCTGAAAATGCAGAGTGATATCCCAGGGTCTCTGTGGGACAGCTCTGCTTCCAACCCTGGCACTTAGTAGGCACTGGATGTTTTTAGGGGTGAATGAGTAGGATCATTTCCAATTCTGAGGCCGATTCTGCTTTTCTGAGGTTTGGGTTGGTCACCAGCAGACTGGTAGCTTCTCAAATATCCAATCAGTCATGATCTCTCTTGATGGGCTGGCCAGAAGCTGCATTAGCCCGTTTTGTCGCCATACCTAAAAACAGGTGCTTGTGCTGGACTTCCAGATTCCTCACTCCCATGCGGTCAGCCTGGCTTTGTGAGAATGCTCAAGGGCTCCTCAGCTCCCCTCTCCAGCTGTAACCAGCACCCCCAGGTGGCCAAGCCAACTCAGAACAGTAGAGAGACCCAGTCTGTCTGTCCCAGGGCCACCCAGGCAGATGCAGTAGCGGGGACTATTTCTTTCTCCCCGAATGGAAGAGCTGACTAGAGACCTGGCCCTCAGAGCTTTCTCTGAGGCATCCTGACCCTCCTGAGAAGATTGATCTTGCCTTGTTCCTGCCATCCACCCAAGGAGCCTCTCTCCAGGGCACTGTGATTGACTTTCATTGTTTAATTAGCAGCCTCCGAACAGCTCAGGGAAGCAATTACACAGCACCTTCCAGACACCCGCAGAAAATAAAATGACGGGGGCTTTCTTGTTGGGCAGGTCCCCAGCCCCAGGCTCTCATCTCTTTCTTCTGCTCTCCATGCCTTTTGCTTTGGCCAGAAGCTCACATTTCTCCCCCATCTTTTGTGAAGTAATCTCTTTATCACATGAATCCTTTACAACCGACCCTCTTCCTTTACTCATAATTTCTGCCCAGTGCCTTAATCTCCATCCTCTTTCTTGATTTCCTCCCTGCTGCCATGCATTTTCTGGACTTGTAAATAATGCCACTGACAAAGCTTTGAAGTACTTTTGTAGTATTTGCCACCCCTGAAAACACACACACACACACACACACACACACACACACACCCATGCCACGAACTGAGCTTCCTTCATCTGTTTTCATAACTTGAACCTCTCAGGTACCTTATTCCTCCTCTCACTTTGCATTAGGCTCCCACAGCTTGTTAAACCTGTTCCCAGGTATGATTATCTTCCAGGCAGCTTCTCCATGATCCTTCCTGCAGAGATGAGAGCTGGGAGGTTGGGGGCAGTAGGGACATAATCAGGGCCCCGAACCACAATGCTCTTACTCAAACCCAGCCCTGTCCTGCAAGCCCCACTGTGTGCCCAGTGCTGTGCCAGGAAAAGTGCAAGGGATGGAGCGTCTGGGTGCTGCTTCCTCCGGCCCACATGAGATTGAGGGCTCTGGAATTTTCAAACTGGGGATCTCACTCATTCTGCATCTGCTGTGCCCCAGCATGGTTCTCCTGGAGACTTAGAGAAGCCATGGGTACTAGAGCATCAGGAATTCTAGTCCAATGGAGGGAATTCTTTTATGACAACTCTCTTTGGCCAAAGGTCACCTTGAGCCAGTAGTCTCCTTTTGCTAAGATTTATTCCAGTCAAATTCCTAGGAATAGAATGATTGATTCCTTCTGAATTCATGGTGACTAGATTTGATCCATTGTCATTTGCTCCATTGTTTTTGGTTTTCTCAGACTTCCCATGACCCAAGGTGGTGCTTCTGAGAAAGTCTGCATTCGTGCAAAGACATCCCCTCCTGCCCTCGGCTCCAACAGGTGACTTCCTGACTCATCCCTGGCTGCTCACCCAGTTGTCTCCCTTCCAGGAGTTATGGGAGCACTATCTCTAATCAATTTACTTCAGGCAAATTAAGCAAGACCTTGCCTTCCAGGAATCCTGTCCACTCCTTTTAATCTAGCTGCATTCTTCAGCCCACCCCAGGACATTTCCTTTATGCAGTTCTTTAGAATATTCCCACATGGGTATCAAGTTAATTAATGCATAATGTCACTACAGGGATCAGCAAGTCCCCTGGGCTGTCCCTTACAGATGGCAGGAGGTTGACTTTTTCCACATGGTACCTAAGGCTGGTCCTGGGCACTGAGCATAGTGGCTGTCTGTGCAGTTTGGGATGCACAATCCATATAGGGTTGTCTGTGAAGACTTCCCATCCTCCTTATGACTGCTTCCTTGCAGTGGAGCTTGGGTAGAACCATTGCTCACATGCAGCTTGGTGTCAATATCCCAGGGCTGGGAGCCCCAGGAAAAAAAGGTGTCTTCACTCCTTCATTTCTTCCTGGCCTCTCTGTTGCAGCTGTAGTTTTTTCAGTGTCCTTATTCCTTCCTCTTTTTTGCCCCTCCCTCCTGTACAAGCAGAAGGACCAAGGAACTAGACTGCCAAGGAAGAGTTGGGTTGGCCTGGGTCCTTCTGCATTCTTCTTGCCTTTTGGGATTTTCCTACACCGTGTAGATAGAGCGTGTCATATTTGCTAGCATGTTTCAGGTTAGTGATACAAACTCATTTATCCTAGGTGGTAAACTCTACATTTACAGAAGCCAAAATGAAGAGGAAGTTTGGTAATATTCTATTATTTTGTATGTCTTCATTATCATGGATCATGTAGTGACATGATTCAGAAAGCCCTCATGGTCACACTCAACAACACATGTGCCAGCCATTTGAAGGATCCCAGTGACCAGTTTACCAAAGCCTGAAATGGACCGGTTTAAATGAGCATGTGTCCCCTCAGGTGAAAGTTATTTGCCTTTTAGAGATGATTTTCTATGAGGGGCAAGCAAGTACCTTGGTCACTGGTTGAGCAATGATTGAAGGGATTGCCTTCAGTGCCTTTGGTTTCAGTGCCATGCTTACCTTTCCCCTGTCTTAGCCCGAGTATACTGAGTGTGTTTTGGTTCTAACTAACCTGAGTTTGGTTCTTCAGCAGGTTCTTTAATAAAGAAAAATATTTTTAATCATAAAATTTAATCAGAAGCTTTGTCTCAAAGCAGGGAGAAAGGAAAATTGGGCCACTACCCTAAAGAGAAGACTGTTTCAAATCCACCTAATTAAGCCCCAACAGGTAAATAACAAAGGGCAAAGGAAGTAAGACAGTGGCAGCCTGTAAGTAAAATTCTAAAGGCTTTTCAGAGGACAACAGCTTCTGGCAGAGTGTAGGACTGAGGATCTAGAATAAAAGGAGAGAAAATACACCAGAAACAACAGAATTGGGTAATTGGAGGAGAAAGCAGCACTAGATGTGAGAAGCCTCCTAGCATGGCTAACATTTCATCAGTTCTAAATCTAGTCACCTTTCTTAGAAGGTAAAAGTCTGTTTTTAAAAAGATAGGAGGGAATGGAAAGAGCTTTATCAGAAGTTGATTTGCGATTCTATTTGAAGAATATATTTGAATATAATTAGAAGAAGACAGGGTGGGGTATTCTTTTCAGAGACGGTATTTCCTGGTGTGGTGGGGAACACTGAATGTATTGACGGAAATAAGTGGGTCACACTTTATTGTCTTGTTCATCTTTATCTATCTGTGCTCTCCTTCCTTGTGCACCCTTCTCTCGATTGCATCAAGTCCCTCCCTTCCTTCCAATCCCTGGGTAGGTCTCAATTTTGCCAGGAAGCTCTACTCTCCTTACTTAGTTCTTATCACTCCAGCTGGGTTGAGGGTGCCCTCAGAGGTCGTTCCTCTTCTGGATCACAGAGGAACACTCTGTCCAGGGTGCTGATCGACTGTCTGTCCTGCAGTTAAGTTGACTTGTAAACTTCCAGATATCTTGGACTGAAAATTCATTTTGGCTAAAGCCCTGTGGCCAATGCCCAAACAAAACTACAAACATTTTTAGTTAGAGAGTTGACAAGGGCTGCCAGTAGCACTCTGCCAGACTGTTAAGGAGGTTTTTTTTTTCTTAACAGTCTTTTTTTTTTAAAGTATATTTATTTATTTTGAGAAGGGGTGGGGCAGAGAGAGAGGGAGAGAAAGAGAATCCCAAGCAGGCTCTGTGCTGTTTGTGCAGAGTTCAATGTGGGGCTTGAACTCACAACCGTGAGATCATGACCTGAGCTGAAATCAAGAGCCAGACATTCAACCGACTGAGCCATCCAGGTGCCCCAATTAAGGAGTTTTATCAACATTTCTTTTTCTCTATCCCTGCTGGTCTCCTTTCAGTGAAAACAGGCCTGGTGATGTCAGAGAAACTGGGTAGCACCAACCCAGCAGACAGATCTCATGGTAGATTTGGGCCTGCCAGGTTGTCATGATCTCTGAGGATTTTTTGTGACCAGCAATGGCCTTTCAAAAGCAAGAATGCCATCTGGTGGGGGCCTCCAGCTGTTGCTTGGAGGGCTGTCTTATTCTGACAACTATGATTAGGGATGAAGGGTTCAGTTCTACATGCCGTGTAGGAAGATGGCTGACCCTATTATTCTAGCCCTTGCCAGGACATAAAGCGAGCATTTTTGAGCATACGAATGGCCAGTCTCTGAATTCTGTGTTCTTTCTTTGGCAATCAAACCCTAAATTCTGGACTCTTTTCACACAGTTTCCCTCTTCAAATTCTTGGGCTTCCATTTCCTTTTCAGTAAAATGAGAATTAACCCACATTTTGGAGCTGTAAGGAATATGGGAGCCCGTCAGTAGTATTTTTGGTAGGGGAGTGGTATCTTAGATCAAGAGGAGTTCTTCAAATGTCAGTAGTAAGACAGCTAGACTGACTAGGCCTCTCATGGAGCATCTAACACTTCTGCTGAGGGGCTGGGGAACCAAGAAAGAGAGAGTACAAGGATTGGGAAAGGAGATGGTCTATTAATTAGAGTTCCTGTTTCAGGCAGCAGAAAGTGACATTGGCTAATCTGAGAAAAAGAGAGTTTGTTGGAAGGAGGTAGAATAGCTTACAGGTCTTGCTGAAGAATTGAGCTGAGAGAAAATAAGATCCAGGACAGGAGAGACTGCTGACAAGACTGTCAGGACATCACTGCTGGATGGATTCATTCCAGTTGGTTTTTCTCTCTTCCCATTCTTCAGGATTCACAGACCCAGGAGATAAAGTCCTGTAGTCCTATCTTGGATCATAGGCCCAGCTTTAGCTAGATTTCTTCATGGTTAAAAATATGTAAGTGTCTCTGATGTGTCAGGCTGTGTTGTATATCAGGGATACATCAGTGAACAAAGTTGCTGTCTTCATGGGTCACTTGATGTAGAGTGGTCAGAGAAGCCTTCACAGACTAGAAAACATTTGAGCCAAAACTCAAATTATGTGAGGGGAATAGGCTGTGTGGATATCGGGGAAAGAGGGTCCACACAGAAGAAACAACAAGTGCAAAGGCCTTGAGGTATACAAAAGAAAGCAAAGAGGCCAATATTGTTGGGGCAGAGTGAGTGAGGGGAACGTGGTGGGAGATATTAGAGAGGTTGAGGTAGGGGACTCACCCTGTAAGACAGTATGTGGATGTTAACTCTTACTTGGAGTAAGTAAAGTGGAACCATCAGAGAATTTTCAGCAGGAGAGCAATGTTCTCTTAGATTTTGAAAGACTGATCTGGTAGCTATATTGAGAACAGAGTGGAGCACAGCAAGGGTGGATGCAGGGGGATCAGTTCAGAAAACACTGTAATAATCTAGATAAGGAATAATGGTGACAGAGAGTGGAGGTGTGGGGGAGGTGGTCGGATACCATGACAGAGTTTCCTGTGGGAGTATAAGAGAGAGTGGAAGATGATTATAAGGTCTTTGGCCTGACTGACTGGAAGGATGGAGTTGTTCCTAAGTTGATGAAGACTTTTAGAGCATCAGGTGTGAGGAATATGTGTGGGTGGGGCAGGCTGGGATCAGGAATTCAGACTCAGATCCTGGGCTGTATAAATTTGGGAGTCATCAGTGTGTGTGTGTGTGTGTGTGTGTGTGTGTGTGTGTGTGTGTGGTCAGTATCCTGGACCTGTGTACTCAGCCAGTGGAGAGAGAATGGTATAGTTTGACTCATAGGCAAGTAAAAACCCTGTTCCCATTGTGGTCAGCATATAGAAACCTTTTGGCGGCCCTCTTGTCTTGCAGCACTGGGTTGAGGAATGACTAGCAGACTTTTATAGATGGGATCCCTGCCCTCTGGGGCATGACAGTCCTTTTTTTACAGGCTCTAGTGCTGAGCATGTATATCTTCCATCTTCCTTTGCACCCATCACCCCCTCCCAGCATTATAAACACCCCCCAACACAGCCACATACACACATTTATTCAGCAAACATTTGTTGAATGTCCAATGTATGGAAAAGATAGCAGAGATGAAGTGTCACTCCCCAAGGAGCTGGACTTCTGAAAGATGAGATGGACAAAGGACAAATGATGGAGATAGTGCATGATGAGTGCTACCTTGGGGATGCACACTAGGCCCATGGAGGCAGGAAGGGGTTGAGAAGTCTCGCAGACCAGATGCTGCCTTCTGCCGGATCCCATCACATGAGGGAGAGTTCACTGGCGGAATGTGAGGCTGTGCGGTGGGCATTCCATAGTGGTCAGCATGCCCCAGTCCTGAGGTGAGAAAGAGCATGGGAAGTGTGGTGACTCTAGATCATTCCAGATGAAATGGAGTCTGAGGCCTGAGTGACTGGAAGGAAGAAGCAGAAAATGAGGCTAGAGAGTTAGGTGGTGGCCACTTGCAGAGGGCCTTGTAGCCTTGAGGAGCCTCCAGAGAGGTGTGAGCAGGGGGAGGCTATCATCATTTTTTAATTAAATAGGAGGAGGAGAAATATTAATATTAATAGTGGCATTTCTTGAGTGCCCAGCATGGAGCATTTCACATATATTATTTCCTTTAATCCTTTAAACAGCTTTGTGGAGTAGGTACCATTAAGGCTTTAAATGGGCACCCTCTCCAGTTCCTAAGAAGCCCCATGAGCAGATTGGCCATCACAGAGTCCAGGCCTATGGCTCTCACTGTCCTCCACTGCCACAGGGCTTGGCATCTGCCCACAATGTTTTATGGCAGGAGAGAAGGCTGAGCCACCTGGGAAGGTCCTTGTCTGCTTCCTGGAGTGTCCACTGTACATAGAAATTTAGGGGGTGATTATGAAAGAATAAAAGCAGGTGTTTTGTGGAGTAGAATACAATGCAGTTACTGTAAGATAAATGTAAGACTTAAGGAAAGAAATGTTGCATTTTTTAATAGGCCTTTTTGGGGGCTTCTGTTTTTTCCTCTTGCTCCCTGCCCCTTCTGGAACATTTTGGTGGGAATTCTTAAGAAACACAGTACCCTAGTGTTCTGACCCCCAAAGAAGAAACAGCTTCTAGTGAGGTCTCTGCAGGGGGCGGGGTGCTGCTTGAGAGTAGTTAGGACTGGCTGAGGAGTAGGGGGTCCTATCTAAAGGGGCTCAGCAGGATATCCTCACATGTAATCAGTTACTGTGACTCTCCCCGGTTCATCTGCTTTGTAAGTTCATCATCCTTTGGAATTGGGTGCAGGATATATGACAGCTACATAAATTTGGAGTTTGTTTGAAGTCTGCTTCCTTTGCACAAGATTTCAGAAACTTGCCTAGTAGCACCGTGCACCGAGCCATCTGAGCTAGGATTGATTTATCTCCTCTAGGGGAGCTGAGCGTGACTTCAGAAATGTGAGAAATGGAAAGACTAGTTGGAGATACTTCAGGCATTAACTTTTGGAGATGAAAGGTAAAAGACTACTTAGGACCTGACCCTGCACAGGACAGAATAAAATACCAGCTGCGACTTGTCCTCTAATCTCTCCTTTTTTGTTGTATACTGCAAATGAATTTGATCTCCCATCCCAGCCTCTCCCTTTACGGCCCTGCCTAAATCTGCTCTCCTCAGAAGAATCTGTGTCTCTTCCCTTGACTGTCAGTCATCAAGGTCTTTCTCTAAGCCAGCAAAGTTTAAAATTTCAGGACTACCCTGGTCTTTGCCCACAGCTGGTATGACTTATGCTTCTCAAAGAGCAGTGCAGTTTCAATAACCAGAGTGATGTCCTGAATTTGCTCAAAGGAAAACATAAATGTTAACACAGGACCTTGTCAATTAATTTTCAATGGTGTGATGGCTTTGTGACAGGCTGGTATGGAAAGTAATTGAGGGGGAAGGTGCTTTGTCAGGGTTCTCAGATCCCCTACCTCACCTGCACATAAACAGAGAGGCGTTGTGCTGCTCTGTAGCCACTCGGCATAGTCTAGATTGATCCTCAGGGGAAACTCCAACCTTAGCCCAAATCCCATGAGCTTTACTTCCTCTTTCTCAAGTCAGAACATTTTCTAAACTTAAGCTCATTTGACTGGAGCTCCACTTAGAAAAATGTTTACTTGCTTTGCACGGCTTTCTGAGAAGGGAAAGAAATACATTCTAAGAACTTGAGGCAAGAAAGAAAAAAAAATATTAGACCCTGTCAGATGACTTTGTTTTCCATCTAGCTTGCTTCATTTAATTGATAATTTGATTCCCGGGTTCTCACGTCACCAAAAGCAAGGAGAAAGGACCTTATCTTTTCCACTGACGGATTGAGGGTCCCTGGGCATCTGAACGATTCAGAGGCTGCACCCTGGGCTCTGAATAGCCTGTTGCCTAATCCAGAAAGTGTTGGGGCCTCTTGTGTGCTGAAGACTGAGTGAGGTTCTGTCCTAGAAGACAGGCAGAGAGAAGAACCTCGAGCCAGGAACACACAATAGATGAGTCGGCCAGGCTTGTGGCAGAGCGCAGAGCAAGGATGTACACTGAGTTCTGCAGCGACCCAGGTCAGTGTATACTCCGGTCACTGGGAAGAGCTCTGGGGCTTGTGCATAAATCGTGCCCTTTTGTGTCTGACCCACCATCTCCTGAGCACCTCTCCCAGCCTGTTTGTGTTCTTTCTGTGGGCCACTTGGTTTCTGGATGTGAGGCTGCTGAGTTGATACCTGAGCTGGCAGTGCGTCCCAGGGGAGCCCACACAGGGTTACTCTGTTCTGCCTGGCAGGGGTGGGGCTTGGGAGGCATTTCCTGCAAGAGGAATTGATCCTCACTCAGCTAACCCTTCTCAGAGCTGTGGTCTGATGGTGGAGGCTGCAGCCACCTCGATTTTGGGCGTCCTTATGATCACAGCTGGTCTGAGTTCCCTCTGATCCGACAGGCTCTTGAATGACTTGGAGATGCTCAGGGGCCCATGTGCCACCATGGCACTGCGGGCCGCAGGCTACAGGAGAGCACTAACGTGTTTCATTTGCTCCAGCCTGATGTAAGTCAGCTCTGCACAGAAAATCAGAAGTGGTTGAGATAAAAGGCGTGATCTCTCCTTCTCAGCGTGGGTGGTGAAGCATCCTTCTGAACCGGGAAGAGGAATCAGGCAGAGCATAATTTTCATATATTGATTCTCACACTTGCTCAGTGTTTGTTCAAGTAATGATTTGTGAGTTTAATAAATGTACCTAGAGCTCTGTGACTTTACCTGAGAACTCCATCAGAGCCCCCCTAAGACAGCTCTGTATTTGAACAGCAGCATGCGTGTTTTTTAAAGAGGTGGTTTAATCAGAATTTATACTGTGCATTATTTTTTAAAGGACTTGCGTCATTTCTTGAAATCCCAACTATTTCATAAAATCTTCCCAGTAACTGGAAATAAGCCCTTGAGTTCCTCCCCCTTCCTGTAACATGCCCATTTCTACGTTATTAAATTCACTTATTTAAGGCTCTATAAATAAATTGTGTATGAAGAGAGGGCATCTTGAGGTGGAGTAAAAAGTGAAGTGGGCCCACCATTGTGAGGGACTGTGTGGTGGTGGTAAAAGTTTCTGAAGCCACACAGCTCAGATCCAGATCCTGGCTCTGCATCTCCTCTCTGGTAGTGTGGGCAAGTGTCTGCATGTCTCAGGGATAAGGGGCCGAAAGAATTTTTACTCCAAGTATAAGAACATTTTATAAAACATCAAGAGCTATGTCTACATTATTACTGTAACCATAAATAACCTTTCATAGGAAGCTAGGGAAGGTGATGGGAGAGCCAGAAATATTTCAGCATCATTTCTGCTCTTAAAAAGCTTGCAACCCAGCTGGAGAGATAAAACACAAGAAAATAGCAGGGTGGAGACAACTCTCAAATCTGCTATCCTTATTTAATCAGTAGGCTTCTTCTGTGTCATAGATTCAGCTGTCTTGTAGACAACATAATCCTCATTTTAATAAGGAAGAGGAGAGTTAAAAAGACAGGACAAGTAAGGTGAATACCCAGGTGCCTGCCTGGATATTGTCCACAAGAGAGGGTTATAATGGCCATCGAGTATATTGCAGAGCACAGTTGAAATCAGAAGAGCCACTCAGTTTGATTACGATTGAGCCTGAGTAGGCAATATGAGTATTGCAAATTGTTTTAAGTATCGTTTGAAAAGGACAAAGCTAAACACGAGGGTTTACTGGGCTCCAGACTGTGTAAGAGGCTTGCTGTGGGGCCCTGCAGCCCTGAGGCCAGGTCAGGAATCCAGGCTGAGTTTACCTTGCTTTCTGCTTCATCTGACCGCCTGCTCCCTGCCCCCACCCCCCAGAAAGTTTTCCTGCCCCCAATGACCCCTGGCTCTCCCTTCAAGTAATAAGGCACCAGAAGAACTGCACTGGGGCAAAAAGCATGAGGAAATAGCAGGTTTCATCACTGATTACTAGATATGCTCAAAATTGGAAGGGACCAGAGGTAGAAATGAGACTAGGTAATATCACTCATCTGCTTCTAAGCTCAAAGCCATTTGCTGTCCTTTAACAAAGGTGACTTGTGAAGAGGCCACTGTACCTGAGGTCACATGGCAACTGGTACAGACCATTCCAGCCCTTTTTCTCACTTCCGTATCAAGAACTCTTTCTGACTCAGATGTACTGTGTTTTGACACCCAAGGGTGTTCACCCCTGACCATGTCCCTTTGGAAACTGATACCAGCTGCCTTTTAGAAAAAAGAGAATTCAGACAGTGAGTCTCATTTTCCTGCCTAGCCTCAGGCAACGATAGTTCTCAGCTGTAGCTTGGAGAGGTCGTCACCCCCACGATAGCCAACAAATCCAGCATTTACTACAGACCACATTCTATCCTTAGCACTTTGCAGATTTAACTATTTTAATCTCACCCCCAAGTTGCAATTGTTCTGGAAAACAAGACCAGTGGCCCTTCTGTTAGAATAAGACTTTTGGCTTTACTGAGAGCTGCCTGCAGGAATGAATAGAGAGGGCCTCTTTTCTCCAATCTCTTCCTTGACTGATCTCACCAGGCCTGGGTGGTTTATATCCATGAAAGAGGGTGGGGCGAGCAAAAAAAGACAATGGATATTCTTTAGATAAAGTAAGGCTCAAAGCAAGGTGATCTGGGGAAGCTATAGCATTTTGTGGCTCTTGTTTTGACTTAATGCTGCAGTTGTACACTTTGAGAGCTATTTGTGGAATGCTGATAACATTTCTTTGAAAGGAGTCACCATCATCACCCAAGGGGAAGGGCCTTATCAGTTTGCTAGGACTTTTCATTTTTTCTAACTGACAGCCCGAGGAGCAAGTACTCTGTCTATTGTTGAGTAAGATAGATTGATTTCTTTTTCACAATAATTTTTGAGGTGTTTTGCAAGTAATTTATTACTAATGACAGTAAACTACGATGTTTTCAGATGATTTACTTTAAAAAATTATGCGATATTCAAAATGATAGCTGTAATAATGCCATTGCAACTCATCGCGTTCCAGTATGTTTTCTTGAGCAGAGAAAAATGTGAAGTTATAGCTTGCCAGCTGGGAGGGCCATGCTCAATGCACAGTGTGTTTGAACATCCCCTGCCATGCGTCAAGGTGACACTATTGCCCTAAGTATTTAATGCTAGATTGGAGTATGTTCACTAGAATCTTCCACTTGATTTTGAAGCAGGGGAGAAGGACAGCTGAATTTTTTCTTGATGCTAATGAGTAAAGTTAAGTTCAGGCCAGTGGCAACAAAAATAAGGAAACATAAAATGTAAGAAAACCTAAAGAAGAACCCATTTATTGTGATTGATTTGGTCCCTTAATTCATAAATGTACCCCATGCTCTAAATTATCTTCCCCTCTCCACCTACATGCAGGAGAATTTAAAAATACAGACTAGATCGAAGGGAAATGATTACTTTTAATCCATTTCTGCCCATTGCTCATAGTCCGATCTATAATCCAACCTCAGCCACCCTATTTGAGCTTTCTTTTTAAATTTGGTAGCCTTTGTGTTCTTACCTGCCAATATTTACTTTGGCTCTTGAGTCTCCAAGAGACAAGGGACCCACATCCAAATTGCTCTGGAAAATATCTTTTACAAAAAAGTGCCCAACAAAGGCCCTTTGGCAGTTTGGGATGCAGATGACTAGGGATCAGAAGAGCAGCAGCCCAACCCAGCCAATTGCCAGTGAGGCATTTTCTGGCTCTGTTTATGCTCCCATGTTAAGTGGCAATGCCATCAAAATGTAGACCTGAACTTTGTACTGAAGGGACTACCCAAGGCTGAGATTTTCCTTAGTAAACATATCTGAAGCTGGCTCCTCTTGCTGAGCTGATCAGGACTGAGTATGGCAGCTGGATCCCTGGGTGACTCTGTGTGTGTGTGTGTGTGTGTGTGTGAGAGAGAGAGAGAGAGAGAGATGCCTGCACACATACCTCAAACCAGTAATCTCCATTATTTCTTTTCCTATTTCAAATGCATGATATGGAATGACCAGAGAGAAATTTATTTTGGATTTTCATGTCATAAAAGCAAAAAAATTCACTCCAAATTCGTGTTTTGTAATTGCTATATTGAAATCTATTATTTCTCCTTTAGCCTTCATCATTTCCTCCATGCGATCACCTGTCCTTCTATTTGATCTCTCCACATAGTCTATTCACCCATTCTACCACCCACCATTCATTAAGAATTCATCATGTGCCAGGCATTGGAAGGGAAAGATACTCACAGCCTTCCTTGTTCACATGGACTCAGGCTGAGGTTATCATGAAAGAAAGCACAAAGACAGTCTAGAAACACAGAATTTATCAGAACTTGGGAAAAAAAGGCCAAGAGTCTTCAGGCTCCTAAGCCTCAGTTCATTATGGCTTAGAGCAGTTGTCTGCCAACTGTAGTTCCCAAAGAGCTTATTGAAAAATTTAGGCTCTGGTGCCAACCCCCCAAGATTAAGAGTCAGTAGATACTGGGTGTTCCTTAAGAGCATGCATTTTAACAGGTACCTGGTGATTCTACTGCAGATGGTCTACTGACCACAGAGAACACAGATTTAGAACCCCCGAGTCTCATCATCTCACTTTAGTGGTCCATCATAGCTGCTTTACTTTGCTTTGTGGTTCAGATCAATTTCTTGTTCAGAAGATGGTTGAGATCCTTGTGGAATTAGTTGTGCAAACCCCTAGAGACAGAAGACAGACTTCAGAGGAATTTTGTTTTTAATTTTTTTGCTGCTTCCCATCCCATGACAGTCTTTTGGACTATTTTGAATATTGGAGAGAGGCTGAAAATGCACTTGGCTTTTGCATGTTAGCAGAAGCTGGACTCCAGAGAAGGCTTGCCAAGCATTTCTAAAGAAACAGACTCTCTCATGCCTTTATTAAAAGGAACTTGTTTTGTTTGAGGTCAGAGTAATTCCTGTTGTCTAATGATAAAACATCTATACACATGTTTTTGAGATTATATCTCATCTCGCCTCTTTGCCTAGAGTTGTACACATCTTTTGCGTCATTTCCTCCTGGACAGTGACAAGTTTACCAGAGGCCTTGCTCCTATGTCCTATGTGCTTCTTGAGTAATGGAAGCCTCTATGTGCACATTGGAACTTTCATATACTTAGCATGAAGGAGACCGTATTGATATCTTCCTTGGTTTTGCTGATCAAAAAATAGGGCTTCAATACTGAAATACATACTTCCCCCCCCCCAACTTTGAAATACTCTCTCTCTCTCTCTCTCTGCTTGGTGGCCAGAATAGTTTCTTCTGAAATATGAAGACTTACAATAGAGTATGAAAAGACTTTGTGTTCTTTCTAATCATAAACAGCATCAAGGCATAAATAATCATTCACCATCATTAAGAATTGTTGGCTCTTTAATACATGCAAGTAGTGACTAGTGCCAGACTGAATGTGGTGATAAGTGACCTTAGCCTTCTTGAGCTCATTATGGTTTCTCCCAGCATTTGTGGTGAGAAACATGGGAGACTTCCATACTCTACCGAGGGCTGAGTAGGAATCTTTGGGTTGGAACCTACACTTTTGAATGAACAGTGAGCAGTGCCCTCGCCCAGGCATTGTCCGTGGTCCTGAAATATTAAGCACATCTATCACCGACTCCTCTTTTTGGGGGACCCACTGCAGCACATCAGCAGCAGAAATTTCTGTCAAATTCATCTTGTTAATCATCTCATCATGCATCTAAAAGTACTGTCATTAAAATGGGACAAATTCTGGGTGACTGGCTTGGATAAGGGATACAGGCCCTGGCCACAGAAACGTATGCCTCGTTGTGCTGCCAAGTGGTCGAAGAGGATTTGAACCTGACCATGGCCCTGTCAGGTCTGGGGAGTTGAGGTGGCCTGCCTGGGATGATTCACCACATACCAGCCCAAGATTCCTGACACTTCAAGGTCCAGATGCCAACCTGTCAGGGCTCCCTCTGTCCTCTGCATGAATTATTATAGGCATCTGAAAGGGGCCTTTCTTGAGCTGTTAGTTGTAATTGGATTCATGAGTAATCAATTTGCTCCCAAGTATCTCCATTCTTTTCTGCTTGTTTATGGTGCAATTGTGCATGTGCAAATCACCAAATGAGCCTTCCTTTCATAAGGTAGGCAAGTGCTACTGCCAGTTGGGAGCCGGTACCAGGATCCCAATTTTTTTACTCCTATTTATAGCCTGCACTGGGGAGACTCTGGCTTGTGTGTTGGAAAGGATGAAAACAATCCATGTGAATTTTTGATATGCTGCTTTGTTTCTTCATTCCTTCATCAATATTGGTAATGTGAGAATGATTAAGAGGCAGTTTCTGTCCTCCAGAAGCTTGCAACCTAGAGAGGCAAACACATAACTATAATACAATGTCACAAGGGCTATGATTACCGAGAGGTAGGGAAATAGTCACAGAAAAGGTGGCATTTGTACTGGACCTTGAAGGATGAATAGGAGCTCAGTGGACAGTGAGGGTGTGATGGGAATTCCTGACAAAGAATACAAGGCCAGCAAGAATGAAAATACATGGATGTGCAAGGCCTGGCTGGGGACCAGTGAGTGGTAGTGTGCGGCTCAGCACAGGGACTGGGAAGGAGAAGGGGCCAGAAACCCATTTGGGGACAGGCCTTCAAGGAGACAAAAACTTGTGAATGAGGCAAATGCAGTCTTGGCTGCTCTGCAGAAGTGAGCATCCACAGTTGGTCATTAAGCTCCTGATGATCCTTGATGTTTCTGTGCAGATTTCCTCCATTTGTATTTCCTTTTGTTTAGGAAGCCTTCCCTGTTCACCCTCCAGTCTCACCTCTCAGGCTGAGTTAAGTGATCCATGGGCAAGTTCATCATTCAGCCATCACATTGGATTATATATTTACCTTTCCTGTATGAAGCTTCCCCAACCAGACCAGAAGTTTTCTCAGGTTGGACGCTGGACCTTATTTGGGTTGTTTTTTTTTGTTGTTGTTGTTTTGTTTTTTGACCAGCATCTAGCACAGTGCCTAGCATGGAGAGGATACTCAGTAAACGTATCTTGGATGAATATGTGAAAAACTGAATGGATGCCCTAAAATTTCCTGTAAGATGGAGACTAAGACATTACATTTAGGGATTTGAAAATACTTTCATAAGTAATTCAGACACTAAAATGTATCTTTGTAGTGTAGCTATGGGCTATGAACAGTAGGAAGCTATTGGGAACAGAAGTTTCATGAAAGGGACTGTTAGCCAGGGAGGCCTTAAGGCAATTCTAAGCTATCATCTGGCCTGGAGGAAAGGGTTAATTGGATGGCAGTGACAGGCTGGTGGCTCCAGTTAGCCAAGCCTTTATTATACAGCCCAACCTAGACATATCGGCTGAAGTGACTGTGTGGCTCTCATCCTCAGGAAAGCAGTCATTTTAATATGGAAAATCATTTTCCATCATTTCCTCATGACAGGAAAAGTCAGGGAGATGGGATGTTCTGTTCCACATGACAGTCAGTAGAAGATGTTTCAATCCTGATGATTTTGCCCTAGAAAATGAGGACTATTAACTGAAGCATTCATTTGAATTGGCAGACAGGACCCATCTGTCTGAACAGATGAGGTAGGAGTGTGACGTTGACTATGAATGTCCTTAGTGAGTCGATACACTCACTTTGGGCCCCAGAAGGTAGCATCAGACCCTAAAGTCAAATTCCAACGTAGGTCTCCAGCACATGGCTGGAACTGGATGGTAAAACAAAAAGATTTTGAATGTCTGAAAATCCTGTTCACAAAGCCCATGCACTCAGCTGTATGGGAAGGACTCTTAGTATTCACCCTGTTTCTTATCCTGTTTATAAGGAAAGTAGAGATTATGCCAAATGGACTTCCTTTTTCTGAATCCCAGATCTCTCCATATGTCCAACAGGAAAGCCATTTGATGAAATACTCTTTAAATCTCTGGATTGTTCCTTCACGATTGGCAATATCACAGAGAAAAATGAGCAGAGGCTTGGAATCAGATTCAGATCCTAACTCTACTGTTTACTGGATCAGCCATTGTGGCCCATCAGAATCATTCAGGGAGCTTTAAAAATATTCCACCTCAGAGATTCTAATTTAATTGGCTTACAGTTCAGCCTGAGGGCTAGGAATTGGGGCTCTAAGGTGCGGCCATGGTTGGGAACTGCTATATCAAAAAAATCACCTTGGAAACGTCACCCAGCCTCCCTGAGTCTTACATTTCATTGCATGTAAATTAGGGATTATATTATGAACCTCACAGAATTGTGAGATGAAATCAGATAAGGTCTGTTTGGTAAGTGATGGCTACTGTTATTATCATGTTGCTGAAGATGGGATTGGGGATGGGCACTGTAAGGTAGTGACCTTGAGTCTCCCACATGAATGACACAGACCACACACTTTCCCAGCCTTGGTGGGGACCATGCAAGAAACTGTAGATGGCTCGGTGAAGTCCATGCCTGGTGTGTGGTGAGGAGTGCTCAGTTCACTGCAGGAACAGACCACAGGCCCTTTTTCCACGTGAGGACATCCGATTCTGCCCAACGACCAGGCTTTGGCTCACAGGTGACCCTTTGATAACCTTCTGAGGGCTGGACTTTTCCATTCCCATGGTTAGATTGTTTGTCTTCTTTGTTCTAGAATTATTGATTTCTTGTTTGTTTGTTTCTTTTTAATCTTAAAGAAATAAGGACCTGAAGCCAGAGGAACTGAGGGAACAAAAATACCTTGCTTTTATTTTTCACTTTGTTGCTCAGCACACTGGCTGACAGTCCCTACATTGTCATCAGAAGGTCCCTTAGATTTGATGAGGTCAAGTTACCAATTAGCTTTATTTTAAAGGAAAGATATGGGAAGAGTTTCCTTTCAGTGTTTCCCTGGGGAGGGCTTCCTGGAGGCCAAGGTAGACCCTTCCCCACTTCTCCTCCACCTCTGAGGAGTGGCTAGACCCATGAGGGATGGTTCTTCTCCCTGGGGGCCACAGTCACTCCCAAGAAAGTCACTCCCAAGGCTCGACATTGACCACCATGATTGACCATGACCCTCCTGATAGAAGAACATTTTCCTGATGACTAAAGGATGAGAGAGGCCCAATTTTACTCTATATAACATAGTTTTACATTTTTAAGTATAAAAATGTCAGATTTTTTTTTCAGGAAAGAAAGGGATTTGATAGATTTTCAGACACCAAATATGGGTGGGATCAAATGGGTTTCCTGTCTGATCTGCCCTGCTTATTTAAGTACTTTGGTGAAACATCTCCAATGATTAATTTTCCCCTTAAAGTTGCTTAACCTTCAGAAGTCTGTTTACATTTCCATTAATCAGTGATGATTTTATCAGGTTAAGTTATCTCCTCTGAAGCCTTTCAGTAACCAGAAGCACATTAACCCCTGCAAGACAAGTGTGGGATTTTTTCAGAAATGCCTCAGTTCTCCTGTACATATGGAGTTAAAACAAACAATGAAATTTCTAGGAGGGTGTCTTTTGCTCATTATGTAAACTGAAACTCTCTTCTTCCATCCCTTAGGCTTTAGATTACTATACTTTACTGGACCCAATTCTAGGGTATCTCAGAAACCCACAGAGAAGGACAATCATTAGTTCCATCAACTTATATTGAGTCCATACACTGTGCCAAGCCAAGATGTGGAAGATGAATCAGAACCCAAGGAGCTCGGGTGGCTAAGAAAAGAGACAGACATGTAAATTATCTATTATAAATCCAAGGGTAAGGGTGATGAGTACAGGGCAGAGGCACACAGACGCAGGGGTAGCAGAGTGCAGAATCCATCTGTGCTATCAACACCACCAGGCACTCCTCTGCTGCCCACTTCCTGAGGCACAGAAGAACAGATCCTTTCCCAAGGAGCTCTGTCTTTCCTTCATTCCCTGGTTACTCAGTGTGTTCTTGCTGGGTGCCAGGCATTGTTCTCAGCACTAACAATATAGTGATTAACAAGACAGCTACAATTTATCTGTGATGGCCAGAATAATGGGGGAGGTGGTCCCTCCCAGCAAAATGTGAGTGTAAAATTTGAATCTGTGCGACTGTATCTAAGCATAGCTAAAGCCAAAGCAGCCCTTGGAGCCCCAGGCAAACTTTGGTGTTGATAGAAAGGATCAATAGTCCTTTCTGTCTGTGGAGCTTCATCTTTTCCAAGTGTCTTGCATTCTCGCCTTTGAGCTCTAACTCCAGCCCCTCGACATAGCACAGCCTGGATCATTATTCCTGTTCATATAAGACAGGGAGGGGGCTGCTTGGGTTTGAAGTGTAGTCTCTTGGCCTTAGAGAAAATTTTCCTTTTTATGTCTTGGTAAAGTTCATGGTCTCTTATGAGGCTCCATCTCAGGGCTTTGGCCTCCTTACAGAGTCTGGGGCTGGAACCCATTGGAACTTGCTCAGTGCTTAGTCATGGGTTGATGGGCATGGAGGGAAGTGTGAGGGTATGTGGGAGAGAGGCTCATTCTCAGTAGACCATGAGTCAGTTTAAAAACATAAGGACAGAAAGCTGGGCCACGGCTGTGGTCCCTTCCTGGATCCACAGGGAAAAGGACAGCTCAGACATAGCAATTGGCTTCTGACAGCTTCTTTCTGCAGCTTCTGACATGCCTCAAAAAAGCAATGAGGAGCTGAGACAGAGTCTACTCTGTGCTTTGTTGCCTGGGAGCAATTATATCCCTCCACTGAGGGAGAATCTAAATTTTATTTCAGTCATCCACTTCTATGTGGTCTTCCATTAAGTCTTGGAGTCATATCAGGGATCTCATTATTGTAAATACAACACAAAAATACCTCAAGAGAAAATGCATTTTATGAGATCTAAAAATTTTATTAACCCAAACTAACAAGCGCTTATACAGCTGGTGGCAGCCTTTGTGAGCCAGAGCTCTTTCACTGAAGAATTTTCATTAGAATTAAAACCTCTCTGGTTATTAGGTGGTGTTGGCTAAGAGCCAGGGCAACAGGACCTGGGTCATGCAGGTTAAATTTAAGTGCTTTTACTCACCAAAGCATCAAGCATCTGTTGTATGTGCAAATCCAGCACCAAGTGGAGAGGTCACAAAACACAGTGGAGAAAACCCTGAATGGAATGTGTGTTGTGTAAATCTGGCCTCCTCGCCTTGGCTCCCAGTTGTTCAGGGCTCCTGTGCACAGCACTTCTCTCCTGCTCTCTGGGTCATTGAGACCTACCTGTAAAAAACGAGGAGATTGAACTTGGGTCCTTTAGAACTCTCCTACCACCAAAGCTCCAGGAGAAAAGGTATGGACTGTGAAAATTATAAAGGAAGGAAATGCATAAGGGTGAAATAATATCAGCTTACCCTCATATTTTGATGGTAGTTTTGTTGACTCCACTCTCGTCCCCCCACCCACACCCTGAGGAGGCCCCACTCCCTGGACAACAGTGAGGAACGGGGAGAACAATCTAAAGCTGCTATAATTGCTCCCATTCCTGGTCAGGAGAGAGATCTGCCACCTTTTCCTGGGCCAGAGTCCTTCCAGACAGGGGTTCAGCCAAGAATAACAGGTGAAACAATGTGGAGATAGCACTGTATGATTTACTATATACCACTTTTGGCCAGAGTCTGTGAGAGGAACAATAGATCTGTATTGTTCCTAATTCTCTTGAGCAAGCAGGTTCAGGTTAACCCATTTAGATATAATTAAAATTCTATCCTATATGACTTACCCTTTGTCTTTGGCACAGATCATTCCACATTCTTCCCCATATCATCCCTAAGCTAACCTGACCTTGAGCGACTCCTCCTTATTTGCTACTTACTTTAATTGCATGTGGTTATTCTCACATTGATGTCATTGTCATAAAATAAAGGTTTCATGGCCTGGACAAGCCTTGATGAAGCTTCATGGACTTCATGAACTTCTGTTTGGTTAAACCCTCCAGTCTTCTTGTCTCACCTCATTTTGCTTTTTTGTTTGTTTTTGGTTTTGATCAAAAGAATGCAAAGAATTCCTCAGTTCTCTCCTTCTCCACCCCTCACTTCCAGTACACCTTTGTTTTCTTCCCCCCCACCCCCGCCCCACCCCCATCCTTAGGTTATGGCTGACCATAGTAATTCTATTGCTCTCCAAATTCTGATGCTCTTTCTAGTTTCTATAGAGTGGTTTGTTCCTATTAATTCTGTCCACTTGGCAATTTCCAGTTTGCCTTTTCACAAGTCCTGTTTGACCTTAACATGCCCTTCCTGTTGTGGCTGGTGGGGGGAATGGGTCTCCAGTGTAGTACAGTAATGTGGCCCTTGTTTTCAGAGAGGTGGACATCTGCCTGCTCCCCCATTTGAGAGGAATGGAGGTACACACACACACACACAGCCTTAGAAGAGGGAGGGGAGGGAGCCCAGTGTGCCAGACCTTGGGTTGGGTGTCTGACCTTTTGTCTCTTAATCCTTACACCACGTCATGAGATGGTATGGATTTTTTTCCAAGTTTACAAACAGAGCAACATGCTCCTAGAGTTAAAAAGAATGCCTATTAAAAGTTAAAACAAATTCATCTCATTCCACAAATTCAGTCACGCAAGAAAAATAACCTTATCTTTCTATAAATCAACTTAGGTTCTGTTACAAGCCCCCATGCCTACAAGTAATGGAATTTGGGGTGACTCCCCTCATTTCTCAGGGGTTGACTCAGATTCTGTCCAGTAGACCTCCCTGTGATGATGGAAATATATTTGCACGACCCTATACAGGAGCTCCGAGCCACACGTGACTATAGAGCATTTGAAATGTGGCCAATGCAATTGAGCTAATGATTTTTTAATTTAAATTAATTTAAATTTAAAGAGCCACATGTGGCTAATGTCTAATAGTATTGGACAATGCAGTTGTGGACAAACTTACATGGTGCAAAGGCATTTAGTTGGTCTTGGTTGGAGGCACATCCTGGGAATCGTCATTTACCACATTGAGAACCCTGAGAGTGATTTTGTTTCCATCGGGATGTCTAAGTCATTGATCCCTGCAGACTCCTGGGTCATCTCTATTTCTGACCCCATGCCTCTTTAGGATTGGCTTCCTCTTAGTCACCTCTTCACACTGCATTGGGTCTAGAGCTACAGTGTTTAATATGGAAGCCACTAGCCATATGCACCTGTTGAGCACTTGAAATGTAGTTCATGAGGATTGAGGTGTGTTGTATGAAATATACAATGGATTTTGAAAACTTCAGTATAAAAAAACAATATAACATATCTCCTTAATAGTTTTTTAGGTTTATTACATGTTGAAATGTAAATGAATTTTGGACATATTGGGTTAAATGAAACACTAAAATTAAATTTCATCTATTTCTTTTTACTTTTTTTAAATGTAGCACCAGAAAGTTCACATATGTGACTCACATTTGTGGCTTGCATTATATATCTATTGGACAGCACTGGTCAAGGGGGTTACTGTGCTGTTCCTGAGTTCCCCACAGGGAGATATAAATCCATTTTCTGAGAGTCTGGCTTACAAGATGGGGGAAGTGTTAAGAGGTAACAGGAAATACCAGAGGTGGAGTATTTCAATATATTACTACCCACCCCAGCAGCTGGGTTCCCCAATGAAGAAGAAAGAGTGCCCAGACTTTTGGATCCATGAACCAGGGCCTGGGCCTCCTTACAGGGTGAGGGTCTGCCCAAGAGTGAAGTGAGGCCCAGGGAAGGAGAGGGAACACTAGTTAGCCTCTGCCTTAGGGCACAACATGTCTCATGGATCAAAAGCAGAATCCCTAAAGGTAGTAGTAATAGTAGATGCTATCCTGAGGTGTAGTCTGGGGACTAAAGTACATTTGTATCCTGATCCATGGTGGCTCTACTGATGGATCCTATCACAGCCTCTACATGTCTTACTGGGTGCACCGGTTGGTGCATTCAGTCCCCGTTGTCAGGAACTGGATCCTTCCTCTGTCACTCCAGACTCTAGCTCAGGGCCTGGCCTTTCAGAATCCTTAGGGAGATGATTGTTTAATTAAAGTTAGGCAAACAAGGGCTGCTTTTTCTTCCCACAGTGTCTCACCTGATCCTAGAGGCTCTCTGGGAGGCAAAGAGAGGTTACTTGTAAAGCAAAGTGTTTTTAGAAATTAATTAGTATGTGGTCAGAAAGAAGGTATAACTTAAACAGAAGATGTAAACTCATCCCTTTTTGATCAACCAGCTGTGCGTGAAGTACCTACTCTTGGCAGAGCCCTAGGGGTCTCCAGAGTTGGAGTAGAGAGAACAGGAGTTCCCAGGGAGCCTAGTTGGAGAGGCAGGACATGAAACCAGAGACAACCTGGTCCCCATGCCCAATGGACCATGTAAACAACCAAAGATGAGCAAAGGAGGCCTCAGATATGTTGGGGGAAGGTAAAGTTCCATGCAAGTTAAAGTTCATAAATCCCATCCCATTCCAAATGCCTGTAAGGAAGACCCCATCATTTGAAGAATCCTGCAGACAGCCATCCTATAAGGTAAATTCTTTAGTAACAGCATACAGTTGTTGGGGGTTTTCAGAAAAGTCTTGATTTTTGTGTCACACACCCCCCTTTAAAGCAAGACCCAGCTGAGTGTTGCAAAGGAATGTCTTTGAGCAGGGATGAGGCATGCTTAGAAAATGGGATGCCAGGAAATGTGACATATAAACATGCTGGTTGCCTTCTCTGAGGGACCTTGGCCATTGTCCCAGCATTTGCTTCCCTTTGGAGCCCTTAGGCCAGGGCACCCGGGCCCCTGGAGCTTCTCTTGAAGCTTCTGGTCTTCTGTCCAGCTGCTCTGGTCTCAGAGCCAGTGCTGAGGCCAGAAAGATCCCAGAAAAGACTCCTTTTATCCCAGGCCCCCCAAAAAGGCTGTGTTGGTTCAGCTACATACCTCAGAGAGCCTCTTCCCTTCAAGTCCTACAGAGGGGACTTGAAAAAACAGGAGCTTGTTTTTATGATTATTTTTGCTGATATTGGGTTAGAATCCCACCCCACTTTCTCAGCCCTGAAAAATCATAGTTACTCATGGTTGTCTATAACAGTTAGCTCTTGATAGGAAAATTATGCCCTAGTG
Source organism: Acinonyx jubatus (assembly GCF_027475565.1). Lineage (NCBI taxonomy): Eukaryota > Metazoa > Chordata > Mammalia > Carnivora > Felidae > Acinonyx > Acinonyx jubatus. The sequence goes on along the minus strand of NC_069395.1, from coordinate 36,384,438 downwards.
ACAATGGTGCAAAATCCTGGAGGTGGGGGGTGGGTATGAGAAGATTAGTAACGTACAGTTGAACCAAACTAAACTAATCCCATGAAGAATTATATTGTGTGTTGGGTAAATCTGGCTGTTGACAGCTGAGGCTCAGCAAAAGAGAATTGGGCTCCTTGTCTCTCCCACCCTGGTCCTCATCCTCATGCAGAGAGTGACCAGAGGCACACTCAGTGCCTGGGCATGAGTCATCTTGTGCAGGCAGCACACTGGTTCTTCCCGAAATGGTCCCCAGGCCTGTCAGAGTGGGTGGAAGCTTGTGCTTGCCCCTAATGGAGAAGAGCTGGGGGGTTCTATTTCCAGAACTTTCCCTGAATCATCACCTGTCTTTGCTGCTTCCAGCCTCACCGTGGAAGCAGATCTTTCATGTAGACTTGACCTGAATGAAGCCTTCTCTGAGGTCTGGCTGCCCCTATGCTCTCCCTCTAGAACCAACACAGACCTCCAACAGAGAGTCTGTGCTGATCAGACATTGCCATGGATTATCTCTTTGGGAACCAGCCCTCTGTCCCAGAACATTCCAGGGAGGACTCCCCTTAGTGCAATAACGAGGGGCAAAGGGGTTTATACATCAGCTTCACACAGGTACTGCATAAATCAGGTACTACCTAAGCTTGCTGCTTATCATCCGGGTTGTTCCCTCCAGAGGAGACACCCAGGAGAGACAAAGGGCATTCAGAGGAGGGTGGAATACGTACAAGATAAAGACAAAAAGGAGGGGCACCTGGGGGTTAGGTCAAGTTTTGTCTCCAGTCATGATCTCACGGTTTGTGAGATTGAGCCTCATGTTGGGCTCTGTGCTGACAGCGTGGAGCCTGCTTGGGATTCTGTCTTTCCTTCTCTCTCTTCCCCTCCCCACCCCACTCTCAAAACAAATAAATCAACTTAAAAAAAAAAGACAAAAAGGATATAGACCTCACCCCCTTGGAGGACAGGGATGGTGTCATGATCCTCTGTGTTTCCTGTATGTAGCACAGTGAGTTGCACACAAGAGCTATGGGCCATCTGTTTGAGTGGATGAATGAATAAATGGATGAATTGAGACCTAATTCATGAATTATGCTGCACATATGGACCCCTGTAATAAACATGTATATTCTGACCCCTGGTATGGATGCGGCAAGCTTAGTACATGTGTAATTGCATTTAGTCCTTGGTGGCCCATTTCACTGACGAGTTTTGAGTTGAGCAATTTGCATAAAGTCACATGGCCAGTAAGCAGCAGAGGCCTCCAAAACTAAGTAAAGGGAAAAAAAAAAATACAGAGGAAGAAAATATTTAACAAGCACAATCCCAGGCTGGGTTTTATTATAAACCCTTTCACCTACCTTATAACATTCATACTTTATAGAATTGGGCAATAAATAGGGGAGCATGGGAGGCTTAGTCAGTTAAGTGTCTGACTCTTGATTTCGGCTCAGATTGTGATCTCACGGTTCATGGGATCGTGAGTTCGAGCTCCAAGTCAGGCTCTGTGCTGACAGTGCAGAGCCTGCTTGAGATTCGCTCTCTCCCTCTGTCTCTGCTCCTCCCCCGCTCCTGCACACACACACACACACACACACACACACACACACACACACACTCTCTCTCTCTCTCTCTCTCTGTCTCTCTCTCTCTGTCTCTCTCTCTCTCAAAATAAATAAACTTAAAAAAAATTGGGCGAGTTAGGTTTTACTCTCCTTATGGACAATTGTAGAAACAGCTTCAGAGAAGTTAAGTGATGTGCCCTTGGCCATTAGCCACACACACAGCCATGCACGCCACCATTAGCCATTACACAAAGACTTGGAATTACATCCACTTGCCACAGCCAGAGCTCTTTCTGTGACCTTCGTGCCCCGCCCTCCACACCTTAGACAAGACACGGCCTCTCTGCCACTTGCTTCTCACAGTGGAAGCAGTGCATGCAGTATAGGTCAGTAGGTTGGAGAAAAATATCAATACTCACACCCTTTGGTTAGGGAGAACTTGAGAAGCCACCCTCCTGAGTGGCAGGAGAATGTGTGAGTCCTTCTAGGTTGTGGAGGCTCTTGGCACTCGGGCCTGATTTGTTGATGCTGAATTCCTGCTAACTTCACTCAGCTCAGAGCTGCCTCGGTCCTGAATGAAATTAACTGCTGTGTATCTGACTTCCGAACTTACCATTTCATGAAAATAAATGATCTTTAATACAACACAAGGAGATGTATTATTGATTACTGCCTATGTTGACTGGGACTGGGCTGTACCCTGAAAATACAGACATGAGTAAGTTAGGCCAGGGGGAAAGGCAGAAAAGTCTATGCCAGAAGGAAAAATGAAATAAGTGCTAAGTTAAATCACTTGTCATGTGCTATGGGGACAATTAATTCAGGCTGACAATGTATTGGAGGGTTTCCTGGAGGAGGTGGCATTTGAGTTGGACAGTGAAGAATGAGGACATCTCTGGGCAGCGAATGAAGGATTGGGTATCGCAGGCTGAGAAAATAGAAAAGGTAACCAGAAGGTCTGTTCTTTTCCACAACCACTTCCCTAGCTCTCCACACCTCTGGGCAAAAATTCACCACCCAAAGCCAAACTCAATTAAAAAGGCAAATCTCTTTCTTTATGGAGAGCAGGAGTGGGATCAGAGCTTGATACATATTTTATCCCCAGAGCCTACAGGTCAGGGCAATTAGAAGATGCTCATTTAATATTTATGGAAGAAAGGAGAGAGCCAACGACATTCCTCCAGGCCAGAGTTAAACCACATCTTTCATGCTGAATGCATTATTTGGACACTTAATGATCTCTTTGTGAGGCACTGGGCACTCCCAGTTGTGTCTGATCATATTGCCATCTTTGCTTTGGCCTCTAGGAGACTCAGACCTGATTGGCATGTTAAAACCTTCCAGTCAGCTTTTAACTGCATCTCATTTATTACCTTATTTTCCTCTGTTCTCATCTATTTGCTAATGTTATCATTTATCTTGTGGGTTGTATACAGTCTAAAGAAAGTGTATTTGAGTCCATTGGTTTTTGAACCAAGATGGAGAAATCATTTTTAAAGGTGAATAAATTGGCAAACACAAGAGCGAACCCAAACTAAAGGAATGTTGCCCACACAATAGCACCCCCCTGATGGAGAAGGTGGGGTGAGAGGATGCACAATTAGTTATCTGAACAAGTGTCAGGGGAGCCAGGCAGAAGGGAAGGCCACTGGCAGGATGGGAGGGAGGACACAACTGTTCACAGCCTCTTCAAGCCCTTGGCCCTGGGCCTAAGGTTCACAGGCTAGAATCCCAGGGCCCTGTGAGGGTCATAGAGAACAAACGCTTCAAGAAAACAAAGATACGAAGCTGTTGTCAGAACTGCAGCAGTTTTGGCATCGCCTCCTGCTTCCTTAAGCCTTGGTGTGGGAGGAATGGACAGCCAAGGTGGCCAAGAGAAAAATCAAAACAGTAGATCCAGGATCAAAGTTTCCCTTGCCGTACTGCAAAGGGTAGACCAGGCCAAACAGATCTAGAAATAACAGTAAGACATATATTCATTTTCTTCCTCTCTTCCTCTCTCTCTCTCTCTCTCTCTCTCTCTCTCTCTCTCTCTTTCTCCCCCTCTCCTCCCTCTTCTTCTTCTTTGCATCCCCCTCCTCCCCCTCCCTCTCTTTACCTTCCCCCACCTGCCCACCTTCTTCCTCCTCCTCCTCTTTCTCCTTCTTCCTCCTGTTATGAAGTTCCAGGTAGGCCTGGGCTCTCTGTTTCAAGTTTCTCTCTCAGCCCTTAGCCAGTCAAACTTCTTTCAAGTATCAGGAGGTATCAGGAAACAGCTCCTGAAGAGGTATTGATTTGATGTGAAAATTTCACATGGGCTGAACGCCCCTGGCCTTGGTTTTACATTTAGCTCATGGAAGTGCTATTTTTGTGAGTTATAGTCTTTTAAAAATTTTTTTTCAGTTTGTTTATTTTGAGAGAGAAAGAGAGAGTGTGAGCAGGGGAGGGAGAGAGAGAGAGGGAGAGAATCCCAAACAGGTTCTGTGCTGTGCTGTCAGCACAAAGCCCAAAGTGGCGCTCGAACTCATGAACTGTGAGATCATGACCTGAGCCAAAATCAAGAGTCAGACGCTTAACTGACTGAGCCACCCAGGTGCCCCAAATTGTGAGTTGTAGTCTTAAGGACAAGCAAATAGTGTTCATAGTTGACATAGCATGACCATGTTCCTTTCATGGTTGCTGGAGACTTAACATTGCTGGTTTGAATGGTGGAGTTTTCTTGTGCCTGCTTCATGCTGGTTTGTGCTCTTTGCTAGACTTCATGGTGTTCCAGGGATGAGCTTTGAGCTCAGAGAGTAGACTCCTGGCTCACTGTTAGGGGTGGGCCCTGTGGGCTTTGAGTCCCGTTGGGGCCCACGGTGGTCCTGAGAAGCTGCCCTTCTGCCCTGATGGACATTTGTGGGGACGCCTTCTAGGCCAGGGGCCCAGGGGCTTCCTCTGGAGAAACTTAATTGGCCTCTGAAAGTCACAAATGCCCCATTTGTGGCCTTGGTCTTGCACTCCTTCACAGTTGTTTATCCTTCCCCTACTGGGTGCCGGCCGTAAAGGTTCAGTGTGAGCAAGGCAGGCAAAGGTCCTGCCTGTCCAGATCACAAGTTGGTGAGGACCTCAGATGAGTGCATCACCCTGGAACTTAAGGAGGGCCCTGATGAGTATTACCAGATGATAAAGATGACATAACAGACAGTCACCCAACCCAGGTGTAGGGTGAATCTAGAGGAGGTGCCATCTGAGCTGAGACCTGAGGGAAAAGTAGGGGCTGGCTAGGCAAAGCGGAGGAGCAAAGGCCTCAGGAGGAGGCTGAGGTTTCTCTCAGACAGAGGAACAGCATGAAGGCATCTCAGAGGCCACAGCATTTGGCATGGTTGGGAATCTCTGAGAGCAGTATAGAAAGGGCCAAGTGAGATATGAGCCAGGTTCTGTAGGCCTCGGGTTACAGCTAATGTGCTCCGTCAGGCCAAGTCCTGGGAATGGGAGTTCAATTTAGGGACATGAAAGGGAACCACCAGGCCAGGGCCTCTGAAGAGGGGACCTCCACCAGCCCCCCACAAAGCTCCACAAGACTCCAAGACATTTACATACATCTTAGCAGGTCTCCAGTGTGATTGCCCAGCAAGATTTCTGACATGCAAGTATGATTGCATTTGTATCAGCCATGGTGTCTGGCCTCCTGTCCCTCCCCCATGGAGGGGCTGGGGCTGGCCAGCCCCAAAAAACCAATGCTTAAGGCTAGCTTGGCTAAGAGTGGACCAAGGGTGAGTTCCATGGGCCAGGAATTAGAGGAGCCAAAAGAAAGGGGGGATTCTGGGGCCAGAAAGGCAGACTGAGCCAGAACCTCCACAGGACAGCAGAATCCAGGAGAAGCTAGATACGCAGCATGAGGCAGCATGAGGCCAGTGGTTAGAGCCAGTACTTTGAAGGGAACCAGGTTAGAATCATGGAGGGCAGGGGCCTCATGATATGTCCCCTGACTGGTGAGGATGGGCTGGCCTGGATTATAGGGAATAAAAATACTTCCCCCTCTAAGTTGGTCTAACTCTTTGGTTGGGTCTATTGACCTCCTTTATTTGAACATGGGATCATTGAGGGAAGGGTTTGTGCAAAGCAGCAGCTGTGACAAAAGGACCCGTGTTTGAGGATAGGCAGATGTGATTATGAATCCCAGCCCTGCCACTTACTAGCCTGGTGGTGTTAGGTTAATGACTTAACTGCTCTAGCTTCATCTTCCTATTTTGTAAAATGGGGATAAGGATAAGGGTGTTCAGGAGGTCTAATTGACATAGTGATTGTACAGTATGGATTTTATTGTCTCCTTGTGTGATGCTTCTCCTATGCTTCTCCTATGCCACCCAGCCAGCCACCCAACCACTCCCTCCAGCCCTGTATGGGAAGGCTGCTAGGCTGGGGGGAACCCAGGCACCATGTCCGCACAACAGTCAGATCTATTTATACATTATCTATCCATCTGTCACTCTATCTATTTATCTATCATCTGCCTACCCATTTATCCATCCATCTATCATCGATCTGTATGCCTATGTATCCGTCATCCATCCATCCATCTATCCATCAATCTACTCACCCATCATCTATCTGTCCATCTATTGATCTATCCATCCATCTATCACAACCTGTCTGTCTACCTACCTACCCATTCATCCATCCATCCATCCATCATCTATTTGTCCATCTGTCAATCTCTCCATCCATCCATCACTACCTGTCTATCTATCCATCCATCCATCCATCCATCCATCCATCCATCCATCTGTAGCTTTCTTTATATATGTTTCTTAAACTAATAGGAGTCTGACTCTTGGTTAACTTAGCTTCATGATATCACCACCAGCACAGGTAGTCTGTCTCAGGTCTCTATGTTCATTTTCTCAGGGTGCCATTATAAAGTACCACAGCTTGGGTGACTTAAAGAACAGAAATGTATTGTCTCACTGTCTTGGAGGCAAGAAGTCCGAGATTAAGGTGTCAGTGGGGCTGGTGCCTTCTGAGGGCTGTGACGGAGAAAGTGTTGCAGGCCTCTCTCCTGGTTTTGATGGTTCATGGAATTCTTTGGTGTTCCTTGGCTTCTGCTGCATCACCCTGATCTCTGCCTTATCCTCATATGGCATTCTCCCTGTGTTCATATCTATCTCTGTGTCCAAATGTCCCCTTTTTATAAGGACACCTGTCATATTGGATTAGGGGCCCACTCTACTCCAGCATGATCTCATCTTGACTAATTACATCTGCTGCCATCCTACTTCCAAACAAGGCCACATTCTGAGGTACAAAGTGGTAGGACTTAGGCAGATGCATCTTTCAGGACACGATTCAACCCAGAACAGTCTCCCACTCTTTTCTCCAGCTGCCTGTGCACTTGTAAGATGGCTGTGTAGGATCATGGCCACAACGAGGTGGGGTGTGGGATATCTGAGTCAAATGAGCTGCTAGAATTTGAATCTACAACCTTGACTTGGCAGGACTCACAAAGTGGATGCACCTTATCATTTTGGGTTATTTACACCTTTATTCCCCATGTATAAAAGCATGAGAAGTACCAGAGTATCTTTAGTCCACACACCCCTGCCAGGCACTACTCCAGCCCCTGGCCGTGGGCCTCAAATACAAATTCCTCCTCCACCCTCATCCTCCCTCCTGGGTGACTGAGAATCGTGATGGTGGGAGGCGTTTGGAGACTAACATAGCCAGACAGAGACTTTCCATTTTGGAATTAGGAATCTAAGTGTTGCAATAGGACCAGAGGTTCTAACTTTGCAGGAAACCTTCGCAGAAGCGAATGTGACCCAGTTCAGATCCCCCCCCTGATTTCAGACTGTGTCTGGGCGAGTGCCTGGGAGAATGGGAGGTAACCCTCTTCCCTTGGTGGATTGGTCCAGTAATTGCCGGAGTGAAAGAGCTGCGCATAGTCTGAGAGCGGCCAGCATATTTCAATGGTCAGTTCATGGAGGCTGTAACTATGAAGGTTGCTTATGAGATGTAACTGTGTAAATGGAGGCTCCAGGGATGGTCACTGTGTCATTAAACATGCAGGCACAGAAGAGATGTTCCATTTCGGGGGCTCAGGATTCGCAGGGGTAGTTTCTGAGTGGAGGAAGCCTCTCCAGTCCTCACACGGGATGTCTCCTCTGGGTTTGGTGCTGGGGACAGAGGCCTTTGGACTGTGCCTCACGGCAAGGGCGTGGCTGTGCAACTCCTATCAGCTCCAGGGTAACTGCGGTCTCAGTGTCAACTCTTCGGAGCACATAGCTGGCCGAATGCCTTCTCATGTCACTGTACACGCAGAGCCCGCCTCCTGAGTGCCTTGTTGATTAGGGAGGCCCTTCTCTTGGATTCCAGCCAGCCACAGCTCCCCCCCACCCCCCTCCAACCTTTTCCAACTCCACCCTCGTCTCAAGAGCCCCGCTCTTTCTCCAAAGGGCCACAGCGAACCTTTGGATCCTTCCAAGGGAGCAGATCCCTGATTTTTCTAGTCTTGAGAAGAGAATACCTGACTCTTGGACAGTAATCTGCCTTTTTCCTGATGCCAGCTACCACCCAATGCATACATTTGATATAAATGATTTACTGAGGGGAGAAAACAAAAACTTCCACCTAGGTGAGCAGGAAAAGGAGTGAAACAAGGGAGGGAAACTGAAGAAACCTACCTGCCACCCTCATGTGTCTTTTCACGTGTGTGTATAGGAGAGTGTTGTGTTCATTCAGTCAGGAGACGCTGGGCTCCTGCTGTGTGCCAAGCACTGTGCTTAGCCCTGAGGGGGTTGTGGAAAATGAATCAGACACGAATCCCGCCCTGATGGATTTTGGGGGGAGCTCAGATATTTGCATAAGAGAGTGATTTCAGGGCAGAAAGCATTGTTTATTATTAAAGCAGAATGGAGATCGTGCTGTGTTTGGATCTGGCTGGGAGACTCAAGGAAGGCTTCCTGGAAGAAGTGGCATTGCAGGCCTTTGCAGAAGAGGTGGGATTTGAACCAGTGGAAATGGGCATGGGGGAAGGGAGAGCAGTCCAGCATGAAGGCGGCATGGGTCGCTCTGGAGTTGGGGTGGAGGATGGGCATGAGGCATTCAGCGTCCTCTGCCTAGAGAGTAAGGCAGCTCAGGGCTGTCGCAAACACACGTGATGCTCCAGGCCCCGTGTTGCGTTTGTGCATCTGTGCTACATGCTGTTGTGTCTGTGTTCGCATTCAGTGTCCAGTCTCGTCATGTACCTGAATTACACACCTGGATCATAGCTTGAGCACAGCTCCCAATGGGTGGCGGACCAGGAAAGGAGGACTTATTTGTAGTTCTGTGAAAACTTTCTGCCTGAATAGATTCGTGTGACATTTCAAGGGAGCACAGGGAAGGCCCTTTTTATTTGTTCTGTCCCTGGGACCAGACACATTGATAGCTCTTTTATAGGCTCTGCAGGGGAGGGAATGGCCTGGCTGTAGGAGTTTCATCTTTGTTAGCTTGAAGGGGCTTTTTAGAAAATGCCCCCGCAGACAGGCCACATCTGGAGCCAGCAGCCCACCCCGGGGCTGGGGCATTAAACCTACAATCTGATGAAGACAGCCAATTCTCCCCCTGTGCGGCCAGCTGGTTTCCCGGCTGAACACTCACACCTAAACTCCGCTGCCAAGAGGGCGGATCCGGCAGCCACTTTATTGACCATATAAAAAACAGAGTGGGGGAGTGGAGCAGAGCCGGGCTTGGGTTTTACTGCCAGTAATTGCTTGTGCTGTCCCTGTCCTTGAACAGTTCTTGATGTAAATAGCTGTCTCTGGGAGCAGAGTCTGGGTCAAGCCGGGGTAAGTGCCTGCCTGCCTCATTATGGGCAGACTCTCCGTGTGCCTGGCAGGGGCAAAGGCCTTGTACTTCTCAGTGCTGGGGGCGCGGGGACAGACGCCTCACTTCAGAGCTGGGGTGGGGGCTCTGCCCAGCCACCAATTACCTGGCACCCCCTCCCACCACTTCTGGGCTTGGCTGCCTTGCCCACACCTACCAGACTCGTCTCAGATATTGGTCAAGAAATAAGGTATATGGGGGTGCCTGGTTGGCTCAGTTGGTTAAGGGACTGACTCTTGATTTCTGCTTGGGTCATGATCTCATGGCTCAGGGGACAGAGCCTGTACCTGGCTCTGTGCCAACAGCACATGGGATGGCTGACCGCGGCTTGGGATTCTCTCTCTCCATCTCTCTCTTCCCCTACCCCCCCTCTTTCAAAATAAATAAAAATTAAAAAAAAAAAAAAGAGCATCTGGGTGGTTTGGTTGGTTAAGTATCCAACTTTTGGTTTTGGCTCAGGTCATGATCCGAGGGTCTTCAGATCCAGCCCCAGTCCAGCTTGGGATTCTCTCTTCCTCTCTCTTTGCCCCTCCCCTGCTTGCTCTCTCTCTCTCTCTCTCTCTCTCTCTCTCTCTCTCTCTCTCAAATAAATAAACATTAAAAAAAAAAAAAGAAAAATGTATATGGAAAACTGATCTCAGTGCCTTCTAATACCTGTCCCATCACACAGTCCCTGCCCCCCACCTCAACACCTGCTGCTTTCCTGGATCGTGAATTCCCAGAGAGAAGGCACTTCCTGCCCCTCCTTCTGTGTGGTGCCCGACATAACTTGGGTGCAGTATGTGTTCATCAAACGTGAGGTGAGAGAGAACCTGGGAAATGCTAGTCAGGGACCTTCTCGGCGCTCAGTCTCTTCCACTTAGCGCTGACATGTTTTTGAGCCTTAGTTTCCTCATCTGTGAAATGAAAGGAACAGGATCCACCTGGGTGGCATGGTGAGCATTAGCCAGTATGCTTCGCAAAAATTGCTAGGAAGTGCTTTTATTGCCTTCCATCTACTTGCTAAAAGATACGGTCTGAGACACAGAAGAACCGCTGGTCCCGAGGTCAGGCCACCATTTCCTGGCTGTAAGGCCTAAAGGACGTTCCCACCCCTCGGTGGGCCTCAGTTTCCTCGTCTATAACACCACAAAGTTAAGAAAAATGGCATGTGAGGTCCTTTCTAGCCCTATTTGTGGTTCTAATTAAATCATTAAGCGCCTGTCACCCACATCCTGAGTCACCAGTCACGGCGCACATAATCCCAAATAGTGGCTAAAGCAAAGGTCATTTTTATTTGATTTACAAATGCTTTGCTTATTTTGTGGTAGATTGTACCCTCCATGCTGCATTTTGCTTCTGCAAATACTGAAGGTTGTTTGCATCTCTTGAGCACAGCGAAGGTTGTGGACAGGGAAGGGGTGACGGCATGCCCTCAGGGGACAGAGGTCAGTCCCTCTGGCCGATTGAGTCTGGAAGAGGCCCTTCCCCCACCCCCTCCTATATTGCTTTGTGGAAGAGGGGAGATTTCGGGATGAGTGAAAATAGGGACCGTGAGGAGCAGAATTAATTGCCGAAAGGACAGGATCTGCGGTTCAACTTTCTATGTCGGAATCTCCACGATACCACCTACCGTTCCGGGTCTCAGTTTCTTTATCCGTAAAATGGGGCTGGTGGTGATGGTACCTACCTCAGGGCTGTTGTGAGGATTAAATAAAACACAACACTCGAAGAGTGGGTGGCACATCACCTGGCAGTAATGCTGTTGCTGATTATGCTTACGGCTGGGGGACATTGCTTAGGGGAGGCATGGCGTAGGTGCAGACTGGGATTGAAATTGGGGGGCCCAGACACTGGGGAGAGATGCAGTATGACCTGGGAGGGAGGGAGGAAGGGGGAAGGATGGCTGACCATAATAGGTGGGTGTGGGCCGGGAGGAGGACCCTGGCTCAGAACAACGGGTGAGGGGGTCCCCAGAAGGAGGATGACCAAGGAAGGGAGACCATGAGGCCTCTGAGGTCTGTCTTCTGAGCACTTTCCTTCGATTATATCTTCTAAGCAGTCATATCAGGTGGTTTTAGCCTTTTGTTGTCGTTGTTATAAAAATCGCAGCCAAATGGGGTCTGGTGTCTGGGCCAGCCAGGGTCCCCCAGAAACCCCACCAGCCAAGAGGGACTAGAACTTGGCTCTCCAGCCCCAAGACTGTGTCACTGCCACTCTGATGCTGATGCTTGGTTACCCAAAAATCACACACCTCAGGAAATTTATTTTCTCTGTCTGACCTGAGACCTCCATGCATTTCTTGAGGTGAAGGTTAAACCCCCAGGGAAGAGAGATTTCACGAGGCCTGTAATTCTTCACCAGCCTCGTCAGCTCCTCAGGTACAAGCTGCGGGAGAGCTCAGGTCTGAAGACTTAGAAGGAAGTATGTTTCCACCAGGGGCCTGAGCTGACAGTTCCTTTCCCCTGGAGAGGCTGGCAGGCCTTGCCTATTCAGGGACTTCTCAGCAGGCGCCCTCGGCTTGTCCCCCCACCCTGGCCTGGCAGGGAGGCCTTGGAGGGGAGACGTGATGAGGTCTATGGCTTTCTCCAACATTCTCCGTGCCAGTGAGATAGATGAGTTCTCGTCTCCAGAGCACACACTGCCCCACCTCCCTGCCTCCGCCCCACTTCCCTCCCGCCTGCCTGGGAACACTCAGAGCCCCTATCCACCTACTCACAACCCCCAGACCCCTGCTGACCAGAGAGGGAGAGAGAGCTTGAGTTTGCAGCCTGGCCAGGAGAAGGCTTCTGGATGAGTCATTTGCTGTCCTTGACTTGGCAAAGCATGTACAGAAGAACGGACAGTAACCAGCTGTTCTCCATGCCTGTGAAGGAATGAGCAAGTGAAATTGGGTTTAAATAAAAGCAGACACAACTATATGTGTGTATGTAAAATTGACCATCAGATGATGAACTACAGAATTGACTCTGTGGACCTTCCAGAAGGAGAATAGCATTTGGGGTTGGAAGAGCCAGGGACCTTGCGTCTCCCAGCCCGTGCCTTCATCTGTACAAAATAAGAATACTTTGCCCCACATAGGCTGCAGGGCCGCTATGACCCCAAAGGAGGTAGCATGTGTCCCAGCTTTCTGTCAACCATGAACACAACAAATGTCAGTTGTCATGCTGTTAATAATGCCAGGCATAATGGTTGCTTGCATTGAGAATGGTTTAGAAGGTCACTGACCTGAAGACAGAAGACTGGGCCAGGTGAGCCCTTGGGGTCCCTCTGATTCTAGCATCACTCTCTGTGTCCCTCTGCCTTTGTTATCAGAGGAGATGGGGCTGCTGGGAAACAAAGGAGGAAATGAGAGCGTCTGGTGGAAAGGGCCTGAGGTATCTAATCTTTGGGGCTTAGAGACTGTGATTGGAAATGGCCAGGGCATCAAGATTCCTCCTATCTAGACATCAGTGCCCCTCGGCCCCTCCCTTCCCTCAGACTTTCCAGCAGGAGGCAGGAAGGGCCCCTGCCATTCAGACATGTCCTCAGGTGGTACCAGAAGCTTCCCCCATCCTTGATCCAGGGAGATTGCATTGTGGTGTCTGCCCTGGTCTGGGCACCTTTCCCTGGCCAGGCATTGCTTCCTGGGCGTTGGCAACTGGCAGTGTTAGTGATCGCAGAGTAATGTGCCTCATCCATCAGAGGGGCCGTCTGCTGATGGGGTGCCCTCTGTACTCCAACCCCGGAGTCCCAGCTCTGCACACAGACCTGGTGTCTGGATTCCTGTCATTCATCCTAGCCACTGGCCTCTGCCCTCCTGCTTGGGGACTGGGTCATTCCACAGCAAAATAAGAAACTAGGGGCACAAACCCAAGATTACAGGTGTAGCCTAAGAATGGACCTTTATATTTTAAAATCAGGTATTTAGTGAGCACATGCTATGTGTCCTGCACTGTGCCTGGATCTGAGAGCGACACAGAAATGTGAGACATCGTCTCCGTCCTTGGAGATCCCCGCAGGAGAGTAGGAAGACAGCATTTATTCCTGACTTCTGTAGAAGCTTCAGTGAAGAAAAACATAACGATGTGATCAAATATATCTTAGTAATGTTAATAAGCAGTGTTTATTAAGTGTGCAGTAGGTATGTGTTAGGCACTTTACATGTATTCTTTCTTTTCATCCTATAATAATCCTATAAAGTATGTGGGCATTGTTATTAGCTCTATTTTACAGATAAGGAAACTGATATTCAAAGACATTACAAAAACTTGCCAGACATGTATGAGAATGCTTGTTTCCCACACCCTTATCAACAAAGCAGATTGTCAAACTTCAGGATTTTTGTCTGAGAGTTGAAAAAACGGTACCTCATGGTAGTTTAAATTTGCACTTCTGTGATGATGACTGACATGTGGCTTTTCTTCATATGCTTTATAGTCATTTAGATTTTCCTCTTCTGTGTCCATTCTAAAAATTGGAATTTTTTTTCTGATCAATTTCTAGAAGCTACTTTTTGTTTATATAAATACAGATAAATATCTTCCCATTTTGTCATTTGTCTTTTAATCTTGAATATGTTGTCTTTACAGAATTATTTTATATAACCAAAAATTTATTTTTGGAATAAATCCAGCTTCTGGATTCCAGATTAGTTAAGAAGGGCTTCCTGTGGTCTCTTTAGGTAATAAATTGCATTAAATATGGGGGATTGGACATTGGTATCTATTTCTCATTTCTCCTTGAAAACCCAATGAAATGATAGTAGAGGTTTTGTTTTGTTTTGTTTTGTTTTGCAGTAGGAAACATTTTATTCCCAGGCGCTAAGCAGCCCTGTGGCCACCAGCCAAGAGCGTCTAGACTGGGCAAGGCCAGTCCTCATGGCCCAGCCCTGGGAGGCAGGGACTGGCAGTCTGGGTTTGTTCCAGAAGGGTTTTGGCAGAGACAGAAGCATGCGGGACAAGGAGGGGTTACTCCTTCCGGAATCTCAGGCACTTGTTAGCTGGCATGTCCACCGTCTTCTCCAGGAGCAGGCCACTGGCTTGGCCCAGGTCCTCTGGGAGGACCGTGTCTGAAGTCCCTACTCCAGGCTCCTGCATCTAAGGGCTAGTTCAGAATCTTCATTACTTTGTGGAGTGATCTTGCCGTTGGTTTCATAGGGCCAGTAGGTGATCAGCGGCACCATGGGTTTCAGCAGGTGCCCTGCTGCTCTGAAGAGCCCCTTGGTGCAGTTCGGGGGGCTGATGTGGATCACACTGATGCCAAGCAGCAGGTCCAGTGACCGTGGCAGGATCCCGCCCCATTGCTCCCAATCCTGGCTCATGTCCAGGTATAGCAGGGCCATCACGTGGGATGGCCCTGAGCCTGAGTGGTGGCAGAGATTCTGCTGTCCAGGCAGCGCTGGTCCATGGCTGCCATTCGGTGTGGGGGCGGGGGGGAGGCCTGCGCGAAGTGGACCCTGAGCTGGTCAGGGCCCGAGGCCACCTTGTGCCCATGGACACCACACACGCACAGGATGGGCTACTTGTTCCTCTTGGCAGCCGCTGTCACCAGCAGTGCAGCCAGCCTGCCAGGAGCGTAGTCGGACCTAGTGAAATGTGTGTGTGTATGTGTGTGTGTGTGTGTGTGTGTGTGTGTGTGTGTGTGTGTGTGTGTTTTAAAGATAGAAACCTACAAGGACAAATAAATTGAGAGAAGAGAAAGTAGCAGATAAGTAGTTTCAACAGATTTTTTTGCAGATGGAAGGTGGATGGAGGAATGGTAAATGCTGTAGGAAAGTGAAGAAACCCACAGCCCAGATGCAAACATGCAAGGATGAGAAAGGAACCTTCTCTTTCTCTCAAAACTCAAGGAAAACTCTGGCCTTGGGGATGGGGAAGAAAAGGATACAGCAGCTAAATCTAGGACTGGGGGGGTGGTGGTTTAAAGTTTTGATCTGATGTCTAAGATCTCTACCTCATGCAGCCAGGTGACTCCAGAGCTAATGCAGGGATCAAACGAAGGACATAAAATGTATGTATCCCTGAAATAAAGTAGGATTCTATAAAAGAAATAATCAAAATATGAGCAAGAACTTTTGCACCTTAAAACACAGGGCAGCAGAAAATTTAAAACATAATAATTTTGGAAGATAAAATCAAAGAAATCTTTCAAAAGGTAAAAAGACAAAAAGAAAAAAGGGGGAGGGGTGATAAAATTGAAACATCAGTCCTACATTTTGGTTCATAGGAGTTCCAGAAAGAAAGAAGATAAAAATTGAGGAGAGAAAAGTTGTCAAAGAAGATAATGTAAGGACCCTTTTCAGAGTTGAAGAGCAAAAATCCTCAGGTTGCCAGTCATCAAGTGTCCAGCTCTTTGAATAAAGAAAACTCACATAAAAGCATATCATTGGGAAATCCTGGAGCTTCAGGGGGTTAAAAATAAAAGGCCTAAAAACTTCCAAAGGATGTTTGGGGCGCCTGGGTGGCTCAGTTGGTTGAGCGTCAGACTTTGGTTCAGGTCATGATCACACCGTTCATGAGTTCAAGCCCCGTGTCAGGCTCTGTGCTGACAGCTCAGAGCCTGGAGCCTGCTTCAGATTCTGTGTCTCCCTCTTTCTCTGTCCCTCCCCTGCTCATGCTCTCTCTCTCTCTCTCTCTCAAAAATAAATGAACATAAAAAAAAATTAAAACTGTCATAAGGATGTAATTGTCTACATGCAAAAGATTAGGTGTCAGAGTACCTATCTCAATAGTAACACTGACATACTTTCAAAATTCTGTTGGAAAAATATTTCATCCTAGAATTCTGTATCCAAACTATTAGTCAAGAGTGAAGATAAAGACATTTTTAGGAATTCAGGGATGCATATTATTTTTAGGGCATTTTTCTTGGGGAACCACTGTAGGGTTTGCTCCTATGAAATGAGAAGGAGACTAAGAGAAAATAGCAGTTGTAGCACAACAGTGGTGGGGGGCGGGGAGATCCTGAGCCTGGAAAGCAGCCAGACCAGATGAGAGCAAGGGGACAGAGGGTTCCAGAAATGGGATCTGTAGGGGTGAAAAAGTGGAACTGGTTATTTAGAAATATAGAATATATTATTAATGGACATAGTATAGAGGTATCAGAATGTATGAAATAGTGAAAGGTTCATGGACAACCAGGCTGATTTTTTAAAAATTGAGATAATAATTAACTCCAGGTAAAAAGAAAAGTTGTATATATAAATATAAATACTTATATTTATATATAAGTTGATATTTATTTATTTGTGTATATATAATATATACATTATATATACATTGTGTGTGCATGCGTGTGTGTGTGTGTGTGTGTGTGCATAATACATATCTTGTCCAAGCATAAATTGCAGAGCCCAAATTCAAAGCTGAAGCTGTCTGATCCCAAAGTTGGTGCCTTGCAATCTTATAGGGTAACAGTGTGTAGAGTAACTGTGTGACCTTAGTAAGCCACCTCCTGGGCTTCAGTTTCCTCACCTATAAAGTAAATAGGCTACACCAGAAAACACAAACCATACATGAAATGATAGAAAAATTTGATCATGTCAAAGTGAAAAATGTTGGTATGACAAAAGAGAGCATAAAAAACGATTAAAAAACAAAACTATGGACTAGGACGGCAGTTAGCAGACTGGCCTGACTCAAATTTGGCCCACCACTTGCTTTTATAAATAAAGTTTTATTGGAACACAGCCACTCCCATTCACTTATGTTTTGTCTGGCTGTTCTTGCACTACAAAGGTGGAGTTGAGCAGTTTTGACAGAGATGGTATCGTGGGCCTCCAAAAGTAGAAAATATTTATGATTTGTCCCTTTACAGAAAAGGTTTGCCAACCCCTAAACTGGGAGATTTTCAAAATGTATGTAAACAGCAAGAAATTAAGACCTAAAATATATAAAGTAAGTTGACAAATCGATATGAAAAAGACAAAAGAGAACACAGGTTTAAGGTGGGAAAGAAAGGCAGTAGATGGTGATGTTGATCTCCAGGCAGAGTGCCTCTGAAGGAACCGGGGGGTTCCTGGGCACAGATAGTCTCCAGACCCCAGCCTGGGACCTCACACACATGTGGCCACAGAACCCTGGTGAGGGAGTGAGGCTTCCCCTGGGCACTGCCTACCTGCTGCAGGGACTGTGGCAGGGATTTGTGAGTCCTGCCAGCGGGCGGTGGGGAGTCTGCTCCTCGTTTTAAGGACAGCAGTGCTTTGCTCATTCCCTGCTCAGAGCTTCTGTAAGCCTCTCGCTTGTCATTCCCAGTGCCCTTGGGAGAGAGTCTAATTGTTGCAACCATTGTATATAAAAAGATATGTCCTGAGAGCAATACCTTCGGTGGCTTGTTGCTTTCCAATTTGCCTTAATTGGCTCGTGTGTTGGCTGGCTGATTTTCAAGGGGCAGCAGGAAGAGAACTCTTCCTAAGTGGGAGGGGGCACTGGGGCCATCAGCTCCCTGTTCATGCTTTTTCAGCCAATTTAGCTTAATCCTGGGAGCCAGCCACTGAGGAGTGGCTGAGTTCTTGGCAGCTGGGCAGGAGGGAAACAAAATTAACCTGGGTTTGTGAGCTCATACTTTAGGTTCAAATATGCTCTATTTATCAGCCAAATAAACTCTGAGCATCAGTGCCTACTTACAAAATGAATGATAATAGTTGTAGTCCAAGCACCAAGTACACTCATCTGGTAAGGTTGACATGTTTGTTTTATCCAGGAAAAAAGCATGCATAAAATGTCCATTGGTGAAATAGTTTTGACATGTCATGGCAAGTTGGGAATGGGGTGGGAGGAGCAGAGAGCAATGCACGGGAACTTGGGGATCCTGCCAGCGCGGGCAGTGAAACTTCCACCACCACCAGGCAGACCACTCTGGTTCTACTTCCCTCCTTTCATTATGCAGTGACTTCCCCGCATACCTGAGGACCAGCCTACCCAGGCCTGAGGGGTTCCATTCCTGCCCCTAAGACAGCTCATTTAAGCTTCTCCTGTTCAGAGCAGGGCTCTGTCTTGGCCCTTCTTGGGCTCACAGGACGAAGATGGTCATCTGCCAGGCTTCATCTGGGCAGCTCTGTGTCCACATGCCCACGTCTGAGCTCCTGTGGTCTGGGTGGCGGGACTGCCCTTCCCACTGAATCGGTGACCCGGGGGGCCAACATTCACTGATCATCAGGTGGTGCCATGAGCTGTGTGCACCTTAGATCTCATTTAATTCACCCACCCACCCTGGGGAGCACGTTGCTCTCTCTACACCAGGTACAAGAATGACACAGAGAGACCAGCTTTGGAGAGGAGAAGGTCCACAGCATAGAGACAGAGCGTGCAGGCCGACATCTGGCCTGGAGACTCAAGCTTACCTTCCATGTGTCTGTTACATAGGCTGGGAGGTGAGAATGGGGAAAGGAAAGTGACTCCCACTTTCAAGTCCCTGTTTTCTTCTCCCTGGTGAGAATCCAGGAGGAGGAAGGGCCTCGAAGGGTCTGCAGGCTGGATGGCAGGCAGGTGCCATAGCCCACAGGCTCCAGTTTCAGACAAGGCTGAGCTCGGCCCCTCTCTCACTGTGTACCCTCTCTCGACCTCAGCCTGCTTATCTGTGTAACGGGATTACAAGAGTGGCTACCCCGTGGGGTTGTTGGGACTCACTGAAATAATGTGTGCAAAGTGTTTAGGACAGCACCTGACGGACAGGGAGAGCACAGCGCCTAGCAGCCACTGTCATTTTCAAATGATTCTGGGCCCCCTCTGTGGGTGCAGCCCTGGCTTGCTCCCTTCCGTGGTTTTGGTACTTGAGTGCTCACTTCTCTGCCACGTCTTGTCTGCCCTTTCTCTTGCTGTTTCTTATTTCACCCTCCCTGTGAGGCCCTTCTGCAAGGGCTGCTTCTCTTTCTCTTCTGCCTTCTGTCCATCTTGTCCTGTTCTGTTCTGTCTGTTCCCCTTTTAGGGCCTCTGTCTCTCTCAGAAGCCCGGTTCCCCTGGAACAGAGCAGGCATCCTCATGACAATTTCTCTTGCTTCCACCGGATCCCATGGCCCCTTTCTTGCCCCCTGGGGATCTCCATAGCCTTGGGGGGGGGGTGGTCAGAACAGACCAGTGGGACCGGTTTTGTTGCACTTTTGCCACCTCTGCCCTGTGTCCCCGAGAAAGCCAGGGATCCTGCAGCGTCCCTGCTTCAAGTCCGTGGGCGAGCATAGGCATGGGATGGAAGGAAAGATGGTCCAGATGTTCAGCTTCTGGGGCAACTCAAATGCCAAAAGTTGTTCCTGGAGTGAAAGCTTCGTCATAGAAACGCTGAGAAACTGAAGGCCAGATTCTGCAGCCTGACAGCTCAGCCTTCCTTTGTTGTATTGGATTCGGGAGCAATTTCTGCCATCTGTATATGGAAATAAGGAGATACAATCCGTAAGCTGTCTCTCTGAGTGCCATGTGCTTACGATGGTCTTGTGTGAAAAAAGTCACAGAGAGAAGGGGGTGGAAGTGGTGTAGCCACTTGATAGGCAGCACAAAGCCCTTAAATGTTGCACTGGCTGTGTCCTGGCAGGAAATTGCCTCTCCCAGAGGCACTGATGTGGTTGACCCCACCTGGTGTGGGGGCATGGCTGATGGGACAAGAAAAGGGTGCTTGGCCTTTGGGAGATTGCACGGCCAGGTCCAGCATAGATCCGCAGGCTAGGAGGAGAGCACAGTCCCTCCCTCCATGTGGGTGAGTGGCAGCGGCACGAGTGTGCAGTCTGCTCAGTCAGGCTGGTGCTTTTATGTGAATGTGCAGCTGGGGAGACAAGTTATTGCACTTGCTCCGTAGGAGTGAGGAGTCGTCTGGGATTGAAAACACACATCCCGTGTCTGCACTTGGTAAAAGGGCCTTCTGGGGTTGCAACAGAGGTGGGTGGGTGCGTACTCCTGAGGGCTGAACTGCCTTCTCAGCCCTCGGGCTTGGAGCCTGGTCCCACCCGGTAGGGAGGCAGCACTGGGTGTGGGTAACTGACATTGGTCATACTTTACCATTATCCCATTAACCCTCAAGGGCTTTCAGTGCTCATCCCGGGATAAGCACAAGACCTGGTGCAAGTAGGTGTCTTGCCCACGTTCCCTGTGTTCAGTCGCCAGCAAAGTCCTCTTAGCCCCAGGTGCTCAGCTCTCTCCAGAGCCCTGGAGACCTCCCCAGGGCAGCTTTCGGAGCCCTTCCCAAGGCTCCTTTGCTCTGGAATCTGCAGGGATCCCAGCCCTGGTGGCAGAGCTTGAATATCAGCCAGCTTGGGCTCTGGTCACAGTTCTGTAGACTAATTGAGTAAACAACGAAGGACCTAACCCCTCTGAGCCAGAGTCCTTCATCTTTGAACGAGGGGTAATAATAGTTCCAACCTCTTGGGCCTGCAGTTGGGAGTTAGATAAGGCATGTAAACGCTTAGCACTGGAACTGGCTCAGGCGACGGCTGTGAGTCACACAGGCCACAGCTGGGCAGGGGGTGATTCATCCAAAGACCGGGTGTTTCTAAGACAGATTTGGGTGAAAATCTGTGTCCTCCTCCCCTGCACAGACCTTGTGCCTACTGTTTTCTGGAAGCTTTAGGAACAACAGATCCTCTGAATGATGGGAATAGACTGAGCAGAGAGGAGGAAAGAAGGGGACCCCCAGTCCTTGTAGCGAAGAGAACCAAGAGAAAATCAAGGCCTTGACGAGCCCTTACAGGCTCCAGAGAGAGGAGCCAAGGTGCTAGTGACACTGGCAAAGGTGACATTAGCCAGGGTCCCCAGCCAGCCCCTACAGGCAGTCTGTGATGAATAAAACAGACTATGAACACCAGGTGGGGACTCAGTCCTCTCCTTCCCACGCACTGCTCCATTTCAACTTAAACTTTTTCCCCCTTGGCTCCTCTCCCTGCTGCACTGAGGGTCCAGTTGGGAAAACAGAAATTACAACCACACTAATTGTTAGGAGAAGATTTAAATCAGGGAATTGGTGTTAAAGGCTGAAAAAGGGAAAAGATGTTAAGGACGCCCAGAGACTAAGAACTAGAGGCAGCAGGGGCGCCTGGGTGGCTGTTGTTTGAGCGCCAGACTTTGGCTCGGGTCATGATCTTACGGTTCGTGGGTTCAAGCCCCTCCTCAGACTCTGTGCTGACAGCTCAGAGCCTGGAGCCTGCTTCAGGTTCTGCGTCTCCCTCTCTCTCTGCCCCCCTCCCCTGCTCACACTCTGTCTCTCTCTCTCTCAAAATTAAGCAAACATTAAAAATAATTAAAACAAAAAGAACTAGAAGCTGCAGCAGCTCTCCCACAGATGGGAACACAGAGAGAGGCATTATCACATCCAAGGAGGCTGGAGGAGGCCTCCGCTTTCCTCGAGGGGCACTCTGTGCTGCTAGTGTTCACACCTCCAAGGAGAGGCGCTGCGTCCCTGGTGCCAAGACATCTGAGACACCCCCGGGGCTTGTCCCCCAGCTCTGGGGCTGGGACCTGATTTGGGGGTGCGCAGGGGGTGAGGAGCGCCACGGAGGTGTGCTCTGACCAGCACGTGCACAGGGGGGCTACTGCTGGTGCCCCGGGGAGCAAGCAGAGCTTGCTTGGGGAACACCACAAGGGGCCTCTGGGGGGTGGGGCTCAACTGACCACTGCTGATCGCACAGGAAGTACAGGAGCTGTGAGCAGGGAGGAGGCTTCTTCCCTCCTCCCCCTGCCTTGCAGTCCTGCTGGGGCCCCTGCCATGGGCAGAACCTAACTAGAAGCCAGCTGCCCAGGGAGCCTGGGAAACGTGGGTGGCCAGCTCCCAGCTCCAGCATCTCCAAACAGAGTATGGAGGGTGGATTTGATGCCGATTATCAATAAGTAAATAACTGAGGCCTACAGCACGCGCACACACACACGCACACGCACCCTGGAGTGTGCTGTCTCCTTTTAGCCTCATGGTGTTCCCCAAGAGATCTAGTAAAGAGTATTATTGCCAAGTGATAAAGACAAAACCAAAGACCAGAGAAGTTCATTGATCTGCCCAAGTCAGACAGTCAATCACCAAACAGTCATGGAATATCTGCAGGATGCCAGGCATTGTTGTAGCTCCGGGGCCACAACAGTGAGCAAGACAGAGCCTGTCTCAGCAAGGACGCTGGTATTGCAGCTGGTGGTATGGGGATAGGGGGAGTGGGGAGATGATCAAAGCACACTGGAAGACAGGTAGGCACACCAATAATCTTAGGCACCGAAAACAAATGCTGAGCGCAGTGTGAACACGTCAGGTGTTATGGGGGGAGGCAGGGGTTAGGAGAGGTCGACGCCCCAGGGGATAGAAATAGCAGCTGAATACCAAGAACCCAAGAGCATGGCCAGTGGCCATTTCAAGTCACCCTCACCTCTGCAAACTGGGAGCTGTGCCCCTCCCCCACCCTGCTCCCAGTGGGAAAGTTCTTCATCAAAACACACCATGCAGAGCAGCGAGTCTGCGGGCACCTCTGAGTGGCTGCTGTGGCGAGGCCAGGTAAGGGGAGCACAGGGCTTGAGCCGTCGGAGACAGGGCCGGGGCCTCAGCTCAGGAACCAGTGGTTGGCCTCTCCCAGGGGCAGAGTGGTAGTGGCCCAGCCCGTGCCCCAGTCCATGGCTGAGGAAGGGGGCCGTGGCAGCCAGTCCAGCCTCAGCTTGGTAGGGATTGTGAGAATATGATAGAGGCACACGGGGTCTTAACCACCTCATGGACTCATAGGAGAGGAAAGGCAATGGACTGTCACTTCCCAAGGGGAAGGCTCTTTTGTTTTCTTTACATGCGGACCAACCACCTCATGCGTATTGTCTGTCTGCCCGTATTCAGTAGACACTGCATAAAGACTTTGTGAATGGCTGATCAGAGCTGTCTCCTCATGGAACGAGGTTTTGTAGAGAGTGTCCTCTCTCCTTATGACAGAGCATGAGGCTTAGGGCCACAGCGAGGAATTCAGGTTAGGTATCAGGAAGGAAGTCCTGAGCGTGGGGAAGCTTGGCTTGCTCTCCTGACGGGCAGGGGCACTGCCCAACTCCAGGGTTGATTCACGTGGTTTGTCTGGTGTCAAAGAACTGGGCCCCTTTCCAGCTCTGGGATCTGGGCCTACAGCTGCAGACCCATAGCCGAGTTCCTTCCTAACAGGAGGAGGGGACCTGGCATGGCTGTGCTCCCCACCAGTGTTCTTCCTGCAGGCAGAGGGCTCAGGCAGCACAGACATAAATACCAGAGGGCCAGGAAGAGCTATTTTTGTCTTCAGATCCAGTGCCTCAAGGCCTCTAACTAGGATGGGACTCCGGACTGGGGAGGGGGACTGTGATGCCTGGTGCCCAGGAGGGAAACACAGAGCAAAAGAGAGTGGGTGTAGCTGGTGAGGGGCTCCGTGTGTACACATAGAGCTGGGGCCAGCTCTCCAGACGAGCCCACATGCTTCATTCAGGGTGCTGTGCTGGCAGCTCCTGAGGGGGCACAGGCATCTGGGGGCTCATCAGAGAGAACTGGCCCTCACTCTGACATTGTCCCAGACCGTGTCCTGCCTCTGCCCACCCTGGTGTGAGACACTTCACTGTGCAGACAATTCTGATGATACATCTGTAGTTTAGATGTGACTGAGATGCTGTGGACACCTCACGGAGGGCAGAACTGACAAGCTTCCTTGACAGTAGAACAGCTGCACCCAGTGAGCAGTGGGCCCCCCCCTGGACTCCTGGACTCGATGGTGTTGAGATTCAGCATCCTAAAATGGAGGTGTTAACCACACAGTAGAAAATTGTTTATTGAGATGGTCAAACCCTAGAATAATCTAAATAGTGAAATTGTTACAACCATTATTTTACACAACTAGATGATTGCATGAATCTAAGAGCTGTTTGCTCTAGAGCCTAGTGCATGGGACAGTGCAGCTTGCCGGCTGAAGCGGTGAGTGTCCCAGCAACCCAGTCACATGCCACAGACAGTGTGCCACGGATCATGAAAGATGACAGTGATGTCAGAGCCAGCTTTCTAGGAATGTGCAAGTTGTCAGGATTCACAGTTGTTTGTCCATTTTGGTAGAAAACACCTCTTTTGAAGTGTAGGATAACAATTATGCAAATATATGCTTTGTATCAGAGTCTTTAATCCAGAAAAAATGAAGAGAATGCAGCCAGCAAGAAGACGCTGGGATGGATGAATCTCTCTTTCATTATTGTCCCCTCCGGGTGGTGGGAAGTACACAGTGGAGAGACATGAATCCAGAGGACATCGGGTGTAGATTTACCTGGGTGAATGACTTCTGTGTCCACCTTGGGAGGCTGTGAGGAGTCACTGATGTGGTCAAAGCAATTAGCCCCAAATCTGGTGCTTTGTTGAATGGCTGGTTGGCATTAGCCACTGTTGGGCTTGAAGGCTCAGACGAGGAAGTGAGGAGAAGCACTGGAAAGAGACTCAGATGCAAGATGGTGGTAGTAAAATGTTGACCCTTCAGTGCCTGCCCTGAGCTGTCCCTTCTCTCATGGGCTCCCCTTGCTGCGGTCTCAGGGCAGACCCTTTCTCCTATTTCCCATTGCCCTTTGCCTCGGGTCAGAAAGCAAAGAGAGTATTCACCCTATGTCCAGGATGGAAAGAAACAAGAAGACAATGTGAGCAGGATTGTGTGGAATAATATGGCTGAAGGGGCATGGGGAGTGGGCATCTGCTCAGAGAAGTATTTGGTGGGTTTGATGTCTGCAGATTCCAGGTCACCTTCTACTTTTTTAAGTTGTCATGTGGAATAATGAGACCACATCATGTTAACACAATTTCACAAATCACGATTAGTGTGTCCCCAGACAGGAGGGAGGCATTATGGAGGGTGTATTGGAGGCTGAACCCTGGTTCACCGGTCTTAACCCCTTGGTATCTCTGATGCAAGAGGAAGGAGGTCCAGTTGGTCGGGCTTTGAGTCTTATCTCCACCATTTGCATGCCCTTAGGTAGTCATTGACCTTTCAAGGCTCAGTTTCTAATTTGGAAAGTGGGGATAATGACTGTGCCCAGCCGCCAGGGTCGCTGTAAGAATGGCACGAGATACCACACGTCTGGCATGCCAGACATTCTCCATCGGCGTCTGCGCTTCCACCGGCACTGCGGCCACAAACACGTCTTTCTCCATTGGTGGCATGTCTCCCTTTTGCCATTGCATGTGCTGTCCCCTGTCTGAAACCTTCACTCAAATTCTTTACCCCTTTTTTTAAAATTTATTTTTGAGGGAGGGGGGCAGGAGGGGCAGACAGGGAGGAAAAGAGAGAATCCCAGGCAGGCTGTGCACCTGCACAGACATGATCATGACCTGAGCCGAAACCAAGAATCGGACGCTTAACCGACTAAGCCACCCAGGCGTCCCCCTGAATTCTTCACCTTTGACACCTGACTACTTCCAGCTCCTCCTTCCAGAATCCTCTCAAGGGTCGCCCCCACCAAGAATGATAATACACTTAACTCAGCAACCATTAAATGTCAAACGCTCTTTTTAAGGGTTTTGCTGCTACTGTCCAACTTCACCCTCACGAGAGCCCTGCGAAGCCAGTCATGTCATCTGCTTGCACAGGTGAGGAAGCCAAGGCACAGGGAACACGACCCCAACTCTGTCTGATTTCTGGAGCTGGTGCTCAGCCCGTCACTCCTCCCTGACTATACCGCCAGTGCCCACCCTCCCCACCACCCTGGCCTCCGCGCCTTCTGTTGAAGCTGTGTTTGCCAGTCTGTCTCCTGACAAGCCGGCACCCCTGGGAGGGCAGAGCCAGGCTTCATTCTCTCTAGCCACAGGTGCTGGCAGCACATGGGCTTAGCTCAGTGAGGGATGACTGGCTCTCGTCCTTCTGGAAGCCTTGACCCCTCCCTGAAGCTCAGGGCCTCCCTGTTCTGGGCAGTCCACGTGTTCATGCTGCTGTGGAGAGAAAATGCAGCACTTGATTCCATAATGAGCCATTCTGAGGGGGTTAAGAACTGGCCTTTTCAAAAAGTGAAACCCAATCCACCTCCTTATCAAATCAGTCCATCTCCACTTTGTTTTTCCATGTTTTCAGTTTGTAAATGGCCCGGTTTGTTAACCTTCATGTTTTATGCTCTGCCATAAAACCAGGCAGGGCTACTGGTGGAGGGGGCTGGTGGGAGAGGAAATGATGAGGAAGGTCATGTCACTAGGGCCTGGAGGGACCTCAGGGTGGGATCAAAGTGGCTTGGGTCCACGCCAGCATGGGCCCCTGCTCTGGGAGAAGAGGCCTGCCTCCCCTTGTCATGGAGCAGCAATGTGTGTATACCTTGCTGCGTGCCCTGCTTGCAGTCGCCCGGCTCTGTGCCCTCCATTCCAGACAGCAAACCGCTTTTTGTCAGATCAAAGGAAGGAGGAGCCAAAAGTGATAGCAGGGCCTATCAGACCCCTTTCAGTCATCCTTCAGGGACCAGGGGCTCCTCGGGTCTCCCTAGGGTCACCCCTCTGCCCCTCCTCAATCCCAGGCAGCACACAGGAGGGCCGAGCCTGGCTGGAAGTGTGGGCTCCGGCAGAGAGGTACAGGGCGGGGACTGGGGTGCTGTGTGGCCGCACTCCCGTGTGAGCATGCGTGCACACACGGAGGATGGCAGCGTGGCTGTGACCTCACTAGTCATCAACCCAAGGGTTCTGAGACCCCAGTCAACAGATCTGGGTCAGGCTGCCTGCGTCAGAATCACCTGGGTTCTTGTTGCAAATGCTGGTTTCTGGCTGTGCTGCGAGAAATCCTCACTCAGTAGTTACAGCCTCTCCCGGAGGTTTGAAGTACAACCAGATTTGCGACGTTGATCTGGTCCAGGACCAGACTTACCCAAGTAAGTCTGTAAGTAAGGACCTGACTTAGCCAAGGTCCACAGCAGCTGGTCAGTGGCCGGGTTGGGACCCCTCCAAGCCTGTGTGCTTTCTACTGTTTATACATGTTTGGGATTGGGGGCATGTGTCTGAATCTAATAGAAACCAAACTAAATTCCTTTTGGTTTATCTGTAATTTTCTATGATTCATGCTTAGTCTTTGTTCATTTATGTAAACCACTGAGAATTGACATTATGTGTATATTTTTATTTCCAATCTGAGCTCTTTCAAGTAACTGGGCTTCCACTCGGGTGTCCTCCCCTCATCCTCTGTGCCATCAGGGCTCCAGGTGGTCCATTCCCCTCCCCATTCTGTCTTTCCCCTACTTGTGCGGCTAGGACCCTCTCGCTCTTGCTCAGTGGCCCGAGGGAACTACTGCTCCCCTGGGCCTGGTCTGGGGCTTGGAAAAGGCTTGGGCTTGAAAGGGGCTGGACCCTCCTTGAATGAAGCCCAGAAGAAGGTCGGTGGCCCTGACTCACCTCCGATTCCAGGGGGATTGCTTTTTCAGACACATCTGAGATAGCGGCTCAGAAAGCCCTGCAGCTTGATGACCAGATGTCAATTCAGTTCAGCTCAACAACCGCTTATGAAAGGCCTCCCGGGCCCAAGGCTGTTGCTTGGTGAGCCCCCAGCGGGATGCAGAGATGGATGTGTGAGGCACAGTGGCCATCCTGCCCCGGGGCATCCTTTGTCTCCCCTACTGCAGTAAGTCAGGAGCCGCTCAGCATTCTGGGGGGCCACCCTTGCCCAACACGTCAGGCAAAGGAAAATATATGCCCCTGTGAGCCGACAGGACTCTGGCTGGCCAGGAAGGATCCTGTCATTGGTGACTGGACCCATGCCAGCCTGTCCCCAGGGTCCTGGCCTTTCTGGTGGGCGAGTAGAGTCCCAGTAACCATGTCTCCAGACTGGCCCCTGTTGCCTGGCCCTGTCGACCAGTCACCATGTGAAGAAAGGTGACAGCAAGGCACGAGCACCATCTCACCCCTGAAGTTGTTTTTACCTAGCTGTGTGACCTCCATCTAGCACAAAACCCGTTTCATAACAAAGTGTTGAACATCTCATGTAATTTATGGAATACTGTATCAAGAGGGAAAAATAGCCTGGTTGTGTGGGTACAGAATGGTCATAGTGTGTCAGTTATCTGCTCCTGTGATCGTGTAGCTGATGGGGAGCCACAGCTCACTGCCACTGCCTGGCATCATGACAGAGCATCGTACTGCATAGTACTAGCCCCAGAAAAGATCCAGATACAGAATTCCAAGTACCATTTTTTTTTAATTTTATTTTAAATTTTTTAAAAATTTACATCCAAATTAGTTAGCATACAGTACAACAATGATTTGAGGAGTAGATTCCTTAGTGCCCCTTACCCATTTAGCCCATCCCCCCTCCCAAAACCCCTCCAGTAACCCTCAGTTTGTTCTCCATATTTAAGAGTCTCTTATGTTTTGTCCCCCTCCCTGTTTTTATATTATTTTTGTTTCCCTTCCCTTATATTCATCTGTTTTGTTTCTTAAAGGCCTCATATGAGTGAAGTCATATGATTTTTGTCTTTCTCTGACTAATTTCACTTAGCATAATACCCTCCAGTCCCATCCACATAGCTGCAAATGGCCAGATTTCATTTTTTTTGATTGCCGAGTAATACTCCATTGTGTGTGTGTGTGTGTGTGTGTGTATGTATATATATATATACATACACACACACACACACCACATCTTCTTTATCCATCCATCCATTGATGGACATTTGGGCTCTTTCCATACTTAGGCTATTGTTGATAATACTGCTATAAACATGGGGGTGCATGTGTCCCTTCGAAACAGCACACCTGTATCCCTTGGATAAATGCCTAGTAGTGCAATTGCTGGGTCATAACATAGTTCTATTTTTAGTTTTTTGAGGAACCTCCATACTGTTTTCCAGAGCAGCTGCACCAGCTTGCATTGCCACCAACAGTGTAAAAGAGATCTTCTTTCTCCGCATCCTCACCAACATCTGTTGTTGCCTGAGTTGTTAATGTTGGCCATTCTGACAGATGTAAGGTGATATCTGAGTGTGATTTTGATTTGTATTTCCCTGATTATGAGTGAAGTTGAGCATTTTTTCATGTGTCAGTTGGCCATCTGGATGTCTTCTTTGTAGAAGTGTCTATTCATGTCTTTTGCCCATGTCTTCACTGGATTATTTGTTTTTTGGGTGTTGAGTTTGATAAGTTCTTTATAGATTTTGGATACCAACGCTTTATCTGACATGTCATTTGCAAATATCTTCTCCCATTCTGTCAGTTGCCCTTTAGTTTTGTTGATTGTTTCCTTTGCTGTGCAGAAGCTTTTTATTTTGATGAGGTCCCAGTAGTTCATTTTTGCTTTTGTTTCCCTTGCCTCCAGAGATGTGTTGAGTAAGAAGTTGCTGTGGCCAAGATCAAGGAGGTTTTTGCCTGCTTTCTCCTCTAGGATTTTGATGGCTTCCTGTCTTACATTGAGGTCTTCATTCCATTTTGAGTTTATTTTTGTGTACGGTGTAAGAAAGTGGTCCAGGTTCATTCTTCTGCATGTCACTGTCCAGTTTTCCCAGCACCACTTGCTGAAGAGACTGTCTTTATTCCATTGGATATCCTTTCCTGCTTTGTCAAAGATTAGTTGGCCATACATTTGTGGGTGCATTTCTGGGTTCTCTATTCTGTTCCATTGATCTGAGTGTCTGTTCTTGGGCCAGTACCATACTGTCTTGATGATTACAGCTTTGGAGTATAGCTTGAGGTCTGGGATTATGATGCCTCCTGCCTTGGTTTTCTTTTTCAAGATTGCTTTGGCTATTCAGGGTCTTTTCTGGTTCCATACACATTTCAGGAGTATTTGTTCTAGCTCTGTGAAGAATGCTGGTGTTATTTTGATAGGGATAGCATTGAATATGTAGATTGCTTTGGGTAGTATCAACATTTTAACAGCATTTGTTCTTCCTATCCAGGAGCATGGAATCTTTTTTCATTTTTTTGTGTCTTCTTCAATTTCTTTCATAAGCTTTCTATAGTTTTCAGTGTATAGATATTTCACCTTTTGGTTAGATTTATTCCTAGGTATTTTATGTTTTTTTGTGTGTGTGTGAAACTATAAATGGGATCGATTCCTTGATTTCTCTTTCTGTCACTTCATTGTTGGTGTATAGGAATGCAACTGATTTCTGTGTTTTGATTTTATATCCTGCAACTTTGCTGAATTCATGAATCAATTCTAGCAGTTTTTTGGTAGAATCTTTTGGGTTTCCTTTGTAGAGTTCCATCTCATCTGTGAAGAGTGAAAGTTTGACCTCCTCCTGGCCAATTTGGATACCTTTTATTTCTTTGTGTTGTCTGATTGCAGAGGCTAAGACTTCCAATACTATGTTGAATAACAGTGGTGAGAGTGGACATCCCTGTCTTGTTCCTGACCTTAGGGAGAAAGCTCTGTTTTCCCCATTGAGGATGATATTAGCATTGGGTCGTTCATATGTGGCTTTTATGATCTCGAGGTATGCTCCTGCTATCCCTACTTTCTTGAGGGTTTTTATCAAGAAAGGATGCTATATTTTGTCAAATGCTTTCTCTGCATCTATTGAGAGGATCATATGGTTCTTGTCCTTTCTTTTATTGATGTGATGAATCACATTAGTTGTTTTGTGGATATTGAACCAGCCCTGCATCCCAGGTATAAATCTCACTTGGTCGTGGTGAATAATTTTTTTAATGTATTGTTGGATCCAGTGGCTAATATCTTGTTGAGGATTTTTGCATCCATGTTCATCAGGGAAATTGGTCTATAGTTCTCCTTTTTAGTGGGGTCTCTGTCTGGTTTTGGAATCAAGGTAATGCTGGCTTCATAGAAAGACTTTGGAAGTTTTCCTTCCATTTCTATTTTTTGGAACAGTTTCAAGAGAATAGGTGTTAACTCTTCCTTAAATGTTTGGTAGAATTCCCCTGGAAAGCCATTGTTTTTGGGGAGATTTTTGATTACTAGTTTGTTTTCCTTACTGGTTATGGGTCTGTTCAAATTTTCTATTTCTTCCTGTTTCAGTTTTTGTAGTGTATGTGTTTCTAGGAATTTGTCCATTTCTTCCAGATTGCCCATTTTATTGGCATATAATTGCTCATAATATTCTTTTATTATTTTTATTTCTGCTGTGTTGGTTGTGATCTCTCCTGTTTCATTCTTGATTTTATTTATTTGGGTACTTTCCTTTTTATTTTTGATTAAACTGGCTAGTGGTTTATCAATTTTGTGAATTCTTTCAAAGAACCAGCTTCTGGTTTCATTGATCTGTTCTACTGTTTTTTTGGTTTTGATAGCATTAATTTCTGCTCTCTTCTTTATTATTTCCTATCTTCTGCAGGTTTGGGGTTTTATTTGCTGGGTTTTATTTTTTCAGCTTTTTAAGGCATAAGGTTAGGTTGTGTATCTAAGATCTTTCTTCCTTCTTTAGGAAGGCCAGATTGCTATATACTTTCCTCTTATGACCGCCTTTGCTGTGTCCCAGAGGTTTTGAGTTGTGGTGTTATCATTTTCATTGGCTTCCATATACTTTTTAATTTCCTCTTTAACTTCTTGGTTAGCCCATTCATTCCTTAGTAGGATGCTCTTCAGTCTCCAAGTATTTGTTACCTTTCCAAATTTTTTCTTGTGGTTGACTTCGAGTTTTGTAGCGTTGTGGTCTGAAAATATGCACGGTACAATCTCAATATTTTTGTACTTGCTGAGAGCTGATTTATGTCCCAGTATATGGGCTATTCTGGAGAACATTCCATGTGCACTGGAGAAGAATGTATATTCTGCTTTAGGATGAAATGTTCTGAATATATCTGTTAAGTCCATCTGGCCCAGTGTGTCATTCAAAGCCATTGTTTCCTTGTTGATTTTTTGATTAGATGATCTGTCCATTGCTGTGAGTGGAGTGTTGAAGTCTCCTACTATTATGGTATTACTATCGATAAGTTTCTTTATGTTTGTGATTGATTTGTATATTTGGGTGCTGCCACATTTGGCGCATAAATGTTTACAATTGTTAGGTCTTCTTGGTGGATAGACCCCTTGATTATGATATAATGCCCTTCTGCATCTATTGATACAGTCTTTATTTTAAGGTCTAGATTATCTGATATAAGTTGGCTACTCCAGCTTTCTTTTGTTGACCATTAGCATGATAGATGGTTCTCCATCCCCTTATTTTCAATCTGAAGGTTTCTTTAAGTCTAAAGTGGGCCTCTTGTAAATAGCATATAGATGGATCTTGTTTTCTTATCCATTCTATTACCCTATGTCTTTTGATTGGAGCATTGAATCCATTGACATTTAGAGTACTGAAATATACGAATTTATTGCCATTATGATGCTTGTAGAGTTGGAGTTTCTGGTGGTGTTCTCTCGTCCTTTCTTTTTTTTTTTTTTTTTTCCAACGTTTATTTATTTTTGGGACAGAGAGAGACAGAGCATGAACGGGGGAGGGGCAGAGAGAGAGGGAGACACAGAATCGGAAACAGGCTCCAGGCTCTGAGCCATCAGCCCAGAGCCTGATGCGGGGCTCAAACTCACGGACTGCGAGATTGTGACCTGGCTGAAGTCGGACGCTTAACCGACTGCGCCACCCAGGCGCCCCCTCTCGTCCTAATGTTTGTTGCTTTTGGTATCTATCTATCTATCATCTATCTATCTATCTATCTATCTATCTATCTATCTATGTATCTATCTATCTATCTCTATATCTATATATCTGTCTATATCTATATATCTATATCTATATCTAGATATCTAGATATAGATATAGATATAGATATAGATATATAGATATTTTTTCGTCCTTTCTTCCCTCAGAGAGTCTCCCTTAACATTTCTTGCACGGCTGGTTTAGTGGTCACAAACTCCTTTAATTTTTGTTTGTCTGGGAAATTTTTTATCTCTCCTTCCATTCTGAATGACAGCCTTGCTGGATAAAGAATTCTTGGGTGCATATTTTTCTGATTCAGCACATTGAATATATCCTGCTACTCCTTTCTGGCCTGCCAAGTTTCTGTGGATAGGTTGCTGCAAACCTGATCTGTCTTCCCTTGTAGGTTAGGGACTTTTTTTCCCTTGCTACTTTCATGATTCTCTCCTTGCCTGAGTATTTTGTGAATTTGACTATGATATGCCTTGTTGATGGTCAGTTTTTGTTGAATATAATGGGGGTTCTCTGTGCTTCCTGGATTTTGATGTCTGTGTCTTTCCCCAAGTTAGGAAAGTTTTCTGCTATGATTTGCTCACATAACCCTTCTACCCCTATTTCTCTCTCTTCCTCTTCTGGGACCCCTATGATTCTGATGTTGTTCCTTTTTAATGAGTCACTGATTTCTCTAATTCTTAAATTGTGCTCTTTTTCCTTAATCTCCCTTTTTTTTCTGCTTCATTTTTCTCTGTAAGTTTGTCCTCTATATCGCTGATTTTCTGTTCTGCCTCATCCATCCTTGCCACCGCGGCATCCATCCATGATTGCAGCTCAGTTATAGCATTTTTTTTATTTCATCCTGACTAGTTTTTACTTCTTTTATCTCCGCAGAAAGGGATTCTAGTCTGTTTTTGACTCCA
Organism: Acinonyx jubatus; assembly: GCF_027475565.1. Classification (NCBI taxonomy): domain Eukaryota; kingdom Metazoa; phylum Chordata; class Mammalia; order Carnivora; family Felidae; genus Acinonyx; species Acinonyx jubatus. The sequence continues at coordinate 36,350,682 of NC_069395.1, read as the reverse complement.
GCTAGTATTCTTATTATTGTGATTCTAAATTCTGGTTCAGACATCTTGCTTGTATCTGTGTTGGTTAAATCCCTGGCTGTTGTTTCTTTGTGCTCTTTCTTTTGGGATGAATTCTTTCATTTTGTCATTTTGAAGGGAGAAAAGGAATTGATGAGGCAGAAAAATTAAAATTAATAAAATTAAAATTAAAAATATTAAAACTAAAACACACACACAGACACACAAATCCAATAAATGATGCTAGGTCCTAGGTGTGTTTTGGTCTAGGTGTTGAAAGTGGTTTGACAGATTAGAGAAAAAAAGAGGGATGCGGGGGAAAGAAAATTGTTTGAGAATTTGAAAAAAAGGAATACATTGAAGTAGACTAAAAAGAGATGATGGGAGTAAAATAGAATTTGAAAAATTTACACAAAAGTAAACAATATAATAGAAAAAAAAGAAAAATCTTTTTAATCAAAATTAAAATTAAAAATGAATTTTTTTCTTTCTGTATCCAAGAAAAAAGAAATGAAAAAGAAAAAAGAGGAAAAAAGAAATCGTTTGAAAATTTGAAAAAGTGAATACACTGTAGTAGACTAAAATAAAATGATGGAAGTAAAATGGAATTTGGAAAAAAAATACATAAAAACAAAAAATATAGTAAAAGTAAAGAAAAATATTTTTAATGGAAATTAAAAATAAAAATGAAGTTTTTCTCTTTCTGCATTCAAGAAAAAGAAATGAGAGAAAAAAGAAAAAGAAAATTGAATAGATTGACCTAACAGATTGAAATAGGACAGAAATTACTTCGTTTTCCCCTAGAAGTCAGACTATGAAGCGCTTTATAGTCCATAAACTAAGCAGGCGGTAAGACCTGTGATCTTGAAGAGCGAGATTGGCCCGGTTGGGTGGGGCTCAGTGTAATGGCTCCATTCTCCATGGCACTGCTAGCCTATTGGGGTAGACTGTTGTGCCACTTGTAGGTGTGTATTCACATGCACAAGAGGGGTGAAAATGGCGTCACCCAGCTACCTAGTCTCTAGTGTCAGAACTCTATTCTCCCCAATCTGCAATCGTGCACCCGTCCTCCATCTTCAGCTTTCTTCAACTCACTGCTTTTTCACCGGCCATGACCAAGCCCCAGGCAGAACCTCTCTCCTGAGTTTTATCTCAGATGTGGCTCTTTGCCCTGGCCCCTTGCTTCTGAAGTACTGCGGCTTTGACCCGTTCCGCCCCTCACCGAGAAATGGCCAAATGTCGGCTGCACCCAGGAACCCTTGCTGGACTCTGCTGCTGCCGGACTGTGGCCAGGTGCCAGCCCGCCCCAGAAAAAGTTCGCAAGATAGTGTAGCAGCAGCGTTTCAGGGATTCTTACAACACACATCTGGCACCAGGCTTCACCCTTAACGACCTTGTTCCAGCACCAGCAAATGTGGGCATTCTCTGGGGTCTGCTGGGACCAGGGGACCTCAACAGTTTCTACCAAATGTCCTTCCAGCCATGGAACTGCTTTTCCACGTGTGGCCCAAAAACCTCCTGGACCCCACTCTACTCCTGGGGATTCACCCTTTCCACCAGAGCACCGCCCGATATTGAGCTGCAGAGTTGCAGACTCTGCGCTCCCCTTGTTTACAGTTTTAATGGAATTTAAACCCTCTCCTTTCTCCTTTCTCCCTTTTTAGTTTAGTCCCTGCGGCTGTTTCCAATTTTCCACTTTCTCTCCAGTTGCTTTTGGGGAGGGGTGCTTTTCCTGTATTCGACCCCCCATGCCGTCTCTGTCCTCTCTCCCCCGCAAAAGCTGCTCCCTGCCCACTGCAGCTTCTCGCTCCCAAGTTCCCCTCTCCACACCACGTACCTGCTGAGTTCTGTGGTTCAGGTTGTGCAGATTGTTGTGTTAATCCTCCAATCGGTTTTTTAGGTGTGCAGGATGGTTTAGTGTTGGTCTGGCTGTATTTCATGGACGTGAGACACACAAAAAACTTCCATGCTGTTCCGCCATCTTGGCTCCTCCCTTCCAAGTACCGTTTCTAATGAATGTATATCCTGTAGCACCATCATAACATCGAAATATAAAACAGGGCCCATCTGTTCACTCTATGTGAACATATAGTTCAGAAGCATATCAGTTGTGCATAGAGAAGTCCACTTGTAATCTCTCTCTCTCCATGGGACCATGAATATCAGACACAGATGTGTGTGTGTGTGTGTGTGTGTGTGTGTGTGTGTGTGTGTGAGGGGTGGCATACACATCATTTCTTTCACCCCAGCATGGGCTCACAAACAGGGAAATGGCTGTAATTTATTCACTGACATATTCAGTGAGTCACTGACCACTGATTAAGCACTATATATATTAGGCATGACACCAAAGATGAAAAATAAAAAACTGAATAAAGCATTGTGCCTGCCTTCAGAGAGCTTCCCCCAAAGGAAAAGACAAATAAGCAAAGTGTTTCTTTTCACAAGGGTTGCAGTGATCTTTGATGGAGGTCTGTGTGGCTGCCCCATGTTTGCTACCAGCAGGGTCTTTGACCCGGGGTGGGGAGAGAAGCTCGTTGGGAGTACATGACTCCTAAGCTAAATCCTGAAGCTCACATAGGAGTCAGGTTGAATGAATGGGGCAGGAGATGAGATTGAATGGAGCTTCAAGTAGGTGAACAGGGCTTTTTCAGAACCTGAGATTACTCAGTAAGGATGAAGCATATAGAGTAACTGAGGGGTGGGAGGCAGGAGAGTTAATCATGCAGCTTTGTCCGTCCACTAGGGGGCGATGGAAACCCAGAACCCCACACTCTGGCTCAGTAGCAGGGTTAGAGATAGGAGGCAGCATCTGACTGGAACACAGCATAGGAAATGGCCTTCTCATCCATCAAGGGGATGCACAAATACAAAGGGCACCCCATCCCCCACATGGGGGTGGATTTCAGTGTTTTCCAGAGGGGTTTCTAGGGAACACTACTCTTTCAAAACAGGGAGTCTAGGGGAAAGCGTTCAAGAAATGCCATATGCAGTAGTCTCCTCTTAGACATTCATCAAAGACACATTAACATGGTAAGACTCTGAGAAGTCCTGCAGTAAAGCAGCCAGTTTACCATTGTGGTGTGGCTCAAGTTTATTTTATCTTGAGATTTATTCCCCCTCAAGATCCCTGTTAAAACATCATGGAACACTTTAGAAAAGCTTGATAGACTTATCCTCAGGCCTCTGTTCATTGCCTGGTCAGAGCAGACAGCACCCTGGGTTCAGGGTCTCGGGGTCTTGCCTCTCATTCCTAGAGTGCCTGGTGCTGGCAGCACAGACCTCATCATTGTGAGTCACGGGGCCACCCCTGCCCACTCAGATATGAAATACTTGGCCAAATGCATGGACACGGCTGCCTCTGAGGTGAATCTTCCCAGACCAACTTCTCCAAGAACGTGGGTGATGTTAGTAAGCGGAACCCCAGACCCCAGGTCAGCACAGCTGTCAGACCACATCAGCCCCATGTCCCCAAGGGGGTTGCTGGTTTTACTCATTGATCCTCAAAGGAGGGTTCGGGCATTTTTGCAGGGCAGGAAGCTCTTTCCTGGTTCATCTGTCCATCGGATGGGCCAGTGCTGTTCAGGTGGGGCTGCCACCAGTGACAGCAGCACTAGGGTGACCCTTTGGGATAAGCCAAGAGGCTTCAGAAGAGTCAGCACAGAGCCAGAAGTCCCCGTCTCCTTCCGCAGAGAGCCCCAGCCCAGGAGGGCTGAGCTGCCCCCACCCATGTGGCTACAACATCTGAAGACGTTGCCTGGGTCAGGCCGGGCCCCGAGCCCTTAGTCCAGGATCCACGGGGCATCTGGTTGAAGAGCAGAGGATACGCTGCCCCTCACAAACGTCCACCACAGGTGCATATTACAGCCTTTGTCAGCCTACTGGTGTACTTCACTGTACAGCCTCTTGGGATCGGCTTTGTGTTGCCCCCTCAATATTTGAAGAAGTGCTTCCTTTTCTTTAGTCTTAGAATATCTCATTTCACGTTCAAGAGCTGCCTTAACCTTTGATGTTGAGAGAGTTGCTCAGAGGACCATGTGTGTTCCAAGCCAGCCCCTTCCTTTATACCATTGACTATGACATCTGTCGTTCCATCTTTTCCAGGCAGAGGACATTCTCCCATTGATTCATTAGCTCATATGTATCTTTTATTCATTTATTTATGCCACACATTATTTATTGAGGGCCCTCCAGGTACCAGGCATTTTCTAAGTGCTGGAAATAATGGACAAAACAGACAATCCCTGTTTTCTTAGGGTAGATAATTTTTTTTTAATAGAAGATACAATGAGACATGCCCAATACTGTTCTAGGACCTCAGAGAGATTTCAGAGTTTTAGGTGTCAACAACTGGTATCATGACTGGGAATGGCTGCTTACAAGGAACAGAGCCCAACTCTACCTCAAGTAAAAACAGGATGATACTGTTAAAAACCAGGTGTCCTGCAGGACAAAAGGCAGGAAACGAGCAGTCAGCTCAGGCCACCAAGTCTTGAGTACATGTGTGTTCTCACTCATCCTTTCTCTCTTCCTCCCTCTTTTCTCACTCCCCCCTCTCTTCCCACCTTCCTTCCTTATTCCCATCTTCCCTCCTCCCCTCTGTAAGAAGGGATGTGCCTGGGGGAGGAAACGGATGGCAGGGCTACCACAGGTGGACACAGGCCAGAGAGTAGTTAAGGCAGAAGAGAAGTTCGAGCACAGAAAAGGCGGTTGGTGTTGGGAGGCCAGAGGTAACTTAGACCTCCATGGAATCAGGGAAGCCTTTCTGGAAGAGGTGCTATTTGAGCTGGGTCTTGGTGTTAGGGGGATTTGGATGCCCAGTGGAGAGCAGGGGTCATTCCCAGAACAGAGCACAGGGGGCAGAAGCGGGGAGGGAGGTGGAAGTCTGGTACCCCAGAGCGGGAGGAGCAGGGAAGGTCCTGTTCCTTCTATTTATCATCCCTCCATCCCCATGATGCCTTTCATTGGATTTCTCTTCAGGTTGTTTTCCTGAGTCCCACAGCTTGGATCTGCAGGCTAGAATATAGAAGTAGATGGGATATGGCTGAAGGGAACCAGGGGAGGCGGGGTTGTTAAGTCACCACTGGGCAGGGCAGGGCTGGGAGAAATACTGCCCAGCACAGGTCAGAAAGTCATGCACTGTGACCCAAGGAATGTAAAAACTTAACCAGGTGGCAAGAGGAGCGACCGCATCCCACCCACCTGTTAGTGACCCAAGTGTAGAGTCATCCGGCATCAGGAGCTTTGATGGAGAAATCGGGTGACAGGTGTGAGCCAACGATTTGTTGATTGCATCTAGCAACTCAGTGTGTTGGACTCCTCTGTATTTATGAGGGCTGTAAAATCAATCTCGTCGGTCAGAACTGAGAACCTAATGAGTGGTGCCATCAGAGAGCTCTGGCCAGGGGGGCTTCCTGGAGGAGAGGGTGAGTTATAAACCATCTGCACCTGGAGGTTAAAAAGGCAGAGGCCTTGAGATGGTGGGGGAAGGAGGGTTCATGTTAAGCATCTACAGCGGGCCTGTGCTTTCACATAAGTAATCTTGTGCTGGCTTTACACCAAGTCACAATAGTGGGGATTTTCCCCACTCTTCAAGGAGGAAATAGACTCTGAAGGTAAGATGCCTGCCTGAGGTCACACAGCTAGGTGGCAGGGCTGAGATTTCTTTCTGACCTCAAAGCCTGTGGTCCTGGCATGCTACCATGTGTGCCTCTCCAAGACCTGCAAGTCCTGTGGCAGGTCCTTGGGGCAGGTTCTGGGTTGGTCCGAGGCTGCCCGCACAGGGCGCAGGGGTTTCCAGGTTGTGGTGATGGAAAAGATGCTGCTCCCTTACACAGGCCTCTCCTCTGCTTCTCAGTGATCTCAGGACTGGTCCTTGGACTGGTGATTTATATAAAATAGACAACCTATTGCAGGTGGCTTCCCACAAGTTGAGAAGTGGGATGGGTCAAACGTGTCCCTGAGCGCATCTGCCACACTCAATGTAAGCCAGAAATTACACAGCTTGCCTATAATCAGAGGTCAGCACCAGGGAAAGCCCTGTAATTTATGCCTCTTGCTCTACTCAGCACCAGATTCATGGACAGTTTGCTGACTGTCCATCCTCTGCATGAAGCACTGTCATCATCAGTAAGTACCTGTTGGACGTTTAATGGGTCTGGGGTTTGATGACTTGGGTACAAGTCCCTTATAGCAAACTTCTATTTTATGTGACATTTAGCTACCCTGAAACCTTGGTTTTCCTCTTCTCTAAAATGGGAATGTGTCCCAGTGACTCTACAGTGCTGCTGTAAGGAATACATGAAGTGACGTTAAAGTGCCTTACGAACCATCCAAATGGCTGTTAGTATTAAGACAAGCTTGTGTGCAAAACCATGGGATCTTCCCCCGTGAGCAGCCTGAGGATGGGGAGGGCTTCTGTGTGAGACTTGCCTTTGCTCTCACGGCGAGCTGAATTTCATTTCACCAGATCTGCAGGTGGCAATGGCAGTCTTAGCTGTGGCCCTGCCTGGGGATTTGTCTGAACTTTCTTACTCTGCAATGTGGTGTAGACCAGGAGTGCTCAAACTTCCATGCAGAAGAGTCACCTGGAAAGCTTGTTACAGATTCAAGGGCTTCCTGTTGGGAGGTTCTAATACAGCAGGTCTGAGACGGGGGGCAGAAGAATGATTTCTGTAAAGCTCACCAGGTGACCCTGGACTGCAGGCAGGGGCCCAACTCAGGCACTGGGACAGTCTCCCGGAAGGAGGCCATCTGGCACCTCCAGCCTCCTGGCGTGTGGGGATGGAGAGGCTGAAGTTTGTTCCTCTTGAAGAGGATGACAGCAGGAGTCCCTTCCTTGCTGTGGGCAAGCTGGGAGTGAGTGTCCTGGAAAACGCAGGTGTGGGCAGTTCCCTGAGCAAAGCCCGGGATGGCGCTGGAGGGATGCGAGCCCTCTGGGAGCCGCAGCCCTTGGCGGGGCGCTGACAGCCTGATGGCTGATGGGCTGAGCTTTGCTGTCCTTCTGTCTCACTCCAGATCGTGTTCCGGAAGATCAGCGACGTGAAGCGGGAGGAGGAAGAGCGCATGAAACGCAAGAATGAGGCCCCCCTGATCTTGCCCCCGGACCACCCTGTCCGGAGACTCTTCCAGAGGTTCCGACAGCAGAAGGAGGCCCGGCTGGCTGCGGAGAGGGGCGGCCGCGACCTGGAAGACCAGGACGTGGAGAAGGGCGGTGCCATCCCCGAGCACGCGGCCAACCACAGCCTGGTGAAGGCCAGTGTGGTCACCGTGCGTGAGAGCCCCGCCACGCCCGTGGCCTTCCAGGCAGCCTCCGCGGCGGCAGTGTCGGACCATGGCCGGCTGCACGCGCCCGGCGCTGAGTGCCTGGGCCCCAGGGCAGCGGGGGGCGACTGCGCCAGGCGCAAAGGCTGGGCCCGCTTCAAGGATGCCTGCGGCAAGGGCGAGGACTGGAGCCAGGTGGCCAAGGCTGAGTCCATGGAGACGCTCCCCGACAGGACCAAGGCGTCCGGAGAGGCCACCCTCAAGAAGACAGACTCCTGTGACAGCGGCATCACCAAGAGCGATCTGCGTCTGGACAACGTCGGTGAGGCCAGGAGCCCTCAGGACCGGAGCCCCATCCTGGCGGAGGTCAAGCATTCTTTCTACCCCATCCCCGAGCAGACGCTGCAGGCCACGGTCCTGGAAGTGAAGCACGAGTTGAAGGAGGACATCAAGGCCTTGAACACCAAAATGACAAATCTTGAGAAACAGCTCTCTGAGATACTCAGGATATTAACTTCCAGAAGATCCTCTCAGTCTCCCCAGGAGCTCTTTGAAATATCGAGGCCCCAGTCCCCAGAATCAGAGAGAGACATTTTCGGAGCAAGCTGAGTGGTCTAAAAAAAGAGTCAAAGACCAAAACCCACCGCCCTTCCCTGGACACCATCCCCACCACACACACCTACATGACCAACAACTTCCAAAGTAGGCTTTCCTGACAGAAAATCAAAGTGGGACCAGTCGCTTAGGCACGCGCGCTCTTTCTCTATCTGGGCACAGATACGGGAAGAGGTGTGTGTTACCACCCTGCTAGATGACAGCTGTTTTCCAGCTGACTGCACAATTTTGGAAGAGGGGGCATGCCGAGGGTATTTTCCTTCATTTTTAATTTTTTTACTGCCACGATATTTGTAAAAGATGACAACCCACCAGAAAAGAAGAGCAGCTATTTGGGGAATGGTGGGAAAGCATTGGAGAACCCCTCATGTATATACCAGACTGGGATCCTTCACCAAGACCCCAAAGACTGCGGTGGGCACAGGGATTTCCCAGCATTCCCTGTCCTTGTACAGCCCATGTCTGCTGTCACCTTATATTTGCCCACAGTCATCATTTGTAACAAGCTCGGGACAAGGGGAGTTTGAGGGCCAGGGAGGTTAGGGCCTTGTGACTTTCTGTCTTTAAGGCCGGAAAGCAGGGAGGTGCTCTGGGTGCCTCCTCGGCTCTCCTTTCCCAAGTGTAAGAGCTGCACGGGGCCCTTCAGGAGGCAGAGAATCTCTGGGCTGTAGTCGGCGGCCTGCTGTCACAGGAGAGGCCTCAGATGAACCTCTGGCCCTGCTCCATGCCACTGGCCTCATTGTATGGGCCCCTTTGCTTCTTTTCCTTCTCGGCCTCTTCCCAAGCGTTCCTGTGGCATTTCTCAGGGTGTGGGGCACCGGCAGGAAGGGTGATGAGCCCAGAGTTGCTTTACTAGCAAAGCAGACACACAGACACACACATACAACCTCAGAAAAACGATTGTAGCAAGTCCTCTGTTTATATTATGATTCTCACCGGGATTGATGGCCCTTCAGCAGTTTGCATTATGTCCATTGCATGGGGTTGTTATAGGATACTTGGGAGCCATGCCTGGCCTTATTTTAAAATTAACCTCTCTTTCTTTTACTAAAGTCAGTAGGATTTCAAGAAAAACCGCGAAGACGTCAGGGTCACGGTTGTACTTGCTTCAGGAGCAGAAGGAGAATGAGGTGGCAGGTTCTCAAGCTGTGTGAGGTGATGGACAGAGATGGCCATGGAGCTGTGGGCCCAGAGAAGGTCTGAGCTCAGAGGGACAGTCACAGAGCCACCTGTGGGTCATCCAGGTCCCTATGCCATGATGCTTGGGGACACTCCACGGCCTCCTAGTCACCTGGGGTCAGATTATTCACATGCTCCTTTCAATGGCATCGGAGAAAGGAAAGAGGGCCCTCCCAGGCAGAGTGGAACTAGCTCAGGGGTTATGCCCTGCCCTAACAAGCAGGGTTGGAAGTTCAGCTCTAAGAACTAGCTTGGAGAGAGTAGAATTAGGACCTGGACTATTGGTGACAGCAGGGACCCAGCCAGGGCGCTGGCTTTCTGCATGTGTCACACTGCAGCACCCTCACCCTTAGCGCTTGGTGTAGCTTAGCTATACAAATCCAGAACCGGTGTTAATCCCCTCAGTACCGAAGGGGACCTGCCAGGCTGGCACTTGCCCTACCAAAGATAGAATTTCTGAAGGCCTCCTGTCTGGGCCCATCCCTTCCCTCGCCCCTTTGGTCCTGTTTGGTGGCCATGGCAGGTCCCAGGACTTGGCCCTCAGTTGTCTGGGCAAAATGGGGCTGTCCTCTCCTGGCTGCCAGCATTGGTGCAGATGGCCCTGGGGAACAGAGTCCAGGGGGTCAAGGGAAGGGCCCTTCCCCAGGGGTCCCCGTACACTTATGCAGCTTCTCCTGGGAGGCTTACCGGGTGGCCGCTGGCTTCCTGAGGCTGCAGCATTATTAGATTTAGCCTCAGACGGCAGCATACAAATAGGAAGTGTAACTTCCCAAGGCCAAGTCTTAACTGTTTGTGACTCTAGATAAAGCACTGAGACTTTCAGTCTCTTTGAGAAGCTGCCAACTAGTCCAGAGGCTATAAAATATCTGGAATCCCATCTGCCCCCAGAATGTTCTAGTTTGCTGTTCCTTAAATGTGCTCATTAGCCTGCTTCTAAAGTTTAGTACCCACTACTTTTAAGTCAGGGCAAGGGCCCTGGATGACTCTATCATCCAGCTTTAGAAGCATGTGCCCAGCTCTCTGTGGGCTTGGTGACAGGCTCCTGTCCAGCACCCTGCAGGCCACTGGAGAGGGGCCGTTTCCTTCCCCACTAGCTCTGAGGGGACAGGTGTTTATTAAGAAATGACTCCCCATCTGGGTCTGAGGGGCAAAGATGCTAATATGCCAGGCTTGGAAGCCAGACCTGTTTTGGGGGGAAAACAAAGCTTCATGAATGTACTCCTGGACTGACTCCTAGGACATGAATCGGGCTAATGACCAGAAAAGCCTGGATCTGCGGTGGGAATGTGCTCATCTCAGGGCCGCAGGGCCCACATGTGTGCCTGTGGTGACAAATCCCCACAGTGTGGCCTGTACACGCTTTTAGTCTTCTAGACTCCACTTAGGGACTTTTGCTTTGTTTCCTCTGAAAAAATTAGTTTCTAAAATGAGCCAAACCTTCTCTCCTTCCACGTTTATGACACGCACTTGGCCATGGACCACTTCGTGCCAACTACCTACTCTTGCCTGGACGCTGCTCTGGCTTCCTGAGCAAGGACCACAAGCTTCAGATACTGACTGAATCTTCCACTGTCTGGTGGCTGAATAGAGGTTAGGGAAACACAGAATTACTAGGTGTTGGACTTAACATTTAGACTTTAGAAGTTATGTTGAGATATTTACCTGTTTTTTGTTTTTTTCCTTCTTGAGGGAAGGGGACATGATGTATTACACCATTGCCCAGTACTTGCCAGTTACTTGATCTCGTACTTAAACTCCTTACCTCGGATGTTATTTGTAGGGTGGCTCCACTTCCCAGAGAGTGTCCTGATGGGCTGCTTTTGGAGCAAGAGGTCTTGCCCCAGCACTTGGCTGCTTGTTGAACTTGTTCTCCCCCACCAATGGGGGAGTGGGAGCGAGGGCTGGGTCTATGAAATATGACAGCCAACGAGACGGAGTGCCTGTTCTCTGTGGAGGATGGGACCCCGGCACTGAGTGCTGCTGTCCGGTGCACCTGCAAAGGCTCCTCCAGTGACTATGCCAGGAATCCCCTAGAAAGGAGAGGGAGGCAGCCCTCTGGTTGAGAAGGTCTGGTCTAGTGCACAGTTTTGACATCTGCACCTCCATCCATCCCATTCACTCATGCTTAGACCTCCCGGCTTGGTTCTAAGACGATTCCTTATATTCTCAACCTCAGAGTCCATCTGTGTGCAGACAGTTTGCAGCCAGTATAGTAGGCAACCAGTGGCCTACAAAAAAACAAAAACAAAAAAAACAGATGCTATGACAGCATGGGCCCAAGGGTTCCAAAGCTGTTTCCGTTTCTCGTTATCCAATCCCTGGGCCTGTTTTACCCTCCACCCTCTAGATCTGTGTGGTGTTGCTGGCCAAACATCAGGCCCTTTTCTGGAATCTTCTTTCAGAAGCAGAGCTAGCATGGCTTAGAGTAAAAATGCACTCCACCACCACACCCCATCCAGCAACTTCCCCTCCAAATCCTTCGGTGGAAGGTGAAATAGGCCAAGTGTCAGAATTTTTGTTGAAGCCTCTGTAGGGACTAAAAGAATGCCTTAGGAGCACCCAGTGTAGGGAGAGCCTCATCTCCCCTTGTTGCACTGACCACCAAATGGCACATGCACTCTCTGGAAAATTGTAGGAGTCCTGGTGGAGATACAAATTGCTGTGCGTTTGATGAGTAGATTGTACAATGTTTTGCAATAAAGATGTTTAGCCTTAAGACCCTCGAATGGAACTCCAGCTGTGACGGAGCTGCCGACACCCTCCTTCTCCTCCCTCCTCACATCGTGTTGCTTTAAGAGGAACCCACTGAGGGCACACTCAGACCCCGGGGTAGCCTCTCTTCTGTCACTAAATCGTTGTACTGCCTTCTTGCTCGCTTCGATACAAATACCTTCACCAGCTCTTGTGCCCTCCAGCTGGGGGATTTCTCTGTCCCCTTAGCACCAACCGCAGCCATCAAAGAAAGCACCATTTTCTCACCCAAGGTATTCATGTTGAGAAGTGTTGACTTCCACTCCCTCTGATACACAGTTCAAAAGAATCAATGTGAATGTGCAGCTTAAATTAGTTTCAAGTGAAACTTCATTCTCATGTGAGCAAGTCACACTTACTCTGGAACCTCTAGAACTGGACTTGAACGCCCTGCAGGTGCCAGGCCCCATGGGTGCCCTCTCAGCCCCACCATTAAACTTTTCTTAGAGCCATTGTCTCTTTATCTGGGACTTCAGAGCCGGTCAACGGATCAAGGAGCTATTTAATGAGAAGTTCACAGATCTTGTATCAGGATATGAACAATGAGAAAGATCTTAAGATGCACCCTGCCCCAATGAATGTAATCTCTTAAAATTCAGACATTGTACTTGTGCATCGGTTGGAGACTGCCCACATCTGACGTTTCACCAATGCTGTAAGGACACTTCTACTCCTGAGCAAGTTTGTCAGCCTGGGGCTTCTCCTTATATTGACGCTCTTTTTACTGAGTTCCGCCAAATCCTTCACTGGGTTTTTCTTTTTCCTTTGCATCTGCCACTTTGTCCGAATGAGCATGAACAGACAGAAGTACAAATGAGCTGATACTATTTTTATGGTCAGTTGAGGATGCTGCCAGAAACTCCACTGTATGTGTGCCGCTTGGGAATGTTAAAAGGAACATGTGGGCCCCTCCATTGATAATATTCCCTTCTCAACATTTTTAAACAAGCACAAATGATATTTGTAAAAAAAAAAAAAGTTTAATTTTATTTATTATGGTAATAAACTATTTTATACATGATACTTGCCTTTGCCTTTTCTTCTATAATTTTAAGGCACTGAATTGGGTGTTCTGATCTAAGGTGCCAGAACAAGGATGGTGCTTTCTATTCAAGAGTCTGAGAGCCTCTAATCTGGATAGCACCTGTAAGTGTGGTTTTGGAGAACTCAGAATTCTAGAGACACCAAGACTGTATGTCTAAGTACAGCATGGCGAGAGGATGGTCGTGAAGGTGCTTTGCCATATGATCTAGACATAGAGCTGTGTCTGCCATACAGATGTACAGAGATGCCTTCAAAACCTGGCATCCTGGAAAGCTGCGGTACAACACATTGACTTAACACTTATCTGAAGGTGGTCTCCCAAGGAGAGGTGAACTTTCAAACAATTTGGATTGAAATTTAAGATTTATGAAGGCTTCCCTGCCTTTTCAAATACAGTGTAAAAAACGTAACCGAATCTTTTTGGAATGATTCCGTAGCAACAGTGGGGGTGATGGGCTGTGCTTTAATTCATTGATGGTCTCAGAAGCTAGTAAGGTCGAGGGCTGCTTGCCCCTAAACCAACGAGTCTTCTCTAGCAGCCCTCACTTCTGCTCTGGTTTTAATAGGTATGACTTCCTGCTCATGGCAAGATTCTCCATAATACTGTCAACCTGAGTTCTTATTTAATACTACTGGACCACATTTCAAAAAGGGCACTTTTCTTTTTGTAGACAGAATTTAACTCAGGATGAGGAATCTGTGGTCTGCACGCCATATTTGGGCCTCTGCTTGCTCTCATAAGGCCACAGGATGAATACGGCATTTTTAATGGCATCCTCCCTACAACCTATTATTTCATTATGTTGCAGAAAAGCATAATAAACATTAAAGGTGATAGTATTTAAAATTCCAAGTGATTTGATATTCATTCAAAAATCTCACCTAAAAAAAGGAATCTCATGTAATAAAGCACTGAACAGTATGTTCTTGATATATCTTCAATTGTGAAAAAAATCTCTTTGTGAATATGATTTTTATAATTAGTCAAAAGGACTAGTAATACAGAGCTAAGAAATAGATACTACATTCTGGGTGCCAAAGGGGTTTCAACCATTAAAAAGGGGGGATTTTGTTGGTTTTAAGTTTATTCACTTATTTTTTAGAGAGCACAAGCAGGGGAGGGGCAGAGAGACGAGAGAGAAAATCCCAAGCAAGCTCCACACTGTCAGCCCAGAGCGCGATGCAACACTCTCTCTCTAACTGAGATCATGACCTGAGCTGAAGTCAGATGCTTAAACGACTGAGCCACCCAGGCGCCCCTGTTGATTTATTTTAAAATAAAATGGCTCAGGTCATGATCTCACGGTTTGTGAGTTTGAGCCCTGCACCAGGCTCCACACTGGCAGTGCAGAGCCTGCTTGGGATTCCCTCTCCCTCTCCCAAAATAATAAACATAAAATAAAACAAGACAAAAAACAAAATAACCTCCCTGAAAAAGGGCCTCGGATTTCTCAATGCCCACTGAGAAAGGCCAGCACCATCAAGATGATCTGGTTTCTCAACAGTTGGTCCTACTGGATGTATATGTTCTGGTACATTTGTTAGAAAGCAAACTCATTACGATTAATTTCTTATACTGGTCTACAATTATGTTATTATTTTAAATAAGCAAGTGAGCAGTCTCAGTTTTTTTAAGGGGAACACTGGTCCCGCTAAATTACTATCCTCCCAATATAGACATCATTGTATAATTGTATAGATGATGTATTTTCTCTCTATGCCTGCAGTCTTTAATAGAACAAAGGTTTTCTCCTGTCACTTCAAACAAATTAATCTGAAGGAATAATAAAATCCCTTTAAGTCTTCCTGTACAGTCCCGAATTAGTCAAAATGGCCACGAGTTGGCTGTCCTTCAGATGTCTTGCTTGCCTCCTTGGGGATCATCTTGGCAATCCTGCTTGGAGCGCTCTGGCTTGCCCAGGGCTAGGTTGAGGTCAGAGGATCCTGGGGCTAGAAGTTACCTTGGGACATCATCTAGTTGCTTTCCAGCCCCATGCCTGAAGTTGCCCAGGGCTGATGACTGTGGAAAGTGACATGTCACACGCTCCTCAGCTGGAACTGCTCTGTCTTCTCAGAGATACTTCAAGAGTCTCATTTAAAGTAACTCCAAGATTTTACTTCACATGCATGAAGAGAGACTTATTATTGTTTTCATATTATAGTTGGAGAACAGCAAGAGGTTAAAGTAAGAAAACAATGGTCCTAGAAAATCCACATGTTGGTTAACTGGGCCTCAAATAATTTACTAATTCTTGAGAACCACTCTAAATCATGTGATAGTTTAAAAGAAATTCAGGCTTATTACTTTCAAATATATTCACTGATTCTTCTAATACAGTTGAGTGAATGAATAAGCCTGTTTGTTTTTACATCAGTGGTGTCTCTGAAGCGTTCAAAATTCTTTGTATTGTTTATACACGTACGTACATTAAGACACTTGCCTACAATCATCTTCACATTCCTGTGTTTCCTTAGCCAGCCCTTTCCTTCCATGTGAACTTCAGCCAAACTCCCTGCAGCTGACCACAGTTCCTGAACTAGTATTGGTCCCTGATATACTGTAATCATTTGAGTGCTCATTCTTCCCAGCACCTTGGAACCACCTGCCTGGGCCTCCTTCTCACTTACCAAGTCGGTTGCTGAGGCCACTGCTACCAGCCCACCTGCCCCTCTGGGTCTGTTCCTTGAAGGAGCCAACACCGGGTGTGCCCGCTCCACACCATCCACCCTACAACTGCTCTTCCAGGCAGAAGGGCTAGGAAGAACGGATGTCAGCAAGATGGCCGGTCCTGCAGCCTAGGAGTATCTCATTGAGTTCAAACCACAGCCACAGTAGATAACAAATACGAGATATGTGGCCAGACCAGGTCCAAGGGAACCTTTCATTCAGTGACAATTTAATTCAGGTGTTTGAGATATATACTAAGTTTGCCCATGACGAGGTACACTATGTCTTGAAACCTCAAAGCTTCTTTACCACTTAGCACCTGCCCTCTCAAAAGAAAACAAAGAACCAAAACCTCCAAAGTCAAACAGACATATTCAGAATTATCTACCACTTGGGTCAGTGGCCTGTCATCACTTTCCAAAAGAATGAATAATTGAGACGTGTTTCGATTTTAAGCATTTTCCTCAAAAAATAATTCAAAATGATTCTACAACTATGTAAATTATCAATGTGATAGGAAAGGCTCCATTTTATTTGAAACAAAACAAAACAATGTGAACTACTGAGTGTAAACCACTGAGTAGGAAGATGACTGCTGGAGCTTACTTGCATGGAGAGGAGAAAAGACCACAGGATACCATGCTTACCCTTTGTCACTTACCAGATAGCACCTGTCTGTGGACACACTATCTCCTGGTTTCTTAATTCTGCTTCTATATTGGGAAATGAAGATTAACTGTCTGCTAGAGGAACTGCCATATTTATACTTCTCAGTAAATCTAGGGCACAAAGCATCCAAATGTCAATCACCTGGGTAGTGTTTAAATAACTGGTCTTCTGTACTGACCCCTTGGAAACCACAGGACATGTTGTATGTTCTTTGACTGGGTAACTAGAAACATGACATTGTCCCCGCCATGCTGGGGAGCTGAAGTGTGAAACTCAGACCCCAGTGCTGGTTCTAGCGACCATACTGCAGGACATGGGGAAGAGGTCATTTACATGTTACCAAAATGTTTCAGAAGGATGCTCAATGGAGAACAGGCCTTATCACTATCAGGATTTCTGTGCTCTAATCGAGAAACATCTATTGCATGTAATTCTTAGTAAAGTAGAAAGAACCCAAAGGGCCACTGGGCCTGGGTTCTAGACTGCAACGTCACCATGTGCAGCTGAGCAAGATTCTCCTGCTCTGGACCCCTGCTTACTCCGCAGGAAAATGATGGGGGAGATGAGCTCCAGATCCCCCAAGTTAGAAGCCTCTCTGGTTGTCAATTTTCTATGAGAGCTCCAGCTTCCGGTCTTGGAGTGAGGTAACTTCAACAAAAGATGAACAGATCAAGCACTGGTCCCTCGGAGGTTATCTTGGTGTGCGAGGTCAGGGTGAAGCACCATTTGCTCGGAGGCCAGCGGTAAGGGCTGGCGTGGGCCAGGCAGCTTTAGTCCACCAAGTATGTCTGGGACCAGGCAATGCCCACATGGGAGTAGCAGTACAGGAATCCCAGGACAGACAGTGTCACGTACGGCCAGCCTGCAGGGGGAGGGCAGAGATGGAAGAGCAGTTAGGAATGCCTGGGGTGGGTCCTCCCACAGGTGCAAACTCTCCCCCTTTGGGGAAGGCAACTCAAGAAACACAGGCCTCGGTTGACACATTTAGACACACACCTCCCAGAAAGTGTGCTCTAACTGGAACGCCAACAACCGAACCCTACATTCCCACTGGGGTCAGCATAAAATGAAGAGTGCACTATCTCAAATGGGAATTATATTTAGAAATAGGACAAGCTTTTAAAGAATACCTATTTAGAAAACTAAAGCATTTAATAATCAAAAAAGAAGAAAAGTCCACAAGACCCACAGTAAATCTCAAAATATAGATTGGCCGTCATATTGAATTGAGTGCCATCTGTAAGCACACAGAAGGGAGAGCCTAAATTAAACATTTGCTTTCAAAACTCAAAGCTTTTAGTGGTTCCTTCTATAAGTACTTGTCTTAGAATAGCTGATGTTCTTTTCTTTCCTCTTCTTCTCCTCCTTTCCCTCCTCCTCCTCAATTAACAGCCCTTTCTGCTGAGTACTTGTCACTTAATTATCTCCATGCCTTCTACATGTTTCACTTACTCAAACATTTCTTGGGTGCTCTGGAGATCCAGAGGTGCTATGGAAGGTACCAGATGCCAAAACAGGTGATCCCACTCCAGCTCAGGAAAGAGACACACACACTACTGGGATTTATGAGCCATGTACTGTGTGCTAGATAATGATGTATACAGAGCACATTTCAACTGGGCCGTGTGGGGTGAGCAAGAGTGTGTTAGATGGAAAGGGACAGAGATAAGCTGCCAGAGAGACTGCCAGAAGTGTATCACAGGCCACCCCAGGAACATGGATCATGGGTTTGTGGCTCCTGCTCGGGGAGGGGCAGGCAGGGTAAGGACAGAAGTAGGGAGGCTGCAGGGGGAGCCCCAGATGGTCTTGCTACTCTACAGGCTCTCTTCCTACCATGTCAACAGTCAGATGCTTATTAGTATTAATAAAAGTTCAATTAATATAGCATAGTGGTTAAATGTGCAAACTCTGAAGTAAAATTAAACATCAAATCTTGGCTCTGTTACTTGCCATCTGTGTGACCTTGAGCAACTTAATGAGTCTCAAATGTAAAGCTAAAAGGATAGAGCAACTTTATTAAGAGTCTTTATAAGATGTCATGAACTTGGTTGCATCCCCCTGCCAATTCATATGTTGAAGCCCTAACTCCCAGCGTGTATTTGGAGTTGGGGCTTTTGGGAGGTAAATGGGTTGAGGTCAAATCATGAGGGTGGGGCCAGGATGGGATTAGTGCCCTTATAAGAAGAGACACCAAGTCGGGGCACCTGGGTGACTCAGTCGATTGAGCATCCGACTTCAGCTCGGGTCATGATCTCACAGTCTGAGTTCGAGCCCCGTGTCGGGCTCTGTGCTGACAGCTCAGAGCCCGGGGCCTGTTTCAGATTCTGTGTCTCCCTCTCTCTCTGCCCCTCCCCCGTTCATGCTCTGTCTCTGTCTCAAAAATAAATAAACGTTAAAAAAAATTAAAAAAAAAAAAGAGACACCAAGAGCTTGGTTTCTCTCTCTCTCTGCCATATAATGGCAGTTAGAAGGTGACTATATAGAAGTCAAGAAGATGGTCTTCTCCAGGAACCAAATCAGCTGGCACCTTGATCTTGGACTTCTCCAGTCTCTGGAACTATGAGAAATAAAGTCTCTTGTTTAAGCCACCCAGTCCATGGTATTTTGTTATAATGCCCTGAGTTGACTTAAGACATAAGGAAGGAATGTGTGAAATGATGTAAAGGCCCGCATGGTGCCTGGCCTACGGTGGGCACTAAGGAAAGGTGGCAATAATGCTGGAGAGAGGGCGCAGAAGTCTTTCTCTACCAAAATTCAAGTGACAACAGAGAAGCCCAGCTCCGGTCTTCCTCTGAACTCATTTCCAACTTGCCTCCTTAGACTAGCTTGGCACCAGAATTCTCCTAGGCCCTCAAGGCAAGACAAGCGAGGGGAGCAGAGGACTCACAAAAGCCTGTCTCTAGGACCAGCCCTACAGTCCTACCTACTGTCTGCTACTCAGCCAGTGTATTTGTTTCCTGTGGCTGCTGGAACAAACGACCACAAACTTAGTGGCTTCAAACAACAGAAATTCATTCTCTCATACTTCTAGATGCTAAAAGTCTGAAACCAAGGTGTTGCAGGCCATCTCTCTCTAAAGGTTCTAAGGGAAACTGCTCCCTTACCTCTTCCAGCTTTCGATGACGCCAGACATTCCTTGGCTTATGGCAACATACCTTCAACCTCTGTCTCTGTCTTCACGTGTCCTTCTTTCCTATGTACCTCTGTGTCCTCTATTCTTATAAGGAAGCCGGTCATTGGATTTAGGGCCCACTCTAAATCCAGGATGACTTCTTCTCAAGACACTCAACTAGTTACATCAGCAAAACCCCTATTTCCGAAATGAAGTCACATTCTGAAGTTCCAGATGGACATGAATTTGGGGGGCACTATTCAGCCCAGTAGGGCCAAGTACGTTTTCAAACTTCAAAGTGGACCCATCCTGCCTGGAGGCCCTCTGATCTCTTACCTCTGTGGCCCAGACACAGATGCCAGGAGTCCTGTCAACATCTGCTCCTCAGTGGGCTCAGGGAGCAGAAATCAGGGAGGGGGCTTTGGGCACAGAAAGCAGTCCCAGACTTCAGCTGTGTTTAGGGTGACACATTGGCAGGTGTTTGGTAAACACAGAACCCGGAGGCTGGCTATGGAGGTGGGAGAATGGGGATGTTTTACTTACACAAAGCTGGGCCTGAGACAGCTGTGTCCCGCCCCATGGCTACAAAGCTTTCACATCCCCGTGAAAGCTTCTGGCCAGCACATAGAACTGGAAGGAAGAACAGCCCTAACGCTGCCCAGAAGTGAGGCGCACACGTGTTCAGTTTGGACCACAGCTGGGCCGTGAAAATTCCCTCTACCATTAACTGTATGTCATTTGCAGAGGCAGGCAGACAGCAGTTAGGAGACTTGTAATCCTGACTCTCCTATGAGACCCTAGGAGGGCTTCCGTTTCTCCATCTACACAATGGGAAATCAAAGATAAACAGAAGCACATGAAATAAAATAAGATCACAGATTTGACAGTGCTTTTAAAAAGTGTTTCAAGGGGCACTTGGGTGGGTCAGCTAGTTAAGCATCAGACTCTTGATTTCAGCTCAGGTCATGATTTCAAGGTGTGTGGGATCAAGCCCCACATCAAGACCTACGCTGACAACGTGGAGCCCGCTTGGGATCCTCTCTCGCCCTCTCTCTCTGTTTCTCCCCCAATCACACGTGCACACGCTTGTGCGTGCTCTCTCCCTCTCTCTCAAAATAAACATTTAAAAGATAAATAAAAAGCGTTTCAAAAATGCAAAGAATTACTACAGAACCACCTGAGAAGTCTACATGTACAGTGTATGAAGCAGTTACGAATACATAGCTTTCTGGCCTTTTTAACATGAGTGTTCCTGCAGATAGTAACCCCAGTGTATACTGGATGGCAGCCAAAGACCCCTTACCTTTTCCTGACCTCAGGAGCAAGATATGTGATGGTAAGGAAAAGACAGATTCCACAAGTCACCCTTCCACAGCCTTCAACCAGCGTTTCATGAGCATTTTCTGTGTTTCCGGTCCTCTCCTAGACATCAGACATCAACATCACCCTCTGTGGGGTGCCTGTAGGCACAGGGTCTTTGACTGTGGCAGCTGCTAACGAAGCACTGATGTGATCCAAGTGTGGGGGATTGCTTAGGGAAGAGCCTCCTCTTTATCAGGGCTCAGATGATCACAGAATAAGACACTGGGATGGGCTGGCATTCTGGCAACATTCGAGGTTTGCTATGATGCAGTCATCCAGGCTTGTCATCCGTTAACAAAAAAGATGGTGTCAACAAGGGTTCTTTCCTGCCAAATGAACACAGACCTCACCCTGCAGCCCTCACTACCCCTGGCCCTTCCCCACTCTGTGTTCTCCTTCCAGGGTCTCCTTTCTCACCAGGATTTCCGATCCACAGCGTCCGGTCAACTCCCATACCCCCACATCCCCAACCCTGCGCGTGTGCACACAGACATACAGACCCACACACGCGCACACGTCCCATTAACGTAGCTCATAAAGCCTGGTGGGAAGTATGATATTAGTCAAAGGAAAAGATCCTTCTTAAGACAGTACTTTAAGGCCAAGCCCCCTGCACACTCAGCATATTCATGGCTAAGCTCCCAGACTCAGTGATATGTCCCAGTGGGCTTTTGATACCTTTACCTGTTAAGATTGAAACAGCTGAACAGTTTTAGCAGATGACACCTAAGCAGCACTGGACATATCACAAACAGGAATCCAGCAAGCCAGACGACAGTTGCAAAAGATTGGGTAATATAGTTAATAGGGCATATTACTTGACAGATAATGCACATAAGTAGGATATACAGCACAACAGATTCAATTAAGAAGATCAATGTAGATGGTATAATAGATGGAGTTAATAGGATGGAGGTGGTTGGATCATGATATTGTTAATAGGACACTGGTGAGTTGTATAATAACTACATCTAATGAGAATAGGTAGGACACAGAGGGAAATGTCTATAGCTAAAAGAAAGCAAGCAGTGTAATTTTACTTGAGGTTATTATGGCTGAGCAATTTTCTGAGCAATTACATCAGTCTGAAAAGACTGGAAAGGCCGAGGCTCAGAACAGTGAAGGAAAAGACCATCATCACGCAGGGCCATGACAAGTCAAAGAATATATCAGATTGGTTTTCTGGAAAGTGATGGGATAATCAGAACAAGAAGTCTAATGAACACCTTTGTTTAAAAGGTAACATTGTAAAATGATTGCAGCCACCGTGGAAAACAGTAGGGAGGTTCCTCAAAAATTAAACACAGAGGGGTGCCTGGGTGGCTCAGTCGGTTAAGCATCTGACTTCAGCTCAGGTCACGATCTTGTGGTTCATGGGTTCGAGCCTCGCATCAAGCTCTGCACTGACAGCTCAGAGCCTGGAGCCTGCTTCAGATTCTGGGTCTCCCTCTCTCTCTGCCCCTCCCCTGCTCATGCTCTGTCTCTGTCTCAAAAATAAATAAAAACATTAAAAAAAAACTAAACACAGAATTATCACATACATACCCAAGAGAATTCAAAGAACCAGCAGAGAGATTTGTGCACCCGTGTTCACGCTAGCATTACATACAATAACCAAAAGGTGGAAACAACCCAAGTGTCCCCTCACAGACGAATAAACAAGATGTTGTCTGTACATATAGTGTAATGTTAGCCTTAACAAGGAAACCCTGTCATAGGCTACAACATGGATGAACCCTGAAGACATGCTAAATGAAATAAGCCAGACACGAAAGGACAAATACTATACATGAGGGACCTAGAGGATTCAGATTCCTAGAGACCAAAAGTAGAATGGAAGTGGCTAGGAACTAGGGGACTTATTGGAGTTATTGTTTCATGGTGCAAGAGCTTCCGTTTTGCAAGATTAAAACAGTTCTGGAGACAGACAGCGGTGATGGCTGCACAGCAATGTGAATGTGCTTGATACCGGTGAACTGTTCACTTAAAAAACGGCTAAAATGCTGAATTTTATGTTATACATAATTTACCACAATAGACAATTCTATGCTGAAAGAAGCCATTGACAAAATAATACATACCGTATCATTCCATTTATGTAAAACGAAAATTGATTTGGAGTAACAAAAAGCTCCTTAGTGGTTGCCGGGGGGCTAGGACAGAGGGAGGGACAGATTACAAAGGGAGCACTAGGAATCTTTGAGGATGATGAAAACGTTTTGCATCTTGATTATGGGAATGTTTTCAAGGGTATATATAACTGAAAAAGACCTTAAATGGTATTCTACTGTGCACAGATGATTTCTCAATCTCAAACTTGTAACAAAATTTTCAAAAATGAAAAAAAAATTTTTTTAAGATAACACTGGAACATTACCGAATCACAGACTTGCAGTTTTCTGCTGCTAGGCCATATACGTCCTAAGGTATTCAAACAAAAGATGCAGATGCAAGAAGAACAATTCACTTTTGAAATGACGGTGGTCTGCAATCCTTCAACTCCCTAGGGGCAGGAGGACAGGCTGCATGGAGGACCGAGCAGTGGGCTCCCCTAATCATGCTCTCTTCCACTGGGCCCTCTGAGTGGGAGGAGAATGCTAAGAGCTTTTACTTAACTATGCGGACACACTCAGCAGCTGAATCAGCACAAATCCCTATCCCAGGGAAGAAATCAATCCTTCCTAATGGGAGAGGAGTTAATTGAGTCGCTGAATTGTGTATGAGCTATCAATTACCCCATCAAAGGCTCACTCAGCTGTCAGTTTGGGCAACACTCCTAAGCCTGTGACCACCATCTTGGCTTTAACAGGGCTTTTTCAAAGGCCACATCCCACTGCTAACTGTTTTTATGATTTATTTATTTGTTTACTTACTTATTTTTAATGTTTATTTATTTTTGACAGAGAGGAGAGAGAGAGAGAGAGAGCACGCGCGCGTGCGCGCGCTCTCTCACATGAGTGGGGGAGGGGCAGAGAGGGAGGGAGACACAGAAGCCAAAGCAGGCTCCAGGCTCTGAGCTGTCAGCACAGAGCCCGACGCAGGGCTTGAACTCACAGATTGCGAGATCATGACCTGAGCCAAAGTCGGACGCTCAACGACTGAGCCACCCAGGCACCCCATGCTAACAGTTTTTAGAAGAAAATGGCTGGTGACCAGCGCATGAGCAAATTTTGCAGGGAAGGCTTTTTCCTGCCCTTGCTCCCAGTCCCCCAGCACCATAGTCTCTGTCATTGTGTGAGTAGTTTATAAAGAATATGCAATCTACTACACAGTTTACAAAGAATATATAGTCTTGTGAATCCTTACAACACTCCAAGATAGAAATCATTAACCTATACTAATATTCTTGCTTGAAGCCACACTGCCTCAAAAGGGCCCAGAGTCCACATCCCAAGTCCAGAATGTCAGGCTGAATCCTATTTCGAGAAAAGTCCAAAGGATTTCGGCCTGTCCTTTTATTTTTATCTATAATTATCTGTCATTAACAATGAACAATGCCCTAGCTTCCTCCTTCTATCCACCCAGGCAAGTTCTCTAGCCAGAGGCTCTGATGCCCTGTTGTCCATTGATTTTCTTGCTCATCCACAACTCAGTTGTCACCTTGCTGGGTTAAGGAACACTCTCAGCTTGGCATGAGGATCCCTAGAGCTGAATAGATGGACTCCCTTTCTGGTCCCATGGAGCACCAATGTCAGTGACTCAAAACCATTCATTCTAAGAGAGAGAAGGTTCTCATTATTCCAGAGAGCCACTGGGCTACAAAGGAAACAAGTCTCACTCCCCAAACTCTCCTTGGTTGAAACCTAAGCCTGCAAACGTAAAGGATGTATTATGATTATTAAATGCCACCAACATATCCAACCATATCCCTGCGGATGCAGGCGCATATGTAAGAGCCCACATTGCCATCCTGGTGAAGACAGATAGAAGGCTGATGAATTTCAACCTCCACAGACAGCCTTTGTGAAAGGGTAGGCTCAAAGAAGGATATCCAATGGGGAAATGGAATCAAGAGGTGACTCCAGGAGACACTGCAGAAGACAGAGTCATACGACTTGGTGACTGATGGATTTGGGAAACAAAGAATAGACTCGTTCTCACTGACACTGAGCAGTGCCTCACATGGTACACTCAGGGTGGACATTCAGCTAGTACACCTCAGAGAGATTCTACCTAACATTAACAGGCTGATTCACTACCCTGCTAGTCAGTAAAAGCCATGGTCCCAGCTGTTCCCTCATGACCGTTCTCTAATAATACATCAAAAGAGGTAAACACCTGGTAAACACATGTGCTCCAGGCACATGGCTGCCGTCTCTTTGGATTGACTGGTCTGTGCCCATGCCTTACATTTGTTAGATATTTTGAACACCAGCTCCCTACCCCGTACATTGGTGACATCCATTCCAAGGCCAGCAGAGGTGAAGTGTTTCTCCCCTTAGAGAGCTAGCTTGGGCAGCCAACTCTGGTCCGAGGGTGCCGGCTTGGGGTCTGAGAAGCACCAGTGTCCCTGTGCCCTGGGGCTCTCTGCACCACCCTGCCAGCCTCACTGCTGTCATTTCATTCATTATTCACAATAACTTCACACGCCGTTGCCTTTGTTAAAAGAGCTAGGTCCTGACAGCCTTTATTTTTAACAATATTCAGGCCTGATTGGGGGCGGGGGGGGAAATGATAAGGTGCCTGGGTAGCTTTATTTAAATCTCATTTACTCCAGTAGTCCCAGACCAGAGATCATGTGGAGCCATTCATCAAACAGTCCTGGCCTGTAGACCTTCCTTAACAGCTCAATTTAGGGCTGGAACCTTAATAAGGCTATAGGGCAGGAGCCTTTTCCCATCAGAGGGCTACCTTATCGAGGAATACACAGCAAGAGCAAAGCTGCCCAGGCTTCGAACCCTGTGAACTGCCCGGTCTGTTTTCAAACCCATGGGGATAGGGACGGAAGGGCTGAGGAACAGGCTCTGGCCACGTTAGGGTTAAATAACAATTTCTTACCTCCATATAGTTTACAAACCTGGGTCTCGAACCCAGGTTTCGAGGCCTTAGTGTTTTTCCAAAAAAGGCTCCACTGCTTCTTTCACATCCTTTCATGAGAAAGGAGGACTGGACGGTTCTTATCTGCTCATGAAACTAAAGCACGAAATCCTAGGGCACTGGTTTTCTAACGTGAGCCCGCGTCAGCACCTGGAGAACACCTTAAAAGAGAATACACGGCTCTGGTCCAGGGGGCCTGTGGTGGGCCTGAGATTTGCATTTCTAACGCATTCCCAGGTGAGGTGGATGCTGCTGGTCCAAGAGCCACATTTTGGAAACCATTGTTCTAGGGGAACTGTTCTAGGGGGCACTGTTCTGAGGGAAGAACTTTGTACTAACAGAGTTGTTCATAAACTGGGCTCCTTCCCGGAACAGAGGAGACAGACGTTATGGAGCTTTATGTTATCAGGTACCTTGCTGGGCGCACTCCACATTCTCACAGCCTCCTTACCGGGCAGGTATTATTAGCCCCACTTTGTAGAAAAAGGAAACTGAGGCTCAGAGAAGTAAAGTAAGTTTCCCAAGGTGTAAGAGCTAGTTGGTCATCATGCCAAAGTGAGACTTAGGGCTGTGTGACTCCAACTCCACTTGGCCACCTAAGCTCCCAAAGCCATAACCTGGGCCACATGACAGAAAAGGCCCACACGGGGCGCTTGCCTCCTGGCCTGGTCCCTCTCCATAAATTCCCTACTCCTGGTGCCTAAGGTAGCAGCAGGGAGGGAGAAGGAGCAGGGTTCTATTTTCCGGCATCATCCACCACTAAGTCACTAGGTCACATGTCTTCAGAAGCCGCAATCTCTCCGTTTTTGTCAAGGGGGACAAAGAAAGCACTGATGAACATGTTTATCCTTCGTCTTGTTGAGAGCCTAACTTAGGTTGTATTCATTAAAGAGCATGTTCCCAGGGGCATTTCGGGGACTCTGTCGGTTAAGCTTTCAGCTCTTGATTTTGGCTCAGGTCACAAGCTCACGGTTTGTGGCTTCGAGCCCCGCATCGGGCTCTATGCAGATAGCATGGAGCCTGCTTGGGATTCTCTCTCTCTCCCCCCCCTCCCCTGCTCACACACTCTCTCGCGCTCTCTCAGATATAAACTTAAAAAAGAAAATAAAAATTAAGAGCATGCTCCTAATGCTTGAGTGCCCTTTGATTAAAATTGTCAGAGCCACGGTTATTTGGCCTCTGTCATGGGCTGAGCCTCCACGAAGTATCTAGCAGGGAAATGCAGAGGAAGGGGTAGCTCCAAACCCTCTCCAGGAGCTTCCTGACCAAGAGCTGTTTGCCAGGCGCCGTGTGCACCTTTTAACCGGCACAAACAGCGGTCATTAATAAATCACGTTGTTCATGGTCAATTTCACATCCTGATGCAGCCAACCTAGGCTGCATTTTTCATCCTTTCCTACCTCCCAGTACAAGCCTGGCGGGCAGAAGCTTACTGAAGCACTCACTTCCATAAAGTAAAATCATTTCATGTGAAATTGAGGAAGCGGGGGAATAAGCCAAAGCCACTTTTTCTTACTCTGACAGCGTAAGTAGATGGCAGTGCTGAGAAAACGCATATTTTCCCTCTCTGGGCCCAATGGGTGAGGACTTGCTTCCCAGAAAACTGTCCCTGCAGTTGGTGCCGCCGTCCCAACTCCCACCACTGGGACCAGCGGCTGCACAATCAGCACACACTTCCCAGCTGTTTCTCTTCCTTAACCTGTGTTTTTAATACAGTCTAATTAAGGCTGTTGCTCATTGTTAATTCATGGCCACACTATGTAACATGGCGGACACGGCCTAACAAAGGAGCGCTCATGAAAGGCACTTCCCTCAAACAAAGGGATGTGCACAGGGCGGATCAGGCTCCCGGTGACACAGCCCGGACAACCAGTCACCCACAATGGTGTTTATGAGGCACCTACTGTGTGCCCGGCATTGAGACAGGCCACCTTGCTCCTTGTCATATGAGCAGCGTGTGCCTTCATCTGAGGTCTGTGAGCAGGTGCCCCTGAAGGCTTAGCGTGCCACCCGGGGTCCCGAACACTTCACCTGACCCTCCAGTCTTGGTTCCTCAGCTCCGTCATCCAAATATACATATACGGAGACTCGCGGATAAAAGCGGAGACAAGATTCTCAAACAACCGCAGAGGCTAGGAGGATGGGCTGCCACAAGTAAGTTGAATGTCACTATGATAAAACAGCTGAGCCTCACGGTTTTTGTTTTCTAATCCAGCTATGCAAATATGGGATGGAGGAGGCCCGGGAGCACTTCACGGGAGCAGGGGCTGACGCACCTGGAAATGTTTCCGTGGGAACACGAAGACTCTGGAGAAGACAGCTGCCTGCGCATATATAAAAGTCTGCCCCTAGAAGAGGTCTGAGGAGACATCTGCACACCTCGGAGGGTAGAGCTGTGGGGAGGGGGAGACTCTCTGGGGGGCAGAGGCACACTTTGGCAGTGGGAGCCCCCAACCCCACAGAAGCTCAGGAGACAGCGGGCTTCTTCCTGTAGGGAATGCAGCAGAGGCAGACAAGGAGGCCCGGGCACAACGGAGGAGATGCCTCTTTCACACCAGAAGCAGAACCAGGTCTGAGAGTCCATGAGTCTGCTTCTCTCTTCCCAGGGCACTAGGACCAGGGTGCGCATGGTACACGGGCAGTGGATCACGATGAGACTGGATCACGATGAGACGGGACAAACACAGATACAGTTGTGGATGTCTGAGTCCTCATTCACAAGACTCCCAAGTCCCTGCTATAGGTGATTAAAAATAAAAGTTGTTGCAAAACCCCTGAATGATCTGAAGGCCGTTGACAGGTACGCCTGGGAGAAGAGGCCCCTGGCATCTACTGGCCATGAACATCTAGACTTTGCCAAGGGACAGCAGGGCAGAAGTCACTCCAGTCATACCCAGTCTCCTACCACCCCCAAATGAATGTACCAGAGAGAGCTGGAAAGGACGAGAAAGAGAGCGATGCCTACACCATATGAATATCTGAAAGATGATGTCAGTGATGTGTCTGACATGCTCTTTTCCAAAAGCAGTTGTTACATAAAGGGCTGCAAATTACTTGACTTATATTTCTCAGCAAAAACAGAAGAATAAAAGCAGGGCCTCAGTGGTAGTGGTGGCTGCTCTTCCCAGAGCTCTCAGCAGGGGCAGCGGGCTGAACTCACCACCAGCCCCTCGGGAAGAGGAAGGAACCATCCGTCTGCCTGTCAGCGATGGTCTTGCTCTCACCTGCTGCTCCCACTTGCTGTGTCTACGGAATCTATTTTGCTCACCTCCGTGCTGAGGAATGGGTGGGTTTGAGCGCTGCAGGTATCAGGGACCAAAGAGGCTGTCTGTGCCCCGTCTTCCAGCGCTGCTGCTTGACCCAGCGGCCACCCCCACCCTCTGCCCTGCTCCTGCAACCTGGCACAGGCAGGCCGCCTGTGTCTGGGGTGCAGTGGGGGGCAATGGAGCAGACCACAGACCTGGCCTCATTCGTGCCGACTTGAACCACCTGAGCTGCCTGGGGCCTTCCTGAGAAGGGACTTGGCAGAAGCACAAAACAGCTCTGAGATTAGTTCAGAAAAACACGGCTCCAACATTTACAAGTGAGATTTTGAAAAGGCCTCTCACTTCCTAGGTGTCAGTGTAAGGAGAGGCGTGGGAAACAGGTAAGTATGGGCAGGCTCAGGGGATACTCTGGCAGCAGCAGGGTCCACGTGTCACCGTCCAGCTAGCTGGCCTGAGAGCGGGAACCAGCTTGTTTGTCCCGCAGCAGCTGGGACAGTCGCTCAGAGCAGCTCAGTGCTCAGGCGGTCCCGGGCACCAGGAGAAGGCAGCACAAGGAGAGGCCGACTGTAGCCTCAGGACTGGGTCCTTCTCTGTCAAAGAAGCATCAGTGCTTCCCAGGGACGACGCAAGGGCTCTATTTAGGGGAGGGAAAGGAACACAAAAGACCCCACAGGACTCCCCCATCAAACCCACACGTGCTAGAGCCCCTGGGCTCTGCCCAGGGCAAGCAGAGAGGCACAGAGCTGCCCTGCACCACAGCTACTCCTCCCCTGCAGGAGCATGGGGCAAGCACAGCCACCTGGCCCAAGACGGCAGCCAGAGTCAGTGTCACATGGCAGGCGGGGGGCTAGCGACAGGGATGTGTGTGCAACTGGAGGGTGAGAGAAAGCCACATGCACGTGCAGGTAGATTCCAGTGAGGCTGGCCAGCTCCAGGCACCATGTTTCACAGGAGACACTGCCACACAGAAGCCACATCAAGGCAGGTCTAGAAGGGCTCCAGAGCATGGGCATGCTGATAAGTCAGAGTTTAGTCTGGAAAGAGACCACAAGATCACATGCAAAGGGAATCAGACTTCTTGTGTCCCTCTGGAAGACAGAACTGGACCACAGACTGAACTTACAGGAGGTAGACTCTGGCCGCCATTGAAAGGAGCAAGTACCAGGCAGCGCCTCCCCACAAGGCGGGCCTCCCGGGCTCCCATCCCTGTTGGCATCAGGCAGAGTCCCCGAAGATGTGTCTTGGGGACGGCAGTCTCTGATGGGAGTGGGACTAGAGGCCCCAGGGTAATTTCTTCCTCTCAGACATTACGATCCTATGAAATTCCAGCTCTCAAACCATCCTGCCCTCCCCCACACCCCAGGAAATGTACAGACAAAGGCTGAGGTCAGACTAAAAGCCCCTGTGTCAGGAGCAGGGGAGGAGGGACGTCCTGTCTGTACTGGAAACAGAAGGCCATGTCGCAACAAGCTGTGGAAATGTTACAAGATACAGCAGTTTTTAGTG
Source organism: Acinonyx jubatus (assembly GCF_027475565.1). Taxonomy (NCBI): domain Eukaryota; kingdom Metazoa; phylum Chordata; class Mammalia; order Carnivora; family Felidae; genus Acinonyx; species Acinonyx jubatus. The sequence continues at coordinate 36,320,213 of NC_069395.1, read as the reverse complement.
AGGTGCTTATGAGGATATTTACCTGATGTAGAAAGTGACTCAGACACTTTTTTGGACTTGGGTTACAGAAAAAGACATTTTTGTGCCTTAAAGATCCCATTCTGAAGGAACACCGTGTTCCCCCTCGGGCTCCCAACTCTGGCTGTTGGCCTTGATGGGGGGTCTGTGTGGGACCGCGGGCAGTACTGACAGAGGCTCTGGGCCCACACCCAGATCTGTCCCCCGCCCCCTGCCAAGGGTCCCTTCCGGCAACCCTGCTCTCCTGGGCAGCCTGCAGGTCCTGACCCTGTCCAGCCTTTGCAGAGAGCGAGTTCACAGGGGATGCTCACGGGGAAGCTCTAGTCCTCACCTGTCAACTGCTCGGAATCAAACCCCTCGAACCAGTCTTCTCCAGGGGCAGAGAACACAGAGCTGCTGCAGAGGGGCTGAGAGGCAAGTCCGACGCAGCCCGGGTTCCCCAGGGATGTTAGGAATCAACGTGAGCAGCAGCAAGCGTGAAGGTGTTCGCACCCTTCCCTGCCTCCTCTGGGCCTCCTGTTGTGCCAGCAGGAGGGTCAGGGAGGCTGGGATCCTGCAGGAAATAGCCACCATGCTCTCTCCTCCTGGTAGTCTTTACATGGGGTTAACTGTCAGCTGCCAGCTGCCACAGATTCTGGCTTGGTTTTGTTTGTGACCTCAGAGCACAATATTTACACTCTGGACTCCTTGTGGAGTTCCCAGATGCTCCCTCGGTGAGGGTCAACTCAGGGCGTGGAACCAGGCCCCAGTGTGCTTTCTCGGATTCTTCTACAGTGACAGGGCAAATGTCTACCAGACCGCCCCAGGGCTCGTGTCTGGACTTCCCCCATCGGGCCAGTGTCATCCACCCAGTTCTTCCTCACTGGGTCCCAGCAACAAAGCTTGAGGTGGCTGGAAGAAGGAACTGTGACAGCCCCTCTCACCATGGCTGTTGGTGCCATCTCTGATGACATCTTGAGGGCAGTGCTCACCAAGCCTGCTGGCACCTTTCACTTCACAGAGCCTCCCACCCCATTTTCTTAGGGCTGCTGTGTGTTCCATTTGGGAAGATTTGGCTCCGTGCTTGCAGTAAAAGCTGAGAAGGATCTGATCTGAAGAAAAACTCATCTTTGTGACTCATCATTCACAACACTTATTGAACTCCTACTCCATACAGGGCACTGGGCTAAGTGCCGGGATACCAGAGAGATTGAAAGGCTAGCTTGAAGTTAAGGAGACTGGAATTGGGTGTAAAATAACCTCAGAGTGTCTCCTGATGTAGATGGATGGATGGATGGATGAATGAATGAATGAATGAATGAGCCAGCATTCATTCAACATTAAGCATGTTCTCATGTGCTGGACATAATGTCAAGGGCTGGGGAAAATGGGCTAGGAAAGTCTGGCCCCCGACCTGACAGAGGGATAATGGGGGAGGTATGTGTGCAGCAGGACTCAGAGCACTGACAGCCAGTGTAGAGAACGCAGGAGCTAAGGAAACATAGACTGTGTCTGGTCACTACCAGCCTGGCAGAGCTATTCCGCTCTCTAGACCATCTTTCGGTGGTTCCCAGCCTCTAGGTACACCCCCGCCCTCAATGGAAGAAGGCCTGCCCAGCAGTAAGACTGTCCATGTCACATGCCCCCAGCAGGCACCAGGTTCTGCCTTCCATAGCAGCTCACTGTTTCACAGTTTCTGGATCTCTGTGAAGTGAAGAAACCAAAACAAACGTCTTTATTCTGGCATCACAATCCCTGCAAGGAGTTCACACAGACAGCCAGGCAGGAAAGACTGTACACTTCTGTTTTCCCTCTACAGACCCCCCAGCTGGAGAGCTAGGGGCAAGGTTGTGTTTGCTTTGATTTCCTCTCCCTCCCCCACACCTTTGCTCCTTCCCCTTCATCTCTCCCTGGCCTCCTCCCACCCACCCACCGCACATTTAATATGGATTGCTGGGGCAGGCAAGGCTCTGCTCCCTTAGCCTTCTCTCATGGAAATCTCCTAGGGTGGCTGAGCCGCTGCTATGAATCTAACCTCTGTTCCAGGGACTTCCCCCAGCTTTTGACTATGAGGTCGTCCTTCAGTTCTGAGCCAATCATGACAGATGAAAGCAAGAATCACGTTAATTTGCCTCAGCCACACCGGTAACGGGCCTCAGGGCCAGGTTCAGGGCAGTTGTGAAGCTCCCATCTCCTGACTGACCCCCTGGCTCCTTCTTTGAGTGTCCCTTGCTGCCAACAAAGCCCTGGGCCTAGAGGCCACCAGCTGCAAGCCCAACTTTGCCTGCTTTCTAACCTGAAGCCAGATTCTCTATGCTTCTCTCCAGGATGGGCCACACCCCATCACTAAGCTTGTTTTGCTCCCCAATTCTGAGCAGTTCCTACCGGCACAGAGGAGGAGGGGAAGAAGAGCTCCTTCCAGTTTCTAGTTCTTGTCAGTATCCCTCCAGCAGCAGAAGGCAGCTGTAGCTCCAAAGCTCAGCTTCTATTGACATGTTCAGGTTCAGTAGGTCTTGCCTCCCTGGAGGTCTGAGAACCAGCCACGTAGCACCCCCTAGTCTGAGGTTCAAGCATAAGCCAAAGGGCCAGGATACTGTTATCCAGGGTTTCCCAACATGGTATTCAATCAGTAAAATTTCATACAGTGGATTATCTCCTTTTTCTCTTTACGACTTTGTAATATGAGAATATGTAAAACAAAACCAAACCAAAGCCCTCCTGGACAAACTAGAGAAGGAAGGTGCTGTGAAGCAACAAGTTAATAAAGGACAGGCTTGCCCAGTGCCCACATATGCCTAGCTCATTTCCCTACCATCCCCATCACCCTTTAAGGACAGAAGGATTCAACAGCTTGTCTAAATTAGTACCTACACAGGGATATCCAGCTGATATAGGAGATAAAGAGATGAGAGCTTCCAAATGTTCTTATGAAGGGTTTGAGTCAAAACTGAATCCCCTTAAATGTGTTTATGGTAGGCTAAATTCCAAAGCTGCAAATAAAAGACCCTTGTATTATGTTTGCCCTTTTATTAAAAACAAAAAATAAGAGCATGCGTGCCCCCTTTGTTAAACCCAAGAATGCACCTGCAGTCCAACCCTTTTAATGGAACCTTTAAAAATAAATTTTTATATGGTATTTGTCTTTCTCTGCCTGACTTATTTTGCTTAGAATACACTCTAGATCCATCCATGTCATTGCAAATGCCAAGCTTTCCTTCTTTTTTATGGCTGCATAATGTTCCATTGTACATATGTATATATGTGAATATATGCACACACACACACACACACACACACACACACACACACATATAATACACACACCACATCTTCCTTAGTCATTCATCTGTCGATGAACATTTGGGCTCTTTTCATAATTTGGCTATTGTAGATAATGCTGCTATAAACACCGGGGTGCATGTGTCCTTTTGGTCTGTATTTTTGTATCCTCTGGGTAAATACCTAGTAGTGCAACTGCTGAAACTAATATTATACTGCATGTTAACTCACTGGAATTTGAATAAAAACGTTGTAAAAATAAGTTAAAATAAGTTTTAATTTTCTTTTCTTTTAGGAGAAAGTGTACAGCGAAGGAGAGGGGCCGAGGGAAAGAGAGAGAATCCCAAGCAGGCCCTGCACCATCAGCATGCAGCCTGATTCGGGGCTTGATCTCATAAACTGTGAGAGCCTGAGCTGAAATCTAGAGCTGGGACACTTAACTGGCTGAGCCACCCAAGCGCCCCTAAAATTACATTTTTAAAAATCCTATTTCAGCACTCTCTCTAGGATGAGGAACCACAAAGCAGAAAGGAATAGTATTGCCTGTCCTCACAGCTGGGGCCAGTTTCAGGAGCCAGAACACTTGCCCCAGAAAAAAGCACTCGCCCTGCACTCAGGGATCCTGAGTTCCACCACTTGTTAGCTACATACACTAACTCCTCTGAAACTCTTGTTTTCTCTAAAGCCAGGATCATCAATCCCTATTCAACAAAATCATGAGGAGTGGACTGCTCAGCTCCCCATTCATTCAGCAGGATGCCTGAGTAGGGCAAAACTCTGGCAAGAATGTACTCAGACATCTCACAACTCTAAGTCTTTTTCAAAAAAGGTTTCCTCGTGCCTAAAACAGGCCACTGAACAAGCCCACTTTTGCTTGTAGAGATACAGAAACACAAACCCTGAAAGGACTATTTTGTTGTTTCTAACCCCAAACTGGCTGCCATTTAAACTTACCATCCTTCCAGCAGGGCTGGTTGTCAGTAGTGCGACTTCTGTACCAACGGCTTACAACCCCATGCCAACATTCTGACGCGCTGCTTTCCCATTCCCCAGAAGCTAGAGAAGCTGGTTGACACCACAGATGACAGGTCAAGACCTTTCACGACTGGACCCCATGTGGCCACTGCCAGAGACACCACAGTACCTGAAGCAGCCACCTCTCAGACACAGTGTGGATGGCTTCAAGCAGCCCATCCTCCCAAATGGAAAAATGCTGCACTACCCGTACCCCACTATCTGAGGGTCATTATCTCCACACAAAGGTGTACATGGCCACGGCGAGGTTTGCCTCCAGCACCGCCAATCATTGCTGTATTCAGTTCCATGCTGGAACCACCTCGGGGCAACCCACTCAGGCCTACCTAAATTACTCTTTGGAAAAAAATTACCCTTTGGGAACTGATGTGGGTCCATGCCTCATTTCATAAATCCTTTTGCAATTATGCTGTGGCACAGACCCCTGAAAACGAGTCTATGTTCCTGACCTTACTTAGACATGCAAGAAAAAGGGCTCCTGTGTATGCTATGTGGGTCAGAGGGTACCCAGAGTGTGATTCCAAACACTAGCTGAAGACAGCCATATATTTGAGGGTAATCCCTAAGTATTACATACTAGAGTTGAATATATAGCCAAATATATGCTAAATATCCCTTCTGCCCTCCTCAAGTAGTTAGCTGAAGCCAAGATTATACAGTTGGGCTGATTCTGAGGATTTGAATTGCTAGAAGCTGTTTTCATATACACCAATTGGGTTATTTAACACAAAATTCAACAGTACTGGATGTCTGAGTCTGAATAAATTATAGAATCATTATGCTGGGAATGGTCTGGTTTTAAAAGGCTCAATTCTGGTGTCACTTTAACTGAACCACAAATTCCCTGAACATTTCTGCACACAGGCATATTAATTCAAACATTCGTAATACAACCAATCTTTGCACTTTGCATAATGCACGTTCAGACCTCTGTGAAATTTTACAATTAGTCCTGCATTTTTTATTAACACATGTGCAATACGTACAGCCACTATTTGTTCTTTATAGAACAAATAAACCCTCGCCTGGGGGGGAAACTGCTGGAGAATGCATATGGTGTCGTGCATAATCAATCAGCTTGTGGGGCTTTAACACTAAATGTACATGGATTTAGAGTTTTGGGATAATAACCAAATAGCACTGAATAAGCAGACTGGATATTGAGGACAAGACTGTAAACCTCTACCGATGAGTAATGAACCCAGAGCAGTGCAAAAGCAGAAGGAAAAACCAAATGCTGCCAAGAAGGGGCGGGGAGACCTTTTCCCCACCACCAGCCCTACCAAGCATACTACCAGGGGCGGAAGGGATGAATAATAAATGCACAGCTTCAAGTCTCTTTCAGCCAAACATATGTAGACTACGTATTCATAGTATTCCTCTGAGGGTCAGTACAACAGCACTTGATTTACTTGAAGACCCCCCCATGCGAACATGGTTCAGATGTTGAGACTGATGATACCACACGTGTCAAGAGAATGAAAAAAGTTGTATTACTCACAGCAGACCCCCAAGCTCTTCCAAAATGACTTGAGCAAAGGGGCGGGGGGCAAGTGGCTTTGGTTTGCACTGTGGTTGAGGGGAGGGCCAGGGCGAGCAGTGGCCGAGCATGCATAGTTTGAACTTCCTGGCAGCACTCAGAGAACGAGCAAGTCCGTTTTCTTGTTGGCTTTCCCAGAGATGGGACACGAGGGGGATGAAGGAAGGGTGGAGCTAGAATCCTGTCAGCAAACATCAAAAATGGAGCCATGCTCTTTATTACAATTTCCCTACCTTCAAGCTGCCATTTAGGGATTTGAAACCCTACTCTGAAATTTACCTACTGTGTGACTCTCTTCTCATCAGTAAAAGTTGTACAATATTTAAAGTAAATAATGTCACACCCATCAAAGGAACTTGCCCAGTGCCTGTATATAACGGATGCTTAATAATTGCTTCTGCATCTCAATCTGGAAATTTACCCTTAGTTTTTGTTCTTATGAAAACCAGAGAAGCCACCAGCTCTAGTAAGACTCTTGAAACTATTTTACCAGAGGTATTGGGATAAGGGTGAGACAGGAAGTACAGAAGGGGCTATAAGGCTGGTGGTGGGGGTGGGGGGATCAGGGAGGGTGCTGGTCAGGGCACTGCAGAGGGCAACCTTCCCAAGACGTGTTACAGAACATGTCTGTAGGAGGCATCTCTTCTGGTCACAGGGGACAGGTAGCTACCCCACCCAGTGGGGTGGAGCAAAGAACAGGAAATGTAAGTGTTATGGATTGAATTATGTCCCCCCATGTATGTTTAAGTCTTAACCCCCACTACTTCATAATGTGACCTCCCTCAGAAATACAGTCTTTGCCCGTGGAATCAAGTTAAGATAAGCTCACTGTCAACTACAGTGGGTCCTAAATCCATTATGATTGATGTCCTTGAAAAAAAAAAGAGAGAGGCCCACACAGAGAACAATGCCATGTGCTGACAGAGGTGGAGGTTGCAGGCTACGGCTGCTAGCCAAGGCCACCACCAGAAGCTGGAAGAGGAAGGAAGGATGCTTCCCAGGGTCTCAAAAGAGTGAGGCCCGGCTGATACCTTGATTTTGGACTCTTCTCTTCCAGAACTGTGAGAGAATAAATTCTGTTGTTTAAGCCCTACTCTTTGTGCAGTTCTGTTACAGTAGCTCTAGAGAACCAACACAGTACAGAAGAGATCACCCATTTGAGTCTGTAATTTTCCTCAAGATTGGGATAACTGGGGATACTAAAGTTCTTTAGGATGATGAACAAATCACAGATCTTCATATGTTGCCAATGAGCCTTTAATTCCTCAAAATTATTTTAATAATAATATATTTTAAGAAAAATATCTATAGTTTGAGCTCATAATAATTTTTATACTACATGGTTAATATTACAACAAATGTGCAAAGAGAAGATAAAGATGAATCTTTGCAAGATCTGTAAGCAAAGACCAACGTTAACAGTGATTATCTCTGAGTTATGGGATTATGGGTAACTTTTATTTTCTTTTTGTAACTTTCAAGTTGTCCTCATTGTAATAATTTTTTTTCAAAAATGGCACATTTTTACTTTCCAAACAACATCATTATTTTCATAAAAGCAAGAAACAGGATTCAGGGCTTTGTCTTATGAGCTTTTGTCTTGACTTTCAATCCTGGGGCTCAGAGATCTGTTCGTAGCCTCCTGATTAGGCCTAAAAGGATTAGAATGGGGCACGCAGCGGCAGGAACATCATTTGCTCCTTTAGAAATTAGAAAAAAAAAATAATTAACTCATCCTGTCAGCACAAGAAACTCAGGCCAGGGAGCTTTCGGGTAATAGTTTCTGATTTCATATAATATGGACAGTTCTCTTATTCTCAGGAGTTTTCACAAATTGGCCTTTAAAGTCCAGCTGCTTATAAGTCTCTTTGTAACAAAAATCAAGCATATTTAAGAGTATTCTGATTCTGCTATGACTGCGCAAGCCTAATAGAACCTTGTCTCCTGCTCCTTACAACTAAACACCGCAAAAATACATAAAGCAAATACCTGAGGACTCAAGAACATAAACGACGGCAACAGACTTTAGAGGAGTCAAATTTAGTGAAGCGCAAGGGTAAGGTTCCCACTAATTTTTCCCCTTTTCTCTCTGCTGTGCCCAGAGTGTGGGGCCCCACTGTGGGGCTGCAGGATGGAGCGACAAGATGGAGGCGAGCTAAAACTGACAGAAACCTTGTCTTTCTGATCAGAGCAACCAAGAAAAAGGCCTCTGTGGGCTGAAGAGTATAAGGGGAATCTCGCAGAAGGCAAGAATGAACTGGGAAAGGAAGCACAGGACTTGCAGTGTGAACCCAACCAGGTTGATTGTTCCGTATCTTTGATGGTGGCAGTGACCACACGGGTGTGCATACTTGTCCAAATTCACTGGCCACCATACGGTACTTAAAAGGGTTGCATTTTATTATATGTAAGTTATACTTAAACAAAGTTGATTTAACATTTTTTTAAAAGAGAGCCCAGAAATAAATCCACAGTGAGCGCTCCAGGCCCAGCGGCTCTACTTCAGAGCTTGTCCAGACCGCCCGTGGACTCCCTGCTGCGCCTGCACCGTCCCACACTGCCCGCAGCCCACAGGTCCTGCCGCAGATCTTGGCCCTCACCGACCAGAGCCTGGAGGAGGTGTAGGCCTGTAGGCTCCATGACAAACGTGGGGCTTGAACTCAGGACACCAAGATCAAGAGTTACACACTCCACTGACTGAGCCAGTCAGATGCCCCAAGATCTATCTACTTTCTATGTCTACTACCATAATTGAAAACTAAGCCAGCAGCATTTCTGGACTATTCCAGCTGTGGTAGCCTCCAGACTGGTATTCCTGGTTCCACACCTTGCCTTCCATTCTGGTCTCAGGGCAGCCACAGTGATCTTTTAAAAATGCAATCCACTTAAGGACAGGCAAATAGATCAATGGAATAGAGTTGAAAATGCAGAAATAAACCCATACATATATGGCCAATTGATTTTCTACAAGGGTGCCAGGATCATCCAGTGGGGGAAAGAACAGTCTTGTCAACAAATGGTCTGGGGAAAAAACTGGATCTCCATATGCAAAAGAATGAATCTGAACCCTTACCTAACACCACATACAAAAATTAACTCAAACTGACTGAATACTTAAGTGTAAGAGCTAACCCTATAAAAACTCTCAGGAGAAAACATAGGTATAAATCTTCATAACCTTGAATTAAGTAAGCAATGGTTTCTTAGATATGATGCCTAAGGCACAGGCAACAAAAAAAAGAACAAAGTGGATTTCATTAAAATGAAAAATCTTGTGCTTCAAAGGACACTATCAAAAAAGAAAAAAGACAACTTACAGAATGGGATAAAAGATTTGCAAATCATATATTTGATAAAAGGCTAGTATCCGGAATATATAAAGAACTCTTACAACTCAATGATGAAAAGACAAATGACCCAGTCGAGGAATGAGCAAAGGACTTGAACAGACATTTCCCTAAGGAAGAATGGCTGAAAAATACATGAAAAGATGTTCAATGTCATTAGTCTTTGGAGAAATGCAAGTCAAAACCACAATGAGCCACTGGTGTGGCTATAACAAAAAAGACAATAACAAGCGTTGGCAAGGATGTGGAGAAACAGAAAACCTCGTAAGTGGCTGATGGGGGATGGAAAATGGTGCAGCCACTTTATAAAAGTTTGGCATTTCCTCAAAAAGTTAAACACAGAGTTACCATATGACTCAGCAGTTCTCCCTAGACATATGCTCCCACAAAAACGTCTACGTTAATGTTCACAGCAGTATTCATATAACCAAAAGTGGAAATAACCTGAGTTTCCATCAGCTGATAAATGGGTGAACAAAATATATCCATACAGTGGAATATTATTTGGCCTTAAAAAGGGATAAAGCAGTGATACACAACAACTTGGAAGAACCACGAAAACATGCTGTAGGAAGTGTGTCAGTCACAAAAGGCCCCAGACTGTGTGATTCCATTTATATGAAATATCCAGAAGAGACAAATCTGTAGAGACAGAAAGACGAGTGGCTGCTGGGTGGGAGGAGGGGAGAATGGGGAATCACTGCTAATGGGAACAGGCTTTCTTCTGGGGGTGATGAGAGTGTTATGGAAATAGATAGTGGTGATGGTTGCACATCGTGAATTTCCTAAAAGCCATTGAATTGTATGTGTAATTTTAAGGGTGAATTTTATGACATGTGAATTACCTCTCAAAAAATCAATACTAATAAAAAATACAATTAAGAGGCGCCTGGATGGCTCAGTTGGTTAAACGTCCGATTCTTGATTTTGGCTCAGGTCATGATCTCACGCTTCCTGAGACCAAGTCCCATGTCGGGCTCTGAGCTAATAGCGTGCAGCCTGCTTGGGATTCTTAATCTGTCTCCCCTTCTGCCTCTTTATCTCAAAATAAATAAACTTTTTTAAAAATGCAATTCATGTCAAAAAAAAGAAAGAAACCCACACATATAAGGTCAATTAACTTATGACAAAGGAGCCAAGAATATACAATGGGGAAGGGCAGTCTCTTCAACAACTGAACAGCCCCATGCAAAAGAGTGAAACTGGACCACCATCTTCCACCATACATAAACATCAACTCAAAATGGATTAAAGACTTGAGCATAAGACCTTAAACTATACAACTTATAAAAGAGAACACAGGCAGTAAGCTCCTTGATGTGGGTTTCGATGATGATTAAATTTGACACCAACAGCAAAGCTAAACAATGAAGCTATATCCAACTAAAAAGCTTCTGCATAGCAAAGAAAACCATCAATAAAATGAAAAGTCATCTTACTGAATGGGAGAAAATATTTGCAAATCATGTATCTGATAAGGGGCTAATATCCAAAATATATAAAGAACTCATCCAACTCAATAGCAAAAAACAAACAATCCAATTTAAAAATGGGCAGAAAACCCTAATAGACATTTTCCCAAAGAAAACATGCAGATGGACAACAGGCACATAAAAAGATGCTCTATATCATTAATCATGAAGAAATGCAAACAAAGCCACCATGAAATATCACCTCACACCTATTCGAAGGGATATTAACAAAAAGGCAAGAAACAAGGATTGGTGAGGATATAGAGAAAAGGAAAATCTTATACACTATTAATGGGAATATAAATTGGTGTAGCCATTATGGAAAACAGTATGGAAGTTCCTCAAAAAATTAAAAACAGAACTACCATATGATCCAGCAATTCCACTTCTGGGTATTTATCTGAAGAAAACAAAAACAACTGGACAAGATATCTGCACCACCATGTTCACTGCACCATTATTTACAATAGCCAAGACACGGAGACAATCTAAGTGTCCACTGATGGATAAATGGATAAAGAAACTATGGGTGTGTGTGTGTGATGTAATATTATTTACCCATGAAGAAGAATAAAATCTTGCCATTTGCAACAACATGGGTGTGCTTCAAAAGCATTATGCTAAGTGAAGTAAGTGAGACAAAGAAAGACAAATACTGTATGATCTCTCTTATACATGGAATCTTAAAAAAAAAAAAAAAAGCTTATATATAAAGAGAACAGATTGGTGGTGGCCAGAGGCAGGGGGAAGGGTGAGAGAAATCGGTGAATTACTATTTTTTTTTTAGTTTAAATAGAATTATTGTTTATTTAAAAATATTAAAAATCTCTTTAAAAGTTAAAAAAAAAAAAAAAAGAAGCTGGTACTGTCTCCATAATAGTGAGCATAGAATCTGGTAAGGAGGCAGCCAGGTATGATAAAAAGCACATCCTGTTTACTAAGCCAGGTGGCCTTGAACAAGTCATTTAACCTCCTGGATTCTTTGTTTCCTCATCTATAAAATAGGGACTATAATAACTAACCTCCAAAAGAATTCTGTGTGAGAACTAAATAAAAGCCAGCATCCAGGCAAGTGCAATTAGTAGATGTTAGAGTATTTCTACCTCAGATGATCACTTGGAGAGCATCGCAGTGGATGACAAGGGAAAGCAACAAAGACAGGCCTTACTAGTGGCAAAAGCTGTTGGATTCATATCACCTGCTGCCTTATAACAACCTGTTCTAAGCAAAAAGTGTTCCATGATTAAATGTTTAGGAAGTGCCGAATTACATAAATGTCCCTACTTTACGGCAAAACTGCAAAAGACGACAGACTAGGCAAAAGTTTTCCAATGAATTTTGCCAAGGATCCCTTTTTAGGATCCCTTCTTTAGTCTCCCAAGAAATTATTTCCTTAAAACAATAACTTTGGGAATACTTTGGGGAAAGCTGACCTCTTGCAATGAGCCTAGGAAGGGAATTAAAAGCAAAAATGAACTATTGGGACCTCATCAAGATAAAAAGCTTCTGCACTGCAAAGGAAAACAATCAACAAAACTAAAAGGCAACTGACAGAATGGGAAAAGATATTTGCAAATGACATATCGGACAAAGGGCTAGTATCCAAAATCTAGAAAGAGCTCACCAAACTCCACACCCGAAAAATAATCCAGTGAAGAAATGGGCAGAAAACATGAATAGACACTTCTCTAAAGAAGGCACCCAGATGGCCAACAGGCACAAGAAAGGATGCTCAACATCTCTCCTCATCAGGGAAATACAAATCAAAACCACACTGAGATATCACCTCACACCAGTCAGAGTGGCTAAAATGAACAAATCAGGAGACTATAGATGCTGGAGAGGATGTGGGGAAACGGGAACCCTCTTGCACTGTTGGTGGGAATGCCAATTGGTGCAGCCGCTCTGGAAAACAGTGTGGAAGTTCCTCAAAAAATTAAAAATAGAACTACCCTATGACCCAGCAATAGCACTACTAGGAATTTATCAAAGGATACAGGATTGCTGTACCCCAATGTTTATAGCAGCACTTTCAACAATAGCCAAATTACGGAAAGAGCCTAAATGTCCATCAACTGATGAATGGATAAAGAAACTGTGGTTTATATACACAATGGAATACTACGTGGCAATGAGAAAGAATGAAATATGGCCTTTTGTAGCAACGTGGATGGAACTGGAGAGTGTTACGCTAAGTGAAATAAGTCATACAGAGAAAGTCAGATACCATATGTTTTCAATCTTATGTGGATCCTGAGAAACTTAACAGAAGACCATGGGGGAAGGGACGGAAAAAAAAAAAAAAGGTTAGAGAGGAAGGGAGCCAAAACATAAAAGACTCTTAAAAACTGAGAACAAACTGAGGGTTGATGGGGGGTGGGAGGGAGGCGAGGGTGGGTGATGGGTATTGAGGAGGGCACCTGTTGGGATGAGCACTGGGTGTTGTATGGAAACCAATTTGATAATAAATTTCATATTAAAAAAGAAAGAAAGAAATGAGCCTAGGACTGAGAGTCAGGAGATCTGGCCTCTAGTTCTGGTCCAAGTAAATTTACCTCCCTGGGCCTCAGTGTCCTCTTCTCCAAAATGGGAAACTTAGGCCAGAATCTCTCCTCCAAGATCTTTTTGGATCTAACTTTCCACAATTCTATGGCTTCTGCAAAATATACTAGATTGTCTTGCATTGGAGGGAAGGTGAACCAGAGACCTCTGAATTTCCAAATAATTCTTCAAAAATGCCCATATTTTCAGCTCCAAATATCACAAACAAAAATTAACTTCTTTATGGCATGAGCATTTCCAGAAGTATTACAACTCATTCATGGCATATGAATATATCACTCTCCACTAGTTCTAAACACCACTGGTTCATCTAATGTTTCCAGAAGCTTCTGCAATTAGCTCCGTTATATTTAAATTCTGCCCACTAAATTGAATAAGATGTTCCCTCTTCTCTTGCAACAAAGCTGTCTGGTTCAAAAAAATAACAGAGCTAACAAGGGACAACAGGAAAGCTGCACTGTGCAGGCAGGTGGCTCATGTAAAAAACCCTCATGTGATTCATTTCCCAGGACTAACTCGTGATCGACTCCAACTCTGCATCTTCACCTACAACTAGAATGTTACAGCGATGGCTTACAAAAGATGAAGTAGTGGTTCCCCTTCCACACAAGCAGTATGTTCTAGAAGGTTTAGAATCTATCAGCTATTACCAATATATACAAATAATTCATTTGCGATTGATCAAAGACTAGCACTAACCATAAGATTTATACTTTTTGTTTCCTAAATAAATCAAGGGATACACCAGTATTATAGAGATGTCAGTTCTCACCAAATTTATACACATATTCAATGTGATTTCAATCAAAAGTCAACCATGATGTTTTGTTTTGGGGTTGTTTCTGTTTTGTTTTGTTGTTACAGAAATTGGTAAGATGTTTCTTCAATTTTTTATGGAAAGCCAAAGATCCAAGAGTACCTAAGACAAGCTGAGAGAATGATGGCAGGGAAATTATATTACAAGCAACAATAATTATAAAACTTCCTTAATTAGGACAGTACAATGTTGACTCAGGAGACAAACCATTGGACATCTGATTTATGATAAAGATAGTGCTGCACATCAGTGGGGAACTGATGGACTTTTCAGTGAATGTTGATCTTTATATCATACATAAAATTAATTCCAAATAGAGTATAAATCTAAATAGGAAAGGTAAAAAAAAAAAAAAAAGATAAAGCTTCCCGAAGATAATATAGAGTGATATCTTAATCATCTTGGAGTAAACAAACATTTCTTAATGAGGACACAGAAACCACTAACAATAAAGGAAAAAACTGAGAAACAGGACCTAATGAAAATGTTAAATACCTACATATCAAAAAACATCATTAAAAGAGTAAAATATGGAAGTTATAGAGTAAGAGAGAACATATTTGCAATACACAAAACCAACAAAAGACTTACCTGGAATATATAAAGATTATTTATAAATCAAGAAGAATAAAGCAAGTGACTCAATTTTTGTTAATGGTCAAAAGACTTCTAAGGGCACTTCTCAAAAGAGAAAATACAAGTAGTCAATAAACATACGTGAAGATGCTTAAACCTTAGTCATCAAGAAAATGCAAATTAAAATCATGATGAAATACCATACACACACACACGAAGAACTAAAATTAAGAAGATGGACAATTCCAAGTTTCAGAAAGGATATGTAGCCACTGGAATCTTTCATGTATACTGGTTAGACAATAAATGGGTGCAACCACATCAGAAAACTGGTGACTTCTACTGAAACTGATCACACACATATCCTAAGACCCAGCAATGCCATTCCTGCATCTGTACCCATAAAAGTGTGGCACGTGTGCACTAAAAGACATGTACAAGATTTTTCAGAGTAACATTATTTGTAACAGCATTAGTCTAAAAGCAATTTAAAAAGTCCATCAATAGTTGGATAGACATAATTATAGTATATTCAGACAATGGAATAATACAGCAATAAAAATGAATAAACTATTGCTAGACATAATGATACTGATGAATCTTTCAAACATTATGTTGAAAGAAGCAAGACACCAAAAAGAAATATAGTCAGCTCTGCCAAAATGTGATGTATATGTTCCTAAAGATCACCACACTATGCAAAATCAAGCATTAAACCACAGGGCTTAGAAGATATTTACAAATGACATATCTGATATAGGGCTAGTATCTAAAATATATAAAGAACTTATACAACTAACTCAACCCTCAAAACAACAAAGAATCCAATTAAGAATGGGCAGAAGACATGAACAGGCATTTCTCCAAATAAGACATACAAATGGCCAACAGACACATGAAAAGATGCTCAACATCAGTAATCATCAGGGAAACAGAAATCAAAACCAAAATGAGATATCACCTCACACCTGTCAGAATGCCTAAAATCTAAAACACAAGAAACAACAAGTGTTGGTGAGGATGTGGGGAAAAAAGAATCCTGGTGCACTGTTGGTGGAAAGCAAACTGGTAGAGCCACTGTGGAACAGAGTATGGAGGTGCCTCAAAAAATTAAAAATAGAATTATCATATGATCCAGCAATTACACTACTGGGTATTTACCCAAAGAATACAAAAACACTAAGTAAAAAAGATATATGCACCAGGATGTTTATGGCAGCATTATTTACAATAGAAATTATGGAACCAGTCCAAGGGTCCACCAACAGATGAATAAATAAGTGGTATACACACACATACACTGAAATATTATTCAGCCATAAAAAGAATGAAATCTTGCCATTTGTAACAACCTGGGTGGATCTAGAAAGTAAAATGCTAAGTGAAATAAGTCAGTCAGAGAAAGACAAATACCATATGATTTCACTCATATGTGGAATTTAAGAAACAAAACGAACAAAGAAAAAACAAACAAACCAAAAACAGCCTCTCAAATATAGAGAACTGATGATTACCAGAGGGGAGATGGATGGGGAGTGGGGGTTAAATAGGTAAAGGGGATTAAGAATACACTTATCATGATGAGCACCGAGTAATGTATAGGATTGTTGCATGACAGTATTATATATCTGTAAGTAATACAGTATTGTATGTTAATACTGGAGTTAAAAAAAAAAAAACTAAGGGTTAAGGAAAAAAAACATAAGGGCATAGAGTTAAGGGCATAGTATTGAAAAATTTTGTCAGTGACACATAAAAGTAAAAAAACAAATCTAAGGGATGCCTGGGTGGCTCAGGTGGTTGAGCATCCAACTCTTGATTTCAGCTCAGGTCAAGATCTCGCATTTCAAGAGACCGAGCCCCACGTCAGGCTCTCCTCTGTCAGAGAGGAGCCTGCTTAGAATTCTCTCTCTCTCTCAATCTCTCTCTTTCCCTCTCTCTCTCTCTCTCTCTCTCTCTCCCTCCCACACTTGCCCTCTCTCTCAAAATAAATAAAACACTAAAAAAAGAAATCTAATAATATTGGTAGCATGGATTTACACATGTAAAATTGTTAAGAAATGAATCAAGTACTAAAATAATATTTGTGTTTGCAAAGTAGGTTTCCTTATTGAAGTGGACATAAAAAACCAAAGGGGGCACCTGGGTGGCTCAGTCAGTTGACTCTTGATTTTGGCTCAGGTCATGATCTCGAGGTTCATGGGATCAATACCCACATCAGTTTTTGTGCTGAGCACGGAGCCTGCTTGGGATACTCTCTCTCTCTCTCTGCCCCTCCCCTGTTCACACGTGCATGCTTGCACTCTCTCTCCCCCAAATAGTAAATAAACTTTAATAGTAATAAAAAAAAGAAGTGGGTATCAGAGGGCTGCAGCTTGTGGGTAATCATGGAGTGATGGAAGGAGGGTTATCTGATGCTGGACGGAGTGTTGTAATACAGGATGTGGATGGGTGTGGTTCACAATGAGGAACGGAAGCAGCTGGTAGATGTTTGAGGTGTGTGCATGTGCGTATGTTCTGTACTTCTACTGGGCTCAGTTCAGCTGGGTGCAGTTTTCTGCATTCACCTAGGGTTTCTTGAAGACAAAACTACATATAAGCAAACACTCAACTGCATTATGCTCAGATTGCTCCCTAAGTAGTAATCATGATGAAAGTGAAATCCACACTTTCAAAAACAAGCAGTACTGCTGAACTGATAGTACCTTATTACTCTATTTAAATAAAGTCCAAACACGGAAAATTCACCCCTGACATTAGATATCAGGATGCAGATTACTCTAGAGGGGGTTGTAACTAGAAAGGATCACAAAGAGAAACTTCTATAGTGCTGGGTATCAAACAGGTGTGTCTACTTTGAAAATTCATCATGCTGCACACTTAAGGTTTGTGCACTTCATGTATATGTTTAAATAAAAGTTCCAAAAATAGGCATGTTACATTAAAAATTGAAAAACAAGATCTACGCCTTTTGGGAAAGCTTCCTGGGCCTTGAAGATAAATGATGAGGTTTTCCTACCCCACTGGATAGACATTAAGTTCCTTCCCAAGCAAGTATACTAATCATCCATACTTATGTCACAAACATTTATATAGCTCTTCTCATGCAGCATTCAGCAGTCCATCATTCACACCCTAAAGAAGAACAAAGTAGGATTCCTAAGTTACCAACTTCAGACCAGACAGGTACTTAGCAGAAACCCCAGCATCTTCCTAGCAGTGAAAAAGGAGCTAGATGACACAACTTCGAGTCTCAGCTCTGCCATTTCCTAGCTGAGTGGGTCTGTCAAGTCACTTAACTAAGTTCAAGCTCCCTCACTTACCTTTAAATAAGAATAATAATTCTGCTCAATCTATATTACAGGGCTGTAAGCAATGAAAACGCTTTTCAAAATGTAAAGAGATATAGATTATAGGATACAATTAAGTATTTCCTCTCCCACGTTCAACTGAAATTTAGTTGGTCTCCTCCCATGTTGGTGTAGGTCAACAATATCTTGGACATCAAGACTCCGAATAACAAGCATGGCTGGCATCAACTAAGGTTTTCTTTTTTTAAATACAGCCCCATGTGTAATGAGGGGTTCCTCAAAAGCATTTAGATGGTGATGGTGAGCATTTGGTGCTCAGATGGATTTATGTCTTTGTGAGAAAAACATGTGTCCACACAGCATTTTGATATATGTTTAGATCTAGAGGCATTTTTAAAACTTCCTCTCCACCTTACTGGAGTCAGCTGTCAGTTATCTGTGTGGAGACAAGACTTTTCATTACAGCTGACACTGCCCCCACTCCACTCTCTGCTGCCCTGGTCATTGTCTTCCTAAGGCTCTTCCATTTTAATCTCCTAAAATTCAAGTTCTGTTTTCCTTATCAAATCAAGCAAACTGAAGAGGCTGCAAAATCTGATATCTAATAATATGCCTCTAAACCCAGGTGCTGATTACTTGGATATGTTACAGTTTGGATTATCTGTATCACCAGACATCTGAAAGTTACCAAGAGCTGTTGGGTCCTTGTAGCCTTCAAGAATCTCAAAGCACATTATAGATTCTACCCACTAAACTCAGTGGGAGAGACACACACACAGAATAGTGTTTTCTCCTTCTTACCCATGGTGCAACAAATCTAGGCTTGAAGAGATTGGCACTAGCAGGGCACTTGAAGGGAAACTAGAAATTTCCCATATTGTTAAGTAATGCTGGAACTGAAAGATCAATTATGGGAGAGAATCTCAGGGTGATAAAAGTTGCATTTCAATGAGAATCACTAAAGATGTTTACTGAAATACAGATTCCTGAGTGCCAACCTAGACTTACTGAATCAGAATCTCTTAGAGGTAGGGGCTCAGGATTCTGCATTTTATTTTAAAGTTTATTTTATTTATGGAGAGAGAGAGAAAGAAGAGAGAAAGCAAGGGAGGGACAGAGAGGGAGAGAAAGAGAGAATCCCAAGCAGGTTCCACACTGTCAGCATGGAGCCCAACATGGGGCTCAATCTCAGGAACCATGAGATCACGACCTGAGTCGAAACCAAGAGTCAGATGCTCAACTGACTGAGCTACCCAGGAGCTCCATGGGTTCTGCATTTTAAATAAGCTTTGCAAGTGATTCTGATGAGCATCAAGTGTGGAAACCATACTGGAGGTTGAGCAAGAGAACAGCTGACATCATACTGATTAATGATGACACAAAGGGGAGCAATCTCATCAAGAAAGCTGTGTTAGATCAGGTCAACCTTGAAATCATTCAACATTGTGTTAATAATGAGAAATGCAGCTACCAGGCATCATGCATGGAGCCACAGACAGGAGGCAGGAGAGAATGTCATACATATTTAACATTGAGTTGTCACAGCAAATAAACAAAACCAGAAAATTTCCTACATACCATTCTGAGGGCTCATCAGAGGTGAGATGTGGCCCAGGTGTTCCTGCTACTTCAGCATGCCCCTGGCTATATATACAACTAACCCCCGACTCGTGTGCATCCATCTGTTTACTGGATGGATTGATAAAGAGCATTTCCTCTGCAGAGCTTGGCAAAGTCACATTACCAGCCATTGCAACTCATAAGGACACTAGAAATGCCAAACTACCATGATGAAAAACAGGGACTAGCATGGTTCCTGGACTTTAGCAGATGACCAGTGAATAGTTTTTAGATTTATAGAGTGAAGTAGGAAAGAGACAATGAGATGGAATGATATGGGAGGATGGAAGGAAGAGTAAACTGATAGAAGGAAGGTCAGGTGAATGGACAAATGGATGGACAGATGAACAAATGGATTAATGAACAGGTAGAATAACTATGCCAGACCAATTATCTTTCAGCCCCAAAATAATTTTAAAAAATTACTGAGATGTAATTAAAATACTTTAAAATTTGCCCATGTAAAGTGTATAATTCAATGGCTTTTAGTATACTCAGAGTTGTGCAACCATCACCACAATCAATTTTAGAATACTGTATCAGCCCCCTCCCAAAGAGGACCCCATGCTCATTAGACATTACCCTCTAAAACCCCATCCCTTCCAGACCTAAAGCAACCATTAATTTATTTTTTATCTCCATAGATTTACCTATTCTGGATATTTCATACAAATGGAATCATATCATATGTGGTCCTTTGTGATCAGCTTCTTTCATTTCAAGATTCATTTATGTTGTAGCATGTACCAGCACTTTATTCCTTTTTAGTGCTGAGTAACACTCCATTTTCTAGATTATACCACATCTTATTTACCTATTCATCAATTGATGGACATATGGGCTGTTCCCACTTATTCCATTATTATGAATAATGCTATGAACATTCATATATAATGTATATAATTTGTGTAGATCTATATTTTCATTTCTCTTGGGTATATACCTAGGAGTAAATTTCTAGGGTAATTAACTTTTTGAAGAAGTTCCAGACTATTTTCCAAAATGTCTGCTTTCTACTATATTACATTTCCCCAGGTGGTGTATGAGAGTTCAAATTTCTCCTCACCAATACGTAGTTTTCATTTTGGGCTTGTTCATTTCTTATTACAGCAATCCTAGTGGTTGTGAAGTGGTATCTCATTATGGCTTTGATTTGCATTTTCCTGATGGCTAAGGATGCTCAATATCTTTTCATGTGACTATTGGTCATCTGTAGATCTTCTTTGGATAAATATCTATTCAATCCATTTTATATTATGTGTCATTTCATTATTGAGTTGTAATAATTCTTCATGTATTCCAGATACAAATTATCAGATATATGGTTTGCAAAATTTTTATGGTTGCATTTTTACTTTCTTGATGATGTCCTTCAAATCACACACACAAAATTAATTTTGATGATGTCCAACTGATCCATCATTTTTCCTTTTGTTACTTGTCTTTTGATGCCATATATAAGAAATCATTGGCTAACCATGGTCATAAAGATTTGCCCCCAAAAGAATTTTGTAGTTTTAGTTTTTACACATAGGTCTTTGATGAATTTTGAGTTAATTTTTGTATATGATATGAGGTAGGGATCCAACTTCATTTTTTTGCATGTTGAATATCCACCAAACTATTTTTGACAGAAGAAAAGGGACCATGTGAGTAGAATAGCATTAATATAATATTACCAATAATGAGCTACCATTAGTAAAGGCTGTGCAGTTTTATATTTATTATTACCTTATTGAATCTCCACAGTCACCTACGAGGTGCATATTTTTCTTAATATACAGCTGAGAAGCTGAGTGTTAGTGTATCTTGTCCAAGGTCCCAAAGATGGTAAATGATTCAATTGTGTTTGACTTCAGAGTCCTTTACCACCATTCTACACTACCACTAAAACACAACTCTCAGTGGGGCACCTGGGTGGCTTAGTCAGTTAAGGGTCCAACTTCAGCTTAGGTCATGATCTTGCAGTTTGTGGGTTTGGGCCCCACATTGGGTTCTGACAGCTCAGAGCCTGGAGCCTGCTTCAGATTCTCTCTCTCTCTGTCCCTCCCCAACTTGCGCGCGCTCTCTCTCTCAAATATAAACAGTAAAAAAAAAAACACAACCCTCAGAAATTAGGAGATTTCTCAAACACACCTACCTTCTCTTAGCAATCCAATATGAATTCATGTATCAAGAATTTATATGATGCCTTCTATTTATATTTGAAGCATTTGATCATTTCTTGGATGTTTTAAATGGTATGTCTGACTCAAAGGAAAATCAGGATTTCTATAGAATTTAAGAAAGACTTCTTTTTCTGGCAATGGCAGGTAAGCTATTTGGACTAATTCTCCCTGGAATTGGAAGTAAAACATCTCACCAGAAGAAAAAAAAAAACCTAAAATTGCTAGATAAATATTTTATTTTTTTCAAAAGGCTGGCAATGTTCAGTACAACAGTAAGGAATTTCCTGGCCAAAATCTAAGAAAAAATGAGAACCAGGGGAGACAAGGGAAGTTCTTAAAAAAGTTTTTTTGTCATGGGGCGTCTGGGTGGCTCAGCTGGCTAAGCATCCAACTTCAGCTCAGGTCACAATCTCGCAGTTCTTGGGTTCGAGCCCCACACTGGGTTCTGTGCTGATGGCTCGGTGCCTGGAGTGTGCTTTAGATTCTGTCTCCCTCTCTCTCTCCACCCCTCCCCCACTCACACTCTGCCTCTCTCTCTCTCTCTCAAAAATAAACAAACACAAAGAAAAAATTTTTAAATGTTTTTGTCATGAGAACATTTGTTTTTCCAGACTGTGATACAATATTTGGAGTAAGATAACAGAAATAAAATTCCAGGCTGCTAAAAGTAGTGAGTCTAATAGCAAACCACAAAAGCATATTAGATTAGGGCCTAAAAAGGAATCAAATCACCTACTGGTTAATGGTGAACCAGAAGTAAACATAGCCTCTTTCTTCAAGACAGAAGAAGAAGTGAATCTCTCCCTAAAAAAGTATAACCATGAACCAGCCCTATCTGGTATCCATCAAATATAAGCACAAATTTTGTTTAGAGGAAGGTACCTTTGTAGTGGACCACAGGAAAAACCCACATATAATCACATAAGATGATGATCAGCACATAGTGAAAGATAACCAAGCATACAAGGAAAGAGGTGCTATCAGTAAGACCCAGCACAAAAAGAAGACAGTAGATATAAATACAGATTTAATATATTGAAAGTATCAAACACTGATTATAAAGCAAGTATACTCACTACGTTTAAGAAACAAAAGACAAGGGATGCCTAGGTGGCTCAGTTGGTTAAGTGTTCAACTTTGGCTCAGGTCATGATCTCCCGGTTCGTGAGTTTGAGGACCGCATTGGGCTCCACACTGACAGCACAGAGACTGCTTTAGATTCTCTGTCTCCCTCTCTCTCTACCCCTCCTTCTCTCTCTCTCAAAAATAAATAAACATTAAAAAAAGAAGAAACAAAAGACAAATCTGAAAATATCTGCAGAGAACAAGAAACTACAATACATAACCCTTCCAGATGAATTTGGCCTTGGAAAAAGTATTAATTCAGGTAGTCTACTGAACAAGCTGCTTATCTCCACAAAGACCACCTCTTTGTCTTGGCATTTTCCTCAGCACTTGCATATTCCCTCAAACTGCAGAGGCAAAGGAAAGGAAACAGAGAAGTCTGTAGAGGCCATTTTTTCTTCAAAATTCAGAAATTAATCTATGTTATCTACAAAAGCAGCAGATAAACCTCAAGTATTTTTGTCTATCTCAGGCACGAAACCATTAAACTATAAATATTATAAAGAGTTAGATAATTCCCTAAAATCTTCCCTGGGAGAATTCTGAAGATCTCTTCTTCTGTCTTTCCTATCCTTTGACACTCAGCATCCCTTGTCATCTCTCACATAGCTTCCTGACTGGCCTCTCTGTTCTAAGCACTGCTCCTCTAGAAACAGCCTCCACAATTACCTCTATGTAGATCTTTCAAAAATAAGAATCATGGTACTCTCTTGCAAAAATCTTTCTGTGACCCACCCCTCCCCAGCCTATTAAGGATGAAGTCCATACTCTGTACCTAAAAAAGCAAGTACCTAAAAAAAGTTCCTACCTTTTTGGTGTTCTCTGGTGCAACCAGCCTATTCATCAACATCACACCTTGCATCTTTCCTGCCATGATCCTGAGATGCTTAGACTTTGTTCAGTGTGCAATTTGATGCCTTCATGGCTTTGTGCATGCTGTATCTATCCCTTAAGTCTGGTACTTCTCATCGTTGAAGCTCACCTCTGATGTCCAACCTCCTCCATGATGACTTTCTCACTCAGAATATAAAGTTAAGCATTCACCTCTTTGTTCCCAAAGCACTTATCAAAACTGGTATGTCCCAAAGCACTGTTGCACATTCTTCCACAACTGATTATCACTGTATCCTAAGCACTCGGCATAATGACCGGCAGGAATATAGGGAGGTCCTCTCCTTCAAGCATTTCTCTATGTAAAATAGATCTTAAGCCTCATTCAGACTCACTTAACCACTGTGCCTCTTTTTCCTGAATCAGATAGTCTGAGATGTTTCCCAATTTCTTATTTCCTCACTCTACACTTTTGCTTCTTTTAGTAAAATCTTCGCTGATGAAATGCAAAAGGTATGATCCAAGTCTCTAGTGATCTTGTTGGGGCAGCCACCAAGTGAGGAAAGTAATCAAGACTCAAGCTTCAAATATGATAAAAGTAAGTGATAGGTAACCGTAGACATGAATAGAATGTTAAGACCAGACCAGAAGCAATTCTTTCATGTTAAAAGTTACCTGGTGTCTTCTAGCTTAGTAAAAACACAATGACATTCCTAGGAAAGGTGTGTTTCCCCAAACAGGCCTATATGACCATCCACTGGCTATCTGCCATTTGAAAGTCAGCATACAACAGTGCCCGTTATGTCGTCTGACATTTTTTGATTGTGTGTGATTGACAACCTTAAGAATATAAATGATCCGCTCTTATACGTTGTAACAAATGTGCTCAAAAACCTGCTCACCTAGGGGACTCAGCTTGGAACAAAGGTTATGAAAGTGGTCCCATCTACCCAATGTGTAAAGAATAACCGAGGAAAGGGAAATCAAGCAAAAGCCCATGTTCCTGAGTCATAAACTGGGTGGCCTGGCCTCTCCCAAGCAAGCCAGATACACCTAATGCTCTCTGGTGTTATAACAGTGTTATAACCGCTGCCTCAGCCCTCAGTTGTCTGTTTTCTTCTCCCTCTAAAAGCCACAGGTTTTAGGTAACTCCCTTTGCTACCTACTCCTAATCCCATGAAGATGTCTATCAGCATAGCAAGACAATCACCTTTAAGACAAAATTTTAGATTTCCCTTTTGCTTTACTGATAGGTGAGTCAGTTTCAGTCACATGAAAGCACCACTAGAAAAAATAAAGAAAAGTCCTGAGACATGCTGCCTAGAGATCTAAATAGGGCTCAAATTAGCAGCTGCCTCCTTCTCTAGGCAAGAGCTGGCAGCAGCTGGAGTGTGACAATACTCAGAGGAGAACAGAGGGGAGCAAAGGGGCACTGCACTGAGGGACAAAGGATTCAAGCCTCAGGTCGGCTGGATGCTGGGCCACTTCCAAGTGGGGCGGTCCATCCTGCCTGACCTCCCAGGAAGCCTCAGTGTGCCCCTTGACACGGGGTGACATATACTTCCAGACCAGCTATTTCCATCTGCTGCTTCTGGTATAATCAGCGTCATGGGTTAGAGAAGGACACATGAGAAGATAAATATTAAGCACAGACTTAACTTGAACCTAACTTGAAGAGGGTGTTTCTGACCTTCTAGTTCTGGACTTATGTGTTGAACTGCTCTGTTTCTTTGGGGGTGGGGTGGGGGAAGAAGTCACTGCCAACCCATCTGAATACCTTATCCCACCACCTTCCTGCACCACACATCCTATGTGAGTTTCCTAAGGTTGCCGTAACAAAGTACCAAAAACAGAACGGCTTAAACAACAGAAATGTACTGTCCTAGTTCTGGAGGCTAGAAGCCTGAAGGCAAGTTGTTGGCAGGGTCATGCTCCCTCTGAGGCCCCTAGGGGAGGTTGTTTCCTTGCCTCTTGCTGCTTCTGGTGGTTCCAGGCTTCCATGGCATGTGGCGGCACAGCAGCAGCCCGTCTTTACGTGGCCATCTTTTCCCCGTGGCCTCACCTCACCTTCCCGTGTGACTGTCTCTGTACCCACATGTCCCCAGTTTATAAGGATGCCAGTCACACAGTACCCCCTTTGTCATGTCCTCTCTTAGCAGGTCCCCTTGTAAAGAATACTCCTTAGCGGCAGGTAATGTGAACAGGGTGGCGGCTGGTGGACCGTAAGAGTTTCAAGTCCGTACAGAGAAAAGTGGTCCAGATGAGGCTCGAATGCCTGTTGACACAAAGCTCTGACCCTTTAACTATACTAAACAGGTGCTCACAAAACAGGATTCATTTTTTTTTCTGTCCTTATTTCAAGACAACAAACAAGTTTTCCTCGGTGGTTTTCATTCTCATTCACTGAATATCCATTGGAATACCTGACTGCCTTAATTACACTCAAGAGAGGTGACCACAGTGATGGACAGAACTCCTGAGGCAAGGAAAGCCCCCTGGATTCCACCTTCTGATCCCTACTGCAAACAAACAAAAAACACAACCAGCCCACGCTGCTGCCTCATGCTGCATTTTCAGCACTATGTG
The DNA here is from genome assembly GCF_027475565.1 of Acinonyx jubatus. Lineage (NCBI taxonomy): Eukaryota > Metazoa > Chordata > Mammalia > Carnivora > Felidae > Acinonyx > Acinonyx jubatus. The sequence continues at coordinate 36,293,947 of NC_069395.1, read as the reverse complement.
AGGTAGCACAGGCATTTGGCTCTTAATGACAGTCGTGCTGAGGTCACTTTATTTCTCTGGTAATTCAGATAGCATGCCCAAATAAAATGATCTTCTCCTTCCCCTGCTCTCCTGGTCCGAGTAAGGGTGATTAGTATGAGAAACGGGCCGATGAGCAAGCTAACGCAGTGCCTGAGTAAGCCTTCCAGAGGGAAAACCAACACCCGAGGGCTGACGCGTCAGGTGAGCAAGAGTCCTTCACCAAAGGGGCAGACTCAGTATAAAAACACTTCGCTGCAGGGGTGAAGACCAGCTGGCGGCCAACCCAGTGATGGCCACGGGCTGGCCTATCAGCCCAAGAACCTGGAAGTGTGCCCCCTATCTCCTCCCTCCGACCCCCCTGTGATAAGTACCAGGAACAGAGCCATGAGCCAGGCACCGTAGACTGTGTTCCCACAGTGGGACCCAGAGATGCTCTGTGGTGAAAACAGTGGTTGCCTATCTTGATGCAGACCTTGCAGAGGGAAGAAGTGAGAGGACAGCACAACATAAAGGATGGGGGATCTGCACTCAAAAGTGAGTGACACGCACCTGGTGTCTCTGTTTACTAGCTGTGTAATGACGAACAGGTTTCTGACCTCTCTGAGTCTCAGAGTTGTAACGTGACAACATCTGTCTGAACTATCTCGCAGGATTGCCAAGAAGATCAACTGAGCTGGTGAGGTGAAAACTACTTAACAATGAATAGTTAGAATACCAACAGTAGATGCTAAAAGGCAGTAAATCACATTTAGTCAGAGCAACCCAGAAACGTCTGAATGCCAGGCAGCCTAGACATCTATGCAAAGCAAAGGAATACTTGCTTGGTAGCTGGGCTTTGGCCTCACACCCTGAGCAGAACTCCACATGGCCAGGCTGGCCCACAGAGAAGCTCCTTTAAGTTAGACCATCTTCAGTGTCCCAATGTACCAGAAAGTCACAGTATGGGGATAACACACCTGCATGCATGTATATACGGGCGCGCACGCGCACGCACACACACACACACACACGTCTTTGTTTCACTGCAGAGTAGAGCAGGCCTAGGCCTCTCCTGCCCTTCACCAGCCACAACAACTTCTGGATAGGAGTTATTACATGGTGGGCAGAGAAAGCCTCTTCAGGGGAAAGAGGGAGAAATGGCCACAAGAGAGGTGGCCAAGGGGAGAGATGGCAAAATGGGACCAGTGTGATTCCTGTTACCTGTCCAGCCTCATTGGATCATCTCAACAGTCACACTGTTGGGCCAGCTCTCTGTCCCCTCTGAAAATGCAACTGAGATAGGTTGCAAAAAACGCTCACACTCCTTGACATGCCTGTATCAACATCTCTGCAAAATGAGCATACCGCTCCTCCTATCAGGGGCTGGGGTCTATGTCCCCTCCCCGTGAATCTGGGCTAGCATTATGACATGCTTTGGCCAAAAGACTGCAGCAGAAGGGAAAGCGTGCCAGTTCTGAGCCTAAGCCTGAAAGTCCTTGCATACTTTCTGCTCTCCCTCTTGGACCGTGATGACTGCCATGTGAACAAGCCTGGGCCAGTCTGCTGGAGGATAAAGAGCCAACGTGAAGCAGACCTGACTTAGTCAATTCATCCCAGCCAGGGCCCCAGAAATGTGAAAACCCAGTGAAGATCAGCAAATCCAACCCATGGCTGACTCACAGATGTATGCCTGAGACTGTCCTAGACCAGCCAGTCCCCAACTGACACTGACTCACGGGCTAAATAAATATTTCTTCTTTTAAACCATTAACTTTGGCAGTGGTTTGTTATGCAGCAGTGGCTAAATGACACATGCTAACCCGGACAACTATTCTCCAGTCCAGTCTAACACTCCTTTCCTCTGGGCTAGAAATAAGGACTATGGAGTAGGACACGAAGGACAGTGACCTTCTTTTCCCTACAGGGCACTAGTCTTCAAAATGGGTTATACATACCACTAGGGCTCAAGCAGGACTTTCCAAAGTATAAGTTTAGAATAACTGATTTCCAGATCCTCAATTCCACATATATATTTATATATCCATTCTTATATATCTTATATATCCGTATATACATATCTCCATTCTTCTCTAAAATTTAACCTAAGGTTAAGGTTCTCCTTTCCCCTATCCTTTATCTACCTTACAAAGGAAAGGTACGCTTTTCCCCCATTGTTCTGTTACCTCAGGATATTATTCCAGGGTGTAAAACCCTCAAGGGAATTGGTAAAACATTCTGTGAAACCATCCGGCAGTATCTGCAAAAGCTGGATATGTGCATAGCGTGTGAGGCAGCAGCCCTATTCTCAGGTATACACCCAACAAAAATGTGCACACAGCTTCACCACAGGTCATATATCTGACTCGTGGTGGGAGCTAATAGTTGCTACGTTTGTCAACAACAGAACGGGTAAATGAATTATAACATGTTCACAAAATGGAATACTTACAGTACTAAGCACGAAAAATCCATAACCACACTAAAAAATATGGATGATTCTCTTAATGTGATATTGAGCAAAAGAAGCTAAACACAAAAGAATGGATAGAATGCATTTCTGCTTATATACACACAAACAAGCTTCCTGACAAAAAGCTATGCATTTAGAAGCCAAAATAGTGGTTACCCAAGTAATTGGCAGAGTCATAAGAAGGGAGTTTTAGGCACAAGTTATACGTGTGTGTTCACTTAGAGAAAATTCTTATGATATATACATACTTCTGGGTTATGGTATATTTTAACAACAAAAAAAAAACTTTAAAATAGTCAGAGGGACAAAATAAAGGGATAATTACATAATTCCTTTACTCAAACAACCAGGAATTCCTACAGTATCCATCTCAAGAGAAATGCAATTCTAATAAAATTTTACTTTTTATGTTTAATAATTACTTATCATTGGTATTATCTTTGTGCTCCTTTGAGTTATGCACTAATAATAATTATAATGATAACTCAACCTAGGAGAAAATGTTTACATTTCTAGACTTATGGCAATCAAAAAGTAAACAAACAACACAACAATGCTACAAAGAAGTGGGGCAGCTGAAAAAGGAAATAACTTTTAAACAAGTGAAAATTCTGTGGGAGAAATGAAATACAAATAGATCAAGGAAATAACATTGTGAAAAAGATCTTGCTCATATATAATTTTTGAATGTTTATTTATTTAGAAAGGTAGAGAATGAGAGCAGGGAGAGAGAGAGAGAGAGAGAGAGAATCCCATGAGCCCAATGTGGGGTTCAAACTCATGAACCGATCTTGAAATCAAGAGTCGGACACTTAACTGATCCACCCAGGTGCCCCGTCCATAAATATTTTTTAAAAGATGATGGTGGATAGCAAATCACTAAATTTTTTATAATCCGTACTATTTAAAGGTATCAGGTTTATTTTTAAATGTCAATATTCATATTATAGCAAAAATGAGATCTCTTATACTTTTATTTAAATTTATAATAGAAGAGTGTAGATGCCTACATTATAAAGTGTAATAGTGTACACGATTTTTCAATAAAGTTTTTTTATTAGGGGGAACAAAAGCCAAAAAGAGTTATAAGAAAAAAATGGTTCGGTATAAAAGAATCTCCCCAAATATCCTTCCCTTAAGATTCTGTCAGGGCAGTATGTTCTACCTACATTATTTAGGTTAATCTACATTAGTCAGGATGTTTTTGGTTATAAGTGACAGAAACAGAAAACCAACCAAACTGGACTGTCAGTCAGTGAAAGGTCTGATATTTTACCCCTGCTTGAAAACAACAAATCAGCCTGTCAAAATTTCAGGGATGCTGGCAGAAGACATGAGACTCTTGGGTCAGAGACAAAGGACTCGGCTTTATTACTCACAGCAATAACAGTAGCCAGAGCATTTGTGCCATTTCCCTGAGCCCCACATCCCACAATGCAGTGCAAAGAGGGCCAGGGGATGCCCGCACAGGCAGTGAGTTACATCACAGGAGATAAACCCAGGCTTAGGAAATGCAAACATTTTACAATGGGCAGTAAGCCTGCCTGACCTTTGCCCCAGAGAAGGATATTATCTTTATTATACTGAATGGTAAACAAATACCCTCTACTTTGGAGAAAGATACTGTCTCCATCTTCCAAAGATGTTTGCTATACAAACATTCTTGGAAATATGGTCTGAAAGAGAGTCAAAAGATCTACAGAAACATAAGAGAGTCCTGGAGAACTGTCTCACAGCATGAGTTGAGAAAAAACAAAAACAAACAAACAAAAAAAAAAACGAACGGCAAGGAACTCCTGTAACTGAAAAGTAACAGACACGTTGGCTTCAAGGACGCCTGGATCTAGGGGCTTAAAAATCTGTGGCAGTGAGTTGTCTCCAAAACACAGCATCCAACATGTAGCTCTGCCTTCCCTCAGAGCTGGCTTTCCTTGCTACCGGGCTCTCACTGGTGGTGGCAAGAGGGCTGCCAGCAGCTCCAGCCCGATGTTCTGACACCTCCGCAATAGCAAAGGAAAGAATGTTTTTCCTTCCTGACAGTTCCAACAGAAACTGGCCAGTCCCGGCCCATGTTGAACCCTGAACCTTAGGTGCAAGATGTGCCCTACCAGAATGGCACAGAATGAGAGCGCGGTGGGAGAGGTTTGCTCCCAGAGAATGGGGGACTGAGCTGAGCCGGCAAAGCTACAGCTTTCTCCTATACTGCTCCCTAAGTACCCTGAAGATAGCAAACCTCACAAGTACACTTTTGTGAAATTCAAGTACCACTTCTTTTTACAGGCTGATTCTCATTTTAATGAAGCTAGCAGCATATCCAATTTGCTATTTTATAATCAAAGCTCTTTAGGAAGAGGCTATCTCATCAGTGCCACAGGAAGAATGTTCTGTTCGATAGTGATTGTGACCGTATTGTGCTATTCCAGGCTAAATAATGGCTCCTCCAGAGATGACCACACCCTAACCTCTGAAACCCACGAATATTACTCCACCTGGCAAAAGAGACTTTGCAGATGTGACCAAGTTAAGGATCTTGATATGGGAAGATTACCCTGGACTACCCAGGTGGGCCTGTTGTAACCACGGGTTCTTTGTAGGAGAGACACAAGGAATCAGACAGAAGGCACAGTAATGACAGAAGTAGAGGGACAGAGGGAGGGATTTAAAAAGGAGGAACGATAGCCAGAAGCCACGGGGTGTAGGTGGCTTCTGGAAGCTGGAAAAGGCAAGGAAACAGATTCTACCCTAGAGTCTCCAGAAGAAACGAGTCTCGCCAACACTTTGACCTTGGTCCAGCCATACTGATTTCAGCTTTCTGGCCTCCAGAACAGTAAGAGATAAATTTGTATTGCTTTAAGCCATCAAATTTATAATCATTTGTTACAGCAACCACAGGAAACAAATGCCAGTGGTGGCATAAAGCAGGTGGTCAGTGCCCAGTGCAATAGTAAACAGAAGCACACCCAACAAAGGGTCCTGCCTCATGAAAGAATTTGTTCCAAAGCTGAGACACCTGGTGATGATGGCTTTGCAGAATTTCCTTCTGGTACAAAATGTTACTGAATTCCATATTACATATTCTTAAGTTTTAACGCTTTTTAATAATGCTCAGTAGTGACTGGAAAAGACAGTATGGTAAAAAGGGTCCCTTGGCTACCGATGCATAAGATAAAAACTAGCAGAGTTACCATTTTGGACTTTATCCTTGCATAAGGCACCAGTTCCAGAAGAAGTGGGTTAAGGCCAGCGCCCTCCCCTTTTATCCTTATCTGGCATGTGCTGGCACAGCTGGTGTTGAACTATTCCTGCACCCGTAGTGGAAGGTATAATAGTAACTGTGATAAGCAGTCAAATAAATTAATAACATAAATTCCAGGATGCGTGGTTCATTTCGGAAAGCAAACACGTACTGCAATCCCAAGAGATTTCTTGGTTTGGGTCTTACAGTACAGGCTTACAAATCCCGCTACAGATATCCTTTTATATATTGAATATATTATCACATGGTGAGCAGTTATATATATATATAGTTAGAGAATAAATGGGACTTAGATTTTTAAAATTATTTTGGTTTGACTTTAATTTCTATTTACATATTTATAATATGCTTTTTTCCTCTTGTCCCCCATTTTATTGAGATATGATTGACATATAATATTGTATTAATTTAAAGTGTATAAGATGGGGCGTCTGGGTGGCTCAGTCGGTAAGCGTCCAACTTCAGTCCAGGTCATGATCTCAGGGTTCATGAGTTTGATCCCCGCATTGGGCTCTGCACTGACAGCTCAGAGCCTGGAGCCTGCTTTGATTCTGTGTCTCCCTCTCTCTCTGCTCCTTCCCCATTCACACTCTGTCTCTCTCTCAAAAATAAATACACATTAAAAAAAATTAAAGTGTATAAGATAGTGATTTGATTGTAATATACCTCTGCATATCACCCTGCACATATATGATTGGGGGCATGTACATTAGGGCCAGCAGGAAGTAGAGATTTCAAATATTATATGCTAATAAAACAGTAAAAATCAAAATTATTTTTATTTGACTGTGTCTAAGTTCTACTAGTCTTTACCTGATATTCTATGTAAAGACTGCTTTAAAATGTTCCCATAGTCCATAAAACTCTTTGCAAATGAATTCACAGAAACTCCTGGTTAACAGGAAAAAGTTTCCCACAATCTTACAGAAAGTAGTATTTAAATGTGCTATGATTCAAATTCCTTTCTAGATATTTTAGAAATCCTCTCAGCTTTAACATAACCCCAGGCGCACTGCTGGATAAGAACTCCCACTCACTGTTTCTCATGTCCTATACCTAGTGACTTGGCCTGAAGTGCTTTTTAAAAAACCCATGTCCAAGCCATCTGGGAGACCATGTGGCATAGAGTAAAGATGAAAGCAAGACATCTCTAAGTCTTGAAATTCAGATTCCAATAGCAGCCATAAATGGACCAATGTGTAACCATGGATGAACCTTATAACCTATATCTACAAACAACTTTACCACGAGTACGATGGGTGGGAAGCCCCTGCTCCTCTAACTGTTCTACAGCTCGCTCAGGACCCAGTGAGGCAGAAGCAGGATCGATCGGAGCAACAGAAACTCCCTTGGAAGGTGACGGCTAGTGAAGATGGCGAGACAAAGTAATCACAAAGGAAGGCCCCTGAGACACTGACTTCTGCCCCCTGTCTTCTCTCATCAAAAATGAAATTTCAGTCCCAAGAACTTAACAAGATGTGAGGGGAATGAGTTTCTATCTAACCACGGCCTTCCAGAATTTCCAGTGTGATACCCCAGTTCAGCTTTAAATAAAATGCCTGTCCAGAGCCATTTGAGTCAGGAGACAAATAAGTTGCCTGGACAAGCTAGTAATCAGGGAGGAAATCTACTTTCTCCTTTCTCAGCTAGAAATAGTAAGCAAATATGGGGAGTGTAAAGGTTCTGACCTGCATAAAAAAACAAAACAAAACAGAACAAAAAAACTACCAGTTCCTCTCTCATTGCAATCTGGAAAAGAACCACATTCTCCTTGCCTTGGCGCAGGGGCCACTCCAGGAACTAAGTGTTGAGATGGAGTCTGCCAAATTAGATCAGGCAACAAGAGGAGGGAAACAGGTGTAGTGTGCATGTGTGTGTGTGTGTGTGTGTGTGTGTGTGTGTGTGTGTTTGAGCGTGCGCGTGTGTGTGTGTGTGTGATGAGAAGTTCAGGCAGAAGAATATTTGGTGGATACCATGTCCCTATGAAATTTCTGTCACTGCAAAACCCTAGATGCAGGATTTAGGTCCCTACCTCTTGGGAAAGGATTAGGTCCCTTTTTTACAGAGTCCCTGCCTACTGCTGACAAAAGCAAATGGACCTTCCAGAAGCAACACCCCCTTGCACACAAACATTAATAAAGCTCTCAGCCCCTCAAGGCCAGATATATTCCCAATGTACATCCATCCCCTCCGAACACAGGGCACTGCCAGCTGTAGCAGGACTACAGGGCACCGCAAGGATGCTTGAGACACAATTGCTTTATGGAGCTTGGTCTTGCAGATTTGGAGTTATAACTCACTGATATTTCTGAGTTAGAGAGCAGTCATTATCTGCTTGTTCAAGAAATTAACTTATACTTCAACGTCAAGGATTTAAGACAGGAGAAAGCTCTTTCCATCAACAGATGCTTTTGAAGGCCAAAGAGTTATGTAAGAAGCAACCTGAGTTTGCAAAGCATGCAACAGCAGAGCCCCCTAGAGCAGGCCCGGGGACCAAATCCCCAGAACACATCCTTCTCAGATCCCTGGATCCAGCTAAGCTCCTTAAATATACGAGGCCTAAACATTCACATTCCTCAAGCTGCTTGAAGTAAATTTCAATAGCACAAGTTTGGGGACTTTTGGTTTTAAAGGCAAAGATATAGATGATTTCCCGTAATTAATTGAACATTACTTCTCCAACCCCTGCAGCAGACAGAACACCCGATAAAAATGGTGTGTGATGCCCTGAGAGGGCCGCTGAGCATTCCCATCTGCTGGCTGACATCTTCCGATTTCCTGGCAGTAGGGCAGTGTGCCTAGCAGAAAGGGCAGGGTCTGATTTTACAGCCTGGTGTTACCAGCCGCATAGAGACCAGGCTAGAGATTTTTACATATGCTACTAAAATAAGCTTTGTAGCTTAAAGCAAACAGACCCATGCCAAAATCCAAGGAACTGGAGATAGGGAGATAGTGACCTTAAGCCAACATCTCCAGGCTAACTGTGAGGTATTTCCAGGCACATCAGCGATGTGGGGAAAGGGCTCCCTGAGAACTAGCGAAGCTGTATCCTCTCAGCCCCTTCTCTGGCGGGGGGGGGGAGGGAATTTGCAATCTCCTCTATAATCCCCATCCTCAGATGCCTGGCTGCCCCCTCCCTGCCCTTCCAGGACTCACAGAGGCAAGATCTGTTGGAAGGACACCCATTACCACTTCCCGTATCTCACTACAGCAGGGCCCAGCCCATCAAGGTGCACAGGGACCAAGTGTGTTACCCTTGGGGAAGGGCCACCTTCCCATTCAACCTAGAAATCTAAATACTGAGCTTGAACTCTCCGTCCCCTCACTCTCTCCTGTCTCATGTTCCTCAGTGAGTAGGGGTGGGTCTCAGAACAGCAAACTCCATTGGCTGAAGAAGAGGCCAGAGACAACCAGGGTCTCAAAGTCCTGATTCATTCATCAGCTGATACATGTGCAGGTCAGCAATCCTGTATCTGAAACCATTGGGAGCAGAGGAGTTTCAGAATTCAGATTTTTTTAATTTTAGAAAGCGAATGTAACACCCCCAACAGAGTTATGAGGAAACATCCTACAAACTCATTAGTACTTTTTTGTACCCAAACATGAATATTCATACTACTGTTCTATCAAGTCAATCAAATGAGTTATGAAGTAAAATCCAGAGGTCTCAAGGATGGGAGATTTGGCACCATCTGCTTTAGTTTCCTCCAGGAGATACTGAAATTCACTCAAAGACCCGCAGTAGGGAACATGCAAACAAGGGAACTGCCAAGTCCCCAGTAGACATCCCCTGCCTCAGGAGGCCCATGGGACGGACCAGCTGGGATGGGACCAGGCTGACTTAAAGACTCTCTGACACAGTAAATGCCTTCTAAGCTGAGCCTCCCTGGCCTCAGAAACCAGAGAAAAATGCTTCCACAGAGCCCTCCATATTTGGAGATTGGGTCTCCAGGACTCAGGCACCTGGCTCCAAAGGGACAACATAGATCCAGTCGAAGGCCATAGCAGGACCCGCACGGCAGAAGCAGACCGGTGTTTTTCTGAGCCCTGACCCCGAGGCACGTGATGTTAGTTCCACAAGGTGCAGGGCAAAGCATGCCTTCGAGAAGCAGTAAGAACATCTTATAGCTGTGATCTTTCCTCCGCCACTTTACGTGCCGGCACAGCCAGATCACACCGCCCACCCTGCTCTCTTCTCACTCTGTGCCTGCTGCCTGGGGACCTGTATCCACCCCCCGTGGCCTCACGTACCTGTGTGCCCTTGACTCCCACAGTTCACGTAGTCCAAACCTCCCCAACTGTAACCCACATCCAGACAAACACTTGATTACTGAAGTATAGTTGACATACGATGTTGTATTAGTAGTTTCAGAGGCACAACATAGTCATTCCACAATTCCATACACTGTGCGACGCTCACCACAATAAGTATAGTTACATTATGGCACCACGTACCATTATTATATTATTGATTATATTCCTTATGCTGTACCTTTCATGTCTGGAACTTACTTATTTTATAACTGAAAGTTTGTACTTCTTAATCCTCTTCACCTATTTCACCCCCCACCCCATGTCCCTCTCCCCTATGGCAGCCACCAGCTCTGTGTATTCACAAGTCTGTTTCTGTTTTTATTTTTTTTTAATTATCAATATTATTTATTTGTAAATTCAAAAAATTCATTTTTCCCCCTTTGTTAGAGTACAATGTTTGTAAATGAATTATCACAGGCCATAGCATCATAATCATAGTGATCGTGGAAGTGACTGATGGTTTTAAAATCCATGACCTGGTAATTCCATAAATTTGTGTTAGCTTTTGTATTTTGACTAAATGAAACTGAATGTTAATATTCACAAGTATCATTCATTTTGACTCTTGAATACTCAGGGCTTTCTTCTTTGCCTTATCCATCTATATTTATTTGATGAAGAATTACTTTAGCAAAAATTTAGCTTTTATGTATATCAGTTGATCATTTCTACTGCTATTCCATGAGCTACAGTTTTCCTTGGAAAATCTCAACCTCAATATCCAACCAAAGAATGTTATTTCTTGCATGCTTATTGTAAAAACCAAACTATTTTTTCTATTCTACATGTAAGTAAAATCATATGGTATTTGCCTTCGTCTGACTTACGTCACTTCGCATAATACCCTTCACGTCCATCCATGTCACAAATAGCAAGACTTCATTCTTTCTATGGCTGAGTAATATCCCATCACACATACATGCCACATCTTCTCTATCCACTCATCTATTTACGAACACCTAGGTTGTTCGTAATCACCAAACACCTTGGTGATTGTAAATAATGCCACGATGAACATAGGGGTGCACGTATCTTTTTAAATTAGTATTTTCATTTTCTTTGGGTAAATTTTCAGTAGTGTAATTTCTGGATCATATGGCATTTCTATTTTAATTTTTGAGGAACTGCCATACTGTTTTCCAGAGTCCAACTCACATTTTTACCTGCCCCTTGGGCACCTCCAGGTTGCCTCATGTACCGTCTCCTGCTGTGCCATAACCTACGAATATCTGTGCACTTCCCCACATCTCCCTCTCTTGCACTTGGGCCGGTCATGTGACTGGTTCCGGCCAATGGAATGTGAGCAGAAATGCTATGCATCACCACTGGCGGGGATATTTAGTACTTGTGTGTCATCCCCACGTGCTCTTCTCCTCCATGATGCCAGGCCAAGAAAGTAAAGAATCAACATAGAAACATTCTAGGTTCTGGAGTCACTGCCTAGAAAAAGCCACTGGACCCACAATGAACTGTGAGAAGAATAAATTTCTATGGGAAAAGATTACTGAGAGTTCAGAACTATCTGACAGAGCAGCTAGTGTTACTTATTCCCACACACCTGCCTTCTCCACCTGGCAAGTTCCTACTTGCAGCTCAAAACTCCAATTCAATTGCCACCTCCTCTGTGAAATCCAGTTTTTGCGGGAAGGTAAGCCACTCCATCCTATGACCTCATGCATCTGGCACAACTACCTCAGTCTGTGGACACATTTCTGTTTGCATGTTCAGCTCCTACATTTATGTGTGCTTCTTTTTTGTAATGTATTCTGAGTGCCTTGGAAGTGGCAAATACCTGAGGCCTCATTTCCGGAAGCAAAGATCGGAGCCTTCTTGTCCATGTGACCAGCAAGTCCCAAGTCAGCATTTTCCCGAGTCACAGCGTCCTTGGCGTCATGCTAGGTACTGTGGTTGGAAGCCAGGAAAGTAGGACACTGTCGCCCACCTCAAGGAGCGTGTTTTTTTTCTCGAGACCCTCTGCACCCCATCGGCTCCCATCTTTATTAAAGGACGGCTCCCACTTAAAAAGTACATTGCCTTTTCAGGAACCATCAGCTAAGACAGTTCTCAAAAAGTAAGATCAAAGAGGGGTTTTGTAATGACGAGAGGAAAGCAGAGCAGGGCTCTCTCATGGCCCCTTTGAGCCTGGCTCCCCCAAGCTGCCATGGTTTAGACTTGTGACCTGGCATTCTGGGCTCAGGCAGCTGTGCCGGGGTTATTTCTGGTATGAAAAAAGCTGCAGTGGAAGCATCACTGGCTCCTCAGGGACCCGGATGTAGAGACGACAGCCTGGTCATGCAGTCAATCACGTCGTTACCGCCTGGCAAAACTTCCCAGACCAAGGCACAAAACCATGCCATTGGTCAGGGAAACAGAACAGGGGACCTTGGCTTTTCACACCCGGTAAACTGGCTGGAGTAATGTGCACTGTAGGCAGGCCTCATTCTCCCAAGTCTCTCAAGGCCGTGACAGAGCTCTTAGTTCCGGCCTAAGAGCAGTAGGGACCATAAATAAATGATGATCGATTATTAATGCAGTGTTTCCACAGTAACCCCCACAGACCAGCATTTTACCTGCTGGAGGACACTGACACACACCGCTTCCTGCACATTACATACAAGACTGGCCATGAGTGTTGGCATCCCACTGTTCAGACAAGAACACCTACAACAAAGAGCTGTGGCAAACCCGGGTGCCAAGCCCACAGCTACAGGAGAGCACAGTGGGGCTTCCAGGACCTTGCTGGCCAGGATGCTCAGAGCGGTAAATGAAAGGTTAGACTTCTGCAGTATACTCAAGGCTGGGATGATTAGGAAGGAAGATTAGGAAACTTTTTTTTTTGTTTATTTGTTTTTGATAGAGAGAGAGAGAGAGAGAGAGAGAGAGAGAGAGAGAGACAGAGCGTGAGCAGGGGAGGGGCAGAGAGAGACAGAAACACAGAATCCGAAGCAGGCTCCAGGCTCTGAGCTGTCAGCACAGAGCGTGACGCAGAGCTAGGACTCATGGACCGTGAGATCATGACCCAAGCCGAAGTCGGACACTTAACCAACCGAACCACCCAGGTGCCCCAGGAAACTTTTTAAAAACCAGAGTATTAATTTAGTAGAAGGCAACAGCAGAGTTTGGGAGAGCTGGGATAATACCTTTTAATGTTAAGTGCCGCATGTAATAGACGAGAGGTACATCGACATAGGGGCCCCTGAACGTTATGGCTAAACACGGGGAATTGTTTCTGGTTGGTATTTTATGGGTCACATACCACGGACAGAACAATGAACGCCTCCCGCTACACCACACAGATGTACCACAAGGTATGTGGCAACAGCATACGTGGAAAACAAGAAATTGACCGAAAACAGCATTGTCAGGCAACTTACCTTGTATGAAGATCCTGTTCCAGTAGATTTTCCCAACTTGACTGCCCCCAAGAAACACCAGGTTGGACAGGATCAGCATGGAGGTGGAACAAGACGCAAAGGCGGCGTGGAATCGACGGCGGGCTTGTGGGGAGAGGAAGTGAATCTGTGGGGAAAAGGCAGGTGGTGTCTCACTGGAGGGGCACAAAAATAGTGCTGAGGTACCACCGGGCATCTCTAGCACCAGCCCAGGACACCCAGCCCAGAGCCTGAGCTGGGGCAGGACTTACGCAGCCATAAAAACTTCCATTCCTGTGTCATGCTCACTCCAGTCTAAGAAGTGATGCACCCCCAATTTGTTGCTTCCTACTGCCAAACGGGCTTCCCCTGACACGTGTCACACAAGCACTGAAGCTAGTCAAGATTTGTCCAGAATGAATGTGTCCACACATCCTCTGCATGTGAACTACAGGTATAAGAACTGTTTAAACTGGGTTCCCTTATAACCAGCACAACTCCATGTAACGAGGTCAAGATCAGGGTGATGTTCTGGGCCAGGTAACTTGACTCTGGGAAGCCATCCTGTCAATCTGACCCACTGTGAGGAAGAATCCCATTAAGAGGGCGCAGGAGAATCAGCACAAGCCGACCTCATTCCCGGAATCAGAGCTCAGGGTACACACCCCACTGAGAGTGAGCCTGCGGCAGCTTCCAAGAGCGGCCGCTTGTCACAGCACCCGAAATATGCAGGAAACAGAGAGGTGGTTTCCAACAATGATGATGATAAAGAATTCTGCTCGTCCATCTGAGGGCTTCATTGCACTTTTTCCTTCCCTTTTAATAACCTCTTGGGGACTGCATCAAGTAAACAGAGCCTTTCTTTCTTGGTACTGACTGTTCTGGTGGTCCTCCTGAGTAAGATGGCAGAGTGCTGTGCCTGGAGTGTGTGAGCGCCATCGACACGTCCACAGGGACTGTTCTTAGGGACTGCATATGCAGAATGAGAACCAGGTGCAGTGCAACGGCAAGGCCAAAGGGCCCCAGGGTTTCTGACAAATACCTCCATCAAATCCAAAGACAGAAAAAGGAGAGAGCAGAGGGTTTGGAGATCGTTCCTGAATATCTTCCTGAAACCTACATATTTCTGGGATCACTTGCATCCTGATTTCAGCTGTGCTCCAATTACAAATAGAAATCTGAATTAACCAAATTCCTAGTATGAGAAAAGGATTAAGCTGGAGGGTGTCTCTGGAAGGAGGCTTGCTTAGTTCTGGCAAGTCTGTTACGGATTATCTGGGGCCACTGTGTAAGCCTTGGTCAGTGTCTTTTGGAAATCTAGAGAAATCAATTTCTGACCCCCTCTCCTTTTCCTCTCCTGCCAGTCCCAGCTTCTGTTCTATATGCTCAGATACAGCTGCAATCACATGTCACCCCATCCATGGTGTTCTCCAGCATCACCTTGGAGCATGGTTTTACTGCCACCATTATGTCAAAGTAAAGTGTGGTCTTCTCACAGATAAGCTGTGTAGTTGGCACTGAGTCATCTGCTTGGACATCATTGTTCTGGAAAGCTCTCAGATGATGCTGACATGTCCCCAGTTAGAGGCTACCAGACAAGGTGACCTCTAGTCTCTCCCTTGTTCTAAAAGGCCACAAGCATGTATAGAGGACACTGTCAAGTCAGACCAGACAAGAGTTAATTACACACTATAAAAACAAGGGGCGCCTGGGTGGCTCAGTCAGCTAAGCGTCCGACTTCAACTCAGGTCATGATCTCGCAGTTCATGGGTTTGAGCCCCGTGTTGGGCTCCGTGCTGACAGCTCAGAGCCTGGAGCCTGCTTCGGATTCTGTGTCTCCCTCTCTCTCTCTGCCCCTCCCCTACGAGTAGCGCTCTGTCTCTATCTCTCTCTCTCAAAAATAAAACATTAAAAATTTTTTTAAAATGATGATGAAAGAGACATGGGGATGAAATGGGCTTGTAATTCAGCACTCTTCACCTCTGAGAATAGGGAGACATTAATCTACCAGTTGCTGCATTTGAGAGCAGAAGATATTTTCTGTGTATCACTGGCTCAATCAGCAGTAACTAGGGAGGCAGGAGGAGAGGAAGGAGGGAGATAAGGGGGAAATTCAGAATGATAAATTAAGACAATATAGATTACCCTAACTGGCACAAATGTATCCAAATAATTCTCTCCAGGTACAGGACCACTGATAACATGTTTCATTTCTAAGGGACCCGGTGAGTCAGATGTTCTGGCACTTCTGTTCCAAACCCACCTGTGTCCTCCAACCTTACATCCTGTTAGGGGAATTCAAAGGCTCCATGTAATCTTTTCCATATTAATGTCAATGACACAGAATGCACGTAGATTGGTTAAGCTCAGAGTGGTTCTCCTTTTACAGGAAATGATTACAATTATTAAATAACCAACTGAGAGATACTGAGAGAGGAAACTGCTCTTTGCATTGGGCTTAGTTCTAAGCAGGACTGAGGAGCCAGGTGACCCAGCAGGGGGCAAGGACCAGGCTGGTAGGAGGCAGAGGTGTGGGGCAAGGGGCAGAGCAAGGGAGGAGGTGAGGCGGAGAGTGAGTCCTGGAGGCACAGGGCTCCTCATTTCAGCACCCGAAGCTCTGGTTCTAACGGATCTTCCTTTGCTTCTGTGATTATTCAGCTATATGAGTCAATAAATTCCTATTTCTGCTTAGGGAAAAAAAAGTCAAAATAATAGCAAAAATGAAAGAGCCTCTGATCTCAGAGACAATGGAGGACATCTAAAATCTGACAAAATGGGCTACAATTCAATTTTTATGAAGAGTTAATTTTGCAAAAACTAAGCAAGAACATTAAAGGCACAGGCTTTTAGAATCAATACACCAGAAAGATACAAAGGAGAAATCAAGATGCTTATAGGCAGTTGTTGATTACCAAAGTAGGAGACAATAAAGTAAATCCAAAAACCTGATTGAACTAATAGCCCCATCCTCTGAACTAACAAAATTAGCCTGCCTGCCCACAAGCAGCAAACTTGACTCAGCATCACCTCTCTGCCCTGTGGATCAGTGGGAGAGCAGAATGAGAGGCACCAGGAACAAAAGAGAGGGCCTGTGCGCATAGCCCACGGTTAATAGCAAAGGGGATGTGAATCTCAGCTAGAACCCATCTCTCCTCTTCGGAGTCCCTGAATACACTGCGGGAGGTGACGGTTTAGACACTGGGGATCTCCCTCTACCTTGGGAGCCATCTGGCCTCAGCCCCTGATTTACACTCCAGACCCAAGTTCCATGCTTAGAGGTCCTAAGGAGGGAAGAAGTCACATGGGCAAGGCTGGAAGGGTATATCTGGCCAGCTCCACCAATAAATATGACTTTCTACATCTCTAGGGCCATGGGGTCAACATTCCTACTTTAAACTCTTGATTTCTTTTACACAGTCTCCTTAGATATCCTGTAGCCATTGTTGCCATCACTCCTGTGGTCCTTCACGTCTAGGATACAGGCTACCTGTCCATGTGCAGGGGCCACACCTCGTATGTTAGTCATGATTCAGGTGCTGAAAAGCCTCCCTGGTAGGAGAGGTCATGTGATGGACTGTGCTCCAAATGGGGAAATAAGCCAGTGTATAGCGAGGAGGCATCAGGTATGAAAATAGGAATTGTCAACTTGGTCAGATAAGGCAATGACTGGTAAACAGAATCTGATTTTAACACAAAAGCAACAGGATACACCAGAGCTCTGGTCTGGTCACGGTCTCTTCCCATAGGAAAGATGAGGCTACGGCAATTCGATATCCTGGCAGCAAAAAAACTGGAAATGGTTTTCCAATCCCCAGGGGATGGTTAGAACTTGTGGAGCAGCTTTTGGTTGTCCCAAGGTAACAAAATTAAGGCATGAGATGGCAGGGCCCAGGGATAGTAAACATATTACAATGCGTGAGACAGAACTGTCCTGCCCAGAATGTCAACAGTGTCTCTTGAGCATGAGTGAAATGTTTTCTTCTATGTTCCTTATAAGCCCACTTCCCTCTTGGTCTATGGGGGCACAGAACCTCCCTTCCTGCCTCATTAGGAGCGATGCCAAAAACATTCCCCCTTTCCCCTGGGGCCCAGAGAAAGGCATCCCAGGGCAGGGACAGTGCTCTTCACAGTGCCCCAGTGTGAGGCTCCCCTAACCCACCCACCGCCCCCGGCACCCAACTTGAGAGGAGCCTCCTGTGCCAACCACAGATAGGCATGGTGTGCCACCAGTCCCGAGGCTTCTCTCCCTCACACCCCACAGACCCAGAGGAAAGAAGAAGAATAGAAAGTATCACTTCCTACCCTAGGGTGACCAGTTCTCCCTCAGGGACTCTGGCTTCAATAACAGGTTGAGATGGTTTCTCTCCATGTTAGCATTGATATAACCCACTCTTTAGCAGATCCTGGACTTTGGGCCTGGATACAGCAAGCCCCACAGAACACCTAGAAGCACACACCCAAGGTAGACCTCTAATTCCTCTGCGTGAGTTCAGGGTCTCTGATAGAAGACACAAGACGTGGGGTGTGGGAACACTTTGTACGGACAGCGTACTTTAAAACTTCCCTCAAAGCACTGCTTTATACTTCCCTCTAAGACACTGACTTCCAAAGACAAGGAACTAACCCAAACAAAGTAAACCTTGGGGCAGAACTAAACTGTCAAACTAGTTTGCCTTTCCTCCTGTGAGGTGTCAGCTCCTGTGTTTATTCCTATCTCTATGGAAACTCCTCTCTCTTTTCCAGTCAGCATCCTGTCCCTGGACATCACAGGACCTGGGCTGGGGCGAACAAGTTGGGTCCTGGGGTGGTGTGGAAACTGGGTCAGAAGTTACTCTCAGAATGTGCACTAGGGTGGGAGGCAGATGGTGCGGTGGGGCTGCAGGCTGCTGTGCACGGTGGGTCCCACACTCGTCCACAGAGGGGCTGCATGTGGGGCCGAGCTGGGAAGAGGGGACAGGCTGAGCATCTGGGGGAGCAGATGGGCCGGAGGAATGGCTGCTGGAGACTGACAAAGGCTTGGCAAGTGGGACCTGATACTGTTTATTTTTAAATGGGAAGAAGCTAAAAAAAGAAATTGGGTGGGTTTGAGCAGCTGGACACAGTTCTTCCATATAATCACTGAAGTCTTTCATTTTCTAATAAAAATGCTACCCAGAAGGTAAGAGAGGATGCACAAGGAAATGGCATGGGGGATATTGCTGGAGACCAGGGAGAGTAGAGAGGGTAAACACCCCACAGGCTGTAAAGATGAGACCAAAGGTAACAAAGAAACAACCAGAGCTCTTGTGAAAGAGAAGGGTGGCCAGGGCAAAACACTCAGGAAGACCCGAACTCCTGTCCCATCCTGCGCCAACCCGCCAGGACACCTCTCCCCTTGCTTCATTGGACAAGGCACTTTGGTCCCTTCCATTCAGAAGTCCATGTTTCATGAGTAACCCCTCTCTCATGCTCCTCCCTGTATGGTGAGTGCTATTCTTCCATCTGCATCACATAAGACCCATGAATACTCTGTGTGTGCTCAGTAATTAGTTATTTAACACCTGCCTCTCTCTTTGCCCTAAATAAGTTACAGAATCTCCTGACTTCCTTAATGTTCCATTCCATCCTATATCCATGCCAAAGGAATATATGAAGGCACTCAAAAGCAACACCTCCTTCCTTCTTGTCAGTGTACGAAGCTTCAAAATATATCTGGTCAATGAAATGAAAATTTCCAGTATCTACTACTGAGATCTAAGCAATGTATGCTCCTGAGAGAGAATCAAATACTGTGGTGATAAAGACAAAGCCAACTTTGCTTAAATGGACAAGTCACCTGCTCCACAGTTTACATATCCTGCTTGGTTAAAAACAGCACAGCCTATAGTCTGGCATCCAAATCCATGCAGCATATGAAGCAATTTCAGGGGGCTTTCAAATAGCCAAGCAAACAACAAGCTCTTGGTATAATCAGAGAACTTAAGCCATATTTGAGGGGCTGGGATCCTGCCAAAAGTTCTGGAATGGCCAACAGTACTGTCTCACCCCGTGTTCTTGCTCTTCTACCAATGTGGCCGTGCTTTTAGTCCTCATGTCTCTGCTCTGGATTGTGCAGAAGCCTCTTTGTTAGCTGTCATGCTATACCCTGGCCTTTCCCCCTCTGGTTCGTCAGGTACACTGAATATGTCCCTCCATTGCGCAAAATATCTTGGTGGCTCTTTTACTACTTGAGACTAAAATCCAAAGAAGGTCCTTTACAATCAGGCCTCATTTTACTTTCCAACCTTGATTCCTGCTAATGACACAGCTCTACTCACTGTTCTTCCAACATGGCACGTACTTTTACAGCTCTGTGCCTTTGCACAAGCTGTTTTCTCTACTGAAAATGTGCCCTCCTAATTCTTTCTTCAAGCTCCAGCTCAGCGTCAGCTCAGGAGACCAACAGCTTTGGACCAGTCCAAATGGTGCTCAGGTTCTGGGCCCACTTTTTAACTGCACTGCTCTGGGCAAGCTCAGACTCCTAGTTCACAGTTGGTATTTGATAAACATAGGCTACTCCAACCCTGTTAGAGTCAGTCACCCCTTTTCTGTGTTTCTGTAACCCAGGGGATAGACAGTATCAATCTATATGCTTTAGCTATACAATTTCTGATGCAAAAACAAATTCACTATGTGATGACCTTAAGCTATATTGCTAAGTAGGAGAAACTATTCCCTTTTTGCAAAGGAGAAACTAGAAGGGCATAGACTTTAAGTAACAGGTCCTAGGTCATACACTGGTAAGTAGAGTAGTAAGGATAGTACAGGGATTCACACATTCCTCTAACTCAAATGTCTTCATGCTGCCTGCTATATTGTACAAATTTATGTCTGTGTAGCACTGTGTGTCCCTCCCCTAGAATGGAATCTTCAAGATATTTGTCCCTTCGGTGCCAAATACAAAGTAGATCTTCAAGAAGTGTTTTTTTTTCCTTGAAATACTTCAAATATGTCAAAAACTAGCACTTAGTTATGCATGTGTTCCTTAAGCAATGGTTGATAGATACTCACCAAGTGTCAATTTCAGGAGCTCAATATTTTCAAGAACAATATGGCTTAAAATAACACTGGAAGTTAAAAAAGTAATTGGAATTCACCATTAGAGTAGGAGATTTAACATATCCCCTCAGAAAATGACACCTAAAAGATCAAAGGCAAGAATATAAAATAGCTGAATAAAAATTAATAGGCCTAGCACCCAAACTGGAAAGGAAGAAGCAAAACTTATCTCTGATTGCAAAGGAAATGATTTTATATGTAGAAAGAACTAAAGATTTTATATACATAAAAAAACCCAAACTGTTACAACTAATGAAAAAAAATTAGGCAAAGATTCAAGACAAAAATCAACATGCAAAAATCGGCTGCACTTCTATACACTAACAATAAACCATCTGAAAAGCAGATTAGGAAAAGAATTCCATTTACAATAGCATCAAAAGGAAAAAAAATACTTAGGAATAAATTTAACTAAGGAGGGAAAAGACTTATATACTGACAACTACAAAACACTTCAAGAAGAAACAGACATCCATATTCATAGATTGGAATATTTAATATTATTAAGATGACAATACCACCCAAAGCTATCTACAGATTCAAGGCAATCCCTATCAAAACCCCAATGATGTTTTTTTTTTTTCAAAAAACAGAAAAACTCATCTTAAAACTAAGATGGAATCTCAAGGGAACCTAAATAAGCAAAACAATCTTAGAAGAGGAGAGGCTATCAAGATGGCGACACAAGAGGTTCCTCCCCTTCCCTCCTTCTGTGGCTGCACTGAATGCACAGCTATACATTCAGTAAATGGAGTAATTTACACTGAAAGAAATCCAGAAACTGGCAGAGAAACTCCTACACATCAGGTAAATGAGAAAATACCCACATCTTAACAGGCAGACAAGGCTGAGACATACTCTTGCCATAAACCCCACCCCCCACATAGCATCCTACAATTGGGAGAAAAACCCTAATTCCCAGCTTATCCCTGAGGAACAAAGATTCTGAACCCCACATCTAGCACCCCAAATTTTAAGACTCCCATTGCAGGAACAGGCAATTAGCTCTGAAAACCAATGGTGCCTGTGTTCATAAGACCCCCAAGACGAGCAAACAAAGAAGCAGTTTTGAGGGGCACATGAGCACTTGTCACAGCTCTCTCCCCAGAGTCACCACTAAGAGAGCAAGCAAAAATCTCCCAGTCTTTCTCTGAAAGAGGTCTACTGCATAGTTTAAAATTTTCTGCCTGAGAGTCAGACTGCTCATTTAGCACACATCTAAAGAATGTCTGTGATCCTCCCAGGTCACTGGAAAGCTGGGGGACACCTCCCCCACCGTTTCCCTCCAGCTCACTCCAAGTTGCCAGTATCTCCCTGGAAGGAGCTTGAATTACACCTGCATGTCAGCTTTTGCAGCTGCTGTCCAAGGAACAGGTCCCCCAATGGCCTAGCTCTGGTGGCCACTGAGGCTTCCATTCACAAGTCCCATAGGACTGCAGCAACCAAAGAAGCAGTTCCTAACAGGCACAGGAGCACTCTCCTGAGACCACACACCAAGTCTTGGCACAGACTGAGCAGGCAAAAGTTCCCATCTCCCAGTTTTTCCTCAGAAACAGGTTTAAATATATACTCTCCCAGCTGATGATTGAGGGTCTAGATTCTAATCATACTGCATCAAGGTGCTGATTGTGACCCTCCCCTAGGGCACACTAACAGGTCTTAGCACATCTTCAGCTAAGAAGGCCATTAAGAATGAAGAAGGTAACTTGAACTTGGACAATCACAAAGGTTTGAGAAAAAAATTAGAAGCTCAGGCCAGGCTGACTGACATGGTTCAACTTCTACACAACACAACTCTGTCAAGACTAAGAGACATGGTAATTTTATCTAATGCAAAGAAACCATTACAGAGAGTAAAAAAAAAAAAAAAAAAAAAAAAAAAATATATATATATATATATATATATATATATATATATATAAAGAAACAGAGGAATATGTTCCAAACAGAAAACGAAGATAAATCTTCAGGAACAGATCTTAATGAAATGAAAATAAGTGATTTTTATTTGACTGAAAGTTTAAAATAACAGTCATTACAACACTCACCAAAGCCAGGAGAGTAATGTATAAACAAAATGAGAATTTCAGCAATGTATAAATGTATAATTTATCACAATGAAAGAATTATTAGGCCTGTCTAATAGAAAGATACATAGAACAATGAATACATGCAATTTTCATATACAAATGGACCATAATCAAACTGAATATGAACTAAGCCAGGAAAGGAACCCAAATATATTCTAAAAAGTTATCACGAAGGCTATGCTCAACAACAATGGAATAAAATAAATCAGCAACAACAAAAATTTATAGAACTTAACACATTAGTAAATTTTTAAAAATTTTTCATTGATTTAAACCAAACACTTTTATTGAAGTAATAATAAAATGAATAAACATTGGCAAGTATGATGAATTAAGAAAACAAGGCCAAATAAACAACAAGAGATAATAATATATAGGAGATTTAAAACTCTTTGGAGATTATATAGCAATATATTTGGTAACGTAGCTGAGAAACAAAGTATCTAGAAAATATAAATTGCCTAAAATTCTCAAAGAAAAAGTAGAAAGCCTGAAAAAGCATAACCACAGAAGAACTGAAACAGTGGTCAAAGCCCTACACTTAAAGAAAAATTGGCCAAATGATCTTAATGAGCAAGTTCTACCATAAGGTCAAGGAACAGACAATTTCCGGAAACTGTTTCAGAGGATTGAAAATCATGGGAAGCTTCCACTTATTTCATGGTGCTAGTATAACCCTGATACTAAAGTCATAAAAAGCCAATATGGGGAAAGAAAATCATGAGTTAATCTTTCTTATACACAGTGCCTTAAAAATTCTAAATTAAATACCTGTAAATTGAGTACAGGAGTGATTAAAAGAATACTCGCAATTGAGTAGGATTTATCCCAGGAATGGAAGGAGGATTCAGTATTAAAAACATTAGAAATTTATGAGAATAATTAAAGGAGGATAATCTTATGATCAATCCATAGATGCTAATAAAATATTAAGTAAAACTGCACACTCATTCATGATTTTTAAAAAAAGCCAACTAGTAAAAGAAAAGAGGAAGCTTCTTTAAGTTGATAAAGAAGATATGTCAAAACCCAGAGCAGGTATTCCCTCCCACTAGCTTTAAGAAAAAGACATTTTCTCTTCTGTCACTCAAAACTACGCTGAAAGTCTCCGTCAGTACCACAAGACAATTAAATGCAGCAAGAGTTAAATTTGTTGGCAAGGACAAACTGTCATTATTTGTAGATGATATGACCATCTATTTAGGAAAATCAAAAGAAACAACTGGCAAATTACTAGAGCTAACAAAAGATTTAAACAAGAAAGAAGCAAAATTATCAACTCAAAACAAAAATCAGTACCTTTCTTATATCAAAGCAATAATCCGCAAAGAAGTGTCCAAGACTTCGGAGGAGAAATGATAAATCATTATGTAATAACCTTAGGGAAGGCTTGAATAAATAACTATTCATGATTGAAAATTCAGAGTCAATATCACAGACATGCAAACGCTACCCAAATTAAGCCACAATTCATTGCAAACCTAACAAATTCAGATATAAATACCAATGTCAGGAATCAAGACATACTATAGAACTCTAGTATTTAAAATAGGAAGAATCGAGTAGATCAATACAATAGAATGGAGCCCTAAAACGAACCCATGTATACTTGGATATTGACTATATATTAAAGGTGGTCTTTCAAACAGGTAGGGAGAGTATGGACCATTGAATAAAATAGTTTTTTTAAGTCATTTATTTTTGAGAGAGAGACAGAGAGAGCGAGTGGGGGGGGGAGGGAGGGAGGGAGAGAGAGAGACAGAGAGAGAGAAGAAGAGAGAATCCGCACTGTCAGCACAGAGTCCCACATGGGGCTTGAATTCACAAACCATGAGATCATGACCTGAGCTGAAACCAAGAGTCAGATGCTTAACCAACTGAGCCACCCAGGTGCCCCAGAATAAAACAGTTTTAAGATATAAAAACCATTCTTAGTTGCAGGCCATACGAAAATAGGCAGTAGACCAGATTTGGCCCATGGGCCATCATTTGCCAACTCCTGTTCTATTCTATTCTTGGTACCTGCCCTAAAGGAATACTTACATATATGTACAAGGAGGCATAAATAGGCAACTCTACAGCAGCTGCATTTGCAAAAGAGAAAAATTAGAAGCAACCTAAAATTTCAGCAACAGAAGAATGGCTAAAAAACATTATATATCCATACCATGTCCAGTCATGCCGATCCACATTCACTAATATAGAAACGGCCTCAAAATAACACCATGAGGAGGGGGAGAAAAGCACATATTTTAGAATATTTATCCATTTATTAAACCACACACACACACACACACACACACACACACATAGCAGTAAAGGTATGGAAAGCTATACTCCAACCTGACAATAATGGTTACCTCTCATGGGAGAGGAAAGTGAGTAAGGTGTGTTTGCTGGGGTCAGAGGAATTATTGTCTTAGAGGGCTTCAGTCTTACCTGTATTTTTGACTTCATAAATTAAAAAGAATAAAAGAATTAAAAAAAGGAAGTCTAGGAATCTTTCTGCTTAATGACCTTAGACCCTGGCTACCTCCCCTAAGTATGGAGTCAAGGCATGTGGGTGAGAAGACAGAAGCTAGATGACTGTCACCCCCCAGTTATGACTGCTCATGGCTGGGGCCTCCCTCTCCAGGTAGCACTAAGATCCCTTGGGACTATTAAAGAAGCCTAAAATGTGACAGTTGTGGCCTCAGCTATATCCTGTTCAAACACAAAAGCAACAGCTTAGGGCAACTCCCATTTTTAAGCAAACGTGGTATTTTAAAATCTAAAACTGACAAACAGGTAAAGCATTCCAAAATGATTCAGCCAACAGCACAGAAAACTGTTCTAGGACATCCAGTTAAACACAGGAGATGAGAGATCTTTGCTCCCTCCAAAACCCCATTAAAAAGCAAGTAAGCATTTGATGGGGCACCTGGGTGGCTCAGTCGGTTAAGAATCTGACTTCGGCTCAGGTCATGATCTTACAGTGTGTGGGGTCAAGCCCTGCATCAGGCTCTGTGCTGACAGGTCAGAGCCTGGAGCTGCTTCAGACTCTGTGCCTCCCTCTCTCTCTGTCCCTCCCCCGTGCGCACTCGCTCACTCTCTCTCTCAAAGATTAATAAACATTAAATTTTTTTAAAAGCAAGTCAACATTTGAAAAGGTATAAACTCACAGGCAAGGAATGGAATAGAAGTGAAAAGCAAGTGGGCAAAATGAACCCATTTTTACAAGACAGAAAACAGATGGAGGAATTAGCAGCACTGAGTCACCTAGATAGTAGATGTCAGAGGAGAAAGTCATTCCTACACCAGATCCCCAGAAGGCCTAGCCATTAGAGGCACCATGTACCACAGATGGCAACAGTAAACCACAGAGACAAGAAAACAGAGAGGTTGGTTAAAAATCTTGGTAATGTAGGGCACGTGGGTGGCTCAACTGGTTATGGTCTCACAGTTAGGGAGTTCGAGCCCCACATCAGGCTCTGTGCCGACAGCTCAGAGCCTGGAGCCTACTTTGAATTCTGTGTCTCCCTCTCTCTGTGCCCCTCCCCTGCTTCTTGCCCTCTTCTCTCTCTCTCTCTCTCTCTCTCTCTCTCTCTCTCTCTCTCTCTCTCAAAAATAAACAAGTATTTAAAAATATCTTTAAAAATTCTGGGTAATGAGGGGCGCCTGGGTGGCTTGGTCGCTTAAGCGTCCGACTTTGGCTCAGGTCATGATTTCACGGTCCGTGAGTTCGAGCCCCGTGTCGGGCTCTGTGCTGACAGCTCAGAGCCTGGAGCCTGTTTCAGGTTCTGTGTCCCCCTCTCTCTCTGCTCCTCCCCTGTTCATGCTCTGTCTCTCTCTGTCTCAAAAATAAATAAACGTTAAAAAAAAAAAAGAATAAAAATCTGGGTAATGAGCATACAGACCCTGGGGCTTCCTTCTTTCTCTGCCCCTCACTCCCCATGACGAAGGCGATGATGAGAAATTTTTTTTGTGAATAAATTGTATCAGAGTGACTCTAAACTCAGGGACAACGGGTACAGTGGCATTTCAGAATGCCAAAGATATTTTCATTAAGTTTCTCAAGAGAAAAACAGATTACATATAAAGAATCAAAAATCAAAATGGCATTTCTCAACAGTAAAGCTAAAAACTAGAAGACAAATTACGTCTTCCAAATTTTCAAGAGAAATTACCTTTCAACCTTAAAATTCAGTGCTCAGACAATCAATCAAATGTGAGAATAGAATAAAGACAGTTTGGGAAATGCAAGTCTCAAAAAAATTTATTATCCCTGGTCCTTTTCTAAAGGCCCTTCTACTAGGTCTAGTAAGAAGTAGTCCTTGTACTGAAGGACGTGCTCCACCAAATCAAAGGGAGGAGAAAACAAGGGGACATGGGGTCCAAGACCCAGGGATTCAGCCCGGGAAAGAGGAGGAGGAAAGTGTCAGGACCAGCTGTACAGTCCATCTAAAGAGATATGATCCAGATGGGACAGAGGATGGAAGGGCCCAGGAGAGGTTCTCCGGGAAAAGAAGAGAGCTGACAGATTGCCAAATACATCTGACCACACGGAAATGACTATTCTGAGGGATTTTTCCATTTTACTGGGGAGTTTGCAAAGAAGTGGTGATAGTAAACTACTAATCAAACAAAAAGAGGAAAGGTGATTCTTAATCTGAGGTGGGCAAACAGTGGACTAGAAAGGAAATTCAATTATAGCATATTAACTGGCATGGCAGTAAGCCACACTTAACATGGTGGTAATGGGAACATCGAGTGCTGATGGAACCACACACAGAGCTACTACCATATTGGAAGGAGAAGTAGGTCTCAGATGCTAAAACCTCATGCAGAAAGCAGCTAATATTTACAATTCTTAAGGGAAGAACTAAGAGAATATCCTTTAGAAAGGCAGAAGTAAATGTCAGAAACAACTGAAGTGAATTGGAAGTTGTTGCTGATGAGGGAAGGATGTATGAGCAGAATGGAGACCAAAGATTCATTTACCTCAAGGAAGCCTTGCAGGAAGATTTGACTTCTGACCCATAAACAGATA
This sequence comes from Acinonyx jubatus, assembly GCF_027475565.1. Taxonomy (NCBI): domain Eukaryota; kingdom Metazoa; phylum Chordata; class Mammalia; order Carnivora; family Felidae; genus Acinonyx; species Acinonyx jubatus. The sequence goes on along the minus strand of NC_069395.1, from coordinate 36,266,340 downwards.
TTCCTTAAACTTTCTGGGTTTCCATTTTTTCCTACTGCAGAACAGGGATAATGACAGTACTTACCTACAAAGCTACTATTGAAACCACATGACATAATTTGGTAAAAATGCTCTTGTGAGCATTGCCACTTCACTTAGAGCAATTTTTCCATATGCAGGTAGAGTGAAGCCACAACTAAAACACAGGATGTCCAAGAACTGAGGGCTGGAATGTGAAATTGATGTAATGCCAAATGGTTCTGCCTAGCTTGCTTGTCCCGAATTGCAATTCTTTGTTATTCCCGAAGAAATCCATTCTTGCTGCTTAAAAAAATTTAATGCCAAATGTACATAAGCAGCAAGGAGAGATGAATGAATAAGTGTGTAAGATTTATCAAGGCAGGTGTCTCTTCTTACCTAAAATTAAGGAAGCTTAGAATAAATTATGTACAACTGAATTTGACTCCCTTTCTAATTGAACTATGTGTTCTTAGACATATCACGTACGTTCCCCAGTCTGGAGTTTCCTCATCTGTAAAAATGGAGATAAGCAATACCTGCCCTGGGTGGTTGTTGAGGTGCTTCAATAAAATAACCAATGTGGAAGATCTCTGTGCAGGGTCTGGTACAGTTTCTTCTCCGGCAAAGGGTGGCAGCGAGAGCAACCCCACATTAGTCTGTTCCTTCCATCTCTAACATACATCAAGCAACCAGGGTCAGCTAAGCATAGCCTCCTGAGGAGGGATCCATCATGTTCCCTTTTCTCTCAATCACCCTTAATTAGATGACAATACGTATTCACCGTAGAAAAGGCTGAAAATATAAATAAGCAAAACCAGGAAAATATGTATCATAAATAATCCCCATCAATAAAAAGCTAATCACCATCTGTATGTTAGTATGTAACCTTCTGCGTACTTTTCCGTATGTGCACGGAACTTTTAAATAAAAATAAGTTTTTATTCTACCTATTATTCTTTATTCATCTTTCTTCACAGTTAAATTATTTCAAAATCGCTACTTTCAGTGGTGGCATAGTCAACTTACTAGATGTCCTGTACCTCTTATACTCTTTCCTGCTACCCCTCAGGGGATAGACAGTGGCCATTCCAGCACTTACCTGAGCTTACGGGGTGGACTAGAGGGTTGAGACAAGAGGAAAAAGCAAAAGCCCCCTTAAGTTGTGTGTTTCAGTACATGCTGGCAATCACAAGTACAATGATACCAACTCAGCTATCTCAAATGAGGCCAGCAGCTGCTCCATAAGCTTTTTAAAGCAGTGTTTATTTCTAGGTCTTGGGAGGAATGTGAGATATTTTGGAAGTCCTGCACATCTCTGACTTCTCAGAGCTTTAAAAATGAATACATGCACACAAACATATATATCTATATACACACAGACACATATACACACATATACATATACTACATATAGATGCTATACAGTTACAACATACATATAATATTCACTGCACATAATATATAAATACACACTGTAAATAAATACATACTGTAAAAATATATTGCACTGAGTATGTGCATATTATTTTGGGGAAAGTGGGCTAATTTCATCCTTCTATTGCTAATAGGAACACTGAAAACTCAAGTTCTGCTACCTCCAGGGAGTAATGGGTTTTCTTGGAGGAAAAGAGACCCAGATTTAGAAACACACATCCAAAGCTTCAGCACATACATAATAAAGATTTTGCTTTTCCCTAAGTTCATCTATAGAAACTGCTGGGCACCAGGCTGTGACTTGAATAACCACCACTTATCTGTGCTGTAGAAGCAGGAATCGAGGGCTCTCAAGTAATGAATCTAATCCCACAAACCACCTGAAAAAGCCCATTTCAACCACTGACATTCAAGCCATGGATCTCATCTTCGGCTTAGCATTCTTTACCAAGAGTACAGTTCCCAAGGCTGGGAGCCTGTGCTGTGCACTTAGCAGAAAAAAAGGACGAGAGCTGGCCAGACCTGGGGGGCTCACCAGGCCACCACTAACTGGAACCTGGCTCTAGTTCAAAGTCTTCTCTCTGTCAGCAGACCCAGTAACGGAAAGTTAAAAAGAACCTTTGAAAATGTTTTTGCCATGCTAACCATATCTGAACTAAGAGGTGGAATTATTTGCCACATTCCACCTCTCAGACCAGAGGGGTTAAGGCTTAGGTTCAGGTTCCCACAGAGAAGAAAATGTGTAAGCAGTGAATTGCGCAGTGTGCTTCCTGCATCATTAATGATCCTTCGGAGTGGGAGACAATGGAGGGGGCACCATCAGGTCGTCATCCACCAAGGAACACACTGTTCATAACAACACGCATTGCTTTTGCCACACAGAGAGGCCCGGGAGAGTGCTAACAAGCTGGCACAACAGGCTAATTTGACGTGTGGGATTAATACGTTAATTTAATGCTCTCCTGTTTGGTTAAGTGTTTTGCATTTCTATATTTCTAAGTTTGCATTCAGATCCCTTTATATGGGAAACCATTCGGCTTCTCTAGCCTCCTTTCCTTCATTCTCCTGAGTGATAACTCCTCATCCGCCATGTCTGCCTCCTCACCTGAATGGCAAGCCTATTTCTGACTTCAGGCTGTATGTGTGCTATTCTCCTGACCGGGAATGCTTGTCTTTTCTCTACTGACCTAGCCAAGCCCCGATCTTAATTCTCCAGAGTCCTACTCAAGCCTCAGCTCTTTAAACCATTCCTAAAAGCTTAGCTCGCCCTGACCACCACTCCTCACAAACATCGGCTGCCTCCATGACTCATTCTGGTCTCTCTGTGCAAAATACCTTACATTGGTCCTCAACTGATTTGCACATGCCTTGCATCTCCAGCTGGACCACAATCTCCTATGACACAGGGGAGATGCCTCATAGCTTCTTTCTCCCACTATTAGCACCCTGGCCTGGAGACATAACCATTCTTTAACCTCATCTTACTTTATCCGTCCCTGGCATCACCATCATTGACCACTCCCTCCATGAAATACCCTCTTTTTCTCAGTTTCAGCGAAATCACCCTCGAGATTTTCCTCCCCCTGTTGGCCCCTTCTCCTCTATCCAACTTTTAACTGTTGGTGTTCCTCAGGTTCAGTCCTGGGCCACCACCTTTTCTTCTCTTTCTGTACTCTCTCCAGAAAGTCCCAAACACTTCCATGGTTTCAAAATACCAAGTACATGCTCCCAAAAATCTATCTCTAGCCTGGACTTTTCTTCTGAGAAATGCCTGGGAAGGCTAAGCCAATCAACATTCTATAATGTTAATGAAAATAAGACTTTTTTCTATAGATCACTTAGCTCTTCATAAAGAAAAGCTCTTGTTCCATGGTTTTATTGCCTCTGTTCCAAAGCAGACATCACAAAGATGATTATCCTGATAGGCCACCACGAAATACCTTGTTCTTGGAGGGAACTGACGAATAACAGACTCTACCATATACAAGGACAGACTAGTACACGATAGGCACAGAAGCACTGAAAGAGATGCAAAAAAAAAGGAAATGAGGAGGAAGAGACCATGTTTTTCACTCAGAGTTCCCCAGAGCTCTGCAATGTGTCTCCCACATAGGGTACTGAAATTTTTTTTCCCCCTAAATGAGCAAATTAAGAAAGCACGAACCAGACTGACCTTGCCAAAGGAGCCAAGTCTAAGAAGGGTTCCGGTCTTGAGAAAATGGCTTATCCATAATAAGTACTCGATCTCCATTTCTTGAATTGATTTAAGCAGTAGAGAAATAGAAGATCATGAGCCACTCTCAAACAGAACTACTCTTCTTAGACTAGTTTGCTTTGTGATGCTTCAGTTAGGTGGGACTGGAGTCACTGACCTTCTTATCAGGCCAACTGACATGTATACCCTGCCAATTAGTGAGTTAGGATTCCACAAAACTAAGTAAGCACTGGTTATATATCATGTCAATAATTCTTACAATTGACTGAACTCTCAAACTCATGGGATTTCTGTATCTACATCTTCAAAGTCAAACCAACCAATATAGCGGATAAACTGAATGCGTATCAGCACAGAGCCATGGTCTTTGGGCTCCTTCTGACACATCAGAGCATCAGATCCCTCTCAGAACCATTAGACTGACCCTCCCTGATTGTCACTGGAGGCATCTTTCCTCAATTAAGTCTATAAATAGAAATTTTACTGCTTTAGAGAGGACATAAATCAGCTCAGCAGGATACTCTTGGGGCAAAGAAGAGGAGACATGGGCAGGGGGAGGAGGACATACTGAAATTATTCAATGAAATGAACATTAGGGATGGGGGGAGTGAACTGCTTGAGGTATCGATTCTCCTTTGCATAGGAATAACTGACAAGCAGCCTGGAGGTATCTTCCTTCAAAGGAGAGAGCACATCCAGAATTGGCAAGAAGTAATGTCACTCTACTGATGTTTCACAATGTGTCCACTTATTAAAAGATTTCAATGCTGAACACAAATTCTAGCTCCCCGAGAGAGTGCTTGTGTAGAGGAAAAGCATGTTGCTTCAGCAGTTAACTCCTCTTTTGTCCGCCCAGCTCGGGTGCTTTGTGAAAGTACCTTTCGTCAGCTTCCTACAGCTCTGTGCCTCAGTGAGTCACAACCAATAATCCCACATCTCATAAAGCAGCAGGGTACCAGAAAGGCTAATTTCTCCCCATCCATTTCTTTCCTATATATATTTTGTTCACTGAGCGTTAAAATAGCATTTTGCCATCACTAGACCAATTACTATCTATGCTGCTATGGAAAATAATAAGCTCCCTGTATAATGCTCAACAAGCCTCAGCTTTAGGAAGTTCTTTCAGTTTTCACTCTGTATTCTCCATGCTGCTGCATGAGCCTACTTCTTCTTGTACTGCCCTCAGTGAAATCAGAAAATATTCACCCATTCGACAAGTATTTACTGCACGCTTACTCTGTGCCAGGCATTGCGATGCATGCCAAGGATACAAATCTCTGACTTCACGAGGCTAATAGTTCAGTGAAAGATATAAGGATTAAACAAGTTATTGGATAAAAATATTTCATTGCAACTATGATAAGTATAGCAGAAGAGATCACGTACAAGGTGTCCAAAATGAGTTGTTGATCAGGACCTGATTGACTTAGGAGGGTCAGCGAAAGACACCCGAACAAGATATCATTCAAATTGCAATCTGAAGGATGAATAGAGATGGAAGTAGAGGGGAGAGAGAGCAGCCTAGGAGATGAACGAGGCTGTGTGAGGCAGGAGGGGCCAGGTGTGCAAATGAAGAGAAGAACAGAGTGTAAAGTGGGAGAGGGGGGCCGAGGGGTGGGGAGCAGACCCCCGAGGGGTGGGGGCCGAGGGGTGGGGAGAGGTAGCAAGCTCAAGATCAGGCAGGGCCCCATAGGTCATGTTAAATATTGAGAGCTTACTCCTAAAATAATGGGACACCACGAAGGATTTTAAGAAGGATAACCGAAGATGGTTAGGTTTTTACTGAGAAGTATCACTCTGCACTATGAGGATAAAGAACTTAAGAAGGCAAAATGGAAGCAGGTAGACTAGTTAAAAGCTATTCAGTAGACTGGGCAAGAAATGAGAACAGTTAGATTAGGATGACTTAGCAGAAATGGAAATAATTTTTAAAAGTTAAGATCTACCGTGGTGCCTGGGTGGCTCAGTTGGTTGAGGGTCCGACTTCAGCCCAGGTCATGATCTCATGGTTCGTGGGTTCAAGCCCCACATCAGGCTCTGTGCTGACAGCTCAGAGCCTGGAGCCTGCTTTGGATTCTGTGTCTCCCTCTCTCTCTGCCCCTCCCCATTTCCCCCTCTCCCTCCCTCTCTCAAAAATAAATAAATATTAAAAAAATTTTTTTAAAGTTAAGATCTACCTAGGTGACAGAATATACCGTATGAACAGGTAGAACTGAGGGACAGAGAGTACAAAGGTTAACTTCATGGCTTTGGCCTTGAATAACTAGACAGCTTATGACTTTTCTAGAAATAGAGAATGCTAGAGGGAAAGGAGCTAGTTGGAATTATGGGGGGAAGAGGTACACAAGTTCAGTATTACACATGTCAAATCTGAGATTTACCTGTGAGATGCACAAGTGGAGCCATTCAGTAGCCACTGGATATATGAGGTACCTCATCATTAATGAACATCACTCAAAATTATAGCAGAGTCCAACACTGTACATTTAATTTTTTTCTAGATTGGGGTATGTTCTAGAATTGCACTGGTCAAAATGGAATCCCCTAACCACATGGGGGCTACTTAGCTTCAAATTAAAAATTAATTTCTTGGTGACACTAGCCACATTTCAAGTGCTCAGTGTGGTTGTGTCTCCTGTATTGGTCATTTCCATTATTGTAGAAAGTTCAATTATACAGCCCTGCCTAGAACATCAGAGGGCTTCCTATTCACAACACTCAGCTCTGATTAGTCTTCCAGTGAATGTTCAACTGCCATTCTATCAACACTGAGAAATCCTACTGTCTTTTGTGCTCCAAACAAAGCTTTGATTTTGAAGATGAAAAAGATACAAGAAAAGAAGACATGATCATCTTTGTTACTTAGATATCTTCCAATCGATCTTTAAAAAAACAGATAAAAAAAAAAACCAAGATGAAGGATAAATGCCATGGAGAGAGTATGTGGGCACCCTGGGGGGGCAGGGGTGAACTCACATTGTAAAAATACTATCAGATCAACGATGGAGGAAATTAGGTGCCAAGGAGGCATTAAGGCATCAAGTCTTCATCTGGATTTTGACAAAAGAATGGGGAATATATTCATGAAAAGGGAGGGAAGGAGAGTAACCCAGGTTGGGAAACAGTTTATTCAAAAGGCTATACAACATTTGAAATGCCAGCCATGTTTCTCTGAAGTTAAACACAATCTACGCTGAACTGTGTAAGAAAAAGAGTAATAACTCTTTGAGTGGACGAGTGGAAGAAGAACTAAAGAATCAACCCGATTGTGCACTGACTTAACACTGCAGCTAACTCAGACACTGAGCTAACCACTGGGGATATAAACAGTGATGGAATCCTGATCTCGTACACAAGGAGCTCCACATCTACACAGCCATAGCCAACTACCAGGCTGTCAAGATAAAAGGTGATAAAGTAGGTTTTTACAAAATATGTTCCTGCTCAATAAATATGTATAATATAAACACTATATTCACAATATATATGCATGTATCTCACCAAAAAGTGCATACTCAAAAACTACTATACACGTAGGTGTCTGAATTGTGGATGGATGCTCAAATGAGGTACTCACGTGAGGGTCCTGGAATGAGCTGATGAAGCAGAGCAGACATACAAGTGCTTCATCCTGTGTCGGCTTTCACTGTTTTCATTTTCAGACCAAATTAACAAGCCATAGGCTACAAGGCACAGTTTGCATTAGTCCTTTAGCGTTTTTGATTTTTAAATTTTATCACTAGCATAAGCCATGGCTCAAAGTCTACAGAGCAGTGCTTAACATTAAGTTCAAGGTGAATTTTAGACCCTTCATGAAGGAACATGGAAATATGTTACAGGGCTTCAGCCTAAGCTGAAAAAAATTCTCTGGCTTTCACAGGTGATAATTGGGTTTCAGACTTCGGGGAAGACTATTCAGATTTGAAGACGGAGATTGAAACCTTGATGATACCACCTTTTACGGTTTTTCTTTGTGTTGCATAACCATGACTTTCACTGAAATTCCATTTTCTATAAGAATTCACCGACATTTCTTTCCTGCTGATTGCTGGGTACTACTACTGAACAAAATATTTATCTTTAAACATACACGAGCATATTTCAATTCCTTCAGATGTGTTATTTTGCTATGTGCTTTGCATGAGTTTTTACTGAAATAACTGTCCACTTTTACTATGACCATCTTCGTAGGAAAAAAAAAGAACTCGAATGTACTCTATTTGGTGGTGTTGGGTTTTTAAAATAAATTTGCTTTCGTTGCATATACTGGGGGAGTTTAGGCACATTAATCATTTCCCAATAAATTTCATGTGTTTTATTGCCTGCCATGAACACTGATGATAGCATATTTCTTTTTAGCTTCTTTTTTCAGGGTTATCAGGAATATTGCTGCACAGTCACAACTGATGATTTCCTACAAGATTCTAATACAATGTATACCATTTTACATGATAAAACCTTTGCTCATAGTTTAAAATCACTTAAAATATGTGTGTAAAGTACCTAATTTTCCAAATCATTTTCCTGTAGAATTGGAATGCGTCTTAAACACTTAACTGTTTTTTATGCTACAATAACACTACCTATTGAATTGGCCAAGATTAAAAATACCAGCACTACTCAGTATTGGCAAGGGCATTCTCATGCACTGTAGGTAGAAATGTAAATTGGCACACTGTCTACAGGGCAGTTAAAGAAGAGTTAAGCAGTAAGCACGGCAAAAAAGGTGAAAAACACCTTTAACTTAGCAATTTTACATACAAGAATTCACCCTGGTTATATTACTCATCTTGGTTTTGAGTGACAACTGCAAAACAATTAGAATAATATGATTGTCAATAACAGGAGAATAATTCAATAAATGACTCGCACGGCCACATAATGGAATTCTGTGTAGCCATTTAAAAAGGGTTGTTAGAAATACATTTGGTGACATAGAAAGGTGGGCCTGACGCAACCGTACCTCTGGGATAACAGAATTCGTTTTAAAAGTTACACGTGTGTGTGTGTGTACACATAAATAAAAAAGAAGAGTTGGTAGTAATAGTAATTTTTGTTGAGGTATTTTTTTCCCCTTGTGTGAATTTTCTTATTTTTGTATAATAAGCATGTATTGCTTTTATAGTTAAACATTGTGTAAAAAAAAACCAAACTGCTATTTCTGGGTACATCTACTCTGAACCAATCTGGCAGGAATGGCCCATGTTGCGATGAATCTGACGACCATCTTCCCTCCCAAACCTAGTCCACCTAGCTCAGCTGTTCCCCCGCCGCAGGGGCAAAGGTCCTGCTCACCAAGCTGTCCTGGATGCACGGGGTCTGCACAAGCCTCTGGACTGTGTTCTCCGCGACGACTCCCAGCCAGTTGAGCGCTGCCCAGTACCAGAGGTAGTCATGGCCACCATGCCAGAAGCTCACAAATGCAAACGTCACTGCAGTGGCAAACAGTGTCCTCAGCAGGCCATGCTGGGACCCGCCTACTGGAATGTACACATACCTAGAGAGAGAAGAGGCCATCAGGAGCCATGCAGTGGGCTGTCCCTGCAATACCACCTGTTTCTGCGCTTGATTCTCCCGTCACACGTTGTTACTGAGCAAGTGAAGGTCCTTCCTGACTTCCAGGAGGCTGCAGAGCACTCCTGGAATTCCCCAACACACAAGACACTGGCAAAAACACAGGCCTCTTTTCTGAGGGGCTTTAGGTCAAATGAATACACAGGCTCATTACCAGAGCAAAGTAGCACTTACAAGAGGCAGGGTAAAGAGTAATGAATTCTGTTTGTAAAAGGGGCGTGCCCAACCCTGGAAGGCCAAACACAGAATGACAATTAAGCTTCCAGTTACATGGGGACCCCAACCTTCAAGACAGATATATATTATACAGTTCAAACTACTATATTTATGGTAAGCCCAGTATTTAAGCACAATTGCTGCAATTAGGCTCATAAATAGCAGGAGCTGGGTGCAGAATAGGGGTGCCAAGACCGGTTGCCCCAGCTTTCCAGGCAAGTTGCCCACAAGGAGTAGTGACTTTGCAAGAGAAGAGCTCTGTACTCACAGGTTAGCCAAATTATTGCCCAAAACGCACAGCCATCCCTTGGGTATGCTTTCTACTGCTGAGGTAGCTATTTGACCACGTATAATCAGGACCATCTTCTTCAATCAGTATTTTCCCACGGTGGATAAAACCCAAACTTTGGATTTTGAGGGTTTTTTTCAAGGCTGCTTCAATCTGGCAAGGTAGGAGCATATCCTCCTTGAAGCAGCCTTTTAACAAAGCCCACAGGATGAGGCACCTGGGTGGCTCAGTCAGTTGAGCGTCCAACCCTTGGTTTCGGCTCAGGTCATGATGCCAGGGTTGTGGGATCGAGCCCCATGTTGGGCTCCATGATGCACATGGAGCCTGCCTGGGATTCTCTTTCTCCCTCCCTCTGCCCCTCTCCCCTGAGCTCTCTCTCACTCTCAAATAAATAATTTTTTTTAAAAAATTCCATAGGCCTTTCATGCTGGTCAGTGTTTCTTTGCCCAAACTTCTTCCAGGAAGGAAAATGAAATCATCATTCCCTGAATACAGTGTGTTCCGGACACAGCACCAGACACTTTTACCCGCATTACTTGGTTTGATCCTTTGAAGCACCATAGGGTTTATGCCTGCTGTTCCAACATGCCAACCAGTTTACAATTTGCCCTGTTACTATATTGTTTTAATACTCTGTAGGAAATGTTATTTTGAAAATCATCTTTAAATAGAACAGTTTCATAGACAAGTCAAAAAATAGAAATGAAAACCACTCCTCGGTCAATAAATATTTCAAAAAAACTATTTGATAAGTATTTTTAAATACCCTCCTTCACTCTCAAATGTGTTCCACTTTAGATAAAATCACATGATCAGCTTAAACAGCCCCATTTTGTAGGTGAGAAACAGGCTGAGAAGTTAACTTGACCAAGGCACACACCCAGGAAGGGGAGTAGATGCACACCTGTAACCACAGAGCCAGAGTTCCTGTTTTCCACTACACCTATATCTGCCACTCCAATCTAAAACCAGAAAGCGTGTGAGAATGTAGCCATTTCAGAAATAAGTGGAGCCAAGGCTTTCTCTTGTGCAAAAACAAGCCCATCTTGACAACTAAATTAGCAAACAGGTATCCAGCACCCACTACGGATTAAGGGTTCCTCCATCTGCTGTCCAGCATTTATTTAGGCATCCAAGGCAGTCTTGGCATTATGGGAAACACGGAAACATAAACCATTGTTTCTTGCCAAAAAGGACAGGTAGAGCTGGTTGTGAAACAATAGCAAACAAGTCCCCGTGTTAGGCTATGTGATTTGGTCCAAAGCAGACCAAGAGAGTTTAAGTGTGGAGGAGAAGCGAGTGAGTGCAGGCAAGGCCATGGCAAGGCCAAGAGGATGAGCTTTGCTAGGCGAAAGGGAGAAGGGTGGGCACTGCATCTTGGACCTAGAAAGGCTGGGCAAGGAGCCAAAAAGGCCTGACTACCCCAGGCACAGCAGTTTTATTCAGTGCTCTGCTGCCCCCTAGAGGTTGCTTCGTTATTGGTGTAAGATATTCCTCAGCAGAAGCAAAAAATGGGCCACAATTCTCTACAGCCTCCTACCTGCCTGGAGGTAGCTGCTACCCCACCATGGCATTCCATGAAGCTGCGCTTCACTTTATACAGTGTTGTCAAAAGGCTGCAGGGAGTGAGAGCGAGAGCGAGAGCGAGAGACAGAGAGAGATGGACAAACCAATGTTAAAATAACTGCTCTTTACAGCAAGTGTACAGATAATTTTATAAAACAAGTTAATACTAATACCAATACTCTTCTCACCCAACATAACTATTTCATGTTGACCTTTTTATTGTATCTCAGTATGTTAAGGTGAGCTCCACTGTATATATAAGAAAACCCAGGAGAGGGGCATCTGGGTGGCTCAGTCAGTCAAGCATCTGACTCTTGGTTTCGGTTCACATCACGATCTCACAGTTCGTGGGATTGAGCCCTGCTCTGCACTGACAGCATTTCACTGATGGCACAGAGCCTGCTTGGGATTCTCTCTCTCCATCTCTCTTTACCCCTTCCCTGCTCACTCGTGTGCTCTCTCTCAAAATAAATTAAAAAAAAGAAAAGAAAACCCGGTGTAGAATAAATCCTCTCTCTCGTCATCCACACCAGTGGTCGTTCATATTGGATTCAACTCCAAGAAGGATATGACAAAGAAGTGTCTAGCCCCATAATTAGATTCACAGCTATTTTAGGGATTCTGCACTATGGCTTTATAATTTGGCCTTCAAAATGACAGCCAACAAAAATCTGAGAATTCCTCGTATTCCTAAAATTTATATACAGTAGGCCTCCAGGGACATGAGGCTGCTTATTTTAAACCAGAGGCGGGTATGGTTACCAGACTGAAAGATAAAAATCCTTTCTTCATTCTTAACTTCTGGAAGGGAGTAGGTGCATAAAGAAGGAGAGTAACAGGTTATTTTCCTCTACAAATTCTACCAGTCTTATGTCAGTTCCATGATTAATAAAAACAGAATATGTCTCTTTTTTAAAAACAGCCGTGTGACCCCACTTACTGAGATCCACTGCACAGTGAAATTGATTTCCCAAAGGAAGAAAGCTTTCAGCACCACCTTCTCAGCAAAGCAAAACATACAAAGATTTTTCTTGCCAGTGACTGTGAGCTTGGGTCTGCACAGAGCCTGCCCCTGCCAGGCAACCTCACGAGGTCACTGCTCACAGAGAACACTGCTTGAAGAAGTTAGCAGCCATCCGCAGCAGCCTTCTTCATTTAAAGCCATCTCACGGAGTCAGCGCAAGACAGCAAACCCCCAACTCAGGAGGAGAAACTTATAGTAATAATGTCCACCCTTTACTCAATGTCCATGAGCCAGGTGCTTTATGTATACTATTTCTAATCATAATAACCATCTAACAAGGAACTAATGACCAGGCCTGTTTTACACAGGAGAGGTGAAATCCTAACCGAGAATGTTCTGGTTTCAGAACTCCCAGACCTGTGTCCTAGTGTGCCATTTTTTATTGTGATAGGAGCATTTCTTGGTGATACGTTCCTCTTATTTGACCAAATCTTCAACGCAGTCTCCACAAACACATTCACCAGTATTTTATTAACTGAAGAAATGTCCTTTGCAGGAAAGGAATCTTGCTGGGGAGAAAGATGCTTATTATTATAAAGGCATTTGGGCCAAAGAGCACAGTACCAGAAGTCCAGAGGTATAAGTTCAAATTTTAAACAGACCAATTAGTTTCCTTCTGTCCCACAAGAAAAGAAGACACATTCTATCTTGACCACACAGGCATCCTGCAGATGTCGGACTACAAAGGAAGCGGGGCATGAGAAGTGGACTCTTGGGGGGCTGTTGCTGAGTAGGTGTATGTTAAGGGAGAAGAAAATACGTATCTCTGTCAGATCCACTATGAAAAACTCAAGAATATGTCCTACAGTAGAGGAGAGGGGTGATGAGAATCCATGTGGTAAATACATTAATCTTAAAACCACGACACTCCCTTTTCCCAGGACCTACACACCAGCTCTCCAGCTTGTCATATTATCTTCAAATCTTTGCTGGGGCCCAATGCCAGATGCCCCCCCACCCCTGGAGGCAAGAGGATGAGGACACTGAATGCCTCGTTTCTCACTACCCCATGGAATGAGGTGAGGTGGGCTTGCGGGTCCCAGGGTTCAGCTACCTGTTGCTTGGCAGGGCTGAGGCAGGCAGTGACTGACACCCCATTCCAGCTCTGCCAGATCTTTCCATCCTTATTTCCCACTGGCTCTCTCAGCAAATCATGAAATCCTGAACAAATGGGGCTTTCACACCTCTACGCCTTTGGTCATACCATTTTCACGTCCTCCAACCTCTCTGGTTTTCCAACTCCAATTGAACCTACAAAATTAAGTGGTTTTTCCATTTCCTCCAGGAAGTCTCTTTAAAATATTCCCACTCTTTATTTAACCCAGAAAACCTACTGTTTGTACCACTGACTAAACACTTACTCATCAAAAGATGTCTTTTCTATTAGGTTGTCATTTAAGCTGAAAGATTCTTTCAGAAGTACTAGATATGTGATGTGGGTACACGTCTGCAAGTGTTACCATATAGTTCCTAGTTAACAGTATTTATGTACTAGCGACCTAATTTTCATAGACTCCAATAGCTTTTAAACTTGTGACAAATTGTCACCACTGCCACAGACCAACCAGGGAGGATAGTAGGAACCAAGGGAGGATTGTAGGGTCCTGCCCCAGTTACTGGGCGAAACTTCACAAGACACCCGTTCCTAAGGAATACAGACACTTGAAGGACCCTGGAGTCTCTCCATACTTTGTAATCCCTATTAGGGCCAAAGTATGTGGCCCCAAACCTCTAGACCTATCCCAACCTCAGGAGATTTGACAATGACAAGTAGTAGCCTTATAAAGACTAGAGCCTTTAGTCGCTGGGAAAGGCAAGACTTCTGGCTGCATTACGTTGTTGCTGAGGTGACCTCACCTGGTCTTCGCCTGGGCTCTAAGACAAGCTCCTGCTTAGAGTTCTTGCAGAGGTGGCCAGGGTCTCCTAAACTCAGCTCTCATGGGCAGTGGCTCCCTGACCTGACCCTGGCTCTGACTGACCTTGGCCCACACTTAAGTCCTCTCTCCCACAGCCCAGTCAACCCCCATCTTCTAGGTAGTGGACAAAGACCTGGTGTTTAGATCTCACAAAGGAAGCTACAGACTTGCTTACAATAAAAAGCTTTCAGAAAAAGATGCACACAGTAAAGAAGTCCAGTACAGATCGTAATGGAATTTTAATAAGTAAAAATCGGCAGCTGGTTAATGGGCAACTCTAGACTTTATCATCTCCAAAAAGCTAAGAGAGGTCCACTTTGAAAGCAGAGGGCACGTTTTAGGCAGGGCTAATTCTCAGCTCTTTCACCAAGAGATGCTGGCTGTAAGTTTTATATCCAACTCTGAAAAATTGCTTATTAAAAATGCTATGTCCTATTTGGCAACAGAACATTGTAGAATTTATAAAATAGAGATTAAACTCAGGCTATATCTAGTCTACATTTAAACTTCTAGGTTCATGTAATTAGATGCCAACATTTTTTTTTTAATTAATCTTTTCATTCCACAAAGCCAGTAGCTCAGTGGGTTGAGGTGCTGTGCTGATAAACTCAAGCCTGTAACGTCTATCCGAGGGAAAGATTCAGCTCTACCTTCACAGACCAAAACCCAAACTCTAGCTCCCCAAAAGCTCTATCTTCCTCACTGCAGAAGAGGCTGACAGAGAATGAATGGCTCAGCCCAGCCTTCTTCACCACCAGAACACAGCCCAAGTAGCAACAGCAGCCAAGCACAGGGCAAGCAGGAGAGCAATGCTTGACACCTAGAGATGTAACCTTGGTCCTGCTCGGTCACCTACCAACCACTTAACCTTGAGCTTGTCAACTAAGACTGTTCAGCTTAAGTGTGTACACTGAGCAGATACTAGGAGCACGAAAACCTTCTTTGGGTATGAGCTGCTATGAAGATCGGACGAGACAATATGTGTAAGGAGTTTAGAGATTTCAATACTCCATAGGAATGGGAGGATGCATACTTACTAATAGTCAGCAGCACCACACTTGTATTCAGGACAAAACAAAATGCCATTATCATAATTATCAAATGCCATTCCTATGTTTTCCATAAGCATTTGAAGGCAACAACATCTCTTACCTGGTTGCTCAGAGATTTTCTTTACTTGAAACCATTAGCCTTAAATATGCCACCATCAGAACCAAGTTGCTCAGTGCTCAGGGGTCTAAGCTATGGATTCAACACCCTCTCACGTAGATCTGTTGATGAGGCTTAGCCAAAGAGACGTCAGCTCTTCTCCAAACATCTGGTATTAGCTACAGAGGGGCCTGTAGAGGGTATGTGGGTGGGTCTGTCACCAACATCTCACCTACAAATCACTGCTGCCCTTCCACTCGGGCTCCCCCTTACCTACTGAGTACAAGAACCATCTGACCAAACCCTTTCTTGGGTGACTCCTGGGTGGGCAGGGCTTAAAGAAAGTGCTTTTATAGGTTTACTCATCCAACCAGTTTAAAGTAGCCTAATAATGTTCTAGAAGGTTCAAGCTTTGGTGATACATGAGTCTTTGCAGTACTATAATCTTCATACTATAGACTAGAAGGAAAAAAAAGAAAAAGCAAGTAACCTTTAAGATGCAATACTTCCAAACAACTTCCAGTCACAAATGGAGGAAGCGAAGGCCCAGCTGGAGGCGATCATAGACAGGGGTGCACACCATTTCCCTCTATGAGCTTTCCAACCACCTTCTGCTTATAAGCACATTGAAGCCTCAGCTCTGAGGCCCATGTCTATTTTGGGTTATAAATAAACACAGTATAAAACAGATTCTTTGGAGATTTGAGCAGAGGAGACAGAGTGGGAGTTTATACTCTTTAGTGCTATGGAGCTGAGTCTAATCGCTAATAAAAAGGTCCTTGAGCCTCAGTTTAATAACCACCAAGATTTCCTGGCTGCCTGCCTGTCTCCCCACCTTCCTCCCAAGAGGATGCTAAAAGCATCTATAAGCTTCCCTGTGCCAGATGAAGGGAGGGGTGTATGGAAAGTCAGAGGAGAAGGAGCAAACCCAGATGTCTGCATGGTGTAGGTTTGTATGGTTCCCCATCTCATGGAGGGAAAGGGTTGAAGGGAGAGATGCCATCCTTCCCTGCTCCTAACATGTTTCCCAACCTTTGCTCCATCAACAGCTCCCAAACCCCAGATCAAAATTACAACTATCCTGGGCACACAACTCCTCTTATAAGCAAATGTACTGTTTCTCTCATATGCTCCCTTTTTGATCTGTGCCTCTCACCCACATCCTAACCAGTGCCACCCTACTGGTCTAATCTTATAACTCAATTATCATGACTGTTAGGGAAATGTTCACTACAAAATGAACTTGTACAACTCAAAAGTTGCTGCATGGGTACAATGCCTCGAGTGTCTCTGGAACGAAGGGCTCTGAAGACAAGCGTCATAAAGAAATGCCTAACTGATGACTGAAGCATTTCATTCTCCATCTGGGTTTATGGTGTAATGGTTTTAAGACAGCCATGCTAGACAGGGCCCCACATAGGTAGGAACCCTGGCCCTGACAGGTATATGGTCTATGTTCCCACAGCAACACAGTATGTCACACATAAAGTCCACTTGGTTGGTTGTTTAGGCCAAAACAAAAACTAACAGTTAAGGAAAAGAAGATGCAAGTTCTGTGTCCTCAGGAAGCATCTACTCCGACAATGGTAGCCATGTCCTTATCTTCAGGGGGTCCTGCCTATAATAGATTCCCAATGCATCACGTCCTAAGTTAAAACCTATTTGCCTGGCTTTAAACAGTCATTCTCCAACTGGCTCCCTCCTATGCCACCAACTCCATTTTGCGTGTCCCAAACAGATTTTCCACTCCAGTCAGTGAACTTCATTCTTACACAGGTCTGAGCCCCAGGATCATGCCAGCCCATCCCCCAACCACAGAAGACTCCTGACCGTCACTGCCACCATTTGATCTTCCAAAATGGGTTCAACACTTGCTTCAAGGGAAATTTCTCTTGCCAATCTCACTGAATGCTGGTGGCCCTTTGATTCTTCCTCTCTTCAGAATTCACAAATTCATCACGGCCTCATTTCCTCAGACTTGTTGATGGGCTGCTCTCCAGCATTTCTGAGCCACTCCATCAGGTCAGCAGGCATGTAAGATTCCCCCACCTCACAGACAAGACACGGAATAGGGAATTGTGACACTTCCCTTTTTATTGCCCTCCCCCAGAGTCTACCTTAGACTCTGAATTCTTAGACTCAGTAAATCCTGACCAACTTCCTTCTTTCCCTCATCCTCTTTGTTTCCCTGATTCATCTTCCTTCCCCTTCTTTTCTTTGACTATCACTCTCTCTAAACAAAATACGATTCTCCAGCTAGAAAGTATGGCTTCACAAGCAAATGTCACTGTTTGCCACATACTTCTCTAAGGTGCATTCGGGTTTGCAGGGTAATAGTTACAAAGTCAGACTAAATCCCAGACATCAACAGGAGGTGCCCTGAGCAAGGGGACAGCTGGCAGAGACTGAGAGGTGGGACATGTGCCAACTCCAATTTCCCC
This sequence comes from Acinonyx jubatus, assembly GCF_027475565.1. Classification (NCBI taxonomy): domain Eukaryota; kingdom Metazoa; phylum Chordata; class Mammalia; order Carnivora; family Felidae; genus Acinonyx; species Acinonyx jubatus. The sequence continues at coordinate 36,248,516 of NC_069395.1, read as the reverse complement.
AGAAAGCTGCCAGAACTACACAAAAGAAAAGGGAGATTTAACCACACAGCAAAGATTCAGTGTTAAATGTTTTTAAAACTAAAGCACCCAAGTTGGGAGGTTTAAGATTTGTGATGTTAACTTTAAAAGCTTCAAATAAAATGATGGATATGCCCATCAGTATTAGGTACCTGTGAGGGGAAGGTGTTCCCAAGGCCACCAGGAGTGGGGCTTTAACCCCTCAACTTTCTGACACTATCTCTTCCTGGGCCATGAATGTCACTTCCGAGCCCAGTGTGTGTTTTTGCTACAAGAGAAGAACTGAGCTGAAGGGTCAAGATCATTGTTGAGCATGAATTAATGAATGAATACACACACACCACCTTAGAGCATAGAGGAGGGTGGGAGTCTGGATGGGTAAGTCAGTCACAGACTTCAGTACTGGTCCCTTTTCTGGACCTTGGTTTATAACTAAGAAAGGATCAAGGGCTAGGGGAAAACTAGGGGATGAGATCTCTATAGTTTGTAAGACGAATGTTCTAGAACGACTGATCACAGTGGCATGCTGTTTTTACTGGTTTCTACTGAAACAGAGAGGATCTGTCTTTTCTAATGGATTTTCAAGACATGGAGTGCCTGAAATATGAGCTTATTCTTCTGAGTTCCCCATTTCCCCACCTCCCTGCTGCCATGAAGCTAACTCATGAATTAATGTGAAATGCACGAAGAAAGGGTTATCTGAACCTGATTCAAGGTGATGAATCCTTTCCTGGTAGCAAGTTTCTACCCACCAATTTATCTGCTTTGCCAATTCATACATTTATACTCTGGACCTTCTTAAAGAGTAACAGCCCATTGGTAATGCACATCCGGGGTGGCCATGGATGGGGTTCAGTGCCCAGAAAGGGAGAAAAGCGGGAGAGAAAATGCCAGAAGATTATGATACAGGCACCATTTTTAAAACAATGCCATTCAAGGCTGTTTTCAGGAAGAAGAAAAATAAAGGTCTCAGGCACCGAAGTGATTTTCAAAAAATAATCAAAGCAAAATGGTTGCTGGTGGTAATAAGAGGCTACTCCCTCTCTGGACTGAAATCAGCACTCCGACAAATCAGCTCTGACATAACGATTTCAACTGCCTCTCATTTATCGTAATTATGATCCACAATCCCTATCAGGCATGATACTTTAAGGCTGGGTACTGGAAGGGAAAACTGATAATGCTTGGGTTTGAACACAAATGGCAATAAATCTGCAGCAGCATCCAACACAACCATGCTAGCACAACATTTACGGAAACAAAGCAAGAACATCATCTCATGCCCGGAAAACAATGCCCCAGTAAGCATTCTTCCCTTAATGCAGTGAGAGGCCACCCAGATGACACTGCTTATTCGAAAGATCCCATGGTAATTGAATGAACTCTTGAGTGCACATTAGAGATTAATATTTTAAGAGCTGGCATTTTACAGAGACAGTCTAAGAATGACATTCAATGTGTGTCACAAAAGGCAGAGTCTTCCATGGATTAAAAATGCCACTGTTCATGCAGTAAAATCATAAGAAATCCACAGATGTCAGGTGTGGAACTGGATATTAACATCGTAATCTGTGTTGGAAAGCAGTCCCATCCCAAGGGTTGAGCAAAGAAGTGGACCACAAGAGTGGCATTTCACTTGCTCCCTGGGCTCCTTCTCAAATGCAGTCAAGATGAACAAAGATGTTTTATGGGCTGGAGAGTACAGTGCTTGACTTTTACCTTACTCCTGAGAAAGGTGGGCAGAGAGAATGGGGAGTAATCGAGCAGTCCCCAGCTACAAGCAGCGAATGTGGCTGCAGAGAGAAACCAGGTCTCGAGTCTGGGGAAGCAGAGAGGCAGCTCGGGTTCAAACAAAAGAAGTGATGTTCCTGGATCTTCCCTCCAACACCACGGTCCTGCCATCCAAGCCTATAGCCTATAGCCAGTGAAGCTGCAGACAAGGGCAGTTCCCAAGAGGAGCCATTTCTTGGGGGCCAAAGAGCAACAACATCCCCTCAGAGCCCCTGGGTATGTTCCAGGCTCTGCCTCCACCTCCATTGCCCTGAACAGCAGTGACCCAGGCAGGGCCCCAGAGTCTCCATCTAAGAGACACGTTTATAATCCATGTCCAGTTCACCTCATAGGCTTGGATGTGATGATCAAATAAACCAAAAAGGATGAAAAGGAACTAAAACATAACATAAACATGATTATTATACTAACAGAATATACATAATAGTATATTAGGGATACTATCATCTATAAAGTCAGGGAAGGAATTTCCATTGAGTTAAATATGTTGCTTAATAAAGAGGAGAGAGAGAGAAAAAACAGACTGCTCACTTAAGCCAGACACTGTGCTAAACATTTTCTGGGTGTTATTCAATTTTCAAAACTAACCTGATAATTCTCCACCCCACCTCCAACCCAATTTACAGATGAGGAAAATAGAGCTCAGAGAGGTTATTTACTTCCCTAATCACAGAGCTGGCAGACTCCTTCCATGGGACACCAGAGAGCAGAGCCTGGACCAACTGGGGAAAATTACAAGGAAGCATGTCCTACACAGCTAGTGGTGAAGGGGAAAATGAGATTCAAGTCTGACTCCAAAATGTGTGCTTTTTTTCACTAGATCAAGTGGTTTCTCCAAGATAACTATGGATGTTAGGCATAGATGACCCATATGCTTCACATTAAAAAAAAAAAAAAAACAAATACTACTTAACCTAATAATTTTTACCTTTTAAAGATATCTACTGAGTCCCTAGTAGGTGGCAATTCCCATGCTCAGTGCTTTATAAAGTATTTCACTTGACTTAGCATTTTTTAGTGTCTCAGAGTCATTTTTGTGAACTTAAATTATCATCGTAGCAGCAAAGCATGATAGTTCTAGATTACCAGAGGGTCCAACTCACTATGAGATGACAAAAAAAAAAAAAAAATCCAATCCATTTCCACTCAAATAAATCTGGCGGAAACTTATAACACCTCCAAGTCCAGAGGGAGGAAGAAAGGATCTCAGAGGCCATCTTGTTTATGGATCCTTGTACCACACCCACAACCAGAAGGCATCCAGCCTACACCTCAATACGTTCAGTGACCAAGAATTATCGACTTCTGGAAAACGTCTTTTCTACCATTTTTTTTTGGCAATTTAGATTGAACAGAACATGCTTCTCTGTACTTTTCACCAATTAATCCCAGTTCTCTTTCTGAAGAAACATGGAACAAATGTAGCAGGTCTGTAGCCAGCAGCCTGTCAAATATCTGATGAAGGTCCTCCTCTCTCTCCAAAGGCTTAAATTTGCAGGTGACATATCCTCAGTTTCTTTATTCATTCTTTTATATCTGGTTCCAAATCTCCTATCATAGTTCACTCTTTTCTAGATATCTCCTCACTTGTCCGAGTTCCTCTGGGATTATGGTACCTGAAGCATATTGAACATTTATGGAATGACATGAATAATGAATAACAGACTAGGAATACCCATTCTTTTTCTAATCATATATTCATATAATTGACAAATATTTTCTAGGCATCTACTACGTTCCAGGAATCATGCTAAGCACTGGAGACATATGGGAACGTGCCATGTAAGACTGCCCTCACAGAGCTTGCATCCAACCTGTCATACTGACAAAAACCCGTGAGGACATTGGTTTCAGGGCAGCCTTACCTCATGCCAAAGGTTACACTCACTGCTTTTCTGAGAAAGTCAAGATCACCATATGAGAGTGTCTTCATCTTCTTCCCTAACCACATACATCTTGGCACCTATCCACCCATTCATTTGTGTTCCCATAGTGGAAGGGATGGGCTTCCCATGACTAAAATGAACTCTGCTCTTTGGTTTTCTCCCCTTCGGCCTCATGAGGGACCATGCTCCATCAGTTATTCACCCCTCTCCTTACATCTTCATCCAGCGTATGTGAACTGATTCTCTCCTTAGCATACACATTCCAGCCCCTCTCATTTTATAAACACCTTTATTTCATCCCACAACTTCTACACCTTCAGTTTTGATCCTAACTTCTTTTCTTCTGAGCCACTTCTCCATATCCTTGACAGAGCAGGCCACATACAGTCTCTAAGTCCACCCCTCCCACCCACTCCCTAACCTACTGCAGTCTGACTCCTGCTCCTCCCCATTCCATTTAAACAACTTTCATCAAGGTCATTAACATTCTCCAAATTGTCAAAGCCAAGGGATATATTCACCTCCTTCTTTCCATGTCTTATCTGCCACATTTGGCTTTGACTGTGCCTTCCATATCTTACTACTGTAGTATGACTTACATTCATTTTAGAAAAATTAGAAATAGATACACTAAAAAACCCAAAAATAACTACCAATAACCTTTTTTGTATATCCTCTTTGACATTTTTCTATAAATGCACATAGATGTATACTTCTCTTAAGAATAGGATCAGGGGTGCCTGGGTGGCTCAGTTGGTTAAGCATCCAACTTCACTTCAGGTCAGGATCTCATGGTTCATGAGTTCGAGCCCCGCATCAGGATCCATGCTGATAGCTCAGAGCCTGGAGCCTGCTTCAATTTCTGTGCGTCTGTGTCTCTCTCTGCCCCCTCTGCCCCTTTCCAGCTCATGCACTGTCTCTTTCTCTTTCTCTTTCTCTCTCAAAAATGAATAAACATTTTTTAAAAAAAAGAATAGGATCATGTATCACTTGAGGAAACTGCTCTGTTCATCTAATCTATCATGAGGATACTTCCGGGTTTTTTTTATATTTTTATTTAAATTCTAGTTAGTTAACATACAGTGCAATATTGGTTTCAGGAGTAGAATTCAGTGATTCATCACTTACACAGAATACCCAGTGCTCAACACAAGTGCCCTCCTTAATACCCATCACCCACCTCCCCCATCAACCCTCAGTTTGTTCTCTATTCCTTCCATATTCACATTTTTTCTTCCCTTGGCTGCAGTGAAACCACTCTCTTCACTTTCCTTTCACCTCTAGAGCCATCATTTCTCAGTCTCCCATCACAGGCTTCTCATCCTCTGCCTAGTTCTAAAAACTTCAGCAACTTCTCTCCCCAGACCTCTCTGTGTTCACACCGGGAGACTGCATCGGCACATTAACAAAGCAATTACTGGAGCGTGGGTTCATCTACCACATTAGCCAGCTAGTCAGCCACACACAACAGGTAAACAGCGATGCTAACATACACAAGGTGCTTGGGGCATGTCTGCTACACTAATCAGAAGGCAAGAGGAAGGGGGAGAGGAGTTCTAGTGAGGGCTACTGCTGGGGAAGTGACTTGGCACCACTTGAAGACCAACATAAGGGCAAGGAAAAGAAGAAACAAAGGATGAAGGCAAAATGACAAAGAAGCATCAAAACCAAACTCCCTCCTTTCACACCTTTGCTGCAGGCTGGACGTGTCATGGAACTGCTGAAGTGTGTGACAGAATGGGCAAGACGTAGCTCCTAACTACCCCCTCGCCATCAGCCTCCAATAATCGCTGTGCAAGGGGACCCCTATGAGGTGACCCTGAAGCAGCTCTCCCTGGATTTCCCTCTGCTGCAGAGTTGAGGAACCCTCCCCACCAGGCTTCCCACCCATCACTTCATAGACTGCCTTCCACTACCTCACCCCAATTTCACCTTGCAGCCCCTTCCCAGATTAACGTCATTCATCTGCCAAACCCAAATGATCACCCTCACCTCGGACACAATCTTTTCTGCTATTCTTAAATTCTTAGGGTTTTTACAACTACACAAGTTTCCATTTCACTTTCTTGACTGCACAGAACTGCCATAGGGCTGAGACCTAGTATGTTACTTGAATCCATATCCCCAAATGCCCAATACACTTCTGTGTTCCTCTGGGAGCTTGCCATAGGCAGAACCACCCACTCCAGGGCACTAAGATAAGAAGAGGTCTTGGAGCTCCTGGGGGGCTCAGTCAGTTAAGCATCTGACTTTGGCTCAGGTCATGATCTCACGGTTCGTGAGTTAGAGCCCCAAGTCAGGTTCTGTGCTTGACAGCTCAGAGACTGGAGCCTGCTTCAATTTCTGTGTCTCCCTCTCTCTCTGTCCCTCCCCCATTTGTGCTCACTCTCTCTTTCTCTCAAAAATAAACAAACATCCAAAAAAGAAGAAGAGGCATTGAAGCACAGTGGTTCTAACAGAGCATGGGTTTCCCCCAGGGCTCTAATGCCACCTTCACTTCTCAGTTGTGAGGCAGTGGCAGAAAGTTTATGTTCTCTGAGCCTCAGGTCTCTAATTGGTAGCATATAAAACCCATAGAGATGCTGGAGAGATTAACTGAGATATTGAAGGGAGAGAGCTAGAACAATGCTTGGCATACAGCAAGCACTCAAAAGATGTCAGATGTCAGCTGTGACAAAGAAAACACATTTAGAAGCAGTCAAGTAAGAGAAAGCCAAGGGCTCCTGCACTTCTTTCGAAGCATTAACATCCCCACATCCACTGTAACTTCAGAATTTCTCACCTACTCCCCACCTCCTGACCCTTGATGACTGGATTAAAAAGAATTTCTACAAAGCACTCTTTGGACGAGCATCACATTCCTTAACAAACTGCCTAAGTGGAAGCCCCCAGTGTCAACAATCCAGATCAGAAAAATACACATTATTCCTAAGTATCTTCTCTAATTAGCGTTTGTATGATTTGTACAGCTAATATACTTTACACTAGAGAGTGTTCTAGAAATATCAGTAAATTCCCCATCTCCTAAGTGTTCACCAGCTACCTAAAGTTGAACTGGCTTATTGCATGATATTTGTGAACTGTAATCCTGTAATTAAGGTCTCATCGGTCCCTGCAACGCCAGTGCTCTGTAATGGTTGGTATAATGTAATCAAGTTTAGGTCATATTCAGATAGTCTCTGTTATTCTCATTCATTCACGTATTAAGTCAATACCCACTATGGGCACCCGCTATACACCAGGCATTCCGCTAAGTGCTGGGGATACACACACTTCAGAGATGTCCGAGTGCAATTTTTACGGCACTGGGTAGGTCTTGTTTCACCATCTCTAAATGAGCCTTCATTAAGGATTTTGTTAAGTGGCTCTTCGTCACCAGGCATTGTGCTGGGCACGGTGAGGAAGATAAAGATGCTGGAGGTACAATCTGTACCCTCAGTAAGTTTATCGTCTGGTTGACAAACAAAACAAACAATGAAAAAGACAGCAGTGTAAGGCAGTGTAAGCAGCACCAAAACAGGAATCTAAATTAACATTTATCCAGTACCTTCTACCTGCAGCCACTTGGCTCGGCACCTGCCATATTTAAAACTAGGAGGTAGGTTAAAAACCGTCAATTTTCCAGATGAGAAGACGGACTCACTGAGTTCAGACGTGGACTCAGATCTGTCTCTGAAACTGGCATCTTATCACCATATTGTGCTCTTAGCTCAACTTTGTCACCTAGACCTATTTATGCATTTATACTGATTTATACAAAATTTATGCAATGAGGTACAGAATCATTGTTAAGTGTCTTGCTTGTATTTTAAAATTATGAATAGGTTTGTTTTGGCTCACCCTAAACCTCAGCTAGGGACTGGAATGTGGCAAAGAATTCTGTATTTAAACCAGGAAAGCAGGGGGTTACTATCATCGTATTCCTCAGTTCTTTACCTGAGAAAAGGTACATATGACAGAACCCTGCAGAGCACCTGGCTCTCAGTAATCATGAACTTCTGCAGTGGACTGGATTGTGTCTCTCCCAGATTACTATGTGGAATCCTAACCCCCAGTGTGATGGTCCCGAGAGGAGAGCCCTTGGGAATGAGATGAGTGCCCTCATAAAAGAACCCCAAAGAGCTCCTTTGCTTCTTCCACCATATGAGGATACAATGGAAGTCGGCAGCCTGCAGTCAGAAGAGAATTTCCACCAAAATCTGACCACGTGACACCCAAACCTTTACTTCCTGCCTCCAGAAGTGTGAGAAATAAATTTCTGTTGTTTATAATCCACCCAGCCTATGATATCTGTGACAGCAGCCCATACGCACTAAGACAGCCTCCATTATCCCCATGGCAGCATAGCTCAAGGTTTGGCATTTCTGAATCTGCAAAGGCACCCAAGTCAAAAAGAAAGGGAAGGGGATTTTATTTTGATGAGGTACCAATAGTTCATTTTTGCTTTTGTTTCCCTTGCCTCTGGAGACATGTTGAGTAAGAAGCTGCTGGAAATAGAGGGTATTATGCTAAGTGAAATTAGTCAGAGAAAGGCAAATATCATATGACTTTACTCATATGAGGACTTTAAGACACAGAACAGATGAACATAAGGGAAGGGAAGCAACAATAATATAAAAATAGGGAGGGGGACAAAACATAAAAGACTCTTAAATATGGAGAACAAACAGAGGGTTACTGGAGGGGTTGTGGGAGGAGGGTGGGCTAAATGGGTAAGGGGCATTAAGGAATCTACTCCTGAAATCATTGTTCCACTATATGCTAACTAACTTGGATGTAATTTTTAAAAATTTTAATTAATTAATTTAAAAAAGGGAAGGCACATCCACTGTGCTCTCCTCTGCTCATCTTGACTGATGATGTCTTTGCCAACCCCTTTCCACCGGCTCTTTCCAACCAAGAGCTGTGTACCACAAACATGGCTCAGAATAATCCAATTCTGAGAAAACCAGTAAAGCATGAGACAAGATACACACATTCCCATTTTTTTCTTCAAGTAAAAATAACTTCGAGGAAGCCAGTTATGCTCTCATCCTGCTCTTTTTCTTCCTTTCTCACAATCTTAAAGAGAATAAAATAATAATAATGATACCACCACCACTTTCAGAAACTAAACACCAGCTCAAAGGTAGAGCCCTGGTCTTTAGATGGTACTAGAGAGAGAAAATGGAGGACTGAGTGCCCCAATAATGTGGGTTTCCACATGATTCTAAGATTTCGTGGTAAAGGAAAGCACAGGAAACCTTTTACAGAGTGGCAGAGTTTTGAGGCGGTCAAACCAGAAGAAACAAACAGTGTGTTGTGGGCTGAAAAGCCTGTAGGGCCTCCTGACGTCACAGTGGACCACAGCCCTCAAATGGCCTGACCACCACCAGAGAGGGTCACTCCCAAGTTGTTTCAGACTAATCAGGTTCTTGGCCTCATTAGAAATGCTTCTGGGTGAAAATGTTGTAATTTCTCAGATAATACGTTGTGGGGTCTGGGACACATTGTTTCACTAATGTCTCTCTCTCTCTCTCTCTCTCTCTCCCTCATACACACACACACACACACACACACACACACACACACACAAATACCTTCATTTTCCTGGGTAAGGAGCACAACGACTAGAGGACCAAAAGAAGGGACCAGTCACCACAGAGCTACCAGTATAGGACCACAATCAGGTTGAATCCTGGCTAGGCACATGCAGACCAGACGTAGATCTCCACTGCTGACGTGTGGCCCCCAGAACACTCAGTGGGAAGACCAGGCCATTTTTGTGGATGGCAGCATTGCATGGTGGAAAGATGCAGGTGTAGTAGTGAGCTAGGCCTGGATCCAAGGCCTAGCTACTGCTTATATCATCAGCATGACTATCCGAAGGGAGCTAAAGTCTGTGCTAAATAACATATGCTGAATGGAATTAAAAATTCAATCTATTATTACTAAATCCTGCTTCACATTAACCTCTACTGACAAATCTCTCTTCAGGCACTTAGAATCTACTCTAATGATTCAACAGCTATTTACCAAGCACCTAATATGGGCCAGAGATTAAATTATTTACTTCCAATCATAAACAGAATAGACAAGGTCTCTACTTTCATGGAGCATTCTAGTGGAGGAGACTTAAACAGGTAAACAAATGAATAGGTGATATACTTTCATTAATTTCTGTGAGGCAATAAAGCAAGATAAAGGGCTAGAGTCAGAGCACATAATTTAGAATCCCACCATAGACGGCACTGTGTTACTATGCGTTCCTATGTGTTAATTTGTACCCTGAACTGGGAGATAAACCTCTTGCACATACAAAGCACATGTTGTAAGTCTTCATTCCCTCTGACATCCATTAGAGTGCTGACTACACAGTAAATGCTCAGAAAATTCTTACTAGTTGACTAAGAATGAACTGACTAAAGAGTATTCTGTAAATTAGATATCATCTAATCCCATGAGTTACTACTTGACATCATTATAAAATAGAAACTTTGGAAATGCAGTCTCGTCACGACTTCCAGACCAAGAATTCTGATATATACTTCTCATCCTTGCAACAAATCTGACCCCAAGAAAGTCCCAAGCCACCCATTTCAATTTCTTTGGGCACCTTTCCCAAGGATGCCCCATCATAACACATAGCAGCCATTGGACCCCAATCTATGGACACCAAACCACAAGAATAACTGAAAAATTCTAAATGGATCAACAGCATCTTTCCTCTAGAGCCGTTTGGGAGGTCTGAAGAAAAGGGCAGAGATTGTTTACCCAATTGAAAATGAAAGTATTTTCCTTCCTCACTTTTCCAAAATTCGCAAGCCCTTTCAACCAGGAACTCTCAAAACTGACCAGGAAACAGCAAGAAAAAAAGTTACCAAATCCATTTCCTAACGCTAGAAAGATTATTTTTCCTTCCCTGTCCCTTCTCCCTAGCAATTCTCCCACTAGAATCCCTAAACACCACAAACCACTTAAGCCAACAAAAAAAGATATGTAAGACCCAGGGGTAAGTCCTGGAAGGTGCCAAGGGTCTGACCTTCAGGACACTGTATCCTTTGTTTCCAAGTCAAGTAACAAAAGAATGAAACACGGGGTCAGCCAGGTAGGAGTCACTACCTTCGATTAAAGCACCGACTATCCTGATTCTTTCTGTAATAGGGACCACCATGCTTTGCGAAAAACATTTTATATTCACTTGGCTTTCTTTTATCCAACTACCATTTGTTGGATACCTTTCAGTAGAGGGTCCTATGCTAGGCGCTATAAGCAATTCAAACCGAAGAAGAAAAATCTTTGCCATCAAGTAACCTGCAATATAGTATTACCTCCAGATACAAGGTGGAATCAACCATTATCACCACCTAAGCTCAAGAAAAGACCCTGGGGATCCTGGTCCACATAAGGTGTACCCACTTGCCCAAGACATAGCTGAAGGTCAAGTAGGAAGACTGTTCTTCTGGCCCTCTAGAACATGTGTTCAAATGTCTATGTGGACCGCTGTCATCTGACCTATTCCATTCACATACTCCTGGCCACCTAGATAATCAGCCAATAATCTTGCCCACTCCTTTCCTGATATTAGTCAACAAATAAGGCCCTGGGTGTCTATTACCCAGGCAGGAAACATTCATACCGAAATGTAACTTGAGTTATGATCTTCAGGCTGAAGAAGATTCCAACTTTTCAACTCTGAACTAGGGGTTTGTAGAGGTGGAAAGGTGGGGAGAGAGGAAGCTGGCTAGTCTCATATTCACCTGTCATCCAAGGAAACTGAAATCTGTGAGGGTATTTACTGTAGTGAACCGGTCCTTGACATAATACATTCTTTCTGGGGGCGCCTGGGTGGCTCAGTCAGTTAAGCATCTGACTCTTGATTTCAGCTCAGGTCATGATCTCATGGTTCTTGAGTTCTAGCCCTGTATTGGGCTCTGCACTGACCATGCAGAGCCTACTTGGGATGCTATCTCTCTCCCTCTCTGCCCATCCCTGCTCGTTTTCTGTCCCTCTCTCTCTAAACAAATGAACATTAAAAAAATTTTTTTAAAGATCTTCTTTCTGTATATTTATCCAGCAATTTACTGTCAGTTAATAACATAGTGCATTTAATGCCTTAAATAAGCTGTATACCCAAAAGTTGGTCCCAGCAACACAGAGCCTCTCTTCCTGAGGTCTCTTTCGCATCCACGGGTCTTTGGCGCCAGTGGCCCTTTTCCATGCTCCTTTAGCCTCTCAGGGTAAGGACTAGGTATGGGTGACAACCAGCACAACATATAGGAAGTATCATGGAATTTGAGTCCCATGCCCCTACATCCTTAATGCTATACCCTTCTTGATGTAAAGGGACAAAATGCCTAAGCCCTTCAGGAAGTCACTGGCTTTGAGCCAGTTTTCCAGTGGCACTGAATTATGCTGAATCTGATACACTTACTCTCCCAGAACAAGTCATACTCATTTGTGAGTGGCTGGTCAGGTTAGGGGTGAAGCCTGTGGTCAGTGGATTGTTATTTTGGGTAAATTATATGAAATTAAATTCCATACTTTCAGTCTCATCAGTACCAGTCTCCAACTCAAAGAGCTAATCAACAACATCTGCCAAACTACAATCAATTAAATGTGGCAAGAAAGCAGAGCTGTGGTGTCAGGCTTCGGACTGCTTCTGGGTCTGCAAGATAACACATGTATGTGTGCACCAGTGGAAAGAAAGGACACGTGGGGATAGGACAGTGATGTAGTACTGGCCAGACAACAGGGTAACAAGCCTCCAGCACCTGGTGAGTGCGGGGAGCAGTGGGGAACAGGATGGCTGTGCCTGTTTTTATGTAATAATGCACTTAGCGAATGCCTGGGGGCTGAACACAGCCAGGGCATCTAGTGACAATCAAAAAGAAACAGGTCTTGCCCAGGTAGAAATGACAGTTTAGCAAGGGTAGAGTCAAATTATAGAAGGTTTTGGGTTCTTGCTCCTTTAAGAAAACCTAGAGAAAGATACTGTTTAAGAGGAAATTCTTGGGGCGCCTGGGTGGCTCAGTCAATTGAGCATCAGACTCTTGAATTCAGCTCAGGTCATGATCCCAGGGTTACGGGATCAAACCCTGGGTCAGGCACCATCTGAGTGTGAAGCCTGCTTAAGATTCTCTCTCCCTCCACCCCTCTCTCCTGCTCACGCATGTGTGCACTGTCTCTCTCTCTCTCTCTCTCTCTCTCTCAATAAATAAATAAATAAATAAATAAATAAATAAATAGGGGCACCCAAGTGGCTCAGTCAGTTAAGCATCCAACTCTTGATTTCAGCCCAGGTCATGATCTCACAGTTGGTAGGATTGAGCCCTGTGTGGGGCTCTGCGCTGACAGCATGGAGCCTGCTTGGGATTCTCTCTCTTCCCCTCTGTCTCTCTGTTCCTCCCAGGCTCACTTGCTCACTCTCTCTCTCTCTCTCTCAAAATAAATTTTAAAAATGTTTACAAAAATTCTTAAAAATAGGAGTGCCTGGGTGGCTCACTCAGTTAAGTGTCCGACTTTGGCTCAGGTCATGATCTCATGGTGCATGAGTTCAAGCCCTGCATTGGGCTCTGTGCTGACAGCTCAGAACATGGAGCCTGCTTCAGATTCTGTGTCTCTTCTCTCTTTCTCTTTCTCTCTCTCTCTCTCTCTCTCTCTCTCTCTCTCTCCCCCTCCCCTGCTTGCACTCTCTCTTTCTCTAAAAAATAAACTTAAAAAAAAATTAAAAAAATGTTTTAAACTTAAAAATAAATAAATAAAAGGAAACCCTCTGCAGAGTCAGGAAACCTGAAACAGTACTGGAAGGGGCTGGGGGCGGGGGGGGGGGGGGGGGGATTATTACACACTCCTTTCCCAACCACCACATGGTGGACACAAGCTGAGAAAAAGACACAAGCTGGAGAGAAAGAGGAGGAGCAAGAGAGCAGAGTAGAATGAACCCTCGGCAGACCACAGTTCTGATTCTTTGTAAAATACTTTTTCAAATGAAAACTGTCACCGAAAACAAAGCAAAACAGAAAATCAAGGGGAAGAAAGGATTTAAAGAGAAAAGAGCAAAGATGGCTGCTCTTATGAAAACAGGGACTCCAAACATCAACATTAATAAGCGAATTTATTGGTGGCAAGAAATTCCAATCAATACTAATCAGGCTCAGCTGGCCCGCTTTTCCTTGCTGGTTTTAATGACACTTCCTAGCCCTTATCTGATTGGGACCCCACACGCATGCATACTAATGAGGCCACCAGCACAGAATTTATTCCTGGGCTTCGAAGGAGCCTGATGGGCACCATGTCTGTCCCCGAGTATCTGTCAGCCAATATATGAGGATTGCACCATTAGTTCAGTTGGCTTGTTGGTTAGCCCCTAAAGGTTTCAACCTGTATGCTTGATGGCTACACATGGCTGAATCCTGTCATCTAACGGTTATGAGGAATAGCATGTGGAAAACTGGCTGGTTTGAAATAGTGCAAACTCCCCTCTGAAAATAGAAAACCAGGGAATTCCTGCTTCGGACGGCGATTTAATGATGGCCTCTCCTGACATTTCCCTAACTGTCCAGCTCTCCCATAGCATTTCTCCCCTCCCATAGACACCCCCTTCTTGGGTGCCCTTAACAGGATCTCAACCCAATCCCAGGACTTCCGCAGCCATTTGTGCCACAGCTCCACTCCCACACACAAATTCCAACTCTTCTCCTTCCTGCCCACCACCCCAGTACCTGCCCCTAGCACAGGCAGGAGCTATCGTGCATTCCACCAGCCTGGAGAGAAAGACAGTAAGTTTTGTGGACAAACATCTCCCCACCCCTTACGTGTGCTGTACCTCTGGTGTCAGGGTTGGGGGTGGGGAGGAGCAGGCAGAAGGAGGTGTTCTTAGGTGAGTGCTTAGAACAAAATGGCCATCCTCTTTCTTTCATGCTGCCCCTGCTTCTTCAAAATGGCCAGTGGTCAGTTCTTCCTTATGGCAATGTGTCTAAACGTCAGTCTTTTGTGGCAAGTGTTTATTTGTTTTTGGAAGGAACTCCTCCTCCAGCACCTGCATATGAGATATCCTTCTCAAGTTCACCACCATCCTCTGGTCCCTCTTAGAGGAGGCTCAATCCATATCTTCTTGCTTCTGGGACTCCTTACCTTGTGGGCAGCCTTCTTGGGAAAAAGAGAAGATACCAGCAAGGTGGCTCAAGCCCAGCTACCTTCAAAGGGGCCCATGCAACAGACATGAAGTTCATATACTCTAGCCCTGCCAGATGACTTACAGGAGACTGCTTGATGGCATCCCTTCCAGACCCTCCACCTCTCTCCTGACCCTGTTTTCAATCCACGGTGGCTTTGGGCATTCTCCAAACCTGGTGGCTTGATGCCTTTCAAAGGTGAAGCCATCGCTAGTCCTCATTTAACTAAGGAGTAAGACTTTGGGGCACCCCCAATATTTATGAGTTATTCTCTTGGGGTCTTCCTCTCTCAGTTTTAGAGAGGAGTAACACTCCTTCTCCTTCCCCCAAGATATAGGGAAAAGAGGACATGAGTAGCATTTCTTTATAAATACCTCAGTTCTCCTAACCCTTCCTCTTCCCTCCTAACCCTTCTCTCTTTCAGTCCTTACTATGGTCAGGAAAGCGATGGGAAGGGGCCTATAAGGCTGCTTCTCTGACTCAGGACTTTCAGTAAGGTCTGGGAGCACTTAGAACTCTGAATTCTGAACTGAGAATGTGGAGCCATTTGGCTCTTGTCCCAGCTTTGGGTCTTCATCAGCTCCACGGAATAAATAGAAAACTCTTGTGGCTTCATGTTCCCAAAGTTACCCACTCTTAGCTCAGATCTCCACTGACCACATGAGGCACCTTTTAGAAAGACTTGATGCCATACAAATCCATCCCTAAAGACAGGCAGCCCAGGGAAACCCATTCTCCTGGGCATGGTTTAGGGATGGCATCTTCCCATTTAAAGGACCTCAGCACCTTCAAACTGGAAACTATCCCCTTCCTTCCCAGTGTCTCTCCCAACACACACACCACACCTACCTGTGTACTCACACACATGCTTACAACACCTCCATGGGGACACACACACACACACACACACACACACCCCTGACTCACACAAAGTGAGAGGGGCCTAGTCTCTGGGTAGAGTGAAGAGTGCTTTTGTCCCCAGACCCAAATCTCAACCTTTAGGAGCCAAACCCTCCATGGATCTCTCCCCAATACTTCACTCAATGGTGCAATCACTTCCTTGGCCCTCAGAGTAAGAGTGTCTTTGCAGCAGAACACCAAACCAAAGTTTGTCTTCCAAAGTCAGGAGGACCAAGCAGCAAACTGAGGCTATGCCCCTAGTTGAACTAGGGTAGAAGGCTATGGTTCTCCTAGAAATAATTAATTAATTCAACAAGTATTTTTGAGCCCCTACATTATCACAGACACTCTGGAAGGCACTGATACAGCAGTGAACAAAACTTATAATTACACAATTAAAACAGTGGGTGGGTGCCCTCATCCTAAAATTATTAACTTATCTTTTTATTGCCATTATTATTATTATCACTATTACTACTGCTGCTGCTGATTTATCTTTCTGAAAATGCCTGCTAGACAAATCATGGGCATTCACTGCCCCCCTCCCTGTCTCTCCACACACAGTGTTCATAAACCCTGTCAACCCTTGATTTTGCTCGCTCATGCAAGGCTTCGCATGCCTATGATGTATGACAACATAAACGGAGCCTGCTCCACTTGAAATTTTCAATAAAAATACAGATCTAAGTGATGAATATTTTATCCAGTGAAGAAAACAATTTCAGGGCCATTTCTAATAACATGTCAACCCAACAGGAGTGGGAGGGAGCTGGAGAGTAATGAGGTGGATAAGCACCAGCACCAGAAGAAGCCAAGGCCCCAGGCAAACCAGATTGAGAGAGAGAGAGAGGACTGAAAGCTCCAAGCCCAGCCCTGTTTGCAGAGGGGAGACTGAGGCCCACAGAGAAGTGATTAGGGAAGCTCACATTGCAGGGGCCTAACCCAGCCAGTTCTGAGTGCCAGATGTGTACCTCTGGCCTCAGGGAAGGGTATTTGGGGATGCTCAATGAGTGTTTAGAAGGGATACAGATGAAATCTGAAGGAGACTGTGAAACTCCACTGCTGAGTGGGCTATGACTCCAAAATGCGCATAGGTTTGGGCTTTATTACTCTGCGTTTTTGCACATTCCTGAGGTTCCTCTCTCCTGCTTTCATGGGTGTGTGTCTGTCTTCTCCACGATCCTGGAAGTGCCTCAACAGAAGAAATAATGTCCCTCTCCTCTGCCTGAAAGGTTCCTGAGGAAAGGGAAGCCATGTAGCCTCTCTTAGCCCTAATTCCTGGGGGAGCCCCTATAGAGCATGAAGACGGGCTCAGGCTGAGAGCAAAGGAGAAGCAGCAGGGGCTTCCATGCTCTGAAAATTCAGCGTGGGGTTCAACATCACAGAATTTGGCCCTTTCTGTTATAAGCCAAGAAACCAACCTTGGTTCCTTCCATCTGGTCAGTGATGAAGCCACCGGGGACAAGAAGCTTCCATAGCTGCCTCTAGAAACCGACCTTCTGCTCCCCTCTGCAGCCCCTCAGTCTCCCATGGCTAAAGGAAGATGCTGAAGCTTTAGGGCAGCCCCTTCTGGGAGGCAGCTACATCCATAACTTGTCACGAAGGAGGGGATTATTATGGTCCAGCCTCCTTGTCTCAAGGTGGGACAACTGTGAAGGGCAACCTGGCTCTACAGCTACCCGTGGGGTCTACTAAGAAACACCTCTCTGCAACTGACAGCAGTTCAACCTTCCCTTTGCCTAATCCTGCTGCCCTCGCCCCCTCCCCCATGTCCACCCCAAGAGCACTTCCCAGTAAAGTACCTGCATTCAGAACTCATCTCAGAGTCTGTTTCCCAGATAATCCACTCTCTCAGCCAGGCACAGGCTGAGGTTTGTGAGAAAGGGCATCTGGGAAGGAGATAGATCCAATGCATAAGTTACTTAGGTTTTAAGCAAGCAAGGCACTGATTATTTGCCAAACACACAAACTTTCCCCCAAAGCACTCTGAAAGTCATGAGAGGTCTGCCGGAATCTCTCTGGAAAATTACAATGCCCTGAGGAATTCTCAAAACGTTTTCCTGCCACCTGCCTCCCTGGGCATCTTCATTATTCACAACTTTGTTTATCCATAGAAACAAAATGTTAGAGCTGTCATCAGGAATACAAATGGGAAGCAAGCTACTCTCAAGGCAATCAATAATGCTGAGTAAACAGTGGGATGGCAAACTTTTTATTTTTCTTTAACTGCTGGTCATGGATTATGAAGAAGGAAAGGAAATTCAACTCTTCACATCACAGTCGACTGTCAGTAAGAACAGCTCACGTCCCTATCTATTTTGCCCACTCAGGCATAATTGAAATGGCCTTGAGAGTGAATAAAAATATTAGATTCACTTTCCAAAACTTCATCCTTACAAAACTTTTGTAGGATCTCCTCCTTTCTGCAAAGCTTACACGTCTGTTTATAAAGGCAAAGGCTTCTCCCTTGGTTACCAAAGTACCTTGGTTACCAAAGCAGCCTGGGAGCTGATAAACCAATTTGTTTTGCCCTCAATAAATCATTCATTAATGTTGCCATGACATTTAAAGTTTAAAATGGTTTTATGACTTGAGATTAAAAAAGAATCATTCCAATAAATTTCTTATAACTGAGAGGATTCCTAGCATTTTGATTAAGTGGTTCCTTGCGATGATAAAGTTTTATCTTGAATAATGAAGGGGGAAAGCATTAATCACTTTAAAGTCACTGGTAGCTGGTCTCAAGAGCCCAGCTGCCTCTCCTGAAGGATTACTCAGAAACACAATTTAAAAAAAGACAAAAAGCAAACCACCAATCTTCTAGTGGGGTTAGAATTTTCAGAATAATTCCTAAATCTGAGTGGTCTCTAAAATGGTGCCGAACCATCAGAACGGTGACAAGTGGTGCTGGGTTCCCTCCTTCCAGCTGCTCATACCATAGGACGGGAGGAGGACAGAGAGTCCCAGCTTTTATTTCACTGCTGGCACTTCTGCAGGGCGCTGGGGCAGGGCCGTGCCAGGAACCTCTGCAGGCACTTGATTTTGGTCGCTGGAGTACACATTGGGTCTTAAGAGGGACCCAAGATGTCTGAGGAGAGCTGGATGTTACCGCTGAAATCCAAACTCTGGCTAATGGCAGGATTCTTACTACCACACAGCGTTAGCTCTGTATCAACCTGTAGAAGTTCCCATTCCTGTTTGAGACATCATTTCTGAAGATAAGACAAACCAGTGAGAGTGAACTGTTGGGTTTCAGTGGGGTTTAAGAGTATCTTTCCCATCTCTCCCCTCCCCTACCCCTAGTCTTCCTCTGTAGGGGAGAAGGGACTTGAAACAACATTTACTAAATACCTGCCATGTGCTTGTCACTGCACCTTCAGCTCCATATCATTTAAGGTGCCGAACAATGCTGAAGAGGGTATTAATACTGCCATTTTACAGCTGAGAAAACTGAGGTTCAGAGAACTTACATAACTTACCAAGGATACACAGACTGTGAGACGCAGAGATAAGATCCAGCCTCAAGCTCCATATAAATCTCCGTTCTCCGATGTACTTTTGGATGTACACATATCAATCTCAAGCCACCCACAAGGTAGGTGACTTCAACCAATCTGGGTTGAAGAAGAAATCAATGCTGATTTGTGCATTTCAGAAAAGACGAACTCTGTGTGGCTGGAATGATCAAACAGCTGGGCTTGAAGGCAGAGAAACACTGAGGTGACGGGAGGGAGGAAGAATAAACGCTTCAGGAGCCAGCACAAAGGCCTGTGGCTGGGAATCAGCACAGTGCCTGGAAGGGTGGCATGGGGGCGATGGGTACAGAGAGTAAATTTCCTCATCACAGGCCCTGATGAGCCTTTGGTCCGTGTGCCTCAAGACAGATGATGATTCATAATGTTATTTTTAAAGGCAGAATGCAGGTGGGCAGTGGGATCCAATTTAACAATAATCATTTATTGCAGTTATGGATACCTTAATCTTTCCAAACCATTTCCTTTGACACTTTTATCCTGTAATCATGCCATCAGTTAAACAAGATATGTGCTATTATTGCTCATTTTAAAGAGAGGAAAAATGAGGGCTACCTTCCCTACAACTCCTCCAAGCTAGCAGTAAGACTAAAACTCAGGTTCCTGACCACCAGGCCCTTCAAGGGGATGAATATCATCCATTAAATGGCCTTGGAGAACTGGCTGGAACTAGGTATTCCCACCCGCCTTACGCTCTTCTCTGTGCAATTTCATAAGTCAGGAAGCCCTGCCCGCTCATGCTGGACTCCTCAGAGGACCATGGACTCTGAATAACCTCTCTGCAGGCCCACACTTAGCCAGTCGACCCTTTGCGTATCATCAACAAAATGCACTCCCTGAAAGGCCTCACTGCCAACGGCTCAATGCCAATGCTTCATTCTAAGAAACTGAGCTTATGTTGAAAATAAAGACAGATAACGTCTGACCCTTCCTCCTTCACCCCACTTCCAATAATAAAATAACAATGACAACAAAAACAACAATAATACCTAACTCGGTACTTTAAATGTATTATGCCATGTGATCCTCATAATAACCCTCTGAGGCAGGTACTGTTATTATTCCTGTTTTACAGAGGAGCAAACTGAGGCCCAAGGAGATTAGGAGATTTGCCTGACTGAGCTACCAAGGGGCACAGCCAAGAGTGAAACCCAGGAGTTGGGCTCCAGGGTCCATGTTCTTAATCACCACACGGTACTGCCATCCGCCAGGCACTGAATCTGGGTTAAGGCACTGAATCTGGGGGTTAAGCATAGAACACCTTCCCTTTAGTGCACGTGTGAGGTTAAAACACCCTGTTGGCTGATGGCCACAGCGTACCAAGGAGAACTGGAGCCCGGGTATGGCATGGGCATCAAACAGCAGCTGGGCCCCCTCGCCAACCTTCAGCACGCACCTGCTGCACTATCTCTACCAAGTGCCTTGGTTCCTACTCAAGGTCCTTCACTTGGACCCTGATTCATCCATTTGTTCTTCATTTATTCATTCATTCAGCTTACAAATAGTTATTAAAGATTTACTATTTTCTAGGCCTTGTAGACTCGGACACAGCCTTTCACAGCAGCTACTGTCTCTATTAACCCGCATCACTGTAAATGAGCCCCTTGAAGAACCGTGCCGCCCCATCTGCCACAGTGCCCACCATTACACCATACAGCCTGAGTTCACAGTGGCCAGCTTGGCCTTGGTAACTGCGTCAGACCCCATTCCTCGGTGTTTGTGGAAACTTTCCCCAGGTTTCCTTTGCCTTGGTACGCACAAGCGAGCAACGAGGGCAGAGGGCAGAGTGGAAATGTTAAGACAGTGGGGGCTCCCAAGGAGGACCGATTGCTTCTGGGGACAGTGAGTACAACAGGTATACAATGAGAATAAAAACAAAGCTGCCCCATCAGAGTCTTCCCCCAGGACCCTCTGGACTCTGCTTCATGTAAACACCCCCTCGTCGCATGGCTGTTTATGCCCACCCGATATACTGTGGACAGTTTCATACTTTCACTTTTTAAAGGCACTGGCACTTCCAGGCTGATCTGCTGTGCCCTCTACACACATTTGGGAACTACCACCTATGTGGTGTGACATGCCAGCTCCAACAGCCCAGGCTCAGGACAGGCAGAGGGAAATGGCCCTTGAGTGGGAGTTACCGGAAGACTTGGTCAAATTTACAAATTAAAGCTATTTAGGAGGAAACCTGGAAGCCTGAATTACCAGCAGCTTTAGAAGAAGTGAGATTTCCACGACTCACTCACTCACTCATACTCCTCACCGTGCCCAACTCAATGTCAGGTGCACAATGAGTGTCTAGTAGGTTTAGAGAACATAAGTAGTAACTAGATTACTGGAGTATTGCCAAATAGAGGCCCTTCGGGCCCTGCCTTAATGAGCAGATAAAACCAATGTGCCATCGTCACAACTAGCCAGAGTGTCGCCTAGGGGCCAGGGATATATTTCCTTAATGGGATCACACATGCCCTGCAATTTTCTGTTAATACTATTAACAAATCTGGCAATTTCCTTTCTCACAGAGAGCAAAGGCAAATTTCTGCTCAGGCTCTACTCAAATTATGAACCAAAAAAGTTTTTTTTTCTTATAACCTATTCAATTTACCTCTCCATATTACATTCCAACCCCCCCTGCCATCTACTGACCACTGAAGCCACCTGGGACCATTTGAAAGGATCCCAAGAAGACTTGGGGACTGTCTCCATTCCAAGCATCATTATCTATCACTTCACTCCAACTGTGGAAAAAAAAAAAAAAAAAACCCAAGCCACCCCGTCTCCATTCTCCCCTCACTCTTACTATCAAGATTCATTATCAGGTCTTGTCTCTTCCACTTTCATGGTATCTCTCAAATCACTCTATCCTGCTCACCCCCACTCTCATGGTGAAGGTTCAAGCCCTCTTGATTCACTGCTCAAATCCTTACAACTCCTTGTCTATCTCTATGCCTCCCTCCTTGCCACCACCAGCTGCCATGTGCTCCCCACACTGACATTGAGTTATTGATTTAAAAACACAGATCTGATCCTGTTAATCCTGTGTTTAAAGCCACGCAGAGGTTCCTCATTGTATGAGCAGGATTAAGTCCCAGCACCCTGGACTGTCTGTCCCTCAAGGCCCTCCTCTTACCACGGTCCCCTGCATGGGCCTGACGCCTCTACCCCAGCCACACTGGACCTCATTCTTTCCACATTCACACTTATCTTCCCACTCTGCACCTCTGCTCCGGCTGTTTCCTCTCCAAAAATGCCCTCCTCCATCTGCCATGCCTGCCATGGCAAAATTACAAATCTTCAAAGTCCAGCCCCTGCGTCACATTCTCTGGAATGTTTCCTGGCTTCCCCAGACCGAGTTGATGCTTCCTCTTCTGTATTTCCCTATAGTTTTATCCATAGCCTTCACACAGCCCTCAACACCACCACATTCTGTAAGCTCTGGGCCACTCTCTGTCGGGGGCCCTGTCCTCTCCATCGTTATGTCCCCATGGCACAGTGTGTTGCCCGGCACAGCAGCCACTGAGAGAATGTTGGCTGAATGGATCGGTTGAATTTCAGAGTAATCCAGGCTGCTGAGGACCAGCATACTGCCATCTAAAATGAAGCATCTAGACTGAACTGTCAGTAAGAGGAGATAAAGAAGAGGAACTTCAGTGAGAAAAGAGCATGCACGAAGGACGCCGCAAATGCCCTTCCTCATGCCCTTCCGTGGGTCCTATTAAGTGCCAGGTATTGAGCTAATAAGTGTTGGTGATAAAAATAATGAGCAAACCCAGGCATGATCCCTGCCTTAATGGAGTTTACAACCCACCAGGGAAGAAAAACAATGAAATCATTTCACGAATAAATTAAAAAAAAAACAAAACTGTAATGAGGCCCCAAAGAGGTAGAACATACTGTTTAGAGAGAAATAATAGGAGGGTCTGACTCAGAGATCAGCAGAGACTCTCCTAAAGAAGTGATGACTAAGTTGAGTTCTGCAAGGGAAGTTTATTAAGCAAGTGAGAGAGGGACAGTATTCTAAGAATATGGAGTAGCTTATGCAAATGCCCCATGGCAGGAAGGGAAACTGAGCTCGCAAGGAACTAAAGAAAATTCATGAGGCTGAAGTGCACAGAGTGAGAGGTGCACAATCCTGGATGAGGCTGGGGAGGTAAGGAAGATAAGACACCAGAGCCAAGGGAGTCTCACAGGTCTGTTCAAGAATTTTGTCTTCATTCTCAAAGCAGTGGAAGCCACCAGAGTCTTTTAAGCAATTAACTGTGTTTCAAAAAACTCATTCTCAATACAATATGGAGAATGGATGGGGGGTAGGGCCAGAGAATAAATGGGTATTGACCAGATGGGAAACTGTTTCAGTTGTCCAGATAAAAGATCAGTGTGGCAACTGAGATTTAGAGACAGTAAGCAAATTTGGGAGATAGAAGATATGTAGAATCAACAGACATGGTAGTGGATGGATCTGGGGGGTGAGGGCAAGAGAGGTATCAGAGATGACACCTGTGGTCTGGTACAGATAGCAGGAGAAGGGAGGGCACCGTTTGCTGAGATAACAACTCTTAAAGAGATCAGTTCTTGGGGGGAAATCATGAGTTGGGGTTAACAAATACGTTTTGGATGAACCGGGAAGGGGACATACCTATAAAAGAACTGAAGCCACGTGAAAGCTGGATTAAGAATAACTGGCATAGTATTCTTTGAAAAATACCCCGGAACCTTATTAGACCCTTCTGACTTTCCCTAGATAAAGATACCTGACAAGGTCACCTGACAGGAAGGCACATAGTCAAATTCACTAAGACTGTGTATATTACCACCTACATGCATCCCAGTGGAGACGCCTAGAGCTTCAAAAGATCCTGTCCCAGGTCCAGTGGTGGGAGAGTGGGAGCGGGCAGTGCATACCATTTCTTTCTCTGTCCTTTTATCGGGGTCTGGTGTGTAAAGGCCAAGGACCATGGAATAGACATATCTTGGATCTGAAAGATGTCTGGCCCACAGTCCATCTGCACCCCAAAGGCACAGAGGAAGAAACGTCAACAGTGCATCTTGGGACTAGCAACTGGTTTAGGATAAATGGAAGGTGAAGAATACAGCAGCAGAAAAATAAGGTCAGGAAGAAAATCAAGGTTGGGAAGGTGAGCTTGGTGGAGTTTAATATGAAGGCCTCTGACTGGAATGCCTCTGAACCTTGTCCTATGGGTAGAGAAGAGTTTTCAAGGTTTCTCAGGAGATAAGGAGACTCTGATCCATGTTCTGAGTAAGTAATAAGGTAGTGCAAAGGACGGACTAAAAGAGGGAAAGAACACAGGCAACAGTACAGAACACAGAGAGAAGGCCATTGGAAAGGTCCTATGAAGAAATGATGAGAGCCTAGCAATGAATTAAAAGGAAGGGAAAACTACAGAAAGTAAAAATTCTTAAAATCTGAGTTTAGAAGTGTCAAGAGAGATTATCTGAACAATCCCTTCAGTTCTTCAGGTAAACCACATAGAACCATCCCACGCCTGAAGCGTCATTTCCTCTCCCCTGCCTCCTAGTTAGCCTACATTTATTAAACTTGCTAAATTTTTCCTTCAAAACACATCTGCTTTATAAAAAGGCTACTCTGTCATTTCCTGACCAAGGACTCACTAAACATGCCTTCCCTTTCTCAGAAGGTTCCAGACGCTTTGGAATGAGAAAATTAAAACCTTTGCTAAACTCTGGTCATTACAGTGATGCAATTTTACCCCCAATGCTTACCTCAGAGCCACAACGTCATATTAACCCACCTCGCTGGCCCCAGCTCTGAGAGCAGCCCCTAAGCCATTTGCAAATGTAGAACAGAACCAAATGAAAAACACACACAATACATATACTTAACATGATTTAGAATAATATTGATTCTTTTAAACAAAAACACTGAAGTGGCAAAAACCGTTTCAGAATTTTATTAATTTCCTAAACCTAACACTGACACGGCAAAAACAGGAAAAGAAACTAATGTGTCTGCTGGACCGGAGAAGAATCAAGATGTACTTTTCAAACACGAGGACACCAGTGGGGTACCCATGACTCTGTGATCCAGGGGTAACAGTTCAGTGATGGCAGGAAGTCCAGGCAAGTTGGAGGCTAACTTCCAACCCCCACCTATTTATTCTCCGCCTGGGGGTGCGGGGAGGCTAGAAGATGGGTAAGCAGAATAATCAAGGTCTGTGAGGATGCCGAGATATCATTTCTGTCAAAAGTGACAACTTCCTCTCTTACCAATCTTTAAACAGTTTAAATTTCACCCTCCTTTACCATCCAAAAAAAGCAGGGCTGGAGGCAGAGAACACAGCCTCCAAAAACAAAAGAATGTCAAGGGAGAGGAGAAAGAGAAAGCGGGGGAGGAAGGAGGTGAATCCACCAACTGGTCAGTTATCCCATTTAGACACGGGGACTCAATAGAGAACCACTGAAATAAACCCTGACAGACTCCCTGGCCAACGCAGAAGACACTCACCACGAGAGTCACATGGCTGGCCTGAAACTGAGTGGACCTCGGACTGAGTCATTCAGATCAGGATGTAAACAATTCCACCTAACCTCTCTAAAGTTCCCCATGGAAGTGGATATTCTCTTCTAGGAGAGTCAACCCTTACACATATTTCCAGAGGGCGCCTTCATGGATTTTGCCCAAATATCAATTATAGGGGATTACCCTAAGCCATCTTCAGAGAAGACACGTACTCCTGCAGCTCTTTGCCCATAACCACATATGCACTGCTATCCAGGGGCCCTTTTGCTTCCCCTGTGTGGCCTCAGTATTATCACAGTGACCAAGAACGCCGGTCCTGGAGTCGAACTGCCTGAGTGAGTATTTGGCTGTTCAACCTTGGACAGTTGTTTAAACTCTCTGAGCCTTCTAACTTTAGACAGAGTAATAATAGTACTTCCCAACTTCAAAAGGTTCTCCTAAGATTTAACTGACATACTGCATACAAAACATTTAGTAAATGCCTGAAATATAGTAACTACTCAATAAAGGTTGCCTCTTATTGTCATCTTCTGTGTTCTCTTCTGTCGAGAGAAGTCAAGAGCTCTTTAAAAAGTGAGGAAAAAGTAGGGGCGCCTGGGTGGCTCAGTCGGTTGAGAGTCCGACTTGGGCTCAGGTCATGATCTCACCGCTGTCAGCCTGTCAGCGCAGAGCCAGCCCTCTGTCCCCCTGCCTGTGCCCCTCCCCCACTTGCGTTCTCCCAAAAATAAACAAATGTCTTTTTTAAAGCAAGGAAAAAATAGTCGTAGACTAGAGTATCAAATATTGGAATGGGTATAGTTTAACTCACTTTATCAAGAAAACTGAGGTCCAAGGGGTAAAATAACTTGGCCAGTTTGATACAGACAGATAGGAGCAATCTCCTGGCTCCTATGTTATTGCTTTTGCTAATAAACAGGTAAAACATGTCATGTTCAAGTACAAAAACAGAAGGAAATTAAGATACTCACTTGTGGTCAGGGTCAACTGAATTATTCACAATTAGTATATGAATGTCTGTAAGTTGTGTCACTAAGGAAAATACTGGAACATGTGTTATGATCTCAGGTAGGAATGAAAAAAAATCAGTATTCTCCATGAAAATGTACAACTCAGATGAAGAAGTGATCCCATGTTTCCAAATCACCGTTCAATTCATATTATGTATTGTGTAATTATGACTGCTTTCTGGGACTTTCACCACATGCCCTCTATTTAGGTGTTACTGTACTTTACAACTTTGCTCATTCATTTTTCATTCCCATCTCAAATCCCCGCTAAAGCAAAAACAAAAAACAACAACAAAGAAAGAAGGCCAATTCCTGTCAGCTTGTTTGCTTATTAGAGTCCAAGAACATAAGAGTGACAAGATGCCAGGACTGGGTAGCCAAAGCTACTAGTTTCACAAAGAAATCGAAGCACACGGGGCACCTGGGTACCTCAGCTAAGGTCTGACTTCAACTCAGGTCGTCTTACAGTTCATGAGTTCGAGCTCCACATCAGACTCTCTGCTGTCAGCATGAACCGGCTTCGGATCATCTGCCCCCCTCTCTCTCTGCCCTTCCCCTGCTCATTCTCTCTCTCTCTCTCTCTCTCTCTCTCTCTCTCTCTGTCTGTCTCTCTCAATAAACTTTAAAAAAAAATTGAAGTGTAAAAGAGGGCAGAGGGGAAGACTTGTTCCATATCCTAAAACTGGTAGTTTTTCCAAATAATCTTTTTCAAATACATAGAATTCCTGAATTCCCTCCAGTGTCTACTCTTCTTCATCATGATTAATCCCAGTGCTGTGACACAAGCTTGCCAGGTCTCGTCCCAATCCCTGGCTTGAATTATTCAGAAGAGGCAACACAACAGGGTAGAGAGCAGACTCTTGGGGGTGAAGTAGACCCAGATTCAAAGCCGCAGATGTGCCACTTACTGCCCGAGAGACCCTGTCAAGTCTTTAACCCCAAAGAGCTTGAGCTTCCTTCTTTAGAAAATGGCAGTAACCCACAGTCTCTCTATTGGAGTCACAAAAACAATCTGGAGAGACAACATAAAGGGCCTGAGCCTGGCACGTGAGGCCTGATGTGTTCTTAGGCCATTACTATGGTTTTACTTGAAAATGTATCTCAGTGTCATCTCTCGTTTTTTTCAATATAAAGTTTTATCTTTTCACTTAAAAATCAACACTCACTGAAGCAAACATACACACACACATGCTGTGTGTATGCACATGGATGCGTGTGTGTGGTGTGTGATGGAGGAAGGAAGGGAGAAACAGACAAAGAGAGGGAGAATCAATCACCTATTGTGTCATCATCAAAAGAAATCATGTTACTATTTCGGTATGTTTTCTCCCAGTTTTCTTCCTCGGCAACAGTGTGGATGTTTGCGTGTTTGCTACCTTCTTGTAGCTATATGTAGATGCAATTTATAATCCTGATGATAAATGCTACCTGGGAGAGAGGCTGTTCCGGAACATCTTTTATGTCAGATTACAGAATTATTGCCTAAATTAGGAATAATGATCCCTAACAACATTCTTTACTTTTAAAGTTTTGTCTAGATGCCATTTTGAAAAGCAGCACCAAACCTTCCACCATCTTCTATGTCATGAGAGTGGCAAAGTAAAAGGATAGTTCATTAGATGAAGAGTCTCCTCAAGATTTTAGTGATAAATTGAGTCTTAAGCCTGGTGAGAGTCCCACAGAGCAATCCAATCTTTTCCTACTTCCTCATTATTAGATTTATCATTTTTATTCTACTTCAAGAAACTTTTTCAATGAAAGGTTGCAAGGTGTTCTATACTTCATAAGTCCTTGATTATCTGAAAATACCCTTGTATTAAGAACTTCTCTTCACTCAGCAGATTACGCTCTCATGTCCAAGAGGATTTATTGTAAGAAAATGGGACAAAATTCAGAGTGTGAAAAGGGCTTCGTGGGAACAAGAAAGGAACTGACACCGTTACTCTGCCTCCTTCTATGTCTCCCCTGCTTCTCTCTGACCCTGCTCGCTCCTCCTTTCTCTCTCCCAGTCTGCTTCTGCCTCCTCCCAGTTTCTGCCTCTGTCAGGAGGTTAGCCTGCACATCACACGACTTGCCATGGCACTAACGATACCCTCATCTCCATGACTTTCCAGCTCCAGTCCTCAATGTTGACCACAAGTGTTGACTCTTTCAAAGCTCTTGAAGAACGATCTCATTGGCCCAGCTCATCTCTATGTGCCAGATGTGAAGTCACAGGTTACTTCCCAGAGATTTGCACTCCTAGTCCAATCAGGTTGGCTGGAGATGGCAAGGCACCTGACTCAGGTGTCCAACTGCTCCATGGGTCCTTCCAGATGAAGGTGATTCTGTGAGGAGAGGGCTTGACCATAGCCAGGACTCCCCCAAGGCATTTTTAGAGCAGTTCTTTTTAGACTTTACACAGTAAAACAACTCCACTGGATAGAAAATTCTGGAATGACCATCTTTCCCTCTTGGCACACAGTAGACAGTGTTTCACTGTGTCTGGCATGAAGTGTTACCAAGCAGACGTCTGACATCTTTTTACTCCTTACCAGTCATTCTGTCTTCCTGCTTGCACCTTTGTATAGTTTCTTCCGTTGTTCAGTGGTTTTAAAATTATGGCAGAACATGCCTCCATATGGTTCCCTTTCTGGTATTTTATCTGTAATATGGCTAAGTCCTTTAAGTCCAGAGAAGTTTTCTTCGGTATTTTTTTTTTTCAATTGCTCCTGTTCTCATTACTCTGGTTTCATTTTCAGGAACCTCAACAATTGTATGTTTATTTTTCACATTTATTATTTTCCCTCACCATCTCATCTCTGATTTTTCTCCAGTGTGGAAGAGCAGCTCAAGACTGCCTTGCACAGAGGAGTCATCATTCTGGAGTACCAATTCTGATCTCCAAAGTGGATTTTAATTATGTGATTGTATCCTTATTTTTCCTCAATAACTCTTTCTTATTTCACCTAGCTCCATTTCATTCCCTTCTTATTCTCTATTTATATCTTGGCACTCCTATTTCTTTCATGCCACATCTTCTTTATATCATACTGAGGAGAGTAAAAAAAAAATGTAAATATTTCTCCTGTTTCTTGTAATAAATCACCTTACAGATCTGCTCTTCCTCTAAGCCTTGAGATGATGTCCCTTTACTTTATAGTGGAATTTTTTTCAATGGCTACATACTACTTTTTTTCCTACATAAATCCCTAAAGTAAAATGTATTCAGACTCAACATCTATCAACAACTTGGTATCTATCAACGAAGTTTATTGCTCTTAGTTTTCTTTTTCATATTACACTGGGAATTATATTTCAGTGATGGAAATAGTTCAGTTTTGTGATACACTATAACAGCAAATTATGGTACACAATGAATCCATTCTTATTAAAATCTATATGGAGAAAAGCAAAGAATATAAAATAAATACAACCGTTTAAAGGAAAAATGCCAGGTAATATAGAAGATGCTCTAACTGCTATTTCTAATTAGGCAGAGAAAACCACTAAAAAATTTTTAGAGCAAGGGTGCCTGGGTGGCCCAGTCGCTTAAGCATCCCAACTCTTGATTTCAGCTCAGGCCATGATCTCACGGCTCGTGAGTTCAGGCCCACATCAGGCTCCGCACTGACAGTGCAGAGCTCGCTTGGGATTCTCTGTTTCCCTCTCTCTTTGCCCCTCCCTCACTGTTCTGTCTCTCTCAAAAATAAGACTTAAAAAAAAAATTTAGAGCATCTAATTAAAGGGGAAAAAAGCCACCCAGAATCACAAAATCTCTCTCAAATTAATAATGAAGGAGGACTTCTAAGGACTGTGGTTTCTCACAATTGTTCTTCCAACTGAAAAAGGGAAAAAGTAACAGTTTGTTGCCTTTCACTTTGTTCGCTGTCTTCTTTAGCAAGGGCCAAACCTCATTCTCCAGCCAATACACAGGAAAACAAAACAAGGTACCAGCACCCAGTTCAATTCCAAGTTTCTGACAGGTGTTCTATGATGTGGTTCATCTTTCCTAGTGGGGAGGGAGAGCACTGTCCCCTACTCATCTCCCTGCCTGTCTGATCAAGTAACTAACATGACACAAAGAAATGGCAGTTCCCAATGCGTTGACAGGGTCCATTCTGTCAGCACTTCTGCCTCTAGCAGCGCTTTATGGAGGATGCAGTGCAACTATGCACCGCTGACAGTCGAGCCCATGTCCCCTACTTGCTGTCTACTTAACTCTGGTACCACGGGGTCTCCATGTTGGTGCAAAAGGAGCGTGCTTACGAACAGAGGAAGAGCACGATAGTTGCACTGGGGCAAAATTCAACTACGCACTGGAGGAGGGCAGTTCGCTTTTCTGGTGGGCACAGACCATGTGTTTCTGAACTGGCAGGGCAGACGGGAGGGGTGGGGGGCGGCAGGGCAATTTCCTTTCTCAGACCAGTTCCGTGTGCCATGTCAAGGAAACTTTTCGTCAACTCTGCCAACAGGCTGAATTCCAGTCTTACTTTCCAGTGTTTACCGTGTTCCTCTTTTTCAGGTTCTCTAGTCATTACTGGGGGCAAACGAGTGAGGCTGTATCAGAGGCCACAGGCAGACGTCACTTAAAGCTTGAAGCCCTGTGGCCACCTCTTTCATATCCTCTTTTAAGGTACAGTTCACCTGTGGCCAAAACCAGGGCTTCAAGTTCAAAACCAGTTCAAAACCAGACATGGTATTTTATTTTAGAGCTGTGCTGCTCAACCAAGAGCAATTCTTTTTTTTTAATGTTTATTTATTTATCGAGAGAGTGGGGGGAGAGGTGGAGAGAGAGGGAGGGAAAGAATCCCAAGCAAGGCCCCGTGCTGCCAGTGCAGGGCTCATCACGTGCCTCGATCTCATGACCGTGAGATCATGACCTGAACTGAAATCAAGAGTTGGACACTTAACCAACTGAGCCACCCAGGTGCCCCAAGAATGATTCTTACCCCTTCCCTCGCCCATCTCAGTTTTCACTGCCTGGAGACATTTTTGGTTGTCACAACTGAGGCTACTACTGGCATTTGGTGAGCACAAACCGGATGCTGCTAAACATCTACGGCACACAGGGAAGCCTTCCATGACAAAGCAGCATCTGGTGGAAAATGCCCATAGTACCATGGCTGAGAAATCCTGCTTTACAGCAAAGGCCCATCTCAAACAGTAGCCCATGGGGGAAGGATCTGATAGGTGTCTTTGCTCCTCCCATCACCTGTATCAGCACCATACCCATTGCCTGAGTGCCGCAATTATATTGGCTTTCTGTTGATTAGAATACACAAATCTTTAAATGAGAAAGAACAGCTTTTGCCCTCTATGATACAGATGACAGCGCAGGCAAGATACGGCCACTAACAGGCAGGCACTGACAAGTTCCCAGTCCGCTGGCAGTAATGTGGTGCTGAGCCCAGCCTGATGGGGTGCTGCTTATATACTTCATAGCACTGGCTTCAGTGATGAGCTCACTAAAGCTCTCAAAGTTTTTGTTCTTGGTAAGAAATATATATTAATTTAGTAGGGGGAAAAGGAATTACATTTAGGCATCAGCTAATTATTTTTCAAACCATACTTTTTTCATGAAACTTTCCAGGACTATCCCAGGCTGAAATAATCTCTCCTATATAGCTCCTAAAACAAACTAATATTCCTTCCCATTTTTAACTTCCACTTATCACATGCCACATCATATTAAGGTAATTCCATACACAGTGTATCTTTACTATGCTAATCAACATTTATGCATCTTTGTATCACCAACACCCATGCTATGGTTTGACTATGTCAGGTGTTAAAAAAAAGTATTTTTCTAATTGAAGTACACTTGACAATACAATACTATATTAGTTTCAGGTGTATAACCTAGCGATTCAACAATTCTATACATTATACGATGTTCAGCACAATAAGTATTTTCCCTAATTAAAAAGAAAAAAACCACTTCTTACAGAACATGTTTCACCATTTTAAGCCGGCCAAATCAGGTAGTGATCCGCACTCTGATGGCCAGGGACAAGCAGTGGCATCAGGGACAAGCAGTGGCTGGACCTGACATGCAGGTGCTCCAAGCCTGTCGGGGGCAGCTCTCTGTGAGTTAGGGAACAGGCTACTGGCTGAGGAATCGCTAGGATTACACCTGGGCACACCCAGGCTGCTCCTCCAGGCTCTGTAACTCAGACCTAAAAGGGTCCTGCTATTGACTGCAATGTTTTTAGCACATTTGCACGTGTTCTGTTATTTTGGTTTGGTCTGGAATGTTGCTTACTTTGTTTTTTGGCTCTTAGAAACTCACCAATCGGTATGCTATCCACAGGGATTCTCCCCCACTCTGAAAACATTTTTGACCAAAATCCTTGCTGTATTTTTCGTGCAGATACAGCATAAGGAGACCCCACCACCACCATCACACACACACACAAGTGCATCCCTCAAAGCAGTGTCTGTTACAAAAGGCCAGTCTGTGTTTGATGTCTGAAGCAGAGACAGAGCTATCTGTATGCCAACCCAACTGGCTTTCCCTCTCCTACCGTTCTCCCTCCTCCAACCACAGGGATTCCAGCCAATGTCCAGAGAATCATCAACTACAAAAGACAGATTATTTCTTAGATATCTGTTATGTTTCTTCTACATCCTTGAAAACAGGACACATCTTTTTCTACCTAAGAAATCAGCAAGGGGCACCTGGGTGGCTCAGTCAGCTAAGCGTCTGACTTTGGCTCAGGTCATAATCTCTCGGTTGGGGAGTCCAAGCTCCACGCGGGGCTCTGTGCTGACAGCTCAGAGCCTAGAGTCTGTTTCACATTCTGTTTCTTCCTCTCTCTCTCTCTCTCTCTCTCTCTCTCTCTCTGCCCCTCCCTCGCTCGTGCTCTGTCTTTCTCTCTCTCTCTCAAAAATAAATAAACATTTTTAAAAATTAAAAAAAAAGAAAAGAGGGGCGCCTGGGTGACGCAGTCGGTTAAGCGTCCGACTTCAGCCAGGTCACGATCTTGCGGTCCGTGAGTTCGAGCCCCGCGTCAGGCTCTGGGCTGATGGCTCAGAGCCTGGAGCCTGTTTCTGATTCTGTGTCTCCCTCTCTCTCTGCCCCTCCCCCGTTCATGCTCTGTCTCTCTCTGTCCCCAAAAAATAAATAAACGTTGAAAAAAAAATTAAAAAAAAAAAAAGAAAAGAAATTGGCAAGAAGGCATCACCCTGTTTCCTGGTCCCCTGCCCCCACAGAATTTCAGCAAAGTGGGTTAGAGCAACAGGCCAGTAACCAGCCTTACACTACTTTACAATGGCACTCAGTTCTCCCACACAGATCGTTTAACCCAATCCTCACAAAATCCTGTGATTTAGTCACTGTCTTCCCTTGGCAGCTGGGTAACAGAGACTGAGACAGGCACATTCACATGGCCAGGGAGCGGAGGTGCTGGTATCTGAGGCCGAGTCCTAGAACTGAGCTCTATGCACAGCAGCAGCTCCCCCCAAGGGCTACGATTCCATCTCTCCATTGGTTCTGTCCCAGAGAGGCCTCTGTGCCCCTCCCTGGCACACCGACACAACTAGTCAATCTTACAAAAAAGCAGGCAGCTGGTTGGGAAGACTAGTGAAGAAAATGTGGACACAAAGCCAAAGCTCTACCAAAGGGCAACTTCCAACAGTGCATCCTACTATTAGCACATCCGTGGAAAGCAAAACCCAATCTACATAGTCTTTGTCGATGGCCAGAAAGTTAGACACAGGTGGTACAATTCTGTGCATATGTTGGTACTGATGTGATCTGTAAATCTAAATCCTTTCTCCAGAAATTCTATTGTTGTTTATGTGCACAGGAAGTGGGAGATTTATGGGGTGGACTACTGCTTTATAAAAAGAGCATGCAAGTTAATAAATTAGTAAGTAAAATACAACAATACCCTATGGGGAAAAACGTATACATCTCTACTCTGTGTAATGTGAATCATCATCACTCCATGCCCTCGGGTAGCCAAGTTAAATATGACAGGAGTGCACAAATCTAACCGGGCACCAGTGCAGTGACATAGTATGAAGTCTGAAAAGAAAAACCAGTGGTCCCTGCATGAGCCATCAGAGAGCCAGGAAGGAGTCAGATGCCACTCTGGGCCCACAGATTCCCACCCAACAGGACCAAGAAGAGAAGCTAGGGGAGCATTCAGCATATCAAGGCCTATTTAAGCCCAGTGCTAGGGTAGCCAGCAGGTGTGGGAAGATGTTCTTGCACTTTATACCACAGCCTGATGCTTCCAGTTCTCTCACCAGCTCTGTGAGGTTGACTGGCAGCGATGGTTTTCCCAACCCCATCTCCCACAGTGATGTTAGGAACCCACGAGCATTCTTCACTGTGACACCACAGAAAGCGTCCAGGTGCCAATACAGACTCAGTTATACCAGGCCTGTTTTTAGCTCTTAGAGTCAGGGCTGATTTCTCAGGTTAACAAATTGTAGTGAAACTAAATTACCTTAGTTACCTAATTACCTCTTAATATCCTCATTAGAGAGAAGTGGGGATATCACTACCAGAGAAAATCCCTAAAATCTCATTTTATCCGTAGCTTCATTGCCAGGACTACACAACCCCTTCAAAGATCCCCAGCTGATAGCAGTGATGGCGTGACAGGATTGTGCTGCTCTCAAAAACATCCCTACGGGCACGCTTGAAACACGGCGAGAGAGCTGCTGCCCACCTGCCTGCCCAGCAAGATGCATCAGCAACAAGACTGCAGGCTCTCTGCAGGTGAAAGCTGTAGGTTATCTACCAACCCCAGACCTCGGAGGCAAGTGCAGACACATGTCAGCATCGCAAAGACTATCTGCAGAAGTAAGCCAGAGAGCCGCCTCCAGTGATGCGGCTCTTTTGACCATACTTGCTTCCCTGGGGTTGACCATTGCAACAGATGCTGTCTTCCGAAGCAAACAAAAGAGCTACCGACCGGAGAGCCAGGCTCCTCTGTGCCATTCACCTCCATCTCACCAACCACCTCTGCTGGTCATGCTCAAGTTCAGTGCCAACAAACGCTGGTAGGGTCAGGAAGGGAGAATCAGGGGTGTTACACCAATTCAAGATATTTATCTTAAAGTGCTACCCTAGATGTCATGAGATCTTCAAACACAAAGGAAAAAGAGAAGTGTCCAAGGCACTCATAAATTGAGGGAGAAAGACCCACCCACGTATATTCTCTCCCTCCCCCCCCCCAAAAAAAACCAGGATGGAAAGATGATAAATAGCCCAGATTTGGCTCACCAAATATAGTGTAAATCCAAGTCCCATTATTTAATTATAAAAATTGCCTTAAGACTGTGTCCCATTCTCCGGACTCTCTGGTAGGACCCTTCCTTCTTTTCTTCCAGATTATACAATTAGAGAACACTTTAGTTCTGGCATTTCTGACTGGCTTGATCTTTCTCATTATGTCACATGTGTTTGTTTTCTGTCTCCAACTAGATCACAGAAAAATTAAGCAGTTACTTGCTTTTCTGTCCCCTCATTGGCTTTAATATATTCTGTGTATAGTATGAGCTCTGTGCATGGTGCTGAATGAAACAGAAAATCTAGTATTTTAAATTCTGGTGTGGGGCCTCGAGAAGACCAGAATTCTTGAATTGCTCAAGTGTGTACAGGAATCTGTCCACTTTCATCAAGTCACAGAATTCTGCTGATATATAGGATCAGAGAGAGAAGGGGCCTTTTAAATCTTAAGGTGTTTTGCAGATAAGTGAGTGATGCCCAGAAACTTCTAGTGACTTTCTCAAGGCTGTGAAATAAATGAAAAATCTAGGACTAGAATCATGGGTGTCTGAAGTACCAGATGAGAGTAAAGATGTCACAGAACCAAGAGAGAAAATGAGGAACCACCCTCCAGTAGAGCAGAAGGAGATGATATATATTTGCATCTCATCCCAGCTGAATAATTTGCTTGGGTAATCAGATGCACATTCTCCGCTAAATGCTTTCTAGTTCATTATTTTGCTTAAAAGTGATTAAAAGGTTCAAAAATAATTATCTATTTCCATTGACAAAATGGATTTCACTGCAATAGACTCAGTGTATTAATAAACACTTACACATGCCACTCTATGAAAAACATATTGTCTGCAAATAACCTTTCAATTAGAAACAGATGCTGTGGGCTTTCAGATTCTGAAGTGTTTTTATTTTAAATGGCCTGGTCGCAACTGAAACCAGGCTGGCAGCAAGCTGTTCTTCCTTTCTCTTCAGGATCTGTTTCGAAGACCTGACCTTCCCGTGGGATCTCACATGACTCCAAAGCACCCAGGATTCACAGCCTGCCAGGCCAGAATGTGCTTCTGAATCTGTCCTCTCAATAAAGATCGCCCCACCTCAGCCACTAAGCAGTTTCCACGCTGCCTTAGGAGGAGGAAAGGAAAGAGTGTTGGTTGTGGTCCCTGTGGATAGTTGCCATCAACAAAGATGTTCTGAGCACCTGTTAGACCCCATGAGAGGTACTTCCCGTGAGTTCTTTCTCCTCGTCCTTGAAGCAGATGGTATTGTAGACAAACGGATGAGAAGTCGGCAACAACAACAGTCCTCACTTGGGGAGCTAAGTGTTGTACATGCATTTTACACGCATTAACAAATGTAAGATAGCATCATTATTGTCTCCACTTCACAAATGATAAAATCAAGGCTCAGACCTACTACGCAACAGGGTAGGAATTCAAATCCAGGTGGTCTAGGCCACAGCCTGTGCTTCTAACCGCTCTGCTCTCCCACCTCTCTGCAGCCTCCCGTGATGACAGTCTACTCTTCCAACACGGCTCCTCCTCTTAGCCCATGCCAGGGATCCTCTTCCCACTGCCCCTTTACCTGGAGGCCAAGGGTCCTCCACCCTTTCAGGTTTAAAGAACACCTGAAATAAATACAGTCTGGTCGACAATAACACACTTCTTTAAATACCGTAGTTCCTATGGAATTGGCAAATAGGAGGACAATATCCATATAAAACAGAAGTTGGGTCGGATTTTATGTACTTTTTCTTAGCCCCCAAGTAAAAGCATCCAAACACAAGGCTCACTGGCAGAGTTGCCCTAC
Source organism: Acinonyx jubatus (assembly GCF_027475565.1). NCBI lineage: Eukaryota > Metazoa > Chordata > Mammalia > Carnivora > Felidae > Acinonyx > Acinonyx jubatus. The sequence continues at coordinate 36,210,697 of NC_069395.1, read as the reverse complement.
ATTACTGTCCAGATACCCACTCATCCCGTCCCTGGCTCCCACTGGCCCAGCTGAACCACATGCTCTTAGAGGCACCTTGGGCACACTTCTCCACGACCCTGGGTAGAACAACACCACAAAACAGGGACCCAGAGCCACCCATCTCAATCACGGCTCAAGCCGTGCAAAGCTGGCGAGTACTTCCCCCCACCTCCCTCTGCCCTTGTCTCCAGAGCCCAGCAGCCTGGGCCCCTCCCACCATAAAGGCTGACACTAGACTATTTATTTCCTAGGAATTCAGGGTGACACTTCCCAGTTGTGCTAATACTTTTATAGGATTGTTACTGTTTCTCAGTGTCCTGGACAGAGTTGTGTAGGTTTTGAATGATCTATCCAACTCTATTTTTTCCATAAATCTTATTGTTTTTGTGTGTGCAATTTTATATAACCTGAAGTTTTTCAAGTTGCCTCACATTTTGGTGGAAACACTTGAATTGATATCAATACTTAAAAGAATTAAACTCTACCCAATGACCTTGAGATTCCTGTGGTCCCTCTTCAGCACTGACTTCTGTGAGAAGAGACCTACTTACGGCCTTGACCACGCTCATTTACATAGTGTGACAGAGTTTTTCATTGCAATCAACAGAATCCACTCTAGCTAATTTAAGCACAAAAGGAATGTCTTAAAGGACATTAGGTCACCGAATATCTGGGTGGGCCAGCAGATCAGGTCAGGCTCGGAGATGATCGGGCAACCAGACTGCTCTGCAGATGCCAGCGGTGCTGTGGCTGTTACCACAGACGTGAGATCAGCCCATCTAGGCTGATCTGGAAGCTGCACTTCTCTCCACCACCCTTACCAGAAACACTTCTGTGGGACCTTTCTTGTGGTCTCTTCTAAATCAAAGTTACCACTCTGATACATCTGAGTGACGGCCTGGGATACATTCTGACCCGAGATACAAGGGAGACCCAGAAAGTGACTTTTGACTTGTGCTTTGAGGAGGTAGATTTCCTATGGCCAGAAATTCTCCAAAAGCAAGACTGTGTTCCAAAGATACTGAATAGCCAGAGTATAGAGGGTCCATGACCCTCAGGAAGGAAATCTTAACACAACTCTTCGCATATACTGACCTCCTGGTACTAGGCTGGTGCCTTACTAAGCTCCTGCCCCACAGCAAGGTGACCCCATTCCTCACAGCCTGCTTGCTTTAGTGTTGTGTCTAATGAACACCAGCTACACAGCATGTACCCTCACTGCAACACAACTGGGTCATAAATGTTGACCAATATTTGGAACCAACCCCACGATTCCCAGGCTGCACTTCTTAATAAGCTATGTTTGAAGGCATAACATTCCCATGAGCACACTGGGATTTTGACAATCCTCCAAAACAAATGATGGAGAAGTAACTCACTACATGGACTCACAGCATCATACCTATTCTCTGGTATCCCAGCAACTCCTTATTCCCACAGACTGCAGGGTATACCCAATTCCCAGCTCACCGAGGATACTGTCACACACTCTTTCTTCTCATTGGGCTGAAGCCGTGTGGATGCAAATGAATCTGCTCTAATTAATACGAAAGTGTACATCACTGCAAATGTTGGTATTATTAGCACTGGTGATGATATTCCTCACGAAGGATCCTCTACTCTAGTATATTAATTAACAGGCTGTACTATACATTTTCTATTGAAGCTTTCTTCTTCAGTAGGCCAATGCCATCGTCCAAGTGAGGACTTTCGACATGCTAGGATACGCGTGCATATGTCCGTTTTGACTACAGCTACACTTTCCCAGCAAACTTCCTAGTCACTCATTTCCGAGTTACTGCTTAGAATCTTGGCCTGACTTTGACCTTCCAAATGGCATGGAAAGCCTCGCACGGCCTGGCCCAGGACAACTTCCCAGCCTCACTCCGTGTTCCAACCACAAGGACCTTCTTTCTTTTCTTTCTCGTGGAATACACCCTGACCCTCCACCCCAGCTTTGGGTATGTTTTTCCCCCCACCCTTAACCCCAAGCATTGCTTCCTAGGGGAACCTTCCCCATGGCGGGCTCTCCCCCAGCCTGATCCCACCTAAATCAGGTGCTTTGTGACACACACCTGTAGGACCATGTGTCTCTCCTTTTTGGCACTACTAGCTGCTGTACCTTTCCAGACACGCATATGCTCTTTGACAAACACTTCTCTGCTCCTAAACCCTAAGCTCCATGAGTGTAGGAACTATGTGAAAGGGCGGGCCTACGCCAGCCGACTCCATCTTGTTCTGTGTCCTTCACCTTGACCACACCTCCTCCCCTTGAGTAACCCCCCCCCCCTCACCTGCCTAACAGGACTCGACCCTTCCCCAGGACCCTTACCCAGCCAATCGGCTGAGGCCATAGCCATTACCTCACCAACTGCCCCCAGGCCCCAATAAAACCTTTGTCCTTTTGAAACTCGCTCTCTTTCCCTGGTATCTCACCGCTGCGTCGGTGCGGGTAGGGGATTGAGCTTGAGCTAGCTCGAATAAAGGCTCTTTGCTTTTGCATCGGACTCGGCTCCCTAGTGGTCTTTGGGGATCACGAATTCTGGGCATAACATTTGGGGGCTCGGCCCGGGATCCCCAAGACCCTGAGGGACCCCCGACCCGGAGAGCCTGACTGGCCACGGTTAGTGTCTGTTTGTTCTGTCTTTTCTGTGTGAGCTCATTTCTGGAATTCTGGTAGTGCCCGACGCGGTCTAAGTGGACGCACTGGAGGACCACGGGCCGGGAGTTTCGGAAGACGTTCCGATTCTCCCTTCTGGAGGGACGTGGAATCCCCTCAAAGGTCTGAGACGAGGCGGGTCGCTCCCGCTGGTCGGCGTGAGGCCGTCGTCTTTGGAGGGACGTGGAATCCCCTCATCGGTTTTGGAGGGACGTGGAATCCCCTCATCGGTTTTGGAGGGACATGGAATCCCCTCAAAGGTCTAAGCTAGCTTGCAGTTTTGCTTCCATGGAGTTGGAAGACTTTCTAGGGGCCCTCTGTTTGTCTGTTTTTGTGTTTCTCTGTTTTGTTCTGTGGACTTACTGGACGGACGTTATGGGACAGACTCAGACTACTCCTCTAAGTATTATGATTGATCACTTTACCCAGCCTTCAGCACCCCTCTACCCTGTCCTACAGGGGGGTACTGAAGAAGAATTAATTTTTCCTCCCCCGTATAACCCCTCTAGGATGCCGGAAGAACACCATCCTCCCCCTCCGGGGGAGGCAGACGCTGTTCCGAGAGCGGGAGGCGGAAACGCTCCAGGGGGAAGCCCGCCCTTTACCAGACAAAGGGCTCAGAGGGGGCAATCCGCCTCCGCCGCCGACTCCACTATTCTGCCCCTGCGAGCCACCGGACCCCCAGACGCGGAGGGGAATCAGCCCCATCACTATTGGCCTTTCGCCACTAGTGACCTCTACAATTGGAAAGCTCAGAATCCTAAGTTTTCCGAGAAACCGGCAGGGCTTATTGATTTATTAGACTCTGTTCTTTTTACCCATCAGCCCACGTGGGATGATTGCCAGCAGCTTTTGCAGGTCCTGTTCACGACTGAAGAAAGAGAAAGAATCCTCAGTGGGGCCCGAAAACTAGTTCCAGGCGCAGACGGGAATCCCACCACCAACCAGGCTCAGATAGATGCCTCCTTCCCCTTAACTCGGCCCCAGTGGGATTTCAACACGGCAGAAGGTAAGGAGAGGCTCCGGGTCTACCGCCAGACTCTAATGGGGGGTCTCCGAATGGCTGCTAGAAAGCCAACCAATTTGGCCAAGGTAGGAAATGTACAACAGGGAAAAGATGAATCTCCGGCTGCCTTTTTAGAACGGATCATGGAGGCATTCCGTACCTACACCCCCATGGATCCAGAGGCTCCAAGAAAGCAAGGCAGCTGTTCTCATGGCCTTTGTAAACCAATCGGCCATAGACATTAGGAAAAAATTACAGAAAATAGATAGACTAGGAGAAAAAAGTCTGCAGGACTTACTGGTGGTAGCCGAAAAGGTATATAATAACCGGGAGCCTCCTGAGGACAAGCAGGCTCGCGCCATGGCGGCTGCCAGCAGTAAGCAGACTCGAGACCTGGCCAGAATACTACTAGCTACCACTGCTGACTTCCCCGAGGAACGAGACCGCCGTCTCCGGCAGCTGGCAGACGACACAAGAAAAGGTAAAAGCACCAAGGGGGGGAAGCAGAGGCTGCAGAAGGATCAGTGCGCATACTGCAAGGAGATAGGGCATTGGGCCCGAGATTGTCCAAAAAGAGCTGGCGGGAAGGGAAGCAAGACTGATCGAGTAAAAGTCCTAGAGCTGGATGAACTAAGTGATTAGGGGAGTCAGAGTTTGGACCCTCTCCCCGAACCCAGGGTAACTCTTAAAGTGGAGGGGACCCCTATTGACTTCCTTGTCGACACCGGAGCACAACATTCGGTCCTCCGCACCCCACAAGGAAAACTAGCCAGCAAGAAGTCCTGGGTACAAGGGGCAACTGGTATGAGCCAGTATTCATGGACTACCCGAAGAACAGTAGATTTGGGAACGGGCCGGGTATCCCACTCCTTTATGGTAATACCAGAATGCCCCTACCCACTGTTAGGACGGGACTTACTGACCAAGATTGGAGCTCAGATAACTTTCAGACAAGGGGGGCCTCAGGTCACCGATGGCAAGGGCCACCCCATCCAGGTCCTGACCATGAAACTGGAGGATGAATACCTCCTCCACCAGGAGGCGCTCCCGAGAGAGGATAATATAGACAGATGGCTACGAGAATTCCCCTCGGTTTGGGCAGAGACAGGGGGGATGGGACTAGCCACTCACAGGACCCCAGTCCTGGTAGAGCTCAAGCCAGGAGAGAGTCCGGTAAGGATCAAACAATACCCCATGTCTCAAGAGGCCTGGAAGGGGATCCAGCCACACATCCGGAGACTACGAAGCCTAGGGGTACTAGTTCCTTGCCAGTCTGCCTGGAACACGCCCTTACTGCCGGTCAAAAAGCCTCACACAAATGACTACCGACCGGTACAAGACCTCCGGGAAGTAAATAAGAGGGTCGTGGACATACACCCAACTGTTCCCAACCCATATACTCTCTTGAGCTCCTTGGCGCCCTCCAGGGTCTGGTATACTGTACTAGATTTAAAGGACGCCTTCTTCAGTCTGCCGCTGGCACCCCAGAGCCAACCCTTGTTCGCCTTTGAGTGGCATGATCCGGAGGAGGGCTCCAGTGGGCAACTCACCTGGACACGGCTACCTCAGGGATTCAAAAATTCACCCACCATCTTCGACGAGGCTCTACACGAGGACCTGGTATTTATAGACACCTTCTCTGGCTGGGTGGAGGCCTACCCAACCAAGCATGAAACGGCTCAGGCGGTGGCTAAGAAGCTACTAGAAGACATCTTACTCAGGTATGGTTTTCCTGCCATGGTAGGATCAGACAAGGAACCAGCTTTTATCTCGCAGGTAACACAGGCAGTAGCCAAGGCGGTGGGGGCAAACTGGGAATTACATTGTGCTTATAGGCCCCAGAGCTCAGGACAGGTAGAAAGAATGAATAGAACCCTAAAAGAGACCCTTACCAAATTAACCATGGAGACTGGCGGGGACTGGGTGACTCTCCTACCATACGCCCTTTACCGGGTTAGAAACACTCCTTACACTCTGGGTTTTACTCCCTACGAGATCATGTTTGGCAGGCCACCCCCTGTTATTCCCAGCCTTCGAGCTGAACTTATTGCTGAGTTTAAAGATCAAGAACTTTTTCTTTCCTTGAGCGGGCTCCAGAGGGCGCATGAGGACATTTGGCCGCGCCTCCGTGCCATCTACAAGGCTGGCCCGATCCCGACACCTCATCAGTACAGGCCGGGAGACTGGGTCTACGTCAAGAGGCACCACCGAGAGACTCTCGAGCCGCGCTGGAAGGGACCCTACATCGTGGTGTTGACAACCCCCACCGCTCTCAAGGTAGACGGCATCGCGACCTGGGTCCATCACACCCACGCTCAGCCAGCGGACCCCTCCTCGATCCGGAAGGACGTTGTCACGCGATGGGCCATCATTCGGGACCAACACAACCCGCTCAAGCTCAAGCTACAGCGCATTTGACCTACCTAATATTGGTAACTCTGTTAACTCTGCTTGTCATTGCTCATGCTGCCGGGAGTCCCCACACCCCCCAAAACATCACCTGGCAGATCATGGACACCAGCTCGGGGACAATACTTAATCAGACGTCCCAGAGCCACCCCAGGGACACTTGGTTCCCAGAACTTTGCGTAAACCTCCAAACTCTGTTCCCCTTGTCACCATAAATGCAGCCGGTCCCATGATTGGGTCCCTAAGCTACACGACAAGGGGGGAATGAAAGGGCGGGCCTACGCCAGCCGACTCCATCTTGTTCTGTGTCCTTCACCTTGACCACACCTCCTCCCCTTGAGTAACCCCCCCCCTCACCTGCCTAACAGGACTCGACCCTTCCCCAGGACCCTTACCCAGCCAATCGGCTGAGGCCATAGCCATTACCTCACCAACTGCCCCCAGGCCCCAATAAAACCTTTGTCCTTTTGAAACTCGCTCTCTTTCCCTGGTATCTCACCGCTGCGTCGGTGCGGGTAGGGGATTGAGCTTGAGCTAGCTCGAATAAAGGCTCTTTGCTTTTGCATCGGACTCGGCTCCCTAGTGGTCTTTGGGGATCACGAATTCTGGGCATAACACTATGTTCCTTTTGCTAACTACTGTGTTTCAAGTACTGAGTAGGGGAGAGTGGGTACCAAGACTGATAAATAAGTGAATGGATCCATACATTTAGAATGATTGATCTCACCCAGTTGGCACTTACTTATTTGCTTGGTTTAACCCAAAATTTTGAAGTATCTGACTGTCTTCCTAAGGCAACATTTCACAAAGGGGAAACTGAAGCAGTAATATTAAAAAACTTGCTGGTAAAGCCATATAACTAGTAAGTGCCAGAGCTGGCTTGGATTTGGCCTACAGCCATCTCCAACCTATGGGCACAACCACCCGTTGCCAGGTGCTCAAAGGAAAATGCAGAAGAAACCAAGCTCCCAGTTCTGGCCTTCAGGGGTGGCAAGTATATGACAATGATGATGGCAATGACGACAACTAACAATTACCAAGTGTTCACTCCGCTGAACGCCATTTAAGCACTTGATGTATATTATGCCATTTAATCCTCAAAAAAACAAAAACCCGTTAAGTAGGTATCACTATTAATACCCACTTACTGATGTGAAAAGTCAAGCACGGAGCTGCCTAGTTGCTCATGGAGTCAACAGTGATGCAACCAGCTCTCAAACCCAGGCCGCCTGAGCCCGGACCCCAAGCCACTGACTGTGGTCAGCAAGACAGAGCGCGCCCGTGGGGGCATCTAGCTCTTCCAGGGAAGTCAGCAGGGCTTAGCAAAAGAGGTGTCCTCCAAACCAGCTGCCAAGAAGGCCTCTGCAGAAAGAGGGGACCGGCGTGCACAGAAAGAAGAAAATGAACTAGCAAGTCTTGCTCAGGGAACAAAAAGAAATTTAAAGAGAATGCTCACGGGGCTGTGAGGTCTTAGAAAAAGCCCTTGAACAGATGCCTGAGGGAGGAGGGGGCTAATTAAAACTGATTTTTGTTTCTAAGCTATTTTGATTCAATGCCCTTGGGCCCGAGGGGACTGACTGGAAAGAAGAAAATAAAGGTGAGGTTCACAATAGAAGGCAAGTGAAAGATGAAGTGGGTTTCAGTTATGGTGTATGAGCATGTGCAGTTAATATCTATAGGAGGAACTAACAGAATTTAGGAACCAAAATGGATATGGGGCGTGAGGAAATAGGACATTTCCAGAATATCCCCAGGGCTTCTACTCTGGTTGATGGGGGGGTGGGGGGGGGGAGAAGAGTAGGGTTGGGACATGAGGGGAGGTAAATAAGGAGTCCCATTTGAGGCAAGCTGAATGGCTAATAAGGTAGAAGCTTATCATTCAACTGGGCGGGCAGAAATACAACAGAACACCCAGCATCTCTACAAGGGAAGTAGACAAATGGCATTATCGTGTAGACCAGTGTTAGGCCAGAGAATGTTCTGTGATGACAGAAATGTTCTATCTCTGCTCTGCACTGTCCAATAAGGTAGCCAGTAGCTACACATGGCTATTAAGCACTTAAAATGTAGCTAGTGCCACTAAGGAACTGAACTTACAGTTGTGTTGACTTTTAATCATTTATATTTTATTTATAATAAATAATATAGCTAGTAGCTACTATATTGTAAATCTGGACAACACAAGTGGCCCTCTAGTATTAAACACACCAAAGCTGCTTATCAAAGACTGCTGAGATTGGAAGGGACCTTGGAGTTTATCGGGTATAATTCTCTCATTTCACAAATAAGGAAGCTGAGGTCCAAACAGGAGAAGACCCTTGCATGAAGTCATTACAGCAAGAGAGCAGAAAGGCAGACTACTGCCGTGGTCCTCTGCATCTGATCCAGTGTCCTTGCCACTTCGCGGACTGCTTCTGTTCTGATGTAAAAATAGCTGCAGTTCTGACTCTGGCGTGTGGAACTGAAGCAGCTCATGGGCAAAGCCGAGTAAAGATCACACACTCTCTCCGCTCCACTAGACATACCAAATTTCATTGGGTAAGTAACCCCATCAGATATTTTCATTGCAAATTACAGAACCCACTCCGATTAGTTTTAATATGAAAGGGACTTATTAAAGAAGGATCAGCAATTTGCACAGTCTCTGAGAGAGGGTCTCAAAGCCAGGCTTGGAGGCTATGCGGTCAGGACAAATCACACTACCACTGCTGGAGTAGTGACGGGGACCCTACCGTGCCTGCCACTTGGCTCAGGGGAGAGGCTCCCAATCACCAGTGCTGGGTGAGAGGCCCCAAACCCGGACCTATGCCTCTCAAAGCTGGAAGGCACTGCCGCCAGGCTCACCAGCATGCATTCCAGGTCCTACCTGCACGTACCTGTTCTCATCGGAGTCTAAAATAGAGGGAAGGGGGAATCTGAGACCCTTCCCACACCGCAGGAAAGCAAATTTCTGGCTTCCATCTGGCATGGAAGGCCCATAGGGCAGAATGATCCCAGGAACTAGAAAAATAATTCAAAAAAGAGGCAGCACCACCATCATTACTTAACAAATGTCCTGTCAAGTAAATAACCCATCTGCACTAGCTCAGACCGCGTGGATCTCACAGCCTGTCTTGCTCAGCAGCATCCCTGACTCAGAGCTTTTTACACTTAAAATAATGTCTCTACATTGCAAATTTTGTCAATTAATTCACCAGTGGCTCTTCTTGATTTTTTTAAAAGATACATTTATTCCCTGGAACATCTGTATTGATAGAAGCTATGTATGGTAGGAAGTAAATTCTGCATTTCAACTCTCAAGAACATGAAGGGTTTCTTTTAGTTTTCTTTTTTTTAATCTGGGTTTTCTAATTAACAAACCTAATATAGCACAGCCGTGAAGATGAAGAATTCTAAAAACTTCTTCCTCAAAAGTGGTGGCAGTAAGACAGAAGCAAAGTAGATCTGAGAAATCTTCTAAGAGCTGAAAATTACTGTAATGTGGAGCATAATCATCAAGGCCATTCCAACCCCCAGATTCTACAAAGAAAGGAAAGGACCACAAGCCACTCCAAGTGTTTCAGTCTGGAGAATAAATAAGAAAAGCTCTCTTGGACTGTGACCGTGATGGGTGAAGCCGGGGGGGGGGGGGGGGGGGGGGGGGCGTGGTTTTTGACAAGAAAGGGGAGAAAACACCAATGCCTTATGTGAGGCCTTTCAGGAGCAAACCAGATGGGACTCTGCTCCAGGCAGCCCCAGGGGGTAGCCAGCTTTGTGGATGTAGGAGGCCTCCTGTCCTAACAGTGGCTGACATCCAAGAAGAGAGGCACTGGGAGAGGAGCGCTGAGGGCTGAGAACGGGCCTTCGGAGACCCTGCTGATAAAGTTCCAGGGAAGAGCGAGAGGCTGGGCTTGTAGGGAGCTCCCAAGACAAGATGGTTACTTCTCACCAGGGGAAGGCTGCAAACCTCCATTCTGAGCGAACCTCCTGGAGCCAACCCCACTCTCTCCAGCTGCCCATGCTTCTAGAGAGGGCCTACTGCCACGTTCCACCATGGTTTCATTGCCTCCAAGTTAATGCCCATGTGCACAACCATACCTTTTACAATATACCAAGCAAACATAAGCAGAGGGAAATAGAAGGGTAGTTTGGGGCTATTGTTCCTCAGCAGAGCAGCTCTCACAGCAGCTGGTTGTCAGAGAACCTTCCCTGGGGAGCAAGGACAGGCCTGGGTCACCGAGCTCCAGCTTGGGGTGGAGCAGCATGGCAATGGCTGAGGTTTAAGAATCCCAATTTCACTAACTTGCCAGCTCAGCCTATCACAGTGAGTTTTGAAAAATATAAATCAAATCATGTTATTCCCCTACTTACAACCTTCCAGTGGGCTTTAAAAGGGAACCCAATCCTCTCCACAGTCTGGCAGTGGCCTCTGCCTCCAGACTTCTGTGGATTCCTTGCTCCACGACCCCGCAAGCCCCACAGCTACCTTCCTTTCTATTCCTCACAGGCCTCCTCTTCATCTCAGGGCCTCGGCGCCTGCCCTGCTCCCTGCCTGGAACAGCCTAGCCCAGACCCTGCTCTGGCTCCCTCCTCCTCCTCACTCACATCTCTGCTCAGTGTCCCCAGGTGCCTCAGAGAAGCCTTCCCTATCTTTCCCGTGCGGTCACAAATGGCTCTCAGCCTGTGCCCTCCCATCGCCTCATGGGAGTCACTGTGCCCACTGACTTGTTTGCTTGTGTATTCTGTCTCCACCCACTGCAATGCAAGCCAACTGATGGCAGGACATGGTCCACCTATCACTGCCTTTCCCCCAGCTCCTGGAAGACTACTAAGACCACTTACTGGTTACAGAAATGGATTATGTGAAAAGATAAGGAGATGGTTACCAATAAGTCCATTACATTTTTAAGAGTTAAAGTTTATTCATTCAAACATTAAAAAAAAAAAATTAATGGTACCAGACGCTCAGGCAGCCCCCCTACCCTACACTCTGTGTCCTTGGGTTACTCAGACTGGGAACACTGGGTTTCAGCTCTGTCATGAAGGAAATGAACTTAATCTGTTGCTTTCCTTTTTGTTTTAATGGAAAAAGCATTACATTTTTAAAAAATGAGATATAATTGACATATAACATGTTAAAAACAAGACAACAGACCCAAAACGGAGTTGCTAATGCTAAGCCCCACATCGAGACTTAATCAAACGGAGACTTAACTGCAGTTTCCACTCTCCCAGAAATGGAATCTTAAATCAGTCAATCAGGAATCACTACATCAGCACAGGTTAGGTAATGTGACCCACAGACCGCAGTCATTCCCTTTAGCAAAGTAAGCAAAGTAACACTGCAAAAACCAATCCAGTTTTTCGCCTAGTTTTTGCTTTGTTCCCACTCTCTCCTGGCTATGCAAGTCTTTCATTATATACAGCTCCTCAGGGCTCCTTTCTCTCTGGCTAGATTGCTTACTGCCCTGTTTTGGTTCCTTTTTGCTCAAATAAACTCTTCAAACTTTATACACGCCTCAGTGTATCTTTTAACAAACATCCTATTAAATTTCAGGTACACAGCATAAAAGGCCCCATATGTGTATGTTGCAAAGTGATCACCAGGGTAAGTCTAGTTAACAACCATCATCTCGTGTGGGTACGAATTTGTGTGTGTAATGAGAACTTTTAAGATCTACTTTCTTAGCAACTTCCAGATTTGCAATTCAGTATTATCGGCTGTAATCACCACACTATGCATTACATTCTCCGGGACTTACTGATTTCACAACAAGAAGTTTGGACCTCTCAAAGGGCCCTCTGTACATTAGACATTTATGGGGTATTATTGGAAATGTATTCACGAACCAGACCCTGCTCTCAAAAAGCTCACTGTTGAGGAGGAATGTTTGAGATGCACAAGCTATAGGCTCCAAACTTCCCTGAGCATACGGGTCACCTGGAGCGAGTGGTAATGATACTGATTCCTGCCACCTTGCCCCATCTAAAATATTCTGGCAGAATCCCATGGTCTTGGAAGCTTGGGAGGTAGTGCTATCAAGGGAGAAAGAGAAAGGCTGCTTGGAGGAGGCAGCACTGAGATGGACTTGAGATGGGGCAGGATTTGGATGTGGAGGAGGGATGGGCGAATCAGGCATAGGAAACACATGAGCAAAGGAAAGAAGCCAGGAAATTTGGGAGGGACAGAAAGCCGCATTTGGTTCCATCTGGCCACTGCGCAAAGGGAAATAATGGTGAGATGAGGTGGAAAGGCGGCCTGAAGACCAACTGTGGTGGCCCAGGACATGAGGGTATAGTCTGATTTTGACTGAAGGGAAGAGAAGTACCGACTGGTTCTGAGAAGGGAGTGACAGCATCAGGTAAGTAGGCAATTTACAGAAGAGCAACCAGTGGCTCAGAAAGGGTTAATGAGCTACCTAAAGTCACACTGGTGGAAGGAGAAAGGCCAGAACTCAAACCTGCTACTCTGATTCCAGAGGTAAGGGGGTGGGAGGAGAAGGACAGAACTGGCCCTTACTGAGTCCTCAGTGTTTCCAGGCACAGAGCCAAGTGATTAGCATGTATTATCCCACCTCACCACACCTGTAGGAGGTAAGAAGGCTGAGTTTCAGACAAAAGTGCGTATCCTTTCTCCAGAAACAGGAAGGAAAGGGTGAGGGGGGAGATGTGAAGGAGACAGACTCAACAGGATTGGGAAACTGAGCAAAGGAACGATGGCGGAAGCAGGGCAGCGCCATGGAAGAGGGGAAAGTCTCGTGGAAGGGGGTGGGGACAGCCTGGTAAAGGGGCGGGGGGGGGGGGGGGGAAGCCCCATGGAAGCAGGATAGCTTCTCTTCAGCACCCTGCCTGCATTTTCATTAACTGCCTCTGTCGGGCCTGCTTTGGACTCTGGCTTTCTTCACTTTTTATTTAAAACACTTTGTTACCGGAACACCACACAGATCATTAGCTGCTGGTTTTCATAAACCACAAGTGGAATGAAAGAAAGGTTTAAAAAGAATGCTGTGCTACTGCGGTCGCTTCAGAGAAGATGAGCTTGCAGCAGGCAGGGACAAAAGACACTTGGTGGCTCCCCCAGGTGCCACTTCTCCCTTCCAGTTGCCACAAAGAGAAAATCAGCAGGGCCTAATTAGGACTGCAAAGATGCAGAGTTTAGGCTCACCTCAGGTGGGAGCAGCTCTTAATCAGCACATTTGCTTTTCATGCCACTATTAAAATTTATTTCCTTGGACAAACGAAAGTTGACTTCCACGTTATATTTATAAAATTAAAATTCCAAAATCCTAGGGGCACCTGGGTGGCTCAGTCAGATCAATTCTCGATTTTGGCTCACGTCATGATCCCAGGGACGTGTGATCAAGCCCAGCACCAGGATCTGCATGGAGCATGGAGCGTGCTTAAGATTCTCTCTCACTTCCTTTGCCCCTCTGCACACACTCTCTCTCCCTCTCTCTTTCAAAAAAATAAAAATTGGGGTGCCTGGGTGGCTCAGTCGGTTGAGTGTCTGACTTCGGCTCAGGTCACGATCTCACAGTCTGTGAGTTCAAGCCCCGCGTCGGGCTCTGTGCCGACAGCTCGGAGCCTGGAGCCCATTTCAGATTCTGTGTCTCCCTCTCTCTCTGACCCTCCCCTGTTCATGCTCTGTCTCTCTCGGTCTCAAAAAAATAAATAAAGGTTAAAAAAAATTAAAAAAATAAAAATACATAAAATAAAAAATAATTTTTTTTAAGTTTATTTATTTTGAGAGAGAGAGAGAGAGAGAGAAAGCATGAGTCGGGGAGGGGCAGAGAGGGAGGGAGAGAATCCAAAGCAGGCTCCATGCTGCCAGCTGTGGAGCCCAATATGGGGCTCAAACCCATGAACCACGAGATCATGACTTGAGCCCAAACCAAGAGTCAGCGGCTTAACTGACTGAGCCACCCAGGCACCCCTAAAAAATAAAAAAATTAATTTAAAAACATCTAAAATCCTATGTAACAAATCAGGTATTTTGCCTCTGAATTATCTTATGTGTGTGTTTAGAATATATACATAACAGTTTTATCTTTCTTTTATATTTATGTACAAAAATATCTACACACACATACAATAACTCAAAGACAAAACGCCTGTATATATATGCATATATACGCATCTTGTGTGTGTGTGTGTATATATACACATAAATACACATATATGTATACACATATACATATGTGTGTGTGTATATATATACACACATACATATGTGTGTGTGTATATACACACACACACACACACACACACATATATATATATATCTTTAGATGTTTCACATATGCATTTTAGTGTTTCTAAACTCCTAGACTGAATACAGATGCTAATTATCTTCCTATTACCATCTGGTTCTTACTTCCAGGGCCAAATGCCTACCTTCCTCTCCTTAACCTCTGTTTCCAGAGCAGCTTAGAGCCTAAACGGGGATCAACTATCCTAAGGAAAGAGGGAGGCTTATCCCCAGCTCTCTTCCTTCTTCTCGGGAGGGGTCTTTAGCCCAAATTAATCCTTCATTTGACTGCTTGCCTTCTTAAAGGCAGACTCTTTTGAACATTTCACACATCACAGAATCCAAGACATATTTCAAATGATGGTGAGCAGACTTCTTTGTCAACACCATGAATGCTACAATTAACTACAGCAAATGTGGTGGTAGACTTTGTGGTGCTCAAAATAAAGGAGGTTAAAAAACTGCCCTGTGATTCATGAAGCTCAAAACACCAACATTTTTTAGCCCAAACAACCCTTCTATTCTGTGCTAGAGCTAGTTTTATGAATGGGTCGGGTATAGGGTGTCACCCAGGGAAAGCCAAAAGCGGCTTTGTGCCTTTCAGAATTCAGTGAGCCATTTATTCACACATTACTGCAATTCGCTGCCCTCTGGCAATTCAAAGACTCCAGGCTGTGCTGGAATCTCAGGATCCCCCTCCAGAGGAACAAAAGGCACCACAAGAAGTGAACAGTTCTCCCATTCTACCTTCTCTCTCACCAGAGCAAAACGCTTCACAGGGGCATACACTGTTTCATACAAACATTAGCATCTCTGTAGGATTAAATCTACACTATATTGAACACCATTCTAAAAGCAGAATCTGTTTACTCGCAGAAAGGAATTTCTCTTCTACTCTGGAGATCTCAAATAGCTTTAGGGCCACACCAGAGGCTCAGTGACGTTTTCTATTTGCCGAAGAAGTATCAGTGGCAGGAGCCCACACTGCGTTTCTGCTAGTCCTGACAGGACATCAAGGCACTATCCTTAGGACAAAAGTAGCGACTCTGATGTACTCACACATGATCTTTAGAATAAAAATGGAAAATAGTGGTAAAGAAAACTTATTTTGCTATTTACAAAAAAAAATTCTTATTTGAAATGAATTATATAGCTGAGTATAAATAATATAGAAAAGAAGATGAAAGTACAGGTAGTATTTTTTCTAATTTTTAAATGTATAAGAATAATGGCAATGCAAAAATTGTAAAAGGAAGACAGACAAATTTAATCTTTCAGACATCACAGAAGATGGATGGCTTCAGGTCTTCTTTTAAAAGTCAGGATGGCATCCTGTATCACTTAAAACTATTCCCTAATGTGAGGAACTCAGAGAAGGGCAGGAGGGCAGGTACAAAGCAGTTACGGCGTGCGTTTGTAAGAAGGGTGCAGCTGCCTACAACTCTGGGTAAAATGGAAAAATGCCTGGGGACGCCTGGGTGGCTCAGTCAGTTAAGTGTCTGACTCTTGATTTGGGCTCAGGTGGTGATCTCACGTTTCCTGAGATGGAGCCTGAGCCAGGCATGGAGCTCTGTGCTAATGTGGAGTCTGCTTAGGATTCTCCCTCTCCCCTCCCCCCCCCCCACTCTCTGCCCTCCCCTGCTCACAACTCCCACCTCTCTCTCAAATCAATAAACTTAAAAAAAGAGAGAAAAATGCCTCAGTCAGCAAGAATCCAACCCAACATCATTTTTACTTTCTTGCCAAAACTAAACTAAGCTAAACTTAAACACGCTACCCTGGTCTTTAAAATGAAACAGAGCTATTTTCTTCCATAATCTCTCTTCCCAGATTGGGCTTTTTTTTTTTTTCCTTTTTCTTTTGTAGAGTTACATTAAGAATCCCAACCAAGAGCCTTCTTCTGGGGCTATTCTTAAGTGAGTTGTGATTACTGTTTCCTGAAAGTCTTTCCTTTGATTTCTGTGAGATTTGGAAGGACTGAGGTCACTCGATTTTCCCACAGTCGTCATAAAACACCAATACCAAAAATGCTCACATTTCATTAAACGTGACAGCTCCTTCCTGCCCCACAGCTCAGTGAAATACCCCAACAGCTTAAAGGGAAGCATGCCCCTCCTTGCAGTTGCCTGGGCTGGGATTACAGAGAGGGCTCCTGGCTTTGTGGAAATTTATGTCATTCCAGAGAAGTCGACATTGCTTCCATCAACATAAAAGATGCAGCTGATTAATTTCAGGGAGGCTGCAGTTTCTCTTATGGCAAACACAAAGTGTTCAATACAGCCCGATGACCCAGAGTACATGTTAAGAGCTTGTTGTAGCCAATAAATGTAGTTAATTAAGAAAAAAATCGATGCCAATTTCTCCAACACCTCCTCTTTTACAAAGGGAATATATTTTCTTCTCTTAGCCAATACAGGGTGAGAAGGATTCAAGCAGCACTGCCTCACTCTTCCAACCCTACAGTTCTCTGCAGTGACTGAGTAACAGGAAAATGCCATTGCTCTGTGGGCCGCAAAGACACCACTCCCTGCCTTTGCTTCCCAGCTCCCAGGGCAATCACTCGCTGCTTCTCTCCACCCAACTGAAACCACTTTCTCTAAGTCTAAAGGACACTTAACACCTTCTGGTGACTAAATACAAGAGCCCCTCCAATTAAAAAGAAAAAAATCTCCACTCAAACCACCCTCTCCACCAGCTGCCTGGCCTTTCTTCCTTCTCCTTCACAGCTTAACGCCTTCTTTTTTTTTCTTTTGAGACACACACACACACACACACACACACACACACACACACACAGAGGGAGCGTGAGCAGGGGAGGGGCAGAGGGAGACTGAGAGGGGGAGAGAGGAAAAGAGAGAGGGGGAGAGAGACAGAATCTCAAACAGACTCCACACTCAGCACAGAGCCCAACATGGGGGCTGGATCCCATGATCCTGGGATCATGACCCAAGCAGAAGTCGAGTGAGATGCTCAAATGACCGAGCCACCCAGGCACCCCCACTGCTTAACTCCTTGAGACAGTTGCTGCTGCCACTCCATCACCCGCCCCTCACACAGTGCCCCAACCCGCTTCAACCCGACTTCAAGGCCATCATGCCAGTGAAATAGTTCTCACTAAGGCGCCCATGAGAAACAGTGCTCAGTCCCCTTCAGTCTTAACCTCCCAAGCCAGGAGCAGAAAGGATGCATTTCTAAAGGGAGCTACAAATAAAGGGGTGATACCTCCACCCCATCCTGGGATTCCTAAGAGATGGAGAACTGGAGGCTCCCAGCAACTACCTCCCCCCAACATCTCTACCCTCCAGCTCCCAAACTGGGAGGAGCATAAAGGAAGGAACTCAGAGTCTTCAAATTCTTGGCTTGGTGCAGAGTGTATCATGGTCATGGGGGAAGGGGGTGGAATGAGGAGACTTCATCAGAGACTGGGCACTCCTGCAAGAAGGGGAGACTGACCCCCTCATTCCCCAAGTGGATACACAACAAACATGTTGATTTGCTCTGCCCTTACCAGAGCAAAGGAAAGGACAACTGCAGAGAGATGTCAGGGCAGAAAGAAGCCTTACCCCCTACTTCTGCTTGGTTCACAGAACACTAAGGTGACTAGTTAGAGCATCTCACCAGTACCACCCAAAAGGGCCAACCGCCAGGACAAAGGGATCCCAGCACCAGTTACATTAGAAACACTGAACTTCCCCCTTACCTTCCTCCCCACCCAACATAGGAAATGCGGTTGGGTCCCAGAAGAAGGAAAGGCAGGAGGGGTCCCAGAGGCAGACCACCCCTCCCCCCACCTCAAGGCCCCATAAGCCTGGCAAGTGATAAGCTCAGGGAAAGCTTTAAATCAAATGCCTGTTTTTCTCATAGTGGTATTCCCAGACATATCCAAGTAAGTGGCCCATGACAGGATTAATAATTCTTTGTTGAATAAGTGGCTGAACAGTTTCTTCTTAATCCTTGCCCTCCTTGTCCTTTCTGCCTCATTTTGTTCATTCACTCGAAGCACAAATGTTTGTTGAAGGTTGACTCTACAATCTAATCACAGAAAGGCGACTAAGACACGTTCCCTGCCCTCAAGAAAATTAGTAGAGAAAATAAAGTACAAACTTGCATCCGCCACAAGGATCAGGTGAACAGTGGCATGGTAGCAGGACAAAGTACCAAAGACACTAACTCAAAAATCCAAACCACTCCTGGAAGTGTACCCAGACTGCTTTTATCAGCGTACACATGGAATCCTCATGCCTGCCTTTTCGGTGAACTCTGGTCTTTCATCCCTCCTGCTGTAATGCATTTACCCTTTAATGCATCAAGGGTAGTAGTTAACACACTACCATCTATGTGTGATATCCTGGAGAATGCTAGGGAAATCTATATTCCTTGGGCCTAGGGTGGGCCAAAAAGATTTCAATGCACACCTTTGGATGAGGCCCTGGAGAAATGACGAGGTGTGGGTGGCCTTTCTTGGAACACCACTGTATGTGATGCAGCACGAAGGAAATGTTGTGGGTTTAGGATAAAGGCGATGCCAATGATGCACGTTTCCCTTCAGACAGCATCTTACCCACACAAAGACAGCCCTGCATGGTGGCGAGCTGAACCACTGTAACACCTACCCAGAAAATCACATGGGATTTATAACTGTGTATTAGCAGACTCTTAGAATTAGCATTTACAGTCTCCTATTTTCAGAAAGCAAATCACTCTACATAATTTCTAGTTCCCTTGTAATCACTAGCTTACAGTCCTTCGGAAACCATTATTGCTTCTCACGTGCCTTTCTGACAAGCGTTTTTTATGACCATTTTTCACCGTTATTAGAATAATACATGCCCAATACAAAAAATCTAGAAAATACAGCAAAGTTGACAGCAGAAAAATATGCAAATTTTTACCAGCCCTGTTAATATTCTGGTATATTTCCATTTAACCTCTGTTTGATTTAATAGCTATTTGGAATTAATATGCCCCATAAGCCACTCTGGTAAAAATCACCAATAAACTTAGGATATAAACTGCCATCTGTAATCTCTTCCAATTATGAACGAGGTTGTATCTGCATGACTATAAAACAACCAGTAGATTCAACTTTAAAAGCTTAAATTCAATGGAGGGAAAATTGGTGAAGTGGGTTGTTTAAGGTATGAAGGCAAGCTGACTCTCTTCATTTCTCTATTTGTCTTCCCAGCAGCCCAGCACTTGGAACAAGTTTGCCCATGCTTTTGGGAAACTACCACTTTAGCTATAAACCGCTTTACACAGAAGTTCCTCTGACTGTTTAAAAAAAGGATAATTTTGCGTGCAATTCTTGGAGGCCCAAAACACCGTAATGTTAGCAGTGTGTGGGTTTTTTTTTTTTTTGACAAGTATACAATTGCCATTATTTAACAAGATATTTAAAAAGGATTGTATTTTCATCTCAGTCTTCCATAATAGACATGCTATGCAATGATATCTAGAATTAAAATGATGGGCTTACCTGATTAAGAAATCATGCAGTCCAACGTCAAAATACCTGTTCAAAGAAGACACAGACAAGTATATCAGTAAAAGAAATGCGCAGCAACAGCAGACTTGACCAAAAACATGTAAATTGCATTCAGAGCACGCTGAATAAATCAATCACTCTGTAACAGTGGTTCTCAAAGTATAGCCCTTGGAGTGGGGCCATTACAGCAGCATTACCTGGGAACTTGCTGGACATGCGAATTCTCAGGCCCTACCTCAGGCATACTGATTCAGACACTCTGGGGATGGGGCTCAGCAATTAGATTTGACAAGCCCTCCAGGCAATTCTGATGCAGAACCACTGCTCTATGATAGCAAAAGTGTCTCAGCAAGTCTACGCTTTTTCTCTAGAAAAAAAAAAGCCACAGGGTAGATTTTGTCACTTTGCCAGTAGGTGAGTCCTTTTATCACACTAGTTGTCTTAGATGTTTACTTGCTCAAAAATAAATGAAATTATGTTTTACAAGTACAAAACCATTGGGGCCAAAGGTAAGAACAGGGGGTGGGGAAGCGTCAACCCTGTCCTTCCATGCTCCTCCCAGCCGCAGTCCCCAGAGCATTTTTTGTTTTTTTAATTTTTTGATGTGTGTTTATTTTTGAGAGACAGAGAGAGATGGAGTGTGAGCAGGGGAGAGGCAGAGAGGGATACCCAGAATCCTAAGCAGGCTCCAGGCTCTGAGCTGTCAGCACAGAACCCAACACGGGGATCGAATTCACAACTTGCGAGGTCACGACCTGAGCCAAAGTCGGATGCTTAATGGATGGAGCCACCAAGGTGCCCCTGTCCCTGGAGCTTTTTACCAAAGAGGAGCCCTGTCCATAGCTGGGTCTGCCCTGGGAGGGAAGAGAGAAGAGCAGCTCCATGCACTTGCTGGTGAGCCTGCCCTTGTGCCTGGGCCTCTCACCAGGCACCTCCCACCAGTAAGTCCTGGGCAGTGGTGGACCCTTTCACATACAACTTCCCCTGACACCCCCAAATGGGCTGAGTCCATATGAATGGCACTGCCTTGGTTTCTCTACCACATTTGTTCTCCCTACACCTCTAACCACTTAACCAGTATCCTTCTCTCACCTTTGGGTCTGGTTGTGAGTAAAAAGGCTCGGTGACCGGAACCGTGATGCTGCTGTCCACCACACATAACCACTACTCCTAACACCTAGAAGGTGGTCACTGTGTCCCACCCAACAGACTGGCCTCCCAGGTTAGCGGAGTAAAGCCTGCCGGAGTAAAGCCTGAGTTACTTCTGTCCCTACAGACAATGAGCAAGAGAAACAGAAATCCCCCCTAGAGTGGGGTCTGACTGCCCAGGCCCTGACTGTCCCTAGGTTCCAACTCCACCCCTGCCCCGTTTCTGGAACATTCCAGCATGCCTGGAACCTCACCTCACCTGACTCTAGCGGATGCTTACTGACATTAAAGTAGGATGCCTTTGGGTACCTTTAAATGGCAAGCTTCCTTTGTGTACTGAAGCATCTGTTTACAGGTCAATGGACAGAGTAGGATAGAAGAGAGCAACAAAGTTCACTGGATCACTTACCTGAAGTCATTACACGATTCAAGGAAGATACATAAGTCTTCTGAAAAGAGCTCTAAAGGGAGATGTCCCTGCAGGATTAGCTGATTTGCTTCAGTTGATATTACACTGACCTGAGATGCTAAGTTCTGCCTACAATCATATTTAATGCAAATTAAAAAAAAAAAACAAAACTGAAATGATCCCTCCTCTCAACCCAAACCAAGGCCATGTTCCTCGGCCACATAAGTAAATATTCATATGACAGATAGCAATTTTAAGATCTCCAGGATCTGCAACGTGGGAGATACAAGTTTGTATAGATTAGAACAAAGATCTCAGCTTCCTTCACTCATCCAAAACCTATTCAGCCCTTTCAATTACATCAGCTACATAAAGCATCAGACTCTGTTGCAGGAATCATAGCATCAAATAGACAGAGGGGATCAGAAAGGACCACAATATGGTGGTGAGGTAGGTGAAGGAAGATTCTGAGGGAGTAATGAACCACCTAATAATATTCACAGAAATGACTATGAAGTATTTAGAAGGTGGCAACTACTGTATGGTGCCCACATACACAAGCCATTGCCGGTGAGGCCAGGGATTGGCATCTCCATTCATCAGTGCAGGGAACTAAAGCAGAGAGGCTAAATAACCTGCAGAGTTCACAGCTAGTAGAGGACAAATCTGGGAGTCAAACTGGGCCCTAAAAGCCATGAATTGCTTACTCTTCCCACTAAAAGCATAGGCTCTCACTGCCTCTCATTATTAATAATTGAAATTCTTCATTCTAAGAACCGGTCCCTTTCCACCTCCTCTGATTTCTGGTTTTCCCACCATGGTTGCCCGGCCCCAGGCAAGCCCACCTCCTGCCTCCCTGGGCACAGCTGCCCTACAAGTGCCATCTATCTCCCTGAGTCTTAGAATCAAGTCAGGTTCTGGGAAGTTATATACCTTCTCTAGGCTGCAGCTTCTCTGTGGGAAAATGGATAGCCCTTATTCATGGAGGGTTATGAGAATTAGGTGATAAGCAAAAATACAGTGCTTAGCACAGTGCTTGGTATACTGTGAGTACTCAATAAATAGTAATCTCCTTCCCTCCAATTTTTAAGAGAAGTTGTGGTTTATATATACAATGGAATACTACTTGGCAATGAGAAAGAATGAAATATGGCCCTCTGTAGCAACGTGGATGGAACTGAACAGTGTTATGCTAAGTGAAATAAGTCATACAGAGAAAGATACCATATATTTTCACTATTATGTGGATCCTGAGAAACTTAACAGAAGACCATAGGGGAGGGGAAGGAAGAAAAAAAAAAAGTTACAGAGAGGGAAGGAGGCAAACCATGAAAGACTCTTAAAAACTGAGAATAAACTGAGGGTTGATGGGGGGTGGGAGGGAGGGGAAAGTGGGTGATGGGCATTGAGGAGGGTACCTGTTGGGATGAGCAGTGGGTGTTGTATGGAAACCAATTTGACAATAAATTTCATATTAAAAAAATAAAAAAGAAGAGAGAGAGAGACAGAAAGAGAAAGAGTTGTTTTAATGGAAGCCCAACAGTAGGAGAAGGAAGCCACATCGAAAGGACATAACAGATCTCATTATGCAGCCCAGAAAGACAGGTGAGGTGATCCAGGGCACAGGGAGGGCCTGAACAGTAGGGTAGAGGGTAGTACAGCTGGAGAGCTGAGGGACAGGGATAGAACTCAGGAAACAGGCAAGGGAGCAGGAAGACCAATTTTTCTATGGAGGCCTCATAGGGAGCCTTGAAGTTGGATGTGAGAGCCGGCAGGGAGTGCAGGGGAGCGGGGTCTTGCCACCAGGCAGGGAAGGCATCATCCTATCCTGCCTGCCCTGGCCCTGACTGGCATCTCACTAAGAAGTGCCAGCACACACTGGTGCATGCCCAGCTTCACCTGCCACCACGGTATCCTCTAAAATCTAGGGCCTAAATGTACAGAAGTCAGTGATTGTGACACGTGGTGTTTCAGAACATTTCTTCTTGTGCATGTGTGGCTGGTCACGGATGGAATTTGGGGCTGGGACAAGTGGGTGTCTTTAAGCATCCTGTGATAGGCAGGCTTGGGAGGAGCTGATAGTCACTTGGAAACAAATGGAATGAAGAAGGTCAATGGGGATTGGCAACATAAAATGTACCACGAAAAATGTAAGGGGAAGAAAACCAGAATTTCCTCACAGGTATTCATGTCTTACTCTTTCGCTACATCAATTCATCTGTGTTGATATTCATTCATTCATTCATTCATTCAACCAAGAGATATTTTGTCAGAGCCTTCTGTGTGCCTGGCGCTGCTCCAGCCCTGAGGACATGGGCGACAATAACACAACAAGGGCCCCACCACGCACGGCACCCACGTCTTAGGTGGAAGGGGTGAACAGTAAGTAAGCCCTCCATAAAGAAGAGAACACCAGAGGCAGAGAACTCACACAGGTGACAGGACAGAGGGGTGGACCACACAGCTGCTCAGGGAAGTCCTCTCTGGCCAGGTGACATCCGGGTTGAGATCTGTATGGTCAGAAAGGGCGAGCAATGCCAAGACCGGAGGAAGAGTGTTCCAGGCAGCAGGACATGCGGGAAAAGCCCCAAGGTGGGAAGGAATGGGGCAGGATGGAGGAAAGGAAGAAGCCAGCATGACTGGGACAAGCTGAAGTGGGGGAGGGGGGCAGGGAGCAGATCTGAAAAGGCTGTACCTAAGGGTTAGGGCTTCATTCCAACATCCATGGGAAGCACAGAGGGTATTTACCAGGGGAATGCTATTTTTTTCATTTGTTTAAATTTCATTCATTTAGGGGTGTGCTTTGATGTATCTGTGTATGAAAAGAATACTCTGGGTGTCCTGAAGAGAAAGGATGGGGACAGAAGCAGGGCAGGGAGCCGCTGCAGTCTAGGTGACGGGTGACGGGGACTCACCCCAGATGCAAACACTGGAAACAGAGCGGAGACACGGGGATGGATTCAGACATGATTCTGTGGACGAGTATAAAAACTTGCTCTTTGAGGGAGGGAGGGAAGGAGGGACAGAGGGGAAAAAGTAATCTGCAAAACAACAGAGGGCCTCACAGCCCGCAGTTCCACACCAAGCAACTGGTGGCTCAGCCAGGCCGTGGCTGCTTCTGGAAGCTCCACAGGAATGCTTGGTGGCCCGCATCCAGACCAATGGAATGACAATGTTCTGTGACTGGTTTAATTTGGAGAATGGCTCCCCTGCTGGAAGAACTGTAAATTATGGCAATGGTTTGGGATCTTTTTAATGAATGTATTGTGGTAGAATACACACAACATAAAACTTCCATTTTAACCATTTCTTAAGTGTACAACTCAGTGGTATTACGTACACTCACACTGTTGTGCAAACACCACCACCGCCCACATCCAGAACTTTTTCAACCTTCCACTCCTCTTTACCATGGTAAGGCTGATTTGGGGTCTTTCCAAAGGGTTCAGGGGTGCCCCCTCACATGGGGCTGTGTCTTTAATTTCAAAACACGAGCCAACCAATGAAGTCTAGAGATCTCTTCTCACTTAGTTTTCCTGTATAGATGTAAAAGATGCCTTCAGGAACTAGAATAATAAAGGAAATATGCTCTTCTTTTTTTATTTTAGAATTGTATGCCAGGCACTGGGCTAGGCCCTCAGTGTATTCCCTCTTCCAGTCCTCACCACCTGCCAAAATAGATCCTTATTTTATAAAGCCTCATGTCCTTATCCCCTATCACATGGCTGGTAAATGGCCAAGTCAGGATCAAGCTGAGTAACAAACGTCAAAGTCAGCACTTTTTCCCTTTCTGTGCTCAGCCGCTGACTCATTTAACAAATATTTACCATGTGCCGGGTAGTGAGAATTCAGTAATGCACAGCACAGAGCCCCTACCTCAAGGAAAGTTGAGCCTAGGAAAGAATGGTGGAGTCAACAAGAATTTCAATACAGTGTGATTGATAACAATGTTCTACCCCACCCCACCCCCCACAATGGATTGCAAATTCCATGAGGGCAAGAACCAGAGCTGGCCACTGAGCAGATTCTCAATAAGTACCTGCTGAGTGAACCAACATGTGAATGATGTGCTGTAATAAGGCACCAATTCCTCCGTCTGCTTTGGCACTGAGCACAGGACATTGCAGATAGAGATGCTCAAAGTGGTTACTTAATACATCAATTACTATGCATAAATATATAAAATACATACCCACAGATGGAAATGAGGCTTCTCTTCTGAAACAAGATATCTATCAAAGTGTAGCACAATACATCTTATCACCTTCTAAGAAAATGATCTCTCATAGCTACCAGCCCACGGTAAGGCAGGATTTCCTTAAGAGACATGAGAAACAGTGACCTTGCACATATTACCCTTGATTCCTTCCAGAAATCAAAACTAGGAAGTCTTTTATGTGTGGATGTGATATGGAAGTTTTTGTTGTCTGAACGTCAACTGGTAGCAGCAGCGGGAGGCAGCTTTCAGCTTGCTGCATAAAAAGAAAGTTTCAAATAAGCTGCAATGTTCTAATACAGCTGTGAACTTCCCATCACAGGGTGAGCTCAAGCATGGGTTGTAAGGGTATTCAGAGGAGACTGAACCATCGCACAGAAAGCTGGGATGAATGGATGACCTTGAAGGGTCTGCCTAGCCTCAGGCTTCCCAGTCCCTGTTTAGTCACTTTCAGGAAGCATCTCCAAGTCGGAACATTCCCTTCCACAGCAGCAGCTCGTCCGATGACCATCAGCACGGTTGC
Source organism: Acinonyx jubatus (assembly GCF_027475565.1). Taxonomy (NCBI): domain Eukaryota; kingdom Metazoa; phylum Chordata; class Mammalia; order Carnivora; family Felidae; genus Acinonyx; species Acinonyx jubatus. The sequence continues at coordinate 36,184,593 of NC_069395.1, read as the reverse complement.
AAACTGTGCCTGGGCTAATGCTCCCGCAGCAGACCTGATGGCTTAATTATTACCATTTTGATTGCTGTCCTTGGTAGAGCCCCACAGGGCACTAGAATTAAGCTCACCGCGCCTGACACAGGAGTGCTGCAGGAGTGTTTACCCCCAGAGCAACCCCCGTGCTGGCAGAGGATGGTCAGCCCCACAGAGCATCTCCTTGGCAGAACTTGGAGTAGAACCCACAGGTGGTTCCAGGACTTGTTCTGCTCTGCCAGGCTGCGTGCCTTCCGGGCTTCAGGTCCTCAGGACCACAGCTGGTATGGTCATTTAGCAAGCCACGCGCAGGGCAGTGTTTGGATGAAGCATCACTTTCAGATCTCAGCTCTTGTTCTACTTCTTCAACCCACAGACCTCACAGCTTCTCATCTCCAGACGTGTTCATCCCACTAGTTGGCGGCCAGAGTTTAGCTCTCTCACATTCCTGCCTAGAAGTGTGAAACTGACTTGGTTGGAAGTAAAAACCAAATCAAATCACTAGGAAAATAAAGTTTATACCCAGACGCAAGGAGTCCTGACCAGTTCTGGCCAGGCTACCTAACTTAAATTCAAAGAACGGAAAAAACCTTAAAGTCTACCTAAGCTGACCTCCTCACTTGCCAGAGTGGGAAACAGGATAAAAAAGATGAGGTAATCCTCACACAGTTCCACAACCAGCAGCAGAGCCAAGACTAACAGTCCCCGAGACCCTACTTCATCATTCAACATCACAACACAGCCCTCCTCCCAGTCTCAACTGGCATCTTTATTTTCAGGGGATGTCCCAGACAGTACTGGCAACAGGCCTCCTGATGACAGCACATAATAACGGGCACCATGTCATACCACGTCCATCCCGGCTGTGAAAGTCATGCGAATACAAAGCCTGCAGGATGCCTCTGCAGGAGCCCTCACTCTCTCACGTTCCTTCCACCAACTGGTCCTGTCTGGACCTAACCTGCATATCAATTTGAGATTCAGAGCCTGCTGAAAGTCAACAATAAATAGTGATGCTGGGTGTTATCTATAATAACCAAATTATGGGAACAGCCCAAGTGTCCAGCATTTGATGAATAGAAAAGGAAGATGTGGTGTGTGGACCTATGCAGGCATGTACGCATACTATGGAATATTACTAAGCCATTAAAAATAATCAAGTCTTGCCTTTTGCAATGACACGGATATAGCTAGAGTGTCTTATGGTAAGTGAAATAAATCAGGGAAAATAAATACCATATGATCTCATTCATATGTGGAATTTAAAAAGCCAAACCAATAAGCAAATGGGGAGGGGGAGGGAGGGAGGCAAACCAAGAAACAGACTCTTAACCATAGAGAACAAACCAGAGAGGAGGGGGGCAGTGAAATAGGTGATGGGGATTAAGGAGGCACTTACTGTGATGAGCACTGGGGGATGTAAGGAACTGTTCAATGTCTATATTGTACACCTGAAACTACTATTACACTGCATGTTGACTAACAGGAATTTGAATAAAAGCTTTTTTAAAAAAGCGATGTTGGGGGAGCAGGAAAAGGGAAAGTGAACTTAGGCCAGAAAGACCCCATTTGGTGAAATACCAAAGTCTGACGGGAAAGTAGAAAGTGAGAACTGTAGCCCATGAGGACAAATTCTAAACAGCAAACATGGTACAAAATGGTGTCGGGTTTCACAGGACATGCTCTTCGCTCCACCAGACAAGTGTGTCTGCCATCAGATCATTTATTAGCCAGAAAATTCTGGGAAAGTAGCCCAAAAGCCAGGTCATCTGGGCATTTCAGAGTACTGGAGAAAGAAAAGGAGAGAAGGTGCCAGTTTCAGGTATAAAGGGCTCAAGAGTGAAGAGCTTTACAGGAGAAACCACATCTCCCAATACGTGGAATTTAGGTCTGTGCTCCAGCTATCTCATTTAATAGTACTTGACCATGAACAAAAAAAAAAAAAAAAATCACTGCTCCACATCACAATTGTTTTAACTGTGGCACAGAGAAAATAATACCTATGGCACAAAAAAAGGAACAAGCGTAGTGGGTACAAGTGGTTCATAATAAACCTACAAATGCTCAAGATTATTTTCTTTCCTCCTCAGACTTTATGAAGTCCCTAAAGACTCTTTTCTAAACTGCATCAATGCTCTCTGCATTCATTCATCCAGCAAACATTTATCAAGCACCTCCTAGATGTCAGACACTGTAAGAGATGTCTAGGATGCAACAGCTAAGTCCCCACCCTTGTGTATATTCCAGAAACAACTCCTGTATCTGATGGGTGATTTGAAAACGCTTTTTCTCAGTCTGTGGCTTGTCTTCTTATTTTCTTAAAAGTATCTTTTGAAGCACAAAAGTTTTGAATTTTTAAAGATCCACACTGTCATTTTTTTTTTGTATCATGGACCATGTATTTGGTATCATTACGTAAGACAGCTTTGCCTAATCCATGGTCCTGAAGATTTTTCTCCTGTGTTTTCTCCTAAAAGTTTTAAGCGAAGCTCTTGCATTTCAGCCTTTATTCTATTTTAAGTTAATTTTTGTGCCCACCATGAGGTAAGAGTCTAAGTTTATCTAGCTTTCCGTGTCTTCATGTAAAAATGTCTCCTGGACATCCCTGTCAACATGGAGGTCACTGGCAGCTTTGACAATTGTGTAGTCTCATTGAGTGGTGGAAATGGAAGCCAGACCAGAGCCAAGAGCAGAGTGAATAAAAGGACAGGAAGCAGAGACAGTGGCATATAAATAACTCATGCAATGACTTTGGTTCTGAAGAGGAGGGGGAAGGGTAATAGCCGCAAAGGGATAAGACAAACGAGGTTGTGTTTTGTTTATCTGGAGAGAAATCTTCCACTGGGATAGGTGATGGGTGCAGATGGCAGAAGACTTCATGGAGGCAAGAATTTTAACAGAATAGGAAGCAGAGCTATCGTGAGAGAAAAATGGATAATGCTTAGACTCCTCCCACTGGAAGCCAACTGGCAGTGACTCCCACAGAACATCACTCAGGTTGGAACATAAAGTGTTACTGAGATGCAGGGGAACTGATTCCAGAGCCGCAGGAGATGGTAACAGATGTGCTCTTCTTTCTTCCGGATGGCACTTGCAACAGTGATGCCCCTAAGGGGCAACCGGAACAGCAACACAGAAGGAGAAAACTCCGTATCTCTGATGGCACTACTGATAGGGTCCTGCTGATCCTGCCCCGCCCCCTGCTGCCTCTGACAACACAGCTACTCAGTTATCTCCAAATAGAGAGTAATAACTGACTTGTGCCTTTCATTCCCCCCTCAGGAAAGACTGTATAGAGACATGGGCCTCAGCTCCAAATTATAAAGTAAACTGGGCCCAAGATACCCAATGCTTCAGGAACCACAACCAAGTAGGTCAGGCATCAAAAAGTTGGGGCTTAGGAACTGGGCAATTAAACAAGTCAACGCTTACCCAAAATAATGCCACCAGGTCTCAAAAATGTAACACAAAGCAAATGCTTACACAATCTTAAAGGTTGATAATTTCTTCTCTGACAGAATGTGGCCCAAGGTTGGAAACAGATCTGTTTCCAGTCAGTCATGTTATTAAAATTTCATTCCAATGCTCAGCTTTGCTCTTGTGAGTACACGTTACAATGAAGATCCTTCATGATACAAAGTTTGATGAAGCTGCCCACTACAGCTGGGAAAACTGCCATCACATGATCATATCAAGGACCTAGTTTTGCCTCTTGGAAGAGTCGAACATTTGGTTCTTCCACTGTCACTAATCCAAGGCCAACTAGTTTGAAAAGACAGAAACAAGATTCAAGTGTGTTTTTAACAGGGGTGAGGTACACAGGTTTTTCCTCCTTTTTTACAGGGAAACAAAAAATTCTTTACTGTAATGGAATTCAAAAATAATGATCATTATATCTAAAAGTGATACTTAACAGGGCGCCTGGGTGGCTCAGTCGGTTGGGTGTCTGACTTTGGCTCAGGTCACGATCTTGCGGTTCGTGAGTTTGAGCCCCGCGTTGGGCTCTGTGCTGACAGCTCAGAGCCTGGAGCCTGCTTCCGATTCTGTGTCTCCCTCTGTCTCCCTCTCTCTCTGCCCCTCTCCTGCTCGTGCTATGTCTCTCTCTCTCTCAAAAATAAACATTAAAATAAAAATTTTTAACCGATACTTAATAATACATTTTAAAATAAATTCAGTATTAGCATCATTCTCACTAAATTATAGCCTTTCCCTCCTCAGTTTAATTTTCACACCCATCATATACCGGAGCCTTGATAAGAATGCCCTTTTGTATTTACCTTCTACTTGACTGTCTAGGATATAATCAGATTCCAGAGTTTAAAACACCACGTCTCCAAACGTCTGCAGCCTCTCCTACACTAATTGCTAGCAAAACTTCTTAGTCTCTCCTTGGGCATCTCTTTCACCTAAATGACACTAGCTAATCAAAATGAATATGACTATCTTTCCTTCAAGCTCTCTTTACTGAAATCCAGAAGAACAAAATAAAGGAGGTCATAGAGCAACAATCTGTCAATGGGAGAATAACCCTTATCACAATGCAGGAGCACAATGCAGGAGCAGAGACCACAGGGACACAGATGGGGATGGAGTTCTGTGGGGCTGTGTCACCATACAAGGCTCAAGGCTTGAAGCAGCAGGACACAAATGCTCTCACCAGGACTGAACAGGATATAATGCATAAGTCTGATCAGCACAGCAGAGCCAGCAAAGTCAAGTCAAGAGACTGCAAGGCAGAGAGCTTACACACACACAAAAACTCGTGGCTTCTCATAAACCACCACGGAAACACTTGCTTTTGTTGTTCATAGTTATAATACAAAAGCCAGATCAAGAGGCCAACCCTGGAGCAACCTCACCAGAGGATCCTTGTTCAGACAGCATTCTGGACAGGGAAGAAGACATATTTTCTGCAGCGGACTGACAGTGCAGCTTGGTCTATCGGGAATCTAGCCTGCAGGGATGTGTACAGGTTGGGACCTAAAGGGATCTTCAAAGTTCTGAAGTTCAGTAGTCCTTAAACCGCTCACTCGGGCTCTTGTCAGTGGTTAGCACCTGTGTCATAAAAATTAAACCCCTCTCCCTTTGGATGTTACCAAAAATGAGACGGCCTTCAAAGGCAAAAGAGATCTTATTTCAAAAACACAGGAATTACATCGTAAATAATCTCCGACATTTTAAAGTTGACAAATTTTAAGAAAAATCAAAATAAATTAACTTTAATAGGAACACTGATGCTACTACAAGTACTACACCTCGTTCTTCTGAACATAAACCTGTTCAAGAGAATAAAGAATTTAATTTCCTCCTCTCCTCAACAAATATGTATCATATTTACCATGGGCCACATTCTGTCAGGTGCTGCCTACAGTTTCTGCTTTGCATGAGCTTCCAGCTTAGGGAGACAACTGATACATAAATTTAAAAACCACAGTAAGCTCAGCATGCTATGAGAGCATCTCTTGGAGAATAAAAGGGCCTCTATCCCCGGGAGCCTGCTGAGTGACAGTCCTCCCTTTATCCCCTGTGACCGGCAGATGAGGAAGAGCCCTCCGTCACCAAGGTCTTCACTAGTCAGAAAAGACCTAAGGCTGCAGGGCTGACAAGTATGAGCTTTCTGAGGCACAAACAATAAACACCAAGCCACGAGGCTTCCAATAGATTGGTAGCATCCACTTCATCCCCAAGAAACGACTCCATTTTGAAACTCCCACAGTTTGAAGTTAAAAGCCAATGGCCATATGTTTCTACTTAGTGTTGTGCTTTCTACTGGTCTCTTAACTATTTAACTAGAACCTTCTAGCCTGCTTAGAGCCTGTTAGTACCTCAAAGATGGTTTGTTCTTTCTCAGTCACTTATGCTTCTAAACAAAACAAAACGAAACAAAACAAAACCAAAAAATACCAGCGAGGAGAGCTAAAACATTTCTTTTTCAGGGCAGGGTAGATCAAATTACATAAAAAGTCACGTTGGTAATTATTCTGTAAGATTCCTTTAAGTCGGGTACGCCTTTATTTATGTAATAACCCCCCTTCACAAAACATTAAGGTTTCAGTATAGCCATTTACCTACAGGTAGAATTTTCCACAAGCTCATTACCTAGACCACAGTCACAGAGCAATAAACAAGCAGGAAAAAAAAGGCAGCAAGTATAACTACTACCAGAAGCCTATGTACTATATACTACGAGACTCTTGAGTCAAGCCACACAGCTGTGCATAATACATGGTCACAGATCTGAAGTGGGAACTTACAAACAGTAGATGGACTTGTCCAATGACCAGACAAGGTCAAAGATACAGAACCACAGAAACCAGACAGGCAAACTATGAAAGGACACTAGAGCAGGATCATTTTATTTAGGGATAAGCAGTCCCCGGCAGCACATTTAGACTTCCGTGGTACTGTTTCATTGTAAAACTCACTGGTGTTAATATTCATGGTCTGAGAGTCAGTGGTAATTAACTGTGGGAGTAGAAGAGTATCAATAACAAAGATGCTGAAACAGGCTTCTGCCAGCTAATGGACACCTCTGCCCCATGGTGTCCAAGATTAGACACTGTAGAGCAGTGTTTCTTAAACATTTTTCCTACATGACCCACATTAAAAAATGTAGCTCCTATCTCAAGCCAGCATTCACAAATATAGAGAGACTGTGGTAGCCAGGCTCCAAGATGGCCCTCAGTGGTCCTCACCTCCTGGCATTCACACCTAGGTGCGGTCCCCATCATGCCAAGATTGGTCTGTGTGAAATCTGGCAGAGGTGATGACCTGTCATTGTTGAGAACAGGTCATAAAAGAGACTGTGACTTCCGTGTTGGGGATGCTGTCTTGTTCCCTTTCTCTGATGATGTGCTCTGGTGAAAGCCCACAATGATGTCATGAGCAACACTAAGAAAGACCCATGAGGCCAGGAGCTGAGCCTCCTGCCAACAGCCACAGGAGTGACTTGGAAGCGGGTCCCAGTGACTGTAGCCCTGGTGGCCAGCTTGTCTTCAACCTGAGTCAAACCGACCAGCTCGGCAGCCCCTGACCCCCAGAAATAATAGATGCTTGTTGTTTTAAACTGCTCAGTTTGGGAGATAATTGTTACACAGAAATAGATAACTTCTACTGGTGTATAACTGAAACAAAAAGTTTCAAGAAGCCTTACTTACTTTTACTCTGAGCAATTCAGTGATATTTTCTATTCTGCTCCATTTTTCATAAAGTTGTTTGCAACTCACTAAAATGAGTATGTTCTACCAATAGGTAGAACCTAAGTGACTCAGTAGACATTAACAATATACCAAATAGCTTGAGTCTCATGTATGTATTGATGTGTGTGTATATATATACACACACACGTATGTATACACATACACACTTGTGAATATGCATATAGACAGATAGATACAGAGGGAGTATATACTAACAAACCATATCCATATCTATTATTTCCACTGATTCTCACAATAACTCAGAGTAAGGCAAGGATTAGGATCCTACTTTCCAGATGAGTAAAATATGATGCTCAAAAAAGTCTGTCTAACTTGCCTGAAGTTGAAGAACTAAGAATAGCAGAACTGAGCCCAGCACCCAGGCCTTCTAACTCCTGGTACTTCCCCAGATGCAATCCATTATATAAATTTCTCCTTATATACCTATATAAGGATATATGCATATTAAACATTTAGTAGACATTTAGTAATAGGTAACATTTTAAGTTTGTAATCTATTATGTAACTATCCTCCTGGATTTTCATTTAGTCACCCAGGACATCACAGTCTCCTACTTTTCCTCAGACCTCACTGGCTGCTCCTTCTCAGATGCCTTTGCTGATTCCAAACTGTCACTGCCAGAGAGTCAGGGCTCCTTAGTCCTGGATCCTCTTCTCTATATGCTCATTCCTGTGGTCTCACCACCAAGTCTCTCTATCTATAGGCTTAAAACTCCAAGTTAGTATTTCCAATTTGGACCTCTCTCCTGTACTCCAGACCCATGTATCTCCTTGCCTTTTTAAATATCTCCCCTTGGATGTCTAAGAGAAATTTCAAACTCGGCACATCCAAAATTTAAGTCCTGATGGCCCCTTGCATCTACCCTCCCATAGCCTTCCCTTTCCGTCGAAGGCAACTCTGTGCTTCCAGCTGCTCAGGCCAAACACACTGCAGTCATCGTAGACAGTGAGCTCCAGAATCAACACAATTGTGAGATGAAAGAAACAAACAAACAAACCAAATCTAGCATGTGTCTGCTTTAGCAGAGGGACAAAAGAATTAATAATGTATCTTTGTGCTCACTAAACCACACCAGAGGGTCATTCTCAACTTCAAGTGCCTGCTGTAAAGAGAGACTGACAAAAAGGAGCAAGCTTAGAGGCTACAAACCAGTATGAGGAGGGAATAATACTGGGAACTAGATAAATTTAATATGGACAAGTAACGGATCAGAAAACAGGATGGAGTGATTGTATGCCCAGGTAGATTTAGCACAATTGTGATTATGACCAAATGGACTGCCTTGGGAGGTTTCCTGTCATTAGATCACACTGCCTTGTCTCAGTGACGTTCATCCATCTATCCATCTATTCATCAGCACACAGTAAATAGACAATGAGTATGCAACAATGACCAAGATATAATCCGTTTCTCACAGGGGTAAGGAGAATAAAGAAAGACCTAATGTACTTCCTTCTATTCTAGAAGGAAGAACAGGAGTTCTGGGAGCTTGCACAATACAGAGTGATATCTGGGTAGGCTGCTCAGAATAAAGGAGCCCGACCTGAACTTTGATGTCTGAGGAAGACATCAGAGGATGTACTAAGTGAATGTAAAGGATACAGATAGATAGGAGACGGGGAGGGAGAGAAGGAGAGAGATGACATTCCAGGCAAAGGAAACGATTTATAAGAAATAGAGACAAAAGGAGTGGTGCTTGGGTGGCTCAGTCGGTTAAGTGTCCAACTTCAGCTCAGGTCACGATCTCGCAGTCCGTGAGTCCAAGCCCTGCTCCGGGCTCTGTGCCCACAGCTCAGAGCCTGGAGCCTGCTTCGGATTCTGTGTCTCCCTCTCTCTCTGCCCCTCCCCCACTCATGCTCTCTCAAAAATGAATAAATGTTAAGAAAGAAAGAAAGAAAGAAAGAAAGAAAGAAAGAAAGAAAGAAAGAAAGAAAGAAAGAAAGACAAAAGGAGAGGATATATCCCATTAAGAGAAAGGAGGTGAGGAAGGTATCCTCAAATACTTTGGTATGACATAGGGCAAGGGTTTAGAGGCAGAAGCAAATGGAGAGCAGAAAATAAATAATCATGCTAGTAGTGAATGTTTAGTATCAGAACTCATTTAATCCTCACAACAGCCCCGTCAGGATGGTACTATCATCATCTTCTTCTCCATTTTGCAGTTGAGACAGCGGAAGCCCTAAGATGTAAATAACTTGCCTAAGCGTTCTCAGCTGGGAAGTAGCCGAGGCAACATCCTAAACCAGGAGGCGAGGCTCAGAGCCCACAGCGGTAAGCACTACCTCCTTGCTGCCTCTCTGAACACGCTTGTCTATCACGGGAATTCATAGTTTATCCTCAGGGCACCAGAGAGCCATTAAACAGTTTTAAGCAAAGGAATGACTGGATGGAGATTTGCCTTCCAGAAAGATGCCACTCTTGCCTGAGGTAAGGAAGAAGAAAAGAGTAGGGTGGGGAGGCCAGTTCTAGAGGATGGTGGTGGTCCTGGTGAGATTGACCTGAACCAGGCTTGAGCCAGCACAGACTAAAGTCAAGAGGACTCAGCACATAAAGAAATCACTGCTCCTTCCCATTTCCTCCCACTTTCAATCAAGGACTATATTTAACCCCATAAAAATGGTGTCTTTTTGGGCGCCTGAATGGCTCAACTGGTTAAGCATCTGACTCTTGACTTCAGCTCAGGTCATGATCTCATGATTCGTGAGATCGAGCCCCGTGTCGGGCTCTACACTGATAGTGTCAAGCTTGGGATTCTCTCTCTCTGCCCCTCCCGTGCTTGCATGTGTGCTCTCTCTCTCTCTCTCTCAAAATAAATAAAAGTTTTGTTTTGTTTTGTTTTAATGGTGCCTTTGGGCAGGTTTTATGAGATGACTGCATAATGAAGAAGCTTAAACACATGTCTGTTTTCAATTTTTTCTATATGGAGCACTACTTTTTTTTTTCTTTTGGGCCTGGTGCTCTTTACAATGTGTTATTTTTGCCTTTTGGTGTGAAAAAATTAGTTTTGTAATTTCTTATTTTAAGTATTTTTCTAGGTTGAAAGTAAAATTCTCTATGATGGAATATTTTTATTAGATGAATTTGCCATAATCTTTCCCTATTACTGAGTTTACCCCTGACAAAAATTAAGACACTCAGGTTAAATGCCATAGACCTCAATTTAAATTTCTAGTGTAATGCCACCATCAGGTCAGTGAGTCCTTGTTTCATTCCCTTTGTGAGAACATTAGTTTTGAGTAAGAGTCTCATTAAGGATTTTTGCCCGAGGACATGAAGGGATGTCAAACTTGGGAAATTTTCTGAGGTATTTGATTTGGTCATGATACCACCTCTTGGGTGAATATGAAAATTCTTAAGTTTGATATTTGACTATCAGTTTTCACATTCACAGGGCCCTCCCCTAGAGAATTCTCCCGAGAACGAAGTCTGTGAAAGAGTGTTTCAACTCCAAATGGAGATGTCCAAGGACATCGGCAGAGACATGTTTTTACTCATTTAAACTTGTGATCGTTAATATCTGGCAGAGTGCCTGCTGGTGGCTGAAATTTCTGTGAGATGCCCAGAGGTGCCTTTTCTTTCTTTCAAATGTGTTAAGGGCCAGAGTGCTCCCTGGTTTTAACAAGTCTCTCCTTCTCCCCTCTCCTAAACCATTACTAGTTCCACCACTCTATTCAGGCCCAATATAACTTGAAGACCTCCTGTGGCCTATGTGCCTGGAGTCCAGACCCCCTCATCAGACATCAGGGAGCAAAGCTCAGATGCCAAACCTGGGCTGATTCCGGGGCCAAGTATTGGGTACCAGATCTCAAAACAGTGCATTTCAAATACATAGTGGACTTTTGTAGATTACTGTTTTTCCTAAAATGGACTCATAATGTTCTTTGCATCCTTCTATATCTCAGTCGTTAGTAGAGGTTCTATGTTAGGACAAAAATCTTTAAGGACTATGCCCCCTATAGATAAGACCACTTAGCTAATTGGAAGTAACAGTGAGTGAGGTAACACTCTTCTCTCAAGAGTGGCATCATAAACTCCTGGGGATAAAGACTTGGAAGTGACATGGGAGGAGCATCCATAACTTTCTGCTCAGCCCCTCTTTAAGGACACGCATTCAAGATGTGTGCTATGCTTCACATGGTTATGGGCAGTTTTCCTGGATTTATAGATAAGCAGCATGTAGGTAGCCTGACCTACAATCTCAGCTTTATAAGCTCCGTGTAAGAAATGGGAACACAGGACTTGATAGTTGCCAAGACTACACTGAATGTCAGTTGCTATGCAGTAGAAAAAGAACATTACAGAAAGAGGCCCTGGTCAAGAGAAACTGAGAAAACACTTGGGGGAGGCTAAAAGACAAAATAATGACGTGGGGCTGTTTAAAAACACTGTGAGTCACAGGGCACAAAATAAGATCTTCCAATTAGAACTGCTTCTCTCTCAGGGGGGCTTTAATCGGTGTTTCCTCAACATTTATGTATTTAATTACATAGAGCAATTATGTAGTTAAACCGACAGGCCCTCAGAGTGACTTTTCAGTCATTCTTCCTAAAGAATCCCAGTTTAGCCCTGCCCGGGGGTTTATTTTCTTCTCCTCTTTCAATCCCTGCCCTCTGCTTGGCTAATCTCCCTGCTTCCCACTCAGCTCCTCAAAGCCAGCAGAAAACTATTCACCAACAATAACACAACCTTTTGCAAAACCATCACATTTTAAATAACCTACACAGCATTCAAGTCCAGTTGAAGCAAAAGTAAATAATATTAAAATAATGACTTCTTTTATTGAAGAGATTGAATCTTAAAAGAATAAGCACTCGTGGAAAACCCATTACTTAGGATTTTCCAGCTGACAAAATTTATCATAAACCATTCAGGAAAGCATTGCTTCTGTTGTCCACTTTGGGTATGGAAATTTCCTTTTTCTCTTATGCCGAAGTTGATAATGGAATTCCTCAAAGACCCCATTTTGGCTTATTTGCTATCTGTGAATGTTTTATACCTTTCTCATTTCATTCATTCATTGAACAATTAATAACTGAACATCCACCATGTCCCACACATTGTTTTGGTTCTCAGAATACACCAGTGAATAAAACAGACAAACATGGAGCTTCCATCCCAACACGGAAAGAGAGAAACAATAAAAAAATATACACGTATCGGTAAGTAGACCATACAGTATGTTAGGGGATGATAAGTACTAGAGGAAGAAGGAAAAGTAGAGCAGGATAAGGGAGATGAATGGGATGTGGGCTACCATTTTAAACAGGATAGTTAGAGTAAGCCTCATTTTCAAGATGACAACTTGAAAGAGAAGAATTTGTGACAGAGAGGGCATTCACCCAGAAGAAAGAAAGGAAGAGCCAGATGACCTTCACAGGTGTCCCTTCTGTATCATGGACTACAATGTACCTCTGTCGGGTTCTCCAGCAACCCTGGACCTCTTTTCCAGGCCATTCGCTATCCACTCACCATCTATCGCTCACGTTAGCACAATGAGACACAAGTCCTTCCTGTCAAAATGAATGTGGAAGAGGACAGTGCTCTGGGGCGACCACCATGAACCTCCCTTCTAACACTCCTGATCCTTGCTTTTCAACTGGATACCCCAGGAAAGAACTAAAATAGATGCCATGTGGCTCTCCAGGAAACCATGCTTATCCTCTTCCATTGCTAAAAATCCCTCTTTGTTATTTTCATTATTTTTTAAGTATTAACCAATTCTGGGCATGGCTTCCCTTACCACATCCTCAAAGTTATGTAATTCCCTTTTTCTCTCCCTTGGTCCTGAGCCCCTCTATCTACCCACAAACCTTCTGCTTTGCCATCTGAGCTAACCCTCGAGCCATTCCCCAGCTATACAGATGTACAGCATGGCAGGCTCATTCCCTTCCATCCTCTCTCACCCCCCTGTTCCCTCTGCACCAAGATAGGCACTTCCTGGGAGTGAAATGTGAAAAGCTACACCACAGGTATGAAGAATAGCCAGTGAAAACAACTCAAAATAACGATATGGCTTTAGGTGAACAGAGACTGGGGACTTCATTATTCCTCTTTTTCACATTCTCCAGAGGCAGACTTTTCCCTCCTTGCGGAATAAACCTGAAGAGGCTTTTAAACTATAGTATAATCAGCAAATCAAGCTCTTCCTTTAGGCTAGCAGCCTGTGCAGGATTTAACGACATGGGGGAGAGAGAACACTTGTCTGCCTGTGGCCAAAGCCAGCAGGAAGACAACCAAGAGGCTTGACCTTAGACAGTGATTCCTAAGCTGAATGCCCTTGACTTTTCACTTTGTAGAAGTTCCTAACTTTCTAAGTACACAAACTACAGACAAAGTACTATAAGAAATGAATCATAAATACTGGGGGCAAATTCTCTATAACTAATAACCTCAGTAGTTGGTGTGATTTTGTAGGAAACACTGTTCGTGCCCCATCATGAAGGTCTGGGTATGGACCCTGACTGTCCACTAAACAGACACACCCCCGGTCTTCCCATTGTCTAGCAGATAAGAACACAGGGCCACAAATGGTTAGAGTACTTAGAAAAGCATCCAGTATCTTGATAAAAGCTCTAATAATTAACGATGTCACTAGCACTTTCAACATCTGCAGAATAATCCTTCAAAAATAGTGAAGAAGAAATGAAAAACTGAGTGGAGTGGCTTCATTATGGGTAAGCATTAACTTAATGTAGTTCTAGGAAGAACTTAGAAATATGGTCTTTGACAGGCTATTATAGAAATTCATTTCCCCTATTGTGAGAATACTTTGTGTCTACACATCTCTATGTTATAGCTAGCAAATGTATTAACATCCTGATTATATTTCTATCATTAGGGATAATTTGCGGTGATAAAAAATCATTAAAGAAGATAACCCATGCAAAGTGCCTATTTTGCTTGATGCAAAAGTAGAATAAGTAGGGTTGATGGGCAAGGACAAATATGTGAGAACATTAATTCCTACCTCAATTTTCAGAACGAGAGAATTTTGAAGCTGAAGAGGATCTTAAAAGATCCGAATTCTATTCCCTCATTTAGCATTATCAAATGTCCTCTAGAGACACAAGAGGACACAGGGCATGGTCTGAGATCCCCCGGTCCAAGTGGCCCTGGAACCCAAAGCATTGCTGGTGGAGGAGGTCCACATGTCAGTTCTGCTGGGAGCACCCAAGGGCAAAATGAAATGGGCCTTGTTCTTAAGCATCTGTAATGGCAAGGATGAGGCCAAACTGGTGAACAAGTCTTCGGAGCCTGATACTGAGCCCACAGAGAGAAGGACTGCCTTGGAGTGGTCGGATTCCGAGACTCTGTGTCCCATGTCCTAGCACAGGTATGTTCTCCATTCTCACTCCCATTAGGTCTTGGGCCCACTCTTGCATGGCATGGGAGGTTTGGCTTCGTTGTTCTTTCTCCTTCCTCATCCACATCCTCATATACTCTCTTCTCCTTCCCCTGGTAGGCACTTGACATAAGGCAATATATTGAGGTTCAAGCTTACGCTCAATGAGGAGCAAAGAAACTCCAAAAACCTATTAGTGGTACTTTTCACATGGCCAGCTATGACCCTGAACTTACCTATAGACACTTCAGGGGTCACGGAGGAGAGAAGAGTCATTGGCAGTGCAGGATCTACACAGATGAGGTATCCTTCCCAAATACGATTTGAGTGTGTCCAAGTCAGGTTAATGGGACTTCCCTTGGCTAAGACTAGAGCAACTTGAGTACTAAAAACTTAAAAGTACAATGATGAATTGTAAACTTCTGAAAGATAGGAAGTGGTAAAACCATAAGGATAATAAACAGATGTTTCTTAATGGGGGCAAGGCTCTTATTTATAGTAGAATGCTAAGTGCCAAAGCTGGAAAATCATTTGCAACCATCAGCAAAGACTGGCTCAGGGCAGGATCATCCAAAAAATGCTAAATCAAGGGGGGAACGTTGAAAAAGAGCAGGGTATTTGCTTGGTTTTAGAGTACTTCCCACAGAATCCTTATTAGTTGCAAGAAAAAAAAAGGTAACTATACAGTAGATGAATCAGCAACATGCTTTCAAGATGATGAAAATTAGCGTCACTAACAAGAATAGTTGGACATGGTGTGCTTCCAAACATGATGTCCTAAAACGGACACAGTATTTCTTACATAGTATTCCTACTTGAAATGCATAATCTAAATCTAATCACAAGGAAACATCAAAGTAAAAATGCAGAATGTTCTATTAACTAAGGAAGAACTAACTATACTCTTCAGGGTCATAAAATACACAGAAAGGCTGTGGGAATGTTCCAGATTAAAGGAGACCCAGAGCAGTCCAGCACTTTTCCATTCTCTCTTTTGAGAGAAATAGGGCCTGGGTTAATAATAGGGTTTATCATCCCTCAAATGAATAATGTACAGGCAGAAAATCAGAATTTTAAAAGTCACAGACCTCTTACATAACCTAGTTCATGCTGAGTCTTGCAAACATAAGTAAAAATTAGCCCTCTCCTCAAAGATGAGCCTGCCATTCAGCCACAATCCCATTTTGCTACTGGGCTTTGCTTAATTAATATTTTTCTAAATTGTGAATTCACAGCATTCTGAACACAGCTTTTGCTCTGTGGAAAAATGGATTTATCCTTTTACTATAGAAATCGATTTATATTATAGAAATTGATTCATACTTACATTATCCTACTTTGGTAACTATGTCTTTAATCCCCTTTCTAACTGAACTTTCACAATGCAGTACATTTGGAGATGTATAGTAAATATGATAAAAAATAACTTCCTTCAGGACGCTGGCCATAGCTGACTTAAGTTAATTTAGAAAGGAAAAATACATCCAGTAATATCACTTCTTCCACTTTGTATTATGGACATTATCTAGACCACGGTGCTAACCGCAATCAGAAGCAGATCTATTGTTCACACCACTTCCCCTTGCCCCACAAATGCACAGACACACACCTAGCTTGAAGCTGGAAGGAACCATTAGAAATCAAATAGACGTATCCCCTGCCTTAAGATAACAAGGTACAAGGAGCCCTGATGAGGCCATCACAGCCAAGTGGTCCAACAATTGACTGAAATTCATGCAGGTAGGCGACAATAATAGGGATTAGGATCCTCCAGTGGTTCAGACCAGCATTCCCTCTAGTCTTCTAAACAAATGTGGAACATCACTAAATTACTGCACTTTATGGTCTAGCTCCCCAGCTCATCTTGAGAATCACTAATATGGTTTGATTCATTACATTTAATTTCCCACCATTTGAAGAGTCCCAAATGCTCTCTTCATTGCAGTAGAAATAACGTTTGTGGATGTTGTGCCAAAATAACAGTAGAAAGATTCGCAGTGATAAAGGGCCACCCAAACAGAAGATGGAGCTTTATTGTGCATTAGTTCAATTTACTGGTGGTAAATCTATAAGAGGTACCTTCATGCGAGAGAGTACGCATAAAAAAAATATAACCCTCTCCATGGCCCCAGGATCTCCAACCACAAAAGAAGCTACATTACACAGCACGGTACCTCTGGAAAATAACCTCTGGCTTTGAATCCAAGATAGAAGCTGAGATCTTGGGTGCATGAGGAAATGAGAAGAGAATGATGGGGAAAAGCTACTGTCATGAGCATATTACACCTTTTAAGCAGTGAGAAATTCATTTAATAAATCGATTGAAGCCTGAAATCTAATTAAATCTAAAAGAGGTAGCAACCTGAAATGCAAATAAGTTCACGCTTAAATTGTATACAAGGAAGCTCTGCTGTGCATGCCTTTAATAATGCATTACCTAAAGTGTTTTCTGTATTCATTAAAGCAGTGCAGCGACGTGCCATGAATTATTTCTATGCTCTACCTCGGATACAAATATCTTCATGCTGGCAATCTGTTCAGCCACTTTCCCCTTCCCAGTCAAGGTGAATGAAATGTGGTTCTCAAGGGCTGTGAGAGTGGTTGTAAAAAGCAAAGTCAAAACTTAGTAAGGCAATATGCATACCTTCTATTCAGAAAAACAACGAAGTATTTTTCTAATTACCAGCACGATATATTTAAGATAATTTGAACGTGCAAGACTAATACTACAGAATGGCAAATTGCTTTATAGAAACCAGCACTCCAATTAGTTTGATTTCAAGCTGGAGCACATCTTCAGATAGGCACCAGTACCACTGCGTGCTTCAGTCTGGAGGTTCAGCTCTCTTTGAGAAGCAGCAAAGTAGCAAATTCCAGAAGCTGTGCTCCATTTGTGAAGTGGGAGTGTTTCAGGGGCAAGGGAGGTTCCAGAAAGTTCGTTATAAGTTGTCAGCAAATGACTGCATTGAGGCTTAGCTCTGGATGACTGCAATACCCCTTTAACTGACTTCCTGCTTCTATCCTTGACCCTAAAGACTACCCTCATAACATAGCACAGTGTCATTTTTCAACTCAAAGCCCTGTCATGTCTCCCCATCTTGGTGGTTAATTTTTTTAAGTTTCTATTTAAATTCCAGTTAGTTAACATACAGTGTTATATTAGTTTCAGATGCATAATACAGTGACTCAACACTTCACACATCACCCAGTGCTCATCACAAGTGTACTCCTCATACCTCATCACCTAGTTCACCCATTCCCCCGCCCACCTCTCTTCTGGTAACCATCGATTGGTTCTCTATAGATAAGGGTCTGTTTCTTGGTTTGCCCGTTTGCTCATTTGTTTTGTTCCTTAAATTCCACATGAGTGAAATCATATGGTGTTTGTCTTCCTCTGACTTATTTCACTTAGCGTGATAACTCTCTAGCTCCATCCATGCCATCGTAAATGGCAAAATCTCATTCTTTTTATGGCTGAGTAATATTCCATTGTGTGTGTTTCTTTATACACCACATTTTCTTTATCCATTCATCAACCAATGGGCACTTGGGCTGTTTCCATAATTTGGCTATTATAGATAATGCAGCTATAAACACTGGGATGCACGTACACTCTGAATTAGTATTTTCATATTCTCTGGATAAATACCTGGTAGTACAATTGCTGGATCACAAGGTAGTCCTATTTTTAACTTTTTCAGGAACTACCATACTGTTTTCCAGAGTGGCTGCACCAGTTTACATTCCTACCAACAGTGCAAGAAGTTTCCCTTTCTCCACATCCTGACCAATATTGCCGTTTATGTTGTTGATTTTTTTTTAAGTTTGTATATTTTTGAGAAAGAGAGAGAGAGTGTGTGTGTGTGCACATGTGGGGGAGGGAGGGAGGGAGGGAGGGAGGGAGGGAGGGAGAGAGACAGAGAGAGAGAGAGAGAGAGAGAGAGAGAGAGAATCCCAAGCAGGCTCCACACTGTCAGTGTAGAGCCCAATGCAGGGCTCAAACCCATGAATTGCAAAATCAAGACCTGATTCCAAGTCAAGAGCCACACATTTAACTGACTGACCCACCCCGGTGTCCCATTTTCTGTTGTTGATTTTAGCCATTGATAGCTCATTATACTTTTGATTTGCATTCCCCTCATGGTAAGTGATGATGAGCATCTTTTCATGTGTCTGTTGGCCATCTGGATGTTTTCTTTAGAGAAATGTCTGTTCATGTCTTCTGCTTATTTTTTTAATTGGATTGTTTGTTTTTTGGGTGCTGAATTTTATAAGTTCTTTCTATATTTTGGATACTAACCCTTTATTGGATATATCATTTGCAAATATCTTCTCCCATTCTGTAGGTTGCCTTAGTTTTGTTGATGGTTTCTTTCACTGTATGGAAGTTTTTTATTTTGTGTCCCTTGCCTCAGGGGACCTACCTAGAAAAAAAAGAAGTTGCTATGGTTGATGTCAAAGAAGTTACTGCTTGTATTCTAGGATTTTTATGGTTTCATGTCTCACATTTTAGGTGTTTCATCAATTTTGAATTTTTGTGTATGATGTAAGAAAGCAGTCCAGTTTTCCCAACACCATTTGTTGAAGAGACATTTTTTTCCATTGGACATCCTTTCCTTCTTTGTTGAAGATTAATTGACCATATAATCGTGGGTTGATTTCTGGGTTTTCTATTCTGTTCCACTGATGTGTCTATTTTTGTGCCAGTACCATATTGTCTTGATTACTACAGCTTTATAACTTGAGGTCTGGAATTGTGATGCCTCCAGCTTTGCTTTTCTATTTCAAGACTGCTTTGACTATTCAGGATCTCTTATGTTTCCATAAAAATTTTAGGATTGTTGGTTCTAACACTCTGAAAAATGCTAGTGGTATTTTGATAGAGATTGCATTGAATGTGTAGATGGCTTTGGGTAGGACAGACATTTTAACAATATGTGTTCTTCCAATCCATGAGCATGGAATATCTTTCCATTTCTTTGGGCTGTCTTCAATTTCTTTCATCAGTGTTTTATAGTTTTCAGAGAATAGACCTTTCACTTCTTTAGTTAGGTTTATTCCTAGGTATCTTATTATTTTGGTGCAATTAAAAATGGGATTGTTTTCTTAATTTCTCTTTCTGCTGCTTCATTATTGGTATACAGAAATGTAACAGCTTTATGTACGTTGATTTTGTATCCTGGGACTTCACTGAATTTGTTTATCAGTTCTAGCCATTTTTTGGTAGAGTCTTTCAGGGTTTCTACATAGAACATCATGTTATCTGCAAATAGTCAAAATTTTTCCTTCCTACTTGCTAGTTTAGATGCCTTTAATTTCTTTTTGTTGTCTGATTGGTGTGGCTAGGGCTTCTAGTACCATGTTGAATAAAATTGGTGAGAGTGGAATATCCTCATCTTATTCATGACCACAGGAAGAAAGCTCTCAATTTTTCCCCATTTAGAATTAAATTAGTGGTGGGTTTTTCATATATGGCCTTTACGACGTTGAGGTATATTCTCTCTAAACATAACCGTGTTGGGCGCTTTTTATCATGAATGGATGTTGTACTTTGTCAATGCTTTTTCTGCATCTACTGAAAGGATCATATGGTTCTTATCCTTTCTTTTATTAATGTGATGTATCATGTTGATTGATTTGTGAATATTAAATATAGTGGTTAATTTTGTGTGTCAATTTGACTGGCTTTAGGAGATGCCCAGAAAGCTAGAAAAACATTATTTCTGGGTGTGCCTGTAAAGGTGCTTCCGGAAGAGATCAGCATTTAAATTGCTAAAGTGAGTTAAGAAGATGGCCCTCACCAACGTGAGGTAGGCACCATCCAGTCCACTGATGGCCTGATTAGAACAAAAAGGCAGAGGAAGGGCACCTCTGCTCTGCTTGAACTGGTACACCCATCTTCTCTTGCCCTCAGACAACAGTCTCTCAATTCTTGGGCCTTTGGACTGGGACTTACACCATCAGCTTCCTAGTTCTCAGGCCTTCTGACTCAGACTGAATTACACCACTGGGTCAGTTGGCTAACTATATTTCCTGGGACGCCTGGGTGGCTCAATCAGTTGAGCATCTGACTCTTGATTCTGACTCAGGTCATGATCTCACAGTTCATGAGATTAAGCCCCGTGTCGGGCTCTGAGCTGAGCATGGAACCTGCTCAAGATTCGCTCACTCCCTCTCTCTCTGACCCTCCCCCACTCACATGCACACATGCTCTTTCTCAAAATAAACAAACATTTAAAAAAAGAACGCGCAATGGCTTACAAAGCCTTACCCGACCTGCCATCCCTCCCACTTCCGCCTCCCACCACTCTCCTCTGATCACTCCACACTCTACTGCAGCCACACTGGCATCCTTACTATTCCTTGCACACTTCAGGCACACTTCTGGCCCAGGACCTTTGCACTGGCTGCACCTTCTTCCTGGACTCACATCCTCTCCTCCAACTCTTCATCAAATGTCACCTTCTCACTGAGGCCTACCCTCATCACTCCATTTACAGTTGGTCCCATAACTTGCTGATTACATATTTGTAAATGTGCCTACTTACTGAAATTTATAACCCCAAAATAAATATTTGAGGCATTTCTGCAGTTGTTCTCAGACAAGCTCAGAGTGGCAAGTAGTGTGAGTCACCCCATGCCACATGCTCAGCTGAGGTAGAACAAGAGGACACTGACATCTTATTTCAGCTCAAATGGTAAACAGTGGTCATTTTTGCAATCTGTCTAGGGCCATGGTTTTTGCATTTCTGTGCTTCTTGCTGGTGAGTTCACTGTTTGAAATGGCCTCCGAGTACAGGGCTGCAATGTGTCTAGTGTTCCTAAGCACAAGAAGGCTATGATATGCTTTATGGAGAAAAGATGTATGTTAAATCAGATTCACTCAGGCATAAGTTATAGAGCTGTTAGCTAGGAGTTCAATGTTAATGAATCAACAATATATATCAAGTGTCTTTAAACAGAAACACACATTAAAACAAGGTTATGTATTGACTGGCTGTCAAATGTTGTGATTAAAAGCTCACAGGAACCTAACCCTATTTCTCCCTTAGGAGCAATGGTTCAGTCTTTGCTAATTCAGTGCTCACAACAAATTTCACTGACTGCAACCTTGCCCCCAGACTCCAGATCCCCCCCCCCCACCTGGCTCTGTCTTGCTCTTTCATGTATTAGGTCCTAGCACACCACTGGAAAGTAGACTCTGTGACTGTGCATGCTTTTGCTAGTTTTGTTCACTACTCTGTTCCTAGCACCAAGCACACTTTCTGACATATAGCAGGCCCTCAGCAAATACTTGGTGGACCAATGAATGAAAAGATGGTGGCAAAGCCAGAACTTCTCCTAAAGCAGAGGTGTGGACGAGTACATTCCTGAGAGACAAGTCACACAAGAGGGTATCCAGGAACACAAGGAATGAGGTGGGAATTCTGGCCTAGAGAGTGTCTATAACAGACAAGTAAGAGAAACAGTTCAGGGTCAGCTGGGACTAAAGGAAGTAGAGGCTGGATGAGACAGAAAAGGTGTGCCCGCGAGCTCTGAAGCTGAAGCCAGATGGACAGTTAGTAAGTTTCTGAGGGTAGACAGTACATGTGAAATGGTACAGGCTACCGAGGGGCAGGGATTCCAATGCAGTCCAAATGGAGAGGAATGGGGGTGCCAAGTACCATCATATTTCCTGTCTCTCGATATGGCTACTGCAGAACGGCTAGCGCCATCATTAACCTTTGATAACTAAAATTCCTGATGTTGGTCCCCTGCAGTAAGCTCCACAGAGTTGCCTGTGTGAGAAGCAGCTGTATCACAAATCAACAGCTGCCGGTCAGAGTGTTTGCCTAGGCAACTTTTGACTTGGTGCTCAATTTTGACTCTTGAGCTTGTGTTCTGTCCGTGGGATCTGTAATACGCAGGCCAGGTCTCTCCCAGGTCCTCATTCACTAGGTGTCAGCACTCATGGCAGGCTGCACCTCACTGTGCACCAGATGAACTTCTAACATGCTGCACAGCTTACATTTCAAGTCAGCTCGTCCTAAACACACACATAATTAACACCTGCATGATTCAGTAATAACCAGAACATGAACCTTATTTACCTATAAAGAAAAAACCAAATTCTCACCTCACCCCAGCAGGTAGGCATCATTAGCCCATTAACAGAGAAATTGAGACTTGAAGCTTATTAAGCAATTTGACCATGGTCAAAGATCTAAAAAAAGGAAAGAAAGTGACCCCAGATCTGTTGGATTCCAAAGCTCACACTCTATTCTCTGTACTATTGTATTCTGTTAGTTTTTAAATAAATTGCTATAAAATGTTGCTCTATTTTCTCCAACAACTTTATGTCAATGGTCACCTACTTCTATTTTAAAAAAAAAAAACTTATTTCTCATTTCTCTTTATTTCTCATTTCTCTTTATTTTCAAGGAGTTAGTATAATTAAGTTTATTTTTCGTAGTGTCCACTGACTCCTCAATATTTATAACTTTAGAGACATGACAGTTTAAACCTAATTACCTGTAAAATGCTTAAAAAAATAAAGCAAATATTGGGTATATTAAGCAATGTTATTAAGAGATTACATGGTGTTATCCCAGCTCTACCACGAATCTCTTTGACCAAATCAATTAACCTTTCTGGGCTTTTATTTTCCTCACCAATAAAATGGAGACAGTAAAATTAACACCCTCCCTGACTAACGCACTGAACAAATGAGACAACAGATGTAGAAACGTGTATGAATGCTGAAGTGCTATACAGGCTCAGTGATGGTCATGCCTGTCCTGGAATACACTACTTGCGAGCATTAAATCCCTGAGACAGAGACTCCCTCGTTCGGCTCTGCATCCATAAATTGGTGGCTGGCACATAGTAGGTGCTCAATAAATACTCACTGAACAAACAGAATTTGGACTTTTATATGTAATCTATCAAGGTGGTGTTTATAATTTATTTAAATAGTTCATAAGTGGAACCTAAACCATCTGAGAATCAAACATGAAGATGCAGAGTAGTTTGGGGGAAGGTCATACTTTAAAACACTCTGCTCAGTGAGATGCTGATAAAACTTGCACTGGAAAAGCAGATATACTTTTTCACTATGCCTGCTGCTGGGCACCTCTACCAACTGCTCAGCGGTCAGAGCACAGAGCCATCAGTCATGGCTTTAAGCCCCGGTGGGCCAGGTGGCTTGGCACAGAGACCGCCCCGACCCTGATAATCCTCTCACAAATGCTGGTCTCTCATTATGGAGAGAAGGGCTCTGGACAACCATTCCCAATACCCAGAAAACATCTGATTTGGGAACAGCATGTTTGAGTTGCATAGATGAGAAACTCCTACATGTGTGGATTCTTGAGGACAGCTCCTGTACCTACTCGGCGTCGTGCTGGAACAGTGCTGGGTCCCTTGTGCCAAGGCTCCATTAGAAAGTGCTTTGATAGATGGGAGAGAATTTCTCTCCTCACTTCATCTCACACCCTCCCGTCTCCTCTGACTCTTCAGCTGGGAGATCCTCAGGACACTAAGGATTTTCCCAGATTCCAAGAGCCAGCCCTAACCCTCCTCTTTTGCCATTCCTGGAGACAAGGATCACAGCCAAACCCCAAAGGTAACTCAAGTTAAGGTCTCCACTCAAACCCAGGAGAGGTGCTGGCAATTTCTTGGCTTTACTGACAGGACTTGAGTGACCAACGACCTTGAGGAAGAAAAGCACACAGACCACATTTTAGTTGCTAATGATATTGAGTCAAAGGCAAAATTCTGCCAGACAATATTGCTGTCAAATAGGAAATGAAACACAGAAAACAGAACATACAAAACCAGCCCCTCCGATTTCTCTATGGACCAGTCTCATGGGACTGTGTGACCACACAACTATTTAAAGGAAATACACCCTGTCTCAAATACATGCATCTCACTCTGTTGTAAAAACTCACTTGAGAAATTGTGAGGAACCTAAAATTTTAGCCCTCAGGTTTTACAGTAAACTGGCAGACTGCAAGAAGGGCACCTAACCCCTCCTGCAACAAGAAAAAGTAGTCTGTGAAATATACTGCTATGACAATTACTGCCACCAATTATGTCCGTTGTCCGTTGCCAACTAGACAAGTAATATTATTACATGCAAATTTACATCATGATGGCAATGTGTCATAAGAGGACTTGGGCTACTGCCACTACCAAGCCTCTGTGAGCCCACTTACCTCAGTCCCCTGATACAGCCCTGCTCCCCACTCCCAGCTAAAGAACCAGGGCCGTAATAACACAGGAAGCAGCCTCGCCTTAGTGCCACTCGCTCGCTCACTCACTAATCAGAACCCAACTGGCACTTATAGGCTACCTGCATTGTATATCTTAATTAACTTCTTAGCAAATCTTCTAGCAATATACTGCAGCTAGCAACATTTCCCACAAATGTAATGACTACCTGTATCTATCATCTCTGCTTCAACAGGAAGGTCACAGGCGCTGCTTTCCTGAAGTCTGGTGGGCTGAGTCTCCCATGTAAATAGTCTCACTGGGAACTACCTCCCTGCAATGGGGCAGCCCTCCGTTAATCCAAGAAGGTTATCTGCAGGTCACAGTCAGCTCCCAGGAGAGGTTGGGCATTCCTTCCTAACTCGGCAGAGTCCCTCATCTTTGGGCTTCTCACACACAAGGAGCAACCCTAGGGGAACAGAAGGAAGAGGGCAGAGAAGGGGAGAAGTCCACATGTAGGAAAACAAGTTGGAGAACAAGTGTCTTCTGGGGACAACAAATGGTGGTGGGGTGGGAGATTCATTTTTCCTAGGTTTTTGTGACTACAGACCAGTGGCCTCTCCATCTGGTTTGTATGCCTCTAAGTCTACCTTATCAAATTGCTTGTTCTTTATCAAAAGCCACCCTCCAGGCCCCTCCATACTTGGACTGGTTGAGCTCATCCTACCTCTGTCCCTCTGTGGTCCCATCCCCTAGGGACATCACTAAAAGCTCCCGCTGAAGTTCTCCTAGGACCCAGTCCCTGTGACCCATGTGAATACTCAGATATACTTACAGCCACTCATGGCCATTATTCAGGTAGCCTAGAGTCATGGCAAATCAGGGAGGAGGAGTCCTTAGGATTCACCTAGCCCAGTCCAGTGCCTCCTAAATTTTAATGCATATACAATGTCCCCAGGAGATCTTGTTAAAAAGTGGATTCTGATTCGGTAGGTCTTGAGGTGGGACCCAGCATCCTGCATTTCTAACAAGCTCCCAGGAGAGTCTGACGCTGCGGTTCCTCAGACCATAATTGGAATAGCAAGGATCTAAGGCAAGGCTCTTGCTAAATACAGGCATTTCCTATATTAAAGTAAAATATCATATAAAAAGTAAGTAAGGAATGGTAGTCTCCATTCCCCATAAGCTAGACACAATGACTGTATTAACAAGTATAAATATGTGTTATGATACATGAACTTCACACAAAGTACCACAGAGCAGAGGAATGCGCAATCCCCTGCTGGGTGGGAGAGGAGCACAGCTCAACAGAAAAGGCAACACTGATGCTGGCACTGAACTGTAGAGCGAGCAGCGTCTTGTCTGGAAGAAGGAGGAGGAGCACTGTGAGCTCTACAGCACCAGGAGGCCAGCACCAAGGTCATGGGAGTCTGTGGGTGAACCGGGTGGGCTAGACCAAGGAACAAAGACTAGTCCCGTACTGCTGTAATATAAGGTGAGTGATAAGAACTTGAAATAGTAGGTTGGAACCAGGTTTGCATGTCATACTTAAGGATAAAACACTATTTTCAAGCATGACAGGCAGAGAATTAGTCTTACCTTTTACCCTGAAAGCTAACTATAGTTCACAGTACTTAATAGAAGACAGAGTATCCATCTTGTTCAGCAGGTAAGCAGTTGGACCATATCAGAACCTTTTGTTAGCATTTCTAGAGAAAAGCCTTTGAATGTCTACTACAGTCAGGTGGATCAAAATTAAGGTGCCGGGTTTTGAACCTGTAGCTATAGCAGACTAAAATCTCAGGATTTACAAAGTGATGACACCAAACATTTTTGCCTTTCTGCTTGGTGTAATAGGAAAAGGAAATCTACTCACTCGTGGTGCTAATTGCATGAATTTTCACATACTCCTCTATAAGCACATGCATTTATGCATCTAAACCTTTCTTACTAAAATGATTAGGGTTTAGATTTTAATACAGCAAGAATGTGCTACCTACATGATCTTGGACACCTGACTTACCACTCTGGGTCTCAGACAGTGATGGTAACACCTAAATCCTTACTCAACTATACTGTTATAAGACTAAATTAATTCAAACAGGGAATTTTTAAAAACTAAAACAATGTATTCCGCTCCCAGCAATCCCTAGTTCCTTGTCCAAGCACTCACAAATTCAGAACTATATCTAAGTGCATCAGATCTTAGAGTATTTTTCTCTGTATTAGAGAAAGAATAGCCCCCTCTACCTACAAGAGTTGGGCCATAAAGCTATCTGCCCTAGAGAAGAATATGTCAGAAGAGAAGATAAGAGGAGAAAGTAGAAAACCTACCTCTTGTGACACAGTGAACTGTGGGAAGACATGGAAGAGGATACAAGACCTCAGAAACATGTCCTAAAAGGGAAGGTTATTATACAGGTGGAGGTAAAACCCCAAGCAGAGAAGCTCTGGCTTTCCTTTCTGGTTGGAGCTGAGAGACCACCTCTACAGGATGCTCTCTACATTAGGCAGAGTGAAGGAAAGAGCCTTGCTGGCACTGCTGAGCCTCCTTCAGCAGTCTTACGGCAAGAAGAGACCCAGAAGTTCCTGTATTGAAGGTAGTAAGATATGGGCCAGTAAACCTGGTTTAGGTGGTTTAGGGATACCTGTGATGAATGGCAAGTGAGCCCATTGCAAAGAGTAGTGCACAGCCTGGCTGGGGCATGGCTGAGACTTAAAGGGGTGTGCCTAGTCAAGAAGAACTGAGGTGAGGCCACATCAGGAAGAGAGGAAGTCTGAGCCCTAACCACACCATGTGGACCAGCTTCCCCTCATTAGACCACATTCCTGGGATCAGATCAGACCCACTCTCCTCTGAGCCCAATTTAATGGGGGTTTTGCCCCCACCACTTCACTGAGACTGCTGTTGTCAAGGTCACCACGACATGACCTCTGTGGGAACCAACTCCAATGTCAATCCTCATTTTCCTTTACTACTTTAGGTTGGGATCTAAAGAGAAGACTAGACATGACAGAAAAAAGGAGCAATGAACTTAAAGATAAGCCAACAGAAAGTATCCAAATTGAAACACAAAGGGGGGGAAAAAGATTTGGTGGGCAGGGTGGGGTGGGGCAAAAACCAGAACCAAGCATCAAAGAGCTGTGGGATAACATCAGACAGTCTGACACATGTGTCACTGGAGTCCCAGAAGGAAAAGAGAATGGTAGGAAAGAACTATTTGAAGAGATGATGTCCACGAATTTTCCAAAATTAATGAGATAATAAACCATAGATCCGAGACCCTCAGAGAACTCCAAACAAAGTAAATACAAAGAAAAATACACCTAAGCACATCACAGTCAAACTTCTGACACTGAAGATAAAGAGAAAATCTTGAAAGCAGCCAAAGGAAAGAAAAAGCGTAACATAGAGAGGAGTTACATCAGGCTTCTTGTCAGAAACTATGCAAGCCAGAGATAATGGAGAGACATCTTTAAGATACTGGGGGAACAGTCAACATATAATTCTATATCCAGTAAAGATGCAAAATAAAGACATTTTCAGAAAAAAAGAAGCAAAAGTTCAGCCAGTAGACCAGAAGGCTAAGGAAGTTCTTCAGGTAGGAGGGAGCATAATGCCAAATGGAATATTTAGATCCACACAAAGAAATTAATAGTACCAGAAATGGGCTGGGGAGAGGAGGGGAATGAGGAGTTATTACTTAATGGGTATGGATTTTCTGTTGGGAAAAGTGATAAAGTTCTAGAGATGGATGGTGGTGGTGATTGCAGAATAATGTAAATGTACTTAATGTCACTAAACTGTATACTTAAAAATGGTTAAAATGGTAAACTTTATATTATGTATATGTTACCACAATAGATGGATGCATGGAGAGATAGATAAGTATGAAGGCGTTTAAAAAAATGAGATTAAAAAGCACAACTCTCGAGGCGCCTGGGTGGCTCAGTTGGTTAAGTGTCCGACTTCAGCTCATGATCTCATAGTCCCTGAGTTCGAACCCTGCATCGGGCTCTATACTGACAGGCTCTGAGCCTGGAGCCTGCTTCAGATTCTGTGTCTCCCTCTCTCTCTATCCCTCCCCCACTCACACTCTATCTCTGTCTCTCAAAAAATGAATAAATGTTTAAAATTTTTTTTAAAAAAACATAACTATCAAGATGGTAGCTTTAAATGCAACCAATACCAATAATTACATTAACTCTAAATGGTCTAAACACCCAATGTCAGAGATTGTCAATTTGGATAAAAAAGCAAAATCTAGCTCTATGCTGTCTACAAAAACCTCATTTGAATTATAATATTAAAAATAAAAAGATAAAAACATACCAAAAGAAAGTCAGAGTCAGGGCACCTAGCTGGCTCAGTCAGTTAAGCCTCCAACTTCAGCTCAGGTCCTGATCTTGCAGTTTGTGAGTTCGAGCCCCATGTCAGACAGCTCAGAGCCTGAAGCTTGCTTCAGATTCTCTGTCTCCCTCACTCTCTCCCCCTCCCCCACTTGCTCACACACTTTCTCTCTCTCTCAAAAATAAACATTAAAAAAAATTTTTTTTAAAGAAAAAGCTGGAATCACTATATTCACATCAGACAAATGAACCTCAGTCGCTTAAGCATCTGACTTCGGCTCAGGTCATAATCTCACGGTTCATGAGTTCGAGCTCCGCATCAGGCTCTCTTCTGTCAGTGCAGAGCCTATTTGGGATCCTCTGTCCCTCTCTCTCTCTGCCCCTCCCCTGCTTGCTCTCTCTCTCTCTCTCTCTCTCTCTCTCTCTCTCAAAAATAAGTATTTTTTTTTTAAAAAGAATACACTTATTTAAAAAAAGAAAGAAAGAAAATCTGTGGGTTCGGTTATTCAAAATCCCCTTGGACATAATTTTCCCATTCCAGATGACACCTACGTAGCCCTGTTAGTTTCTTCAGGAGGCTCCAAAGGTTAGCCATATTGCTTCCTTTTACACAAGCACCACTGATTGTGCATGATCAGGGTTTCACTCCTTCCCTGCCCATTGAGAACAGAGGACCTAGGTGGCTTAGTCGGTTAAGCATCTGACTTAGGCTCAGGTCATGATCTTGCAGTTCATGGGTTCAAACCCTACTTTGGGCTCTGTGCTGACAGCTCAGAGCCTGCAGCCTGCTTTGGATTCTGTGTCTCCCTCTCTCTCTCTGCCCCTCCCCTGTTCATGGTCTCTCTCTCTCTCTCTCTCAAAAATAAACGTTAAAAAAATTTTTTAAGAACAGTGGACAGCCTCTACCTTATTCTCCTGTCCCTAAAACAATGAAGGTCCTTTAAATTTTTGTTTTGTTTTGTTTGGTGGTGGTGGCGGCGGTTGGTTGGTTTTTAGCCTCTAATGAAGAAAAATAGAAGAAATGTTTCCTTTACTCACCCCCGTTTTTTGCCAGACCCATTAAAGAAATATAAATTCCCTCTTGGATTCTAATGGAAAGTCATTCAATAGAGAAAAGATTGAAACATTCACATTTTAAAGAAAAGTTAAAGAACCTAGAATGCATGGTGTCAGAAGATGGGCCCAGAAAGAGCCTCGGTATAACAGAGGAAATGGATAATATGGCCAAAGATGGCATTTTCTGTGGCCAGAAATGCAGTTTGAATGGTAGGTTAACTACTGGAAGTAAATTGTTAGACCTACACTTCACATGTAAGCCAATTTTTCTTTGATCTCTTCTTCAAGGGTGTGGGGGCAGGGGAGATCATGCATCTTTCACTCAGGAAATACCTGTTTGTTGAGTGACTACTATGTGTCAGGCACTATATTAGCTGACATCTCAGGCTCAGAGCTGGACTGGAGCCTTTCCTCAGCCAGTCCCGTCATTGCCCACTGCTTCCCCAACCCGGCTTACCCACAGGCAGATTTCTCTGTCACCTCTGGCTTTGCTAGATTTTCAAGCACAAAAAAACAAAAAACAAAAAACACAAAGAAGCTACCACTTTCCAAGGAACTACTAAGCACTAGGCTCAGCCAACTGTCACATGCCCCCCCCCCCCCCCCCCCCCCCCCGCCCATGCGGCAAGTACTATTATTATGTCCGTTTTGGAAACGAAAAGCTAGCCCGGGGCATTTTCATTATTTGCCCAAGTCACAGAGCTAGTAAGCAGCAAGCCCTTGGTTAGCAGGCTGCCTCCAAAACAAAGTGACCTCTTATTAACAGCACCTGTTCCATCCTTCCCCCTTTGTGTTCGCACTGCCCCTGCTGCCTGTCCAGCAGTGCTGACACGCATGGTATATATATTTCACCAACTCCATGCTTCCATCTTGTCCTGCAACTTGAAGCCGGCTATGATTCAAAGGCAGGACTACCGTAAAGCCAGCAATTTGTATAGCTAGTTTTCATTATCTACCACAGGCCTTAACCAACTCTCCATCGAGGGACCTAAACTCTTCTATTGACCTAAAAGCTGATGCAATCAATTCCTCACTAAAAGAAGGGGCTCAGGCACCTCCCCAGCCCCAGCCCAAAGATCTCCCCACATCTTAAGGTCTAGCAGTGCCCAAATTTCTATGGGATAAGCTGTGATACATGAGTTTGCCTATGAAGACCTGAGAGCATCATAATTCAAGAAAGGCAGAGGGCAAGCTGTGCGAGATGCCTGAGATAATTGAAATTGACCCATAACTCACCAGCCGCCATGGGAAATTCTATCACTTTGCACACTTTGCTTCCATAGCTAAAAATCAAATCAGGGGGACATGATCAGACTTCTAATTTGAAACCTCAGACATGCAATGTCATCTTTAATGACTCCTGGCAAAAGATGCTCATTACAGATCTCAGCCTGTCTAAATTAAAACATGAAACCTAAAAATTGAGCAGAAAATTCTCAATTTCTCAGGTCTAGACAGCCACAGAAAAGTCACAAGTGAGAATACACATACTCCTTAGGGTTTTGTTATATCTGCAAATATCTGAGCAGGAATTATATGAAAGAAGGGAACTAGAAGGAAAAACAAAAACACTGAGTCCTAACTTTCAGGTATGGGCCATCTAAGTGAATAGCAATTTTTCATGACCAATTTAAACTAACTAGGATGTCAAGGAATGTTATCTCTCTGTTGATGGCCA
Organism: Acinonyx jubatus; assembly: GCF_027475565.1. Lineage (NCBI taxonomy): Eukaryota > Metazoa > Chordata > Mammalia > Carnivora > Felidae > Acinonyx > Acinonyx jubatus. The sequence continues at coordinate 36,152,740 of NC_069395.1, read as the reverse complement.
ATTTCATCTGTTCTATGACGTAGTGCTCAGATTCCTCTGATACAGTAGGCTGCTGGATTCAAGTCTTCTTTCACTGCTAAGTGAACTGAAATATGGTGCAATCAGTCAGCACGATTTTCAGGTGTGTAAGCTGCTTTAAAATGGGAGGCTAAAAATTCATCTCTCGTCATCAGCTCTAAACTTCACATTCAGTGTGGATTTTCTAGAAGGTCAGGTAACCACTGGACATTCTGCACAGCCTGTTTTTAAACCTCTTCCCTCCACTTCCTATCCACTCCGCCCCGTGTGTCACCATATGAGTGGCTGCCACTGCCCAGAATAATCTGCATCACCAGCTTTCACATCTGTTCATAACTCAATTCTTCTCGGACCTATATCCAGGAAGGGGAAGAAATTCCCTGTCTGCAGCAAGGCTTCAATAGATGGCCCAGAAATATTAATGTCAAATTCGATGTAAACAGAAACTACAAATTCACAACTTTATTTTCCCTCGACGTGCATTTTACAGAGAAAGGTTAGAGAGTGAGGAGCAGGCCCACTGTAGGGTTAGGCTACTAGAGCCTGAACACGAACATGACAAACTTCCTTTGAAGGGCAGGGGCACATCTGCAAAAAGGGAAGCTCTTTCATTCTTTTTTCAATTCGAAACTACTTCTTCTGAGCCTTAAACTGTGAGTTATAGGGGCGCCTGGGTGGCTCAGTCGGTTGGGCGTCCGACTTCAGCTCAGGTCATGATCTCGCGGACCGTGAGTTCGAGCCCCGCATCAGGCTCTGTGCTGACAGCTCAGAGCCTGGAGCCTGTTTCAGATTCTGTGTCTCCCTCTCTCTCTGACCCTCCCCCGTTCATGCTGTCTCTGTCTCAAAAATAAATAAACGTTAAAAAAATAAAAAAACAAAAACAAAAACTGTGAGTTATAGTACAGAGTTGACCTCCCTTCCTTTCTTAATGTGGAACAGTTATTGTATGGAAAGAATGAAGGCTGAGGTGTTTCTAAGTATAACTGGCAAACTGGAAAACCCTTCAGCAAACTAAAAATTGTGAAAGGGAAAATCTACACACCTATGTATGCCTAGAAAAAAGCCAGGATAAAAGTCTAGGTCACTCCCAGGAAAGACCATGTTTGTTATTTCATCACATGCTCTTGTAAACACTTCCTCCTAGGACCACATCACTCCGGGGGCTCACCCAGAGCCTCCACTCACAGTAACTTGTATTACTCTCTCACCCGTTTGTCTTAAAACTGGAACTGGGAGGGAGGAGAGAGTGTTTCAACAACATGGAGTCTACAAGATTTGAGTTTAGTTCTAATCAAACATGACAAAGGTCTTGGCAGATAAGCTCTCTCTGCCTTTGTTGTGTATTTACAACAGAGGGTTTGGGACTGAAAAATAATTAACTGAAATAATAAAGGACAAGAAGACGCCTACTCTGTGAAAGAGTCAACAGTCTAAACTGCTTCTTGTGACAATCAACGGGGCAGAGATTTATGGACAAGGGGCCTAGAGCCAGCATGCCCAGGAGTCAGAGTTTTGTTTTTAATTTTTTTTTAATGTTTATTTATTTTTGAGAGAGACACAGAGTGTGAGTGGGGTAGGAGCAGAGAGAGAGAAGGAGACACAGAATTCACAGCAGGCTCCAGGCTCTGAGCTGTCAGCACAGAGACTGATGCGGACTTGAACTCACAAACCGTGAGATCATGACCTGAGCCGAAGTTGGACGCTCAACCGACAGCCACCCAGGCGCCCCATTCAGAATTTTTTAATATGCCAATCAAGATTGGAGAAGCTCTTTAGAAGAATATGCTTCCTAAGAAATGCATTAGGGCAGCATTCACAAAGAGGGAGAGCAATCATGCTAGGTGCACACCAGTCACTGATGATGTGACCCCAAATCATGCTGGGTCCCAACCCACTTATTCAGTACATTACTTTCACGTAGGTCAAAAGTTAACAGAGCCTCCCAATCAGGCTCACCTTTTAACCAAGAACTACTCCATGGCCCCCTGGCTAGAGAGAACCCCTTTTCTACCATTTTCCAACCCTGTCATTAAAACTGGGCAACCTATGATATTTGATGAACTAATTAAGAGCAAATCAAAGCAATTACTTAACATTACTTGCAATAACCACATGAAATTTCTAATCCCAATAAGCAAACTGAACCAATAACAACATGCATTTACAGAGGCTTAAAAAAAACTCAGCATCTATAATCAGTTATAATGGAAAACCAGGATGTTGCAGGCTATCTACCCCGTTTTTAACAGCAACATCAGATATGGTAATATTCACTGAGCTCTTCCTCCACCCGGGCCCTGGCTCTTCTGCCTACAGAGATGAAAGACTGAAGGCGCCCTGTGAATGAGCCAGAATGGAAACTGTGAGCAGGGCCAAGCCTAGGGTGAGGGAAATGGAGGTGCCTAAAAAGTGCTGATTCCCATGATTGCCCAAGTCCCCAGTCTGAGCTTCGTACCTTAGGTTTACAATTGCAAAACCAAGCCCTGTCACATGTCACATACTAGAAGTGCTAAGAAACACACAGCAGCAAGCAAGCCCATCTGGAGAACAACAATAACAAACAGCAGGGGGGCTGAAGGATCTTTTGGAACAAAAGCTCCGGCCAACCATAAGTTCATGGGGCAAAATCAAGAAGAGTAAGAAAACTCGCAAAACACATCTGTCTATCCATGGGCACCAAGTACAGGAATAATAAAAGGGTAAAAGCTAACATTTGTAAACATCTACTGTGTGCCAAATGCCTTAATTGCATTAGCTTATTTAATATTCAAAACAACTCTTGAATGTGGGCATTATTACCCTCACTATTATTATTACCATTTAAGAGAGAACTAAAACTTAGAGAAATTTAGTAAATTGTCCCAGATCTGAGAGCTAGTAAATGCCAACAGGGACCTATGCTATTTTCCTAAATCTGTTTTTTTTTTTAATTGACACTCCCACATATACAGAGGTCATGTTCAAGGAAAACAGAGAGCAATAAAATGGTCAGTATCTTGTAGCATATCCCAAGCTATTAAGAAACCATTGAAACATAACCCTTTGTGCATCTGTACATAAACTTGGAGAGAAACTTTATTATTTCACCTATCTCCATAGCCTGACAGTATTTTTGAGTGGTTCAGAAAGCACGGATTGCCATCCTATTAGACAGATGAAGAAACCCAAGTGCCAACTGTGGTCTGAATTGAGGGACAGAGAATGGACAGTGGCCCAAACCCTTTGAAGCTCGCCAAGCCATGGCTCCCCCCACTGGACATCCCCAAGGGGCTTTGGCTTTAATAAACCAAACTACTGACCTCCACATCCCCGTGAAACTGAACATGGTGCTCACACAGCGAGGGAGGGGTGGTGGTGTGAGTCCATCCAGGCGCATGAGCAGAGCTGGGACACCAAAGAGAACCAAGTACTTCAGATAGAAGAAGATCACTTGAGCCAATGCCAGTCCTCCTGAAAGACAGAGGGACCCATCAGACACACAGGTAAGCAGTAGAGCAATCTCCTGGGAAAGATGCACCATTCCTGAAAACACACCGTCTGTTCCCACTTCTCCACCCCTCCCTTCTCCTCTCCTTACCTCACACATTACAAAAAGTTTCCCACGTTGGTTTTGAGCAATGAGAATTTTGGATTAACAAATATTGAAAACTCCTTTATTATTGTAATGGGCAACAGGACCTCTTAGCATTGATGCTTTAACAGACACTACACTTAAAAGCATTTTATATATATACTTATGCATTTAAATTATATATGTATAAATGTGTGTATACATACGCGCACACACACACACACACATTATGGTTTTTAAAAAAAAAACTATTTGTAAGGGAAAATCCTCCCCAAATCTTTCCAAAATTTCATGAGTTCGCATCCACTAGGATGACTAAAATCAAAAAGTCAGATCAACAAGGGTTGGTGAAGATGTGGGGAAATTGGAACTGTGACATACTGCTGGCAAGAACAAAATGGTGCAGCCACTTTGGAAAACAGCTTGGCATTTCCTGAAATTATTAAAGTTATCATATGACCCAGCAATTCCACTCTTTGGTACATACCCTAGAGAAATAAGAAGAGATGCCCACACAGAAACCTATACCCAAATGTTTGTAGTGGCATTATTCACAAAAGCCAAAAGATAAAAACAACCCAAATATGCATCAACAGAATAAACAAAATGTGGTAAATCCACACAATGGAACATTATGTTGCCTTACAAAGGAATGAAATACTGATATATACTACAACATGGATGAATCCTGAAACACCATGCTAAGTGAAATAAGCCAGTCATGAAAGGCCACATATATTCCATTCATAAGAAAGTTCAGAATAAGGTAACAGAAATAGAAAGTTGATTACTGGCCCCAGCACTGGAGAGGTAGGAGATGGGATTATGGGGGAGGCAGTGGCTAAAGGGTAGGGTTTCTTTTTTTTTTTTTTTTTTAATGTATATTATTTTTGAGAGAGACAGAGAGCAAGCAGGGAGGGACAGAGAGAGAGACAGACAGACAAACAGAATTGGAAGCAGGCTCCAGGCTCTTAACCGTCAGCACAGAGCCTGACACGGGCCTTGAACTCACAGACTGCATGCGAGATCATGACCTGAGCTGAAGTCAGATGCTTAACCAACTGAGCCACCCAGGCGCCCAGGGTAAGGTTTCTTTTTGAGGTGATGAAAATATTATAAAATTGCCAGTGATGATAGTTGCACATATCTGTGCATATACTACAAGCCACTGAATTGTATACTTTAAGTGGGTGAACTGTATGGTATGTGAACTAGATCACAACAAGGCTATTAACAAAAAAGCAAAACAAAACAAAATAAACCCCAGGAGAGCCCCAGGCTACAATGGTCTCTTGGCCTAAATTGCACCTTTCCAGAATGAGAAGAACACAGAATGTGGACACTGGGCAAGATGTGAGGTCTGAGACACATGCTATGGTCCACACAGGCCTCTGCCTGTCCCCAGTGGGAATGACCTGCTTCTGCAGCTGGGGCTTGGGGTGCTCTACCAACCACCACCTCTCCTCTGGCTCCCTGTCTGGCCGCTTTGACCTCTGTGCCCTATGCCCGATGGGGTACCATGGATCTGGGCCAGATACTGACCCCCATTCACACTGGCCTCAGCACGTAGGTGAGGAGATGCAGCGGGTTTGTCAGAGCGGTGCTCACAAGGAGAAGGTTGAGGGCAAAGTGTATGTGGAAGCCCTTGAGAAGAAAACCAGCAGCCACGTGCTGTCCAACCTCAAGAGTGCCTTCTCCAGTGTGTGGGAAATACTTCAGGGCAGGTTGGTGCAGCTGAGCAGGATTATCTGTGGGATATTCAGAAGGAAATAGCTAAGCTTTAAAGAAGTACTAGCAGAAAATATTATTGTTTGGATCTTTACATATTATACAAAGATCTTGGAAAGAATGTCACTACAATGGAGTATGTGGCTGTAAATGGCAATTCTGTGCCAGAAGAAACACATAAGTCTGAATATATAGTTTGGGCAAAGGCAAATAGTGGTTTAAATCTGAAAGCCACATGTCCTACAAGGAAAGAACCAAATAATCACTCTGTCTCCTTCCCAATCAGGAGTGGTCAAACAGGTTCTCAGACTTTGGAAACCAGACTACAAACATATGTGTTGAAAGAGCTGGGTATAAAATAGTAGCATTCTTGGATGTGTCTGATAGCAGTCAAGAAAGAAAAGCTGATGTGTGTGTGTATAATTATACGTCTTAAGTGTGTATATATACACAGTCATCAAGAAGCGGGACATATGTGCTAGCAATACCATCTAAAAAGTGGGAGCAGAAAACCACACTAAATGGGGAAGAAATCTATTCCACTGGCCAAGATGGCAATGAAGCGGACTCTAAAATACTCTAAAATGAACCACCAGACTCTAGCCAGAAAATTCCCAGAGTTAAAAGAGGCAGGGCACAAATTACAGGGCACAAAGCCTCCAAAACTGAAAATGATCAGCCTGAAGAAATGAAGGCATTTGAAGACCCAGGGAAGACTGTGCAAGGTTACAGCCACTGGGAGCTCTTTTACATATGAAACATCAGAAACTTCTTTTCCCCATTAACAGGCTGCAAGATCAGGGAGAACAAGCTACTTCCTTCCCAAATACTGCCTTCAATGTGATGCGGGTTTTGTACACTTATCACGTATGAGGCACAGGAATTAAAATCTGTCAGATTCTCGGGGCACCTGGGTGGCTTAGCCGGTTAAGTGTCCAACTTTGGCTCAGGTCATGATCTCATGGTTCGTGGGTTCAAGCCCTGTGTCAGGCTCTGCGCGGACAGCCTTTTATGGATTCTGTGTCTCCCTCTTTCTGCCCCTCCCCTGCTCATGCTCTGTCTCTGTCTCTCTCTTTCTCTCTCTCAAAAATAAACAAATTAAAAAAAAAGCACTTAGGATTTTTTAAATGGTCTATTCCATTTAAATACTCTATAATTTCAATTCTAGCATCCTTTCATCTATATCATGCATGAGGAAGTAGCATTAACACTGCTATTACACATTACCTTACAGGTGTTTTTGTACTTAGCCGGTTAAGTGTCCAACTTTGGCTCAGGTCATGATCTCATGGTTCGTGGGTTCAAGCCCTGTATCAGGCTCTGCGCGGACAGCTCAGAGGCTGGAGCCTTTTATGGATTCTGTGTTTCCCTCTTTCTGCCCCTCCCCTGCTCATGCTCTGTCTCTGTCTCTCTCTTTCTCTCTCTCAAAAATAAACAAATTAAAAAAAAAGCACTTAGGATTTTTTAAATGGTCTATTCCATTTAAATACTCTATAATTTCAATTCTAGCATCCTTTCATCTATATCATGCATGAGGAAGTAGCATTAACACTGCTATTACACATTACCTTACAGGTGTTTTTGTACTTACCTGTATTTTCTACCACACTGCAGACTGCTCAAAGCCCATGACCACATGATTGAACATCAGGAGTTTTAATAGCACATGCCCAATAAAGAAGAGCTTGTCCAGTGAGAAGTTCTTCCCATGGATAAAGGTAAGGGTCCAAACTGTACTGGATCCTCTTAAACTGTTAGATTCCCCTATAGACTCAAACAACTTAGCATCTGCCTAATGAAAAGTCTTCATGAACCCAGAATGGGTCAAGCTGTGTCTTATGCCAAAGTCTGCCAAGGACTGGGGAGAATTTGCCACAGACTGGAAAAGAGGCCCCTGGACTCTGCTGACTGGCCAGCTGCATAGCTACCGTCTTTGTACAGTCAAGCCCCGCCCTCAAGACTCTCATAGTCAGTTTAAGACACTGATTCTAGATTCACTCTGTTTCAAGAAGCATGCTGTCTCTGCATTGTTTTCTGTGCCCACCAGCTTATGTGCCCTGACTCACTGCTGCACTCCAACCTCCAGCCTATGCTGGGCTCTCACCTCCATCCATGGCCTGACTTTATCCCTGAACCTTTTCTGCTCCAAGGAAAAAAAACCCAGCCACTTTTAACTTGTCTATATTTAATGTACTCTAGATTTTGCTTAAATGCTCCATGACTAAGTCAGTGCAGATTCAGGAAAACTAGACATTTTGTAAAAGTTTCTTCCTATATTAAGTTCTTTATAACAATGTCTCATGCCTACAGTTAACAATACTGTATTCTACATTTTTTAAACAGATCTCAGAGTAAGTGTTCTAGCACAGTTTTTTAAGAACCTTTTATTATATAAGACCTAGGATAAGAATCAGATGTATAAAGATTAATCAAGAAGATCTGAACAAACCAATTACTAGCAAAGACATTCAATCAATAATTTAAAAACTCCCAACAAACAAAAGTCCAGGACCAGATAGAGGCAAATTCTACCAAACGTTTAAAGAATTAATACCCATTCTTCTCAAATTATTCCAAAAAAATAGAAAAGGAAGGAAAACTTCCAAATTCATTCATTAACCTGATACCAAAACCTCACAAAGACACCACAAAAAAAAAAAAAGAGAACTAAAGGCCAAAATCTCCAATGAACACAGATGCAAAAATCCTTCACAAAAATACTACCAACCAAATCCAACAATACTTTAAAAAAATCATTCACCATGATCGAGTGGGATTTATTCATAGGTTGCAAGAGTGGTTCAATATTCACAAACCAATGTGATACATCACATCAATATGAGAAAGGGTAAGAACCATATGATGATTTCAGTAGACAAAGAAAAAGCATTTGACAAAGTACAACATCCATTCCTGATAAAAACCCTCAACAAAGTAGGTTTAGAAGGAACATACTTCAACATAATAAAGGCCAGTTATGAAAAACCCACAACATCATCCTTAATGGGAAACAACTGAGAGTTTTTCCCCTAAGGTCAAGAACAAGACAAGGATGTCTGCTGTTACTGCTTCTATTCAACATGGTACTGGAAGTCCTAGCTTCAGCAATCAGATAACAAAAAGAAAGAAAAGGCATCCAAATCGGCAAAGAAGAAACAAAACTTTCACCATTTGCAGATGACATAATGCTCCACACAAAAACCCTGAAAGACTCCACCAAAAAAATGGCTAGAACTGATAAACAAATTCAGTGAAGTCCCAGGATACAAAATCAATGTACAGAAAGCTGTTGCATTTCTATACACCAATAATGAAGCAGAAGAGAAATTAAGAAAATGATCCCATTTATAATTGCACCAAAAACAATAAGATACCTAGGAACAAAACTAACCAAAGAAGTGAAAGATCTGTACTCTGAAAACTATAAAACATTGATAAAAGAATCTGAAGATGATCAAAAATGGAAAGACATTCTAGGCTCACGGATTGAAAGAACAAATATCGTTAAAATGTCTATATTACCCAAAGCAATATACACATTTAATGCAATCCCTAACCAAATACCACCAGCATTTTTCACAGAGCTAGAATCAACAATCCTAAAACTTGTGTGGAACCACAAAAGACTCTGAAAGCAATCTTGAAAAATAAAAGCAAAGCTGGAGGCATCAAAATTCTGGACTTCAAGTTATAAAGCTGTAGTAATCAAAACAGTATGGTACTGGCACGAAAACAGACACACACATCAATGGGACAGAATAGAACACCCAGAAATCAACCCACAATTATATGGTTAATTAGTCTTCAACAAAGAAGGAAAGGATGTCCAATATAAAAAAGAGTGTCCCTTCAATAAATGGTGTTGGGAAAACTGAACTACTTTCTTACACCATACACAAAAATAAATTCAAAATGGATGAAAACCTAAACATGAGACATGAAACCATAAAAATCCTAGAAGAGAACCCAATAACTTCATTGACATCAGCCACAGCAACTTTTTTCTAGATAGGTCCCCTGAGACAAGAGAATCAAAAGCAAAAATAAACTACTGGGACTACCTCAAAATAAAAAGCTCCAGCACAGCAAAGGAAACAATCAACAAAACTAAAGCGCAGCCTACAGAATGGGAGAAGATATTTGCAAATGACATATCCAATAAAGGGTCAGTATCCAAAATACACAAAGAGCTTATAAAACTCAACACCCAAAAAACAAATAATCCATTAAAACATAGGCAGAAAACATGAACAGACATTTCCCCAAAGAAGATATCCAGATGGCCAACAGACACATGAAAAGATGCTCATCATCACTTACCATCAGAGAAATGCAAATTACAACCAAAATGATCTATCACCTTACACCTGTCAGAATGGCTAAAATCAACAACATAAGAAACAGCAGGTATTGGAGAAGATGTGGAAAGAGGGGAATCCTCTTACACGGTTGGTAGAATGCTAACTGGTGCAGTCACTCTGGAAAATAGTATGAAGGTTCCTCAAAAAATTAAAAATAGAACTACCCTACGATCCATCAACTGCACTACTGGGTATTTACCTAGAAAATACAAAAATACTCATTCAAAGGGATACATGCACATTTTTTCTACAATATATTTAAGCAGTAATATTTACAATAGTCAAGATATGGAAGCAGCCCACGTGTCCGATCGATGAATGGATAAAGAAGATGTGGTATAAGATGTAAAGGATCTGTATGCTGAAAACCATAGAAAGCTTATGAAGGAAACTGAAGAAGATACAAAGAAATGGAAAAACATTCCATGCCCATGGATTGGAAGAATAAATATTGTTAAAATGTCAATACTACCCAAAGCAATCTACACAGTCAATGCAATCCCAATCAAAATTGCATCACCATTCTTCTCGAAGCTAGAACTAGCAATCCTAAAATTTGTATGGAACCACAAAAGACCTCGAATAGCCAAAGTAATATTGAAGAAGACGACCAAAGTGGGAGGCATCACAATCCCAGACGTTAGCCTCTACTACAAAGCTGTAATCATCAAGACAGTATGGTACTAGAACAAAAACAGACACATAGACCAATGGAATAGAATAGAGACTCCAGAATTGGACCCACAAATGTATGGCCAACTAATCTTTGACAAAGCAGGAAAGAATATCCAATGGAAAAAAGACAGTCTCTTTAACAAATGGTGCTGGGAAAACTGGACAGCAACATGCAGAAGAATGAAACTAGACCACTTTCTTACACCATTCACAAAAATAAACTCAAAATGGATGAAGGACCTGAATGTAAGACAGGAAACCATCAAAACCCAAGAGGAGAAAGCAAGAAAAAACCTCTCTGACCTCAGCCGCAGCACTTTCTTACTTGACACATCTCCAAAGGCAAGGGAATTAAAAGCAAAAGTGAACTATGGGGACCTCATGAAGATAAAAAGCTTCTGCACTGCAAAGGAAACAATCAACAAAACTAAAAGGCAACCGACAGAATGGGAAAAGATATTTGCAAATGACATATAGGATAAGGGGCTAGTATCCAAAATCTAGAAAGAACTCACCAAACTCCACACCTGAAAAACAAATAATCCAGTGAAGAAATGGGCAGAAGACATGAATAGATGCTTCTCTAAAGAAGACATCCAGATCGCCAGCAGGCACATGAAAAGATTCTCAACATCACTCCTCATCAGGGAAATACAAATCAAAACCACACTGAGATACCACCTCATGCCAGAGTGGCTAAAATGAACAAATCGGGAGACTATAGATGCTGGCGAGGATGTGGAGAAACAGGAACCCTCTTGCACTGTTGGTGGGAGTGCAAACTGGTGCAGCCGCTCTGGAAAACGGTGTGGAGGTTCCTCAAAAAATTAAAAATACATCTACCCTATGACCCAGCAATAGCACTGCTAGGAATTTACCCCAGGGATACAGGAGTGCTGATGCATAGGGGCACTTGTACCCCAATGTTTATAGCAGCACTTTCAACAATAGCCAAATTATGGAAAGAGCCTAAATGTCCATCAACTGAGGAATGGATAAAGAAGATGTGGTTTATATATACAATGGAATACTACTTGGCAATGAGAAAGAATGAAATCTGGCCATTTGTAGCAACGTGAATAGAACTGGAGAGTGTTATGCTAAGTGAAATAAGTCAGGCAGAGAAAGACAGATACCATATGTTTTCACTCTTATGTCGATCCTGAGAAACTTAACAGAAGACCAGGGGGGGAGGGGAAGGGGGAAAAAAAGTTACAGAGAGGGAAGGAGGCAAACCATAAGAGACTATTAAATAGTTGATGGGTTGATGGAGGGTTGATGGAGGGTGGAGGAGAGGGGAAAGTGGGTGATGGGCATTGAGGAGGGCCCCTGTTGGGATGAGCACTGGGTGTTGTATGGAAACCAATTTGACAATAAATTATAAAAAAAAAAAAAAACTGCCAGAGAAAGTTCACCAACAAACTAGTTTCTGAGAGTACACTATGGCATAATAATAACAGCTACTGATGATTAAGCACTTACTATGTCTATATGCCAAGCAGTTTGCCATCATCAGATTTCATTTTCAGAACATACCTCTCTGTGGATATTATTACCACCTACATTTCACAGACAGGGACTTGGACACAGAAAGTTTACAAAACTTGCGTAAGAGCACACACCACTAATAAGTAGTAGAGTCATGACTTGAATTAGGGTCTGCTGCCTCAGTGCACCATATTTACTAGACTCACATACAAATCTGAGAGCAGACTTGACGGAAGAGAGTTCGTGAGAGGCAGACCAGATGGGCAGGATAATGACGGGGCTGTTGCAGGCAGCCGAAGAAGATATTCCAAGCAGGAAAAAAAATGCAGACACAGAGCTCTATAGACCTTAGGAAAGCCAGCTTCAAGGAGCACACCGTAAGCAAAGATGCCCAAGAAACAAACACACAAGGTAGTATGCTGTGGTAAGCAACTCCAGATTCGTAGGTCTGAGAATTCTGATCCTCTTAGCATCAGAATGAGTGTGTTATTAATTCAGAGAGTTTACCTTCCAAAATGCTTAATCTTTGGACATATCAAAAAGTCTAATTTTGAAGGCTTTCTTCTTACTAGGTTTAAATCTAGGTTAAGTCTTAACCTGTTTCTGGGGAGGGGGATAGAATATTAATTCCTATTTGCCCAATCTCTTTAATCATAAACTGTTAACATCACAGGGGGGAAGGCTATAGTCACAATAAATCACACTTAAGGTCAAAATAATTGTTTAGCAAAAATATCGAATACTTCACAAAACATATCTTAAAGTAAAATCAAGGTGTTCTAGAAGCATTTTTATATGGCAAAATAAATTTTGAATCTTTTTTTCAAAACTGACTACAGTAGCATAACAGAACAGGTCCTTCCCTATCCCAAACTGTGCGGGGAAAAAAAAACCCACGCAGAAGCAAAGCACACGTGCCCACGTGTACACACACACACACACTGCCACATAAGACTTAATGAAGTAAGGTAGGAACAGGAGGAGATTTATAAAGGGCCAAATAACCTGAAAATTCTAAAGAGCAAGTTTTCAGGTGAATACCAGGTATAGATTACAGTTTGAATGTTGATGCTTCCCTATGAAGCATCTACTGGGCAAAGTTGCCCAGTAGAAGCACTCTGTAAAATCTATGTGCAAAAAGAACTAGAAATCAACTACTAATTATTCTCCTGCAAATCCTTCAAGGAACAAAGAATCCCTCTAGAAAGCAGATAACAGCCTCCTGAAAGTATTCAACAAATTCATATTTCCACACATCAACTTTGTAGAAAGACCCACCTATTGTATGTCATCTGAGAAGGCACCTGTACACTAAATAACCTGGGCATAAAAACGGGTTAAGTAGGGTCAGCAGAGATTACAGCGTTCTCAGGGATGTTGGGGATGGGAGGAAAGGGAATAGTTGGGCGTTCCAATAACAACCATAGTGCCACTTGCTGCTTCTTATAAAGCTCCATCAAGCGGGCGTCTCTTCCATTCTTCAAGCAGGCACCATGAAATTACCCTCACACCACATGGAGTATCTGTAATTCAACAGTCAAGTTCCACAGTAGTAAATCCCAGAGAAGTGCTGGGTTCACACTGCATTAAACTCCAATCACCTCGGGGTTCTAATCCAAGGAGAGAATTTATAAAAATTAATTTTTTCTACTGCATCTTAACAAACCTTAGACTTTTGTTAATGCCTCCAAAGGAAGAGAAGAGAATCTCATGCTATCTCACATGTGTCTGTGTCCCCACTTTTCAAAACAGACATCAGATATCAAATGCCTTATCCCTCTCCCCTTGTTGTGATATTGCAGAAGGAGAAAAAGAAAATAAATGACTCAGTTAGCATTTCATTACCATTTAGTAGGTGCACAGACGTTATTTCAACAACAGCTGGCACTTAAACAATGAGCTAAAACCCTCTGACTGCATGCACTCAGGAGATGGGTCCCTAAACTCCCAACCACTGAGCAGTTGACATTTCAAACAGGACTCTAACGTACACTCCCCAGAGCTTTATTCTATCTTTACCATGGAAAACCAACTACCTTTCAACCATTTTCACTTTCTCACTTCTTCACTCACTCTCAAATCCCTTAGAAAGCTCTTTTTTATCCCCATCATCTCCTATACCTCAATCTATCATGGTGAGACACCATTCTATAAAGAACTCAAAAAATGTGACCTTTTTGATCTTTTTTAAAGAAAAACCGTAAGTTACCACCATATAGTTACAGTCTGTCATATTTTGTCTTCATAGAAGATTCTGATGTTCAAAAGAAAACGGCCCAATATTTGGCTAAACCATGGAATGCACAGCACCAAGAGAGAAGCTATTGTGAACTACAGACTTTGTGTGATAATGGGGTGTCAAAGTGGGCTCATCAGTTTTAATTAATGTACCCTCTCTGATGGCAGGTGTTGACAGTGAGGGAGGCTGTGCATGTGGGGGGTTGGTGGGGTATTAGGAAATCTCTGTACCTTCCATTTCACTGTACTTCCATTTCAATTACCTCAATTTCACTATAAACCTTAAACTGCCACAAAAAAATAAAGTCTTTTTTAAAAAGAAAGAAAACAGTAGTTACTACCTTTTAGAGATACCACTGAAATATTTATGGATAACCATAAAATGTCTGGGATTTGCTTCACAATGATGTGGGAGAGCGTACAGATTAATGAAAATTGGCCGTGAGTTGATAATTGTTGAACGTGAGTGATGAATACATGGAGGGGTTAATTATGTTAAGGCCTTTAATCTTCTAAAATACAAAGTTTTAAAAGGGGTGGTATTAAGAGTCCCCACCTGAACCCTGAATTTTAGCCAGGAATATTCAACTTCCTCCTCACACACCAACCAAATGCATCTGCAAGGACAGTGAGCAAAATGGACTCATGTCAGCATAATCCCACCTCCTTGCTCACTCTGTAAGCACAGGAAAAAAGGAAAGTGTAAAGGAGAGGCAAATTAGAGGAAGGAGAAGGGGGAGAATGCCATGAAGTAGAATAACGAACTTGCTTATTATCAGACCTTGTATCACTGGGAGTTGGCGGCCTGTGAAATGGGTCTCTGATAGCAAGATGCCCTGCCATGATCTTCATCAATTACAACAGTGTTTCCCAAGTTTATCTGCTCTTAAGAATCAACTGGGATAATTCATCACAGAAATTCCCAGGCTTCTCCTGGACAGATTCTGATTTAATAGTTTGGGTCAGAGTTCTGAAATCTGAATGCAAAACAAGTACAATGGGATTACATACTGATAAGCCCATCATAAATATCGTATGGCCAAAATGCATTTATTACACCTCATCTAGCAAATACCATAGCTTAGCCTAGCCTGCCTTAAATGTGCTCACAACACTTACACTAGCCTACAGTTGAGCCAAATCATCTAGCACAAAGCTTATATAAAGTGTTGGCTATTTCACGCAATTGAATGCGTGCTCTACTCAAAGCAAAGAACAGCACGGCTCTAAGTGTGTCGGTTGTTTACCCTCGTAATCGCGTGGCTGGCTCAGAACCGCGTCTCGCTGCTGATGCCCAGCGTCACTAGAGCACACCGCACGGGATACTGCCAGCTCGGGAAAAAGATCAAAATTCACAACTCAAAGCATGGTTTCTACTGAATGTTGTCCATTGCTTTTGCACCATCCTAAAGTCAGAAAGTGTTAAGTCAACCCGTTGTAACTCAGGAGCCATCTGTACTAGGAAGTTATGTTCAGTCAAGTCTGAGAAATTCCAAGTTCAAAGATCCACACCCTACTTCCCTTTCCCCCACTTGTGAACATATACATCAAAGTATAGCGATTTGGTGGGGGGGGAAGGGTAAGGTTACCTTTCTGTTGTGGTTCATTTATATTTTCTGACTTTCGTGTAGAGAAAGGAAAAGGACGTCTCTCCTGCCCAATCTGTTTGCTGAATGCCAGAACTTCAAAGGCAATGTTCCAAACTCACTCTGACATTCATCACTTAGTTATCCAAAAAGAGAACACGCAGAGAATTTTAAAGGAAAATCTTGTGCCATGGGATTGACCTTTAATTTGATTAGCTAAAGGCTGCTATAATTTTGACAACCACAACTTAACTGGGAAGAAACAACGTTCTGCTAGCCTGAGGGGAGATCCCCAGTCACTCAGGCATGATCTAATGCTCTCCTTAGAGGAACAAAGACCCAAGCCCCCCTGTAGAGTTTTTGCTAAAATAAATACCTCCACAAAAAGTTGTGCTACAGACAACTCTTTGCAAAGCTGAATTCCATAATGTAATGAGTAGTGTAAGAGGAAAAAACCAAAATCACCACCAGTTATCAAAGCTTCCTCAAAGGGTAAATCCCCAGGTAATTCTCAAATCTGCTAGCACTTCAGGGGGAAAAAAACTGTCAAAAGTAACTAGGGTATGTTTATATATGTTATCTATATATTTATTTAATCTGTAGATTCAGGATAACATTTTCCCTCTGTGCCAGTTGAGCTGTGATAGTCCTTGAGGGATGTGAAGATGATTTAAAATGTACCAATTATAAAAGATGTTAAATGATTCTTTTTAACCCTTCAGAACAGGAAGGTTGCACTCCAAGCACCTTCCCTTTCACAGGAAAACAAATGTTTGAAAAGCAGGACACGTCCAAGTCACCAGCAGTCTGTGGATCTTCTACACATCATCTGCTCCAATAGCTTTAATAGCCACCCATTCACTACCGAATCCCAAATACATATTGTTAACACTGATATGTCTCCTAAATTCCAAAACTGTAGGTGCGATCACCCCTGGACATCTCCACTTCCACACCCCTGGCCCCACATGGTATCTGGCACCCAACATGTGCCTAGTGAAGGTTCGGAGAATGAATGAGAGGGTAATGATTCCTTCTGGAGGCTTCCCGAAACTTTGTTGAATTGATTTGCATTAAATGGCCATCGTTTTTTCAACGATCACAATTAGATTTGAGGAAGGCTCATACTTAAATAATACTTCACAATCATCAAGCCCATCTAAACTTCCTTAATATGCTTGGTGATACAAAATTAGTGACAGTTCAGGACAAGAACACTCAATTTCACTCTCCTAATCAAAAGTAATTCATCATACTAGTGGGGGGTGGAGGAAGGCATCAAAATCTGAGTGAGCAGGGAAAGTAGCCCAGAAGTGAGCTGTTTTGGAGGAAGAGTCAGCTGGATGGAGGAAGCCTCAAGCAATGATGTGTGCCCAGCATGAAGATATGAAATGGCCCCGTATGCTGGGGAGGGGGCCCAGAGCATGTGCAGTAATGGTAACGTGGCTTCAGCAGTAAGAAAGGCATGGTCGGAAAGGGTCATGCTGGTCGGCTGAAAAGCACAACTTGATAGTAAAAGACCTGAGAAAGCAAGCAAGGATGTGAGATGGATGTGTTTTTGTGTTGGAGCAAGATTGATCTGTAAGAGAACAGGGGATGGTTTTTGTTTATGGCAGAAAAAGGACAGGGGAGCAGATGGAGCAGCATGGCGGGAGAACAGTCGGAGTTTCAGGCAGAGGAACCAGGGAGCTCCAGTTGTCAACTGTAAGTTGCCTGTGTGGCTTTCCTCCAAACATTTATTAAAGTGCTCTCATGTACACAAATGCTTTGTGTGAACAGACCTGTGTGTGTGCGCACGCATGCACAAATCAAGAAAAAGAACCAAGTACCACGCGACAGGGCACTGCACAGCAGGGACAGTCCTTAAACAGAACTGATTCCACAAGGGAGGAGAGGCAGAGGAGGCCATGAGCTGGCAGTCTCAGGAGAGCACTGGGCTCTGCTCAGTTCAGGGAACAAGGAGTCATGTCCACCTGACCTAGAAATTAAGGAGCTGGGAGACTCTCACTGCTGAAACCCAGTGACAATCTGATCTACGGCCTGTATATAAAAATGTGTTCTACATAAAATCTGGAAACTAGAATATATTAAAAATTTTTAATTTTGCAGAGGAGTTTCACAAGAACTTAAAAGCACGAAGACTCAGGGATGTCACGACAACTGGGATGACAATGGCTACTTGGGCAGGCCTCCTCTTTCCGGGCCAGAAGCACCACTACCACCTCACATTATAAATTGCCCGGGAAGCTGAGTATTAGACGGACAAGATTTTGTCTAATTTGCACTGCTCAGACTACCTAGCTTTTACTGCCACCTCCTGGTCCCTTCCAGTACGACTACTCTCAACTAGGGACACTGATAGCCACACACACACACACACACACACACACACACACACACACACACACACAATCAATTGCTGCGTTCAAGAATCTTCAGACAGAGCATCAAATTAAACCATGACCACATTGCAAATGGAAAGCTGTGAAACCTGGTGGGAGCCCCTGGACAAGGCGTTGTACAATGATAAAGTCACCCCAGCCAGGCTGATCTCCCCCAGGGCCGTCAGCACCCTGAGAGCTGATCAGAGTCAGGAGGTATTTGCATAATAAACCAAGCTCATGGAGACAAATCTATAATACCAGAAAAATGCCAATCTGCCAATTAAGAGTGATAAATATCACCTCCAAGGTAACAGAAGCCTCACAGTTTCATCCTATGCCTCTTTTCTCTCTGGGCCAACCACACAGGAAATCAAATTACGCACTCAAGGAGTTGCCTGGTGAGGAAGAAATCAGGGCCAGGGCATTAGCCAGAGAAAATGAACACTTAAAGGCATGCGGCTCTGAGAGAGGAAGGCATCTGCCCCACCACAGGGATATTCTGTCAGCAGACATGACAAAGCAAACTGTCAGGACAGGGTATCCCTCCCAGTCAGTGCCTGAACGGGAATTGTCAGGACTTGCCTTTTGGATGCTTCTCTGTCTAGTCCTGCCCAAGCTGACAACATTTCTGGTTGGCACAATCCTTGCATGGATATGCTAAAGCTTCCAACGAGGCTGTCATCAGTGACAGGCTGCCCAAGACCCAGATCTCTGATCCACTGTGCACTGATACAATAATCTGCTCTTTGTAATGGGCTATACTTTCCCTATTCCTGAGCTTCTGGAGACACCCCACGGCAGTACCGTGTACTTGCAATAAACAGGTAATGACAATTTCCATTCGCTGAGTAATTACAAGTTTACAGGGATTTGTCCATCGATCACCACAGCTATTCCTCTCAAGCTCCCTTTGGGGTTCTTTGGGGAAGTGCTAAGATCCTTACTTTAAAGATGAAGATGGTGAGATTCAGAGATGGTAAGTGGTTTTTCCAAGGTCACAAAATTAGTGAATATACAGTGGAAACTAAAAGATCTTCAAACCCCAAGTGAGTCTACGGAGGACACCTGCTTTGAACGGTCAAGGGTGCCTGACCCACAGCACCATATGGAATAAATAGCGTCAATTATCAGCTACCTACTATTCTAGGCACTGGGAATACCATGATGACCAATTTAAATAAGGCTCCTACCTTCATCTGTCATACATGTATTCAGTGGTGAGGAGCCCAGCGCAGAGAATAGGGTGATACAAAATGCTGGCGGGCCATTTCTTTTTGGGAAATTGCTTCTCGTAGGAGGGGAAAGATTCTCTTATTTTTTAACGTTTTATTTATTTTTGAGACAGGGAGAGACAGAGCATGAACAGGGGAGGGTCAGAGAGAGGGCGACACAGAATCTGAAACAGGCTCCAGGCTCTGAGCTGTCAGCACAGAGCCCGACGCGGGGCTCGAACTCACGGACCGCGAGATCATGACCTGAGCCGAAGTCGGCCGCTCAACCGACTGAGCCACCCAGGCGCCCCCTTTTTTTTTAATTTTTATTTTTTAACATTTTATTTATTTTTGAGACAGGGAGAGACAGAGCATGAACAGGGGAGGGAAGATTCTCTTAGAAAATGACATTTCAGCTGAGACAAGAATGCTGAGAAGTCACGTGATGATCAAGGGGAAGAGCATTCCAACCTGAAAGGACAGTTAATAAAAATGCTCTGTAGTGAGACCGTGATCATCTAGAGAGAAGCCTGTGTGGTGCAGTGCAAAAGGCAAACAGAAAGTGATAGGAGACCAATGAGAGATGTGGCTAGGAGCCAAACCACACAGCGTTTTGTTAAGAAGAACTAGTCTGGTTTTAGTCAATGCACAATGGGAAGCTGTCACACTATGACAGAAAGGTGTCGCTTTTCAATGGAGTAACAGCATTCTAGAACCGGTTTACACCCCAGAATCCCAGAGCTCATAACCTTGCTATTCCTGGTGCACAATGGATTCAGATCTTCTATTAATACAGAATGTTTTCCATAAACAGGTAGGAGGTATTTGAAAGACTCCAAAAACAACTTATCTTGCAGGAAGGAAAAAGGGTTGTCCCATCAGAGGGCCCATATTTATAAGTGGCGGGTTCACAACCTCAACGTTCAGGCAAATCGAGCTCTGTGAAGCCCAGCAAGGCTCCCTTGGGGGCACTGGCTGTCTTTTAGCAGAGCTCAGTTCAGAAATGCTGGGAGACACAGCCAGGCCCCACGCCGCCCTCCTCCCCCCCCCACCCCCCACAGCGGCATCTCCCTCAGGCTCAAGCCCATCCTGCTCTCCTACAGTTCACTGCTCTGATGGCAGCCTGACAGCTGCTTTCTCTGGAACTCAAAGATAAAACCTGTAACTGTCCTATAGCAACGGGATGCTCAAAACACCCCACAAGGGGGAGCAGGGAAAGAGAATCGGGAAGGGAGGGACTGGAGTGGGAGGAAGACCTATGCCTTCTGAATAGAAACTCACTGCATAAAAGAGCCACAGTCATCCACACTCGCAGTTAAAACACTGCCGAAACAGGGAGGGAAAAATAGCCCCATCTAAAGAACCATTTGGCAAGGAGTAGCCAAGTCTTTGACCTAGGAAATCACCCTCAGGAAATCATCAGGGATGACCAAAATGGCTTATGCAATTATGTTCACTGAAGGATTATTTATAACAGGGCAAAATTCAAACCAGTGATCAACAACAGAGAATTGGTTAGTGATATTACAGCCAAGCCTTGGAAAGGAATACCATAAAACTGGTAAAAATCATACTCTCAAAGAACAGAATCTGTAAGAGTATTTCATTACATAAGGACAATTTCAGAATATATCAAGCTGAAAAAAAATCAGTTGTAAGGGAAACAGGGCAATGAGCAAATCCTTGTTAATAATCTAGACAAGAAAAACAAGGTAAATGGGAAAAGTAGATGGCGTCTGGAAATCACTTTGATTTCCCACTCTGTGCACACAGCCTTATATGCACTGGTGAGCGAGCCACTTATTAAAAACTCATCTGGGTTACAGTCTGGCATCAGGGAGTGCTAAGAAAGATCCATTAGGAAAGTGAGCAGGTGCCTTTTGGCAAAGACACTGGACCTGCACCTCTGTAAAAATAATGACTTGTGCATTCTGTCTGCAGTAGGCCAAGCAGGCTGCAGATTTCCTATCCCCCATCCCTACCCACCCCCAGGAGGCCTCCTCTGCAGCTCTTAAATTTTCAGGCCACTCAACAACAAGGGGCTGTGGTCTAAAATCAACACTGCATTTGTAAGACTCACTACAGCCTTCCTCTTGTTTCTCATTCCTTACCCTCCACCCCCCACTCCCAGCTCCCTACTGCAGTCGCTGTGACTGCCAAGCATTGGCTGACACACCAGAGCCAAGTGAGAGTAGTGAAGGCAGCAAAAAGGACAAGGGCTTGATGGGCACTGAGGAGGGTGCTTGTTGGGATGAGCACTGGGTGTTGTATGTAAGTGATGGGAATCTATCCCCAAAACCAAGAGCACACTGTATACACTGTATGTTGGCCAACTTGACAATAAATTATATTTAAAAAAAAAAAAAGAGAAGAAAATAATAATGAACAGACAATAAAAAAATAAAGTTTACAAAATAAAAAAATAGAAAAAAAAAGGACAAGGGCCTGAACAGCGACACACTCGGCTCCCACCTAGGCTTGGCCACCAACCAGCTGTGATGCTGGAAAAGCTACTGGGTCTCTATGAGCATCCATTTTCTAATCTGTAAAATGAGAGTGTTTTACATGTTTTCTCTGTGAGATCTAATTTGGCTCTAAGATTCCCAAGTTCAAAATCTCTCAAATGTCTCATCTCCAAAGAAATACCTGGACCATGGAGAGGAGATGACTGAATGTATCTGGAGCCCAGGGGATCTTCCCAAACTATCTGCATGTTACAATGACTTTCATTGTACAAGTCTGGACCCTGAAGAAACAATTTAGGTTGCCTCTTCTATGGGCCTTTAGGGGAAGCCATTCCTTCTAACACCTCTCTTAGGTATTACTTGATCATGCAAAAGCACCATTTCCATTCACTCTACACTCAATTCTGAGTTCTCCTATAGGGGGACCAATCATCCCATCTTGTTGAGGACTGGGGGTTTCCCAGGATGAGACTTGCAATACCAAACCCAGACAGTCCCTGGCAAACCAGGATAGCTGGTCACTCTCTCTCTCATTATACTCACCGTTTGGTTTGCTTCTCCCAAAACACCCTCACACTACACAACAAAAGAAAACAAAACTCAACACCTGTTGATCTGTACATACATTGCTGCTCAAATAAACACCATCCACAGATCAGCAACAATGGAGTCCTTGGGTTGCCTCAAGGACACTTCTGTCAGCAGGCAAGGGTGCCTTCATTTGTCTCATCCCATTAGGTGCTCTTAAATTGGCAGGATTATTTGTAATCAATTTTTTTAAAAATGAGAATTTTTATCAGTATTCAACAAAAAGCATATGAATAAGAGAAATCACTTATTTTAGCATTGAACCAGACATTATTTCACTGCATCGTTAATGCCCTTAAAGAAGATGGCAACTAAAAAACAAAAACAAAAAAACATATGGCTCACAGCAGAAGACTCAACAAAAGATTCCACTTGTTCCTGCTTTGATTCTTTGGACAAATACATGCAGAGCACCTATTCTGTTCCAGGCAAACAATAATGAAAGAGAAACACATTCACATGGAGTTTACAATCCATATATCTGATCGTTAATGAATGTTAAAGCATTTAACACATTTCCCAAACTGGCTCCAATCTGGTTACCCATAATACAAGTTAAAACATTACGTGTTGCACCCTTAAGATCACAGAAAAACAGAGTATGGACAGAATATCCACCTGTTGGTCTCTTCCAAAACATTTCATATTCCTAGAAGACAGACACTGTGTCTTCTTTTTGTAACTCTTCAGAGAACCTAACACCATTTATGAAATGGACCTGAAAATTCTAAAAAGAAGAAGCAAAGAGCAAAGGAGGAGAATGTTCCAAGCAAGAAGTTAGGAAGGAGGCTGTTCTACTGCCTGTGATAAGTCAACTGTACTCAGCACTCCTTACAATCAGCATGCTAGAACCCAGGAGCACTGGAGCAGCAGAGAGATCACACCCAATCCCAACAGAAATCTTGGAACAGGGAGCAAAGTGTACTGTACTCCATTTTCAGAGGTTCTCTGCATACTCCGGAGAGGGGAGGACACAGGCTAGTTTAACCCCTAGGCCTAAGTCTTTAGAAACCAGCATATATATTCTTGTAGTGCAGCAGCTCAAGAAAAGTTGTCAGCGGTCGCTTTCAATCATCACTGGTCACAGGAGAGTAGGGATGACATCTAGACTTGCAAGAATGCCTGGGTAGAGAGCCCCAGTAAGGGTGGACCCAAAGGCTGTGGTATCTCACCCACCAGGTGCCCGAGGTGGAATCCCAGCCTCCACCCCTGGCTCCTCCCTCAGTCCCTCACCCCCCACAGCCAACTGTTTAGTAGCGCCAATCAGTTCTACCCCACAAATGTTCCAAATTTGCTTTTCTGTCCCTTACCGTAGATCTTGAAATGCTAATTACCCTGGTTTAGACCTCTATCACCTCTTTTTCATTTTTGGTGGGGGGGGTGTTTTTTTGTTTTGGGAGTCTGTTTGTTTTGCCTAAACAACTTTTTAAACTATGCATTCTGCAAGGACAGAGGCTGGACTTTACATCCGTGTCACCTGAACCAAAGAAAGGTATGAATCCATCAGTTCATTCATGAATGTGTAGGGCACAATTCTTTCACTGTCCCCGTCTGCCTGGACTTCCCACTTTGCCACAAGGCTCCACCTCCTAGCCAGACTTTCTGACCCATCGTAGCTGTGACCTGCTTTCTGTGTGTCTCCTAAGCTATATCCAGCCAGACGACCAATACACGAATAGGCTCCATGCCTTGAGAGGAGGCAGTGTTATATACATGAGCCAGAGACGGCCTCCATACATTGGCTCCTAGGCTATTTCTGCACACCAGGCTGACACCCAGTGAGTTCAAAATCTCACTGGTGCCAAACTCAAATTTTTATACATACAATTGTTTTAAACATAGCCCAAATCAACAGACCTTTGGCCATCTAGAGCCCGCCTGCTGTAGCATACCCCGTGAAACTGCCCTAAACCTGCTAGCCATAGAGAAGACCAACCCCAAGCCACTGGTGCCCTTCAGAGCCCTCTGACTCAGAGACTTCCCACTAAGCTCCCCATCACATCACCTAGACACTACTCCCTGTGATTCCACCCTCTCCAGGGAGTCCCCTTGCCCGGATCCTCTTCCGAGTGCCCCTCCCCATGACGTAGCCTTGGAGGACTTCATTGTGAAGGACTTCTTTCCCCAATGCACACCTGTCAAAGTATCACCCCAATAAAGCTGTGTGTGCTACTGCTACCTCTTGCTCATGTCTTTTTCCTTCATCAGCCGTGGACTCCCTCCAACCCCCACCAGGCAGAAATCTGGGGAGTTCTTCATATTTAGAAGTTCTTTGTAGTTCCAGTTTGATAACTTTTAATCTGTCTTGTAACCCTAGCTTTAAATTTATCATCTGGCTTAATCAGTATGGTTTCAAAAACCTAATCTTTGCCTGCAAAGTTCTGTTCCAAGGATTCAGGATAGCCTCCTAAGCTCCTGGTTAGGAGACCCTGGTTACCTATCTAAATCTTATTGGGCTTTCGAGCTCTGGCCCCTATTCTCCCATCTTGGATAACAATTTGGGGCCCTGGCTATATCTGTCCGGATCCATGTTTCTAACCCATGCTCTTGGCGAACAGCCCTGGAACTATAACTTTATCTACAGATGCTGTAAGAAAGTCTTGTACCGACTATTTTATGAAATTTCTCATTTCCATCCATAAGATTCCACAGTTCAGAATATTTGCAACAGAGCTTATTGTGGCTGCTTAATGTGGCTGCCGACAGAATCGAGGATAATGAGCACAACAGCAAATGGTATTTATGGCCTTGTTTGCAGACACACAGAAAAGCAAAGAGGGTTGTTAACATAATAGGATCCTGTGGCTTGATTTTTTTTTTAAGTTATTTGTTATGACACTGAGTGAGACTGAGATCCTACTAAGAAATGCTGGACGGAAATAATTAATCATACATGCTTCTGAAAGCCAAGTACATTTTCTTAGTGAAGTTGTAACTATCCAAAAATATCAAAAAATGAGGTCTGACCTCACACAAATCAATTAAGTGGATAAGAAATGCTGATACACCTTAAGTAGTAACTTTTCCCTTAGGCATTATCAGCCCAAGTCAGGCTTGAAACACAAACAACACATAGTTAGGAAGAATGACCGAGAATCTGAAGGGAATGCCATGGGAGATGACATTCTTAGAGAAACAAGGTAAGTACAAAGGCTAGAAGTGACAGTGGCCTCACTCTATTTTAGGGGCATGTTGATTTGAGGGGTTCTGCCTGCCTATCTTCTGGGCTGCACACTGACTTTTTGCAAACAAGATACTCTAATCTTTGCACCTTACTCTGGCTTCAGAGCCACCAACATCTGACAAATATGTGCACAAAACTGTTTGCTGCTGGGGGAAAACTCTCAAGTGCTGTGTAGGAAGTCTATCCTAGCTGGCAGTGAACATCTACCTGGCCTCCATTTTTCAGGAGGCACTCACTTCTCTTTTCTCAAATGTCTGGGACCTAAAATAAGGCACAGCCCAAAGCAGAAGGGGATGCCACAAAAAAAAAAAAAAAAAAGCCTCAGAAAATAAGAGGGAATCTTTTCCTAGCACCAGTAACTTTACCATCTCATCTCTCCTGTCTCACAAAGAAAGCCTCAGATAAGATACCCAGTGCACATGGCACCACATTCAGGACACAGAGAAGATGTTCCCAGCTTCTCCCAGGTTTGCTCACAATAGATACACGGGGACTAAGTATTTAGGTCTGAAATACTCAAATAGCCCATGTATGAGCATATGTACACATACAACCCCCAACTTTATAAGAAAGCAATGGGCCATATCATCATGGATAAGCTAGGTCATTGGAGTGAAAGAATGGGCAAGAAAGCATAAAATTGGGAATGAGCATTTTTAAAAATGAGAACAAGAGAGTCATATAAAGATAGGCTCTTAGTTCAGAGAAAATCAACCAAAATGCTCCCATTTTGGTTACTGGAACTCAATTTGGTATACTAGCAATGCCAGATTACTTCTAATTTAATGGACCAAACTCGCCCCATTTGCCTTTGGTTATGGCATTTTCCCAAGAGAATCCACTTTTATTCATGTTTATAGTGGCAAAAACACAAAGAATTCTTAATTTTTCACACTGGTGTAGCACAATTAACCCCACATGTTAATTTTTAAATGTCTGTTTCTTGGCATATGGGTATCTGTGCTCTGTAGATTTGTGCTCTTTCTTCATTCATCCATTCAATAAAATGGATTTAAATCCCAGATATTGTGCTTGGTGTGGCAGACATAGCAATTCACCTATCCATTTGCCCTTTCTTCCTAAAAAGAATTTTAATTTTGCTCAAAATGTACCCTCTTATAAACAGTCACCTTCCCGGAATGCTTTGCACCTATGAGTGGCCGTGACCCGTATTTGTCCTATAAGAATGTAAGCAATCTTCTATTCCATGGGGCTTCTGGGAAAATTACTGCTTTTCCAATGAAAGGTATGATTTGAAACTTACCTTTAACCTTTTGTCTCCCCTCCTAGAATGCATATCTAAAGGCCTAATGGTGAAGCCACCTTGAATCCACAAGCTACAGAAAGCTGGAAGGAGCCTGAGTCACGGATAACTTCCTAGCGTAGCTACACCATCAATAATGACTTGCTGGTTTTTCCCTTATTCTGAGAAAAATAAAAGCTTACATGGGGTACTACAGCAGTCAGGCATATTTTATGTGCAAACTAACTGGGGATACAATAGTCAGCAGAAAGAAACTCTGCTCCTACCTTTCAGAACCTTAGTCTCAGAAATGAATGGCCAACAGTCACTACTCACTTATCAACATGAAAGACACCAGAGAAACAAAGGAGAAAACAGGAACCTGGAGGAAGGAGCAACGCAAAGAGAAGAAACCCTCCCCCCAAACACGTAACATCATCAGTGAAATATGAGAAGATACCATGATCCATCATAAAAGAACTCTATACGAGACCAACACGTGAAAACCAAAAAGGAGCTCTTGAAAATTAAAACTATTAAAGCCAAATTTTTAAAAACATACTAAGAGACAGGTTAGAAGAGAAAACTGAAAAAATAGTCCAGAAAACAAAGCAAAAAAAACCAAAAAAGATGAAAAATAGGAGAGAAAGCACTAGAAAATTAGAAGCCCTGTCTAGGAGCTCCAACAAATGAATAAAAGGAAAGAGAGAGAGGAAGGAAGAGAGGGAGGGAGGGAAGAAAGAGGAGGTAGGGAAATCATTAGCAAAATAATTCAAGACTATTACTCAGAATTAAAGAAAATCAGTTCCCTTTTTGAGGATGCAGCATTATGAAATTTTAGAACATTCTGGACAAATATCTTAAAGGCTCCCAAAAAGGAGGATTAAAAGTCCAGTTTCATACACAAGATCAAGAAAAAGAACGGCCTTGGATTTCATTGTAACACCACAAGCTAGAAGATAATGTGGCAACATTCCCAAAGATCTAGTGAAGGAAGATCTGAATCCAACTCTGAATCCTTTATCTAGCCACCCTATACATCATCAGGAAGGCAGAATAAAGACATTTCAGACATGTAGGATATCAAAAATTGACCTCCCCTATACCCTTTTTCATACTGAAAAATATGCTCTGCCAAAATGGGGGAGTAACTCAAAGAACACATGTTCCAGGATATAAGAAAGAAGCAAAGCAAATCCCCAGGTTAACAGGGAGGGGAATTTCCCTGGACAACAGTTAGTTATGCAGCAGGCCGGGAGATCAACAAATCCAGATGGAGACCAGACAAAAGGCTCTAGAAAAGACTTGACGATAAAACTGATAGATTATGTGAATACATTCCAAAGAGATGTACATAGTTGGAGGAGAATGGGGGTATAAACTGAGGATGAATACACAGAGTATCAAACAAAGACAATCATTAACTTCAGGGAGTAAAAGGAAAATAATCATGGTACAGGCACAACTCAGCCTGTCGTATAATGAAAGCATTACACACTCATCTAAGCAGAACTGAAAATAACCCTACTGCAAGGCTAGAAGGATGAGGAGCATATGGATAGTGGGGGGGGGGGGGGGATAAAAGTTAAATTATCTTCTAGAGTGCAAATGTAAGCAGTAGCTTACTACGGTTGTGTTGGGGGGAAAAAAGAGAGAGGATGGTGACTAAGGTATGGAGTGAGTGGTCAAGTTTGTTTTTTAATGATACAGTGAACATTTTCATTACTTTGGTTGCCTGGCTCCTACTCTACCCTGCTGTGTTCAGGGAACTCCCCATCTTATGGGTCTTTGTAGCAGGTGCAGCCTACCTCCCACTAGAGAATGGGAAATACCACACACTTGTTTCCCTAGAGGGGAAGAGACTGCATTTTACCTAATGTCTGCCAGTCACACAGGGACATCTGGTGGCAGTGACATTAATGACGGCACCCAGTGGCCAATGCTGGTGTTGATGGTGTGGACTACAGAGACTGGTACCAACAGTAACTGTGATGGGGCAGGAGCACCTTCCCAGAATCAGCTCCGTGACAGAACTTGGGGTTTAATCCTGGCTACACAACCCTGAGTTCAGTTTGCCAGCCCTCCCTGTGGTTTCCAGCCCTTCCTGTTTTTCCATTTAATGCATCATCCAAAAGAGCGTCGTCGTTGTTGTTGCTACTTCTAAGGTTCAGAAACTGACACTCAAGTAGCTAGCTAGAGACATCAGGCCCTTAGGGAAATCTAGGGAATCTTGATTTGATTATCTGGATTCTTAAGGGCTTAAGGCAGTGAAAATCCAGCTAATAATAGATAGTGATGCTCTGGAAACTTCAGGAGCACAGTGTTGAAACTGTTTGATAAACAGTTGCCTGTGGTCACCTGGAAAGCAGCAACCATTAAAGGCAAGTCCCTAAATGGCCAAGTCTACACTATTGTGGTGGACACGATGATATACCGTTCAGACCTTCCTCCAGAAGGGAAGGACTTATTACCCCACCTGATGGGGGCATGGGGGTGACCATCAGAAACCTTAGACTGTTAGCCTCTTTGGGGTTGCCTTGGCTCAAGAAAGTTGCCTCATCATCGTACCCTTTCTGAGGCAGCCACATCCAAGGACTGATTGGCATGTGGGTATAAAGGCTCATCCCCTCACTCCACTTAGGACAACAGTCAAGGATCATCTCACTTTCAGAACTTTCTACAGGATTAAGTGAAGCTCCCATTGCATCACAGCTCAATTCTCCCTCTGCCCCAGTCCTGCTTCCATCCCTTTCCTTCCACAGGTGGTAATTCCAAGACAACCCTTAACATGCACCTGTAATCTAGCCTCCCTGGGGAACCCGAACTACAATTATTAAGAGCGTGGTGTCCTTAATTCAAGAAATATGATGCGGGCTGCTTACTTCCAACTCCCATGGAGAGCTTTAGCAGGAGAGGAAGAAGAGAATGGCAGGCCCAAATTCCTAAATTCTCAGTTCAAGCAGTGGGTTGAAATCCAAGGATCTTTTATTACTCTGAGAAAGAAAAGAGAGAGAAGAGAGAAGAGAGAAGAGAGAGAAGAGAGAGAAGAGAGAGAAAGAAAGAAAGAAAGAAAAGAAAGAAAGAAAGAAAGAAGGAAAGAGAGAAAGAAAGAGAGAAAGAAAGAAAGAGAAAAGAAAAAAGAGGAAAGAAAAAGGAAAAGAAGGAAGGAAGGAAGGACAAACTCTCTTATGTCCTGTAACCATAGTACTCAGAAAGCCAAAACCAATCAAAAAGTCTGATCCTTGTGTTTATCAAATGACTGTTATCAACTGAATTCTCACCCTTGTGAAGTATCTAACACAAAAGTTACAGCACCAATCTATAAAGAATGGGACCCCTGGTGGTTCGGTTGTTTGAGCAGCCAACTTCGGCTCAGGTCGAATTCCTCAGTTTCAGTCCTGCATCAGGCCCCGTGCTGATAGCTCAGGGCCTGGAGCCTGCTTCGGATTCTGTGTCTCCCTCTCTCCCTACCCCTCCCCAGCTTGCACTGTCTCTCTCTCAAAAATAAACAAACGTTAAAAAAAAAAATAAAAATAAAAAAAAAAGAATGGGACCTCTAAGGGCCAAAGTAGAGGTTCTTGATTACTCAGAATATTCTGAACCCCCAAACCTTCATGAGCATCCCTTGCCAGCAGAAGCAGCCCCCCACTTTCCTATGAGAAAAGGCTGATCTGGCCTTGACTGAGCACTCTTTACTGAAATCACTGGAGGAAATTACTGTGCAAGAGAAGTCAGTTTTCCTGGTCTCTCTACCTACTTCTCCCCTGTATCTAGGTTAGACCCCAGCATGCCCCCAGGCTTTCTTCATTCCAAAAGAACTGTGAGACTGTGTTACTTTATACTGACAAAAGTCTGACGAATATGTGTGGAAATGGTTTCTGAAGATTCTAGATGGAGGAGAAAGGGACGAATGGTACAATGAGCAGAATTATCTGCGCTTGCGCTCGCACCAGCAACTGGGGATTCCGGAGGCCGACTGCAGCAGCTGGCAGAGATGCTGTTTGAGAGTCTGGAAACCCAGTCACCACAATCGCCCATTCTTATAGGACTGGGATGCCAGAAATTCTTTAGGAAATCATAGAAGGAAGTAATAGAATCATTTCAAGAGATAGGAATGTCAGGGTAAATTCATCGTGGGTGACCTGCTAAACCCACCCCCTAATTATGTCCCCACGAGAACCCAGATGACACTCCCTTCACCAAGACTTTGAAGAAATACATTAGTGAGGGGAGCCCAAGAATCTCTGAAATGCACCACCAACACCATTCTCTGAGCTAGAGGTGCTGTTAGGGGACAATGAGCTTCTTGATTCCAATGGGGAGACCAGGCTCCTTAAGTGAAAAATGAAGCAGCGGCACCTACCCCCACCCTGGCCCGAGGCAGAGTGGGCATGTTACCACAGTGAGCCACTTGGCCAGCCCAGTAGTCACGATGCTCTGACCCACAGACATCTCTGGTGAAAGGTAACAGACTATGAAACTCCCAGGCCTTAAGTAGATGAGGAATCATATGAGTCACCCTGCACAAGTTACTGAACTTTTTGTCTGGTTCCTCACCTGGAATACAGAGATTAAAGCACCACCTACTCATAGGGTTGCTGTGAGGGTTCTATGTAGATATACGTAAAGCCCTTAAGGTAAAGGCTGACACAGAGTAAGTGCTCAATAAATGCTAGCTGTCATTATTGCCATTATTATAAATCCATATATCTGGCAGAAAAAAAATCAAGTCTTAGTAAACAGAGACCTGACTTAAATCACCATGATAGTTCTAGACCTTCAGCCAAATCCGAGACCTGAATCGATTCACAGATGTAGGGCTTCTTGAATGAAGGAGACACTAAGTCACCATGAAAGAAAAAACTCTACAATTCTACAAGTACATAATATGATTCTCCTTCTTCCAAGCAAGGCCTAAAGACACTTAGGTCATTTCCTAGGATGGCTGTGCTCCTAGAGAAAGTAAAATATCCAGAACTTGGGGGAATCGTTGAACATGCACTCTGAGCTATCCCTAATGTCATAGAAACCCCAGATGCTACTCTGGTCTGTGAGTCAGAGTGGAAACAAACGAGGGCAATGCTAACTAGATTTTTGACCCGAATTTGTTACACAGCAGGCCCAGTGGGACCCCATATCCATCTGAGTTCTTGAGGAAAGAGCTTGCTCCTAGATGTGTGAATTAAAGGCTGTCACCGGAGGAAGGAGAAGCTACAGGCACTCCTCTCCCTATCAAAACAGTAACCTAAGAGCATCATGGCATCTCTGATAAAATTGCAGAGATGAAGACTAACATCAAAAGATCCCAAAGATGTAGGTAAAATGATTCTAGTCAAATCCCCATTTAACTCACCAATTTGGCAGGTGCAGGAGATGGGCGGGCCTTGGAGAATGAGTTTGCATCACTGTAGATTTAATACAGTT
Source organism: Acinonyx jubatus (assembly GCF_027475565.1). Classification (NCBI taxonomy): domain Eukaryota; kingdom Metazoa; phylum Chordata; class Mammalia; order Carnivora; family Felidae; genus Acinonyx; species Acinonyx jubatus. The sequence continues at coordinate 36,120,576 of NC_069395.1, read as the reverse complement.
AGGGACTCCAATTAGAGATGTTCTTCCGGATGTGACATATTGGGGCATATTCACAGAGGCTCTGGCACCAGCTTTTAGCCTGGAAAACTTTTTCTATTTCGTAATAACTAGTGAGTGTCCAAAGCAGTATATTTTAACCTTGTGGGGACAAAAGTACACCTCCACGGCATTACCTTAGGATAATTTTACCCCTCCAGTTCAGAGCCCCTAACTCACCTATAAGAAACAAGTTTGTCTCATTCTCACAGGAGACCTAAAATTGGCTTGGTACATTAATAGCACCCTGATAATAGAACCTATAAAACTAGAAGTGCCAAGTATACTAGATGTCTTAGTAAGATACAAACATACCGGAAATGAAATATAGGTTATCTTAGAGAAGTTTCTGTGTGGTCAAGATCCAAATGAAAGACAAGTAGATCCACCTTATGCCACTTAGCCTTAAGAAAGAGGGGTGGGTGTGTGTGCGTGCGTGTGGGGGGTGTGTGCAATACACACACGCACACACCCACACATACACATGCCCACACACACTCAGGATCCTGAAATCACAAATACACTGCAGGAAATGGGACCTCACTTTCCCAATTTGCTGACTCCTGCTAATCGTGATCCTTCTCTCATCCCACACCTAAGGCCCCATAAGGACTTGATTAAAGGGGGGAAAAAAGAGCTCTGTTCACTGATGGCTCTCCTTGGTATATTTGGAGGAGTATTGACAGGATGTGGGGAAGAAATATTTAAGTGAACACCTCACAATGAGGCCAATGAGAATACCTGTGATCCATATACTCAACCAAAGGTCCCCTGCTGTTCTCAATAACATGGTGACACTCTGGGCATATCAGCCAGCCTCTTTCCAAAGCCATTCTAATGATTTTAAACAGAGTCATGACCAAAGTCGCCATAGTGGTAGCACAAAGGCTTTGTGTGAGATCAGCACAGACTGCCCTCACCAAATTAACCTATCACTGCTGCTGAGTGCCTAACTTGCCAGTCTCTCTGCTCCAATATCAGGTTAATTACTGCACCCTTTCCATCTTGGAAGTGCCAGAGAGTCATGGCACTCTGGATATGGATTTGCTTTCCATACTCATCATGCTTCTGCCACCACTGACTGTCTTATGGACTGTCATGTCATCAGACATAACTTTGCTCCTATCTAGTGACCTCACTTCGTACAAATGGAGTAAGACGATGGGTCATACCCATGGGATTTTCTGACGTTATGCCACCATCCAGCAGCAGCTGGCCTTACAGAATAGTCTATCAATAGTTCCAGTATGGCACCAGATGAAAGTTATTGTCTTATGATGTTGGAATGCAGTCTTTGCCTATGATGTTCAGGTGCTGACCCACAGGATGTAGAAAGTACCCTGAACCAGTGACTACATATGGCGCTCTTACCCACAGGTTAAATATGTAGCCAGTATCCAAGAAATGGGAGTGGCACTCTCACTATTATACTTTTAGTCCACTCCTACGATAGTTGCTGCCCATCCCTGGAAATCAATGATCAATCAAAGATCAGAGATCTTATTACCCAGCAAAGAAATGCTTTCATATGGGGACACAGAATGATTGCATTGAATCAAAGTCTACTATTACCCAGCCATTTGGAGCTCCTCATAGAACTAGCTGAACAAGTAAAGAGGGATAATTATGTAAGCTGAGAAGATTAACACTCACTATCGAGGGGAAATAGTTACCCCTATATAATGGAAGCAGAAAGGAGTACACGTGGAACTTTGAGGACCTTGTAGGGTGCCTCCTATTATTGCCATGCCTACTGGTTAGTTAAGGGAAGACCACGTTGGCCAAATATATACAGGACTACCAGGGGCTCAGAGCCCTCAGGAATGAAGATTGGGGGATGCCTGGCTGGCTTGACTCCTGATCTCGAGGTTGTGAATTCGAGCACCACACTGAGTGTGGATATTTCTTAAAAATAAAATCTTAAAAAAAAAAAAAAAGAATGAAGATTAGGATCACACCACTGGCAAAGAACCTCAAACAACAAAGGTAGTGGCTGAAGGCAAGAAAAACACAGAATGGGAAGCAGAGTAGGAAAGTCACAGAGCTGATCAGAACTAGCTCTAAAACATTTACCAATTGTTCTTATATGCTGCCTTTACATATAAATTTTCATTAATATTCCTCTTCACTCACATCCCCTTCTCCTACCATTTCACATCAAGTGTGTTGGGGGTGGCTAACTCTACAGCTGAGCCCACGGTTACAGAGTATTAACATTATGGCGGAACTCAAGGAGGCACGGACACCCCCCTCCCCGAGAGTCTGGACCTGGAGCTGGATGCACTGACTGATGAGTTTTCCTCTTTGGGGAAGAGGACGCACACGTCTTCAGCTATCCATGGGACGGTTGTGTATCTCCTTGAAGATGTTCGGCCTGTGGCATACTGCTTGAGGACTGTATCTGATAAGGTCTCCCCTCTTTCACTGAAATCCTGTTTGAACTCATCAGACACAAAGAGGAGCTGTTCAGCATCCTCTTCCTGTACACTCCTGCATATTAATAGAATTCATCCTCCCATTGGCCTTCAGAAAGCTACAATTACTACCACTTTTCACACTAGTGTCTGCCCTTCTGACTGCTTTTCACTGGTTTCAGCAGACACATTTAAAGTTTCCCCAAAACTGCTTCTATTTTCTCGCTGCTCCCTCATCCTATGACCCTGGGTTATACCCCTCCAAGACAACCAGCGTCAACAATGGCTTCTTACTTGCCAAATGAAACAGAATCTCTTCGGTCCCCTCTTACTTGGCCTCTCTTTAATTCTTGAAACCTTCACAAAACCATTTGCTTCCTCCTGCATTGGTTACTAATCCTTCTTATTGGTTGCCGACTCCTCCTTCCCTACGTGCCTCTTAAATGGTGGTGTTCTTTCTCTAAAGTTCTATCCTTTCAGTAAGAAAGTGTTATGGAGGTGCCAGGACAGTCCCTCAGGAGACAGAGGCAGCCCCATTCAGGTCTGGCACAGCCCTGACATGGTGCCACTCCTAGGCCCCTAAAGCTCTACCTACTCAGCACTCATGCAGCAAATCTCCCTGGAGCCTAGCTTGAGCCAAGAAGCTGGTTATAGGAGCTCTAAGCCTCAATGGAAACTGAAGTAGAAGGGAAAAGAAATCAACCTCTCCCTGAGCAAGGATAAAATAAACAGGAAGGAAATTCTATTCTGACATCTCCAGGAGGGTATTACAGGGAATGAAAGAAAAACAAATGTCACCCCGTTGCCATGGAGTCCTTAATGTCCTCTTAATTACAATGAGTAGCACTTGAGCTCTGTCAGCCCCACGCCAGCCACCACTGCATTTTCCATCTCCAGCAAGAGGGGATCTAATACCTTCCACACAGTTTGTGAATATCCTCATTGTTTGATTAACCACATCAAACGAATCCCACAGTAAACAACCTCTATTTACATCCCTATTCCTGTTAACTTTGCAGTCATCACTCTTTGGAATAAAAACATAAGGTGCAGGATCCCCCTTTGGCACTTTATGCAAAATCATGGCTCAGTCACTGGCTTGGATGTCTGCTCACTCATTAACACCAATGTAATGTCATTCACTAGGCAGCGTCCCTACAAAATGTATTTTCTTCACCTGAACATGCACATGAAGGGTGCATTCAGCACCCAAGCAGCGCCCTGGTGAGCACCAGGGAGAGACAGACACCAAAGGTGGTGGCATAGTTCCTTTTCTAGCTGTAGAAGGAGAGCTTTTGCTCTACTTAGAGGTGCTCAGGATGGGTCATTTCTGGGCAGGGCAGAATATTACCCAGTCCTGAGGTCCTTAGAGATGAAAGCCCAGTTGCATATCTTCTGGTGCATAAGACAGACAGGCAGCTTTTACTTGGGCTGTGCTGCTGCCTCACACTGTACTGCAAATTCAGGATGGGGGGAAAAAGGCATTACGGAAGGAAAGAGGATAGAAATGATCCAAAAAAATTGAAATATATCTTTACTATTTCAGAAGGAAATGAAAAACTGCACACCAGCACCCAAGGCCCCATGGCCTTTGAAAACCTTTTAAGTCCTTAATGCTTGTTTCCTTTCTCTCTCCGAGCATCTTAAAAGATATTAGCTCCCAGACCCTAAAGCTAGGGAAAGCCATGGCAGCCTGGAGGAAGGGACACCCAGAGGAGAGACACGGAGAAGGCAGGACTGCCACAAGGCTAGAGAGGAGCAGGTGAGGGTCACTGGGCTGGGTCTGAGCAAGGGCACCTGAGCTGCCCTGACAGGGACACAAAACACCAGCCATCACCGCTGAACACCACTAAAGCAGCATAGTAGCTATTGTCTCTATCTTCTCCCTTCTGATTACTCTACAGCCCTGATTGAAACTCCCTATAAATGACCGAATCAACAGTGGAAAAAGCCAACCATGGCCAAAGCCCACAGCACCTTTCAAAACGAAACAGACTCTCTTTTGTCCCTTCTTCCCCGGCCTCTCTTCAATTTCTGATAAACTGAGCATCCTTTTCTTCTTGAAACTTTCACAAAACCATCTGCTTCCTCCTGCACTGGTTACTATTCCTTCTCATCTGTTGCTGGCACCTCCTTTTCTGCCTGCCTCTTAATTGCTGGCATTTCCTCAAGTTCTATCCACGACCCTCCTTTTTTTTTCTCACTCGACACATTTGCTAGTCCCTTCATACCCAGGAACACTACATGTGATGGGTTTCAAGGATCTGTCTCATCCCCAGTCCCTCTCCTGAGCTCCAGTGCCATCTAGCTAACTGTAGCAGAGATGTCTCTGCCTCGATGTTCCATTTTAAACTCAACTTGTCAAAAACTGGACTCTTCACTCTTCCCTAAAACCTGCTCCTCGTCCTCCTGTATCCCTGGCTACTGGTGAACGGAAGTGTCAGTCATCACCTCAACTCTAAACTCTCTAGACTTGTCCCTCTGCCACCTCCCTTTCACAATGGTGAGGAGACACCACTGACCTTACTTCCATCTTTCTCTTTCCTCACTTTCACCTTCTTCTTCTTCAGCCCCCTGCTCCATTCAAGTCCTGACCGTCTTGCTCCTGGTTAACTAACAGTCTGTCGTGTAAAATGCCCTCTGGCTCTTTCACATTTGTTGAATGAAGAGATGGACCACATTCTAACTGATTTTCCTATTTACAGTCTTACTCCGCCCTGATTCATATCCTGCACTGCAGGCAGAATGATATCCTAAACCCCAATTCTCATTCTGTTTCCTCTCTGCTTAAACACTTGATGGTTTTCACAGTTTGAGTATTTAAAATGCCCAAAGTAGTTAAATTACTTCCACGGCATCCTATCGCCTAAAAGGTCAAGTATATCGTCCTTAGCACTGTTCCAAGTTATCCATTAAAAAACCCCTATCTTTCCGGAAGAATCTCTCACTATATGTGAGACTCACATCCAGCTCCACTTACAGTTTACAGTCCCAAGTGCACCACAGTAACCCGTACCAAGCAGGACCTTTGTGTATGCTGCAGCCCCAAGCCCTCCCCCTCAGCCCTGCCCGTCCATTTCAAGAATCAACTGAAGCATGAGCCCCTCTACAAAACCTTTGCGACTCACCCCTATTTCCAGAGGTAGCAGGAGGTGAAGAGTAACCCCATCCTCTTTTGTACCCTCTGCCCCACTGAATCCATACAGACATCTGTCTCAGTACTATAAAACTGTATATGCGGTAAGAAAACAATGTTCTTGGGCACCTGGATGGCTCAGACAGTTAAGCGTCTGATTCTTGGTTTTGGCTCAGGTCATGATCTCATGGTTCATGGGTTTGAGCCCCCATGTCAGGCTCCACACTACTACAAAGCTTGCTTGGGATTCTCTCTCAGCGTCTGTGTCTGTCTGTCTCTGTCTCTCTCTCTCTCTCTCAAAAATAAGTAAACTTTAAAAAAAGAAAAAGAGAAAACAATGATCTTCATGTATGACTTCACTAGAATAAGCTTCTGGAGAACAAAATCTGTATCTCATTCACCTTTGCAACCCTCCAACCAAGTCTAATGCATGGCACTTAATAAATACTTACTGAATGGAGCAACGATAGGACATTAATTAATTAATAGGACATAGCTCAAATAATAAATACTCCAGTGCTAAGGGTATTGAGAGTAAAAGCTACTTTCAAGTTGGAGAGGGTTGATATGAAGACTTTCCTGTTTTAAGTCAGATTTCAAATTCAAATGGAGTCTGAATACCGGTTGTCCAAGAAAAGGTTATCACTAAGGTGACACTATAAGGACACATTAGAGAATGAAAGGGGTTACTAACTGATAATCACAACAAGACTAGCAGTGTGAAACAGAAATGTAAAATGGGATTTATGCCACTCTGCAAATCATAAAAGCTAAATTGCTTTAAGAGTGACATGAAATATCAATTATAAAAAATTGAGATCTTATTTTCCTGGCTGTCTCACACTAACTTTCAGAACTTTCTGTTTGAGAAGAAATCTCCAAGACACTGTTCTCTACTTCCTACTCAGAAGCAAACATTACTGGCTGCCCACCAAACAAACCCTCCCACAATCCTTGCCATTGAAAATGCAATTTTGTTCAAGTGTTCAAACTCCCTCCTACCTCCCCTCTCACGGTGACCTGGAAGAAATTTCTAATCGTAAACCAATCATGGGACACCTATTCCCTTTGCACAAGGCTAATTACAATGTGGGCATATAGCACCCATTATGGCCATTAGACATCAGAGGAGAAAGGTTGGTGGGGTGTTTCTGCAATGCACATGTACTGTTTCTATAATAATGAAAGGTCTCACAGGCAAATGTCTTTATGACCTGAGGGTCAGGAAAATTTTTTTTTTAACTCTCCAAAGTGTGACAACCATAAAGTAAAATTCATAAATTCAGCTACATTAAAATAAATTCTGTTCATCAAAAGATAAAAATTCAAAAGTCAAACCACAAACCAGAAGATATTCATATTTTCAAAAGCACATATAACTGGGAAAACACAGTAATAAATAAGTCCTTTGGATTCATGAGAAAAACACAAAAATCCCACTGGAAAAATGGGCAAAAGTTATCAATAGGCATTTTTGCTGAAAATGCTATACTAAAGTCTTATAAACTACTAAAAGATGCTCAAATTCATTAGTAATCAAGGAAATGCAAATTAAAGCTATGAGATCTAATTCACACCACATTTTCAAAATTAAATGTCAATACCATACAATCCAGCAATTCCACTACTGTGTATTTAACCAAAAAAAAATGAAAATACTAATTCAAAAAGATATATGCACCCCTATGTTCACTGCAGCATTATTTACAATACCCCAAATATGGAAGCAACCTAAGTGTCCACTGATAGATGAATGAATAAAGATGCAGTACACACACACACACACACACACATCTGTAATGCAAAAGGCATTTCTTACTATGGGCCAAAGAATTTGAAAGCTACTTTCGTTGCACATGTTCTCCAAGAAATCTACAGAAACAGCATTATGCATAATAGCAAAACCCTGGGATAAATTCAAATATCCTTCTATTAATAGAGTAGACAAATAATTTGTAGTATATGCATACACTGGCATGCTATACAACAGTGAAAACGCTACCTATGGTAACACGTATCAACATGATGAGTCTCAAAAACACACTTTTAGGCAAAGAAGTCAAGTCACAGAATAACACACCAAGTATGAATTTTTATATGAAGATTTCTTAAAATATGCAATTTTAGAGATTTAACTGTGGTAAAACTATAATGAAAAGGAAGGGAATAGATTTCTGGTTTCCGGTCCAGCATGTAAAGAGCAAAGAAGTCATCACTGCACCCTAGTAAAAAATAAAAAGCTAAACAAACTGATAATTACAAATATTCTTAGGTGGATCAGAGAAGTGAGGTCACAGGGCAAATGCCTGCCCCAAAACATGGAGACAGGTGTACCCAGAGAATCACAACTTACTGGAGCAGAAATCCCTATGGGAACAGGTACAGGGGTGTGAAAATCTGGACTGTAAATGATACTGCTGGAGGCTCGGTGTGGAAAAGTCTGAGAGTTAAAAACCACAGGGGAATAAAGTCATAGGGAGGCCCCTGCACTTTTGTGAGCTTTATGTCCAGGAGTTCTACCACACTCTCAGGATGGAGATTAGAGAAAAATCCCCCATGCTCCTGGCAGGGAGAGGAGTAAAATAAACATCTGGAAATACACCAGAGCATTCCATTCTTCTTAACAAGGCTTGCCCTCCAGACAAACTATTTTACCATATCCTAACCTATTGGGGTTTTATCAAAGCCTAACCAACCCAGGAGATAGAAAATACTCAATTCTAGTCTGCTTTGGTCTTCTACATGAAGGGAAGAGAAACACCCAACTCCAGTCCCCTCTAGCCATCCTACACTAGCTAAGAGGGTTGAGGGGTTAAAAAAAAAAAAAAAAAGAATCATTTGTGAAATTCACAGCACAGGGACAAGGCTTATAAAAGACTGAGACCTAATCACAGAACTACAGAACACTTCCCCTTCCCAACACCTTACCATTATATTACTAAAGGCCTTTACTGAAGTTCTTTTCACTCACTACATTATGTCCACCTTTCAAAAAATTTACAAGGCATACTAAAAAGCAATCAATCCATCAATCAATACCCCACAGTTTAAAGACACTGAGAAAGCATCAGAACCAGACTCAGTTATGGGAGGGATGTTAGAATTATCAGATCAGGAATTTAAAACAACCATGATTAATACACTCAGAACTCTAATGGAAAAAGTAGCCAGTATGCAAGAACAGATTGGTAACGTAAGCAGAAAGATGGAAATGCTAAGAATCAAAAAGAAATGCCAGACATCAAAAATACTAACAGAAATGAAGAGTGCCTTTAATGGGCACATTAGCAGACTGGATACAGCTAAGGACCTGAGCTGAAAACAAGAGTTCGATGTTTAACCAAATGAGCCACCCAGGTGCCCCAGAATTTCCCCCAAATTAAAGACAGACACCAAACCAAAGATCCAGATAGCTCACAGAACACCAAACAGAATAAATGTCCCCAAAAACTACACCTAGGCATATCATACTCAAACTGCAGAAGATCAAATATAAATGCAGAGGAGGGTGGGGAACCTAACCTGTAGAGGAACAAAGGGAAGAGTGACATCCAACTTCTCCTTGGAAACCATGCAAGTATGAAGACAGTATAATGTTTAAAGTATTGAGAGAAAAAAAAATACCAACCTAGAATTCTGTATCCTGCAAAATGATCCTTCAAAAGTGAATGAAAAATAAAGACTTCCTCAAATAAACAAAAATGGTGGAATTTGTTTCTGGTAGATTTGTCTTGCAATAAGTGTTTTAAAAAGTTCTTCAGAGAAAATAAAAATAACATAGATCAGAAACTCACATCTACATTTTAAAAAAGGAAGAGTTGAGGTACCTGGGTGGCTCAGTTGGTTAAGCATCTGACTTCAGCTCAGATCAAGATCTCACAGCTCGTGGGTGTGAGCCCCACATCGGGCTCTCTGCTGTCAGTGAAGAGCCCACTTAAGATCCTTTGTCTCCCTCTCTCTTCCCCTCCCTTGCACACATGCGCACGTGTGTGTGTGCACTCTTTCAAAAATAAATAAGCATTTAAAAATAAAAACATAGAAAAGGAAGAGCAAAGATAGATAAGTTTTTATTTTATCTTCACTTATTCTAAGAGATAAGATTCTGTTCAAAACAAAAGCAACAATGTATGACTACAGTTTATATACATGAAATGAATGACAGCAATTATACAAGTGATGAGAGGGAGGAATTAGAAATATTTTGTCATAAGGTACTTGTACTACCATGAAGTGGATATAGTATTACCTGAAAGTGGTCTTGGGTTAGTTGTAAATGTATACTGCCAACTCTAGAGCAACTACTAAAAAGTTAAAAAGAAGTATATCGGATATGCTAAGAAAAAAGAGAAAATGTAATGATAAAAATTCTCAAAACCACAAAAGGCAGAAAAAGAATGACATGCAATAATAGGAACAAAAAAAACAAACAAACAAGAAAAGAGCAATGAATAGACAACATTAAGAACATGGAAGTTATTAACCCAATTATATCAGTAATCACTTTAAATGCCAATGGTCTAAATACACCAAATAAAATACAAAGATTGTCAGAATGAATCAAAAAACAAGACCCAACTATATACTGTCTAAAGTAAACCCGGTCTAAATATAAAGACACATTTAGATTACAAGCAAAGGGATAGAGAAAGATATACCACGTTAACATTAATCAAAGGAAAGCCACAGTAGCTTGGTTAATTTTCAGACACATTAAACCCCCAAGGAAAGAAAATTATCATGGATAAAGAGGGACACTACATAACAATAAAAGAGAGTCACTTCTTTAAGAAGACATAATAATCCTCAATGTGTATGTACTGAACAACAGAGGATCAAAATACATGAGGCAAAAACTGATAGCACTGCAAAGAGAAACAGCCAAATTCATTATTACAGTTGGATATTTCAACACCCCTTTATTAGAAATGGGCAGATCCAGGGGTGCTTGGGTGGTTCAGTCGGTTGGGCATCCGACTTCGGCTCAGGTCATGATCTTACGGTTTGTGAGTTTGAGCCCCATGTTGGGCTCTGTGCTAATGGCTTGGAGCCTGGAGCCTACTTCAGATTCTGTGTGTGTCTCTCTCTCTGCCTCTCCCCTGCTCGCTCGCTTGCTCTCTCTCAAAAATAAACACTAAAAAAATTTTTTTTTCATTTTTTTAATTAAAAAAAAATGGGCAGATCCAGCAGGCAGAAAATCAGTTAAGACATAGTTGAACAGTACCATCAGTCAACTGGACAGAATTGACATCTATAGATACTTCATCCAACAACAGAATACACATTCTTCTCAAGCTCACATGGAACATTCACCAGGACAGATCATATGCTGGGCTATAAAACACACCTAAATAAATTTAAAAGAATAGAAATCATACAATATCTTTTCTTAGACTATAATGGAATTAAACTAGAAATCAATACTAGTGATAGCTGGGGAAAATACTTGGAGATTAAACTCACTTATAAATAACACATGGTTCACAGAAATCTCGAGAAAATTAAAACATATTTTGAACTAAACAAAAATGAAAATACAATTTATCAAAATTTATGGGATGCAGCAAACAGTGCTTAGAGAGAAACTTATAACATTAAATGTATATGTTAGAAGAGAAGATCTATAATCAACAATTTAAGTGTCCATCTTAGGAAACTAGAAAAAGAGCAAATGAAATACAAAGTAAGCAGAAGAAAGAATAAAAATTAGAGCAGACATCAATGAAATTAAAAATAGGAAATTAATACAAAAATGTCAACAAAACCAAAAGCTGGCTCTTTGATCGATAAAATCAGTAAGTCACTAGCTAGGTTAAGAAAAAAAGGAGAGAAGACATACATTACTAATACGAGAATAAAAGTGAAGATATCACTACAGAGTCCAGGAACATGAAAAGGATAGTAAGGGAATATTATGAATAACTCTATGCCCATAAATTCAATAACTTAGATAAAAAGAACCAATTCCTTAAAAGATACAATCTGCCAATTCACAAAGAAACAGAATAGGCTTATATCTATTTAAAAAATTGAATCAATAATTAATAACCTTCCAAGACAAAAAACATTTAAGGAAGAAAGTATACCAATACTACAATCTCTTCCAGAAGACATAATTTGAGGGAATACTTCTTAACTCATTCTAGGAGGCCAGCATTACCCTAATACCAAACTCAGACAAAGACATTACAAGAAAACTATAGACCAGTATGTCTTCATGAACACAGATGCACAAATCCTCAACATATTAGCAAATCAGAGGATCAAGAGGTACAAAATTTCAGTTACTAAATAAGTCACAGGTAAACTATACGATAGGGAATATAGTCAATAATACTGTAATAAAAAGAATTAGCAAACCAAATCCAATAATGTATAAAAACAATTATACACCATGACAAGTGAGATTTATCCCAACTATGCAAGGCTGGTTCAATGTCTGAAAACTGATTAATATAATCCATCACATCAACAGACCGGGGCGGGGGGGGGGGGGGGGGGGGGAGAAGCATATGACAAAGTCCAACACCCATTCATGATAAAACCTCTCAGCAAACTAGGAATAGAGGGGAATTTACTCTACTCAATAAAAAGCATCTGCAAAAAACCTACAGCTAACATCATACTTAATGGTGAAAAACCAGAAGCTTCCCCATTAAGATCAGGAAAAAGGCAAGCATGTCCCCTCTGATCACTCCTTTTCAACATCATACTGGAAGTCCCAGCTAATGCAATAAGAGAAGAAATGAAATAAAAAGCATGTATTTTGGGAAGGAGGTTACATGATTGTCTACGTAGAAAATTCCAAAGAGTCAACAACAACAATAAAACCTCCTGGAACAAATAAGCAATAGTAGCAAGGCTTCAGGATACAAGGCTAATATACCAAAGTCAACCACTTCCCTAGATACCAGCAATGAACACATGGAATTTGAAATTAAAAACAATACCATATACATTAGCACAAAAAATATTTAGGTATAATTTAACAAAATATGTACAAGTTATATAAAAGGAAAACTATAAAACATGTTACACAAATCAAAAAAGAACTAATTAAATGGAGAGGTATCCCATGCTCATTGATTCAATATTGTCAAGATACCAGTTTTTCCCTAATCTATTCAAGGCAATCCAATTCAAAATCCCATCAAGTTATTTTGTGGATATCAACAGATTCTAAAGTTTGTATGGAGAGATAAAAGACACAGAATAGCTAACACAATATTGAAAGAGGACTGACGCTATCTGACTTCAAGACTTACTGTAAAGCTACAGTAATCAGGACAGTGTGACACCCACAAAAGAACAAAAAGATCAATAAAACCGAGGAGACCCCCATAAATACACGCAATCAACCTTTAACAAAGGAGCAAAGGCAATACAATGTGAGCAAAGTTAGTCTCAATAAATGGTACTGGAGGGCACCTGGACGGCTCAGTCAGTTGAGCATCCGACTTCAGCTCAGGTCATGATCTCACGGTTTGTGAGTTCGGGTCCCGCATCGGGCTCTGTGCTGACAGCTCAGAGCCTGGAGCCTGCTTCAGATTCTGTATGTCCGTCTCTCTTTTCCCCTCCCCCACACGTGCTCTGTCTCTCTCTGCCTCTCAAAAATAAAGAAAACTAACTAAATAAATAAATGGTACTGGAACATCCACATGGAAAAAAAAATCTAAACACAGACTTTCCACCCTTCATAAAAACTAACTGAAAATGGAGTATAGATCTAACTGTAAAGTGCAAAACTATAAAACTCCGGGAAGATACCATAGGAGAAAATCTAGATGACCTTGGATGTGGCAATGACTTCTTAGATACAACACTAAGGGCATAATCCATGACAGAAAGAGTTGATAAGCTGAACTTACTGAATTTTTTAACTATTGTTCTGTGAAAGACACTGCCAATAGAATGAGAAGACAAGCCACAGACTAGGAGAAAATATTTGCAAAACATCTGTCTGATAAAGGACTGTTATCTAAAGTACATGAAGAACCATTAAAAATCAACAATAAAAAAAATGAAAATCCATTTAAAAAAAGGCAAAAGACCTTAATAGACATCATGAAAGGATATGTTGTTGATGGGGAAAAAGATGCTCTATGTCAAATGTCACTGGATAACTGCAAATTAAAACGAGTGAAATACTACTCTATAGCTATTAGAGTAGCCAAAATCCAAAACACTGACAACACCAAAGGCTGACAAGAACACAGAGTAATAGGAACCCATTCATTGCTGGTGACAATGCAAAATGATACAGCCACGTTGGAAAACAGTTTGGCAGTTTCTTACAAAACTGAATACACTCTTTACCATCCAATCCAGCAATTGCACTCCTTAGTCTCTATCCAAAGGAGTTTAAAACTTGTATCCCCACAAAAACATGCACACGAATGTTTGTAGCACACTTACTCCTAATTATAAAACTCAGAAGCAACTAAGAGGTCTTTCAGTGGGCAAACTGTGGTACATCTAGACAATGGATTATTCAGCACTACAAATAAATGAGCTATCATGCCATGAAAAGACATGAAGGAACCTTAAATGCATAATAGTGCTAAGTGAAAGATGTCAATCTGAAAAAGCTCCATACTGTATGTTTCCAATTACACGACATTCTGAAAAAGGCAAAACTACAGAGATGACAAAAAGATCAGTGGTTTCTAGGGGTTAGAAGGGAGGAAGGGATGAGAAGAAAGAACACCAAGGATTTTCAGGGCTGTGAAACTACTCTGTGACCTTACAGTGGTGGATACATGTCATTATACATCTGTCAAAACCCAGAAACTGTACCACAAACTCCAAGAGTTAATCCTAATATAAATGATAGATTTCAGGTGATAATGATGCATGGATGTAGGTCCATCAGCTGTAACAAACACACTGCCCCAGTGGAGACGTTGGTAGTCGTGGAGGCTGTACACGTGTGAGGGCCAGGGAATGCATGGGACATCTCCGTACTTTCCTCTCCATTTTTCTATAAACCTAAAACTGCTCTAAAAATAAAGTCTCTGTTTTTCAGTTAAAAAAAAAAAGGGGGGGGGGGGAATGAATGACACAACCAAAACTCAGGAGAGGGTGACAGAAGGTGATGGGTTGCAGATGTAAACAAAGGGCTTCTAGGAATCTGGTTAGTTCTTAAGCCGAGTGACAGATCCCCAAATGAATCAGTGATGACTTTTCAGAGTCCCTGGATTTACCGCCCCTGGTGCTGACCATCGAGATAACAGCTTTTCCTTGTTTAAACCCCAATTTGAGTTGTGCTTTCTGTTATTCCCAGTTAGAATCACCCAAACTGGTAGTGTCTTACTTTGGATGCAGTACAACTGGGATCTGATTTAGCATGTCAACATTTAATCCTATTCTGTTTGTCTAAGCAGATCATTAAAACTTTACATTAGTTACCCTCCAACTATAAAAAAAGATATGTTTGAGGGAAATAAAGAAACTGTAATTAAAACAACTCAGTATTTTTCCAACCCTAAAACGTATCTCCCTTGAAAACATTCTGATTAAGCATGTGTGATACCAAGGACAATCAAGACTTTTTAAAAAATCTATAAATCACCAAAGAGATAAGGCATCAGGTTTGTACTCTTGCCCTCCGTGGGGAGCGGCTTAATCTGGCTGGAAGATCACACATTTCCCATTGGAGCTACAGGCTAGAGGTCAGACCACAGGGCTGAATTCAGCTACCACAGGAGTTCTTAAAAGGAGAGCAAACAAGGAAATGAGATTTTGTTCAGAAAGGGGCATGGTCTCTGCTGTTTTGACCAGAGAACTAAAGAACAATGGTTTCTCCACAGACAAGTCCTATACTAGAAATTGTGCCCTGCTTAGGAAATCACCTCCATTCCACCTACTTGCATAGACAAAAAAAAGGGGTGGGGCAATAGAGGGACATACATGGGCACACACCATTCGTTCTACCTACCAGACACTATGAGCTAAGCCCTTCACCTGCATGGCTCTATTTAATCCTCAAAACAACCCTGCAGGGGCACCTGGGTGACTCAGTCAGTTAAGCGTCTGATTCTTGACTTCGGATCAGGTCATGATCTCTCTTGTGAGATCGAGACCCACATCAGGCTCTGCACTGACAGTGTGGAGCCTGCTTGGGATTCTTTGTTTCCTCTCTCTCTGCCCCTCCCCTACTCATGCACGTACTCTCTCGCGCGCTCTCTCTCTCTCTCTCTCTCAAAAATAAATCAACGTAAGGGGAAGAAAAACCTGCAAAAGCAAGTCTGCTCATCTCCTAAGATGAAGCTATGGAGAGGTTTAGTAAGCTGCCAAAGGCTGCCCACTAGTGGTTCGTGGAGCTGAGATTCACACCCATGTCCGTCTGATTCTAAAGCTCTTATTCGTTTCTTTAGTATCATACACAAGAACCACAAAGAATACCACAGGACAACTCAGTCTTGGAGCATTACCTCTTTGCAGGGACTCAAAGGCTGCCCCTGCACCCCCGCATCTCTTACGCGCTGTTAAGTCCAGTGCTGGCCACACCATGAAGATGCAGACCCAGCCAAGCTTAGCAGGATTCCATGATGAAAAGGGATCCCTACCATCCTCGGCTCCCAGACCAAAAAGCCTGGCCCTCACATCCACCAGCCACTTCACACATGCATCATCTTGGCCACAAGAGGAACAAGGTTGAAAAACCAAAAAAAAAAAAAAAAAAAAAAAAAGAGCGTTTGCTCAAGCAACTACACCCCGTCTGCCCCCGGTCCAGCTTCACTCTGAAGCTGACTCTTGATGCTCGTTCTCCCAACAGTCATTTCCACAATTACCTAAGGTCCAACAAGAGACAGCCCTCAGGAGAGGGGCGCTGCTGTAGATGGCGTGCATGTACATGAGGTGAACCATCAGCTCTGCCAGCCACCAATAGCAGAGGAGGCGACCCAGCCCCAGGGCAAAGGCCGAAAGGCTGGACTTCAGCGAGCAGTACTCTTGCTGCTGCATCTAAAGTAAAAACAAAAGAAGTCATTAGATTGCGTGTGGACTGTTTGCATCTTTCAAATAGTCCCCTAGACAATGTTTCTAGCATACTTCTCACAAATTTTATTCATATATCTACTAAAAGAGGATTGGTTTAGTTATTCATTGTTCTTAGGTGAAAAAGTCACACCCAAGACCGAAAACTCTGTCCCAGAGTAAGAACAGGGTGGGGCCAACAAGCTAGCCAAGAACCAAGATGGGTTCTGCATCCCTCCATCCCTGGCAACAGCCCTGCAAAAAGCCAGGGTGGAGGGCAAGATCTGATACAGTCTCTCTTCCTCAGGACTCTGGAGTCTCTTTGGGCCCAGGTGTCACCGGCCTGTCTTCATCCATCACCCACCCACATGTAAGGCTGGTAAAAGTAAGGCCAAGTCAGGAAGGGGCACAGGACTGGTAAGAGAAAGGGAGAATGAGACACAGAACCTGGCAACAAGGAGAAAATGAGATGTGGGTGTGTCGTCTTACCTGAAGTTGTTTTTGAAACAGGCAGAATAAACGCAAACAGGGACACTACATGGGACAAATCTCTGGCTCGGCAGGCAGTGCAGTGTAACACTTAAGAACATGGACTTTACAGTCAGAACTGGGATCCAATTCTAGCCCAAACCACACAGCTGTGTGATCCTGAGCAGGTTACTTAATCTCCCTGAGGCTTGTTTCCCTCATATATAAAGTGAAAAAAAAAAAATTGTCATGACTAAATATGGTAACACAGAAGAGGTACTGAGTATAACACCTGGCATATAAAAAGCACTGGCAAATTGGTAGTATCTGGTAAGTGATGTGCCTCCTACTGCCTTTCTTCACATTCTTCCCTCATGGCATCCCAGACTACTGGCTACAGGGCAGAATTAGGACACAGTTCAGAGCCAAACACCAAAGGTAAGAGAAAGAAGTTCTTATTGTTCAGAGTCACCGACAAACTACTGAGCTCACTCAGTATGTGTGGACATATTGAGTCAAAGCAGCCAGGCTCTGGGTCTTGCTTGCCCCATTGCCTGCTGCTTAGGGACGCCCAATAGTTTAAAATACATAATAGATGCTGAAAGGCAAAAGCATCTTGTAAAATTTGTGTGAAGTCCATCAATTTCAGACTTACACCACTAGACAAACGTACAAAAACAAGAGAGAGCAGGTCAATTTCTGGATCTTGCTCTGACAAGATTTTATTAGACTGAAGCCTGCTATGTAATACAGAAGTGAATTTAATGCATAAATGATGAAGTAGAATCTGCAAACATTTCCTGGCAGAAGAAATGGGCTTGATTTAGCTTTTGACGGTTTGGGCTCAAGACACCACACAAACAGGTAAGGCCCATTCTTAGGGCCTCTTTGGCTTCCAGGCTCCTTGAACATCAAAGGCACAAGGAGTCCCGCTACAGTCACGAGGAGTGAGAGGCAGTGCCCTCAGAGAGGAGGGGGAACCTGCACACCAGGGTGGGTATTTTTATTCCACTTTGACAATGCATTCTACCACTTCCGCAAACTGTCCTCCCACAGCAAGAAGCCAGCTGAAGAAATTCTGGCTGGCTCAGGAGCATTACAATAACCTGCACGAATGGTGTGCTCCCTTTCACCATCTGCTTGGGTAGCTGCACCAAGGAAAGCTCATTGGTTTAATATTTTCCATGTAAATTGATCAAACCAACAGGAATTTCCTTTTTCCATTACCTGTCCACAGGTGGCCTTAGAAAGGTATTTTGCCGAGCCATTCCAACCTCCCTTGTTAGAACCAACAGTAACTGCTGGGAGGGATCTACCAGGTCACCTGGGAAGAGTTTTCCAGGAAGGAACACTGGGCATATGAGGGCTTTGCAGACCCATACAGATCACAGCCGAATGCAACCACAGCTGAACTATGTGACCCAATGCACATCCCTTACCAGGCATAAACTGAGGGTGGTTTTCATTTGAATGCATACCATAAGTGTGCATGCTCTCCAAGACTGCATAAAGTCTACCGCAATGGATCTGTAGGCCAATGGATGGATAAAACTCCAAAGCAGAAACGCCTACCTGCCCAATCATTCATGTCTACATTATTGAATTGAGAAGAAAAGGAAATAACTCAAATGTCCAAGAGTAGGAGGTTGGTAAAATGCATGAGTGCACCTCAATATATTATGTAGCCGTTAAACTATTTTTTTCAATGTGTATAAATAATGAAAGACTGGAAAGATACATACCAAAATGGCGACAGTGACTGTACTCTTTTTGGTAGGATTTTTGGGTTGCTTTTAACAATTGGTTATTTTTATTATCGAGGGGAAAAGTAATGGAACTTCACGATATTGTGAAGACTTTGGTCCTCTCTGCTTATGACCAAAGTAGAGGCAAGGTCCTCTACTTCTTCACCTTTCTAAAAACCATCTAGCTTCAGGATCTCCCCTGGGCAGCCCGAAATCCTCTATGGGTAAGTATTCTCTCTCTCTCTCTCTCTCCTACACTAGACCCATGTTTATTTCTCAACTTCCCACCTTGCTTGTTGATTTCTCAACTTCCCACCTTGCTTGTTGCTCAGTACCTATGTACTGAGTTCCTCTTTGTTCATTCTTTTCCAGCTCTCTAAAGCAAATTCATTTTGATCTAATTACCATCAGCAATTGAGGAAACAATTATGAACATAGTGTCCATTGGTCTGTGGAGGCTGGAAGAAGAGTTCAACTCAAGGCAATCAGCAGAGCTAAGACAGGAAGAGGCACCTACACCATTCCAGAGCACAGGTGGGCCTTTCTTGGTGCCACACTCTTGGAAGGAAGCAAGTCCCCGGCTGAATGTGAGTCCCCGGCCTCAAAAGCATTGTTGACAGAACACAATCTTCAAACAACCAAATGTCCCCAGATTCTAAAAAAGCAGCTCTCTGCACGTGGCCTGTAGGCCCCTAAGCGCAAGCCTACCCTAGCACAGGTCCCCTGAAGACCGGCCCTGCACCTGAGGTCTCAGAGCATCACTAGGGGTGCAGCCCCATCCCACAGAGCCCCCCCCCCACCAGCCAGGCAGTCAGGAAAACATGTCTACCTAATCACCTCTTAGCTCCAGGCAATCACTGTTCAAGGTCAGTTCAGAGGACTGCCTTCGCTTCCCCAAACAATGTGCAGTCTAAAATGACACAAATATCTATAATTAAGGAGAAACATGAGGTGCATTTTGTGGCTGATTGGCTTCCCAATAATGGCTTACCTATTCTCCTCAGGGCAAAACTTCTCTACCCGGTTTAATAAGGTATAATTACATGTCACCACTGGACCAGAAGGGCTGGACTCTTCTCCGCAATGCCCCCTTTTTTGATGCCAGATGCCTCCTCATTCCGAGTAACAGAAATGTCAATTCCTTAATCGTACAAGTGAATACAGGAGAAGGAAAACAATCCAGTTTCCTTCTATTCGCTTGTACTTAAAAAAAAGTTATTCATCTTTCTTTAGAATCATATGATTGCAGTCCATTTGTAACTTCAATCTAGTTGACTCCCTTTTTAAAAAATTCAGCATTGTCCCTTGCCGATCCAGCAGGAATAAAAGACATGCCATACACAGCTCCCCTAATGAGCAGGGCTGCTCTCTTGCCTGTGTGCGAGCATTTCATTTCAGAAATCTCAAACCTCGGGGGGTGCCAACCATAAGACCATTGGAAACCACTATCAATGGGAATTTTTAGTTAAGACTCCACTAAAAAATACACATTAACTCATCTGCCAAATGCATTTTAAAACATGTTATATTTTAAAACCTCATTTCATGCAAATTGCATAAAAAGGAATATTGAAGCCTTTCAAAGATAGTCTGATGATTAAAGATGACAGATCTCAAAGATGAAAGGTTCTCTTCCTTCACACACTAATAATACATATGTTTAAGAGCACCAAACAAAAGCCTTCCCTGGAGCCAATGTTCGACTGTGCCAAATCTGCTCTAACCTCTACCCTTGGGTCAAGGGCACTGTAGCCAGGTGTCTTATTCCTTTGTAATGGAGGGCATCTCTCTAGTCCATGGTCACACACTGCACCCCCTACTCCCAACAAAGCATTCGGTCATCAGCCCTGCCCTGCCCCTCCCCAGACATCCAGACCAGGCCAGGGGTTTTCAGGGGTCTCTGTCACAACAGATGTACCTACAGCTGGTGCAGCTGCCACAGGACGAGGACCTCCAGACCCAGATGTCCACCGGGACACACGGCATCCTCTAACTCCTGTGGGACTGGCTGCCCAGCTGGCAGCAAGGCTCACATCTGTACTCCTTCCACCCCAGTCTGCATTCTCTTAGCCTCTCTTTGTTTCCGTGTTACCATCTATAAAGTAGTGGTAACAGTATCTCTCTCCGCCTGTGGCCTTGGTGATGAAGAAGCTGGCACATGCCAGGCCTGGCTGAGAGCAAGTGCTCAGTCCGTGTTATAACAGGTGGCCTCTAGAGCCAGAGCCTGCCCCAAACCCCGAGCAGCATGTCTGTGACATTGCCCGCCTGCCCAGCTCTCACAGGCCCCAGCCACTCAAGGGCTGGGCCCACCCTGGTACATGCGGCAACTGCCTACATCTCTCTCCCGAAGAGACAGAGTCAATACAACTGGCCTCTTCTAAGGCCAAGAATGGCCACTGCCCAGAATCCCCCACTGCTGTGCCCACCTACGTGACAGGTCACCCAGAGTCTTGGTTCTGGGCTGAACTGTATTAGTTCACAACCTTGGGAGCTTCCTGGGGTAGAATCTAAAACTGGCCCCTATACACAGAGGGCATGGAGAGACAGAAGAAAGAGGCAGGCCACTCCAGATTGATAGGTGGCCAGTGTAATAAGCAGAGGAACTTCTATACAAGGCTGGGCTGGGGTGGCTGCAAGAACTCCACACCTGCCTACCAAATCTTAAAAGTTTATACAGAGGCCTTAACTAGGTTAAGTCACATATTCAGTCCAGAGGGTCTCGATGACACCCTATTCTCAAGTCTATGTCCCAGAAACAGCTCCTAGTGGGGAATGGTAGGCCAATTGTACATTCTAAGGACAGGGGAAGGGGTGAGGAGCTCTGACTGCCTAGGTTCAGCTTGCGGGTCAACCAGCAATCACATCCTCTCCAAGACCTCCTCCAACAACCTACCCCAGAATTGTCACACACTTTCGGCTAATGACAACAATAACAGTAATCATTAATACTTCACAGTGTTTACACGTTAAGCCATGTTACCTATACAAAATCATTTGATCCTGAGAACAATCCTATGAGGGAGATACTATTATTCTTCCTATTTCACTGATAAGGAAACTGAGTCACAAACAAGGTAAGCAATTCACCAAATGCTCCCTAGCCAAAGAGAAGCAGGAATTCAAACCCTGTAACAGTAGGGTTGGGCTCCAGGGTCTTTGCTCTTAACCACCATGCTCCCCTGGAGGCGGGGGGAGCACAGCCCTCAGCAAGGAAAAGCCCCCTGGCCCTACCACACTCAGACTCACTGTCCTGCCCCACACCAGCCCCCCTCCCACCCCCTGCACAATTCCACCTGCTCAGGGAAAGATGTGGGGACCCCAGGCTCCAAGCTAAGTGAATAAACAAGCCTTGTGTGAAAGTGCCTCTGCTTGTTAACCTGCCCCCAGCCACAGAAGAAAAATAAACAGGGCATATGTTCCTGAAACTGCAAATGCCATCTGAGAGGGCCTTCAAGTCAAGGCCCTGCAGCCTCTTAACAGGCAGATTTTTATCTGCTCACAATCAGTGTGCAAATCTCACATGCCTTACCTCACAGAGGACACCTCTTCTATGCTTCCCTCACCTTGTGTATGCAATTTACACACAAACAAACTGGGTGAAAGATACATTCTCCCCAGGGTGTGCCTAATACTGTCATTTTACCAACCAGAGTTTGCCCTTCCAGTTGGTTTCCACAATGGGGCTCCGCTGCCCCCTGGTGGCACAGCCTCATTCTCTGGCTCTCGCTGACCTGACCACCTAAGAACCATGACTGTCAGTCAGTATTAGCATTTTAGGTGACATTTATTCATTCATTCACACAAACGTTGCTTACAAGGTCTTCCAGTTGGCTTTCCTCCTCCCACTCTTGGGAGTGCAGTCCCTTCCTTCTTGGCCCCCCTGAAAGAATTCTTTCACTACTAGCTTTAGCTTCCTGGTTAACTGCTCCCCTTTGAGACACATTTCTCTCAAAGAAGGTAAGTGCCCCATAAGACCTTCTGTAACTGCAGAAACCTCTCGGCTGCTTTTACTTGTCCTGCAGCTTACTAAACATTTTGCCATTTCTACACCGACTTTCCTGTGCATCTTCCCAGATCGTACAGAAATGTTTCAATTTGCCTTCTGAGTTTCCTGGTTTTAGCAAGTGCTACCATTTTGAAAGGAATGAAAAAAGAGGGGTAAGACAAAGATGCAACCAGAGTCCCTACAGGATGAAACCTGGAGGGCCTAAACCCACACTGCACTTGGTCACCCCCACCCTCTGGCCCCCAACTCTACCGAGGAACTTAGGACAGTTCAACCCCTCAACCACCAGCAGGCATCAGAATCACCTGAAGGCCCATTAAATCCCATTGCTGGGCCCCACCCCCAAAATGTCTGAATCAGATCTGAGGTGGGGCCCAAGAATCCGCGTTTCTAACAAGTTCCCAGGTGTTCCTCCTGCTGCCAATCCAAAGACCACACTTTGGGAACCACGGAGCTAGAAGATCAGCTGCCATCACTAACCACCTATCCTTCACACAATCATTTTAAACATAATTTTCAAACACAATCTTCAAATACTTCATGACAGAAGAATGATCCTATGTAACCCAAACTGAGGTATGAGAAACCGTATGCCAAACATGTATCTGCCTGGAATATCCATTTCACTTGAAGACTTATGGAGAAAAAAAAGTTAAATAATTTAACTGGCAATTTTAAAACTGTACATTGTTGTTATAATGCAGAAGTACACTTTTGAGTACAAGAATAACTTCGGGGGATTTTTTAAGACAGAATACGAGATTTTTAAGAACCCTGCTATTTTTCCAGGGGGCATCTGACATGCTCGCCTTTGGAAATATGCAACACTGCTGCTGGCCCTGCACTTTGAGCCCATTTCCAGGCATGTGTATGTGTACATGTGTGCGTGTGCATGTGCTGTGTTTTATGTGTACATGAGTTGTACTGCGTGTGCATGTACATGTGGACATATGTATTAATATTCTCACCTCCATCAAGATTGTTTTGGTGACAGGAGGTAGGAATGTCCCTTGAGAAACACAGGCTTTAGGTATTATCAATTACTAAACTTTTATTAACTTCATGAACATGTTCCATGAGGCTAGCTATAGAATGAAAACAAAAATTCAAAGTAGGAGGGAAAATGAGATGGGAATGACATAGATAGCTTGATGGGAGCTTCAGACAAAGCTGTAGGGAAGCTGGGTCCTGGACAGAAACAGGCACTTGGACCCAAAACACACTGTTACCTTGAAACTCTCTCTACCTGCACTCTGTTGGCTCATCTAGGTCCCCCTGAACAATTCCCAGGTGATGGCAGTTACTTCATAAGCAGTTTGTGACAATAAAGGAGAACATGATATTTTCCAACCAACAGCATAGATAGTATCTCTTTCTACTTTTCTAAGTACGACCACCAGAATCCACTTTTGTCTTTCCCTGGGACTTCCTGGCAGTGGATACCCACCCCTAAGTTCCTTTCTGTGCCCAGTTACTAATCCTGGTTGCCAGCACCCACTGAAGAGTCAGGGTGGGGGGTTCCTAGAGCCAACATGCCCCAGAGACAGGCTGATCTGTATTTCAAATACTTATTTCTCCTAAGTATTTCATTTGTTACCTAAGAAGTCACAACAGAAACGTGTCTTAAATTTGTGGGCACCCCAGAACGAAAAGCCTCAGGAGTCTCACGGATGGCCATGGCCAACAAGGACGGAGTACCAATCCAGTCCCCCCACGGGCTCTACCTGGGTGATGAACTCTGGGAAGCTGAGGATGGGCCCGTTGTGGAAGACGGGGTAATAGAAGACGTAGGCCACCAGCCAGGGGAAGGAGTAGAAGCTGTTCTCAGTCTCCTGCCAGCAGAACTCGAGGCTGAAGCTGGTGTAGTACAGGCAACGCACGGTCAGCGTGAACTGCAGCAAGTAGTACTCGTTCTCCGTCTGGTACCACCCTCTCTGCAAAGTCACAAGAAGAGGACAACTCTGGAGTGCCAAGGAGGGATGCCATCCGGTCCCCTGGGAAGGAGACCGCTTCCACAGAGAGAGCAGCTGTACCATACAGGGGGTTTCTCCACCACTGGGAAGCAGGTAGATCTCAGTGGGAATGGAAACCAGGAGTTAATGAGCAGTGGGCGGAAGAGCGTCTCTAACACCGCTCATCTACTTAGCATTAGGCCTCGTGTGCGGTGATGAGAGTTTGCCCAGATATGCATCAGATTCATCCAGTGGGGGACATGGAGATGAGCTACAGCCAGTGGATACTTGGACAGTTCTTCCAACAATACTGAAGGCAAAGAGAGGCTTATAAATGTCACATGGGATTCCTGTGTTCAACATATTTTTCCTTTTGCTCTTCTGTTAATTTGGCTCCACATGTAGTTGAGAACTATCTGCCAAATAAGCTTTAGAAACACAGTCAAGAAAAACAGTCCTTGCCCTCGAGGTGTCTAAATTCCCACACAGCAGATAGGCATGTAAGTATATAATTACAATGCAGCACGAGATAAGACATAACAAGCATGTACTAAAAGAGGTATGAAATAAAAGACAAGAAGCAAATGCGGTAGAATCTTAACAGTACTAGGTGGAGTAAAATTTGGATCATTTTATAATCTTTATGTTTTTACATTTGCCATTATATATATTGCCTTTTTAATGAGAAGAACAAGTTATGGGAATACAGACAAGATATAACGGGGGACAAAGAAAGGAATAGTTAATGTGACCCATGGGAGGACTTTTACAACTTTACACAGAAAAACCAACCAGTGAAGAGTTTCTATTGCATGTCTGAGCCTTCAGCAGCCACTGAGAAAGATTAAGAGAACTGCAAGTGCAAGCATGGAAACCCGGGGCTCCTGAGTGGCTCGGTGGGTTAAGCAGTTAAGCGTCCGACTTTGGCTCAGGTCATGATCAGCTCAGGTTCACGGGTTTGAGCCCCGCCTCAGGCTCTGTGCCGACAGCTCAGGGCCTGGAGCCTGCTTCCGATTCTGTGTCTCCCTCTCTCTCTGCCCCTCCCCCGCTCGTTCTCTGTGTCTCTCTCTCAAAAATAAACATGAAAAAAAATTTTTTTAATACAAAAGCATGGAAACCCAAAGCAAGTAGTTTCTGCTCATTTCTTTCCCTTGGGCAGTATTTTTCAAACCTCTAGTCTGCATAATAAATGGAATGTTTCGTCACTACCAACATCCATAACTGATGCTAACTATTGCCACACAAATGATAATTATGACTGGAGTCTGTTTTGTACATTTGCCAGGTCCCCAAAAAGTTAGGTGTGAATTCTTTTATTTTTATTGCAGATCTATTTTTAAACCCATGTATTTAAATGATCACCTAGTTAATCGTTGTGGGAAGTCTCTTTTGTTAAGATGGAGACACTACCCTACTTTCTCTCACAAGTCCAGATTTTGACATATGCGCTTAAAGTGTTAGCCCCAATCCGTTGGTGAGAAAAATTAAAATAGCGTAACAGGAAATACCACTGAATTTTCAAAATGCTACAGTTTTTACAAAATCACTCAACATATATCATGTTATCAGAGGCTCAGAGAAACTCCACGTGGAAGATAGAGCACATACTACTTCCATTTTCAAAATGATGAAATTGAGACTCAGGTTAAATGACTGCCTCCAGTTTCAAGAGTAGGAAACACAGCTACTAGAAGAGACACGGAACCAAGTCATCCACTGGCTCATCTTTCCTGCAACTGTGCTGACCCACAGTGCGTAAGTGCTATCACCTAAGCCAATGGATGAATGATCATGTGAACAAGAGTAAGGATACCACGATACCACAAGACTTTCAGTGCCGCAATGACTAAAGAAAGAATATCAAAACTTCCCAAGGTTTTCTGTGCAAGGAAAATACCTTCCTTATCTGTTGCAGGGGCTATCATGGGTACTGCATGAGATGAGGCATGTGGAAGTTCCCCATAAATTGTAGAGCACTCTACAGATGATTTTTTTGTTAAATGCATAGAAGACTATTGCTTTCTTTTCCTGTTGTTCCTTACCCTCTGTTCCTGTGACATCTGGCACCATCCATGCCTACCCACACTGGGAAAAGAGGTAGAAGGTCAGCCCTGGGCAACCTTAGAGGGCTAAAACAGGGTCAGACACAAAAGACAAGATTCCAGAAGGCAACACACCAGGATTCACATGCATCAACCCCATATGGTCACTAGGGGGACCCCCACCATGATGCTTCAATTGACTCTTGGCTGAAAACAAAGGCATCTACCCAATGGGAGCACTTCTAAAGGGGCCTTCTCCTTCTCAAGGGTAAAACAGAGACACTTACCTTAACTTCCTCCACATCTTGCAGCCTCAGAGTGGTGAGCAGGAAGAGAGAACAGAGCCATGACAGGAGCTGCGACTGGAACTGGGCCACGCAGAAGGAGATGAGGGTGTGGAGAAAAATTATGGCCGTGCCTTGGGCCCCCAGAACACACCAGGAGGCCCACATTCCGTAAGCCCCCAGGATCCAGGGTCTGTGCTGCAGACAGGGGGGGACACAGTGAGAGACACACAGAGGGAGAGGGCAGAGAGGAAAAGAGAAAAGAGTGAGTGAATGGGTATTGTTATTAAAGGTTCTACATAGATGCATAATGCTTACTGATCCATTAACCAAACTATTCTCACTGCCCTGGGGATTTAGTGAAACCCAAACAGGTTTCAGAAGGACCTTCCACATTAGCCCTAGAGTGACGGCTGCCTACCCTAGAACTCCACCAGATCCACCCAGAAGGAGCCACTTTCCTGCCTTCAGCCAAAGCCACCCAGACCACTGGATCCTACAACAAGATATTGAGCCGACTTTTCAAAAGACACTATGGAAGCCAGAAGCCCGTTGAGAAAACCACCAGCCCAGAACCCTGCGTACACCATCCTGCAAATGTGAAGGTAAAAGAAAGTATTTGTACACATTTCTCAGGTGTTTCATTGAGACAGTTGAGCCAACCAAACCACAAACGGCTTTCTAAGGTCCAAACCAGATTTCTACATTGAAATATCTCAGTGTATTTTTACTAACGTATTGTTTACTGTTTACAGAAAAAGTATATCTTACCTGCTTTATACAATATTGAGGCCTTTGTATAGTCAATCTGATTGGCATGTTCATTCGCATTTTAGGAGAATCAGAATGTCGTTCTATCTAATTATAAAGTTTTATAATTACTGACAGTAAATAACTAAATGAATATGCCTTTGCTTTTATGACATATTCTTGGTCATATCTGGCTGATTAATCCTTACTTAAAACCACAATACTGTTTTAACATTGTTAGAGAGGCAACATATTATAGGGGTTTAATTACTCAAGCTTTGAAGTCCAACTGCCCAAATAAATCCTGGTATCCCCATTAACTACCTGTGTGACCCCAGGCAAGTGACTTCATCTCTCCATGCCTCAGTTTTTTCATATGTACAATTAGGATAAGGGCATGTACTTCATGAGGATTAACTTAATGCATGTAAAACGCTTTCCACAGTGTCTGCATACATAGTAAGAACATGACCAATACTAGTTGTCTAGTCCTAGAGGGGAATACAACGGGTCTTTCTGGTGTACATTTAAAAATATGGTTTCCAGGAATACACCACATTGAAAAGTTGGGAATGCCTGAAATAGGTCTCCTTGTGAAAACAAGAAGAATTCTTTAAAACAAAGACGGATGTGGACCACAAACTGTAAATCTCATCCTTACATGCTAACTCTTCCAAAATATTGCCAAAGTACCATCCCTTCCCAAACCTATGCTCCAGCCCAAGAGAGAACATTTTGAATGAGCAACTAGGTCAGCCACTTCTAAGTTCCAAGAAAATCAGAGAAAACTGCAGTTCAGTTTTACTATTTTTCCATCCTACTGCCCACAGAAAACAGCTACATAAATTTGCTTCAGATTTTCCCCCAAATACTCACCTTTGGGCAGAGTCCATTTATAAGAAACAAGGTCGCCAAAGACCATTTTAGGAAGTAGTTTTAACAAATGAGAAAAAAAAAAAAGGTTTTTCCAACATAATCCACAGCATTTACTACCAGGAATCCTTTTCCAAGCACACATGGCAACATACATACACACAGCTACACTTTTATTAAGCGTTATTTGATCCATTTGGAAGAAGCCTGTTTCTTTGGCTTTCATTTGGGAACTTAACCAAAGACTAAGGGGCTTCAATTTGGAAAAGGCTGAAGGAGATTCTCTGGTGAATTTAACGGTGCCCACCAAAGCTACCGTACAGGCCCCCATGTTTGTCCCCAATTCACACCCCCCACTGTCTTCCTCTTGCCATCTAAGACAGGCAGACCACATTTAATACCATTCTAAGGAAGCACAGAAAACACTCTCACGTTGCCTTCATGTTCTCCACTAGCCCTCATATTATCTACTCATTCTCCCCAGTGGGTTGAGGCATCCATGGCAGACAGGTGATGTAAAGAAAAAGATAAAAATAATACCTACTTTTTAAAAACGTATATAAATTAGGGGGTGCCTGGGTGGCTCAGTAAGTTGGGCATCCAACTCTTTTTTTTAATTTTTTTTAACGTTTATTCTTATTTTTGAGGAAGAGACAGACAGACAGACAGACAGAACACAATAAGGACAGGGGCAGAGAGAGACGGAAACACAGAATCCGAAGCAGCTCCAGGCTCTGAGCTGTCAGAACAGAGCCCGACACAGGGCTCAAACTCACGAACTGTGAGATCATGACCTGGGATGAAGTCGGACACTTAACCAACTGAGCCACCCAGGCACCCCAGTTAAGGATCCAACTCTTGATTTTGGCTCAGGTCATGATCCCAGGGTTGTGGCAGCTGGAGAGGGGCTAGAAATGGAAGAGTGACCCTGCCCACCCAGACAAGCTGCATCTGGATGGCCTGAGGAAGGGGTCTTTCCCCAAGTGCTTCAAAGACCATTTTCATATGCAAAGGCCTAGGGAGGCCTGTTTCATCGATATCTACTCCAAAAGTGCTTCTGTATTTATCAAACTTTGTCTACCTCTTTAGTGAAAATGCTTAAGTAGCAGGTATTAAGCTTCTGACACCAAATATGCTGGGAACTACCTAACGTTTCAAAAATCAAAAATAAAATGGGTTATGTTTTATTCAAAAACAAGACTTCTCATTCCTCGCCAGAAGGACTTTAAGACCTTTTCCCCCAAGCTTTCAGGGCAACCTGGGCAGATACACAGTTTTGATCACACACATAATCTATGTCAAGCTCAAGTTTTAAAAAATCCACCTAAGAGTCAACAAAATCCCAATTTGTTTAAATTAAGTGATGATTATGACTGGAAATTATGGGCCACTTGAGAAGAAGGCACAAAGAATCATTTTGATCAAGTAAAGTACACAAAACATGAGCTTAATTTAAAGCTGGGCTGTGATGTTTCTAATTTAGAAATTTAAATTCTAATTCTATACAATGCTTTTGAGATTTTTGAGATAGTTGTAGATTCACCTGCAGTTATAAGAAATAATACAAAGAGATCCCCCCTCCTACACTTCACCCAGTTTTTCCCAATGGTAATATTTTGCAAAACCATAGCATATCCAACGAGGATACTGACATTGCTACAATCCACCAAATTTATCCAGGTTTCCCCAGTTTTGCTTATACTCCTTTGTATGTGTGTGTGTTTAGTTCCATATAATTTTATCACAGGTATAGGTTCAGTCTCCACCACAGTAAAGATATGTAACATCTTATCTTTACAGATGGAGGTAAATAGTTCTATCACCATAAGGATCTCTTGTGTTGCCCTTTTGCAACTACCTCCTTCCCACTCCCTTTATCCCACATCCTTACCCCTTGGAAACCACCACCATCTTCCCCATTTCTAAAATTTTACTTGAAGAGTTGTATGCAACCTTTGGGATTGGCTTTTTTCACTCATTGTAATTCCCTGGAGACTCATCAAGTTGCTGAGGGTATTTAAAGTTTGCTCCTTTTTACTGCTGTGTAGTATTCCATGTTATGGATGTCTCACCACTTATTTAACCATTCACCTGTAAAAGAACATCTGGGTTTCCAGTTTTTTGTTATTCTGAACAAAAGTGATATAAACATATGTGTACAGTTTTTTGTGTAAAAATAAGTTTTTATTTCTCTGGGATAAATGCCCAAGAGTGTATTGTTTGGGTTGCATGGTAGTTGCATGTTTAGTTCTAGAAGAATCTGCTAAACAGCATTTCCACCAGGAAGGTATGAGTGTTCCATTTTATTCCCATCCTCACCAGCATCTGGCACTGTCACTATGTTTCATCTGAGCCAGTCTGCCAAGTGTGCAGTGGTATCTCACTGTGGCTTTAATTTGCATTCACAAATCTCTTTCAAAAAGCATCAAAGTGTGAGCAACCTGAAGCTCGAGAGTAAGACAGGCTGGGCAAACTTTGTTGAGGCATAGGACTTTCCTGACCCCCTTCACTCACCTTATTCCAGGCTCTTCAGTTTCTAACAGAAGATGAAAAGGCAGGTGAGGGAAGAGAAGAAACTTTTAAAAGTCTAGCAAACAATCAGAAAGAAACTACATTTCTGTGACAGTTGACAAAATGGCAAACTGAGAATGCAGTAGCCTTCCTCATGGGACACAGTGCTTCCCGCCCCAGACTGAAGTAGGTCGGCCACCTGCCCTCTGCTCCCACTGCTCCCTGTGTCTATGCTGAACTATTTCTCAAGACGGCCCATTACGGACTCTCTGCTTGATAGTCCCCCTTCACAGGCTAATACCCTGCCTTGTTCAAATTACAGTAATATAAGCCCAGAATCTAACATGGTGCCTAGCATATAGCAAGCACTCCATAAATGCGGGATAAATGAATGAATGGTGGAACAGTTGGGTGGGTACATGAGTAGATATGGTCGATGGATATGCTTCCCCAAGTCTTTGGACTTAACCTAGTAGTTATGACTAACAAGTAACAAGAAGTTAGCACCAAAATTTGGGGCTGTTTAGTCCACTAACATGAAAATCTGCTGTTTTCCAAGGTCCCTACTTATACCGCTTAACCCCTTATAAACAAAGGCTGCTTTGCCAGTGCAGATAGAACAGTGCCTGTTTTCCATCACAGGGGTCTCTTACAACTCTACTTGTGCTGGGGGAAATCTCAAATAGTTTACAACCGATAGGGCACAGGCACCAAGCTATGAAAGCAGACATCTGTGATAAAATCTGTTGCCCATCACCCCACCCACTGGGGTGGGGGTGGGGGGGTGTTCAGAGAGACTAACCCTAAACTGGTATGTTTACAAGGCTGAAATCACCACCCCTGAGGAAAAACTATGCACTCACCCTCCTTTTCTTCAAATCTTCTTCACTGGGAGTCAAGACTCAGCCACAAGAAGAGCTGGCTGGCAATGCCCCCTCTTACAACATCCTTACTTTTCTCCCACTTCAGCTTGTTCTGTGCTGCAGGCACCGAATGATAAAAGGATGTGCCTGCGTGGTTCCCTCATTAGCTTACCTCCATCGGGAAGAGCAAAAGGGTAAAGCCTTGGTGAGGACAACTGTTGGCAACTACACCAGATTTTGCTGTCTATGAATTCTTTTTGTACATCTGCCCAGAAACCACTCAGTGGGGGCAGTTGTTTGAGAAATAAGTAAAGTCAATCAATAATCCTTATGTATGCCATAATTTATTACATACTACATCATCAATTGCAGCTGCTACTAAAAAATATAGTTATATATTTTGGGGAGGGATATATATACATGTGTATATGTATGTGTGTATATATATGTATATATACATATATATATATATACACATACATATATATACACATACACAAATACACACACACACACCTATCCCCAAACAAAGAGGGAAAACCCAAAACCATCCCAGAGTCCCAACAACCACATTCTAGCTGCTTCTCCTGGGAGCAAAGGCCAGTGGGCCCAAACAAAGCCAATTCCATCCCTCCTTAGATATGCACTGATGGAGGAAGAAGAGTCTGGTTAACACAAGAGATTCCTATTAGGTGTGTGGTTTCAATAAGATGCTGGCAGAGAACACTGTTGACCGCAGCCTTCCAGAGGTTAGTTTCCTCACTTCAGCCAACGCCACGGAACCATGCTTTTCAGTCCTGTGGCCGATGAGCTCAGCTGGTCAGGGCCCGGTGCTAATAATGTGGGTTCTGCCAGTCAGAGGTACAGTGAAAACGTCACTCTGTGGTTAGCAACAGCAGCCACCCTCAGCCCCCACACCAGGCCAGCCCTCTCAAAAGGTTCACACAGGGATATTTTTAGCTCTGAGGGCAGAGAACACAATGTCTCAGGTGGTAGCAAGGCCACAGGGGTGTTCAGGAAAGGAGGCAACTGTCTGACCCACCCAACACACAATCCAATCATAACAAACCCACAGCCAAAGCTCAGAGCCATTACTCAGCCTCCCCTCCCAGGGTACCGGCCCTTGGTCCAGTCTCGCCAAAACCCAGAGAGAAAGCCCTGCCCGGAGAAAAGGCATTTAACCTTGTCCAAGGAGCTCAGTGGAAAGTTTTAGGACTTGTCCTGGAGAAGAGAAGGGAAGAGAAGGGAAGGGAAGAGAAAAAAGGAAATCACACTGTTGAACCTCATCTGCCTCTCTCTGGGAGGAGCTGGGCCACCAAAGGAAGCGATGAGATGCGATAGTAGCTGGAGATGGGAAGCATCCTTGAGGGCCTAGGGCTTGGGCCAGGGAGAACTGCAGACATACTAACATGCCATCTGTGCAGGCAGGTGCTGTCTGTCCATAGCTCATGGCGCCTCTGGAAACGGGGGAATAAAGACAAGTATAGCCCAAATCTTCCACCGTAAGTCCCCAAAACATCGACCATCTGGAACACTTGGTCCAGGTGGTGAAAGCACGAAGCTCATGGGGCCAAAGCTGTGGTTCATACTTACACATCAGGGCCAAGCAGACTCAGACAAAGAGAGCACTGTGCTCCAGCCACAAGCAGAACCCTGCCCACTGGCTGTCGCACAAAGCAAGCCTGTGGTTGAGAGGAGGGGATGGGAGAGACACACACACAGATGACTCAGTGCACACTTGGCAAGGAACACCGCTTCCTGACTTTGCATATGATGTGCTCTGCGGATATAAAGTCCACCTGTCCCCCTGGGCCTGGTAATGAAATGCCAGAAGCCAAAAGAAGCAAACCCTTCCACTTCCTTCAAACTGCAGCTCATGAGCACCTCCTGGGAGGTCTTCCCTCACACCTCCAGGCACAGGTGCCCACTCCTCCTCCCAGGATCCCAACCCACCAGTACATCAGGTCCACAATCAAGATCAGTGTTTGGTCCCCTCTTGTTCTCACCCAACTTCCCAGGGGGAAGGGCTGTGGCTCTCAATCCTTTCCCCCAACAACCCAAGCTTGAAAGAGGGTCAGAGAAAGACATCCATGGGCAGAGTACAGGTATGGCTGAATAGGTAGCCTCTGCCCTCAGGGGCTTTAGAATCTCAAGACAGTTGCTTCCTCCCTTGAACACCCTAGAGGTGACTGCTCCCGGGAGCACACACAGACCAGTCACAGCACACAGCAAATACCAGCAGACCACAGCAGCAGCCACCACGTACTTGGCTTTTATCTTATACAAGCATAACCTTGAAAAACATCAGACCCTCACCACCACCCCAAGAAGCAAGCAGCACCATCCCTATTGCACAAATGAACAGGCTCAAAGTTATCGACTAACTCACTTAACACGTGTGGCTTGAAAGCAGCAAAGCTGGGATTTACCCAAGTCCTTCCCACAACTACTCTGAAAACTGCCTAAGATAAAGAGTCTCAACTCAAAGTAACAAGCAAATTAAACGGAAGAACATCTATATCCTAACCTAGGTAGATTTCTGACGGTGGTCCATGCAAATGGGAGCTAAAAATGGAGGGAGTTTGGAAAGAGGGAGGAGCATCCAGTCAAGAGCATTCCTAAAGTTAATCTACATCTCAAATTCTCCAAGGGGGCTAGATCTCCTCCCGGGGGGGGGGGGGGGGGGGGTGACATCACTCTTTAGGCACAAAGCACAGGCATGCATATAGTACATAAAACGGACAGTATATCTGTGGTATTAAAATTTCACAGTAAGAAAGTCACAATCGGGAAAAGTTTTATGTAAAAAGACTCTGGAGGAACAGGGGTAGTGACAATGAAAAAAAGCTACAGAAAACACTGATCTGTAGAAAGCAAACAAGAAATAGCAAGAGTAAGAGTGAGAGGCAAAGGAGACCAATCCGACGTGGCCACGTCAGTCTCCGTGCATATGAAAGAGTCACAGGGAGGGCAGGAGATGAAACACTCAGTGTGCCCAAGGCACCCTCAGCTCTCCTTCTGCCCCACTTCACTCTTCCACATGTCCAGTTACAGTATATCAAACACCAGCTTAAGATAAGACAAGGCTACATCAGTGCTTTAGAGGGTCCTGGGCATATGTCGATTATACCTCAATTAAAACAAGTCATAAACTGTCAAAGGGGAAAAAAGGGGTGGGCCTGCATTCCCCCCAATTCTATCCACTTCCCACCCCAACCAGACATAACCACTACCCTGAATGTTAACAGTAATCTCATCTTTGTAAGCATATATGTGAATGTATCATTTAGTTTTGCACAATTCTGAGCTTTATAAACATGGGATCTTATCTGATGGATTCCTCTGCAAGTAGCCTTATTACTAGCTCAATGTTGTGATCCAAAAATTCATCCATGTTGACAATTCTAGCTATGATTCAGTCCTTTCCATGGAATACGTTCACTATAATTCCTCCATTTCCCCATAACGGACACCTGGATTCCTTCTGGTTCTTCATTACAAACATCAATCACTGCAATGAATGGCCTGACTTGCCCCCTGACTGGCAAAAAGAGTTTCTCCAGACACTATGTCAGAAGTAGCACTAGTAGCCTTGGGCTGTGCATCTCTTTGAAGTAATATATTACAAAGAAGCTGTACCAATACATATGCACAACCTTTCTGTATGAGTTCAGGTAGCTGTTATTTGATACAATCAGGATTTTTGTTTTGTCTTTGCTACACTGGAAAGTGGGAAATGATACAGCTTTAAGATGTATTTGTTTGATTACTAAAAAAAAGTTGAACAGGTGTTCTAAGTTTACTGGTCATTTATGCTTCCTCTTCTGCAAATTCCTTTTCACATTTGTGCCATTTTTTTCTATTGGGTGATTTGTCTTTTTCTTAGGAAATTTCTTTATATATTCCAAATACTAATCCTTTGTCAGGTTGCAAACAACTCTATTAGTGACTTACCTTTTCACTTTCTTCGTTGTGTCTTTG
Source organism: Acinonyx jubatus (assembly GCF_027475565.1). Taxonomy (NCBI): domain Eukaryota; kingdom Metazoa; phylum Chordata; class Mammalia; order Carnivora; family Felidae; genus Acinonyx; species Acinonyx jubatus. Next base: position 36,084,541 of record NC_069395.1, on the reverse strand, counting down.
GCTACATCCAAAGATGTACACTAATTATACACTGATGATTACACATAATTATACATTGACAAGTTCTTATTTTAATGTAGTTAAACTTATCAATTGTTTTCCTTTACAATTTTGTATTTTTTGGGTCTAAAGAAATCTTTCTCAACCCTAATATCAACAGATAGTCTAGATCACACTTGTAAAAGTTATATGCTTTTTTTTTTTAAATCCTTAATCTACCTTGAAAAGGATTATTTGTCATATGAGTTAAGTGTTCATTTCTTTTTAATATAGCTAAACAATTAGGTCAGCACTGCTTACTGAACAGTTCATCTTTTTTAATAATTTTTTAATTTTTTTTTTAAACATTTATTTACTTTTGAGAGACAGAGCACAAGTGGGGGAAGGGTAGAGAGATAGGGAGACACAGAATCCAAAGCAGGCTCCAGACTCTGGGCTGTCAGCACAGAGCCCTACACGGGGCTCAAACCCACAAACCGTGAGATCATGACCTGAGCTGAAGTCAGACGCTTAACCAACTGACCCACCCAGGCACCCCTGAACAGTTCATCTTTTCCACATAGATATGAAATGCCAATTCTGTCATAAATCAAGTTTCCATCTATGCATAGGTATTTTCTAAACTCTATTCTGTTCCATTGGTCTATTTGTCTATCCTGGTACCAATACAACAATGTCCTAATTATTATATCTCTGTAAGTCATAATTTCTGGTAAGGCATATCCTTTGATTTTGGTACCAATCTTATACTATCTTCATTAAATATACATTTCCTCCTTTTCTCTTTTCTGAAAAAGCCTGGTTAAGATTTAAGTCATTTGTGTCTGGATGTTTGGCAGAATTGGTTTATTACTAGTGTTTTTTTAATTTTTTTTTAATTTTTTTATTTATTTTTGACAGAGACAGAGCATGAGTGGGGGAGGGGCAGAGAGACAGGGACACACAGAATCTGAAGCAGGCTCCAGGCTCTGAGCTATCAGCACAGAGCCCGACGCGGGGCTCAAACTCACAGACTATGAGATCATGACCTGAGCCAAAGTTGGACGCTTAACCGACTGAGCCACCCAGGCGCCCTGATTACTAGTATTTTCTTAAATAGATTTGACTAGTGATTAAATTTCTTTTCATGGTTTTAGTAACTATCTGGTCTATTTCTTCATGAGTCAGTTTTGGTAAGTTATATTTCCAGCAATTTGTCTGCTTTGCCAAAGTTTTCAAGATTTTTGGTGTAAAGTTGTGCAAAATATATATCCTCTTACTATATTTTTTCATCAGCTTTTCCATAATATCGGTTATTTGTGCACTTTCTTTTTCCTTGACCAATCTTACCATTAATTTCTACTTTTATTTTTGTTGTTTTCTTCCTTCCTTTTTTCTGTTCTTTAACTTCTTAAACTGTATGTACTTTGCTCATTATTTTTCAGCCTTTCTTCTTAATAGGAATGTGTAGGATTATGGTTTCCAATTAAATACCATGCTAGCCACACCCTACAAGTTTTGATACATGTAGCATTTTTCATTTATTTCTAACTATTTTCTAACTTATAGTATGATGATCTCTTTTTGACCTACAAGTTATTTAAAAGTATGTTTTCTTTAATTTCTAAATGAGTTAGAGTTTTTAGGTCATCTCGTGTTACCGGTTTCCAAACTTAATTGCACTGGGATTAAAGAGAGTAACCTATATAGAACAGATACTTTGACATTTTGTTGAAAATACTTTGAAATGTGTTGAAATGTATGGTCTATATGTCATTAAATTTTATAAATATTCTGTGAATTCTCCAGTTGTTAGATATAATAATTTACATATATTTCTTATATCAAGCTCATTAATTATATTTTCCTTGTTTTTCTAAGTGATATATTAGTCATGAAATTATGTTAAAACCTCTCCCTATAATCAAAATTTTTTAAGGTTTTTTTTGGTGGGGGGGGGGGAGAGGATAGCAAGACTCAAGCAGGCTCTGTGCTGTCATCAAGGAGCCCGACATGAACTCAGGAACCATGAGATCATGAACTGAGCCAAAATCAAGAGCTGGACACTTAACTGACTGAGCCACCCAAGTGCCCCATAAACTTTTCTATCTTTATGGTACTGATCAACTTTTGCTTTACATCTCTTAAAGCAGACAAAATTAGAATTGTAACACCCTCCTAATGGAATTAACTCTGTATCATTAAACAATAATCCTCTGTCACTAATAATGCTCTTTGCCGGTTATTAATAAAACCACACCAGTATATGGGTGGACAGGGGAGTCTTAGGTTTGCTTGGAATGTCTTTTCCCATCCGTTTACCTACCAAACTTTCCATGTCCTTCCATTTTAAGTACATCTTGCTAAGAAGCACATCTCAGGACTCTATTTCTTTATTTTCCCTTACTTCTGTTTTTCTTTTTTAAGTGTATTTATTTTGAGAGAGAGGGAGAGAGAGAGAGAGAGAGAGAGAGAGAGAGAGAGAGAGAGAGAACACAAGCGGGGTAGGGACAGAGAGAAGGAGAGACAGAATCCCAAGCAGGCTCCGAGCCATCAGCGCAGAACTGGACTCAGGGCTCGAACTCACAAACTGTGAGGTCATGACCTGAACAGAGATCAAGACCCGGACGCTTAACCAACTGAGCCATTATTTGTTTTTCTTTTATCCAGTCCGACAACCTTTTTCTGGGGGGTATGGGTGGGGACTGGGTCCATTTACATTGATTGTGACTACTGATCTATTTATCTGCCATTTCTTTTGTGCTTTCTCTTTGTCCTGTTTTCTCCATGTTACACCCTTACTTCTTAATGATATTTATGACAAATGAAGCTCCTCATTTTTAAGGGGGTTAAAAAAATAATAATGCTCTCTTACCATCCCTACCTTACACAAAATGATGAATTAAAATCCTGCTGTGAAAAGCTTTCCTAAAGTTATAAACCTAATCAGTGAGAAAGCCAAAGACCCGACACATCATCGTCATCTCGTACTCTTCTGCTGCACTGCAGTTCACCCACAACCATGGCAGCAGTAGCAAGAGTGGACACATCTCACAGATCGTCCTCGACATCCTTCGTCTTTCCCTCACACAAGTAACAGTGACAGGTAGTAAGCTATTCATTTCACAGATGGGAAAACTGAGACCTGGGCAATAAGTCATCTGTCTGTGGGCAGAGAAATTTTAGTTAGACACAAAAATGTTAAATCTCTAGAAAACTTGAAGTCTTAAAAAAAAAAAAAAAAAGACCAAACAGAAATTTGTGGAAGAAAAGAAACCCATTAATGAGGGCTTAGGTACCTAAAATCGCTACTAGCTTAGGGACACCCAAAAAATTATTATTTACTATTGGGTCTGCTCAGAAAGCTCTATGAAATGTTTCAATGTATGAAGATCTGGCAGCATATAACAGTGAAGATTTTGCCATTTTAGAAGATGGGAACCACTTGGGTACAAAAAAGTAATCAGCATCACATTTAAAACAAAGTTAATATGTCGTTGGAATTTCCTATCTTCCAGGATGAGACACGATCCTAAAAAGCACTGATTTTCAAGAAAGAGCTAAAAACTAGCCCATGTCCGGTACACGTTTGTAACCACACGACACCCTGTTTTCCTTAGCCTCACACTGTGGTCTGTCGTGCCCAGAGGCTCCTGCTTCTTCTGTCTCTTCACCCCCATGAACCTCTAAGAATCAAACGTTTCCTGTGGGCTGACTTCCAAGTCAGTTTTTGGTCGGGTCATCTTTACTATGTAGATTTCCAAGCACAGACTCATTTTTTTTCACTTGGGGAATCTATGGAGTCAAGAAGCATGTATCAGAAGACACTGGACAAAAGCCTGGCCCCTCAGCGACAGAAAGATCCTCCAGGCAGCGTCTGAGATCCCTTGGGAGCTAAACCCATCAAGAGGCTTTCAATCCTCCCTCCTGTGAAAGCACTTCTCAAACATCCCCTTTGAAGTAGCCCTTGTTCTCCACTCCAAGCCAGGGCAAGAATAAAAAAATACTACTGGAATTCTTATCTACAACAGCTACCGTGGCATAAAGTATTCGACATTGAAACGATTCCCATTTACTGATATCATTCACTACTTTCTCCTGAACTTATACATTGTCCTCAACAATCGGTGTTTTGTTTTGTTTTTTTAATTTTTTTTTTAAACGTTTATTTATTTTTGAGACAGAGAGAGACAGAGCATGAACAGGGGAGGGGCAGAGAGAGAGGGAGACACAGAATCTGAAACAGGCTCCAGGCTCTGAGCTGTCAGCACAGAGCCCAACGCGGGGCTCGAACTCACGGCCCATGAGATCATGACCTGAGCCAAAGTCGGACGCTTAACCGACCAAGCCACCCAGGCGCCCCTAATCAATGTTTTTTCAATACGATCATTTGATCAGGTATGATCTTAGTTTTATTCTAAAACCTTCATATTCAATGGTTTTAAAAATAACCTGGAGGAAGCAAATGCAGGATAAAAATGTATGAGATCTTTACCATAAATGTCTTATTGATCATTAGCAATTCTTTCTCACCTTTTCCAGGCTCCCAACGCCAATATCCACATCTCCTGATTCCCAGTTCAGGACTCTTTCCTCTCAAAAGGCAAAGAAACAGGCATAAGAGGAAATGCTGCACATAATCATACCTTCCTTGCAAGCACGCCGGCCACCTGAGACACAGCCATGTGGCCCAGCAGAAACCGCACCAGCTGCTGTCTTCCCCATTCCATCCAGAAGCTCCACTCAAAGTCATTTGGGTCCTAAAGAGAGCAAAACAGGAGATTATCCGAGGGATTTTGGTACATCTTAGGCAGAACACAAACTCCAGTTAATAAAACAACCGGAAAGAAGGACAACGAGAGTCCAAACTCCAAATGACATGCGCGCATTCCCAGCCCCAGTGCTGCCACAACACCACCAGCTTGTACCCTTCCCTCCAGCTTGGCTGGTCTCACTGCCCTTCTCCGAATCAGTGTCTTTTCAGAGCTGATCCCCCAGGACCCTCTGTGGAACAAAAACCATTATTATTCCCATTTCATAAAAGATGAAACAGAGGCTTAAAGAATTCAATTCATGTACCCGGTGTCACATAGACAATATCAGTTCATTGCTTGCACTATCTCAGGTTAGCCACGCAAACGAGAGAAATGCAAATTGGCTGCTAATAAAATTGCTTAAGGTCAATCGTGTTAAGTCTTGCTGTCAATTTGGGCAGGAGAATGAAATTAACCAATTCTCCATAGGATAAGGATGAAAGAATGAAAGATATACTTCACTTCCCTTCAGGAAGCTGTGTGTCCAGGAACACCCTGTGTGTAGGTGTCCATTATCACCCCATGTCTAGACATGCACCAGGAACAGTATCTGCAGCTCCCTGGCAGAAGCAGGTGAAAACTTCTGGGTAAGATTACACGTGTGAATAGCTGGGGACTAACATCCAAAAACCTTGGTTTGGCCTTGGGAGCCCTAGGGAGACCATGGCAGCTGATTCAAATATGGAGGGAACAAACAGTGGCCATTCTAAAATGGGCAATGCATGCTTGGCCAATGAGCATCTCAATGATGAAGCGGGGATTTGAGATCCTCAGGATTTTCTAGCCCAACTGTGTGGGTGGGGAAGGAATCCCTGAGTGACTATTGATATGGAACAACTCACCAGTCTCTGCAAATGGAACTTTAATTGGATTTAGAGGAAAATACATGATTTTTTTTTTATACCTAAGGATTGAAGAGTAATTTCATACCAGTTACACATTTAAAAATTCTTTTTCCAGAAGGTAAAGCATAGATAAAATTTATCTTGATTCATATCAGACTATGAATACAGAGGTAGCAAACCTCATAGCCAAGGTTATAAGCTTGTTTTGGTTTAGATCCCAGATCTACCCATACACTGTTTGTGATGACTCTGAGTGAGATAATTTATACCTTTCTGACCTATCTGCTCATGTGATAACAGTACTGATCTTCCAGGGGTTTGTGAAGTTTAAATGAGAACATATGCATACCTTAAGTTCAAAACAGTACCTGGCATGCTGCACTCAATAAAAACTGCTACTTGCCACCAACTGTTAGTCCCATGTACTTCTCATCCTATGTTAACCAGCAAGACTGTATCGTGCTTTACAATGTGCCACTTGTTTTTAAAAAAAAAAAAAAAGTTTTTCCATTTTCCAAATGAATACAGTATTATACATCATCAAATAAAACATGTTCCTCACATTCAAGATCCTGATCCATAGACAACCTGCTCGTAGAGCCCCCATCCCCATAAAAATTATGGGTCTCGTCCAATTCTTTCCATTCAGAGATGATGACAGGGTCCAAGATGTGCACGTGCCACATGGCCAGGCAGCAGCAGAGCAGAGAACTCAAACCTTTACCTTGGCTCTCAATCCCTGATCCAAAGCTCATTTCCTCATCTCAAAAATTTCAGATGAGTCAATTAAATGAATGAATGCAAACAAGCTCAAAGGTCACGTGATGATGCCATGCTGGGAAAGTGCCGCTTTTGTAACAAGGATACAGGCAAAGAGACGCTAAAACTCAAGGTTGAATTTTTTTAATTCCCCCCTCAAAAATATTCCAATATCCTACCTTTTTTATTATAAAGAGTGTTCTTAAACACTAAGAATAACACTTTAAATTCAGAACCCCAGGCTTACCAATGCTTCAAAGCTTCTCCAACTTTAACTTTCTAGGGGAAAAATGGTATCTCATAAAATGTAAGAAACCAAAAAGACGTTGATGTTCCAACGGAAGACCCAGGCCTACTGAAAACCCTGTGCTAATAAAACCCCATCAACAAAAGTTAGGGTCTTTCATCATTAATTCCTTTGCAGAAAATATCCATTTAAAGGAAATAAAAACATTTCTCTCATGTCTATCCTTCTCCATTTAACATATTTACCTAAAGGAAATCATGTCTATCCTAAGGAAATAATCGGACAGAAAAGTTGAGCCAATGAATGGAACAAGATGGCCAATAACTAGTGGTTGATGATTTGGGTAAGAAAAATGTTGACCCACCTGCTTTTATAAGCAAAAACTTTACAGATACTAAGTTCAATCACACGTTTCAAGGCAAATGTTAAAGCCTCAAATTAAGAACAATTTTTTCATATTCTGTTCCTTCCTCCACTTCCTTTCTTGACCCTGCAGTTCTTAGTCAATTAAAACACTCTTCTTCAGGTCTCTAAGTGAGCCAGACATAAACTAGGGATCAATTCAAGTCAGACAGAACCAGGAAGGCTCCTCCACAGAGAAAGGGGAGACTAAACTCCAAGGAACAGTAATCTACATCCAATCTTCTAGATCCGTGCTTCCCAAGCTTCAGTGTGCACACAAATCATCTACACATCCTGCTAACATGCAGATTCTGGCAGCATCTCACCTCTGGGATGGGGCCTGGGATTCTCTATTTCTAACTGGCTCCCAGGTGATGATATCTGCTGGCCCAGGGACCACATTTTGAGTAGCAAAGATCTACATCACTTATTATGCCTCCTTCCACCTGAATGGTCGTCACCGCAGAGGATCCTTAACAGTGCACCCCACCCCATACAATTCCCAGGCAGGGACACACTAAAGCTAATATTTGCCAACAGAACAACCATCATCCTGCTCACTGTCGGAAACTCTGAGCACCTTAATTCAACATGTTTTAAACTAAGTAAGTTAACATGCACAGTTACTCATTCTGATACTTTCAATCTGCAACCAGGCAAAACCGGGAAACCTAAAAGCACATGACAGTTCTAGGCATCTCTTAAATAGTGACTCCAACTTCCTGGTGAAACAGTCTTCCCTATTCTTCACAAAAGAAAGGGCCTGGGCCTGGTATTCTTAATTGCTTCTTTCCCCATCCAGAGAGCAGAGTCCTATCCTAGGCCCTGTGGGAAAACCTGTGTATTCCTCACCCTTGGGGAACTCACATCACCAACACCGACACCCCGCAATCAAGACACTGAAAATCCACTGTAAAACAAGAGAGGTCACAGTGATGTAATTCAAACACATACACTTGTATAAGTAAGACCTTTCCTTCTCATGTAAATCACTACCATTCTGGGTATGTGTTTTCTAACAACCTCACAACAACCCTTCAAGTTTTTTGAATAGACAAATTATTTGCCCATAACGAGTAGAGGGGAGAGCTGGATTTCAAACACAGACCTATCTGTTACCAAAGAGGAAGTCCTTTTCCAAGATGTTCCTACTTGTGCTGACTCTACCTGGACTTCCCTAATCCACCCAGACAGACACACACACACACACACACACACACACACACACACACACACACACACACGCGCGCGCGCACACATACATGCACCCTACTAACCAAACTGCCTCCGAGAGGGTACCTCCTTAATACCACCATAACCACAAAGATGTTGGCTCAAGTGTGAAGTCTTCTTCCCTCTTCCAGGTGGACCTCATTGTGTCCCTGTCATTCACATCTGAATTCCAGCACCTTTATTATAACATAATTTATTGGAGCACTTTTTATTATAGTCAATTCATGTATTTTCTCTCTAGGGAGAAAAATGGCAAGTTCTTGAAAGTAACCTTGACTTAACCAAATTTGCATCAGGTATGCCCAACATTTGGCAAGCCTTAAAAATGATGGGGGAGGGGTGCCTGGGTGGCTCAGTCGGTGGAGCGTCTGACTTCGGCTCAGTCATGATCTCACAGCTTGTGAGTTCGAGCCCCGCATCGGGCTCTGTGCTGACAGCTGGGAGCCTGGAGCCTGCTTCAGATTCTGTGTCTCCCTCTCTCTCTGTCCCTCCCCCTTTCATGCTCTGTCTCTGTCTCTGTCTCTCTCTCTCAAAGATAAATAACAAACGTTAAAAAAATTTTTTAATGGTGGGGGAGTAAAATCAGCCTAAGTTCTTTTTTTTTAATTTGTTTAATGTTTTTATTTATTTTTGAGACAGAGAGAGAGAGAGCATGAGCAGGGGAGGGGCAGAGAGAGAGAGGGAGACACAGAATCCGAAGCAGGCTCCAGGCTCCAAGCTGTCAGCACAGAGCCCGACGCGGGGCTCAAACTCATGGACCGTGAGATCATGACTTGAGCTGAAGTCAGACGCTTAACTGACTGAGCCACCCAGGTGTCCCTAAAATCAGCCTATGTTCTTATCACATTTCTACTCCTGCACAAACCTGGGTAAGTCACTAGGCTCTCTGGATCTGAGCCTTCTACATCTAAAACGAAAGGCTAAACTAGCATGATGTCTAAGATGCCCTTAAGAGAGTAAAAAAAAAAAGGTAGGGGTGCCTGGGTGGCTCAGTACATTAAGCAGCCAACTTTGGATCAGGTCATGACCTCATGGCTTGTGAGTTTAAGCCCCACATGGGGCTCTGTGCTGACAGCTCAGAGCCTGGAGCCCATTTCAGGTCTCCCCCTCCCCACTCTCATTCTGTCTCTCTCTCTCAAAAATAAACATTAAAATTAAAAAAAAAAAAAAGCTACTTTCCAGACTAAGGAAAAGAGACACTAATAATAGAGTGTCTACAGACTGCTGACTGAGCACCCACCATTCTGGCGAGGGGTTGATCTCCCATCACCCCCCCAATGACCAATCCAGGCCTCCACACAGTCCACCTGCTCTGTTCCAGAAAGTCCACCAGCCTGCCCTCTTCCCCAGATTGGGTAGAAACTACTACAGTATATTTACTATGTCGTAGGATTCTGCCCATAGCAAGATAAGTCAACCATCCTCAGAGAGGCTACATATCCTATGTCCCAGGTCCAAGAGCAAATACATGACAAAGGCTGATTTTAAAGCCCTAGGTACTAGACCACAAGGCCCATATTTCATGTGGTAAATACCTATAACATAAAAATAGTTAAGATGGTAAATTGTAAGTGCACAGCTCAGTGGCATTAAGTACATTTACACTGTTACACAACTGTAACCACCATCCATCTCCAGAATCTTCAGCTAGAATGTTCAACTACTTGACTCAGAGTTAAATCTGACATTCATTTCCATGCTTCTCTGGAGCCCTGAAGGGAGGATGGATGGAGATTCCCACAGAGTGATTAGTACCGTGTATGTTTTTGTGCTATGCATGTATTTGTTAAGTATAGATAAACAATAAACTATTTTAGTCTGATAGTCCCAGAAACACAAATTCAAGAGTTTTCAGGCTGCATATCCTGGAACAGATAGAGATACTCACAGGCCAAATCTGAGAGAGTTGACATGCTCAAGACCCCCCAAACCCACTCAAAAGAAAGGAAGGCAGAAAGGTTCTAGAAACTGGACTGAAGAGAAGTGAATCCATGGTTAACCAAAGGGAAACATGAACATTCAGAAAAGCTGCAAGATCTGAAATGCCAGGGGAAAGGGACCATCCTACCTTCTTCTCAAAATAAAATGTCGGCTCTGTATGGCCGACTCTTCCAACCCTTTTCTAGCATGACTTCCTATACATTAGAGGTCAGAAGGCAAAAAACAACAACAACAACAACAAAAACTTTACATTACCTACATTTCCCAGAATTCCCTGCAGCTAGCATGTCTACATGTGCCCCAGCTTCTGATGAACAAATACACAATGACTCTGATAAGAGCATAAAGATGTGCAGGCTGGGAGACTCTTCTGAAAGTATAGTGGCAGAGGCCCTTGTTTTTCCGCAGCACCATCAGTGGACACTCCAGGGTTCAGTCAGTCCATCCGGAGGGTTGGCAGTTTTGGTTAGCACACTCGCTGCACTGTCCACTCAGGCTGGGACCTGTGCAGCAGCCACAGTTTTGCTCTGGAAATTGCTCCTGGAAGTTCACTTCGTGCCTGTCCCTGCAGTCCTTTTGACTGTTCTAAAATCTCCTTAAATCCCTGCAATACATTCCTTTCTGCTTAAGCAGACCAGGGTGGATTCTGTTGTCTGGAACAGAACCTTGATCAACATACTTTGGAAGGGATTTTTCTCCTGACTGCAATCCAGTTCTACTTGTGTAACAGAAGCCACTATGAGAATATTCACTTTATTTATTTATTTTAATATGAAATTTATTGTCAAATTGGTTTCCATACAACACCCAGTGCTCATCCCAACAGGTGCCCTCCTCAATGCCCATCACCCACTTTCCTGTCCCTCCCACCCCCCATCAACCCTCAGGTTATTCTCAGTTTTTAAGAGTCTCTTATGCTTTGGCTCCCTCCCTTTTTTTCTTCCTTCCCCTCCCCCATGGTCTTGAGTTTCTCAGGATCCACATAAGAGTGAAAACGTACGGTATCTGTCTTTCTCTGCCTGACTTATTTCACTTGGCATAACACCCTCCAGTTCCATCCATGTTGCTACAAAAGGCCATATTTCATTCTGTCTCATTGCCAAGTAGTATTCCATTGTGTATATAAACCATAATTTCTTTATCCATTTATCAGTTGATGGACACTTAGGCTCTTTCTGTAATTTGGCTATTGTTGAAAGTGCTGCTATAAACATTGGGGTACAAGTGCCCCTATGCATCAGCACTCCTGTATCCCTGGGGTAAATTCCTAGCAGTGCTATTGCTGGGTCATAGGGTAGATCGGTTTTTAATTTTTTGAGGAACCTCCACACTGTTTCCCAGAGCGGCTGCACCAATTTGCAGAGAATATTCACTTTAAAGAAACCTATTCCAAAATAAGTCTATTTATTGCAGGAAAATGAAATGGAGCAAAATACCAGCCTAGCCGGTCCAAGGGGTTCTAGAACTGGAAAATGAAGGCAATGAGTGTTGCACATTCACAAGTGCATCTGTTTATATATTTCAAAACCAAATAGAAAATGATCTACCTTACTTACCAATCTGTATTTTTCATTACCATAACTCTCTTTTTCTCAGAGAAAACAACAGAGAGCTGAATATACTGTATATTACTATTTTCCTTACCCTCATATCCAGCATTTCACCAAAAAAAGAAATATAACAGAAACATTAGACACTTTTGTGTATCTATTTCCTACATAGCATTATGTTCATATTATTTACCTCAAGACCCAATTCCTAATCACACTGAGCAAGTCACCTCTGAACAGGGAAAACCTTTATAAGATACCTAAATCCAGAAATGTTTCCCTGCACGTTCAAAAGCAACAAGCTCACCTTAATGGCCTATAAATTTCCAAAGGAGAAAGAAAAAGAAAAAAAAAAAAAAAAAAAAAAGGACTAATATGTAGGAACTCCGCACAGAAGAAGCACTGCTCTCTGAATGAACTCAGGCTAATGATTCATTTAGCAATTATTGGAATAGTTTTCTCTTTCAACAGATGCTTTGCTATTTCTAAAATAATTTGAACAAAATTATTTTACTGCCCACAATTTCCAGAGACTCTTCCCCCAACCAACATTTCCTCAAAGATAAAATGTTTTCCCTACCAAATTTTTTATTCTGTAAATAATAAAGTCTCTGCTTAAAGTCTTTACCGGCCTCCACAGGTAAAGAAGATACTCACAGGATAGGGATCCATCGACAGGGTTGGCGTAAACTACAATGGTTCTACTGTGTGTCATTCCCAGTCTCTTAACTGGCCTTCATGATCTAAGCCTCACAATCCATCCAGGGCATAATGGGGGCAGACGGATGTTCTGCAGAAGAAAAAGCCTCTCAAGATGACTTAACTAAATCAAGAACACTTAAATTCTTCGAATCTCTTCAACACAACTAACAACCTAAATTCAGTAACATTCTCTGACTACCCCTCTACCTACCTACTTCCTAGAAGTTGTTCCAGAGTATTCAGGACTTATGCATATACTTGATCAAACATGTAAAGATTCTGTCTCTGCCTTGTCTATATTTCTCCTTTTCTTCCTGGAGCTAACAAAAAGAATCAAATTTTTAAAAACAAATAGTACATTCTAGTATGAAGTCAAGGCTTTATAAAAATTATATTCCTTTCTCCACACCTCTCAAACTGGAAAAACACCGTATTTTCTACCAAGTATATGGAGAAATGAGTTGTAAATGAGTAATAAGGCTGATAAATAAGTTAGGGATCATGACAAAAAAGTAATAGAACAGGATGGCTGGACAGCCAATTATTAAAATATGATTTCCCAGCTACAAACTCTAATAAATCATGCATTCTATTAGCATCTCTTCTCCTGAATACCAAAAATACAAAAGGAGTCACAGTAACATAGAAGAAAAATATGGTCCGCCAACCTTTGAGGGCCTTGGTCCCTAACATGGCCCTCCCACCCGGAGAATTTGCTTTCTGCTTAGGAAGTTTGCATACATACAAGAAAACTAGTTAATACACAACATCCCTGCAGTGGGCAAAAACTAGCAAACTAGAACTCCAGGTGGAATCCCCAAATGTCAAGTCTTCAGGGAAGAAGGCCAATTCAGAAAGATATGAGGGACAGAGGCACCTGGATGGCTCAGTCAGTTAAGCATCCAACTTCGGCTCCGGTCATGATCTCGCATTTCATGGGTTTGAGCCCCTCACTGGGCTCGATGCGGACAGCTCAGAGCCCAGAGCCTGCTTCAGATTCTATGTCTCCCTCTCTCTCTCTGCCCCTCCCCACTTGTGCTCTGTCCCTGTCTCTATCTCTCTCTCAAAAATAAACATTAAAACATTTTTTAAAAGAAAGATATGAGTGATAAAAAAGAAAAACTAACATTTTTGTCATCTTTCCAGGGGGTACAGGAGGGCAAGTCTTCATCATCCCAGATACCATTTTTTTCCTTGAATTTTACACACTGCATGAAAGACCAGGGAAGTGGCAGAATATATGAAGGGTTCTCCCACACACCTTTTCTATCTGTCCCCTTTGCCCATTAGCTGCCCAAGCTCTCAAAGAGACACCTCCCTGTGAAAGAGAAATTACATATACTGGTCTCTGCTCCCAGTGCCTGGCACAGAGCTCCTAAAACCCTTGTAATTTCTTGTAATAAGAGCATAGGAACATTTTTTGTTCTAATACTTGGTCTTTGACCCTAGTTCCTGACACAGAGCTCCTAATTCCCTTGGAATTTTCTGGTTGGGAGGAACACCTTTTGTTGTAACAAGGTGACTCTTGGTGGCCTCCCAGATGAGGGCTGCTCACCAGAAAGACTAAGCCATGATTAGAAGCTTGGAATTTTCAGCCCCACCCCCTCTCCAGAGAGGGGAGGCAGGCTGGAAGTCAAATGAATGTTCATGCTTAGGTGAGGAAGCCTCCATCAAAGTTCCACAAGTACCAGGGTTCACAGAGCTTCTGGGTTGGTGAATGCACGGAGGTGCTGGGAGAGGGCACTCCTGGAAAGGGCATGGAAGCCCCACACCCCTTCCACAGATCCCGCCTATGTACTTCTTCCATGTGACGTTCACATGTATCTTGTATCACACCCTTGTATAATAAACTCCTGTCTCCCTAATCCTCCCATTAAGGATAGCTAAAAACTCTGGATATAACTATAAAACAAACATAAGACGACTCTGAAAGATGAAAAGAAGAAAGCAGCCTGGCTAGGAAACTCAGGATTTGAGGAATGACATAAACAAAATAAAATAACCCACAGATGGGCTTCATAGAGTAGATGACTTAGGAAAAGTATCACTGAACCTAAAGATAGGTCAATAGAAATTATACAATTTGAGAAACAGAATAGGCTTAGAAAATAAACAGAACCTCAGAGTCCTGTGGTACAATTATAAAAGATATAACTTTCATGTCACTGCAATCCTGGAAGGAAAGGAAAAAAATGTAAGGCTGAAAAAAAAAATTAAAATAATGGCTACAAACCACACAAATCTGATAAAAGGCATAAACCTACAGATGCTGAATGAACCCAAATCAAATTAAATATACCAATTAAAAGAAAATGGCAGGGGCGCCTGGGTGGCTCAGTCTGTTGAGCGTCCAACTTTGGCTCAGGTCATGATCTCACAGTCTTGAGTTCGAGTCCCGCAACGGGCTCTGAGCCTGCTTCTGATTCTGTGTCTCCCTCTCTCTGCCCCTCCCCCCATACTCTGTCTCTCTCTGCCTCTGAAAAAATGAATAAACGTTAAACATTTTTTTTTAAATGAAAAGAAAATGGCAGAATGAATTTTTAGGAAATGATCCAAATCTATGCTGTCTATAAAAATTCACATTAGGGTCGCCTGGGTGGCTCAGTTGGTTGAGCATCCACCTCTTGATTTCCCCTCAGGTTGTGTCTCATACTCTCTTGGGTTTGAGCCCCACATCTGGCTCTGCACTGACCCTGCAGAGCCTGCTTGGGATTCTCTCTCCCTTTCTCCCTCCTTCCCTCTCTCTCTCTGCCCCTCCCCCCAGCTCGTGGTCTCTCTCAAAATAAACTGAAAAATAAATTATAAAAATTAATTTCAAATACAGGTAGGCTGAAAGTAAAGGATAGAAAAGGATACACCATACAAAAGAAAGCAGCAGTCACTATATTAATATCAGATCAAGACGACTTTGGTGAAAGAAAATCACCAGGCTCAAAAGGATCATTCAATAATGATAAAAGGGTAAATCCGACAAGAAGACATAACAACCCTAAATGTGTCTGTACCAAATAACAGAGCTGTCAAATCCATGAAGAAATGACAGAAAAGGAAAGACAAATCCACCATTACAGCTGAAGACTTCAACACCCCTCTCTCTCAACAGTTGATAAAACTGCTGGACAGAAAAACCAAGGATACAGGAAAACTTACCACCACCCAACAGGATCTAATCAACATTTATAGAACATTCCATCCAACAGCATCAGAACACACATTCTTTTTAAAGATCCATGGAACATTCACTAAAATAGACTATATCCTGGGCCATAACACAAATCAACAAATTTAAAAGAATTTCATCATACGCAGTGTATTTTCTGACCACAATGGAATCAAACCAGAAAGCAGTACCAGAAAGATAACAGGAAAATCTCCAAACACCTAGAAATTAAGCAACATACTTCTAAATAACCCATTCTAAATAGCCCTCCCCCCTGCCCCATGCTCGGCCTCTCTCAATAATAAATAAATGTTAAAAAATTAAAAAAAAAAAAAAAGAGTAGAAGTCTCAAAACTCTAAGCTACCACCTCAAGAAACTAACAAATGAGCAAAATAAACTCAGAGTAAGCAGGAAGAAGGAACCATAGATAAGAGCAGAAATCAAGGAAACAGAAAAATCAACTGAATGAAAAGCTAGTTCTTTGTAAAAATCAAGTTCACAAATCTCTAGCAAATGGAGAAAGAATAAGAGAAGACAGCCTAAATTACAGATACCAGGAATGAAACAGGATATCACCAAGCTCCACAGAAACTGAGGCTAATAAGGGATATTATGAACAACTCCATATACATTTGACAACTTAGATAAAATAGAATAATTCCTTGAAAAGCACGAACTACCAAAACTCACCCAATACAAAATATATCATTTCAACTACCAAAAAAATTAAATTCATAATTTAAAAACTCCCTAAAAAGAAATTTCTAGTCCCAAGTGGTTTCACTGAAGAATTCTATTAGACATCTAAAGATGTTCTTTTTAAGAGAGAAACACTAACACATTTTGCAAGTCTCACAATAAACACATGAAATCTGAAGTTAAAAATAAGACTATATATAATTGCTCAAAATCCAACAGTACCAAAAGAGAGAAACTACACTCCAATATCCCTCATGAATATAGACACAAAAATTCTAAACAGAACATTAACCAATGAACTCCAGCAATGTATAAAAAAATTATACACTACAACCAAGTGGGTTTATCCAGGGATAGAAGGCTGATTTAATATCGAAAAATCAATCAAAGTAACCCACCATATTAACATATTCTGAAGAAAAAAAATCCCATGATATCAACTGACACAGAAAAACATATCTGACAAAATTCAATGCTCTTTCATAAAAATTCTCAGAAAACTAGGAATAGAGAGGAACTTCCTCAACTTGATAAAGAATATCTACAAAAAATATACAGAAACATCAAATTTATTGGTGAAGCCTGAATGGTTAAGAATAAGAAAAAGACAAGGATGTAGACTCTCATCATTCTTACTAAACATAATACTGGGAGTCCTAGCCAGTACATTAA
Source organism: Acinonyx jubatus (assembly GCF_027475565.1). Classification (NCBI taxonomy): domain Eukaryota; kingdom Metazoa; phylum Chordata; class Mammalia; order Carnivora; family Felidae; genus Acinonyx; species Acinonyx jubatus. Next base: position 36,067,537 of record NC_069395.1, on the reverse strand, counting down.
GAAAATAAAAGGCATACAGATTGAAAATTAAGAAATAAAATTATCCTCATTTGGTTGTCCAAGTAGAAAACCTTGACAAATCAAAAAAGGGAGAAAACAAAAAACACCTCCTATAATAAATGAGTTCAGAAAAGTCATAGGATATAAGATCAAAATATAAAAGTGAATTATACTTCTACATACTAGCAATTAACATAGAAATTGAAATTAAAACTATAAGACCATTTATAATTGCTCAAAATTTAAACACTTAGGGGTGTCTCACTGGCTCAGCTGGTAGAACATGCAACTCATGAGGGAGGGGAGGGTGGGTGATCGGCATTGAGGAGGGCACCTGTTGGGATGAGCACTGGATGTTGTATGGAAACCAATTTGACAATAAATTTCATATTAAAAAAAAGAAGAACATGCAACTCTTGATCTTGGGATTTTGAGTTCAAACCCCAAATGTAGAGTTTAAATTTAAAATAAAATTAAAAACAATTTTAAGTGTTAAAAAAAAAGGAATTTTATAGGTATAAATTATAGGTATAAATCTAACAAAACATGTATAAAATTTGTATGCTAAAAACTACAAACACAAGTAAATCAAAAGAGGTATATAGAATACGCTACCCTCAAGGGCTTGAAGAGTCAACGTAGTAAAGACCTAAGTGTTCCCAAAATTGATCTAACATTTTAACAAAATTCCTATTGAAATCCTAGCAAAATGTTTTGTAGACATAGAAAAGCTTATTCTAAAATGTATATGGGAAGGCAAAGGAACTAAATGAGCTAAAACAATCTTGAAAGAGAATAAAATTAGAAAGATTATATTACCTGATTTCAAGACTTACCAGTAATCTTAGAGAATGTGGCATCAGTGGAAAGACAGACACACAGATCAATGGAACAGAAGTGAGAACCCAGAAATACAGCCATACTAGTCTGGCCAATTGATTTTTTTTAATTTATTTATTGTTGAGAGACAGAGTGCGAGCAGGGGACGGGCAGAGAAAGAGGGAGACACAGAATCTGAAGCAGGCTCCAGGATCTGAGCTGTTAGCACAGCCTGATGCGGGGCTTGAACCCATGAACTGTGAGATCATGACCTTAGCGGAAGTCAGGCACTCAAGAAACCAATCCACCCAGGCACCCCTGGCAAATTGATTTTTGACAAAGGTATAGAAACAATTCAATGAAATGAAGAATAGTCTTCTCAATTAATGGTGCTGTAGCAACTAGACATCCATAAGCAAAAAACATAATAATAATAAATGAGCCTCTACCTAGGCAAAGATAAAAATTAATTTGGGGTGCCTGGCTGGCTCAGTCAGTAGAGCATATGACTCTTGATCTCAGTGTTGTAAGTTCAAGTCCCACGTTGGGTGAAGATATTACTTAAGAATATTAAAAAAATTTTTTTAACTAAAAATGGATCATGTATTTAAATGTAAAATGCAAAATTATGAGACATCTGGGAAAAAAATAAAAAATCTATGAGCCACACAACTAGGCCAAGAGTTCTTAGAAATGACACCGAAAGCACAATCCACAAGAGAAAAAAAAAATTACTAAACTGGACTTCTGTGAAAGACCCTAAGAGGATGAAAAGTCAAGCTAAAAAAATATTCACAAACCACCAATCTGACAAAGGACTAGTATCTAGACTATATAAAGAACTCTAAACTCAACAGTAAAAATAAAATAAACAATCCAGGTGGAAAATCGGCAAAACACATGAACAGTATTTCACCAAAGAGAATATACAAATGACAAATAAGCACATGAAAAGATGTACAACATCACTGTTAGGGAAATGCAGATTAAACCATGAGATATCACTGCACAGCTATCACAACAGCTAATATTTAGGGTCTTAATAATACCAGATGCTGGCAAGTATACAGAAAAACTAAGTATCTCATGTATTGCTAGTGGGAGTATAAAATGGTAGAGCCATTCTGAAAAATAGTTTGGGCTGCTCTCTACAAAAGTAAACATACCTGTATCGTACAATCCAGCAATCAAGCTCCTAGATATTTATGCCTGAGAAATTAAAACTTATGTCCACACAAAAACCTGTACACAAATACTCATATTAGATGTATTCATAATAGCCCCAAACTGGAAACAGCCAAAATGCCCTTCAACAATGGAATGGTTCAACAGTGTGTGGTCCATCTGGATCATGGACTAACACCCTGCAGTGAAAAGCAATGAACTACTGATACACATAACCTGATGGATCTCAAGGACGTTATGTTAGAGTGTGGAAGAAAAAAAAAAAAAAACAGTCTCAAAAGGTTACACACTATATGATTCCATTTGTATAACATTCTCAAAATGACAAAATTATGAGATGGAAAATGTAACTGGTTCCATGGGTTAGGGACAGGGAGAACAGGATGGGTGTGATTAGAAAGAAGCAGCAAGAGGGTTCTGTATCTTGTGGTTCTGTATCTTGCTTGTGTTGGTGGTTAGGGGATAGAAAAGGAAAGGAATGGAACCATACTCAATGTCCCAATATACAAAAGGGCTAAAACTAGTTTCTGTGGTTGAATCAGGACAAAGCATATAGATAGATTTCTGCTTCGCCCCCTAATGGTGGCTCCAGGAGCGGCAGTGACTACAAAGTTGAACACTCTCAAAGTGGATGACTCAGGCTTCTCATTTGCATTCCCATAGTACCCTTCATAGAGTACAGTCTTTTCAAATTTAAAAGAATATTTCTTCCACCTCAATATTTCTAACTATGAGAAGCATACTTAGAGAATTTCTTGAACAAACTTTGGGTAGAGAGTAGTACTGATGGATAAAGAGTCACCATCAGTGAACTAGGAGTTGTGGTTGGTGGACTAGTAAGATTGACAACCCCAAACCATACTCTGGTTTCTCTTCAGATCGAATAAATCTTTCGCCTTTTACTAAAGATTTCCGTGGAGAGAAACAATTCTGAGTCTTTGAACAATTTTTTGAGGCCTTGCTTTGTGTAAGGCTGTATCAGTTGTTGTAACAAAAGACCAATTTTGTGGAAGGGGGAGGAAAAAAAAAAAAAAAAAAAAAGTTCTTACAGAACATTTGAAATGTTACCTTTTGCTAATTTTAAAAGCCATTATGCAGAGTGTCAGAAGAGTGACACTCAGCAGACTTCTAAAATAGGAAGATTCTAATTAGGGACATTAGCTGATAGAAGCATTTCACTGTATGATTAAAGGTGAGTAGTTTACTAGAAATGTCTTCTAATGACAAATAGCTTGGAATCCCTCTCTATATAATTTCACAGTAGCACAAGCTCCAAAAGGATTTCGTAGGATTCTGGGAATGATTTCTTCTGCTTGCTTAATAAACGTCTGTGTGATAGAATTTGGTCTGAGGTTTGCTTTCATGAAACCTGGGAGCCAAATGATGAAATAACTAACCCCCACCCCCACCTTTATTTACATCTTCACCCACAAGTCCCACGATCTCGATCTCACTCTCACCCTGCAGCTGCTTCTAACTTCTTTTAACAGAGACTTACCAACTGTGATGTCATGATTTTAAAAGGCAATAACCTTTTAAAGAATGCTGACAGGCACTACTTCTAGGAAACTACTGAGAGAAGGAAGCATTTCCCTTCCTCCCCGCATCTCTCCCCGAGTTTCAGCTCCAGGCCGCAGTTCACACTGCCTAGGCTAGAAGGATCTGCTGCTTCTCTCTGAATGCCGTTAGAACACAGAAAGAAGGAGTGAGTTGGCATGTGAAGGGCTCTAATCGGAAATCCAGTCCCAGATGGCTGCAATTCAAGTAATATCCAATATCGTTATCTAAAGCCGCACCTGAGAGTCTATTACCATAAGCAATGTTAGAAATAATTTATAAGTGAAAGAAGTGGTGTTCAATATATATGGTGGGTTAGAGATTTTCTCAGGCTCTAATACTCTTCATAAGGATGAGGCACAACAGTCCCTCAGCCAGTGGCGCCCTCTTCAGAGTACTTGGATAGTGAGTTCAGTCCTGAAAACACGGGGGGGGGGGGGGGGGGGGGCATGAGCAGGGGAGGCACAAAGAGAGAGGGAGATAGAATTCCAAGCAGGCTCTGCACCATCAGCACAGAGCCCCATACAAGGCTCAAGCTCACAAACCCAGAGATCATGACCTGACCCGAAGTCGAGTTGGATGCTTTACTGACTGAGCCACCCGGGCGTCCCTGGAGGAGTACTATTGACCCATCATTTAAAATGCCCTGTGAATTAAATCATTATTCTCTCTTCAAATATAAAAATAAAAGTCATCCCTCAAAAAAAAAAAAAAAAAAAAGCACAGCACCCAGAGCTTCAGGGAAAATGGCCCTAAGTCTAGCCCTCCTTTGGTTCTATGTCCCTTCACTTCCTAAGACTATCCCCTGATCAGACTCAACAGGGCGTCTGCTCCCAACCATAGAGTAGGGCTGCCTCAGCCTCGGATGAATCCTTCCTGCAAGGGGCTCGTTGGAGAACCTAAAGTCAGAGAGCAGAGGCTTCTCGAGCTTTCAGGAACAGGTTTAATGGGAAGTTTGGCACCTGCCTACTAATAACTGTTGCACACATGGCACAATTCACATCCGGACTCTTTTCCCAGAACATACTACTTGGCAGCAAAGTTGTGGGACAGGAAAATATTTAACTGCTACCCACCTCCACCTGCTGGAAGCTACTAAGAGTAAAACCGAAGAATCTGACTTTTGTTGAACCACCAAGCAGATTTGGGTCAGTTCAAAGCATGGCCCTCCAGGGAGGGCCTCAGCTCAAATCTGCCTCCTCCAGGGAGCCTTCTCTGGCCATTCCAAGGTTAGAAATTCTCCCAGAAATTTTTGGCTATACTAACAAGAGACACTCACACGCCTGGAAACATTGTGTTAAGTGTAATGCTAGGGTCAATTTTCAGGCAGGACACACAAATAGGGCCAGTTGTCCTGGCTGTATATTACTGGTATCTGTTCAGTTTGCTTGAGGCCTCTCCCCTTTGTTAAACACAGACAGCAGCAGCCCTGTTAAAGCTATCTGTCAGCCTGGCATTCTCAGACACGGTGTAAGCAACTTAAGGAAAGAAACCACACCTCTTACTTCTCAGCTTCTAGCACCTCTCGCAGCCTGGGCCCCAAAGTAGTTGGTAAGTAAACAGTCACATGTAAACTGACTGCTTTGTGGCCAAGAAATTTCTCACTCAAAACCTATTTCCCCACTGCAAGGTCTAAGTATTCATGGGAAACATCCCGTTTCTACTCATCCCTCTCCCTTTCCCCTTCTCTCTCTCTCTCTCTCTCTCTCTCTCTCTCTCTCTCTGTCTCACACACACACACACACACACACACACACACACACACACACTTAGTTTTGCAGAGCTAAACTCTTGGTTCTAACTTCACCTTATTTCCCCTGGCTTCTTCAAGTGCCTTTATAATGAAACAATATTTTCTATGAACTAGTGGATATGAGAGAGAGGAGGACAGAGCAGGGTGCCTGTAGGCTCAGAGTGAATGAGCAAATGTGATGTGTACCCATCTGCATCGCAGATCCCATTTGGACACAAGGCAGAGAGTTTGTGTCACCACCACCTCAGTTTCGTCCTGCCACACATCAAGAAGGAAATCCAGCTGGGATGAAGCTAGATAAGAGTATACTGACAGGTAAGAAGCAGGAGTTCTTTATGTTAACAAGAGGGAAATCAAGCCCAACGTGTGCTCGTGAACCTTCCTTCCATCACCAGGCTGTGGGTTTCTTGGCCCCACCATGTGGAGATTCTTCAGCCCACATTCTCTCTGCCTGGAGGGGCTGGCAGAGAGCACAAGAATCTGCCTCTGCTGAGCAGCCCCTCTGTGAAGGGGCAAAGCTGCATAAAATCCAATTTTCTGTTAATAAGGATAGGCTTAAAGTTCTCACGCACAGCCCAAGTGCTTATTAATCTGTTCCCATCAGATGGAGGGAGGCAGAGATATATAATGACACTGGCATCATCTTTGAGAGGCTATGGCCTAACAAAAATGAGGTAAAAAACCTAAACTCTCTAAACCCGCCAGAATTTACACACATGAAACAAAGCCAATGTTGCTGAGGGACCAGTGTTCCTTCACAGTAAGCCCCCAACAAGACAGGCGGGTTCACCGTAATCCAACAAACACTAGTGGACTCTCAGGCAGGGAGAGGTGGAGACGAAAGATCCTCTTACATCTACAACAGATGACGGTTAGATAACAACGGTTCAGCAAGGAGTCCTGGGAATGGAACTCACAGAAGAGAGAACGAAATGCCAACCGGAGGCGGGAGCAAGGGGAGAGGAGTCGGGGACGGTCCCCTCTGGGCTGTTCCTCCAGCAGAGGGGAGGTGCACACCAGCCCGCAGGAAGCGTCATGTGTAGGAAACATCAAGGCATCTTCAGGGAATGGCAGACAATCCTGTTACGTAGCAGCAAAGGGTGACCATGAGGATCTGAGGTGCTGTAACCAGGTAGGGTCAGTGGACAATTAGGCCTGAATGTCAGCTATGGAGTCTGTACTTCACACATCAGAAATGGGGGGCCACGAATGGGTTCTGAGTAACATTAGGAGATAACCCATCCCGGACATTAACTCCAGAGATGCACATATCTCGGGGGCTGAGGAGAGGTAAGGTAAAGGTGCAGGGTGGGCAAAGCAGGAAAATCACAAGGTTCCTGGAAGAGGCCACAGAAGACCCGAATCCCTTCAGTGACTGTCCACTGCCTTCTGAATAAAGTCCGGACTCCACACATGGCGCCCAGGGGCCTTCATGGTCAGCCTGTATCTTACGCCTCCTCCCCACACCCAGCCTCCCAGCCAAGCTGAATGATTCTCCCTCTCTCATCCAGGTCCAAATGCACACTACGCCCTTCACCCACCTTCCCCACTGGCTCCCAGCACCCCTGCTGGAACTGCCATGAGTCCAGGTCATATGTACCTTCTGCTTCGAACTGCCATGAGTCCAGGTCATATGCACCTTCTGCTTCCGCACGCCCCACGGAGGGTCGCACCACACGCCTCGCCACCCATCGTCACCTTTCCCCCAAACCCAGAGCCCAGTCAGGAGAGACACTGAGCCCGGAATGTCCTGGCCTCCCCACACCCAGCACATCCCCTGCAAACCTCTTACACAGTAGACTCGCAAGGAATATTTGTTGAGTGAATCAAAACAGAGCTTGTTGTGTTTTTAAGTATTGAAATACAGAGGAATTAAAAATTAAACTGAACCTGAAAATCTGTACAGGCAAAAACTTCAGTAGCTAAAAACTGTCTGTACTTTAGAATAGTACCTCTTTTCTCCTCACCAAGACTTAACTGAACAAGCTTCCCTTCTCTGATCGTCTTTTCTTCCTAACCCTCTGACAGGCACCGAAAATCCCTCTCTGCCTCTTCTTCTGAAAGAACTCCTTACCTACGAGGATGCCCCAGTTTCAGAACCTGCCACAGGAAGGAGTGTCTTCAGGAAAGAAGGAGGAATCAATTACATGTAAAATCTTTCGTGTTACATTAGGCCTTTGAGTGCTCTCTCCAGCAACAGTCTGCTTCTGGATTTAAATGCTTCTCTGCAGAACATTACCTGCTTGCCAGAGAAGGGGAATCAGCAAATCTCAACTCTGAAACAAGGAGGTTTTCCACAGAAGGTAAAAAATAACAAGCACAACAACAACAACACGTACTGGGCATACGTTCTGCACCAGGCACACACATGCTGGGCCTTTTCTGTCCAGCATCTCTTTCCCCACAACCTCCCCTTCCCGTGTAATAAAATTAAGGCTCAGAGGAGGTAAAGCATTTTCCAAAATGCTGTAAACTGCATTGTGAACTCAAGTCCGACCAACTCCAAACCTGCACTCTTTCCATTATGCTACCAGAACCAGAAATGATAAAAGGGGAAAAAGTCATGACAGTATAACCTGACATAGAGTTTCGCTTGTTATCAGTTTGATTCAGACCCTGTCCAGAAGCAAGTTTCCTATATCAGGCAAGGAACATGGGCATGAAAAAGTTTCCTTTATCTCTTGGGACCACCAGCAAGAAAACCAGCACGAAGACAAAGACAAGGGGACCATCAAACACCAAGACAGAGAACAGCCAGAACTGGAAAGGTACCAGGCGGGACCCATCCCTGGCCACCCGTGGGCTCCCAGCACACAACTGCTCCAAGAAGCACTGGAGCGTGCAGGGAAGGGCGCTTCTAGGCCCAGAGCGCAGATATTGCAAAGGATGCAAATGTCTCAGAATATGGGTCGTGAGCAGTCATCGACGGCTGCACCCACACAAGCTCTCCCACCACATCTGGTGTCTCAGCAAGTGCAATTGACTTTACACCAGGCCCAAAGGCATTCCTGATTGGGCTATAATCCTCCAAACTGTTAATCAGCAAAAACTGGAGGACCATGGTCCAGCCCAGACCCCCTTCACTATCCAAGGAGGCTCCATCTTGAGTCAGCATCTCCCCAGTGCCTCTTTCCCTTCTCTAGTCATGGCGATCCCCTCTGGAACAACATCTCCCTACTGAGGACCGTCCCAAATCCTACCATTCTGTGGAGCTCAGCAGTGCGGGAACTTCCTCCTCCCCAAAGCGGTTTCTAAACGCCTGGGCCGCAGTGGTCTCCCCCTACCCTGACTATAAACACGGGTGCACTTAGCATTTACCTACACGTCTATCCAGATGCAGTTAGTTCTGATGCATTTAACTCCAGTGTCACAACCTGGCACAGTTAAATTCAACAAAACACTCACCTCTTCTATTCTAGGCACTGAGAGGCAAGAATGATTAAATCCCAGCCCTGACCTTGTGGGACTCACAGTCTAGTGAAGGATGGATAATATAAGATACAACTGTCCAAATACATTTATCATTATAGGGCACAAGATACAATCCAAAGCATTCTATCACATCACCGCATCTATTTGCTTCATATCATTTAGCTCAATCTGTGGCTGTTACAATTGTCCATTTACCTACCGTCCATCTGTCCCCACCAAGAGACAACGGGACAGGATCCTTGTCTGTCTGGTTCGCTGTGTCCCCAACACTCAGTTCAGACATGGGCACAGAACCACACTCATTAAAAGTAGTACGTGTGGAAGGAGATAAAGAGAGAGGCAGTGAAGTGTCAGGAATGAGGAGCATGAAAGCCCCAACTTAGAGGTCCAGGCAACGCTTCTGTGACAGGGAGACAACTGGGCTTGGATACGAAGAGGGAGTAAGGACCAGACCGGGAAAGGGAGAGACACAATCCAGAAGAGGAAACCGGATGACCAAAAGAAAGGGCAAATCAGAAATGACAAAGGCAGTGCAGGGAGAGCTCCTAACTATTGCGGCAGACCGGTTACTCTGGTAAATGCCTGGAGACATTTTTGACGGTCATGACTTGGGTCAGTGGTTGCTGGTACAGTCCAGGGAGGCTGCGAAACACCCTGCAATGTACAGAACAGCTCCCCCACAACAAAGAATTATGTGGTCTAAAATGTCAGTAGCACTGAGTTTAGCAACCCTAACATTTAAGGGATGGGTTGGTCAGAGAACATTAAAGCTTTTGTCTAAAGTTCACAATTCCTACACTCACCAAATAGCTTCTTTTGATTAGAATTTGGAGCAGGGTAGCATTTGCTTACCACCTCCTGTAACCTCAACAAAAGGAAATGTTCAGCAAGGAGTGTCCAGAACCTATCTGGCCTCTCTATTAGCTGAGATAAGACTTTCAGCAGATATCCGTGCACTCCCTAATGCTACATTTGGCCTCTGGGTCTGTTTTATGATCTTCACCAGGAACATAGTGTCAATTTCCCTCATCCGTTGACTATCCACCAGAACTCTCTGTCTTCCCTCTAAATTCTAAGACTCCAAACTACCCAACCCATTTGCAAGGGATGAGACATAGAAAGATGAGGACAACAAGAAGTGCTCAATAGCACCAGATAAATGGATGGGCGGTCAGATAAACAGAGGGACGGACAGATTTTTCAGAGTGGAAAAAGACGGAGTCCTTGGAGCTCCAAGGGCACGCATCTGTGCCTTGTGCACTTTTCCAGGAAGGCAGGGTTGTGCTGCAAGTTGACACCCACGCCTCCCCCAGCCCTGTTATGGGTGGTGGGGGTGGGGGAGTGGTCTGTCATGGAGAATCCTTAGCAAAGGTCATCTCCCCCAGACTCCGTGGCCTTGGCAGGGAGTCAAGCAGCTGGACTTGAAGGAGTGGCAACAGGAGCTGGGAAGTCAGCAAAGACAAAGCCCCTTTGTCTGGAAGTGGCACACACAGCAGGACTGAGCCTGCCCCTTGACAATGAAATCTGTGGTAGCTCCAGAACATGCTGGGGCCTGACTCTCAGTTCAGCTGCGCACACTGCCTCCCAATCACTTCTCTTCTCAAGAGCTGAAAGTCTCTTAGTCTACAACGGGTTTGTTTATTTTTGCCCCTGGCAAACAATTCGGTATTGTCTGAAACGCCTGAATTGTAACTCTAAGAGGGAAGGGAAAAAAAATAAAAAAAGAGAGATCACCATTTTTTTGTTGTTGTAAAAGATCCAATAGGGGAATATTTCTGAAGAGTGGATCTTAAAGCTCACAAGGGCTACCTCCTGCTACATCTCAAATTCCACCATGGCAGAAGTTTCCCAGATTTCTTCATCTCTGAAGTGAGCATGACACCATCCACTTTACAGTCTTACTAACATCCTAAAAGGGCTTTTTTTTTTTTTCTTTGAGAGACAGAGAGAGAAACAGAACATGAGTGAGCATGTGCAGGGGGAAATAGAGAATCTTAAGCTGGCTCCACGTGGAGCCCAACATGGGATTCTATCTCACAACTGTCAGATCTTGACCTGAGCTAAAATCAAGAGCCCGACCCTTAGGGGACTGAGCCACTCAGGGGTCCCTAAAAAGGCTTATTTAAATCAGAAACATTTACAAATGGATGCAGTGAATGAAAACTCAATTTACATCCAACTTTTCATGGGAACTTCTGGTGAGTAGAACAAAAAGCCAGGAATGGTGCCCCACGCGAGGTAGGAAATTCTTCCCAGTCCCAGAAAAACATAGGCCTTCCATCTAATAGAGTGGCTCCATACAAAGCCAGAGCTGGAAAGAAGGGACAGATTACCCTAGAAAATCAAAATGGAAATTGAATAAATTGCTACAATTCTAAGCAAGACCTGCAACTCTCACAGTAGAAAACTATCAGCACAGGCAGTGCCCAGTTTGGAAACGAATTGTCTTCCAAAAGTTCAATTTGTAAGTCGGGTGTTCGGAACTTGGAATGCATCCTTTTATATCCCAAGCCAGCCCACAAACACTGACGGAACTTCAAATACATCTGGCACACCACCCACGGCAAAAAAATAAAAATAAAAAAGCAATGTCTTTATATCATTTAAAAAATCTATCAAAGCTCTCAGAAAGACAAAGACACAGCTCATCACTGGCCAAATACAAAAGTGATGCAAAATACTGAAACGAGGTTTGAAAACTGAGAAGCTTTATCATTTACCCACTAAGTACCTTCTTAAATCCTCCAAATAAAGTGCCGGCCTCCAGGTCAAACTGTCGGTCCAGTTCCTCTTCATGTTCTGACAAGAAAAACAGTGTTTCATTAGTCACAAATCTAAATAAAACTGGGTTGGTTTAATAGGAGACGCATGAAGAGAAAGTGTGCTATCCTGGAAAAGCTGCCGGTGGTCTCAGCTACAGGCATGGAAACGGGTCACACACCTTGACCTGCCGTGCCAGCCTTCTGTGACCTAAGTTCCTGGAACTACGTACGTAGTGGGGCTGACAGAAATGTCCCCTTCAACTTGTAATAAAGGTCACAAATGGAGAGTGATCAAGAGAGAAAGCTTCCAGCACCAGGAACCAAGGGAGGAATTAGCAAAAATGCCTCACTTGTATAGCTGGTGAAAAATTATCTTAAACAGATCACACCACAAAATGATGATCACAGCTCCATGATATGGACATAATGCTAACAAGATTATAAAACAGAATCATATAATAGTAGTAAGTATAAGCATACAGTTGGTTTAAAACAAAAAGTATAACAAAATATTCATTCAAATACTTCTTAACGGTTACAATAACCAGGCCCACATTTAATATATATCAGGAATGAAGCAAAACAAGACTGGCATGGTCTTTGCCCTCCTGGGGCTCATGGTACCCCAGGGAAGAGAGACGAACCAATAATGATAAATTACAACAGTGCTGATGAATACCATGTAAGGAAGTGAGGAATGTTAAAGTGTCTGTACGACGTCCAGTAGGTAGCCCGATGGGTATGAATGGAGCTCATGAGTACCCTAAGTTGGAGATGAAGACTGAGGAGTCCTCAGCATAAGGGTGATGAAGCCACCAGAATGGCTGAGATCGCCCCCAAAAGGCACAGAGTGTATAGACCAGGGAAAACCAATGCTCATCAGACCAACACCCTACAAAAGCCACAGAAGAACCAAAAAGGAACTACCCAGAAAGATTACAGGAAAACCAAGTGAGTGTGCAGTCATTAAAAAATAATCACGAAATGATGCTGGTTTCACAGTAGGATCCAGGGGCAGATTCACACACACTAGAGGCAAACAGCAGCCCGAGCCTCCAACCACAGGCAATACTGCCTCTAGGAACAACAGAAAAAGGAGGGGTGGTAAGCACTGGCCCAGGGTGCCCCAGGGCACAACTCGAGGACACATTCACACTGTATCCCAAGTGGTCCAAGAGGTGCTGGGGAGATGTGGGATTGCAGCAGGGCTCTGGTCCTTTCTGTTACTGCTGTACACACATCACATTGTGTGTGTGTGTGTGTGTGTGTGTGTGTGTGTGTGTGTGTGTGAACTGTGCACAGACTCAAGTCCCAGGGAAGAGCCCACAAACAAACAGAACATTATGCAACCCAACAAAGAAATAAAAGTAACAGGAACCTCCTAAAATTCATTAACATAAAAAGAGTGGAAAACCTCTAGGCCTCTGGCCTCTTCTGTTCTGGCTTCACTAACATACAAAGAGCAACCTCCAGAAACATCAGAATTGTGCAGAATTGAAACAAAGCAGAAACCTGCTTTCTTCTTCTTCTTCTTCTTTTTTAAGAGTACAACGCAGAAGCAGTGAAATTTTACAGGCTAAAGCATCAGACTTCTTGAAACTGGAACAGAGCTCCCTCTAGTGGGTAAAAGGAATCCTACACAGAAGAATTCCTACAGACCAACTGAAATACTATAGGAGACACCGTTAAACAAAATATAAAAAGATGAAATTAATTTTAGCATATTTTATTTATCTCAACATGGAATCAGTATTAAACAATTACGGATGAGTCACTTTACATTCCTTGTTCTTACTAATTCTTCAAAGTCCAATATACATGTTATCCTTACAGCACATCTCAATTGGAAACGGTCACATTTTGAGTGCTTGTATGGCTAATGGCTACAGTATTGGACAGCACAGCTCTCCACCAAAAATCCTCTCTCAGGTTTAGAGAATTTCTACAATTCACCCTCGTCTGATTTCTACACACACACACACACACACACACACACACACACACACACACACATTCGCAACCCCTTTGGAAATCACTGCCTCCAAACCGTCTTAAGTTAGTTGACAATGTGCTGCTATGTAACTTGGTTGAGAGAAGAGAATGGCCGCTGAAAACGTGTAGCGGGAAATCCTTCCTGAAGAGCTTCAGCCCTCAGAACCTCTCCAACGAGACCCTCCAGGTAGGGATCCCATATTCCCATACTAGAGGCAAGAGATTTCATCATACCTCACACACACTCAAGCAAAAGGACCCTGCAAATGGAGAGAAGCCTTCCCTGCCTGAGCATTTCTCTCCACACCACACAGGCCTGACTGTCGGGCAGAGCCAACTCTTTCTTCGAGGTGCCCTGGTTCTATTTCCCAAAATTCCGCGCTCCACAAAACTGCCTGAGAGCATAGAAATGAAGCAATTTCTGCTGATGAGCCCTCATTACTAAATCAGCTGTTGATTCTCCCCACTCCAACCACCACCCAACAAAAGGATACATCAAAGCCCCATTCTACCTACTGAGTGAGAGGATTTGCATTTTAATCGATGCCAATGAGCTGTGGTGGTAAACCATTTACTTAAAAGCACTAACTAACCTACCCTTTTCACCCTCAACATTATGATAGGAAACCATTTCTGGGGTAGGGTGGGGGTAATTAGAGGGCAATAATCAGGAAGAGGGGGAAACACACACACACACACACCCTCGTCTGACACCAGCCACTACCAGGGACCAGCACACCCAATCATGGCTTAACATGTCCTGCTGTTTCTATGCATTTGAAAAATTCCAATCAGCTCCTACTGATTCTTTATTTCTCTAGGAAGCCGCTGGGTACAGCAGACTGTGGCAGTAAGTAAATGAGTGGAGAAAGGGAGCAGAAAAGATGGGCTTCTCAAGATAAGAGAATTTAATGGTAAGCACCTCTCAAACATTCACATGAAATATAGAGAAGGATGACAAAGTGCTGGTTTTTCCAGGACAACTCCTGAGAAATGGGAGGCCCTCTCCTCCCTTCTCCCAATTCCCACTAAGGGAATGAAAACTTGATTTGGAAATAGCCCAAGCAAAAGCAAATCAAATATGTAAATAGGATGCAAAGCAATATATAACATAAACAGCCTTCAAATCTAATAGGGCTGCTCATCTGCTACTCACCTAAAAGAAGCCAGGCCACCAGGGGCGCGATTTGCATGGAAATCCTTAGGGCTCCGAGAAAGGAGGAAGCAGCCCGGGACTGAGATGGAACACTCCAGCAAAGAGGAAGCCTATGGCTTCTGCATTTCTCTTGTGTTGACACAACAGGGAGCCCCAGCTGGACGAGTGAGGAGCTGTGGAGTCCAACACTGAGGGTTGCCTTCAAATGCCCTCCAGCTCAGGCCCTGTCTCAAGTCACTGTAAGAAGTTTACTGCAGGTGTTCAGAAAGTAGCCTCTCTGGAAGCCGACACTCCCCTCCTTTGAGGGCCAGGGTCCACAATGGAGGAGAAGGCCAGACAAGCCTGAGAGGATAGGCCAGGAAGCTTAGATTCCGAGTAGGAAAGCCAGAACTCAAATGTTTCCTATGACCTTGGCCACAGGTGACAGGGGAAAGAGGGTCAACTCTAACATGAAGCATTGCCAAACAGATCACTAGGAGCCTGAACTGTGACACCACACTACTGATGCTAGCCACGAAGATAGGCTGTCCACTTCTTGGCTCCCACAGGGGCTATGCATTTGGGTCCTTTCACAAAAGACCTGTTGACTAAAGGGTCCCCAGTGGCCCCTTCCACAGTATAAGGGCAAGTCCACCTTTTGGAAAACAGGACCAGTGGTAGCCCCCCCATTTCCCCTCCCAGAACTGGGCCCTCCAGAGTTGCCGGTTCGTCTTGCAACCAAATTCCTCTAGTCAAAAAAGCAGGGAGGATAACTTTTCTCCTGATGACAAAGCCCATCCCTCATGAGTAGTTAGTGTGTTGTATGAACGTGACAAAGAATCTCTAAACGTGCTGCTATATCCTTTCCTCATAAACAAAGACTAGGGGTAAGTGATAAGCACAGGTGAGTTTAGGAATAAACAACAGGTAAAGGTGAAAATGCTCAACTACAGTTGTATCCCACTTTAAGAACAACTAGTATATAAACAAAGAAATTGGACGTGGCAACTCAAATCATTTGTTGCATGTTTGCTTAAATATCAGGGCTTCCTGGTGCCATGGAGTTTATTTAGAGAAACATTAACCTCGGCCCACTGAAGATTTTTAAAAACAAAAATAAAATGTCTGTGAAATGGAAATGCCAATTTATGGAAAACACCATTCTGTTTAATATCCAACTAATCCTAATATCCAACTTTTCAGGCAGAGAGCACAGCATAACAGCTAAGCCTGGGCTCTGTAAAGCCAAAAGGATCTAGGGTAGCCTACTGTTCATTACAGAATAATCATCACAGGAAAAAAGTGGTAGAATTTATAAATAAACCCAAGAGATTGTGTTTTGAGAAAGCAAACAAATACGCTGAATAGACAAAACCTTTGTAAATTCCCTAAAGCAGGAAAAAAAAAATGAGACATGTAGGTTTCAAAACATTGTATGACATGGGGCACCTGGGTGGCTCAGTTGGTTAAGTGTCCAACTTTGGCTCAGGTCATAATCTCATGGTTCATGAGTTTGAGCCCCACATCGGGCTCTGTGCTGACAGCTTGGAGCCTGGAGCCTGCTTCGGATTCTGTGTCTCCCCCTCTCTCTGCCCCTCCCCTGCTCATGCTCTGTCTCCCTCTGTCTCTCAGTAATAAATAAATGTTAAAAAATATTTTTTTAATAAAAATCTTTTTAAAAAAATTAAAAACAAAAACATTATATGACCTACAACTGGATGTTAATACATTTGAAAATTTCAATGAAATGGAAAAATATAGGGCGCCTTGCTGGCTCAGTAGGCAGAGAACATGACTCGATCTCAGGCGTGTGAGTTTGAGCCCCATGTTGGGTATAGAGATTACTTAAAAATAAAATCAGAGAGAAAAGAAAAGTGTAAATTACTCGAACTGACTTCAGAAAACCTAAATATAACCTGAAATAACTGAAAGATACTGAAGTTTTCAGTGAATCTATTTCCAGAGACCCCATGCCCAGACAAACTTACAAGTGAAGAATATCAAACTTTGATGCTGACATTTCGCACACTATTTAAACAGTTCCATAACATGACAGAAAATGAAAAGTTTCTCCATTCCTATTATAAAGTTAACAGAACGCCAATACTGAAATCTGATTAAGTGGAAAATAAAACTACAGACCAACGAATCTCACTTAGAAATTAACTAAAAGAAAAAAACTTGGAAACAAGGCATGTATTTGAAAATACCATGGTCAAAGTAGGTTTGATGTAGGAATCCATATAAACTAGACTGCAAAATTTATTACTTTAAAATATCATGTCAACAGCTTGAAAAGGGAAAACTAAGCAATCATCTGTATAGTTGCTTTAAAAATGAATTCAACATTTATTGCTAATTTTAATAATTTAGTAAAGGGGGCTAACTAGATTCATTAGCATGATTAAAAAAAAAAAGCAAAACTTACTCAATTTTTCAGTAATGGTAAAAACTATAGAGGGATTTCCATTAAAGTTAGAATTAAAAATTGGGTCACCTGGGTGGCTCAGTCAGTTAAGCGTCTGACTTCAGCCCAGGTCATGATCTCACAGTTCACGAGTTCGAGCCCCGCATCAGGCTCTGTGCTGACAGCTTGGAGCCTGGAGCCTGCTTCAGATTCTGTGTCTCCCTCTCATTCTCTCTCTCTGCCCCTCCGCAGCTCATGCTCATACTTTGTCTCTGTCAAAAATAAACAAACTTAGGGGCACCTGGGTGGCTCAGTCGGTTAATCGGCCAACTTTGGCTCAGGTCATGATTTCGCGGTCTGTGAGTTCAAGCCCCGTGTTGGGCTCTGTGCTGACAGCTCAGAGCCTGGAGTCTATTTCAGATTCTGTGTCTCCCTCTCTCTGACCCTCCCCCGTTCATGCTCTGTCTCTCTCCGTCTCAAAAATAAATAAACGTTAAAAATAAATAAATAAACTTAATTTTTTTTAAGTTAGAATTAAAAATAGCATTCTTTCTCAACTACTACATTGTTCTAAAAGGCCCAGCTAAACAATAACAGAAGAAACAAAACCATTAGTATCAGCTGTGGATGATATTGTCTAAACACAAAAATCAGGAAAAATCAAAGTTAATGGAACATTAAGAGAATTCAATAAACTGTTGGAATATAACATACACAAATCAAAATAAATACCTTTAGACCAGAAATAATTAGCTACAAGTTACAGGAAATACAATAGGAAAATTTCCCAATCATAAAAGGAAAAAAAAGAAAGACTCTGAATAGAAATTTTTGCAGGACCTATTATGAAGAAGGCCAGGAAACTTTATTGAGGGAAACAATAGACGTTGAATGCACAAAGAAAAAATACCATATCCCTGGGTGAAAAAGTACAATATTATAAGAATGTTAATTATTTACAAATTAATTTCTAGGCTTACTGTAATTCTAATGAAAATCCTGTTGAGATTTTTTTTTAGAACAGTTTCAAATATGTATACAAGAAGAATAAACCAGTAAGAATAGCTAAGTGTGGAAATGAAGAAGGATGAATAGTAACTTTACCAGATACTCAAATATTTTATAAAGCATTTTTAATTAAAACTGTGCAGTTAATGATGTGTGAACTGATTGAGAAATAATGAAACAGAGAAGACATGCCCACCCTTCAAACAATCTGGGGTATATGTAAGAATTTAGCAATGATTGGGCCGCCTGGGTGGCTCAGTCGGTTAAGTGCCTGATTCCTGATTTAGGCTCAGGTCATGATCTCACAGTTTGTGAGGTCAAGACCCACACTGGGCTCTGTGCTGACAGCATGGAGCCTGCTTGGGATTCCGTGTCTCCCTCTCTCTGCCCCTCCCTAGCTCGCTCACAGCCAGCGCGTGCTTGCTCTCTCAAAAATAAACATTTAAAGAAAAAAATATTAAACAATGATCAAGACTGCATCATAATTCAATATAGAAAGAGTTAATTGTGTTTGGTTATCTATTTGGGAAAATTTTAATTTTTTCACTTCATATGATATACCAGATACATAGGAGATGGGTTAAAGAAGAAAGCTCAAGTTGCTGAAATACAAGAAGAGAGATGTTCTCCAAAAGAAATATTACTGGCACAACCTTCTTGGAGAAGGGGAAATCTGTCTAAAACCTTAAAAATATTCATGCAGTTTGACTCTGACTCCTCTGGAAATCCTTCTTCCAGAAATGCTTCTGAGAAAAGCTATCAGGTACAATACAATAATATAAAGAGATTCCTTATAAAATAACCATTCAACTCATACAGTTGGAACATAATGGAAGAGAGCAAACCCAAAGAAACAATAAGGAAGGAAATAAAAGCAGAAATCAATGAACTGGGGTGCCTGGGAGGCTCAGTCAGTTAAGCATCCAACTTCAGCTCAGGTCATGATCTCACAGTTCGTGGGTTCGAGCTCCACATCGGGCTCTGTGCTGACAGTTCAGAGCCTGGAGCCTGCTTTGGATTCTGTGTCTCCCTCTCTCTCGGCCCCTCCCCTGCTCCCTCGCTCTCTCTCAAAAATAAACATTTAAAAAAATTAAAAACTAAAAAAGAAATCAATGAACCAAGAAAAAAAAAAGGAAACAACTGAGAAAATCTAACAAAACCACAAACTGAAAAGATTCATAAGCTCTCTGGCACAGTTGATCAAAGCAAAAAACTAGAAGGGAGGGAGGGAAGGAGGGATGAAAAGACAAACAAGGGAGGAAGTTAGGGAGACAGTGAAGGAGAAGATGTAAAACAAAATACACAATAAGAGAGAAAAGCAAACCACAGAAACAAAATATTTTTAAATACGAGTATTACGAACAATACACTAACCAAACTGAAAACCCACATAAACGTATAGATCCTCAGAAAGCTACAAAATGTCAAAATAGGTACAAGAAGAAATAAATTTGAACATAAACCAATAAATAAATTGAAACAGGAGTCTAAGACTTCCCTTCCCAGATGTTTTCCCAGGTGACCTCACAGCATTCAGGTTTTCACAGATAATTCAACTGTTTTCATGTCAAGAATTACACCAGACTGACATGAAAACAACAATATACGGCCCTCTTTTAGGTGTAAGCATTAACAGAGCTACCACATGGCATAATCTCCTCTTTCTTCAGGTTAAGTGTATGCAGAGAGACATAAAAGTGTTCTACATCTACTGAACCACAAGGGCATAAACTTAACACAGTAGGTCTGGATTAGCCACAACGCTGTCGAGCGCCAGGGGAGAGGTCACCAAGCATAGCAGATCACCACCACCCCACCCCACGTATTTCCAGATGACTTGGAGATGCTCTACGCCTGGTAGAGTCGGGAGGAAGAAGGGGTGCTCTGTTCAGTCCCTGCTGTGAATTTACCAAAAGATTCCATTTGACTAAGGCCATTAAAATCAGTCTGCTGTCCCTAATGGCCTGGCAACCGTGCTTCCACAGACAGAGTGCAGTGAACAGGATGCCTGCTCCATGCCCAGAGAAAGCAGCCGTGCAGATGCCCACTGGTGGCATTTCACTTAACGGGTAAGTTTTGAGCCTGTAATATGTTTTAGGCACTATATTTGCTCCAGATACAAATGTCCCAAAAAAGTTTACAGAAGACAGTTTTCCCAGTGACCTACTTCTACCGTGTGGGTAAACAGCACTTTTCCCCAAATTAGACAGTAAGACAAACAGTAAGTCAAACAGCATGACCACCTCTGGGTCAGCTGAGGTGTAGAAAAGCTTTGTGCTATCCACAGAAGGATTCCCTCCACCCCGATCCCAGCAGCTCCCATGACACAGAAAGGGAAAATTTTATTCCAGTGGGATACAATTTTAAAATTTAATAGAATAGATAGAAGAGCTTCCTCTTTTAAAGCAAGGTGCTTTAGTAATTAAATTATCAATAAATAGGAGAGGCAGAATAGGATAAAATATTGGGGCTAGAGTTGGACACACTGGAGTTTAAACGCAGTTCCACTGGAACTTACTAGACATGTTACCTTGGATAAATTATATTTTTCAGCCTCTGCATCCTCATCTAGGTAAAGAAGTACAACAAACATTGTGGTAAAGAGACTCCAAAGATGACCGCCATACATTCCATGCACAGGCGTGCTGCTCCAGCCATATGGAGGTATAGTCTTTCCTCCCCCTGAATCTGGACTGGCGCTGTGGTTTGCTTTGACCAACAAATGAGGTAGAGGTGAGCTGTACAACTTCCCAGGCTGAGCTTCAAGAGATCTGTGGCTTCTGCTTTTGTGCACTTGCAGTACTCCCTCTTGAACCCAGCTGCACTGTTAGGAGAAATGTAAGCCATGTGGAGAGCCATGCAGACAGAACCTCTGCATGCTAGCTGACAGCCCCCCACTGAGGTCTTGGCCAGCCATGTGAGTGAGCCACCAGACGCCTGCAGCCCCAGCTAACACAGAGCAGACCTGCCCTGCTGAGTCCAGGAGAGGTTTGCTAAAAACAAAGTCTCACAGACCACAAAAATGAATTAGTGTAATCCATAACATCAATAAGACAAAAAAGAAAAACCACATGATCATATCAATATATGCACAAAAAGCATTTGACAAAATCCAACACTCATTTAGGATTAAAAACTCTCAGCAAACTAGGGATAGAAGGGAACTTCCTCAACTGGATAAAGAGCATCTACAAAAAACATACAGTAAACATCATACTTAATGGTCAGAAAGCTTTCTCACTAAGATCAGAAAAAAGGCAAAAGTGTCCTCTCTCACCATTCCTTTTTAATATCATAATGGGAGTCCTAGCTAGTGCACTAAGAAAATGAAATAAGGTATACAACACGGAAAGGAAGAAATAAAACTGTCTTTGTATGCAGATAATATAAATATCTGTGTAGAAAATCCAAAGAATCTACAAAAAAAACTCCTGGAACTAATAAGCAATTATAGCACGGTTGCAGGATACAAAATAAATACGCAAAAGTCAGTTGCTTTCCTACAGATGAGAAACAAACAAGTGAAATTTAAAACTGAGAACAATACCATTTACATTAGCACACCAAAAAAGTGAAATATCTAGGTATAAATCTAACAAAATACATACAAGTTATATGTTAGGAGAACTAGAAAACTCTGATGAAAGAAATAAAAAAATGAAAAAGACAAATTGAGAGATATTCCATGTTCATGGATATTGTTAAGAGGTCAGTCTTACTCAACTTCATCTATAGAGTCCATGCAATCCAAACCAAAATCCCAGGAAGCTCTCTTGTGGATAATGACAACATGATTCTAAAGTTTGTATGGAGAGGCAAAAGATCCAGAATAGCCAACACAATATTGAAGGACAAGAACAAAGTGAGAGAACTAATATCACCCAAATTCAAGACTTATTATTTTTTTTAAAGAATACTTAGTCTAATTTTTTCTCAATGTTTATTTATTTATGAGAGAGAAAGAGAGACAGAGCACAAGTGGGGGAGGCGCAGAGAGAGAGGGAGACACACAATTTGAAGCAGGCTCCAGGCTCTGAGCTGTCAGCACAGAGCCCGACACAGGGCTCGAACTCACAGACTGTGAGATCATGACCTGAGCCAAAGTCAGACTGAGCCAGCAGGTGCCCCCCAAATTCAAGACTTATTATAAAGCCTTATGACTCAAGAGACCGTGGTGTTGATGAAAGAACAGACAAATAGGTGAGTGGAACAGAATAGAAAGCCCAAAAAAAGACCCACATAGATACAGTCAACTGACCTTTGACAAGGAGCAAAGGTAATACAACAGAGAAGAGATATTCTTTCAACAAATGCTGGAACTAAATGTCCACATGCAAAACAACTGAATCTAGATGCAGACTTTACACTCTTCACAAAAAATAATAGCAAATGGATATTATAGATCTGAATATAAACACTACTGAATCCTTAGAAGATAAGGTAGGAGAAAATCTAGATAACCTTGGCTATGGGAATTACTTTTTAGATACCAAAGACACAATGCATGAAAGAAATAATTGGTAAACTGGACTTAACCAAAATTTAAAGTATCTGCTCTGTAAAAGACACCATCAAGAGAGTAAGATGACAAGCCACAGACCGGAAGAAAATATTTGCAAAAGACATGTTATCCAAAATACACAAAGAGCTATTAAAACTCAAAAAGAAAATAAACAACCCAATTAAAAAATGGGCAAAGACCTGAACACCTCACCAAATAAGACTATATATATATATATATATATATATATATATATATATATATATATATATATATATATGTTTGTATGTGTATATGTATATACATATAAACAGTCTTATGGCAATAAGCATATGAAAAGATTCTCCACATTACATCAGGGAAATGCAAATTAAAACAATGAGATACCACTTACACACTTACTAGAATGGCCAAAATCTGGAATACGGACATCAATTTATGGAAAAGACTGCCTCATAAGGTGAAGCCTCATGATGAAGATGGCAGAGGGACATGGTAGAAGGAGCCAGCTCTCTGACACTATCTAGACACAATACGAGGCTTGTAACAATTGTGTTGGAGGCTGTGTTTCTGCTGCCAAACATGTCTTCAAAGTAATAAATATACCATATCATAGGGCTGTTCTAAAGATTAAATGAGACAAGATACAATACGTGAAGTATCTAATACAGTGCCTGACATAGAGTAGGTTAGCTCCTCCTACATGGGCCCTGGGAGCTCAAAGGCTCCAGTAGGGGAATGCAAATACTTGGCCAGACTTGAGAAAACAATAGTCCTCATCTACTTTAGATGATCCGTCTCTGCCACCAAGTTCCTGACTCTGAGTGGGACATATGTAGAATGGGAGGAAAGTCAATCCTGGTGATGTACATCCAAATCAGTCCGAGTAATATAGAAGGAGGTAGGTGTTCAGGGCAGAGCACTCTCAACTTTGCAATTTTAAGTGGACTTTTCAGCATACTCTCCTGTCTTCAAGATAAAGTCCAAACTCCTCAGATCAATATGCAATGTCCTTCACAGGCTCTCCCTGCTTTTTGATCTAGGCTCAACTCCAGCCACTGTCCCTTCACACTCTACACTCCAGTCCTCCCGAGGGGTTTGTAGTTGCCAGACCATGCTATGCTTCCTCACACCCCAAAGGCTTGTCCATTTGCTTGCAAACCCATCTCTGTCCACAGATCCTCTGATGCCTTCTCTACCTTCCTGGCTCCTGTTCTGCCTTATAGCAAAGCCCAGTAATTATCATCAACTAGGAAACTGTCCCTGACCATGCAAGAGGCCATCTTGGTCCCTCCACATTTCTGTCTCCCATTCTTCCACAGTATGGGAAGTTTTAGTGGCACATGGCCACAAAGCTAAAGACAATGTTTCCCAGTTTCTCAGCTGTGGCCATAAAACCTGGTGCTGGTCAACTAGGGGTAAGCAGAAGTGACAAGGGTAACTTGCCCAACAGGAGGGTTTCCATACCCCTTCCTATGGGCTGAAATTCAGATTTAGTGATGATTCTTCTTCAACAAGCATATGAAAATCACTAAACACAGCAGAACGAAAGGATGAAAGGAGTCTGGGCCTCCAATACCTTGAGCTGCCTCCACATATCTCAGAAGCAATGAGGGTGGAAGAGAAACATAAGAGGTTACTGCAGATCACCTCCACAGCCTTCAATAGCCATTGAATCAAACCTTCCTATTACAGAAGACCAGCCACTGGATCCCCTCAAAGCTCCAGGATGAGGGTGGAAAATTGCACTGATTCAGGTCATGGACTCAAAGTGTCCCAGACAAGGGAAAGCAAAGCAGGGTCCAAATTATCCCAAGCCCATTAGACAATTTTTCTGACTCTTCTACCTCTGAGTACTTCCTTCCTCCTTCCTTTCTTGAGAGAAGTTCAGAAAAGCTGGGGTCTTACCTCTTGAGACTTTGTAAACTTCATAGAAAGAATATAAGTGGAAGCCTAGTGAAGCAAATAGGTAAAAAGACAGTTCCCATCGGGGCAGCATTGCTCCTCGTGACAAAGGGTCTTGGCAGACACACTGAGAGTTTCTAGGAAGAGAAACAGAAATAAAAACATTAAGCCACAGACATGACACTAAGGAACAGAATCTTATCAGTTCACTTGCTCTCCTAAGGACCCATCACTATCTAAGGTGATACAGATAGAACCCCAGTCACACTTCCTTCTGCCAGTGACTGTCTGCATCTTGCATCCAACATGCACACATACACATACACGCACACGCCCTGCCTGCCCCGGGTTGGGCAGGTCTTCCCTATGAGCTCCCACAGCACCCCATCTGCCTCTGCACCCCAGACAGTTGTGTGTTCAATGCCTGACACGCCTGCCTCCCCCTATGGGGTAAGCGCTTGGAGAGCAGGGACCATGATTCGCCGAGTCCCCAGTAACCAACATGGGCTGTGGAATGTAGCAACAGGGGAATAGTGCTCCATGAATAATAAATGGCTTCAAATCCTGAATAGAAGAAAAGTACAGATCTCTAAAACTCTTCTAAGCCAACAGCTTTAACCTCCTCATTATCCCCTTCAGATGTCATCTGAAGTTGTTTATATGAATGGATGAATGGAAATTACTGTCTTCCATCTTGTATAAACTTAAGGGAGGTGAATAATGTGACTCCCATCAGCTATGGCAGACACTGCTAGCAGCCCACCCCACAATATTTAGTCTCCCTTCCTATACAGTAATGGAATTTTTAACTGATCGCATGGATGCTAAGCTCAACTATATAGTGTAGCCATGTGTGGGCATTTGAATAGTCCTGGGTGGCTCAGTTGGTTAAGCATCCAACTTTAGCTCAGGTCATGATTTCATGGTCCGTGAGTTCGAGCCCCACATTGGGCTCTGTGCTGACAGCTCAGAGCCTGGAGCTTGCTTCAGATTCTGTGTCTCCCTCTCTGTCCTTTCCCTGCTCATACTTGGTCTCTCTCTCTTCTGCTCAAAAATTTGTGTATAGTCCTGCATAGAAGGCAATGATCATCCCCTTCCTGCTGGGAAAAGCTGGAATAGCCACATGGGGACAAGAGGTGAAAGCCATGTGGAAAAATAAGATCGAGAAGCCTCAGGCCCTGACTCCGTGTACCACCTCACCCCCAAAACTTCCCTGGACCATTTATACCTATACTATTAAATGAAAGAGAAATGCACTTCCAGGTTGTTTAAGCCTCTGCTATTCTCGATCTCTCTCTTATGGCAGCCATGTCTATATTCTAAGTATTATTAGAGCAGGTGATAGGAAGTCCTAAAATTCTTCAAATGAAATCATCAGCTCCCAAGCAACAAAAAGCCAGTTAAATGGCTCACATTGTTTTCCTTAAGCCTCTCAAATATGTCTCACTATGGATGCCAAACTAAAATAGGAGCAAAATTTTAAGCCCCAAGAAAATACTTCCTCATATGGGACAGTAATGCCAAAATCAAAATTCATACATTATCCCATCTTATTTTCACAATACCCTAGTGAAGAAGGTGGAGCAAGAGAGACAGGCAATTCACAAATGACAAGTGTGAAACAGGATAAGGCCCCACAGTCAGAAATAACTGAGCCAGGTCGTCAGACCACTGGGCCCCCCATGCCTCCCCTCAGCCACGGCTAGCCCCATTAATGCCCGTTCACAAAGTTACTTGTCCCTACAGCCTGGCTCAAAATCCGCCACGCCCAAACTCCTTTCTCCGGGCTGAGACAGCAGAAAAAGATACACACTTCAGCTTTCATAAAATAGAAGGCCAGAAGTCAGTGGTCCTCCAACCAGAGTGCCCCTTGGTAATGACCTAAACGTTGCTCAGGCAGTTTGGTCTCCTGCAACTGAAGGCATCCAGAAGTAGGCACTCGTGCTTTCAATCCCAAACACTCAGCAACAACACCACCTCCTCAGGTCCCCCTGCTATTTTTCAGAACCACTTCTGGCTTTAAACAATTCTACTCACACTTCATTTTTAAATACCTGGCATCTCCTAGAAAACTTTAGAATTTCTTTCTGGAACTTTGCGGGAATATGGTAATCTCCACTTTAGTGGGAAGTTAACTTTAACCTCTGGGTTTTAGGAGTCTCCTTTCAAAGGATGTTAGTATTATATTGGATGGTCTCCTCACCTCATTAAGAATATGTGATTAGTTGGGGCGCCTGGGTGGCTCAGTCAGTTAAGTGTCCGTCCGACTTCAGCTCAGGTCATGATCATGCGATTTGTGGGTTCGAGCCCTGCATCGGGCTCTGTGCTAAAAACTCAGAGCCGGAAGCCTGCTTAGGACTCTGTGTCTCCCTCTCCCTCTGCCCCTCCCCCATTTGTGCTGTGCCTCTCTGCCTTTCAAAAATAAACATTAAAATTTTTTTTTTTTACAAATATGTGACTAGCAAGGGCTGAACTCCTAAAAATGCTACTGAAATGTGAACATAAATAATCTTAGAGATTAAATGAAAATTCTAGAAGCCCTGCTGTTTAGCAGCTTTTCAGGGACACTGTCTTCTAGGACAATTCCTCTGCATTAACAAGTTAACTTTCGGGGAACTAGAAACACTTCCGTTTTTGGTGCTCTTCGCTGTACTGTGTATATCTTGCAGACCCACACAAAGATACACAGTCATGAGCAACAAGGCAGTAGGGCTGTATCTTCACATCTAAAATTTGGGGACTGAACCAAATAGCCTCCATCTGCCAGCACGCTGGGAAATTCTGCACCAAGCAGACCTAGGGGGGAATCCCGGCTCTGCCATTTGCTGGCTGAGGAACTTGAGTGGGTCACAACCTCTTAGATATGTTTCCTCATGAGGCTGTTGAATGAATTCAATGTAAAATGCTTCTCCAAGGCCTGGCACAGAATTAGTACCCAATACATATTAGCTATGATCCGTCCAACGGGACCAGTTAGTGAATTTAATTCCTCAGAAGCCTACCTCGCCAGAGCCTGGTTTTTCTTCCTGAGCTGATGAAATATCACTGACCCTCCGTGGGGCGTGGCCATGCCCTCTGCTGCTGAACGGCATCCCCAGAGCTCTTGCTAAGGTCTCACACTTTGTCCACACCCCAGCCCAACCCCAGGCCACCAGACAGCAAACACACGGTCCTTGGAGGCCACCTGGACAGCTTTCTGCCCAACACATCTTCCTCACCACTACTTTGCTAATCCCCAAAGGAATTACATGCATACTCCCTCCTGTCTTATTTCATCCCTCACAGTTCCAGGAACGCCACCTCAAAACTCTACCACACAGGCACTCAAGTGTCCTTAACAGTCCTCTCCTCCCAACACCACTCTTTTTAACTCTTGCCCACCCATCTCAAGAAAATTCCTGGGGCACCTGGGTGGCCCAGTCGGTTGTTAAGTGTCTGACTCTTGATTTCAGCTCAGGTCATGATCTCACATTTCGTGAGATCGAGCCCCACATCAGGCTCTGCACTGACAGCATGGAGCCTGCCTGGGATTCTCTCTCTCCCTCTCTCTCTCTGCCCCTCCCCAGCTCTCGCTCTCTCACTCTCTCTCTCCCCCCTCTCTCAAAATAAACAAACATTGAAAAAAAACAAAATTCTTCTCCCCGGTGTGTTCTTCCATATTCATTTCAGCTGTGCCCTCAGAAACGAAATCAGAGTAGATACATTTTAAAGCATTTAATGACCCAACAGCATCAAAGAAAAGGCAAGTTGGACATTGGAGAATATAACTAGAACTTTTTTAAAATGCGCAAACCCATAAAGGTGCCCAAAAACACTCTCAGAAAATTCTCAAGTTTCTATTTCTTATTGTCTAAATAAGCATGTTCTTTAGGGATGGGCTATCACAATGAAATCAAAGAGGTCCTTCCTCAAACGTGTAGGTAACACTTTGCTGTCCTTCACGCATGGATCCAGTCCTGCAGCAGCATTAGCAGCTAAGTGGGCATCTGTGAGACCGCCTAGAAACTAATCACCGTTTGTAAATTACTTCTGCAGGAAAAGCCAATCTATAGCAGTACAGCCTGTGTTTAGTAAATGTCTACCTCATCAATCTACATACACGAGGCTGTACCATTCATACATGAGAGCTAAGGAAGGATGCAAAGATGTATGACAGGAAAGGGAAGTGTCTGAGCACACTCCCACCTTAACGGGAATATTGGTCAGGACTATGAAGAAGCAAAAATGTAGCTAGTGGAGGTGAAGGGAAAGCAAGAGCCATGTGGCAGAGGGCCTTAAACATACAGGATTACAAATTTGGATTTGATTTGCTGAAGAAACCTCAGGCTTGTAAACCAATCGAACTATTTGAGTGAAGCTTCAGGAAGAAGTCCTTTGACGCTGTGGTAGTGTAGAGGCAGAGAGGGCAGCAATTGGGGAGGAAGTACAGAGAAGGTGCTAGAACCAAGCAACACAAAGGAAAATTAAGTCGTACCTGGCTTGAAATTAGTCCAGGAGGCAGGAGGATTAAAGAAGAGGAAAACTACGAACACAGAACGGCAACTCCAAGCTGGAAGACCAGAGTATCTCACAGCTAAGTATTATTGATGATAGGAAGATATCTGAGGTAAACGAAGACAAAGAGGTAGAAAGGACATTTAACATTAGTGGTTGGAAGGAAATCGCAGCAGGTTTCTCTGGGATCAAAGGGAAAGAAGTTAGACTGGAGTAACAAGGAACTTTACCTACATATTGGGGTGCAAGAGCCCCTGAGGCTGGGCATTCGAAAGAAGTGTTTATCTGGGGACTGTAGAACTCAAGAGACCCACAGAATAAAATCTTCGCTGTAAAAAGGCAAGAATTCCTCAGCTAACAGTTTTTTCTATACCGAAGTAACTCACATTTGCATTTACTTTGTAATTTAACACTCCACCTGCTTTCAAAGATACCATCTACTCTAATCCTCACCAGGAGGGCTAACTGTTAGCTCTTTTTCAGGAATCAGAATCCTGCTTGGGGGAGGGGGGGAG
Organism: Acinonyx jubatus; assembly: GCF_027475565.1. Classification (NCBI taxonomy): domain Eukaryota; kingdom Metazoa; phylum Chordata; class Mammalia; order Carnivora; family Felidae; genus Acinonyx; species Acinonyx jubatus. Next base: position 36,038,072 of record NC_069395.1, on the reverse strand, counting down.
TAGGGAGGAGGCAGCGATCTCCCCAAGCACACAGAACAGCCAGTGAGGAACAAAAAACGAGAACCCAACTTCTCAGCTCCGCTTTTACAGGCAGAAATCCTATTCCTTAATCTTGGCAGAGAAGCATAGCTCACTATGCCAAACCCCAAACTGTGCATAAACATAACTTGTGTAAGATGCTTTGCCCCAGCGATTTCCAATACCACTTCAAATGTATCTTTATTTTTGATGCATGCAACAAATGGATTCGACAACCACTTCCATTTCAAACGTTTCCTGCTCCTCAGTCTTGATACCTAGCACTGAATGAGCTATAACCACATATCCACATGCACCAGAGGACTTTAACACAGCACTCTTAGCACTGAGCTAACAATCCTTAGATACCAGCGTCACCACGATCACTTCTACCAACTAACTGTTGCTCCATGTCCTAAAACTGAAATCTTCCTCTAATGGCTTTTCTTATAGTTCGGTAACAGCTGTACTATAATAAGTGCCAGTTACAGGTTATCTATGCTAAGAAAGAACTTTACAAGAATTAGCCAATCGTCACAACTTTTTGAGGTTGCTACTTCTGGTACCCTCATTTAACACAAGCAAACTAAACCAAAGCCCAGAAAGGTCAAGAAACTTGCCCCAGATCACACCTAATAAGCAGCAGAGCTTAGCTTCATACCCACCAAGTCCAACCCCAGAGCCTTCCCTCAGCCACCTCCCTATTCTTACAGAGTGCACCAGATTCATTTTTTTTTTTCAAGGTCTATGATGAAACCAATCTGTCAGGAAAGCTAGAAGGTAATACAAGCTACACACAAGCAAAAGAAAATTTTAAAGTTATATGTAATTAGATACTCCCTTTAGGAAGAAAAGAAAATTTGTAAATCAACTAGATGTAATCAAAATACACCCGAACCATCTAGCTTGTACATTCCTTAAAAGATTGACTGAAGAAGACAAACTAAACCAAACCAATTTACTCAGACATAAGAAGGGGGAGTCAGCAGTTACACAGAGATAAGGGCCGAGTAAAATTGAAATCATTCTAAATTTAGGAACAAATTTAGCACTCTAGAAGTCACAAAGTAGTAAAAGTAAAAAGAGCATGTGCACACTGAAATGACGATGGCTTTGAAGAAAATGAAATAGTAGGGCAATATTCTAACACAGTGGGAATAACTGTTATGAGACTTGCTCTTTTCTAGGGTCCCATTTGATGAAACAGAAACTTATTTTGCAGAACATAAATTACAAGGCTCTCACCAGGAAACCAAATCCAGACACACCGTGTCTTCTCACATCAGTTTTCCCCAAACCCTACATAAGAGTCTTCCAACGAGTCTTATCCTTTTACTCATGTAACACTAACGAGAAAAACACTTCTCCAAACCCAAAAAAACCTTCACTAACACAGGGGGATGATTAGATGGGTTGGAGGAGGTCTGCTGGACTGGGAAGAATGTCTAATCACAGAGTATTTTTAAATACACACACTAGTTCCAAGTATGCACCAAAACCTCATGTATCGGTTTCGTATCACACGTAGCGGCTTAAAACGACAAAGACCCATTTTCGTCATGATTCTTTGGGACGGCGATCCAAGCCATTCTGCTGATCTTACCAGGCATCACTCACGTAACTAAGTCACCACACAGCTCAACAGGGACCGGAGGGGCCAAGATGACCTCACCCGTGTCTAGCGTTAGGTGCCTGCTGTCAGCTACGGGCAGCGCCTCTCCACGTGGGCACTCAGTAGGCCTGACCCTTCACAGCACGGTGGCTTCAGGGGTTCAAAAGATCAAAGGCAAGTGGGGCAAGGTCTCTTAAGGTGCAGCCTCCAGAATTCACAAAGCCTTTTCTTGGTCAAAAGACCAGTCCAGACCCAAGCAGGAAGAGAAGAGCGATTCCATCTAATTTTGAGAGCACAGCAATGACAACTTCAGAGGGGACAGGGACACAGCCTACCATTCCAGTATGTCAGAGTTACTAATACATCAATTCCGGAAAGTTAGTGGGAAAACTACAGTTCACAAGGGAGCTTTAGTACATGTCACAAAAGTTGTTATTTGTATATAAAATGAAAAAAAATATATGTTCCCCAGATCAGAATTTCAAAATCAGTAGGGCCCCTACGGCCATCTGGTCTCATCTCTAGCCAGTTTGGGAATTCCTTTTACTACAACCTACCTCTTTCCCATAACATCATGAGGCAGGGAAACATTTTCTAAGAGGTCCTGATTATTATCCTGCTGTTTCCTCAAACTGTCAAAAACCATCCCCTCTATTTTTAAAAAACCTTCTGCCACTTAGTCTGATTGTACCTTCTGGAACCAAAGGCATGGAGGCAGGGTCACAAGAGGATTTAGAGATGGCTCTGGAGTCAGAATGCCAAAGTCCAAATCCCAGCTTTGCTACTTTCCAGCTGTATGCCCTAGGACAAGTTGCTAACCTCTCTGTGCCTCAATTTCCTGCTCTATAAACAGGGATAACAGCACCCCTCAAGGGATGCTGTGAGGATTAAATGAATTTACAAAGAGATAAACAGTGCCTTGGGCATAGTAAGTTCTAAAATGCTATTCTTTTTGTTTTTAATGTTATTGTTCTTATACTAAAAAGGCTTAATTCTTCTCTCCAATAATACTCCTTTGAATATTTAAAGACAATTAATGACACACACTCCATCCCAAACCGTCTTCCAGGGCACACATCCATGATTCCTTCAATCATTTCTTCAGTGACTTGGTTCCTAGACCCTTTACTATTCAGTCAACTGTCTCTTTATAGTATGGGTACCTAGACCTGAACTTAAAACTCCAGACATGGCACAGAGTAGGGCAAGACCATCACTTCTATTCTTCCAGAAACCACACTTCAAATAATGAAGTCTTAGATGCATTTCTTCATTCAACACGTATCAGTGAGCTCCTGAGATTCAGGGACTGTGCTATTTATGAAGACAAAATATAAAATCCCATCTGTGAGATCCCCCAAATAGGGCTCTCCCAGAAATGCCCATGTGCTAATCCCTGGAACCTGTAAATATACTTCCTTACAGATCAAAGGTATTTTGCAGCCATCATTAAGTTAAAGATGAGGACATTATCCCTGATTATCCACAAAGACCCAATGCAGTCACAAGTGTCCTTCTGGGAGGGTCAGAGTAAGGGACCACAAGCAAAGCAAAGCAAAGTCTCCCCTTGAGCCTCCAGAAGGAACAGCAGCCCTGTCCAGCCATTTTGGACTTCTGACCTTCAGAATCGCAAGGTAATAACCTTGGGTTGTTGTAAGCCACTAAATTTGTAGTAGTTTGTTACAGAAACAATAGGAAACATAACACACCTGCCACTTGGGAGAAAAGTATCTAACTGAAAGGATTCACATTTAAAAAATCAGAATTTTTTTTTTTAAGTGGGCTTCCTGCCCAGTGTGGAGCCCAGTGTGGGGCTTGAACTCACAACCCTGAGATAAAGACCTGGGCTGAGATCAAGTGTCTGATGGACACCTAACCAAATGAGGCACCCAGGCACCTCAAAAATCAGAATATTTTTAATCTGCTATAAACTTAAATTGTCAGAAAATTAAATCTAAAACAAAATTTTGCATTCAGTTCTCAACTTGACATTTTTTAGTTTCCACCTCACACTGATATCAGTCTTAATATCAAACAGAGCTCTAAGTCTTTTTGTATGAACTGCCATTAAGCCATACCTCTGCTGTTAAAGACTGCCAAAAAGGAGTCACTTTTATAAATCCCTAGTTCACAAAAGCTACTGATGTGATATTATACTGTCTCCACTGAAAATTCTCAACCTGTTTTGAGCCTTTATTAATCAACAAGAGTCATGCCAACTATGTCTTACACTCCCCAGATTAGGGGCATCTGAATGAATCAAAAATTTTTATAATACACTATTTTAAGTAAACTTTGTATTAAAATGTACTTAAATTAAAAATAAGACTTTCAAAAAGCAGACTCACTCCAGTAATTGCCTTCAGATTAAAAGCAAAATGCCTCAAAAGTCCCGTGTGTCCTTTCCTGTAACTCCACTAAAGGTCACCATGAGCCTGACTCCTATCGTCCTAGTTTATTCAGTTGTGCCTGGCTTTGAACTTCATATAAATAGAATTACATAGCATTTACTCTGTGTCTATTTCCTTTTTGTTCAGCTCTTCTTTATATATTTTTTTAAGTTTATTTATTTTTGATAGAGAGAGACAGACAGTGAGCATGCAGAAACTGGAAGGAGTAGACAGAGGGGTCAGGGAGGGAGAGAGAGAATCCCAAGTAGGTTCCATACTGGCAGCGTAGAGCCCCACGTGGGGCTTGACCTCACGAACCATAAGATCATGACCTGAGCTAAAATCAAGAGTCAGTTGCCTAACCACCTGAGACACCCAGGCGCCCCTCTTTTTGTTCAGCGATATGGGAGGCTCATCCATGTTGTATATGAGTCAATAATCTGTTCATCCTCATTACTAAAGAGTATTCCACTCTATAAACTACTCTGCATTTATCCATTCTACTGTTGATGAACATGTGGGTTGTTTCCAACTTGGGGCCAGTATGAATAGTACTGTTCTGTCCATCCTCTTACACGTCTTTCAGCACACATATATATGCCTTTACTACTGTGTTTATCTGAGGATGGAGCAGCTGGGTCATAGGAGATGTGTATGTCCAGCTTTAGTAAATGATACACCAATTTCCAGAACATTTGCGCTAATTGTCATACCCATCAGCAACGTATGAGAGTTCCAGTTCACCCATTACCCAACCAGGACAGGTATCGCCCACTTTTTGAAAGTTCAGGTTATGCCACTCCACTTTTACAAAAGACCTACATTAGTACCCGTTTTTGTTAACCAAAAGAAATCTCAAGAAGATTTTCACTTTTACGAAAAAAAGGCAAAAAGAGAAAATGGCATTGTGTTTGTTTTGCAGCCAAGCACCCCAAGCAGCAAAAGTGGCCCCCCTCAAGCTTCTTCCCAGGGAACTACACTGAGCATCTCAGCATCATGCCATCAGAGCTTTGAATTGTATCTGTGGGCATCTGTGCTCAATCTTGATTTACTTCATGCATTCACTAGCAAAATGTGTCCTAAGGTACCAGAAATGCCTAGAGGCACCTGGGTGGCTCAGTTGGTTGGGCATCCAACTTCCACTCATGTCATGATCTCACAGCTCCTGAGTTTGAGCCCCATGTCAGGCTCTGTGCTGACAGCTCAGAGCCTGGAGCCTGCTTCAGATTCTCTCTGCCTTTCTCTCTGCCCCACTCCTGCTTGCGTGCATGTGTTCTTTCACTCTCAAAAATAAACATTAAAAAAAAAATTTTTTTTTTAAGAAAAAGCCTAAAAGGGGTTATTTTGGGGGTCTGGGAATGCTCAAAAATTTTTCCATATAAATTAATGGTTAATTGTTTCTTCGCTTCAGGTTACAAAAGATTTCACAAGAACAATGTGCTTTCAGATATTGAGGGAAGCCTGTACTTAGTCTACGTTTTTTTTTTTTTTATATTTATTTTTAAGAGAGAGAGCACAGGCAGGGGAGGGGCAGAGAGAGAAAATCCGGAGCAGGCTCCAGGCTCTGAACTGTCAGCACAGAGACCAATATGGGGCTCCAACTCAGGAATGGCAAGATCATGACCTGAGCCAATATCAGACACTTAACCAACTGAGCCACCTAGGCGCCCTTCACAGTCTGCTTTTAACCACTCTGGTGAGTATAGAGTGATGGCCCACTCTAATTTCAATTTGCATTTCCCTAATTACTAATGAAGTTAACCCTCTTTTCATGTGTTTAAGAATTGGGAGATCTTCGTTTAGGAAGTGACTTGCCCATTTTTCTACTGGGCTGTCCATTTTTTTCTCAATGATTTGTAGAAGTTGTTTCTAAATTCTGGGTATAAGTTCTTTATTGGATATATGTATTACAAATATTTTCACCTATTCCCCAGCTTGCCTGCTCACTCCCCTTATGGATTCTTTAGATGAACAGAAGTTCTTACCAATATTTTCCATTTTGTGTACTATTCAATAAATCTTTGACTGTCCCTAGGTAATGAAGATATTTTACTTTGCTTTCTTCTAGAAATTTTATTATTTCAGCTTTCACATTTAGGTGTAAGACACAGCTTGGTTAATGTTTGCATATGGGATGACATGATTAAGATCCATTTTGTCCATATGAAGATCCAATTGGCCCAGCATTATTCACCAAACTGGCCATCGTTTCTCCACTGCACTCTGTTGTCACTTTTGTCACAAACCACACGTGTGAGCCTGATTATGGATTCTCTACTCAGTTCCATGGTCTGCCCAGCATTGTGCCAATACCATATTAACATAACACATATTGATCTAGTCGTCCAAATTTGCTTTTTCTTAGATTGCCCAGAATTTCCAAATAAATTTTAGAATTGGCTTATCAACTTCTCTTTTTAAGAAATCTGCTAGAATTGTGACTGGGATTATACTAAAGCTGTAAATTTATTTTCAGAGCAATGACATACCCTCCATTTTATTTAAATCTTTAATTGTTCGCAATGTTTTAGCTTGCAAAAAGTTATCATGTATCAGTGTTGGATTTTGTCAAATATTTTTTCTCTTTATTTGAATGTGGTTAAATTACATTTATTTTCTAATGTTAGCCAAAGTTTACATTCCTAGAATAAGTCCAAATTGGTCACGGTTTAGTATCCTTCTCAGACTGTTAGATTTGATTTACCAATACATCATTTTGCATCTTTTCTGTGGGACTATGGCCTGTAATTTTCTTGTAATGTCCTTATCAAGCTTTAGTAACAAGGTTATGCTGGCCTCATAAAAGCAGCCAGGGAGTGTTCCCTCTTTTTCTTTTTTTTTTTTTTTTAATGTTTGTAATATTTCCCTTATAAAGCCATGTAGGCTCAGAAATTTTGCTTTGGAAAGGATTTTAACTCCAAATGTCATTTCTTTAATAGATACAGGAGTATTCAGCTTTTATCATGTCTTAGATAAGGTGTTTTATTAAAAAGTGCCCATTTCGGGGTGCCTGGGTGGCTCAGTTGGTTGAGTGGCCAACTCTTGATTGAGGCTCAGGTCATGATCCCAGGGTCATGGGATAGAGACACATGTCAACCCCTGCTTGGAATTCTTTCTCTTCCTCTGCCCCTCTCCCCTGCTTGTGCATGCGCACTCATGCACACGTATGTGTGCACGCTCTGTGTGTGTGTGTACATATATATAAATAATAAAACATTTTTAAGGCCCATTTCATCTGAATTTTCAGCCATTACCAAAACTATTCACAAAAACATCTTAAAATCTTTTACATGTCTGTGGAATATACAGTGATAACACCTTTTTCTTCTCTGGCACTGGTAATATCATACACCATTAAGGTTCATACCCACTCTCAAAAAAAAAACCAAAAAACAAAAAACAACAACAACAAAACCTCCCCTGGGGGTGCCTGGGTGGCTCAGTCGGTTGGGCGTGAGTCACTCACATCTTATGGTTTGTGAGTTTGGAGCCCCGCATCGGGCTCTGTGCTGACAGCTCAGAGCCTGGAGCATGCTTCGGATTCTATGTCTACCTCTCTCTCTCTCTGCCCCTCCCCTGTTCATGCTCTCTAAGATGAATAAACTTAAAAAAAAAATTTTTTTTTAAATAACCTCTCCTGTACTATGTGACACACATCCACTATCACAAGAATATTCTCCAGCAGCATTATCCATAGAAGAGGCAGAGCAAGTGGAGTATGTAAACAATCCGGCAATTCCCTCTCAACAGCTTTTATCACCAGAAACAACCGCACCTGAGTAAAAGGAGACACTAACTGAAAGTTAATAGGTATTTATAATGCTCTAGGGTGGCCAGCAAGCACTCAGAAGAAAAACACCAAGTAGGGTTTGTAACCTAGGATACCCACCCCCAAGGTGGCCATAGGGAAAATTCAGGGGACCATGAACCTATAATTCTCTCATACATCTTTATTTTCATGAACCTCTAACTGAAATGCAGGATTTCATTTACTATACACGTGGACAACAAACTATACTAATAAGAGCAGTTCTGGCAACTTCGTCACCAGTAAAAGTCAGATACCTTCATACCATAGTGCACCTGCTGCAAATACCTCAAAATATCATTTAGTGCACCTCCAGTCCACCTGAAGGACTCGGTTGAATGTCCAGCTTCAGCTCAGATCATGATCTAGCAGTTTGAGTTCAAGACTCACATCAGGCTCTGTGCTGACCGCTCGGAGCCTTCAGCCTGCTTTGGATTCTGTGTCTCCCTCTCTCTCTGTCCTCCCCCCTTCAAAAATGGATTAAACATTTAAAAAAAATTTTTTTTTCTAGGGGAGCCTGGGTGGCTCAGTCGGTCAAGCATCCGACTTTGGCTCAGGGCATAATCTCATGGTTTGCGAGTTTGAGCCCTGCGTGGGGCTCTATGCTGACAGCTCAGAGCCTGAAGCCCACTTTGGATTCTGTGTCTCCCTTTCTCTCTGCTTCTCCCCTGCTCACACTCTGCCTCTCTCTCCTTCAAAAATAAACAAACATTCAAAAAATAATTTGAAAATTGGCTTCTCCAGGGGTGCCTGGGGGGCCCAATGGGTTAAACATCTGACTCTTGGTTTCAGCTCAGGTCATGATTCATGAGTTTGAGCCCTGCATCAGGCTCAGCACTGACAGCACAGAGCCTGCCTGGGATTGTCTCCCTCTCTCTCAAAAAAATAAACATTTTTTTTTTTTTAAATTGGCTTCCCCTAACTCCAAAAGGGTCCATGGCAACCCTCCCCCACAAAAAAAGGGGGGAAAATCTACAAGGAATCAAGGATTTCACCCTAAGTTAGGAAACTCTAGTGCAACAATTAAGGAGCACCTCACCTTAGCCAGGCCCTGAGCTGCAAGCAGGAAACACACTGATAAGTACCACCTAGGCTGGCTAGTTCCTGATGTTACCAGAGTTCCCACAAACATCTAGCCTCCCACAATAATAACTGCTCTCTCCAGAGACTTGGCCTTCACCTCAAATTAGTCTATCTAACCTGCTTCCCAAGGAGGGAGCAAAATAAGCAGTAGATACAGTACAGGCTTTGATCTAGAAAAGGGAGTGTAAAACTCGGCCCTGAAATTTACCAGTTTGTGCCACTGGCATCTCCTCCGAATCTTTTCTTCTGCTGTGAAAAGGGATAACACCATCTATCCTCCCCAGTGGTTTTAAGGTTTCAAAATAATGGGTTTAAAGCACCTGACAAGCGCATCGTCATTGTTAATATTAGTTGAATCGTTCAGGTCAGAACTGACCGTCCCTATCCTCTACTAATTACAGGGACTGCCACAGAGAAAAGTGAGAATTATTACAGGAAAGATGGAGCATTACGAATGGAAGAAAAAAAAAACTGTACTTATAAAAACCACCACCTCCTCAGTGAAGCCCTTCTTCTCATGTTCCCATCGCACTTAATCAAGTAAGTACTTGTTAGCACCTAAGTGCCTAGCTCTGCGAATGAATGAGGAATACAACATAGAAATACTGAGTCTCATTTCCATAAAATGCAAACCACCGAGGACGCCAACTTCTAGTTGGCCCTGATCCAAGAGCCAGGAACCAAGGAAGCAGCACATTTCTTAACACCAAGGCCACCCCAGTACCTGGCCTGCCCACTTTGGTGAGAACTGCGGAGAGGAGGGTCTTTCTAAGCAAAGACCGGTGCCCCGGGAGGCTAGACTTCGAAGAGGGAAACTGAGTCTGAAGAATAGAAAGCAAAATAAATCTCTAACTTTGGGGTGCGGGGGTTGGGCACTGGAGCCGCAGCAGTAGGGCAGGCGCACGTCTAACACCGCCGAGGAGACCAGCGGGAACCGGGGACCAAGCCCGGGGAGAAGCCGTTGGCGGGGACGTGCGCGGAGTCGGCGCGGCCTGCGGGAGCCCCGCCACCGCGCCCGGAGGCCGGCCTGGCACGGGCCGCAGGGCCCGCCGCCTTTGTCTCCACCGCGCGACAGGGAGCCTCCTCTGCCCCGCCCCCGGGCGCGGAAGCAGGAACCCGAGTAGGAAACGGAAAGCTCCTGGAGCATTTGTTTCTCAAGGGAGTACGCCGAAGCACGAAAGTCAACACCTAACCTCCCCAGGACCCGCTGCGGTCCCCGGCTACCAACCTCCGGGCTGTCCCGGGCAGCGGCGGCGTTCACGCGCGCCACGAGTCCCCAACAACCCTCTCGGCACTTCCGAGTCCCGGCGGCTGCGGCGGCGGCCCACTTCCCGGGAAGCCGCCCTCTTCCCCGGGAGCGGCGGTTGGAGGAGCTGCCCGGCGCACGTGCTCGGAGAGCGCGCCCCCGCCGCCGCGCCCGCGCGCCCTCGGCTCCTGGCGGCCCGGCTCGGACACGCGCGGCGCTCCGGGAACGGGGACGGCCCGCCTCTCGTCTCGGGGTGTGCGGGGCTCCGACGGAGGGGGACCCCCGAACTCCCGGCTCGCCCGCGCGGGGAGGGCCCGGGTTCCTGTGCTGAGCGGCGCGCTGGCCTGTCCCCTAACCGTTTGCTAGTTGCAGGCTAGCACTTTCGGAGCGGAAGTCACCTGAAACTCCAGGTGGGCTCTAAATCCAGCCCAGTGATCCCCACGGGCGAGAGGAGGTGGCTTGGTGGAGTGGAAAGAGGGCGGCCTTTGCGGCCCGGCTGCTTGACCCTCTTGCCGGGTGAACTCAGCCCCTGTGAGCTTCCCAGCCCTCCTCCGTCTAGCGGAAATAAGCTCCCCTGCTTTCCTGGAGAATAAGTAAAGACCGAATGGGATGAACGGTATCACCTGTAAAGCAATTTACGAAGATAATCACCACTGCAAAACTGTATGCCAGTGATTTAGAATGGGCTATAAAAACTAGAAGCGACTTCTGAGCGCTGTTACCCAGAAGACGCCAAGTCTGCCAGAGTTGCACAGATTTACCTGAGCAAGAGAATCACCTGGACTCTTGTTAAAATCAGAGGCTTCTGGATCCCTCTTCGAACCAATGGAATCAGACTCCCCAGGGAAGGGGTGTCTCAGGTGGCTCTATGTAAATGTGGATAACTCTGCCTTAGGCAGCAGGGAAACACAGAGACTCTAACTAATCTAGCAGTCATTGAAATAGTCCAGGAGGTTATCTTTCTGATTGCAAAATTCTCTGAGAAACTAGAGTATAAACTCTCTCAGAACAGGAACTATCCTCTCTTTCAGCTCCCACCATCCCTGTTCCCAACGGCTAATATATGATGGTGTTAGGTAAGGAGGTGTTCATATTCTAGCCCCAAGTAGAAGTGCCAGATGTATCAAATAAAAACACAGGCTGCCCAATTAAAATTGAATTTCAGATGAACAGCCAATACTTCTGTAGAATCAGTATGGCCCATGCAACATTTGGGATATACTTACACTTTAAAAAGTATTCGTTGTTCATCTGAAATTCAGTTTAATTGGGCATTTTATCTGGGAACCCACACCCTCACAGAAGAGAGTGATAGAGTAACAGCTCAGGTAGTGGCAGACTCAGGGACAGGAATGAGATTCCTACCTTATTTCTAAATGACATTAGCAGACAATAATGTAGGTTCCCTGTCATTTACACTTAACCCCTTGCTACACAACATATTCACCTGAAATAAAATAAATAAATAAATAAATAAATAAAGGCAGATGTAATCCTAGGTAAATTAGAAACATCAGTCAAAAATAGTCAAAAAGTAAAGGGAAGCAATAGACTAGGAAAAGTATTTGCAGGCACTATGATACAGAGTGTTAGTATTATATATGGATTAAATAGGAACTCATTTGAAGTCAATTGCAGATGAGCAAGTCACAGAAATAAAGAATCCATTAAAAAAAATAGTTGGGATATACAATTAGGAAACAACTATATTGCAAAAAGCTTCAAGAAATGCAAAGTAAAATAAGAACACATTTTCACATACCAACTTGGCAAAAATTAATAAATGACATTAAAGACTGGCAAAGGTGCTGTGGGATAGCACTCACACACAACTTTTTAGGTAGGTAATGAATTTGGTAATATCAAAACCCTTCAAATGTATCAAAACTCCTAATGTTTAAACTTTTTGAATTCTGTTTATGGGAATAAATCCAAAGGAAATTATACATAATGTAGAAAAATGCTCTTTGTGAACAAAGATTTTAGTTTTAATTTCTATCATTCAATTTATTTAATCACAAGGAAAATATATGATAATGTATCTGAATTTTCCAAAACTAAAGAAGTAGAAATTAAACTAAAATCTATGCACTCTTCAATCTACTAGATACACAGGTTTTTAAAATAATGGTTACTGTTCATGTATAATATGACCAGACTATATATTTTTTTAAAGCTGTGTGTGGAAAAAAGACTGGAAATGACTAGAAAGGAAATAAGGTTAAATTTGGGTGGTGGGACTTGCTTTATTTTTAATTTTTCCACATTTTTTATTAAACACAAATTAATTTTATAATAGAAGATTAATGTGTTACCCCTGAAAAAAACAAACAAAAAACTTTTCTTACCATAAAGTTAGTCTTATGGACTCTAGAATCTCACTTTTACATAATCATATACTGAATGTTGAGGCTGTCTAAATATTAAAATCTCCTTAAAACATTTTCCCTAAAGATAAACACCTTAACAAACTCTGCATGTTATCTGTTAACCTAGGGACTATCCTTAGCCAATTGCTAGTCCTGTGCTGAATTTCTCAACTTAGTCAATCACATAAGTGTATGCAAATTAAAGTGCCATAAATATTTCATAAAATTCAGCAAGTCATATGAGGCCTTGGGTTTTTCTCCCCTTGAATTACGTTCTGAAAAGGGACAAGCTTAATAGCATTGACCTTTTTATTTTTTATTTTTTTGGTAGTAAAATACACACATAACATTTACCATCTTAACCATTTGTAAGGGTACAGTTCAGTAGTGTTAAATTCATTCACGATGTCATGCAATTCTAGACTCTTGCAACTCTGTACCCATTAAACAGTAACTCTCTGCTACCCTCAGCTCCTGGCAGCCCCCATTCAACTTTCTGTCTCTGAATTTGACTTCTCTAGGTACCTCATACACATCAACCATACAGCATTTGTCCTTTTGTGAGTGGCTTATTTCACTTTGTATAATGCCCTTAAGACTTAGCCTTGCAGCATGTGTCAGAATTTCCTTCCCTTTCAGGCTGAATAATGTTCCACTGTATGTATATACATTTTTATCCATTTATCTGTAGGTGGACACTTGGGTCCTTTCTACCTTATGGCTGTTATGAATCATGCTTCTATGAACATGGGGATACAAATATCTCTTCTCTGAGACTCTGCTTCCAATTCTTTTGGGTATATACCCAGAAGCAGAATTGCTGGATCACATAGTAATTCTATTTTTAATTTTTTGTGGAATCACCATATTATTTTCTATAGCAGGGGCACCATTTTACATTCCCACCAAGAGTGCACAAGGATTCCAATTTCTCCACCTCCTCACCAATGCTGTTATTTGCGGCTTTGTTTGTTTTTTGATAGTAGCCATCCTAATAGGTGTGAGGTAATATCTCATTGTAGTTTTAACTTGCATTTCTCTAATAATTAGTGAGGTTGACCATCTTTTCGTGTGCTTATTGACCATTACATGTCTTCTTTGGAGAAATGTCTATCCAAGTCTTTTGCTTGTTTCTTAATCAAATTATTTGTCTTTTTGTTGTTGAGCTGCAGTTCTTTCCATTATTTGGGATATTAACCCCTTATCAGATACACGATTTACCGCTATTTTCTCCTTTTCCATGGGTTGCCCCTTCACTCTGTAGCCTGAGTCCTTGGATGCACAGAAGATTTTAGTTTTGATGAAGTCCAGTTTATGTAGTTTTTCCCTTTGCTTGCCTGGGCTTTTGGTGTCATATCCAAGAAATCATTGCTCAATCTACTGTCATGAAGCTTTTCTCCTACATTTTCTTCTTTTTTTATTTTTTAAATTTTTTTTTTAACATTTATTTATTTTTGAGACAGAGAGAGACAGAGCATGAACGGGGGAGGGTCAGAGAGAGGGAGACACAGAATCGGAAACAGGCTCCAGGCTCTGAGCTGTCAGCACAGAGCCAGACGCGGGGCTCGAACTCACGGACCGCGAGATCATGACCTGAGCCGAAGTCGGCCGCTTAACCGACTGAGCCACCCAGGCGCCCCCCCTACGTTTTCTTCTAAGAGTTTTATAGTTTTAGTTCTTAAGTTTTGGTGATGGATCCATTTTGAGTTAATTTTTGTATATGGTGTAAGGTAAAGGTCCAAATTTATTCTTTTGCATGTGAATATCTTTTGCATGCAGTTTTCTCAACACCATTTGTTGAAAAGCACAGACATCTTTTAAAGGCCAGGGTTTAGAGTGAGGGGTATTGTCTGGGACTTAACACCAGGAGAAAAGTTGGGGTTATTTAGAGGGGGGGAGAAAAACGGGGAGGATTTTCTTCCCTTCTCTCCAATACTTCACACATACGCGGAAATGAGGCTTTCAAAGATCTGCGCCAGCCTTTGAGCAAAAGTATGAGAGTTCTGGGGCTCCCTGACTTGGAGCTGAAGCAGCCACTCCCAGGGCCAGAAAGCCAGAGCTGCCTTCCCTTGGAAGGCTTTTGTGAAGCCAGAGAGAATCCTCCCTGGAGTTGAGAAGCAAACTGAGGCTAAAATAAATTGACCAAAATTAATGAAAATTGAAGTTTGAAAAGGGAAACTAATCTGTATTTCTTTAAGAACAAATGTATCAAAATTAGTATGTAAATGTGGGTAATTAACGGTCAGTCACTTTTTATGCCATTATTTTAATCCCAAATTGTCAATCAGGCCTGCACTGGGTGTGTTTTCTCTCTGATCCTATCCAGACAGGCAGCCACTGTCCACACTGCAGGGCTGGTACTTAGGAAAGATTAGCCAGGCCAACTCTTCTTTGTGAATTCAGCGATGACTTAGCCATAGAAATAATATCCCTTAAACAGGGGCACAAATAGTTGTTAAGACTTAATTGATAAAGGCTGAAAGATAAAGGACAGAATTTCTAATTATGAAGTTCCAGGCACAGGCATTCATGTGGAGCTATTGAGAAGCATTAAGGGCTTTCCCAACCCTCACCACAGGGCACAGAGGGTTCCACCCATAAGGATGTTGGCGCTGGTTTATGGTGATCCCCACTAGTCAACATCAAACAAGCATTTCTTTGTCCAGCCTCTACTTTACACACAGCACGAAACTAAATGCTAGGGGACTTTTGTTGGTTGTTTCTGTTTTTGTTTTTAATGAAAAAAAACAAAAAAGACTTGCCTTGCAGGAAGTTGCAGCCTAGCTGGGAACTCACCAAGTATACACAAAACAACTAGTAAATAAGAAGCGCATCTGAAATAATACAGTTCATACTACCCACATATGCTCAAGAATGCAGTCATATCAATAGCCTGCACAATGCAGAGCACTGTTCAATGTCATCTTATCCGAGAACACTTCCCTGACCACCCTGGTAAAATTAACCCCTGCCCAGATACTTTCTATTTCATTGCATTATTCTTTTATATTCTTTTATATTCTTTTATATTCTCCTAGAACACTCAGGAGAGTCCACTCTCTGAACTTGTCTTGTTTCTTTTTTTAACATATTTATTATCTAACTCGGCATTATTCAGAGTACTTGCAAGACATAATACATTAGTAGATTGTAAAATAAAGCTATGGGTCCCACCAGACTTAATTTTTTTTTAACAAAATCCAATAGAGGAGAATAGAGAATCAAATATGATAGGAAAGGGTAGATAATAGATAATATGAGAACACACCACTGGATTTTAATAAAGGATTGTGAACTTTGGGGGCACCTGGGTGGTTCAGTTGGTTAAGCATCTGACTTTTGATTTTGGCTCAGGTCATGAGCTCAGGGTAGTGAGATCGAGCCCTACATTGGGCTCTGCCGTACGCATGGAGCTTGCTTACAATTCTCTCTCCCTCTCTCTCTCTCTCTCTCTCCCTCTCTTTCTGACCCTCCCCTGCTTGCTCTTTCTCTCTCTCTAAAAATAAACAAAAACAAAAAAAGAATTGTGAACTTTGTCAGAAATACTGCATCCAATTGCTCTGAACAGAATTAGGAGAGATAATGGAAGGCTGTGACAAATATCAGCTAACACAGGAAAACTCTATCTTCTAACAAAATCTCATTTGATTATCTAGTATATGATGTGAATGTGACCATCACCATTACAGGACAGTTAACAGAATTTATATTTTATAGTAACATTAATCAGACTTCATTGTAAAGCATTTTTTTTTCTGAAAAGACATTACCAAGTAATATATGCATCAGGTTTGCATCAAATATATATTTTATGAAATTAGCATGAACTTCTCTTTCACGGGATTTCTCCTTACTTTTAAAAAAGGATGATGAAGTGAAAATTAGAGGGATGCCCAAGTTCAACCTCCAGATATCTATACCTGTAATGAGTGACAATGTTGAGGTGCATGCTTATAAAAAAAAAAAAAAGAAGATACAAGACTATAAAGTCTTCAGAATGTCTTTTTAGGGGTGCCTGGCTGGCTCAGTCAAGGAACATACGACTCTTTTTTTTTTTATGTTTATTTTTGAGAGAGACAGAATGTGAGCAGGGAGGGGCAGAGAGAGAGGGAGACACAGAATCGAAGCAGGCTCCAGGCTCTGAGCTGTCAGTACAGAGCCTGACATGGGGCTTGAACCCATGAATCATGAGATCATGACCTGAGCCAAAGTTAGACACTCAACTGACAGCCACCCAGGTGCCCCAGCGAGTCTTGATCTCGGGATTGTGGGTTCGAGCCCCATGTTGGGTATAGAGATCACTTTAAAAAAAAATCTTTAAAAAATATTTTTAATAAAAAAAATTAAATGTTTTTTCATTGTGTAAAATCCAACAAAAGTGACAAACCCCAGTACATTATGTTGTAATGACCCCTTCAAAACTAACAGGACACTGAGAAACAGCACACGACTTGTCAACAAGCCCCACAAACACTTTTTGGACGAAAAATTATTGGCACAATTTCTTAGTAGTTCTACAGACTGTTAATGAGATTTAGTTGCATATGGTTCAACAAAAGAAAAATGGCTCATACAGATGTTTAAAAATTACTCCTGTAATATAACTAGATATGATACATGTGATTTATAATGTGAAGTTGGCTAATAAAATTTACAACTCTTTGGTATAATACGATTTCTAGTTAAATCTGTGTGGAACCGTAGAAACGTCTAAAGCCATGCTTCTCAGGGTGCCTAGGTGTCTCAGTCAGTTAAGCATCTGACTCTTGATTTCAGTTCAGGTCATGATCCCAGGGTTGTGGGATTGAACTCCGAATTAGGCACTGAGTGTGGAGCCTACTTAAGATTCTCTCTCCCCCTCCCTCTGTCCCTCCCCTGTCTCAAAAAAAAAAAAAAAAAAAAAAGATTTAAAGCCATGCTTTTCACGTGGTTAAAATCCAATATAGAGCTTGTGATCCATCCTGGAAAAGAGTACAGATGCTGTGAGTTATTCAACATTTCTAGTTTCTGCAAGATGACAAGGGATGTTGTATGTTTAAATTTAACCTGACACACACTGGATCAGATATATTTACAAAACTGGAAAAAAATGACTCATTGGTCAATATCTATTAAACTGGAAAAATAGTAAAGGAATTATGAGTGACAGAGCCAGCAGATATGGCTAGAAAGCATAACAGAGCGATTAAAATCTTGTTAAAAGCTACTAAAAACACTTGTGCTTTGAAATCAGCATCAATAGGAATTAAACTTGGCATCTCTAGAAATAGTTGTGCTGAATTTCATGGAAGCATTAGAAAAACCATGGCGAAGTTTATTAAATTCATTAAAGAGAGCTCATTGAACAAAACATTGATGTGCTTTGCTCAGATTGGCGCAAACCAGACACTCATGCTGAAGTTCATTGATTGTCCTAAGGGGACCTAACAGGAAGTCTTAGGCAGAGTGAATAAACTCAGAAATGACAATAACATTTTTCTAGTTAAAAAGCAATCTTGTTTGGCAAACAATCTCATTTTTGAAGACATGTTTGGGATTTTGAATTAGTATATTTAACTGATGATATTGATATTTTAAATGAACTCCCATTTATAACTTTAGGGAGAAAACAATGTAATTTAGCAAGTCAAACATACCCAAGATTCCAAAAGACATTTTGTTATGGCAAGTAAGACTTAAAAGCTATCACCTTAGCTCCTAATTGTTCCCAATACTGCTGCAGCACATTGAAGAAGAAATTATCAATAAAGACAGGGACTGAAATAAAGTTAAGGATACTGTTATATTTTACCCCTCAGTTTCAAATTTGTGATCATGATTTTCCAGAAAAGAAATTATAAAATTAGGGCACATTTTTTCAGATGAAAGAAGAACATTTTCCCTTTGAAACTCATTGACCCAAACTTGGTGCCCCAAAGGGGCCAGTGAATTATTGCTGCTTTATTCTTCATTTGCACTAAAAAATGATCACAAGACATTAAGTGCATCCTGACTTTAGAGTAAGATTACAGAAGAGTTTCCATTGCTAGGTAAAAAGAATTCATCACTATTATTACCACTGACAATAAACAAATGTATGAGCCAGGATCTTCAACCTTTAAAACTTATTAATACAAAGGACAGACATAGGCTCATGAGTTTATGCACAAAGTATTTGTCTTTGTCCTAAGGAATAAACTTAGAAGAAAACAAGCACACCTGGAGCATTAAATAAAATCTTGCCTAACTCTTGATTTGTATTGCTTATTTGGGAACTTTTTCTATGCTGCATTCAAGGATTGATAACAATATTTTATGTTTTTAGCTTTTGATATGTAATAAGAGTAAGTATTGTTCCACCACACTTACCATTCTGTTGTGTGGGGGGCGCCTGGGTGGCTCAGTCGGTTAAGCGATTCTGTTGTGTGGGGCAGGGGAGGGAGAGAAAGCATGTACTTCATTGTTGTGCAAAAAGTATTTCTTACTGGGAGGTGTGATTTAATGTTTTTTTTAATGTTTATTTATTTTTGAGAGAGGGAGACAGAGCACAAGCTGGGAAAGACTGGGAAAGAGCAGAGAGAGGGATACACAGAATCAAAAGTAGGCTCCAGGCTCTGAGCTGTCAGCACGGAGCCTGATACAGGGCTTGAACTCATGAACCGCGAGATCATGACCTGAGCCAAAGTCGGACGCTTAACAAACTGAACCACCCAGGCACCGCTCAGAGGTGTGATTTAAAAGAAGGTTGAGGGGCTCCAGGGTGGCTCAGTCGGTTAAGCATCTGACTCTTGACTTCAGCTTAGGTCACGATCTCACAGTTTGTGAGTTCAAGCCCTGCAATGGGCTCTACACTGACAATGAGGGGCCTGCTGGAATTCTCTCTCTCCTCTCTCTGCTCCTCTTTCTCTCTCTCTCTTTCTCTCAAAATAAATAAATAAACTTTAAAAATAATAATAATAATAAAATAAAAGAAGGTTGAAAAGCACCAGTCAATGTCTGCCCTCCCCTGAAACCAGCCCCTCTAGAATATAAACTCCAGAAGGGCGAGAGTTTGATCTGTCCTGTTCACCACTAGTAGCATGTAGTATAGTGCTTAGTATATATTTAATAAATATGTGCTTGCTGGATACACAAACTAACCAAATTGGGAAAAATAATAGTTTGTAATTGCCTTTTGTTTGCATTACCCAAGCATCTTTCTTCCTTTTATAGATACGTGTTTTAGAAAAAAAAAAAAAAAAAAGGAGAAATTACTACAGTCATTTCTGTTAAGGGTCTGTAGGCTGCCAAGAACTAGGAAGGACTCCCAGTCCCTTCTAGTTTGGGAAAAGATTGTGGATGACCTTGAGTTTTAGGGCTTAGGGAGCCCTGGATGGGAAATGACTGAGAGCTGCAGAAGGGATCACGTGCAGGCCTAACACAGTTTACAATAAAACCATTACTTTTCAAACTGAGTAGAAAGCAGCCATGCTTTGACGAGGCAGTTGAGCCCTTTTAGAGCTGAAAGATACAGTCTAGTCCCCCACCCTCATTTCATAGATGAAGCACAAAGAAAGAAACAGACATGAGAAATGGTCTTCAGGTGTGCAGGGAAGGGACAGATTCATTTTTGTTTCCTTTTTATAAAATGGGGATAATATTTGTGCCATATCATAGACATACTATAATGATCAACTGAAATAATAAATGCAAAAGACCAAGCACAGTACCTGACCCATAATATACACTGAGTCACTATTAGCTATGATTATTACTATTGCCAAAAGAACATATAATGCTTGGAAATGTTCAGTGAGGTTTTATTTCCTTGTGCTTCCTTACACTATTTCCTCTAGCACTCTGTCATATTCTATACACATTGTTCTCAGACTGAGAGTGGAAAAGCTGAAAATAAAAAGTCTGTTGAATGTCTGAATGGATTTATTTTAAACTCATAGTAGAGACAACATCTTGAAAGACAGGACTTTCTTTTATTCTGAAAGCTGTGCATTTTGAGAAAGAACAAAAATGTGTGTGGAACTGTTTCCTGAGTTTTGGTTTGGGACCCCGCGCCCACCCCATGAGCCAAACCCCAGGGGAAGGGAACAATAGAAACCTACTATTAGGGCAGTGTTTTTCAAATTGTGGGTTGAGACTTACTCTTGGACCATAAAATGCATTTATTTGTTGGGTTAAAACCAGCATTAAAAGAAAAGAAATGGAATGGAATAGAAAATACCAGAGTATACTGCAAGGAGTAATGCTAAGTATTATTTCATGAAGCTGTTGTTTCATCTGTGTTGTGTGCATGTACTTAGCCATGATGTAAACTGTGTTCCCTATTGTAGTCACAGCCAATGAAATTTGTATATCACCAGGGATGCTATAGCAGAGGGCACGTGCATCACTCCTCTCAGAATGTCCCAGGGAGAACAACAGCTCCTCAGAGAATTGCCATGTCCAGAATACTGTTGGAAGAGCAAAGTAGTCATGGTCTAAGGTGGCTGCCAGAGCCCCAGGCACCTTGGCAAAGTGGGGAAAGGTCTAGAAGGTTACTGTGGCCGCCAAGAAGGATGGATAAGAAGTCCTGAGCCAGCCAAATAGAACTGAAAAGGGGCGCCCGGGTGGCTCAGTCGGTTAAGCGACCAACTTCGGCTCAGGTCATGATCTCTCAGTTCACCGGTCCCAGCTCTGTGTCAGGCTCTGTCCTGACAGCTCACAGCCTGGAGCCTGTTGCAGATTCTATGTCTCCCTCTCACTCTGCCCCTCCCCGGCTCGCATGCTCTGTCTCTCAAAAAATGAATAAACGTTCAAGAAAAATGTTAAATATAAAAGACATGGCACTATACAATTATGTAGAAAACAGACCTGCCCAGAGAACTAGAAAACAAAGCTTATTTTTGAATCACAATACCCTGAGTTAGTGCCTGTAAACGGATCGAAAAAATCAAACGGAAGCAGCTGAGTTTACCTTGAATTAGGAAAGACTACATTTTCTGCTGCCAAGCCGGCACTGGAGGTTGAGATGCCGGTCTGAGGTCAGTTCTAGGAAAATAAAGTTAACATCTTTGAATACCAGGGGCTGTGACTGTATAAAACATCAAACCTGACACACTATTATTAACGAGGCCTTCAGATTTGGCAGTGAGAAAGTCACAAGCAATCTCTAAAAGAGCAGTTGCGTGGAATGGTTAGGACGCAAGCCAGATGGGAATGTGGGGTAAGGACAGAGTGGTCAGCCTAAACTGCTCTTTGGAGACACTGTTCAAGTGGAGAAACCTTAGGTTTCTCCAGGCAGAATTTGCAGGCACATGAGAAAGGCTCACGCAGAGCTATTTTGGGTAAAGGTAGGAACTAGGGCTAAAGGTAACTTCCAACGTGGTACACGTTGGATACATTTTGTTTTCAGGTGAACACATAAAATTAGCAAAGGAAAGGTGATGTCACGCAATGGTACCACACATTTCAGCACCTGCAAGATGGAGTGTATAAAATTGGGAGAGGTGTCAGTAAAGGTGCGTGTCTGATCACAGCTGATCGCCCAGTGCCATCTCCTTCTTGGGGCCCAGAACTCAGAGATCTATAAATATGCGGGACCCTGTGGGATGGTTCCAGGGTGCCTCCTCCTAGGAGCCTCATTCCATGGTATGGCCCAAACCCCTTGTCACTGAAACCCCATTGCCCAGGGGCTGCTGAGTTTTGCAGACCTTGTTCTCTGGTCACCATTTTGCTGTTCCTTTTCTGTGTCCTCTACCCGTTTCTCTGCCCAAGGGGCAATTCTGTCAAGGACTCCAATGGAGAGTTCAAAACTGAGGCGAGGAATCTCTGGTAAACAAGTCTCTCAAAGGCTGACCTTTCTCAGGAGACAAGGGCTGTGTGTCTGACCCTGGCACTCATCCACTCTCCCCACCCCCACCCTCTAGTCCAAGGCGGCTCTGAGGAGGCAGCCATGACATCACTTCCTTCCTCTGGATCTGGACCGCCAGGCCTCACACGGGCAGCCTTCAGCCACCGAGCCCAGCGGAAGTGGAGCAGCGACAGAGCTGGGCACGCCCTCGTGCCCACCCTCCTTTCTCGCCTGGCTCACCTTCCAGGGCGGGTCGCAGGCGTCTTGAAGAAGTGGGCCGTCTTCAGAGCAGCCGGTGCCTGCAGTTTCCCTTCAGAAGCTACGGGGGCCTGCAGTGACGAAGAGACTCCACTAGGTGGCCGCACAAGACCTTGTTTGTTTGGTGTAGGTGCGGAGGAGCTGGTGGCAAGAGACACTCTTGACAGCCAGCCACTTCTCACTGCGTGTGTGTGTGTGTGTGTGTGTGTACGCGCGCGCGCGTGTTTACGGGGTGCTCACTGGGCAGAACAGAGAGGCAAAAACAGAAGTTTAAGAAAAGCCAGTATCAAAACACCTAAATTTACAAAACAGTTAAGTAATGGGTTATTCACGCCTATTAATTAGAAGGAGCTCAGAGTTAATAAGGAGCAGAATTCCCTTAATACCTTTAATCATTTTTAGATCATCAGTTGTTTGGCGGAGAAAGTGTTAGCCTACTAACATTACTGCCTACTGAGAATGAACCAAGAGTGAGGATGTTGCGTGAGACCTGCACACCTCTAAGAGTCTGATTTGTACATTCCTTTTCATTCATAATCAGAAATTTAATGAGTGTCTACTATTTGCTACAGGATGACTAGGCTCTGAGGACACAGCTGTGAACAAGACTGACAAGACCCCAGTATTCTCACAGTTTAACTTACATTTTGGAAAAATGCATACATGTAATCAAGATTGCGTACGTTTTCTCCAGTTCTGTTATTCTATGGTTCCATGACCGTACTTTTCCCTTGCCTGGCCCTCACATGTAGAAGTATGGGCTAATAAGACACAGTTAACCCACCAAAATTAGATGCGCACATGTTTCCTGGAGGAAGGTTGCGATATAATTTCCAGTACTTGGTCATTATACCATCAGGGGTTCCATGAAGAAACAATGCCGTGGAATTTCCAAGCCTCTCCTCTGTATCCATCACCCACATTTTAAATGATCTGCCAGAGCCAAGACGTACCATCTGAGATGTGGACCATTCCTGGGGCAGAAAGAGCAGTGTGCGTGCTCAAGAACAAAGACTTAAGTACTCAATTGGAAAATAAGCAAGAATACTAAGAAGGCTGTGGAATAACTCAGAATACAAAGGTGTGGCATTTTTAAGCACTGCCAAATGTATTTCTCTAGCCAAGTCAAACATGATACAATGGAAGCTAGCTTCCAGACTCCCTACATGAGAAAGTACAAATCCTAGATTCAGTGTGGAAATCCCCCATGGATTAGGGAGTTGTCTGGCTTGATCTACAAGAGGCCGGGATATGTTTTGCATGCATGTGTGCATGCATGCATGTGTGTGCACAAGCACAGATGAGAGCTAGAGGAAAGACTATTCATGTGGAATCATGGAACAACAGAACCAGAAGAGCTCATTTAATCCATCATTTTAGGGTTGTAGAAATTGGGCCTACAGAAGGGAGGATTGTGCTTGAGACCACAGACATGAGACTATAACCCAGTATCTTGTCTCCCAGTTCTCAACGTGTCTATTTTCTCTGTTCTACAAGTGTTATAGAGGTGTGAGTTGCTTTCATATTTGAATTTACTTGATTTTCCTTGACACTCTGTATTGGTTAAATGGTGGTCTCCCTCCTCTCCAAAGGATATGTCTACCTGGAACCTGTGAATGTGACCTTCTTTGGAAAAAGGGTCTTTGCAGATATAGTTAAGGATCTTGAGATGAAATTTTCCTTAACTAGGGTGGTCCTTGAATCTAATGGCAAGTGTCTTTACAGCTGTTTTAGCAGAGAAGACATATAGAAAACAAAGTGATATGAAGACAAAAGCAGAGATTGGGTGATGCCTCGACAAGCCAAAGAATGCCGAAGATTGCCAGCAGTCACCAGAAGCTAGGAGAGAGGCATGGAAAGGATTTTCTTGTGGAACGTCCAAAAGAAACCAACTTTGCTAACACTTTGATTTTGGACTTCTGACCTCCAGACTTACAAGAGAATAAATTTCTATTGTTTGGAGCAGTTTGTTACAGCAGCTGTAGGAAACTAATCCATGTGTATCTCTCAGTTCCCCCTCATTACCTTTTCTTATCTCTTCCTTACCTTGGAAATGAGTTCTTTTAGCACAAGAACACATCCCAGTTATGAGAGGCCATTGCTGTTGGCAGAAGAAAGATTGCTTAGGGATGGTGCTCTTGGAAGAATCTGAAAATGTCAGACACAGAGGAGCCACTAACAAAAACCAGCCCCAGAACCCCTCACTCCCAACGTGATGGTATTAGGAATTGGGGCCTTTGGGAGGTTTTAGGTTTAGATGAGGTCAAAAGTATAGGGTCCATGATGGGGGTGGTGTCTTTCTGAGAAGAGGAAGAGAACAGAGTTTACACTCACTATCTGTCTTGTGAGGACACAGCAAGAAGGCAGCTCTCTGTATGCCAGAAAAGGAGCTCTCACCAGGACCCAACTATGCTAGCACTCTGGTTTTGGAGTTCCTAGCCTCCAGAACTGTGCAAAATAAATCCCTGCTGTTCAAGCCACCCCATCCGTGGTGTTTTATTAGAGCAGCCTGAGCTGACTGAGATAGATAGACACAGAGATGCTTCAGCCCTCGTGTACAAATACCCATAAGGTCCAGAAACATAAAAGTCAGTGTTCACAGTTGAGTGGCTGGAGAAACAGCAGAGCATCCCATACAGTCTGATGAGCAGAATGAGGAAAGGAAGGAACTTCGATCCTTTGAGAAAATGGCTCAGATCAACCATGAGCATGGAAATGCTAGAGAGAAACAGCAGCCAGTGGTGGTGACCCTGAGCGATTAGGGAGGAGGGATATGAGCTTCCCAGGGGTCCTAGGCAAGCAGCCTCACATTCCACAGAGACACAGACAGACACACAGCCAGGTCCTTGGCATCTGTCCCTATCCTGCCCCTGATTTTCTCACTTGGGATCAGGAGCAGGTCATTTCTTTTCTAGCTCTATGAGGTCTGATTCCAAGTGATGTGGTCACTTAAAACCAGAGTCATGCATTGAAGAGAACGTTCAGGGTCATTCAAAATTTCCTCCCACCCTAGGAAACTGACACTGAAGTCCTTCTAGTCTAATAGGGCTTGCTGCCTTTAGGTTTGCAATGCTCTCTTGCTGCTTTCTTTGGAAAGTCCTTTTATCCCAAGGAAATCTTGCCCCTGGGCTCTGGGATCGGCCAGTACACACTGATAGGGGCAGGATCTCCTGGGGAAACATGTGGGCTAAGTGGTTTCTGTTACTATCTGTCTATGGTCAATCCCCTGGAAATCCCAGGGGCCATGCACTAGGAAGAATAGGGCAGAAACCTGCAACTGGGTAGCACAGGAAAGGCTCAAAGACCTGTGGTACTTATAACCCAGGTTTGTTGCTTCTTATCCATTCACACAAGTCCGCCTCTAGACCTTAGGTGTGAGGGCTAAGTAGGAGACTCTCATTAACTGAAATTAGTCTATGTATCTGGTCTGGGTGTTCACATTAAGACCAAAGCTAGGCTAGACCAGGCAAGGATGCCATGGCCTGACAGTTACCTGTCCCTGACAGTTAGTATATGTGGTAATATCTCCGTTCAGGGGCTCCTGGGTAGCTCAGTTGGTTGAGCATCCTACTTTGGCTCCAGTCAGGTTCATGGTTTGAGCTCCATGTCAGTCTCTGCATTGAAAGCTTAAAGCCCAGGGCGCCTGGGTGGCGCAGTCGGTTAAGCGTCCGACTTCAGCCAGGTCACGATCTCGCGGTCTGTGAGTTTGAGCCCCGCATCGGGCTCTGGGCTGATGGCCTGGAGCCTGTTTCTGATTCTGTGTCTCCCTCTCTTTCTGCCCCTCCCCCGTTCATGCTCTGTGTCTCTCTCTGTCCCAAAAATAAATAAACGTTGAAAAAAAAATTTTTTTAAAAAAAAGAAAGCTTGAAGCCTGGAGCCGGCTTCAGATTCTGTGTCTCCCTCTGTCTCTACCCCTCCCCTCCTTGTTCTCTCTCTCTCTCTCTCTCTCTCTCTCTCTCTCAAAAATAAATAAATAAACATTTAAAAATATATATCTCAGTTCAATTTGTATCATACATAGTCTCAGAGAGACAGGGAAGATCATGGCATTGGCCACGTACAAGTCACCAGAAGAGATCCCTTAGAGTTGGATTGAATCACACAGACATCAAGGAAAATCACAGATATGTGCCACTTTGAGAAACCCAGAATAGGAACTTCTATATAACAGATATACTAGGAAAACAATGATTTTTTCACTTTTTTCCCCTAGGGGTGGGATTTGGGGTGGGTAATGACTTTTTGGGGAAGGGTGGGGAGGGTTATACCTCAAATGAACTTAAAATAGAAGTGGAATGTAAATAATATTAAAGGCCAAATCTATTGCATAATGCCTTCTAGCTTATTTTTCCTTTTCATGTGGTTGTTGGCAAATATCTGGAATGGGAAACAGGATCATCCTTTTGGGAGGCTTTCTCTTTGTGTTTCTCAGTGTTGCAGAAATAAACACACAACTTTAATTTGTTCCCCAAAGAAAGGGATAATAAAAAACAACCACTCAAAACTAGTCAGAATTGCTAGAAGAGCCGGGAAATAGCTTTTGTGGTTGGTTAGTTTGTTTGGTTTTCTTTGTAGCTTTCCGGGAAGTATAATGAAGACAGTAGCTACCCTTTGGGTAGCACATTCATTGCAAGGGCCACAGGACTGATGCATTTGCTGAAGCTATCTCTCCGACTGAGCTCCTGGCACCCCCCCCCCCCCACTTTGGGCTGGGCTCAGAGCTCTTGCTTGAAAAAGTCAATGGTGTCATTCTAAGAAAAGCAGGGCAGCTGCTATGAAACTTGGTTAGAAGTAACATAGTCTAATGAATGCCACCTTGAGCCCAAACTGAGGTTCATACATGTCAGAGAAGGTACCTAAATGACTAGGTGGCATTTGCAGTCAATTTGCAGGTTTGTAGGATGCAGCTGAAAGAGGAGGAAATTTCATGGCCACTGGTGGGGGGAAAATTAAAGGCCAGCATGAGATTTATTCCCTACGTGGCATTTTAGCCTGGTGTTTGAGCCCTATAGAAAAGGTTCTGAGCCAGAGCTATAGGATTGGTCTTCAGGAAGGACTCTCTGTGAGGACTGAAGTTATAGTAACACTCTTATGTCCCTGTGTGGACAGGGGACACTGGATAGAGCTGGAGTCACAGAAAAGGGGATGAACCTGGGGGAAATTTTTTTTAATGTTTTTTATTTTTATTTTTGAGAGAGCAAGAGACAGAGCATGAGCAGGGAAGGGGCAGAGAGAGAGGGAGATAGAATCCAGAACAGGCTCCAGGTTCTGAGCTGTCAGCACAGAGCCCGACGTGGGGCTTGAACCCACAAACTGTGAGATCATGACCTGACCGCAAATTGGATGCTTAACCAACTGAGCTACCCAGGCATCCCCAGTCTGTAGTTTTCAACTGTGCTCTGTAGTAGCCTAAGTTCTGAGATTGGGGGAGTAGCTCACGGCAGGTTCTGGCCTCCAACCACCAACTCAACCAACAGCAGTCACTACCTCATCTATTTTCCCTATGGTAAGAAAGTTTTGTAACTTAACAGAAGGTCTTTATAGTTTAACAGAAAGGTCTTGGACTGCCCTGCTTTAGGGTTCTCTTGACTAAGCTTCTTATGACTTGTACATAATAGATTTTCAACGGATTCTATATTTATATGTATGAACAATCTAGCCAAAAGAGGACTGGAGCTTATAATAACTTTTTATTAATGGATGAGACCAGAGTAAATGATTTGTTTCTAAAATATATTGAAAAGAACAAAGCAATTAAAATATCAAGTGTTGGGAATACTGTTTTATTTCTTTTGCACACACCAGAAATGAACAAGCTCAAATCTTAATGTGAGACATTTATATTGATTCTTATCATTGGAAATAAGCAAGATAGTGAAAAATCATGAATACATTTGTTACTAACTATATTTCAAAGTTATGGCTGGTTGTGTGGGTCTGTTAAACAGTTGTTGGCTAATTTTCCACAGCAAAAAAGAATAATGACCACCTCATAAATTGTGTTTCTGTATGCATTTTGATTAACAGAGATTATTATTGATTTAAAAGGGGGAGTCTGAAAGAATTAAACTCCATTAATAAATACATGCTGTCTGAATGTTAACAGTTTTAAATGTCACTAGCCTAACACTTCATAATACGCAGATCTAACAAGTATTTTCCTCCAGGCAGAAGGTCTCCATGAAAATAGCTTTGAATATAGCAGTACATTGAAGCACAACTAACGACTTGGCTGATTGTTTTTCTCTATGGTGAGTTGATGGGCCATTTGCAAGAACTTACCCATTTGTGTAACTATGTCTGACCAGATGGACCTGCTCCAGGGCAGAGCATTCTTTTGAGGGCCAGTCAAAGCTAGCTAGATCAACAGATTTGAAAATGGCCTACTCGTAAATCTATCAAATCACCTCTGGCTTGAGCTAAGGTTCTGAGCAAATAAAACCATGTGATCTTCTAGAATATTCTCAGGAACTTTACTTGGAAGCCTTTGAAAGGTAGATAAAGTTCTCTGAAAGTCTCCTCGGCTTGATTAGATTTCCTCATTTTGTTTAGAACAGGTCAGAGCTATGAGGAACTATTCTGAAAAGGGGATTAGCATTACCTAGAATTCCAGATCAAAGATAGCTGCATCACAACCTAGGGGTACCGCAGGTAACTTGAATCAGAATATATGGACCAGATGCAGCCTTCCCCGTGCAGCCATAGACCAGTCTGAGACATGTGGCACAACCACCGTCTGTTTCCAAGCAGGCAAAGTGATCCAGCAGGGTCTGATCAAAAGGGGCCAAATGGGAATCCAGTTTCATGAGTTCTTGGCAGCAGCAATGCTCACTGTTAGGGGTACACTGAAATGCTAACAGGAACCAGCCCGCTCCATGTGAGGCGTGAGACTGGGACTAAGCCCAAGTCCTGAGAAACTGAACTGGCAGCGATGGGCTAGGCGGCTGGAACACAGGCTAGGCCTACCTCAATGCCAAAGACCAGGGCAGAAGAGACCACGCAGACAGCCGGGCTAATCATGTGCTTCTATTTTTTGTATTTTACAGCCAACTCCAAGGCTGTGCTCCCAGTGCTCCAACCACAGGCAAAAGGCAGCAGCAGAAGGTCTTTACATCCCTGTCTTAACGGGGGGAAAAAAATGCAACCTCCAGGCAAGGCTCCCTTGGGCTGTAGCCAGTGGGGGGGGGGGTGGGGGGGGCGGGGGGGAAACAGGGCTGGGGATGAGTGCAAAATGTAGTGCCCAGCATCAGGGTGAGGAAGTCCTGAGTTTGAAGTAGCCAAATGCGCAGAACAAGTCACAGATTAGGTGTGCTTCTTGGTAGACCCCCACCAAATTCTGCATCTGTGTCTTGAAAATGTGCTTTTACTGAGAAACAAAGAGTACCTTTTCTCTGGCCAAATGCACGCAGGTGAATTTTGCATTCCGCATAGCTAAACAACAAATCCTTGGAAGAATTTCTGAATCCTTTGGAGAAGTATGAGGAGGTAGTGTGAGCTTTCCCGTGATCCTCCATAAGCGGACCATATCTTTGCTTTTCTGCATTTTCCCAGAGGCTGGGAACCAGGCCCAAAAAATGTTGACAGGAAGGGGTTTTCCAATGTAAAACAAACTCAGGCTCACGTTCAGATGATACAAAATGTAAATGTGCAAAATCGCATCACGGTCTTGCTCTCGTTTTTTTATCAGTCCAGAAAGCAAATATCCAGAAGCCGCTCCAAGTCATGACTTCAAAAGCGAGTATCTTTTGCTATCTGGAGCCAGCTTCCACCATGCCACATAACCCCCTGGAAGATTAGCCAACATCGCTTTCAACTTACCACTTGCAGCTGCTTGGAACTCCACATCAATTCTCTGCAGAGTTGCAGCGCCTAACTGGACAGTGAACACATGAATCTCTGCCAGCACTGGCGTCTACGGCACCATGATTTGCAAACATGTTGAACTGCTATTTTATTCAATAAATGGGACATACAATAGAAAATAGGTTTGGAAGTTACATCAAACTTGTTTATCCTGCTACAGTGGGCTGGGTAAAGCTATCAGGCTTTAGTTACGAAGGAATCTCTGTCGGGAAGGAGTAGGTGGAGTTCTGCCATTCTTTCCTAGCCTAATATTAAGCCCTCAGTGTATACCCAGGCCACACCTCCCCACCCCCACCTCAAGACCTCTTCTCCCAGCACTAACTCTATAGTTTAGGTTAACCAATACTAATTATGCCCTTGTTTCCAAGTCTCGGTGTTATTTGTTTACTTTTTTAATGTTTACTTATTTTTTGAGAGAGAGAGAGACAGAGCGAGAGGGGTAGAGGCAGAGAGAGAGGGAGACACAGCATACGAAGCAGGCTCCAGGCCCTGAGCTGTCAGCGCAGAGCCTGATGCCGGGCTCAAACCCATGGACCGTGAGATCATGACCTGAGCTGAATTTGGACGCTTAACTGACTGAGCCACCTAGACGCCCCTCCAAGTCTCAGTGTTATTAATTGATGCTACTTTTCTATACAAGTTCTAAATATATATATATATATGATTTTTATGTATTAATAAGTCAATATTCAGTGCAAAATATATAATATACATGTGCATGTTTGTACATATGTATGTGTACATACATATTTTATATACATGTAATATATGTATTGTATATACATGTACGTGTGTGTGCGCACATATGTGTGTTTATATATGTATGTATACATGTAAGTTTCCTCCTTGTCAGGGCTGTGTCTTCTCCATCAGCTGGGAGCTCTCCAAGGGCAGATGTTTCCTCCCTCAGTAACAGTTTCCTGGGATGATGCTCTGCCTGTCCCATCAATCAAAAGGCATTCTCTGTCCCAGGACTGGGAACTCCCTGACCATTGTCAGAGAGGACTTAGGAGAGAAGAGACAGTACCTTCTGGATGTGCCCAAATGAAGAGGGGGCAGTGAGCACACAGCAGAGCACACAAGGGGAGGAAGAACCTCAAAGATTTGCCCACATAATAGCTACACTTACTTTGCCAGCTTTTTCTGTCTGAGTGATTGGGTGTGGTCATTATAAGAAGGTGACTATTCCCTCAAGTAAATAGGGTATGCTATTTGGTGGAAAGGAAATTGTAAGAGAAAGTGTCTCATTTCTGCAGTTTGAAAGCAGGTAATCTCTGTAGTCTGGGTGTCTATTTACACTGCTTTCAGCAATAAAGAGTAACATTACCTTAATAACCCGCTCATCTGAGGCAGGGAGGATACTTAAGGCATCAGAGAAAGCAGCATTTACTCTGAT
The DNA here is from genome assembly GCF_027475565.1 of Acinonyx jubatus. Lineage (NCBI taxonomy): Eukaryota > Metazoa > Chordata > Mammalia > Carnivora > Felidae > Acinonyx > Acinonyx jubatus. Next base: position 36,006,224 of record NC_069395.1, on the reverse strand, counting down.
GAGCCACTTTCCCCAAACAGCATAAGATCGACATCATTCGCCCAGGAGATTTTTTTTTTTAATTTCTAAAAATATTTCCTGGTTATGACATGTGATTTAAAGCACAGGTACCCTGGGCTTACTTTCTGTGATGGCTAATGACACATGATTCCCACCCCTGTCAGAGAGGGGGAAAGGGGAAAATAGATGGTAGCGCTAGACTTTGAAAGAAGAAAGTTTTACAAGTTAAAAAAAAACCCAACTAAGTAATTACGAGGCAGAAAATGGCTTCGTAATTTGATCTTGATGCTTCCAGAAACACCTCTGGGAGAGAGTGCTCAGTCAATGGGAGAATATCAGTTCTGCTCCCCAGACACGGAAGGGCAGGAAAGTTGCTTTTCTTGCCTTTTTCTCTTCAAAGAGACCTGTGGACATTCTGACCTCAGCACTGCTCTCTTTCAGGCAACAGGAGCATTTATTTCAAAATGGCCTTTTTTTGACACCTGTTCAAAAACTGCCTGATGACAAGCCACACCCACTCCCACAGGGCATTGTTCTTGGTTCCAGCCAGCTTGGAAGCCTGGTCTCAACTTGCACTTTTAAAAGGATCTGAGGACAGATTCAGGGGAAGTTTTGTTTTTTTTGTTTTTTTTTTTTTCCATAGATACGGCTGGAGGCATAAAGTTTTGTGGGTTTTCTTTTCTTTTCTTTTCTTTTTGTCATCAACAACTAGTACTTACAATGCAAACAGATGCCTTTTCTTTGACAGAAAAAGCTCTTCTGGGCATTATGGCAGTGGGGACTGGGGGTATGCACACACAGTGAACTCATTGATTCAGACACAGCAAATCAAAATCTGATCATTTTGGCCTTTGGAAAAAGGGTTAGGCCCTTTTACTGTCTTTAAAACAATTTACTTAAAAAGGTAATTGAAAGGGAGGCAAAATCAGAGAAGGCACGCTCAATCTCTTTAGCATGCTTCTAGGGATTGTAGGATATTGCTAGGATAGAAATACACGTTGTTCAGTACAAAACAGTTTTACGTGTTCATTAACCAAGATCCATAGAACCGTAAAACCGCCTCTGGGAAACCCTATGAAGTTGACACAAGTATGATCATGAAACTAAAAAACGCTTGAAATGGACTCAACAGTCTAAAATGATTTTGTAGGGGCGCCTGGGTGGCGCAGTCGGTTAAGCGTCCAACTTCAGCCAGGTCACAATCTCGCGGTCCGTGAGTTCGAGCCCCGCGTCAGGCTCTGGGCTGATGGCTCAGAGCCTGGAGCATGTTTCCGATTCTGTGTCTCCCTCTCTCTCTGCCCCTCCCCCGTTCGTGCTCTGTCTCTCTCTGTCCCAAAAATAAATAAATGTTGAAAAAAAATTTTTTTATAAAATGATTTTGTAATGCAGGTCGCAGTGAGGTGGGAAGGTATAGGCTGTGGTTTCAGGATTTCTGGGTTCAAATCCTGGCTTACTTACTAAGAAACGTTAGGTAACTGCTCAGAGGCTGAGCTGCCTCATCCTTTGTAAGAAATTTCTCATTCACAAAGTATAAATGGGATATCGGTTGCCAAAGTGCTTTGTAAACTGTAAAGTGCTAGGCAAATGTACTTTGTTCTGAGAACCCTGTTGTTAGATGATAACATCTTTGAATGCTTATTTTTTTGAGAGAGAGAGTTTGCATGTACACACTCACACATGGGAATATGGGAAGGGCAGCGTGAGAGAGAGTGAGAGAAAGAATCCCAAGGGAGATCCATACTGTCAATACAGAGCGTGATGCCAGGCTTGATCTCATGAACTGTGAGATCGTGACCTGAACCAAAACTGAGAGTTGGATGCTCAACTGACTGAGCCACCCAGGCGCCCCAGATTATAACATCTTTGAATCTGAATTTCTTCAAGTAGATCCCAGGAATCTATATGTTTACACGCGATTACAAGTATTGTGCCATTAGGCTTAGGAATCAGCTCAGTGTGGTCCCTAGACCACCAGCAACTACACCACCTTGGAACTTATTAGAAATGCAAGTTCTCAGCCACCCCAGCCTCCTGAATCAGAAACTCTGAGGGTAAAGTTCTGCATCCAGGGTTTTAAGGAGCCCTTCAGGTGATTCTAAGCCAAGTAAAAAACTGGGAACCACTGGTCTCGGGCATTACTGCTCAAGCTTGAGTGCTCATACAGCTGACCTGAAGGTCTTGTTAAAATGTCTGGGATGATTGTGGGGAAGCCGAAAGGGTAGCAAAGACCTGGAAAACACTAGTCCCCTTTGGCAGAAGGAGTTTCCACCCTGCAAGGCCACCTCAGGCCAACGCCTGACAAGATTACAGAGAGAATTTCTCTTCTGGCACACATCCCCAAGACTGAGGAGTAGGGTAGGAGTTGGGGATCCCTTCTAAGTTGCCTAAGGTCACTGTGCCTGGTGGAGAATGAGGCAGTACGGATTGGGTGGGCGAGAGGATGCTGTGGCCCTGTATGGGCTGCCCCTTTATGTGGCTGGAAAAAGGGTAACGACATCCCCTAAACACTGCTCAGATCCCCATATTACAGAGATGGTTTTCTGTCAGCCTGGAGATGGGGGTGTGAGGTCATCCCAGAATATTAATTCTGGAAGAAGAATCTGACTCCATGTCTTCTCTAGAATCATTTTACCAAGATGAGTTTTTGATAGGGGAGGAAGAGAAGAGCTGGATCAGAATTCCCGCAAGATAATTCTTGAAACTCGACAACCCAAACACCCCCTCCTGATTACTGTCTCCCCAGTGAGTGCCTGCCTCTGGGGAAAACGTGGCCAGAGAAGACTTTGATTTCAGACTCACGGGGATATTTCCAGCGATGGAAAAAATAGATACTGTATTCAAACGAGGAAAAGCATTTGACAGAGCCTCTGTACCTCCGTCCCCGGCTCCCTGGGTCCCTGCACCAGCCTCACCGACACAGCCCTTGTCAGAGAACGGGGTGCTGAAAGGAGGTTCTTCTCGGTGGGGAAAAGCATCTTTCTGGGGTTTAATGAGATCATTTATTGTCTCTTTGCTCTGACGAAGATTGTAAATGTGACGGGTGAAATATAAAGAATAATTAGTCCCAGAGGTGAATCCATCCCCTACAATATGTCTTTTCTCCCTCTCAGCCTGTTGAAAAGTTTACTGCTTCCAGATGCGCCTGATTTCAACAGTTAAGAGGAGCCGGTTCCTTTTGAGCTGCAAACTTGTCAGGGAAAAGCTTGTTCCTGAGAAAAGGCTTAAGCTACAGCAGTGACTCCTGAAGAAACCTCTGATGTAGGAAGGAAATATGGCCCTAGTGAGGCATTGCTGGCCTCCCCGGGGGCCTTGACCCCTATGAGGAGGTGGAGGAAGGCCTAGGTCAGCCCCCATTACAGTAGCAACTTCTCACTAATTAGCTGTTAAGGAATCCGGCAGCTTCTGAAGGAGACATTTGTGAGGAATGCTTTCCTCAGATCCTTCCAGTGTGCCAGCAAAGCCAGCAAGCCCCAGCCCAGCCGGGAACTTCCTGCTTCCACAGACCTCGGGATGGGCCTCAGCCACTGTCTGAGGGGCCGCTGGAGCCCACACATCAGTCTTTGATAAACACCAGCCACTCCCACTTTAGAAACATAAGCTCTTTAGTCCCCGCCAGTTGCCTGGTAGCTTGAAGAGAATCCTAAGAGCTATGAACCCCCAAGGACTGTATGATCCAGCCTTGTGACTTCAGGCACGAGAAAAACTGTTAAGAGCTGCTTTTTTGCTCACGTCCACTCTCTTCCTGAGGCCCTTTAAGCTGAACGGTGTCCCCCGAGGGGCCCTGCTGGGCAATGGGGAGTGGAGGGGCGTGGGTGGAAAGGGGGAGAGGAGGGCACAGCCAGATATTCCAGATGTGGGCCTCAAGAGGCTGGGGCAATGAGGGAGTCTGGCTGAGGGGGCCCAGAGCCTAAGATCTCCCGTGGCAGGAGGAAATGGCGTCCCCAAGAATAGATGCCTGTCTGTGAAAAGGGGCTGGGGAGATGGGGCTCCAGGGGGTAGGTGGACTTCATTCTGCTTGCTTGAGTATAAGCAGAGGAAGTGGAAAGAAGGGGTGGTGGTGCCATCTAGCACACCTAACGTAGAGGAAGCACTGCCTGACAGATCCTGCAGAAACATGTAGCACTGCAGTGCCCATGGGGCAAAGAGTGGATGGGAGGAGTAGGTCCTGAGTTCATGAAAATCATTCTCCACCCCTACACACTCATTATCCTCTCCTCTCAATAGTCTCTTTGCTAGGGTTCCTCAAATATACTAGGCATGCCCCTATGTCTTAGTCTGGGCTACCCCAAAAGCAGACTCTGAACTGGGGATAGAAATAGGGCCAACTTCATCCATTAGGATTATCCAAAACGGGGGTCACATAATCTTTCCAGGGCTCATGAAAATGTTTTCTTTGAAGAAGCAAGAGGAAAAAGAAGTGAAATTTCAGATTAAAAATGTTTCAACACAGGCGCGTCTGGGTGGTTCAGTCAGTCAAGCGCCCAACTTCAGCTCATGATTTCACGGTTCATGATTTCGAACCCCACATTGGGCTCTCTGCTGTCAGTGCAGAGCTGGCCTCAGATCCTCTGTCCCCCATCTCTCTCTGCCCCTCCCCGCCTCTCAAAAATAAATAAACATTAAAAAAATAAAAATAAAAATGTTTCAATACATAACACTAGCATATTCATCTTGAGAATAATAGGATCATAAAACACATTGCTTATTTTTTTTGAAGAAAGGGCCCATGGCCACAGAGACACAAGTACCTAGGACCCAGGAAAGTCACAACGTGGCCCTAGGTCTGGCCCTAATGTTACCCTAATGTAACAAATAACAAATGGAGGCTAAGGGAAGTTAAGTTCTTGCTCAGCGCTCCAGCTAATGGGTTGGGGAGTTCGGATTCCTGCCCAGGTCTCTCTGCCACTCAGAGCTCTGGCTCTTCCCCAAGATCTTTAGAAACTGAAAAGACTTGGGTGGGTGCTTCCTTTTGCAGGGGAACATGTGCCTTCTCTCTTGGCTGTTCTCATTTCTCAGAAACAGGACTGGGGAAGGCCCCCAAGCCTCGGGCAGCTCAACATCTGCAAACAGCCGTCACGGTGCATGTCTGCAGACTCTTGGAGCTGCTCCTTCAGCTGTGGCCACATGCGTATTTGTGGCTTTCCTCCTTGGCTTCTTTCCCCAGGTTTTCATTCCTTTTATTCTGAAATGGAGCTGAAAGTTTTCCAAAAGGGCCTATGGTGGACACCCAGAAGTCAGTAGGGACTCCAAAAGGAAGTTAAGGTTGGGGATGGGGGCCAAGAAGAGCGGGACCAGCCTAAAGTATACAACACTCAATCCTTTATTGCTCACATGTGGCCTGACCGCTGGTGGACTGGCTCCAGGAAAATCTTAACCCTGGACTAAGCCTCACTCCGGGCTGTCCAGGCCAGGCCTGGATGTCTCCCCCCAAATCCCCCCTGAGCCAGGCTGATATTTTTTTCATATTATAGCTGCAGAAAGCACCGAGCTGGGGCTCAAAAGACCTGGTCCCTCTAGTCCTTAGCCAGGCCACAAACTTGAGCTTTGACCTTGACAAAACCTCTCTGGTTCTCAGTTCCTTCATCTGGGAAATAAAAAGACTGTTGGACCCGATGATCTTCGAGGTTCCAAAAATTAGGCAAACAGAAAACCTGTGCTGCTAAAGCTGCAGAGTCCTGAAAAATACACCCGTTGCTTTTAAAAAAGCAATCCCCAGAGCCCCGCAGGCCGCCAATGCCGAGGTTTGTGAGTCTTGTGTTGAGGACATTCCGAAGCTGCCCCAGTTCCGGGGACGAGGGGGACGGGGGGGGGGGGGGGGGGGGGGCAGGGGGTCGGAAACGGGCATCGCCTGCAGCGCAGCTGTGGCTCTGGCTCCCGGCAGAAGCAGCGGCATTTCTGGGGAGACCGTGGCAGGGCTGGAGGAGCCTGGCGCCGAGAGTCAGGTGGACCGCCTGGGACACCTGTGCCCCGGCCCAGTTCGCAGGCCCGGGCCGGGGGGGACCTCTTGGCGTCCCCTTCGCTGCCCGCCGCTCCCGCCCGGGCCAGGCCGGCGCTTTCCCCCCACCCCACCCCCGGGCCCCGAGCGGCTGCGGCTCGCGGAAGTCGCGCTCTTTCTTTCTTTTCCCCTCGTTAGTGGAGCTGAAATCTGATCGTGGAAAGTCTGGGGCGGGTCTGAGACCCGGCCAGCTCGGGCTCCCAGCGCCCGGGGCGATTCCTGCCGGAGGAACCCAGGCTGGGCCCGCCGCGGGGGCGGGAGGTCGGACACCTCGGGAACAGGCGGCTTTGTCTCTGGGCAAAGTAGGAGAGGGACTTAATTGCAGGGGCGGGGCGGAGGAGGAGACCCGGTTTGCCGAATGACACCTGACAGCTCTGAGAGAGTTCCCCCCCCCCCCCCGTCCCCGCCCAACCCCCGCCGCTGGGGGGTGGTCCTGCTAATCCCCTTCGCGAGAGGAAGCTAATTGCTGCAGCCGGAGAAAGCAGGATAAAAGCGAGCATGGACCCACACCCACCAGGCCTGGAGTCATGCTATTTGCTGCTAAATTAATATAATTATATTACCTAATGCAAAAACTACGTTAAGAACTCCGGCCTTTGGCTGCATCTAGGAGCTTCTGATGGGTTAAAGGCAACATCTTGGTTTAATTCCCCCTTTTTTCCCAACCCTCCCCCTCCCCCCCCCCTCGCCAAACTACAAATGTCAGAAATAAATTATCGAAACCAGATGTAAGGGTTTGGGTGCACATTTTCGGGCAGTTCTGCGCTAACAGATGCCTTGTATTAATAATGTACAGTTGTGACAGGAAATATGGTTTAGAGTCCTGGAAAAACATGAAAGCTAATTCCATTACCCCTTTTCATGGTACCTACTTCTTCTCAAATGCTCAACTGGTTTGGATTACAGCGAAACTTTAGAGGAAAAATGATTTGGTCTGAAACGGTAACTCAGCTCTGCTTTCCAGCCTCTCCCCTCAAGCACCCACCTTCCCACGCACCTGCAGACCTACATTCTATGTGCAAATAACCAGAGATGAGAACATCTGGACCTGGTCACTCCTCAGGGGACACACTTCCAAATGTTCCTACGTTCCTGTTTCATGGGGATTTAGTAGACAGGAAGGCAGGGCCAATGATCCCAGCTTCACACTCTTGCCTGGGACAGTCCTTTTCAACCCCGCCTATCCCCTCACACTTCACTTTCAGCAAAAATAAAAACAATAAAACACTTCTATGCTCAAGGAACCAGATAAATCCTGGTAATTGATCTCGGGAGAGGGATTATTAAGGGGCTAAGTGCAATGCTTTCCAGAACAGGGGGTGTAATAAGCATGAAGCCCAACAAATGCACAATTTGTTATCTGTATTTCATCACTTGATGCATTGCAAGCAACTGGATTGAAAATGGCTTTTCTCTAGGAAGGGAGAAGGCGCTAAAATAGCTGTAACACATCCAATGACAGTTATGGTCTGTTGCTGAAAAATGTCTGCGCGCTCCATGTCTCACACAGGCAGACACACTCAGGAAGGTCAGAATGTTCCCACTTGCCTTTTTAAGGGACGGATTCTCCTCCACTTGATGCCAATGTACAATGCAAAAAGAGAAAATTCTTTCGAGGTCTTCCCCTCTCTTACATTCTGCCCGTGAGGAAACAACAACCAGCAAGGGCATCCAAAGTGTCCTGGATCTGTAGATAAGAAAGCCTTTTCCTATTCAGATAAAGAACAGTTAAGAAGGAAAGCTATCTACCAGTTCAGTTAAATGGGACCAAAAACAATCACGACATCCAAAATAATAGCTAATACTTATTGACATCTTATTATATGCCAGGGACTGTCCTATCTGCACACATACCTTGTGTCATCCAATCCTAAGAATACCCAATAAGGTAAGTGCATTACAATTATGTCCCCAGTTTTTAAAGGAAGAAACTGGTTTTCAGGGATGCTGAGTCATCTGCCAAAATTCACAAAGCAGCAGAGCCAACATTCAGAAGTAAGTCTGTCCGATTCCAAAGTCTGTTTCAAACAACCTCTTACACTTGATCTAAGCCAAAGGGCCAAGAAGCAAGCAGCCTCTTGATTTACCCTGATGGATCACGAAAGTGTGTCCTGAATCGTGGGCAAATCTGACCTGTGTCATCCTTTCAGCAAAACTTTTTTTCAGGCAGAACGCAGAGTCTTAAAGTCCAGAATAAATTAACAAAATGCTGTCCTGTAGAAGTTAACAGCACAGATGAAACTAGGAATTGGAGGGAGCTACTAGGGACCAGGAATCAAATCTTGGCTCTGAGCCCTGGCTTTAGCTCTTACTGGCCATGAAATCAAAGCAATTAGTCTTGGCTTCAGTTTCTGTACCTTTAAGATTGACATGATAATACTTGCCCTATTTGTGAAGATTATGTGAAATAATGGCTATCCAAATTTTCATCAAGTACAGAGTAGTTAGCTGTGTGATCTTAGGCACCTTCCTTTACTTTTCTGATCCTCATTTATCTCAACTGTGAAACTATGTGATTGAATGAAACAACATGTATCGTGATTCACCTTCAGCTCTGAAACTGTAGACGTCAAGGATTCCTTGTGGCATAGTACAAAGGAGCAGAAGCCAGGAAACACAAGGAATGTCTTCCAAGAGAGAATAGTTGAATAAAATGATTGCCCATACACACCTTGAAACAGTATGTAAGCAATGAACAATGAAAAATCAGAGCTATACCAGATAGCGTGGAGGAATTTCTATGCAGTGTTGTTGGAGACGAAAAATGTGGAAAAAGGTGTACAAGTGATCTCACATTTGTAAAACAACAAATGGCACTCCCTCCAGTGTGTGTATGTGCATGTATTCTACATAGAATTATCTGAGCAAAGAGAAAAATATAAGAATATGTACTTTTTATTAAAGGCGTTAAAGGGGGACAGCGCCTGGGTGGCTCAGTCGGTTGATTGTCTGGCTTCAGCTTAGGTCATGGTCTCCTGGTTCGTGAGTTCCAGCCCCGCGTCGGGCTGTGCGCTGACAGCCCAGAGCCTGGAGCCTGCTTCGGATTCTGTGTCTCCCTCTCTCTCTGCCCCTCCCATGCTAACACTCTGTGTGTGTGTCTCTCTCTCAAAAATAAATAAACATTAAAAAAAATTTTTTTAAGGCATTAAAGAGAATACAAAACAGGGATAGGGCTGACCATAAAAAAAATGGGAAAGAAGATTGGATTTAAAAATAACGGGGTACCTGGGTGGCTCTGTTGGTTAAACATCCAGCTCTTGGTTTTAGCTCAGGTCATAATCTCACAGTTTGTGAGTTTGAGCCCTGTGCACTGTCAGTGCAGAGCCTGCTTGGAATTCTCTCTCTCTCTCTCTCTCTCTCTCTCTCTCTCTCTTTCTTTCTCTCTCTCTCTCTCAAAGTAAATAAACTTTAATAAATAAATTAATTAAATTAATGAAAGAGCGTGTATATGCTCAAATCCATGCATTTGTGTGAAGATATATATTTGTGGATATGTGTTATTTTAAGAAGCTGAGTCAGTCATAAGTTATTTTAAATAAATAAAATGTGGAGTGCTTGGGTGGCTCAGTTGGTTAAACGTCCGAATTTGGCTCAGGTCATGATCTCACAGTTTGTGGGTTTGAGCCCCATGTTAGCCTGTGCTGACAGCATGGAGCCTGCTTGGGATTCTCCTCTTTCCCTCTCTCTCTGCCCCTCCCCCACTGGCGCTTTCTCTCTCTCTCTCAAAAATAAATAAATAAGAAATAAAGAAAATGTTTCATTTAAACTCGTATCAAGATGCAAGAGATTTCTCCCATGCAAGTACGTACCCACCTAAGGTGCTTCAATCACAAGTTGGTTGTATGTCACTGGGTATTTAAAATAGAAAGTTCCCTAAGGTAGTCTGACTATTCCCCCTGCCCCTTAATCATGTCTATACTACAAATTTGCATAATAAAATGTCTTCACACATGAAGAAAACCTTCCCAGCACTTCCACAAGTGCTTCATTTGTGTTAAAGGAAGACCTGCTGAGGTTCTCTGTGCAGGTACCAGTGGAGGGGCCATGATGTAGCAGAGAGCAAAGCCAAGCCCCTGCCCTCATGGAGTTTACCTCCTAGTGGGAGAGACAGATGATAAATACAAGTAAATAAAACCTAGGACGGGGAGTGATACCGACTATGAATAAAAACAAAGCAGAGAAAGAGATGGAGACAGAAGAGGAGTATCTGGCACCAAATTCAAGGTGTTGAGAAGAGACCTCCAAGGAGGTGATATTTGGACAGAGATCTGGATGAGATGAGGCAGTGAGTAAAGCACAGTCCAGCTGGAGGAATTAGACCGGAGGACGTGAGTTTGGCACATCTTAGAAGGAGCAAATTTGCAAGCAGAAGGGAGACCATCAGATTTGTCTCATTCCCTCCACAGCTACCAGCCTGGTCCAAGCCACCACTGTCTCCCACCTGGTCCGCCCGTATAACCTCTAGCTGGTCTCCCAGATTCTGTTTCTTGTTTTCTATGGTCAATTTTCCACACTTGCAGCCTGAGTGATCCCTTTAAAATGCAAATCAGATCATGTTACAACATGGCGCAAAAGCCTCCAGGAGTTTCCCATCGCCTAAAACAACCCTCAAAGTCTTTGCCTTGGCTGATGAGCTCCCCAGGATCTGGTTCCAATACCTCTCTGACCTCAGCTCACCATGTTCCCCTTTGCTCACTCACTGGCCTCCTTGTTCTTCCTTAACGGGCCAAGCACACACCTGCCTAGGCCTGGAGTTCCCATAAAAGGACCATGAATCATCCAGTTGCTCCGGCCATGGGTTTAAGAATCACTCTTGACTCCTTTCGTTTCTCACACTCCGCAGCCAATCCATTAGCAAGTTGTGACAGGTTTACATCTAAAGAGATCCCAAATCAGACTACTTATTATCACTTCCATCAACAACCCTAATCCCAGCCACCACCACCTCTCATCTGGATTACCACATCAACCTGCTAACAGTCGTCCTGATTTCCATCTTGTCCCCCACAGCCTATCCTTTACCCAGTACTCAGAGGATCCTTTCCCAACAATTATTCAACATTCAACAAGTATTTCTTGAGCCCAGCTATGTGCTAGAGTGTGTTTTAGTGGCTGGATATTCAGCCCTAAACAAAATTTAAATTTAAAAGCTTCCTGCCCTCCAGGAAGGAAGATGTAAAGAAAAAAATGAAAAAGAGTTTTGTTTTGTGCATGTTAAAACAAGCAATCGGTGTAGCTGATCAATATTATCGAAAACGTTTGGATATGTGGATACAGCATGAGCTGGTGGCACTTTATTGTTGTTTCTTAAAATTTTAGTTTAACAAATTCAGCACTCAGGATGCTCTATTTTTTCCAGAATTGGAATGTTTTGCACCCAGCTGGTGGTAGATGCCTTGATATCACATTCCAACTTCAGTGTATGTGTTGTACCTAAGATCTAGTTTGGAATGATAAAATTTTCAGACATTTAAAAAATGAAAAATAGAATTCTCTGCTAAAGCATATGAACCCAGGCATTTCATTTGGATAAGATACTCAGGAAGCAAGCTTTTCAATAAAGCACATAGGCAAGGATATCTATGTACTGACTTGTGTCAGTTCCAAAAAGGATTTGAGGGAAAAAAACCATACAGAATTGATTAATTTTGACTGTCATCAATCTCAATTTAAGCTTGGTCTTATTCTCAAACTTTTATTAAAATGCTTCTTCCAAATTACCTTTAATTTTTTTTTTTTTAATTAGGGTATTTGCCCCAGGTACCTGGAGGGCAAAGATTATCGGTTTATTCTCCATTTGACCCCAGTGTCTGATATAATCCCTGGTGCAGAATAAATGTTTGTTGAATGAATGAATTAAACTTTCCTAGGGCAAGCTTTAAGTCTAAGTCCTCTATCCAAATTGAAATAAATACTGGCATAAGGAAATACCTTTTCAGCTTTTTATGAACATTTCAGCAAGAAGAATATTATGACTGCCGTTTTCCACTGGCAAATTCTAAAAAATAATAATAAAAAATAAATAAAAATTAAAAAAAATTCCATGTTTTTCAGCTCTTTTTCTTCCAAAGCCCCTTGTCTCAAGAGGGTTTAGCTGTAAGGAACAGAAACCATTATAACCATGCTAAATACAAATGTTTAGGCATTAGGTACCTGAAAAATTATTGCAGGAGGTGAAGCAGCAGATTGTAGAAGGTCTCCTGGAATGACTCCCAGACCCACACCCCGGAAATGGCCTGCTGAGAGAGCTGCCAGATGGGTGAATCTGAAGCTGATGAATTTAAAAACCCACAGGCCATTGCTAGATTCAGGGATTGGTAATCTGTCACCAATGCTACCACAGCCACGACCTCTCGACATCTACAAAGCTAGTGACAAAACACTGAAGGATGCTGTAGAAAAACACAGTGTCTCCACAGTCATGCTTACGGCTGGTTCCAGATGACTCTGGGCAAGACCCTGGGGTAGGATAAGCTGGGATGCTTGGTTCTCAGGTGGTTGCTTAACAACCACAGCTGCAGGAAGAGAGCCTTTGCCTACCTGCATCGAGTACATCTCATCGGCAGAACCTAATCCTCATCCAGAACTTTAGCTGCAAGAGAGTCGGAAACAATTTAGTTTACCAGCCTGCAGTATAACAAATCGTAGTGGGGGAGTGTGGAATAGATACTGAGTGCCAAGCAACCGTAACCAGTCCTTTCCCCCGTTTGGGGGAAGAATAACAATACAGCTAACATACGGCATTTACTCTATGCCAGTTTAAAGAAGAAACAACTATCTGTGGCATCCCTAGTATGAGAGTGTTAAACTCCATGAACAAACCCACTTTAATGGGAAGAGGAATTTCAACCCAGTTAATGTGAAGGCAAACACCATCCTTGTTGAAGCTGGCAGAGGGAGCAAGGAACGGTGAGACATTTTAGATGGTAAAAGGAAGAATGAGGGAGGGAGAAGAGTTGCCCACTTTGAATACATATCTTTGATTTCATACTGACTTCTCTGTGGATATACTGAATGTCTTTCAGCAGGTCAGTGTGTGGGGTGGGGAAGAGACACAACTGTCCCCAGGCTGAGGGGAGAGACCCAGTTCTTCCTTATAGTGTCCCCTGGGGGTCTGGCTTGGTTCTAATAATACACAAAGCTTAATGTGGTTCTAATTAAACACAAAGCTTGACAAAGAAAAAAAATTAGATAAAATGGAGAGGGCCTGAGGGTGGGATTTGGAGGATTCTGGGGGGCCACTGAGGAGAACAACAATGGAACAATGAGTATTTTGGTGCCAGGGAGAGAAGACAGTGCAGAGCAGTGTGTAAGTGACAGCAGAACCCTGACAATAGTGGAGCAGCTCCTTAAGAACCAGAAGCATAGGAAGAGGCCCCCAAGCTACTCAGCTTCTTTCCACACCCCCATTAGGGTTCTACCCAGAGCCATCCCTGGCACCAGAACAAGCTAGGCTCTGGATGCCTCTCCCCTGGTTAGAGCTGGTGAATCAATGGCAGGACTCCCTTGTTGGAGTAAGCCCACCTGTTGAGTTAAGACCCACTCAAGAACACTGCCCAAAGACCTGGTCCTTGGAGAGTAAGACCGATTTGGTCAATGACCAAATGAGGCCTAGCCAGGAGGAGCTATGGAGATGGTGATAAGAGAGAAAAGGGTGGGGGTGGTAATAAATGGAATTGCACATTGAGGAAAGTCCACCTGGAGGACCCTTTAGCTTGTCCTATAAAGCTCAAAAGCCTGGAATAACAAGAAGAGACAACCAGGACTCTGCTTCTTTACCTTGTGCTGTTCCTCTGAAGCAGCTTGGACAAGAGGCTGCCCTCTGCTGGTAGGCTTGCAGGGCCATCAGAGAAGAGCCAGCAGCTGCCCCTGGGACCTTCCTGGTCACATGCAGCCTGACTCTCATACTCTTCAGTGACCTCAAGGATTTCTCTTCCCTTGCTTATGTCTGTTCAGGATTTCTAGAGTTAGGATCCCTGTCAGATTAGTGGTAAGAGCATTCCCTTGCCTTTCTGTACCTCAGATTCCTCATCTCTAAAATAGAGGGAATAAAACTACTCACCTCAAAGTGTTGTTGAAAGGTTAAATGGAGATCTAATTTGTTTAGACATTACATTAACATGCAATTAGTTTCTAACAGAAACTGGCTCATCATAAGCGCTGAGTAACCATTGTCAGCATTTGTTGTCTTATTCCAATGGGTTCTTTCCAGAAGTTGGAGATCCCAGATTAGAGACAGCCCATGGTGGAGAAGGTGAGAATGGATGGGGAGGAGGTTGGGTGGGGAAGCGATGCAAGCTGCAGCAAGGGACAGTGACTGAGGAAACTGGCAATGGATCAGAGGTTGACCAGTAAGATGGAATGGAGCATCCAAGAGAATAAAGGTAACTAGGACCAGGAAGAAACTTGGCCGGGGCCGATATGGGTTAGAATACATATGTGGCTGTTCTACTAGAGGCCAAAATAATGATGTCTCTAAGAAAGTATATTTCTTACATAAAAATCAGGGTAGATAATTCAGGACTGAGAGGGGTGGTTCTGTGGTGTTTGGAGATCCAGGTTTCTCTCTTATTGGAGAGGAAGGTTTCTTCTATCTTGTGACACGTGACTCTACCTCCTCCTCTAGGATGAGTGCTTCAGTCCCTGCCACAACTTCTACCTTCCAGCCAGTGGAAAGGGAAGAAGAGGTGATGGCGGGCACATCCATTTCCTAAAAGAGTGATCTAGAAGAACTACATGTCACTTCTGCTTACATCGCATTAGTCAAGACTCAGTCATGTGTACATACTGAAATGCAAGAGGCTAGAAATCTGGTCTTTTGCCGAGTAGTCATGTGCCCAGCTAAATTTTGGTGATTTTTTTCTTAAAGAAAGGAAGGGAAAATGGCTATTGGGGAGTGACCAGTACTGTTGGCTACCGGACTTGTGCATATTTTGGGATTCTGATAGAATTTTTATTCCTAATGATTTCTGAAAACACCGGCAAACTTATGCCATATTCAAAAGGCCAACCTGTACATGGAGTTCAAAACTGGAAGCTTCCTACAGTGACCCTCCCTACCACCTGAGTACCAAAGCCACTTCTTTTACCACTGTCGATGGAAAAAGACTTGAATTGTCCAATTCCTTTCCCAGAAAATGTTTAGAAGATGAAGTCAAATGAGTATTAAATAAACTCTTCCTCTTGAGTGATTCCATCCATTGCCACCGAGATTTATTAAGCAGCTTACCTTTTTCTGGGAAAGGATTATGAAAGGACAGAACATGCCAAGCTTTTTAAGTTTGACAAAAATACTCACTTAGATTATTATTAGATTTTGAGATAGGCTCGGAAGGTGATGAAGGAGCTTTTTGGAATAGAGCCAAATGCTAATGCTGATTTCAACAGCTGAGCAAGATCTGTGCAAGCACTTCAAGATCACTCCCATGTTCTCGTCCTGCTGTTAAATGTCTAAGACACAGCTTTGCATACGTTCACATGTTTTTATTTGCCCCAAGGCCTTTCTGGAGGGAGCTGGGATACAAATAAACCACAGGATGTATACCTTCCCAACTAGAAAGTGGGAATGATCCAGCTCCTTTGTTTCTCTCCATTACTCTCCTAATAGGGATGCATCATTTTTAAACAAACATCAAAAGTATGCTATGAAAAGGGATCAGTGTTAGCATCAGGGGGCTTTTTTGTTGTCTTGCAATTGCCCGGCTATGAAAACTGAGAAAGGAGATAAAAGAGAAGACAAGAGAGGAGAGAGAGGCACTTAACCTTTTGATTTGTTTTCCTACCATAGACTATTTTGACAGACTAGTGAAGCCAGTGGACCCCCTTCTCCAGATAGTGTTTTCAAATACATAAAATAAATACATAGCATTACCCAGGAAAGCAATTATGTTGTGATAGAGTTCTACTCAGGAAAGTCTAATTTGGAGGTCTGTGGACCCATTGGAAGGACTCTCTTGGTTTCCTCCCATGCCTAGATCGTCAACTTTCTTCAAATCAAGCCCAAGTCTCAACTATTCAGGCTGCCTTAGCTGAGCATTTAAACGCACCCCTTCACATGAAGTCACTACAAAATAGGTCCACATTCTTTCCCAGACATATAGTCACTTGTGTCCTGTGGACACGTACCTGGCATTTGAAGGCTGTTGCCATAAAGCTCAAAGCACAGGTGTCTTTACTACAGGTCAGCTTGGCCCCATAGGAACAGATTGCTAGGGGCTCTGCCCAGATGCCCCTTCCTGTCTTATAGCACTGAGCAGAGATTCAATATTGGGATCCATTCCCCAAAAGTAAAAACTTCATGATAAATATATGAGTTGCACTCTTGATAACATATTCAGTGAGCAGGGCTATTTTCATAATAGCAGAAGCTTCTGGCCTTTGAAAGAACTCTTTGGGGAAAGAGAGGCAGAGGAGAGATAGACTGATAGGGAAGGATGGGAGGGGGTCAACCTCTCACCCCTCGGTTAATTCTACCTCAACAATGGATCTAGACTAGGGGAACTACAAAGGCCAGATACACCTCAACTTTGGTCTTTGGGTGCTTCCTCACACAGACAAACTTAGAATAGGGTGGATGATACTGGCTAGGGCCCTGAGACTGCTATCAGTCCAGAATCTCAGAAGCCTTATTGATAACTACAGTGGTACCTTGTCATGTGTCCTCAGGAATCCCCAGGAGACAATCCTTTCTTAGGTTGCCTTCACTGGGACCCTACATCTGAGGGAAGCTATTTTAATGGCTCAAAAGGAGACTCAGCTGATAAAAATCTTAGGAACCCAGGCCCTTCTCTAACCATCATCAAGGACTCTGGTGGGGGAAGAGCCGTCTACAAGTTCCACCCTGAGATACAAGATCCCCTCTGAATTACCACTTAGAATAGGGTTATTTTAATTATTTCCACTGTGGATGAGCCAAAAGAATCCTTCGTCTATTTAAACCCCGTATGAGACCCCCACCATTGGACTGCACTTAGCGTATGTCTGGTTACTGCTCACAAAGTGCTTGGGCCACTTAGGGAGAATCTGCTGTTTCCCTACCTCTGGGAACACTTGAACCCCTGTCCCACAAAAGAGAGAGAACTCATCCCAGGAGTGCAATGTTTTTTGGAATTTCTCATGTTGTGGATTTCGTGCTTTCCTAGAACTATACACTACTAAAAAAGTCAATTTTACTATATGTACAGTTAAACAATATTTATTATTATTTACTATTGTCCTAAGTTACCATAAGACAAAATTAGAGCTAAGTGTTAATAGTGATTTGTTTCCAGGTGGTGGGATTGGTGGTGAATTTTAGTTTCTTCTTTAGGCTTGCATGTATTTTCAAAATTGTCTTCAATAAGCTGGTATTGCTGTTGTAATCAGAAGAAAAAAAGAAAACATACCTTGTGAGCAACTACTGCATTGAAGCCAGAGGCAGTTACTGAATCTTAACCACTTCAAGGCAAAGACAAAGGGAAAGATGTTTGTGTTTGTTAAAACAAGGGGTCTTTCACAACTGAGGTGACATGGACGAAATTCACTGAAAGATACAAATTATAAAAATAGATAAAAGAGGGGCGCCTGGGTGACTCAGTTTGTTAAGCATCCAACTCTTGATTTTGGCTCAGGTCATGAACTCACAGTGGATTCAGGCCCCTGTGTAGGGCTCTGTGCTGACAGTGTGGAGCCTGCTTGGGATTTTCTCTCTCCCTTTCTCTCTCTCTCTCTTTCTGCCCCTCCCCTGATCTCTCTCTCTCTCTCTCTCTCTCTCTCTCTCTCAAAATAAATAAATAAACATTTTAAAGTAAATACAAGAAGGAATAGAAAAATCTTAGTAGTCTTACCTCTTTTGAAGAATTCAAATTCATAACTTAAAGTCTTTCAAAAAACAGCAACAGCAAAACAAACCTCTAGGCCCAGAGAGCTTCTTTAGTAAATTCTGTAAAACACTTAAGGAAGAAATAATGCCAACGTTACCAAAGCTCTTTCAAAAACTAAATGATGGGCAGATATTGCCCAACTGATATTATAAAACTACTTTATAACTAAAACCAAAATTAGACAAAGACAAGGACACTACAAGAAAAGAAAACTGTAGACCAATATCTCTCATAAACAAAGATACAAAAATTTTTAATACAATATTGGCAAACGGAATTCACAAAGCATAGAAAAGGAAAAGAAATAGTCTTCCTTTTCAGGACTATTCTAGCTATTCTAGGTCCTTGGCATTTTCATATAAAGTTTTGAATCACCTTGTCTAGCTTTACAAGAAAGAAAAAAAAGTTGTTAATCTTAGAATGTAGTTAATAAAGTGAATAGACAAGCCATGAATTTGCAGAAATATTTGATATAAATGCACATGCATGCACGCATGCACATATACTCTGGGAGACATACAATGGGTCTCCCAAAGATGTCTATATCTTACCCCCTGGTATCTGTGACTTCATTACTTTAAATGGGAGAAGGGAATTTGCAGAAACGACTAAATTAAGAGTCTTGAGTGCCTGGGTGGCTCAGTCAGTTAAGCGTCCGATTTGGTTTTGGCTCAGGTCATGATCTTGAGGTTTCATGAGTTCAAGACCCACATTGGGCTCTGTGCTGACAGTGCGAAGCCTGCTCGGGATTTTCTCTCTCTCCCTCTTTCTGCGCCACCCCCCCCCCAACTCACTTTGTCTCTGTCTCACTCAAATAAATACACTTAAAAAAAGAATCTTGAAATGGGGAGGTTATCTTGGATAATTCAAGTGGGTTCCATGTAGTCACAATGGTCCTCATAAGCGGGAGGGACAAGGGTGAGAGTCACAGAGAGGAGATGTGAGGACAGAGGCAGAGGATGGAGTGAAGCATTGCCAACATGGAGGAAGTCACTCTGCAGGTAGTCTCTAGAAGCTGAAACAGGAATGGAAAGGGACTCTCTCCTAGCTTCTGGAGGAAGAATGGCCCTGCCAACATTTTTATTTCAGCACAATGAAACCCATTTGGATTTCTGACCTCCATAACTGTAATATAATAAATTTGTATTGTTTTAAGCCACTAAGCTTTTTGGTAATTTGTTATAGCAGCAGTAGGAAACTAATACTACAGTCACACACATGAAAACATACTCCTATATCAGCAAAGGATTATTATTTTAACGGCATGATTGAGATATAATTCACATACCACATAGTATATTTGCAGATATGTAAAACTACCACCACAAGCAATTTTAAAACATTTTTATCACCTCAAAAAAACAAAACAAAACAAAACCCTGTACCCTTTAGCTATCACTCCCTGTCCTCTAAACCACCGAGCCCTAAGCAAACAAGATTTCACTATTCTGGATTATTTAATACAAATATATGCATGCAACATATGATCATATAATACATAATATATGCCTAGCTTCTTTCACTTAGTATAGCGTTTTCAAATTTCATCTATGTTGTACTTCTCTCCCTTTTATTGCTAAATAATGTTCCATTGTATGGATATACCACCTTCTGTTTTTCCATTTGTCAGTCAATGAACATTTGGGTTGTTTCAATCTTTTAGCTATTATGAGTAAAGGTATAAACATTTGTGTACAAGTTTTTATGTTAGCATATGTCATCATTGCTCTTGGATAGGATTCTTATGTTACTGCCAGACTGCTTTCCAAAGTGTTGCACCATTTGACTTTCCCACCAGCAATATATGAGGGTCCCAATTTATCTACATCTTCAACAACCCTTGTTATTACATAACTTTCTGGTTGATTCATGCCATCCCAGAGGATGTAAACTAGGATCTCATTGTGGTTTTGATTTATATTTCCTTGATGACAAATGATGTCCAGCAACTTTTCATGTAGTTATGGGCCATTAGTTTATTTTCCTCAGAGAAATGTTCATTCAGATCCTTTACCCATTTTCAAATTGAATCATTTGTTGTAACCTGAGTTGTAAGAATTCTTATGTTCTAGATACAATTCCCTTTCAGATCTATGATTTGCAAGTATTTTTTCCTGTTCTTTGGGTTGTCTTTTTACTTTCTCAATGGTGTCATTTGAATTAGGAAGTTTTTCATTTTGATGGAGTCCAAATTATCTAATTTTTGTTTTGTTACTGATGGTTTTGGTATCATACATAAGACTCCTTTGCCAAGTCCAAGGTTATGAATGCTATTCTATTTTTTTTCCAAAAGTTTTATACTCTTAGGTCTTACCTATGGATCACTGATCCATTTTGAGTGAATTTTTGTATATGTTGTGAAGTAAGGATCCAACTTCCTTCTTTTGCACGTACCTATTCACATTTCAACTCTTTGTTGAAAAGACTATTATGTCCTTATTAAATGGTGTTGGCACCTTTGTCAAAAATCAGTTGACCATAGACAGATGGTTTTTGTTTCCGGACTCTCAATTGTATTCTGTTGATTATGTCTTTCCTGTGCCAGTACAACAATGTTTACTTTTGCTTTTTGGTAAGTTTTTAAATTGAAAACCTGAGTACTCGTTTGTCTTTTTTTTTTTCAAGATTGTCTTGACTATTCTGGGTCCACTGAAAATTCATATGAATTTTTGAATCAGCTTATCAATTTCTATGAAGAACTAGTGGTTCAAATGCCACAGACTGTCACTTTCATTTTACTAGATATTTGTAGATTTTCTTCAATAAATATTTCTCTTTCTTTAATTCTCTTAATTTTTTTAACTCTTATTTATTTTGAGAGAGAGAAGCAGTGCAAGAGAAGGAGAGGGGCAGAGAGAGAGGGAGACATACAACCCAAAGCAGGCTCCAGGCTCTGAGCTGTCAGCACAGAGCCCAACACAGGGCTCAAACCCACAAACTGTGAGATCCTGATCACAGCTGAAATCAGAGGCTTAACTTATTGGGCAACCCAGGCACCCCTTCAATAAATATTTCTTTATTTGTTATATGTCCTTATTCCCAGCGTCCGACTTTGGCTCAGATCATTATCTCGTGGTTTATGAGTTCGAGCCTCACATCAGGCTCTGTGCTGACAGCTCAGAGCCTGGAGCCTGCTTTGGATCCTGTGTCTCCCTCTCTCTCTCCCCTCCCCTGCTCGTGCTCTGTCTGTCTGTCTCACTTTCTCTCTCAAAAATAAACAAACATTTAAAAAATGTATACGTCCTTACTCCCATTTCCAGAGCCTTTAAGTATCGTGTTTTTTAAAAAATGCTTTTCACCAATTTCACTAGGGGGTGGTTCTGCAGAGCTCCTCACACCATCATGCCAGAAACCAACCTCTCAAACATAAGATTATATTAAAAACCCCAACAACTCAATATCAAAGAGACAACCCCATGTGGATGCAGATATCATACAATCAGAAGTCTCATTCACCGCTGGTGGGGTATAAAATAGTACAAAAACTACTGGAAAATAGTTTGGCACTTTCTTATAAAACTCAGCATTCCACATACCCTATTACTCATCAATTCTACTCCTAGATATTTAGCAAAGAGAATTTGGAGCTTATGTCCACACAAAGACTTGTATGAGAATGCTCATGGTGGCTTTATTCATAATAACCTGGAGACAACACAGATGTCCATCAATGAGAAAATGGATAAAAAAAACACTGATATATGCATTCAATGAAATACTGCTCAAGAATAGAAGGGAATGGGGCGCCTGGGTGGCTCAGTCGGTTGAGCGTCCGACTTTCGCTCAGGTCATGAGCTCACAGTTCGTGAGTTCGAGCCCCACTTCGGGCTCTGTGCTGACAGCTCGGAGCCTGGAGCCTGCTTCGGATTCTGTGTCTCCCTCTCTCTCTGCTCTTCCCCTGCTCACATGCTGTCTCTCTCTCAAAAATAAATAAAGATTAAAAAAAAAAGAATAGAAGGGAATAAACTATGGACACAAGCAGCAATGTGGCTGAATCTCGAAAACATCAGGCTGAGCCAAAGAAACCAGGCAGACAGAAATGTATATTCCTTTTATATGAAATTCTAGAAAAATCAAAAAAAATTGATGAAAATTGGTGGAAAAAATTGGGACAACAGTTGCCTGGGGGTCATGGTAGGGATGGAAATAGGATTGGCAAGGAAGGAGCATGGGAAAACTTTTTAGAGTGATGGAAGTGGCCTGTGTCTCGACCAAAGTATGGCTTATACCAGTGTTGTCAAAATTCATAGAGCTTTTACTCTTAAAATCTGTGCATTTCACTAAATGTGAGTCAAGCCAATATTAGAAAATGAAGGAAAAACCAGACAAAGTGCATAATGCAAGGACAGAAGACAGCCTGGATCCTCTTAAAGGAAGAGACCAGGGGAGACAACCGTGTCAGTGGGATAAATATATACAAACAGCATAAGTAAAGAAAGACATGGACTTAGAAGGGGAAAAAAAGGACCAAGATAAGAAGAAATGTCTTATTTGTGGAGGAGTGTCAAGAATCTAATCAGATGTCTGAAGATTGGATAGGATATAGAGAACATAAAAGAATACTCTGCAAAACTTAATGAAAGTCAATGTGAGTGATTCTTCCTCATCTGAGAAATATGTTTAGCCAAACAACCCCTTGCCTACTTACTTCAGTGACTACGGTTGTCCTGGGTCTGCCCTGTGGCCACTGCAGACCTACAGCTTGATGGTCATTTGTTGACCACCAGTCTCATGGGGTAGGGCCTGTCCCTGTGGGGCTGTGGCTAAAGCGGTCCTGGGAAAGCCCTCCTCTGTCTCAGCAGTTGTTCTCTTGGGACCTGGTGCCTTTTTTTCGGGCACTTAGGATGAAACCTGTACTTCTGAGAGGACACTTAAGTAAGGGAGAGGAGGGAGAAGCTGGGGGTGAGAAGGACTGAAAGAGGTAGTGTGCAGTGGGCTACAAGACAATTCCTAACGGGTAGGGCAGTCAGTGGAGGAGACAGCATCCTTCTTTTGAAAGTTATCACATTTCTAGTGGCCAAAGAAATGGCCAAGCTGGTGTTTAGTTATTACTTTAAAGATTGTCCATAGAGAAGCCTTTAATTATAAACCTCCCTGAAACTATTATCTTTGATTTTCAAAAAAGGCTGTGATTTTCCTGTGATGAACAAACTACCTCCAAGAGATTAAGAGCAGGGGCTTTGGAGTTAGGCATTCAAATTACTGTGCGAACTTGGGTAGATAACCTGGCCCCTCAGAGTCTCTGTTATGTTTTCTGTAGGAGGAAATGTGTGGCTGAGCTGTCCTCCCCAGAAATTCCTGTGTTGGAGTCCTGACCCCTAGCACCTCAGAATGTGACTGGAGATAGGGTCTTTTAGGGGGTAATGAAGGTACAATGAGGTCATATGGGTAGGCCCTGATCCAATACAACCGGTGTCCTTATAAGAAAAGGAGACTAGGGCAAAGACAAGCAGAAAGTGAAGACCATGAGAAGGAGAAGGTGGCCATCTACAAAACCAGGAAAGAGGTCCCAGAAGAAACCCACCCTGCTAACACTGTGATCTTGGACTTCTAGCCTGTAGACCTGTAAGAAAATAAATTTCCATCGTTTAAGCCATCCCATCTGTGGTACTCTGTTATGGTAGACCTAAAACATTAATACAGGGATCATAATTCCTACTGAATTGAGATAATGTATAAGAAAGCATTAAGTACAGTGCCTGGGACTCAGTGGATGCCCAGTAAATGTCCTTCTGGACATATGAACTGCCAAATAATGTGTAAAAGAGACCTTTGGCTTGTGCAATGGACTAAGGCTGGGGAGCACTGTGTGTGTGTGTGTGTGTGTGTGTGTGTGTGTGTGTGTGTATACATGTTTTGTATATTTTGCATGTTCACAGATGGAATAGATCAGTCATAGCCATGGAGCTCATGACGAAGCCTGGAACAGAGTGTAAGCTCTCTGAAGGTAGGACCCCAGACTGGATAATCAGATTCTTATAGAGCTAAATAGGCCAGAGGGCCAATGCAGCCCTCTGCCTTTTTGGCTAAATAAAGTTTTATTGAAGCACAACTATGCTTATCTATTCATATGTTGTCAATGGCTGCTTCTATGCTATAAAAGTATAGGTGAGTGGTTGTGACAGAGACTAGATGGACCTCAAAATCTAACAAACTTAGTCTCTAGCCCTCTATGAGAAACTTTACCAACTCTGCTAATAGAACCCAAGGTAGTAGGGACTCAATAAATTCTTTTCTCCTTCCTTTTCCTCCTTCCTGGTATAAAAAGAGACAAAGAAAGAAAGAAAGAAAGAAAGAAAGAAAGAAAGAAAGAAAGAAAAGAAAAGAAAAGGAAAGAAAGGAAGAAAAGAAAAAAATGGAGATGGGAGGTACTGTATATTCATCTTGTCTAATGCCTCTTTATAGTTATGAGGAAACAGCAGTTCAAAATGGGGACGTGTTGACATCCTGAAGGTCATACAGTTCTGCCTCAGTTTCCTCATCTGTAAAATAGAGATATGAAAATTAAAGGTGCTAATATGTGTAAAGCAATTCAATCAGTTCCTGGCACATAGCTTTCCTATGATTACTATTACTGTTAACTTCTGTTTTCCTATGAACAACCTGTAAACTGCTTATTTTTTTTAGTTTATATATACATAATCCATGTCCTTCCCTGCAGAGAGCATGAGAGATGGGGGCAAAGATGGATTTGAAGCTGGAAAGGCAGAGACAAGCAAAGGAAGGTGTCTGCTTGGCACCAAGCACTGCTGGATGGCTCCCCTTACTTTCCTTTCCCCCCACCTCCCCCCACCCCCATCCCTTCCTCAGCCAGCGTGTGCTAACGGAATTCAGAAGGTAATACAATCACCAGGCTCTGAATTCCTAGAGGATCCTGGCTGGGGGCTACTAGTTGCTGGCAGGAGGCCGGGAGGCGGAGAGGGCTCAGATAAAGATCAAGTACCCACAGCCCTTCCATTTCACCGGGGGTGGGAGGGGGAGGGCTGCCTCCCTAAGCCTGGCCTCAGCACAGGTCTGCAGATTTTCTCCAATTGGCTGCTTGGGGAGAACGCGTTCAGCCCAGAGAGCCTCAGGAATGGGACTCTAATCAGACCCAGGTGTAGAGTAAATCTTGCACCTTCCCATTGTTCTTGCTGCTTCCACCCCCACCTTGGTGGGGGCCAGCAGTGGCCTGATCGGGGAGGGCCTTTCCTATGGGGAGAAACCTGGTGGCCAGAGTCCCTTCACCCTCTCCACACGTCCTGCTCCACCACCTATGCTTAGAGACGCCCTGTCACCCTGCCAGGGAGCCAGGATCCAGACAAGGCTTTGATTGCTTTTTGCTTCCCCCAGGGTCAATGAAAGGAGAAGCAACAAATACAAGCTAGTCGGGACAGAGAGAAAAGGAGGGCAGAAACACCCAGAGAGGAGGACACGAGACCCCCTTCAGACCCCTCAGGCTGGGAGGAGACACCGGCTCAGCCTAGAGCTCCCTCTCTGGGGGCAGAAACGTGAGGCACCCACAGGGCAGAAGAGGAGTAAGAAACTTATTAACAAGAGCACATTATTCATAGCAGTGACTGAGGTATAAGGGGTGGTTACAACCCATTGTTGTTATACTGTATTTGACAGGAGAGCATGGTGTGGGGATATGTGAAAATTCCTTTTTGACTCTTTTCAGAACCAAATTCCTGGCAAAGCTTGAACAACTGTGGCAAAAACCTGCCCGGAGTGCTTCCTGCCTTCTCACTGAGATTCAGAATAAACACTTCCTAAAGCCTTGTCGTCACCACACAATGTGTAGGAGCTTCTATATACAGTGGATTCTCATTAGTCCCTGTAGTTATGTTCTATACAGTCACTGCAAACACTCACTGAGCTAGCAAATACCGAACAGTTGTTTCTGGGGGAATTGCAGGGTTAAGTTCCTGAGAGCCCCTGGTTACATTTTCATCAACCCATCAATACACAACCTCCTTTTATGTATGCGTGCTTGTGTTTAGTTAATAGATACTGCTGATCCATCAACATCAAATTCACGGCTGAGGGGCACTATAACTCACACCTGAACCAAACCTACCTTACACCTGTATTTTCTCTCAAGGCACATCACAGCAGTCTCGTGCTTAGAACAGTAGACAGCACTTCAGCACTCTGCTTAGGCCCATTTTAAACAGCAAAATCAGGGGCGCCTGGGTGGCTCAGTCGGTTAAGCGGCCGACTTCGGCTCAGGTCACGATCTCGCGGTCCGTGAGCTCGAGCCCTGCGTCAGGCTCTGTGCTGACAGCTTGGAGCCTGGAGCCTGTTTCGGATTCTGTGTCTCCCTCTCTCTGACCCTCCCCCGTTCATGCTCTGTCTCTCTCTGCCTCAAAAATAAATAAACGTTAAAAAAAAAAATTTAAACAGCAAAATCATCAGTGAAAGAAAAAAATGCCAAAAATATGGCAATAAATTGGTCACAAAAAGGACACTGGTTTACAGTATGAGAGCTGAAACGAGAAGGTGTTGTGCCTTGTTCGACTTCAGCTGGAAACGTGTGTCAGATGACTCAAATTTTCCACCTCTTTGTATGTGTTCCAGAATGATCCTGAGAGTCCTGCAAAGATTGATTTGGGGTTTACAAATAAATTTTAGTGAGTTGGTGGATTTGTAACTTATAGAGTCTGCAAATAATACAAACCAACAGGACATTGTCTCATTCACTTCTTCTAATGATCCCATGTAGTGGGATTATTATTGCCCTGGTAAAAATGGGAAAACTGAGCATCAGATGGGTTATGCAGTTTGCACAAGGTGATCAGCTAACCAGTGGTGTTTGTATTTCTCCCACAGCAAATTTAAGGCATTTCACTTATAAAAAATATTGCCAGAGAAGAGAGGACCATCCTGCCTTAGTCAGTCCTTTATTCTGTATCTATGTACTGTAACTAAATGGACTTGTTCAGCTGTTGCTGTGAATTGATGTGTTCTGCTACCTGGTTTGGGCACTCTTCTGGGAATGAGGGACCAGGTCCCTTTTCCTCCTTCCCCATATTGAAGCTTCCTGAGTATAGAGAGGTTCTCTCCCGCTGTTTATTTCCCAAGAGATTCACAAACAGACTCTTGAAAAGTCAGACCCATTCCTTTCCCGGATCCAGCTACTGGACATGAGGGGCATGTAGTCTGGGGCAAGTGTGGGAGGCCACGGGTAGGCTTTGCATTGATTCATTTGGTAGATGTGACAAATATCAGTCCCTTGCTATTAGTTTAGCCCAATGCTGAGCTCTGCTCAGTCACTGTGAAGACATAGGAAACATCTCAATCCTGGTCCTCTTTAGGAAGGTTACGTGTGATATGAAGAGACTAAATAGGACACATAGATTATGGGCCCATAATGGGTCAGACCCATGCCAGGTGCAGGGCCAAGCTTGGGGCAGGATTTCGGTGGGGGAGGGGATCCATGAGGACTGGAGCGTGTACTTCTTCATGGAGAAGGAGTCTTGAAGTGGGCTTCAAGAGGTGAAGGGAATAGAAACAAGGAGGGAAGGAAGGATGGAAGTCCAGTCATCAGGAAGGTAGGAACAGGCATAGCCTGTGATAGGCCAGTATGGCTGGGTTTGGAGGCTGGGTCTATACAAGGCAGCACATTCTCTTAGTTCGCTCTCAAATAACACTGAATGGAGCCAAGGGAAAATTCATCCAGGTTCCTTACCAATTACAATGGGGCTTCAGCCTCTTCCAACTTCTGAGCCCCTGGGCATGAAGAACCAATGCAGACATGCACCCTGACAACAGGTCATGGTACACAGAAGATGGAATGCCCAGAGTGGCATTCTGTGGCAGACATCTTTACCTTCAGGAAACCAGAGATATCTTTGCCTTCCCATTTTACTACAAATTTACAAATGCCTACCCATTTACTACACTCATTTCTCAATCCACTCCAATCTGCATTCCACCCCATCACTCTAAATAAAGTCATTCTTACAAAGGTCACCAGTGACCTTCCTGTGACTATCTCCAAAGCACATCTTTGCAGTTCTCAAGTAGCTGGATACTTCTCTCTTGGAAAGTAACCATCACAAAATCAGGAAATTTTGCATTCACTCCTATATTTCCAACACCTAGAGCAGCTGGTGTAGAAAGTGACGAATGAATGAATGAACTTTCTTCCAAAGGTTTCTGTAAGGTGATACTCTCCAATTTTCCCCCTACCTCCTTCCCTGCTCCTATCTGTCTCCTTTGTAGATTCATTGTCATCCTGCCATGTGAAATCACTCCAAGTTTCCATTGTAGGCTCTTTTCTCTATATTCTCTTTCCTTGGGAGGTCTTATCCATTACCTCCCAATTACCATCTGTGGCAGAGTATAAGGATAAGGATAAGGATAAGGATAAGTACATCTATGTATCTATCTCATCCCACATACCCCCTCTGCAATGTAACTGACACTCTGCCACCAAAAAGTGGGATCTGAGTTCCTGCCCCTTGAATCTGAGTGGCAGCTTATGGCTTCCTTGACCAATGAAGTATGGTGGAAGTGATGCTATATGACCTCTGAGGTTAGGTCATATAAAAAATACAGTTTCCATTTGGCTCCCTCTCTTAAGAGTTTCACTTTTGGAACCAATCCATCCTGTTGTGAGAAAGCCCAGGCCCCATGGAGAGGCCACATGTGGGTGTTGTAGCCAACAGCTAAGCAGCTAAACTAAGGTCTCAACCAACAGCCAATATCAACATCAGATAATTCCAGCTCCCAGCCATTGAGTCTTCCAGCTGAGATGTCAGACATTGTAGAGCAGAGTTAAGTCATCTTCTCTGTACCCTGTCCAAAGTCCCAATACACCAAAACCATAAGAGATAAATAAATGATAATAAATGATCATTGCTGTTTTAAGCCTCTAAGTGTTGAGGTCATTGTTACTCAGCAATAGATAACACTACACCATGTATGCTGGTATCTCCCACATTTATATTTCCACCCCAGTCTTCTCCTTTGATCACTAGATCCATGTATCTAAATGTCTATTCATCATCACCACTTGGATGTCTTAAAGGAACTACAATCTCACCATGTCCAAAACTAAACTCTAATTTCTCCACAACTCTGCTCCTTTTCCAGTGTTTTCTTTTCAGTAAATGGCTCTACCTTCCTAACCATTTCACAGTCCAGAATTGTACAACCCATCCTTAACGCTTTCTTGTCTCCCCTGATCCACAACAAATCCTTCTATAAATTCTGTCAGTTTTATCTCTTAAATGTCTCTTTGATCTAACAACCTGTCCTCATTGTCACTACCATCCTGGTCCAAACCACCATCACTTCTCACCTGCCTTCATCCCTGCAGTGGTTCCCTGTCTTCTCAAATCCCACTTGATTCTCTCCAATTTGTTCTTTATGCTACAACCAATGTGATCCTTTTGTCGAGCATTTGAATGCCTTTTCCTTGCTGTGAAGGTCAAGAGCAAAATCTTTAGCATGCATTGCAGGACCCTGGGAGATCTAGCCTTTGCCTAACCTCTCAATATTTGTGCCAGCTTCCCCTAGACCTGTGCTTGGCTCTAGGATATTTCCTGGATTGAGCTGTGCTCTTCTCAACAGAGGGATGTGCAGATGTGGTCACCCTCCCAGAAAATCTCCTCTGCCCCATCTTTCATGTAGTTAATTTTTTCCATTCTTCAGATCTTAGCCCAACCAAGAACACCTCTCCTGATTCTCTTTCACTCCCCATGTAAGGTCTCCTGATACATGCTGTCATAGCTCCAGCTACTTTTTTTCTTCGTGTGTATGTGTGTGTGTGTGAGAGAGAGAGAGAGAGAGACAGAGAGACAGAGAGACAGAGAAAGAGAGGGAATTTTAAGCAGGCTTCGTGCTTGACATGGATCCCATGACTCTGGGATCATGACCTGAGCTGAAATCAAGAGTCAGATGCTCAACTGGCCGAGCCACCCAGGCGCCCTTCTGGCTACTTTTTAATCACAGCATATTTCTGTCTATAATTACATATCATGTGTGAGATTATTTGATTAATATGTCCCCTACAAGACCACAAGATCCAAGCCAGTAGCACTCGTGTTTGTTTTGTCACTAGCATGGTCAGAAGGCATTCTGTAAGTATCTATTTTTTTCTGGAAGAAATGATTTGGTTGAGGTGGGGGAGGATGCAAAGTGAATGACTGAGCAGCAAACTCCAGCTTTGAGGGCCAGCAGCTCATTGCTCAGTTTTATGAACCTAGTAAGTTGGGGGAGATTTTGACATGAACTATGCAGCCCCTTTCCCCTCTCCATAAGACACTTTTTCTTTCTAACAAAATATCATTTTTCTTCAGGTTTCAGACCCCAGCACCAGTTCCAGGGGTGGAGGTGAATGATTTCAATTAGTTTAAACCAATCAGGGCAATCCTCTTGCCCAGGACTGATTTAGTAAAAGGCATGAAAAACAAAGCTAGGGAGATGACAAGGGAAGTTGAGCTTTAACCAGGGACAGGAAGATGCTCTTGAATGAAGATGTGACATTTGGAGCCATGGTAGTGTCTTGTGGCCCTGAGAGAATACAGGCCCTGTAAATGGCAGAGGTAAAGCCTATCGATGGAGAGAACCCACCTTTTCAATGAGTGGACAAAATCACCAACTTGAAATTGGGATATGCGACAAAACAGTTTCCAATTGGTTTAAGCCAGGGTTTCTCAACAACACCGCTGCTGACATTTGGGGAAGCATAATTCTTCATTGTGGGGGCTGTTCTGGGCTCTGTAGGATACTAAGCAGCACCCCTGGCCTCTGCCCTCTGGATTTGAGCAGCATCCCAAAGCCAAGTTTTGACAACTAAAATTGTCTCCCTTTATTGCCAAATGTCCTCTAGAGGAGAAAGTCATCCTCGCTTGAGAGCCACTGGTATAAACCAACGGAACTAAACTTTCTGTTTTGCAGCCAAAAGCACTGATACAGCACCCCAGCGATCTTTGTTACCCATGAGAGATTAATCTCTTTATACCTTGTCATGCCCACATCTGCCTCTAACCCCAGACCTTCTGACAAACCCATTCACACAATTACACCTCTCTGCCAGCTCTGTTCAATCCTAGCCTTCCTAACCCCTGCTTTGCATGAGCTCTCAATACTCATTCACTGCCCCAGCCACATCCCCACCATCTCTGCCTTCACCATCTCCTATCACTTTCTGTGGGGGCTAATGACCGTGTTTTCAGTGCCCTGCTCTTGCTCTGATGCATGTCTCTGCCACTCCTCCCACTCATCGGGGTAAGGCCAATAGAAGTTTGCTTTAACCACCCCGTACCAACGCTCTTTCCCCATCTACTCCTGCTTCACTCATTTCATCTCTCTACCCATCCTTCCTTCCATCCATCCATCCATCCATCCCCTACTCAACATCGATTGTGCACACCTACTATGTGCTAGGAGTTACAATAGGCGCTGGATAGCAAATTGATTAAGAGATGGAATGTGTCCTTGGGATGCCTGGGTGGCTCAGTCAGTTAGGCCTCTGACTTTGGCTCAGGTCATGATCTCACAGTTCATGAGTTTGAGCCCTGCATCAAGCTCTCTGCTATCAGCACAGAGCCTGTTTCAGATCCTCTGTCTCCCCCACCCCCCACTTCTCTGCCCTCCCCTGCTTGTGCGCTCTGTCTCTCTCAAAATAAATAAATAAACTTAAAAAAAAAAGAGAGAGATGGAATGTGTCCTTAAAGAGCACACAGTCTGGCTAAGAAGCCAGTTCACTAAGCCAATGAGAAGAGTCACTAATGTTGAAGACATCTGACCTATTAAGGAAAAATGTGTTTTCACACCCTGAGTAGCCCTCACATTTAATTAGGTGTTCAAGATGATGCTGAGAACGATTTTCATCTACACGTGAAGCAGGCCTGGCAGGACCGTATCTGCAAATGTGGTTAGTCCAGTTCCAGCGACTGGATGAACTCGGGAGAAATAAGAAGGCCGACGTTTAAGCATACTCTGTTAAGTCAGACTTTTTTCCCTTCCCTTCTGGACTTTTCTCCAACTGGTCTGAATTAGCAAGGTCCAACTGTTTCTATTTAAAGAAAAAGGCAACAAAATCTTCAGGGCGTGCCTCCAAAAATCATGCCAGAAGACACACACACACACACACAACACCACCACCACCACCACCAACCTCATCATCCACACGCTCTGCCCTAGGGACAGGGACGCACACTGACATACACTGTCAAGCAGTGAAGGGAAAAACAGAAATTGGGCATTAGCTCAAAGGGCTTGAAGCTGAGGAGAGGAACGGCAGCGGGAGGGGCAGACCAGGAGGGGAGTTGGTGAAGAAACTGTTCCAAGCACAACAGAAAAGGTCTCGCCTGAAGATTCTGGATTTCCTCTTTGGTTCTTTCAAAGAATAAGTCTCTGGTTCTATTTGGGGGGAGAGGGGGAGTCGGTGGGGGGGGGGGGACCAGCACTTGTGGGGTGTGGCCTTGGGTTCTCTCTTCCCTTCACAGTAACCCTATTGTTCAGAAACTGCGGCCAATTTATGGAAAGAGGTGGAATGTTTATGTAACTGACTCTGCTTTAGACAAGACGTTTGAAAGGGGGGGAAAAATGACAGATGGAAGGAGGCCAGTCCAAACAGGGTTTTTCTTCCTTTCTGGACACAGATGTTGGAAAAGGGAAGAGAGGGAAGGTGGGAGGGAGAGAAGAAAGTCAGGGACTGAGAAGGCATGCCAAAGCCCGAGCTGGCCAGAGACAGCCAGAGTCTGTCTTTGTGGCCAGGGGCAGAGCTTTTGGAGCTGAACCTCCATTTTTGGAAGCTGCTGTTTTAATTAAATAGGTCAACCCAGTCAGAGCAGCTCTGGTGTGAGGTCTGGATCTCATTAGCCTAAAATGGGTGGGGTAGGGCAGGCTGTGGGGGAGTGGATCCCCTGGTGTGTACGTGGGGGGCGGGGGGGGGGGGCCCAGGGATGAGGGAACTTCTTGACTGCTTTCCCCAAAGCCAGGCCCCAGGCAGCTGGAGCTGCCCGGAGGGCCAGACCACAGATGGAGAATGCGCTTCATTAAGCATGGAGTGTGCTCTGCAGCCTGGAGGCCCAGGCAGACTGGAAAAATCAGAACTGCTTTAAGTAGGGGGGACTGGGGGGGGGGGGGGGACTTGCAAGGACAAACCTTACCCCTCCACCAGCCCAAGTGGGTGAGGAATCAGGAGAAAAAGACTCATACCTATACCTTCCCTTGAACCTTGGGAGCTGACTTCAGGCATGGAAGGCAAAGGTGGGAACGAGGAGGAGATTCAATCTTTGTCTTCCAGATTTCAGGATTCCTGATCTCGGGAGGCCCTGATAGGGGAGGCGGTTCCCTGCCCTTAAGGAGCCCGTTGTGATGCAGGAGTGATGCGGGAGACTCAGTCTCTGCTCTTAGGAACCCCCAGTAGATAGCCCTGACCCCGGGGTCTCTAGTCTGATGGGGACGTGGGAGTCCATGTCGGTGGTCAGGGGCAGAGCCTTGGTAAATGAAATGGCTATCAAACGCATACAAAATTAACATGAAAGCGGGCTTCAGCTAATTTCATGCAAAGTGAGGACAAGGTGTATTAAAGGACTTTATTTACAGTGAGATGAGTTTAGGGATGGTTCCTGGAGGAGGGTAGTTCTGAGCAGCAGGAGGGACATGCTTGGCAAGAACAATAGGACAATAGCCTGTGTGAGAGTCTGTTACACGTTCTTAGTTCACAGGGAGCAGGACTTAGAAGCCCACAGCCCCAGAGGTCTCAGTTTGGTTGGTTGGAGGTAGTGAGGCAGGGCCTGGATGTCCAACATCTGACAGTAAAATAAAGACGAGTCCACTGACTGCCAAGTCTTCCCGGAGAGATTCAAACTGCAGTGACATTGCTGTCAGCACGTCCCAGAGGCCAGAGACCAGTCACGTCAGGTGTCCCCAAGAATAAGATGACCATATAATTTATCATCTAAATGGGGACACTTTGGAGGCAGATAGGAATGTTATTGGTAATTATGCTGGGCCCACAGGCATAAATTAGGCCTATTCCAGATAAACCAGGACACTTTGCTACTCTCCCTTCCTAAAATCTTTACGAGTCTAGGTGTGTGTGCAGCTGAGGTTTTAAGAAACTGAAGATTAGCTTCAAATATCCTCCACAGTGCCTCATTTGTACTCAAAGATTTTTAGACAAATATGATTAGTATACTAAATAAAATATGTGTGTATGTAACACATGTGTACTTATGAATAGTATGTGTGTATTTATGTATAGACATACATCTCTGTCTATACAGATAGCTAAACAGAGATATATACCCATGTAATATAGAAGTTTCATGAATTTTCTTTTTCTTAATTTTTTTACTGTTTATTTTTGAGAAATAGAGAGAGCATGAGTGGGGGAGGGGTAGAGAGGGGGGAGACACAGAATCCAAAGCAGGCTCCAGGCTCTGAGCTCAAACCCACGAACCGTGAAATCATGACCTGAGCTGAAGTCGGCTGCTTAACCAACTGAGCTACCCAGGCACCCCAACGAATTTTCAAAAAGTATTTTTTTTTTTCAAAACTTTGTATTTATTTTGAGATAGAGTGCGGGAGAAAGAGCACTTGAACGGGAGAGGGGCAGAGAGAGAGAAGAGAGATAATCCCAAGCAGGCTCTGTGCTGTCAGCACAGAGCCAGATGTGGGGTTCGATCTCACAAAGCGTGAGATCATGACCTTAGTCGAAATCAAGAGTCAGATGCTTAACAGACTGAGCCACCCAGGCGCCCCTCAAAGATTGTTCAACTTAAAATGAGAGACCTCGAAAACCTTAGCATCCCAAGGGATGCTGTCACAGATGTATGTTATTTGTGATTGCCCTAATCGTTTGGATGCCCTCTTGATATCTGAATAATTCTTCAGGATATACCTGACACCTTCCCAGGGAAAAGTAAGACAAAATGAAACTGCCCACACTTTCCAGTTTCCCTTGCCGTGAGGGGGCAGGTTAGTGATTTCGGTGCCACCAGTCAGATGCACTTTTGGCTCAGAACAGAATTACCTGGAGACAGGGACGTGGTAGGGGTCATCCTCTTTGCTGGCACCAGATCACAGCGGCTTCTTGCTCCTGACAGGCAGCATCTCCCTTGGCAGCCAGATCTACAGTGTGACTCTGGGAACGTCCTAAAAACTCAGCCTGGAGTCTAGTTTTTCAGTCCTTCCAATATCCTTACTAAGTCTCTTCATGCTTAAACCAGATGGAAAAGGTTCCAGCTTCTTTGTTTTGCTTTAAAGAAAGACTGATCAATTCAGATGATTCAGAGGCAAAGTTTGAGGGGCTTTTTGTAACACACCGGGTGAGGCCTGAGGCTCACCCCACCCCCCCAGGAGAGATTTAGCCCCAGGATGAAATGAAACTATAAAACAAACCATCCCATTTATCCAGTGACCAGTCCCTCTTTCCACCTGGGTCTATATCCACTTGCTTCCCTCTGCCCTCCCCACCTTCCCTGCCCCCATCTCTGGAGCTCCATCACATTTCCTGTCCACATGTCCTTACACTGCCCCTCAGATGTAGAGAGTCAGAGGACATGTCTCTCTATCATTCAGGAGGGTAAGATGAGGTCCAGAGAGGGTGAGGTCTTGGCCATGGTTGTGCAGCTGGCTAAGGGTAGACCCGGGATGGCGCCTTTGCTCTCGGCCTCCATCTCTATATTCAGGAGTCCGGTGCTTCCCAAGCCAGGAATCCCTGGAGCCCTGAGCCCCTCAGCCATCTGCATTCGCTTGGTGTACAGTGAAAAGAGCAGTTGGACTCAGATTTCGAGTCCTATCTCTCTGCCCTGAGGCAGAGTAATCCTTGGTGAGTCACTGATCTTCTTTGGGCTTCAGTTCCCTTTCCCGTTAAATGAAGAAACTGGAACAGCTTGCTAATTCTTAACCTCTTGGATGTCATAGACTCCATTAAAAATCTGATCCTTTTTCTCCTGTCCCTGCCTCCACCTCTCAAAAATGCACACAAGATATTTTCTGTAAAATTTCAAAGGGATTGTATCCTCTGACGTAATACCTGCCTGGGCAACCATATAGAATTGTTAGGAGAATTAAGCCAAAACTGAGCTAAAAGGGTTTTGTCAGCTACAAAATGTTTTATAATTTTGAGAGATCAATTGGCCAGCATGTTTTTCCTAACATTGGCGGTGACATTAAGTCAGAGTTCCCAGTTCCTGGCATGAGAACTGGACCCCTCCGATGTTCTGTTACCAACAGGTGGCCCTCTCCCCACTTGTGGGGCCTCATTGAGGCTGCATCACGTTCCACAGTCCAGGCCCCTGAACATGGCTTCCCTCAAAGCTCTCTGCTCCTTGCAGCCTACCCCCTCCGCTCAACACACTTAGGGTGGCATCTCTCAGACCCTGTCCCTTTGAGGACAGGCACATAATCATTCATCTACTTCTATTCTACAAGATGGCAGAGAGCAGTCAGAGAGTGTGGATGGATGCAGCAAGCATGGTGACCTCTGTCTCAGCCTTGTGGTCCTCTCCATCACTCCTATTTCTCAGACCACATGTCTAAACTTGGGGCTCAGAACATATGAACCCAGGACTCATTTCTCCTTGGGATGGTACTGTCAGGTGGGAGGGAGATAGAGACAGGCATGTGCAGCCTGATTAGAGGCTAGGGCACACACACACTCACACACAGACACACGCACACACACACAGTCACACTCACCTGGGGAGGGCTGTGTCTGTCACAGGCCTGACCCGGCCTGCACGGCACCAAGGCACTACATCAAAGAAGAGGAGTGGTGGAGTTGGTGGTTACTCGGGCATGTGGCTCACCTTCCTGCCGGTATTTTCCCTGACAAGACTTTACTTGCCACCCACATCCTCCCTCTCTGGTAGCAAAGAGGATTAACAATCGCTCTGCTCCTAACAAAGGCCCTTGCCACTCCAGGGAACATTATTGCCTGCAGCCTCTTCCACTACCTGCCCCCCCCCCCCCCCACAGTCCTGGTTCCACTCACTCTGGGATGGCTCCACATATCCCCCCTCCCAGGCAGGGTGAATGATGTGAGGAGGGAATGGACCAGAGCCAGGACACCCCAGGACGTTGACTCTCCAGTGCCTGCAAGTTTTCTCTGGATAATCGCTGGGAGTAGCAGCAGCATTCAATACCTTTCTGTGGTTCTGTAGCCTTGAACTAGAGAACGGGGGGATCTTCCCCAAGAAGCAAGATCATGGTGCCCAAGCAGCAGAGAGGAGAAGGGATGTTGTTGTGAGGTGGGGGGGTGGGTGGGGGAGGTGGGGGAATGGGGGGGTGGGGGAGGTGGGAGGAGCGGGGGGGGGGGTGGAGGAGGTGTGGGGAGTCAGGGGGTGGGGGGGCTGCATGTCTCCCTGCACAAGGGATCAAGGGAATCCAACATTAGACCCACAGCCAGGCCTTTGCCCTGGGCCAAGGGTCCAGAACTACACCATCCAATATGGCAGCCACCAGATACATGTGGCTATCGAGCACTTAAAATGTATCTTGTCCAAAGTGATATGTGTTGTAAATGCAAAATACACACTAGATTTAAGACTTAATGCCAAACAAAAAGAATATAAAAATATTTCATTCATAATTCTAATATTGATTATATGTTAAAATGATAATTTTTGTATATATTAGGTTAAGTAAATTATATTATTCAAGTTAATGTCACCCACTACTTTGAATTTATTTTTTTAGATGTGGCTACTAGAAAATTTGAAATTACATATGTGGTTCACATTAAATTTCTACTGAAGAGTGCAGGTCCTACAAAAGCAAAGCAAAAAGCCCACCCAGGACACTCAGCTTTGGAGAGAGGACCAGTAAGGAAAGCCTACCTCACAGAACTTCAGCTAGGATCAGAGCCTCTGAAGAGTTTACAAGAGAGTGAGCCAGAACTGGAGCTAGAAAGCAGAACACCTGATGCCCATTCCAATGCTCAAATCCCTCAAGACAAGCCTCACTCATTCCCTCACTCTCAGGGCTGAGCTGTTGAACTACTGGCTAGGGGCAGAGGCCAGGGAGAAGGTGTCCCCAGGACTCTGGGGCATTCTGTCTCGTGGACCCACTGAGGTTTCAGGGACCTGGGTGGTGGTGGTACATGTGTCTTCCTGCCAGGAAGGCTGTCACAGCCTCCCAACTCAGAAAAGAGAGATAGCCCTTGCAATGCAGGGCGTGTTCTATTATTTATTAACCCCGAGGAGGGCTGCCCACGCTGGCCTTCCAGCTGGTTAATTGGATTTCATGACAACTTTTTTAAAGGGAATTTTCAGAGGAGCAGTGTTGTGTCCTGCCCCAGGGGTCCTGTGAGCTTCCCTCCGTCTCCTTGAAAACACAGCTACTGCTGTATAACATGGAGCTTTAATCAGACATGTCAGGGTAGTCCCGGCCCCATCGGAAGCTGTGGTGGGGCTAACAATCCGCTGATGCTCACAGATGGGAAATAAGTCCCTTTCTTGGCTGAGATGAAGAAAATATACACTGTATCTGATATGCAGGGGATTGCTGGTTAATTTGTGTGTCATTTCTGCTTTGATTACAGCCCCTGCTACGTGAAAGTGGACTGCTTATCAAAATCGGAAGGCTATAGGTTTGCATTTCCTTCTGGTGAGGAGGCTAATAAACATAAGGCCTGTGATAATAGTTATTATCAAGATAGAAGTCCCTACTTAAACAATTACTTTGAGAACAGGCAGCTGAACACTAGTATGTCATAGATCTGCTTATTGTCCTTTCTCTGCAGTCAGTTCTGCCATGGTTAAGGCCTCATCCAGAGGTGCTCAGGGGTGGACAGCAGGGGAGCCCTCTGCCAGTTCATGGCCATTCAATGTCCCATGGCCTAAGCAACAGATAAGGAGAGGCACAAGCCCTCCTGTGCAAAATCTATATATTTCCCCAACCTGAGCTTTCAAGGACAGGCAAGAATTCTTGGCGTTGTGGTAGGATTTACTGGAGATCTCTTTTAATTTTTTTTTTAATGTTTATCTATTTGAGAGAGAGAGAGAGAGAGAGAGAGAGAGCGGGGGAGGGGCAGATAGAGAGGGAGACACAGAATCCGATACAGGCTCCAGGCTCTGAGCCATCAGCACAGAGCCAGACGCAGGGCTTGAGCTCACAAGCTTCGAAATCAGGACCTGAACTGAAGTCGGATGCTTAATCAATTAATCGGTTAGTCAACTGAGCCACTTTGGTGCCCCAACTGGAAAGCTCTTGTAAACTGTTAGAGTCCTGCCAGAAAGGGTTCATTTATTGGGAGGGTTGCTGAGGATGGCTGTTGACAAGCTTAAAGCAAGAAGGCAAGGAACTGAGCCTCTACCCAGTGTCCTTCTTGTGCTGAGTTCTGACAATAGACACTGAGATTAGGTATATGCCCATAAACCACTGTCCCAAGGATGGCTGAGGAGAGTCCTGTCCTAGGGTTTGGAAGGGACCCCACAGAGAAGGAATGCAGGGCAGGCACTGAGGCACCCAAACCTCTGGAGACTGAGGCTGACAGTAGGGCAGGCAGCCAGGGAATCCCTCCGACTGTGGTCTATCTCTCCCTCATGGATGTGCTCCCTGAATTGTGCCCATATCAACAAGGACAAGAATCACAGAGCTATTAGTATTGTATGCCTATATTGTGTAAAGTGACTTCTATCCTTTATCTGTTTACACATCCCAACAACCTAGGGGTGTAGGTTTTATCATGAGTTTCATTCTACTCATGAGGAAACCAGAGCTTAGGGAAGTCATTTGCTAGACACAAGACATTTATAGAAAGGGTACATTTATGTACCCATAAACCATTGTCCTGTGGTCACAAATTTATGTGAAACCAGGCTAGTAACTAAGATCTCTGATTCCAAAAACCCATGATTAATTCCTACTTTTAATGCCTTTCTAAAAACAAAAGAAAACCCAAAAACCTATGAGTCTCATTGAAAACTCATTATAGAGAGGGGGGAATCTTACATAGTAAGATTAGTAGTACATTTTCAAGTTAAAGGTAACTAGTGGGAGGGAAGTGACCAATTGTGGAAACACAGGGGATTGAAGTTCTGGTGACTCTGATTTGGCTTCAAAGATGTGACCAGAGGATGTCTCCCAGCAGCTGCCCCCCAGAAGGGCATAGGCTTCATCCCAGTCTGGAGGCTCCAACCCACCCACCGGGCACTCCTGCCCTACAGAGCAGGACCTCGGGTTGGGCTTTCCCTTCCCAGCTCCTCCCCACCCCCTCTGCAGAAAGCTGGAGACATCCCTCACTTCTCCAGCTTCTTGTTTCTCTAATTTTATGATTGTATGAAAATAGGGTTCCCAAATTGCCTTTAATTAGCTTTAATAAGACAGCCTTTTTGCTAATTAAAATGATTATTAAGAAACCATTTATTGAGAATGAACACAGTTGTTAGAACCTAGGAGAATTCTGCACTCTTAATAATAATAACAGCAGCCATCAGCAGCCCTGTGGGCCACCAGTTCACCTGCCCCATTCCTGAATTCAAATGGGGTGGTACTCTGCCTGGGGGCCCAGGGTTTCAAACCCCTCCCTCTCCAGGCGCCTCCAGGACCACATGCTGCCTGCGTTGCTAGGGATGCTCATTTCCCACCCACCCCCCTCCTGCACTGGGGTTCCTACCGTAGAGTCTGGGCCGAGTATGGAAGCAGGGCGGTTTGCCTGTCTGAGAGCCTGGTGCGCACCGAGCATAGCTGGGCAGGCAGGCTGTGAAACCTCAGGCCTCACTCCATCTCCCCGGGTCTCGGCCTCCCAGACTATGTGTCAAAAGGGTGGGTGGGCTGCATGGCCTCAGAGGTCCCTACCCCTCTTGGAGCTCGATGCTAAGGCATCTGATGGAGCCTTCACTCCCAGAAAGGCACACCGCTGGGTAACGCGGGAGCTTGGGACCGGCAGAGCCACGCAGCTCCTTGCGGTTCTCCTCCCCTCTCTCTTCGGGAGGGCTGTGCAGGCAGCCGAGGCAAGGCACTCTTGTCGCGAAACGCATGAGGAGCCTCAGAGACGCCCTGCCTCCCGCAAGGAAGAAGCGGGGCGCGGTGTAGCGAGGCGAGACCCAGGCGCCGGGCCCGAGGCGTGTAGGTGTAGCTCTGCGATCCCCCATCTCCGGGTCCCTGGGTCCCCGACCGAGGCTCTCTCCCCTGCCCCTCCCCACCCCGCCCCCGGCTGCACAGTTGCCGACAACTCCCGGGTGAGGGCGAACGGCTGTCATCTTTTCCTGCAGGGAGCCTGGGAGCCAGAGCCTGGAGAGGATTGGACCGCTACCTAAAGCAATACCCGGGACGGGGGCGCGGAAGGGGACAACTCAGATCGAAGGTGGTGCGGCCATGCGGGAGTGAAGAGAGGCCCCGGGGAATTTTTAGGGACGTCGTCTGGGCTGTGTATGTCTTCAGGGGCCGTGAGTCCACGTGCTCTGACTCCCCCTTCCCCACTGTCCTCCCCGGGTCCTTCCAGGAACCTGGTCCGCAGCTTATTAAAAAGATTTTTAAGTGTTACAGTGGAAAGAACGTGGGCCTTTGAGTCCCACAGCCCTGGGCTCCAGGCTGGTCGGCCGAATTACTAGCTTTGTGACCTTTTGTGGCTCTATTGAGCCTTAGTTTCTTCCCACGGAGCAACTGTAAGGAGTGTATGCAACCAGGGCGGTGAGGTCGCCCAGTCGGAAGCTGGTGACCCAAGCGCCAGGGTCAGTGGACTGCACACTCAGTCAGGTGCAGGTGCAGAAGCTTCAAGGCCAGACCTCAAGGCTCAGACGGCTCCTCCCTGCACGGGGGCTCTCGGGCAGGCAGGTCAGCGCCCCAAGATGAATCTGAGACCTTAGCGGGGGGCGACTACCCGCTTGTCTCCCGGGTGGGGCTGGGGCCTGGGTGTCTCGTCAGAGCTCCCGGACTTGAGAACCAGTTTCGCGGAAGAAATAAACAAAGAGGCTTTGGTGGGGAGGGAGGGAAGGGAGCAGGTGGGTCCTCTCCCCTCTGCCGGTGGCCCCTTCGCACCACACTCACATGCCCGCGGACACAACCACATGCACGCTCATGCACACACGCACGCTCACTCGGAGGGACCCACGCTCACACACACACACACACACGCACGCCCATTCGCGCCGTCACGGACACTCACACCCACACCGCCTGTCTTCTCCCGGAGAGCCCTGCGGCCGGGACCCCGGCAGACCTCCGGCTGGCGCGCATACCCTGGCGCTCCGAGGGTCTCCGGCCCCGCGGCCCAGGGCGCGCTGCTGCCGGTGACAGCGCGGCTCCTCTGGGCCCGGGGCGCTCCGCAGAGCCCCCGCCGGGCCGCGCCGCGCTCGCTCCGGCTCTTTGTTATGCTAATTCCCCTTCCCAGCTGGTGCCAGCTGCCTGCACAATGAGCGCCGGGAGCCCTCGCCAGCCCTCGCCAGCCAGGGAGTGGGGGCGGGGTGGGGGTGGGGGGCTCCGCGCCCTGCACGCGGGATCCTAGCCTGGCCCAGCCTGGCGAGGTGGTGAGCGGCCCAATAAGCATCCTTGCCTGCGTCCTCCCCTCCCCCACGCTCGCAGGGCCGCGCCCCTCGGGGCCTGTAGGGCATCCACTGATTCATTCCAGTCGCCCCGGCTGCCCGCCCTCCAGGTGCCAGGGCTTGATGAAAAGTAAAAGGCTCCTCGGCGGCTCGAGAGCAGTGCGGATGAAAGAGAAGCAGCCGCCTCCCAGACCACACAGCTAATCCTCCCATAAACCTCGAGCAAATAAGGGGAGAGGAAGAACAGGCCGGCTACAGATGTGGAGTGCAGCCTCCGGGGATCCCCAAATTAAAACTCGTGCAGGGGAAGCACTTGGACCACCACCAAATGACACTAATTGGGTTATGGGACCATAATCTTGGCTCGTATGAAAAAACCCAACAGTTATAGTCACAGCTGCAAGGACTGTCTTCATAAAAAGAAGGGGGAAAGTCCGCTATTTTATTACTCATAAACAGGAGAGAAAAGAGGGTTCGCGGATCTCCTGCCTGCGTAGGGCAGGCAGGCTGGTTGCTTGAAGGGGAGGATAACTTTGTGTCAGGAGGAACAGTGCTGTCTGTGGCTGGCTGGCTCGGGATGTGTGGAGCTAATGGGCTAATGGGATGGGGGGGGGGGGGGAGATACTCTCCGGGGAGGGGGGGAGAGCGAAGGGGCTGTACTGAGACACCGCGGGGGGAGCATGGCATATCTGGAGGAATGTATTTCAGACAATAGGTTGGCAGCCATATGCAGAAAATCATTCTGGACAGGAAAACTCAGAGATTCATTCCTTTTAAGTAACATCCAGAAGCAGTTTCCCGGTTTGACTGGTGGCGGGGGTGTAGGGGTGGTGGGGAGGCATCCTGGGGAAGGAAAGGATGGGGTGACGTGCAGAAAATGAGGGTGAAAAATCTTCAGGAAGATCCACTGGTTGTTAGAATCACAAATGTTAGTTCCCAAGGAGAGAGATCTTAGATGTCCTTTGAGTCCAGCCTCACCATTTGACAGATGGGATATTAAGACCCAGAGATGTCAAGGGGTTTGTCATGGTTAGACAGCTAGTGGGTGGCAGGAATGGGCAAGAACCTGTCTCCTAACTCCTACTCTCATGCGCGCGACATTAACTTGGTAATAATTTTGTTGTTAAGAAACAGCAGTCATTTGATCAGAAATCAGTACAATAGACCTCAAGGAAATAAAAAGTTAGAAAATCTTAGAGATTGAGTTATTATAAACCTTGTTGGATCTGTAATGAGAATAAGAGTTGGAAATCGGTCAGTTCTTACAAATTCCATCCCAGGGTTCTTTCTAGTATGTATTTATTTATTCATCCATTACAACACCCAGATGGACTGATGGCCCCAGGATTTCTTTATGGGTCCTTTCAGTGCAGGGACTGATACTGTTTTCAGACAGAGAGATGCCCCCCAGCCCCCATCCCCCACAGCCCTTCTACATTAAGTCATCTTGGCTAAAACCAGCTTGGGTTAAGGCTGGACTGGTTGAGAATTTTTTTTAATATAATTTCTTTAAGTTTACTTATTTATTTTGAGAGAGAGAGAGAGAGAGAGAGAGAGAATCCCAAGTAGGGTCTGCACTGTCATGGGGTTCCCACGAACCGTGAGATCATGACCTGAGTCAAAATCAAGAGCCTGATGCCTAACCAACTGAGCCACCCAGGCACCCCTGGACTGGTTGAGAATTCTAATCAATCATCCTTGCTGGTAGGTATTTATTCTACTCACAGGAAAATAAAAGTATCCATTCTAGCTGCTGAGTTTCCAAATACAGAGAGGACGAGGGTCTGGAGATGGCCAGCCTAGATCTCCCTGGGCACAATGAGGTGTCCTGGCTTCCCAGTGCCTCTCTCAGCTGAAATGGCAACTGCTGGTGCCAATCAGTCTCTCTCACTGGAGATCTAAGAGCCTGGTAGTGTAGGAGGAGAACCTGTTGTGGAGAAGTCTTGGAATGGTCACGGCACAGCACTGCCATTTTCTTTCATTATATCCAGGTGCCTGTTTCTCATTCTCAAACTGTATGGTTCAGTTGGTTGTCTTTGAAGACTTACCAGTCAGCAAGCATCACTACAAGTGTACTTTGCCCCATGGAAAAACAAACGCTTACGAAAAGTTGAGAGAGTGGAAATTTCATTTGCTAAAGGGAATCTTATGTTGAAGCCATCAGTTGGGCTCTGAGCTGAAAAGCAACATAGGTAAAGATGAAATTTTGAAGTGGGAATAACTACTCCCTAGCTGATCTGCTTTTTAAACTTCTTATAGGTGGAAACTGTATCCTACTTATTTATGATAGGCCATGTCCCCCAAAATTAGGATTATCCAGAAAATACTGCTTTGGCCTCCATTACCAGATGTAAGAACACTAGGAATCATTTTGGGTCTAAATTATCCACATTATATAAATACTCAAAACTGTATTTTTTCTGAGTAAAAACTAACTTTAAGAGAATCATTTAATACAGCAATTGAATTAACTTGAACTTGGACACATCCTA
Organism: Acinonyx jubatus; assembly: GCF_027475565.1. Lineage (NCBI taxonomy): Eukaryota > Metazoa > Chordata > Mammalia > Carnivora > Felidae > Acinonyx > Acinonyx jubatus. Next base: position 35,961,442 of record NC_069395.1, on the reverse strand, counting down.
GGGATGAGTCAGAGGTTAGCAGTTTTTCATCTTTTCACTTATAAGGGATACATACCTCTTATTCCCTTAATATAGTCCATGTTCTCAGAGATTCTATCTATGAAACCAATTGTAATTACTAAGGATAACGCTTTCATTTTCCCAGAGTTTCTTCTCAGCTTGTGCTGTGTTAACCCAGAGTTGGTTTAATTCCAAGTAACAGTAAAGAAATCTGCCATGGGTTAGTCTATGCAACTGCTTTCAAGAAATTTTGATTTCCAGTAAACCTTTTGAAATGTTAAAAATATCTCAAGGACACCAATGACTATTTTATAGGTGTTTAAGGGTCTTGATTCCCCAGGTTTGACAACACCTCTATTTGTTTCAAGCTTGTTATACGGAACCCAAAAGGCTGAGCGCTTTCCACAAAAAGGAGAATCTGGTTTTATCAAGGTCCAGCCTTCAGGGCATCCAGGGACATTAGTGAATAAGTCATGGGGGCTCACCGTCACTGCATACCCATCATGTGCATCTAGGCAAGGGTGCGTCACTTCCCTAATATTAAATAAAGCCTTTAATCCTGGCAACCTTGTCAGGTGGGTACATTATGCCACCCCATTGTACAGACAAGGAAATCAAGGCACCAGGAAGTGAAGTGGCTGCAGGCCAAGGTCAAGCTTGCATAGCTACAGATGCATCCAAGCAGCGGGATTCCAAATCCCACTCTTAACCCTCTGCTATAGTCCAGTCTCACAAGAAAACCACAACTGCTGAGCCTGAACTGAATAGGAGAGAGGTACGTTAGGCTAAGAACTATGCCTAGTCACAAAGATCATTTGGTGGATTAATTGAAAAGCACAGCATCTATGGACTTGGGAAACAATGAGAAACACACCCAGCTCCCAGAAAGGGCAAACAAACCATTTCTCTCTTCTTGCAAAAACGTAAAGGAAATCCTTTAGTCCCTGAAATAGTTTTCCTATCTCCCTAAAGAGGTTGACTCACCACCCCCCCCCCCCACCCAGGGAAATTCTTCTTTCTGTTTGGATCTTTACACTTTTCCTTAAAGAAAGTGAGCTCACTCTGCAATGCACGTGGGGCACTGTGTTTCTCAGACTTCTCACACTCTACTCCATCAGAGAGCAACTCCTAACCTTTTGCTGAATTCCCTTGCCTTATAATCTGTCATTCTCCGTCTTTTCCCAATCACGCACAGAGGTGTTTGTGAGTTTTGAGGAAGCTATAGATGCCTGAGTTCTGGGCCAGGTGCACTGAGAGAGCTCTGCTCACTTCTTGATCACCAGGATACAGGGTTATGTCACATCTGATCGTAGCTCATTGCAGTCACCTCAGAAAACATCTGCAGAAAAAACACTGTATCTAGAAGTACCCCAGGCTAGTATCAGGGGGCAGGGAGCATCACATGCCTGATGTTTGAATCCAGCTGCTGCCATGGAATGACCTGGATGAAGGGAGTGCTTGCTGAAAGCCAAGCCAGTCTGGGCAGTACAGGCCTTCGCGTGGATTGGGCCTCTCCCAAATTTTGCTTTGTCCATTGTCTTGGCATCTTGGCAAGAGGCAAGATCACAACTTCCGTCTCTGCAAGTTCTTTTCTATGTGTGTTCTATCTCCCAAGATCTGGCATTTTGTAAGATTTTATAATTTTAAATCAAGGGAACAGTTATAAAAATGGGGTTGAGAAAAACGTGGGTACTTTCATGAGAAATGACTAATTCATCTCCATACGTTCTATCAGTTTCACTGCGGTCAAAAGCAGGTGTTTCCAGGCTATGAATAAGTAGTTTGCATTTTCAGAATTAACAAATTGGACCAACACCAAGGAAAAAAACCAACAATCATAGACAGCCCACCAGAGAATTGTTTACCAAAGAAGATGAAGCTCGTGGTAATGGTTTGCAAACACCACCAGACGAGCTTGTGTAAATGCCCTTCGTGTAGTCATGGTTCCTCAGCTTGTCACACATACTGAAGGAAAACGCAGAAACAGGAAATTACAGACTATTTTAAACAGCATGTTTTATTAAACTCACTTGCTGATGCACTTTATGGCAGGATGCGAGATTCAAGTGTTCATAACTTACATCTTTGCAAGTGCTTTTCCTAAGCGAATTCCCTCAGCTGAAATGTGGCATGTACACAGGGCTGGAAACAATCTCTCAACTAGTAACTGTTTCACCCTTGGTCATGTAGCTCTCACATCCAATGGAGAAGTTTTAGCCGTGTGGAGATAATCTACCTTGCTTACACACTCTAGGAGAGCAATGGAGGCAGTGAGTAGTAACTTGCAAGATCCTGAATGCATTTTATTTTAAACCACAATCAAAACACAGGAATCTTAATGTGAATTCCTAGAAACCATACATTGTCTCTTTTGTTACTGAACTATTGATTTCCTTCCCCTCTTCCTGGGACAGTTCTGCATCTCATTTAAACCATCACTGTTCATGGCCTGCTGACTCCCTGTTTTTGAAAAGGCCTAGCAAAATTGGCATGGATAACCTTCAGTAGAAATGAAGTGGCTTCAAACTTCAGGGGCTGTCACAGAAAATGGATTTGAACAACTAATTATTTTCAAAAACGTTTTCTGCTCACAATTTGTTTGAGGAATATAAAAGCCTGAGCTGCGTTGCATACGAATCCTTATATCCTCGTCTGATGTTTATTGTGAGGTTGACATCTCTTAACGCCCATGTCTGCTGCCAAGTTGTTCCCAGCTCTTCTCTAGATACACAGAAAGGAAGGCATTCAGTAGAGCTGTAATACAAGTTCATGATTGGAGGGGTGGGTAGCCCTGCTTTGATGGAGTTAACTATGATCTCTAAAACTAAATGTTCATTCGCTGGCTTCACCATTTACGAAACAAAATGTTCTAAATCACCACTGTCTTAAAAGATCGTGCCAAAGATGCTTGACCCTAATTACTAATTGGTCAGCAGACAGTCACTTCCTCAAGTTTTTGAGTGTTTCTACCTTCCTCCCACATCCTGGCTGCTGTAATCCTGTCCTTGGGACCCCTTCAAGGTGAAGCACAGAATAATAGGATTTTTGAGAGTGGAAGCTAGGAAGACTACGGTATCTTTGCTCTTTTAAAGGGCTTCCGCTCCACTTTTAGAGAGGAACAACCAGAGGCAAAGGTGAATGATTTGGTTAACAAGATGCACCGAGATGCCTCAGGGAGTAGCAATCAATGGCATTCTTGGGGGAGTTGGGTCATTTTCTTAAGTATTTCCCTTCATTTAACTTTTAAAAGTCCAGAATCTTGCCCTATCAGGTTTTCCTTAAAGCAAAGCACAGCAATGAGAAAAGGTGCTCCTTCCAGGTGGACAGACACAGTGTGTGGGGTGAAGAGTGTCTTAGCTTTACCAGTCTGAGGATGCAGCTATAGAACCCAGTCCCTAGATTTACCTGTCTTGGCCACTCTGGAAAAATCTGAGTATCTTCTGAGTAGACATGGCAATCCAGGCACACAGGAGGCCCTAATGCTCTCACACCAACAAAAGGAACATTTTTATTCCGATGGGTGTTTAGCAGGAGTTTTTTTTGGGAGGCAGGGGAAAGAGAAAGCAGGTCTTTTGGTATGCTGGAAATATCCTAGAAACAAAAACTTGATGACTAAAAATTACAAATTTTAATGCTGCTGAATTGAAAGGCACCGATCTTCCAGCAGAGAAGCTCTGGTGGGTTCTACAGAGTGGAAGCCTGAACCCCAGCTCAGGTGAGTGCTGTGGGAAATCACCAACTCAGTCATTTTATAGCTTTGGCCATCAAGAGAAACATTAATAATGCTGGGGGATTTTAAAAAGCAAAAGGATGTTATTTCTTTCATATTTAAATCTCTATGATGTAGGACAGAGTAAGAATGCTATGTCCGACAAATTAATTAGCTTTCAACTAGCCTTCTCTTACCAAATGAAATATTAGCCTCGAAGAATAACATTAATACAGAGTCGTATGGAGTAACACTAGCAATGATCTATGGCGGTTTCAACCATTGACACGAGTCATCTTTTTGACAATTTGGCATTTCATAATGGAAATCAGCTAGGATTTACTCAGCGTTTACATTATGCTATGTTTTTGTCAGAAACTTTGCAAAAATGGAAAATGTTTAGATTCTTTAAGATGAAGCCTTGACAACCAACCACATCATTTATTAACACTGTCCCCTTGGGGCGCCAGGGTGGCTCAGTCGGTTAAGCATCCGACTTTGGCTCAGGTCATGATCTCACGGTCCATGAGTTCGAGCCCCGCGTCAGGCTCTGTGCTGACCGCTCAGAGCCTGGAGCCTGTTTCCGATTCTGTGTCTCCCTCTCTCTCTGACCCTCCCCTGTTCATGCTCTGTCTCTCTCTGTCTCAAAAATAAATAAACGTTAAAAAAGATAAAAAAAAAAATACTGTCCTCTTAATCCACAGGAATCTAAACTTACAAACTAGCCTCATTCTAAAATACCTGTCCAATTGACCTCTTAAGGTAGTCTTTCATTTTGAAGACACCTGCATGGCCACTGTCCACTAGACATTTAGAGTTTTTTAAAAGAGAAAGAGCAATGGAAAAAAGAAAATCTTAATGAATTTTGATCATTTTAATAAATATATATCAAGAAAACCTCACTTTATTACAACAACACAGTCATATACAAGCATCTATCATCTAAGTTTTCAACATCAAGTGTTTACCAAATATTGAAAATAAAGGACAAAACGTTACTAGACTATTTAGCCATAACACAAGAACATGTTTTAAAAATTGGTCCTTGTGGACATTGTCCAAATGATCCTACTCATACACTGTATGAATGAGACCTATATTTAATATTAATAGCAATAGTAAAAAAGCTTTATCTTGGAGAAACTGGGAGGACGTACTTCTTTCCTCCATTTGGCATTTGGTTCCTGTGAAGTATTGTTTAAGGAGGCCCAAGTCCATTAGCAACCTTGGAAACTGCAATACAGTGTGGAAGAAGTTGGCTGGAGAAGGGCAGACGGTCAGAGGGGCACTCTGAACACGCTCTCGCGAACGTGCAAATCAAAGAAATCACTGAGAAACATGTTGACCAAATACATGGTAGCTATTGCCCGCCGAGTCCCATTTCTCCAAAATAACTTTCCAAAAACTAAAATCTTTACATTCTTTAAGATAAAACCTTATTGATCACCACATCATTTATTAACATTGTGCTTCTTAATCAACAGCAAAAGTCATATATAAAAAACCACATGCTTCCATAATCTAAACGAGTGAAATGATGCAAAACAGATTAAAGTATAATGCATGCCACTGGTTCATGGACTTCATTGGACAAGAAAACAAAACAAAACTAAACAACCCAAAACCCAAAAAACCCAAACCCCAGCAACGGACCGTTGCCACAGAAAAAGCTCAAGCAGCTTAGTGCTGGCTTCTAACAGCTCTATTGTTGCCCCCATCCCTTTCTAAAAATGCCAAATCCAAAAGCAATTGGGCATCAAAAACAAAGAAAGGATAGAGATGTTGAATCAAAAGTTGAACGCAATAGTTTCGAAGTTAATGGTTTCCAAACGATATTGATCCACCCTGTGTGTTTTTTTTTCCTGTTTGTTAAATCCCTGCTGTAACTCTGATTTATCCTTAATTTGCACATTGGCAAAAATTAAGATAAAGTAAGGCACCAAAAATCGCCCTGTATAACACCTCTCTTTAACAGCCGAATCACCCATCACAGGCAAGCCAGGAACTTGCAGGGATCATCCCTCTACACATATTGTCGATCGCCACCCCAAGACTGGTGTCTCATTATGTTCCATCCTCTTTTCATCTGTCACGCAAGACTGTTAAATATAAATACTTAACGGCACCACGAGGCCACTTCATCTAGCTCCCTGTCTTCAGTCTTTTATTCAGGAAAAAAATAGTCACGTAGAAGCAGGCATCTTTTGCTGGTTGTTTTGGTTTGCTTACCAAATAACTACCTAATTAGTTGGCGAACATGTTGGAAGTTTCCTAGCTAGTGACAGATTCCTTGGGGGTAATGGAAAGATCACAAGGGCACACTGCCCCCAGACTAATCTACTGACCTTTTCCATAAGAAAAGTAAGGTCTACTTTTAAGCATTAAGTCAGCTGGTTTTTGGGCAAAATCACCACATTTATAAGTAGCTCGCTGATGCCTACTATACAGATGTTTTATGCAATCTGCTCTCCAGGCATTAAAACGACACGGCATGTTCATGGCATAATTTTATCAGTTGTACAAAACTATAAAATCCATTCAAAATAAAATTTATGAGAGCTAATTGATCATGCTGTGCATGCTTCAGAGTTTCGGTGAAAAGATGGCTCATATTTTACTCCCTTTGCTGCAGCACAGTTTGTTACTTGGTGAAGGCTCCTTTTTCCTTAAGGATTTTTTCCAAGACTCGCTCACATTGCTTTTTTCATTATATGCAGTCTCAAAATAATCATAAAATTGGCCTTTGCACTCAAAAGCCAGGTCACTTCCCACAGGTTCATGGCTTATGGGGCCACCATCCCTGTTGGTGTCATGATTTGCTTTCTCATCACTTAAGGTGGCCTTTTCCTGAACACCTAGCGACCTGACATTGGTAACAAAGATTTCATTGGCAGGTATCTGGCCATCACCCTTGTAAATAGGTGCGCTGCCTACGTCAAAATCCACCTGGTGGGAACAACTCGGTAAAGGTAGAGGGGGAGAGGAAGAGGAGGATGAGGAGGAAGAGGGGACAGTGGTGGAGGCACTTCCAACGCTAGCATGGACAGAAAGGGGTACATTTAGGTAGTGACCACCACATTCTTGGTAAAAGCAGCAGGCATGAAATTTTTCACACTCCTCTTTGGCCATCCGTGGTCGTTTTCGGTAAGGACAGTCTTGAGCCATGAACCACTCTTGAGCAGAGGTGCCATTGAAAGAGCAGGCAGGAAAGCACCAGTTACTCTGCATGATGATTTCTCCATGGATCCTTTTCATCAAATTGTTTATAAGGACAGATCTTCGCAGGTATACCTCAGGATCATCGATAAACTTTAGCTTTTCTAATGACATATAAAGGATGTGGGCTCGTTCCTCAAAAATTGAGATGGTCTAAAAGTCAAAAAAGGAAGAGAAAACTTAGGTCATGGACTACAGGAAAATGTCATCACAGTACATTTCTTTCTTGGTAGTCTCTGGATCTGGGAATACTGGGCTCCTGTTTCTCCCAAACTCATTTAGGGATGCTGTCCCTGGTGTTACTAATGTCCCCCCCCCCCGCCCCCCCCAGCCCCCATTCCTGAATCCAGGTGTGGTCAAGCACCTGGGAATCCAGTCACAATGGAGACCTCAGCAGGGGGAGGTCAGGTTGTTAGCTCTTATATGGCCCCATGAGGGAGATGCTGAAACACACAAATCTACACTGCTAAAAACCAGGAGAGCAGTTTCTCAGGGCGGGGGGGGGGGGGGGGGGGGGGGGGGGGGGAGGGGGGGCAGAAAAGTAGTAACAAGAGGCACGGAGAGAGGTTCTCAGTTGCTGGCTATGTTGTTTCTTGATCTGGGTGCTAGTTACACGGGTATGTTCACTATGTGAAATGCATCAAGCTGTACCCTTAAGACACTTGTGCTTTTATGTGAGTGTATACAAACACATGCATACGCGCACACATATACTCATACATTACGTGGGAATAAATGTCTTTTGAAAGATGGCAAAATGCAGGTCATAATAAGTATACTTCAAACCCTGGCCAGGAGCATGAGAACTGCTTTCAGGGCTGTCCCTGTGGGTTTAACACTTGCAATTATCTTTGCTTGAACGAGGGACAACAGCCTTTCCCCTGAAAGGATCTGTCAGTTGAAGGGCCAAAGTAGGCTTCCTTCTGGAGCCAGGCAGAAGAGATGCAAGGAAGAAATGAGAAAGACTCACTTCTGAGCAGTGTGCTACCATCACCATGTGATGATTGGTACAGAGGCAACTAGAAATTTGCTGCAACCATAACACAAAAACGAAAGAGGAAATAAACAGCTTGTATCCTGGGGACCACCTCTTCCAGGCCATAAAAAAAAAAAAAAAAAAAAAAAAGGAACTGTTAGCATGACCTGAGGAGCTATGAACAAAGCCAGCCCAGGATCAAAGGCAGGAACTGTACATTCAGAGAAAAAAGCTCAGCACCTACCAATGCATGCCCAGGTCATTATGAGCAAGGACAAAGCCAACACCTTGAAGGATAAGCTTGTGGGGTGGTGGGGAGATGGGGTAAGAGGAGACAGAGAGGAAGTGCATCAAAAAATTAAAACTCCTCTCCATGTTTCAGACAACTATGCTTTGGCTTATACCCTCCCTTTTCTTATTTTTAAGTTCATGCACTTATTTCGAGTGAGCGAGCAAGGGAGGGGCAGAGAGAGAAAACCCTAAGCAGGCTCTGCACTATAAGCTCGAAGCCTGATGTGGGGCTCGAACTTGAACTTTATGGAACCGTGAGATCATGACCTGAGCCAAAATCAAGAGTCAGACGCTTAACCGGGGCCACCCAGAAGCCCTGGGGTTATACCCTCCCTCGATTAAATCTGTAGATAGTTTTTAAAGGAGGATAACCATAAAGAAAAAGAAATGGTATTTGAAAAGCTTAGTGGCCAGTTTCCTACTTCTTATGTATGCAAAAGAGTTAGCTGTGGTCTTTTCTTGGGAATGAATTACATATTTTAACAAAGTAAACATATGCAGCCAGTGTACAAGTGCATGTTTCTACTTCCACGCATGCTTTCAACAGATGGGGAGTCCACCTGTAAAGGGTCCTGAGAAGCCCTGGGGAACCGCTCCCAGGTGGGCACCCACAGAAGTGGCACTGGCCACTGGAGCTAGAGCTTGGGGAAGGGGAATGTCAGGAAAGAACAAGTGCTCTTCTGTGCACACGTGAAAGCACACACCATTCATAACCATTAATGCAACTTAAGAAAAATCAAATCATTTGTAAAAAAGATGTTCCTTGGATTATGTAATTTTGTTATTTCTGGGTAGAGGAGCTCCTGCTGGCTCTTTCCTCAATTCCTTGTGAAAATAACACAGGACCCAAAAAAGGGACAACGATTAATATGGCTCTGCTGAGAAGTGGCTCATTTTCATTGCTTGGGTGGAACAATTTAATTTCTGGAAATGGATCAAGCAACTGTTACTAAGTATCTTAAACTCTTAATAAAAAGAATGACTATTAAAAAAACATACTTTATGGCTACAGCTGCTGAGTGGTGGGTGAAAATCCTCTTCTTCCACATACTTCCTCTTAAAGTATGTGATCTTGGATGTTGTTATAGGATTTGAAATTCCCCTGTAATGTGATCCTGTGGTAATAAATCAGATATGACAAATGACATGCGGTTTGCCAGACTCTCCAAACAAAATACTTTCCTTTAATTTCCTTATAGAAGATAAGTTGGCTACGTATCTGTCTGTACATGTGGTGATTAAAAATAAACATTTGTCTTAATGGTTGCTATCATACAGAATTGTGACCCAGGCTAGGCAAGGATTTCGAGGTAATTATAAAGGAAAATGATCTATTTCAGCATTTACTAAATACTCAGAATCTTAACTGTATGCACAAACAGCAAAATTCATAAAAGGAAAGAACAGTATTTGTTCAAAGTGTTTAATTAAATCCATGATAACATAACACCACTGCTCAAATGTATACATCTTTAACTGTCAGCACTAACAACCAAATAACTTTAAAATGTTATTGGCTGTAGGTAAGGAAGCAAATGACTACCTGCATATTAGAGTTATAATTTTCTTTCTTTCAATATATGAAATTAAAAACTTTTTAATTTAAAAGTAAAATTTGGGCTATCCAAAGTCCTTTTTCCTCTCAGAAACATAGTATGTCAGCCATGAATAAAAGTAGGGTTTAAAATTTAAAGAACAGAGCTTTTAATCCAAAACAAACTTCAAAGAGTACTTATTTTACACTATAGGTTTTTTTTTAAGGGGTACTACACAAAAACCCAAGGAACTTACCTTAAAATATAAGAATAAAGAATCAGGAAGAACATACATCTAGATTTCAAAAATTTTCCCCCTGAATATGAAAGCCAGTTGTGTGCTTAATAAAAAGAAGAGACACACAGCTTCTGGCCCAAAGTGTAGATTCCTTTATGTCTCATGGGATAAAGATTTCATTGTCAAGCTCACCAGGACTTGTGTAGCTCTGAGAGAGCCATGCAGTGCTACAGGGTGAAAAACCAAAACCCAAACTCAAGAGTTCCAAAATCTGGTTTGGTTCTTTTAAAAATATAGGTGCATGACTTATACATGCAGCAGCAGCTTGTGTAGCCTCAGGTCTGAATGCAACTTGAGTATCACGTCTGGTCCCCTCCCAGGAGCCCTGGGCTCACTTATGAGAGGTGTACAGGCAGCCTGGGAAGTCCCTGGAACATGAGCTCTCTCAGCTCAGAAGGGCGCCCCAGACACCACCCCCGCCCACTAGTCTGGCAGCTGAGCTGCAGAGGGCAGCAGGGGAAGGTCAAGGGCAGTACCTGCCAGTGGGGGACCGGCTCCCCGGTCTCCCTGCAGAGGAGCCTGTGCTGGCCCAGGGGGGCTTGGGCCTCCGTAGCTGTCAGCCTCCCATAGTGTCTGGTACCCAGCAATTTCAGCAGCTCCTTCCGAGACAATGGGCTCGCAGAATCTATTCATGGACAGAACCAGAGTCATCTCTGACAGCCTCAGATCTAAAAAAAAAAAAAGAAAGAAAGAAAAAGAAAAAGAAAAAAGGAAAAAAAAGAGAAAAGAAAAAAGAAAGAAAGAAAGAAAACAGCCCTAATCAAGAATAAGCCAGGGAATGGCCTTGGCATTTTCATTCCTTTGCTTTGGGAAACTTTTACTTCTCAGTCCTCCCCTTCACCCTGAAACATTTGATTATTTTTTCAAAGAAAACCTCAGCAAACTCTCTTGCTGCTATTAGCTCAGCCTCTGTGTTCGGCAATCTGCATTTCATGGGCGGATCTTTAAAATCCCATTTCTTATTGTTCTCAGATTCCCCTCAGCCCTCTTTGAGACAGCTGCTTTGCCTCCTAACACATTTTCCCCCTGACCTTCCCGCACAAAATGTACCCCTAAGAGGCAAGTCCCGGACCCTTGCGCTTCCTTTCTATTAATAAGGCAAAATCAATTTTCTAGTCAGTCCCCAGAGAGTCTCCTTTGATGAAATCCGCTAATCAATCAAAAGGAAAGGGTGGGGAGGCAGAAATCTCCACCATTAATCCCTACTGATGTGCTCAGGTTTGGTCTGTGTGGCTGGCCCTCTTGTCTCCTTTCGGCTGGGCCAGCTCCTCTACAACATTCCGGGGCTCCCTCCACTTTCTTTTCCCAAAACGAAGCAGACAGAGACACACTTGGTAGTTGTTTCCACCAGCCCTGATCGGCCTGAACTGGATCTGCCTCCAGTCAAAACACTGTGAGATGAAGACAGAAAATTGGCTCCAGTTTCAAGCCGGGAGTTGCAGCCCCACAGGAGCCAAGCACAACATCAACGGAGCAGGCAGAATATTAAACAGGAGCCAGGGCTTCAGGGCCAGAGGCAGCCGGCAACTCTTTCCTCGGTGAGGCCCAGACACAAGGCAGAACTTTCCAGGAGGCACCACACCACTGCCCTCCTCTCCAGTTCGCGCCCCTGCCTGGGGCCTGCGGGGCCTCTCTGCTCTGTGATGCAGCGCTGGGCCCCTGCTTAACTCAGGTGGACCAGGCCACTTCCAGGGGCGCTCAGTGTCTCCACTTGGTCCTAAGGCTCGAGGCAGGGTGAAGAGTGAGTTCAAGGGGGAAAAGGATTTGATACTAAAGCAAAAAGACCTATGGGCCAGAGATCAGTGGTGAAGGCAGAGAGGCCTCAGCACCTTTATTAGCTGCCAATTCCTTTACAAGACCTGAACCTCCACTATCCCACTTTGCCATTTAAAGAACTGTCACAAGGAGTGATGTCAGGTCTGCTTTCTGAAGACTGATTGTCTTTCAAACATACGCCAAAGGTCTACTTCACGTTTTCCTTCTCCAAATTATACAGCTTGTAATGTTTTGGGGAAAGGGTGAATCTCCTGCTGTCTAGGAGACTGTGATTACCTACATGTTATACGGAGGGTCCACTTCCAGGTAACAGAAGGAAAAACACCAGGGGAAGGGGAAATAGCTTCACTGAAGAGACAGTGTCCTCTGGCTAACAGAGCGGCTCTTGGCAGCCAGGACTCCATTCTTTGTTCGGGCCTCTCTTGGAGATCCTAAATTCTGTCCCAACCTCACTGAACAATGAAGCAAGGCCTTCTGACAGACAGGGGGAAGTGTCCACGTCAGTGGCCGGAAGGAGGACCCAAATGATTTGGGCTGCTAAATGACCTACCACTTCTCTTTTACACTGTCCTCCCTGCAAAGAGGCAGCAGCAAGGGCTTAGTAAACATTATTAGAAGAAGAAAAAAAGAGGTGTTTGATTAATTCTCTAAAAGGCAATAGTGGGACATACCATTTATTTTGCTCTTGAGTCATCAAAAAATTTAGGGCTACCCTGATTTAACAAACGAAGCTGTTCTATCACCCCTCAAACTCGGCAACCAAACAAGCTATCAAGCCTCACGATGACAGATTCCCTGGGAGACTCTCATAAATGGTCTAATTTCTTAACCTATGATAAAAGACAGTTGTTTCAGTAAATGCTATTCCAGGAGCACGCGAGTTATATAGCTTTTTCTCGGTCAGTAGCCCTTTCTCGTTGACTGCAGTGGTGGTTTCCAGCTTGAAATTCACATTCACTTTTGTGCTGGATTCTGGGAATAAGACCCAAGCTTTTTGTCTGTTGAACTTTTATTACATAAAACCAGAGGAGGGTTGACAAATCCACTCCTCTTAAGAAAGCATTTGTAGGCCCCTAGAAGCAATTACCTTTGTTTAATAGGACATTATATGGGCCCTGTGCTGTTTTATGTTCCTAAGAGTTTGTTTACATATTAATAACTTATTGTTGTAGCTTTTTTGGTTAAGGATTTCAGTGTTTCTACTTGTTAGTATTGATTCCAACACATTGAATTCTATCAGTTACACATTTGAACTTGAAACACGGCATAGTTGTCTTATCTTGGCTCTTTCCTTTGTGAAATCTAATTTCTGTAAGTTTTTTCTTTTTTGAACTGGAAACCTGTACACACAAATATGCTGGAGAAGCTGAGTTCCTTCCATAAGTGATTTATGTAAGTCTGAATAAAATATGAGTGACTTTGGATTATTTGGGGGCTGGGAGAAGATTCTGCAATGGAGTCTTCCTAGGAAGCCTATTTAGAATTTACACCAGGATGTTAACAAATTAAGAAGGCAAGTTCAATGTTCAGGAAGAATTGGGAGTGTGCGGTGCTAAGCGCTCATGTTTCACATGACTATTTGTATTATACGTGCAGATCCAAACTGTCACTATTCTCTGTACGATGAGATTTACATTGTCATTCTGCTACTGAGTTCAGAAGTTTAAATCCACAAATTCATGTGCTGTTATTATTAGATATAACCACAAAGATGTACATTTATGGTAAGATTTGTATTTTTTAACATCAGAGGTGAGTGGATTCAAAAGAAGGTTGTTAAAGTGTGTTTTGTCTACACATGGGTTTAAAAAATAAAAAGGTCCTAACCTCTTATTCCCAGGTTCCTGCAAGTCAGTTTTGTCACCCACCTGGACATAGCAGAATGACACCTAACGCATTCCCCAAAGGCTAACGACTAAAATGTCATGCTTTTTCAGGAAATATTCATAGTAAAGTTACCAGGCATTGCTATACAATTTGGTTTTTCCAGATGACTTACGCATGTTTTTTCCTCAGAGCCATTATAACGCTAATAGGAGAGGTAGGCACATAGAACAGGGTGGCTACAGGTTCAGCGGCACCTTGAATCTAAGAGGGGCTCCTGGTCATTCTTTGCCTCCCCCTCCCCCTCCCCAGCATTGCAAATTAGAGAACATTAAAAGCATCACAGCAGTTAGAGATCTGATTCCCACACTGAAACGCAGAGAAGGGCTGGTATGTTCAATGCTGCCAGTCTTAAAATGTGCTGCCCAGGTGGACCAAGACCCCACCCCACCCCCAACCCGACCTCCTCCTTGTCCTTAACAAGATCCCAACAGCTTGTCCAGCTGCCGCTGCTGCTCGTGGTGGTGGAAGGGGCTGAATGGGTGGAATAAAATCCTTCAACCCTTCCGAATAGACAGATGTCGCTTTTCTGCCACTCGCTGCAGTACACCTGTCTGCCCTAGAAGTGCATTTCTCAGCTGTAGCTTCGAGAGATCAGGAGCTTTAGGTCAGGTCCTAGGGCGAGAAGGGCCGGTGCTGGGCCTGAGGGGGAAGATGAGGTGTCCGGGTGTCCGAGCCCTGGCACCAGGTCTTCCCATCCCAGGCCCAGGGTCGCGACGTCTGGAGAACCGGTGCCCCTGCAGGCACCACGTCCGGGAGACTCCGGCACAGACACACCCCAAGGGGTCGGTGCCTGGGCCCCTGAGCCCCTTCTCACGTAGGGAGCAGAGCCCTGCCGGCCGACGGCCGCAGGAGAAAGTAAACAACACCCCAAGTGTCTGGGAACAAAGGCAAGTTGTCTTTCCACGGTGCGCGAGCCGTGCGCCTCTCCTGAAGAATAAGAGCTATTATTACTCTTTCTTTCTTTCTTTTTTCTTTTTTTTTTTTTTAAACAAGTTTCCTTCTAAGGGAAATAAACACCAAAGGTAGGATTCCAAGGAAATGACTCACAGCGGCTGGCAGGGCTCTGGCGAGGCTGGCCCCGTCCCCGCGCTCCAGCCCGCAGCAGATGCCTGCCCGGCCCTCCCTCCCTCCCTCGCCGGCCAAGCCCGTTCGGAGCCCGCGGCTGCGGGAGCGCCCGGCGCGGCCGTGGGACCCGGGCGGCGGGGACAGCGCCCGCACCTCCCGCAGGCGTCCGCTCTGTCCGCGCCACCCTGGGCCGGGGGGGGGGGGGGGACGCCTCGCCTCTCCCCCCGCCTCCACGGCCCCAGCCGGGCACTCCGGAAAGTTGCTAGGGCCCAGGAGGCGGGAGGGGAGGAAGGGAGGAGAGAGAGGCGGAGGCGTGGACCAGGCGGGCAGCAGCCGAGTCCGCCGGGGAGGTGAGCTGAGGACAGAGGAGCCGCCGCCGCCCGCAGCGAGGCTCGGCTGCCGGGGAGGAGAGTGCGGGGGCGGAGGTGGCGGAGGACAGAAGGTGTCAGCTCCTGCAGCTCTTCCCTTTTCTCGAAGACGCGCGCTCCTGACATCCACAACCCCTCCCTCTCCACCTGCCCAGCGTCGCGGCGACCAGACCCGGGGGCATCCCCCCTACTGACCCCCAGTCCCCTAGGGAAAGGGAGGGAGCGGCCGCCGCGGGCCCTGGGGGCTCACCAGGGCTGCCATCCCCACCCGCCCGCGGAGTCGGCTGGGTGCGCGCGGGCGGCAGCGGTTCCCGCCCCGGTGAAGGCCCGCGGCGCAAGCCAGCCCCGGGGAAAGCCCGCGCCGCCTCGGCGCCCGGCGGCGTCCCGGCCCGCGCGCTGCCCGGGTCCCGCTCCGGCCGGTGCGCGTCCTCTCGGCGCCCCCGGCGCGGCCCTGGTGCCGGGAGGCCGCGCGGGTGCCACTCGGCGCGCGAAGACTCTGCCCGCGGGGACCGGCCCTCGCCCTCCACCCGCCCGGGCCTCGCCGCCCCCGCCGCCCGCGCCCGGCCCGGCTCTTACCGCGGGGTCAGCCGGGAGGCGGCGGCCGGAGCGCTCGCGCTGCCGCTGGTCCGCTCCGGGCTCGGCGCCAGCCCGGCCGCCGGTGCACAGTCGCGCGGGGCCCGGCCCGGCGGCCCGGTCGACGGTGGACGCTGGTGCGCGGCGGGCGAGGGTCCCGGCAGGTCCCGCCGCCGCGACTGGGGCGCCGCGCCGCCGTCGCTGCAGACGGTTATGGTAATGAGCGGCTCTGTCTAGCGAGGAGCGTGTGAAACCCGTCAATCCTGTTTGCCATTTCCCCGTGGATTTCCGAGGAGAGGTTCTGCAGGATGCCCCCAGGGTGAGAGAGGGAACATGACAAGCGCGCCCGCTCTCCCGCCCTCCCTCTGCTCCCGCCGCCGCCGCCGCCGCCGCCGCCGCCGCTCCTCAGGCAGCACACGGGGCGCCTTCCCCTCACCCCCACCCCAGCCCGCCCCCTGCCTCCTTCCCTCCTTCCCGCCCTCCCTCCTCCCTCTCCTCCCCTCTCTCCCCTCCCCTCCCGGTGCCCGGGGACACGCGGGCCCAGCTCCAGCCCGCAGCCCAGACCCCACGCGCTCCCCGGCTCCCGCCCTAGCCCTGGGGGCCCGGCTCCAGCCGGATAACGTATTCACTCTGCAACCTTCTGAGATGTCTTCTCTTTTTTTTTTTTATTTGGTTTGGTTCTGTTGTTGTTGTGTGTGCGTGTGATTTTAAAAAAAAATCTGTGCCTTTCCCACCCTTTGAAAAGACTTTCTTCTCCTTTGCCACGGCAAACGGAGATGAGAAACAGATGTCTTTGCAGGACCAAGCAGTTATTCTCCCCTCGCCGCCCGCCCCCGCCCGTTCCCCTCCGGAGCTGCATATGTATAAAAAAGCAACATGGGTCCTACTGCAACTTGAATTGGCAACTCTTTCTGGGTGGGGAGCCTCGAGGGAATACCTCCAGGAAATAAAAAAGTAATAAAGGACGTTGTCCTTGGTCAAGGGAATGTAATTTAAGCCCCGGAATCACATTATTCTGCAAATAGTAATTTTCCCCTGTATTAGTCTCAATTGGAGTTTGTTTTTTGAAACATTAATTCATAACTTCTGTCTAGGGACTCCTCCATAGTCGTGATGGGTCATTTCAGGTGTAATGAACACAGAGGCTTGGAAGGCATAGACCTAATAAAATCCGGGGGAAGGCACCTGCACAAAAGTGTTACAAAGACTATAATATTTGTTTACTGCTACTATGCCAGATGTGCTAAATATAACACTTCTTTAAAACAGTGATCCTCCGACTGTGAAAAACCAAACCTCTTGCTGCCTGGCTCCCTAGGAATCAAGGAGAGGCACAGACTGAAAATCAGAGAGGGAAGGAGTAAGATCAAGGACGACGATTAGCATCTGCAAATTGAACTCTATCTAATTTGCATGTTTATTTCTTAGAATTGTAATTAAATTTGTGTAATAAATGTTTTCCATTTCATTTGTACACTTAAAATTTGGGTGACTGACATGCAGTTAAGTGAATTTCTTTTCTTTTTTAAACAAATGTAGTTTATTCAATAAAGCGGCAAACAAATATTAGACATAATTAGAACTAATCTACTTTGAAGGTATTTTTGTTGAACTTTGTACACTTAAAGTCTCTCAGAGGTTTTAAGGGTATTAGGAAGCTGAGAGAAGGCAATTATGCTGAAAACAGCCTAACTCCACAGATTTCCAGGAGCATGATTTCATTTTTTCCAAAAAGACATTTCAGGGTTGCATGCCTAAAGTTGGGAATTGGGCAGCCATCTTGGCTTTATTCTGAACCATATTAAAACCATATTAAATTGCATTGGCTCTGAGCACCTAGGTGGCTCAGTCAGTTAAGCGTCTGACTTCAGCCCACGTCAGGATCTCACGGCTCACGAGATCTCATGAGTTCGACCCCTGCATTGGGCTCTGTGCTGACAGCCCAGAGCCTGGAGCCTGCTTCGGGGTCTTTCTGTCTTTCTCTCACTTTGCCCCTCCCCCACTCATGCTCTGTCTCTGTCTCTCCCTCTCAAAAATATACACTGAAAAGTTTTATAAAAATTGCATCCGCTCACATAGGACACTGGCCATTATGAGAATAATTGTAAAGGTGAGGGGGCCCCTGGGTGGCTCAGTCGGTTAAACATCTGACTCTGGATTTCGACTCAGGTCATGATCTCACGTTCCTGAGTTCGAACCCTGCATTGGGCTCTGTGCTGACAGTGTGGAGTCTGCTTGGGATTCTCTCCCTCTCTCTGTCCCTCCCCTGCTCATGCTCTCTTTTCTTTTTTTTTTCTCCCTTAAATAAATACACATTAAAAAAAAAAAAGAATTGTAAAGATGCCATTTTGTGCAATCATTGGGTGTTGCATGCCCAGCTTATGGGCAGAATATAATTTTCATTCGGGTAGAGGGAAGAGGGCAAGGAAACGCACAGGGCATTTAAAGCAGTGTGAGTACTTGAAAATCTGTATCAGTACCTACAACTGGTTAGTGTCTAACTCAAATGAAGAACTAAATGTGAGGGCTTGGAGGCATGGCTTATTATTGTTTTTATCTTCCTATATTAAAGTTTTATAGCATTTAAAGGACTGTGGGGAAATCCCCACATACACTTGGCTCTGTCAAAATACATAAAACCAAAAGGAGCAAATTAAGCATAAAATTGAGAAATAACATGAGACTAAGTATCAGCATGGGTTGCTTTGGCATCTTCTGGAGCTTTGGCTCTGAGAAATGAGCCTTCTGGGAAATTGGCATTGCCCTTGGGTGGGGAGGGCTCTTGGCTTTAATGTCACAACAAAATGACCTCACAACACAAGTATGAAATCATTGTACTTCACAGCACCCTCGTGGTTTTGAGTATGAACTTGATCGTGTCCTGTTCAGATATGTTAGGTTAGCATGTTTTACTAAACAGCTTTCCCTGCCCTAATTTTTAATCTCAAGCTTAATGTTTTCTGAGATTCAATGCCCAACTGTTGACAACATGAACTAATGTCTACAAGCAGAAAAGTCAGTCAAACCTCCATGGAAGGAGAAATATCACTTAAAAGTTTAAAGTGAGTTTCTTGTTGAAGATGGCAAAATGGGAAGATCCTGAACTGACCACCTCCCACAGACACAAGGAATCCACAGCTAAGTGTGGAACAATCTCCTCTGAAAAGAAATCTAAAAACTGGTGGAGTAACTCCTTTGCATGGGGCCAAAGAAGAGGGAAACCACATCGAAGTGGTAGACCAGAAGCCCCATCCCTGGTACAGTGACCCACAATCAGGAGGGAACTCAACCCAGAGCTTCTGCTAGAGGGTTGAAGTGTTTGTGCTGCACATCAGGCCTGAGTGGGGAAGGAGCAGAGAGAGTGGGAGCGAGAAAATCCCACGCAGACTCCATGCTCAGCAAAGCACGGATGCGGGGCTTGATCTCATGGTTCATGAGCTCATGACCTGAGCAGAAATCAAGAGTCAGACACTTACCGACTGAGCCATCCGGATGCCCTCATCCCAGCTTCTAAGGCTGGTGTCTGAGAGATGACCCCTAAAACGTCTGGCTCACTGCCACCAGACCTAGTTGGCCATGGTGATCTGAGAAGCAGCTCTTAAAGGGCCATTGCACAGACTCACTCACCCCAGGGCCCAAGGCAGAAGCAACCCTTTGAAAAACAGCCAGACTGTATGTGAGTGGGACACATTTCCTAATTTTAAAGCATTGATCTGGGGGGGAAGGGGCCTGCTGAGATATTGTCCAGGGTTGGAAGCTGGTGGGTTCCACCTTCTTCCTCTCCTTCTGCCTTGCTAAAGCTTGTCACTGCCACTTGTTTTCCCCTTTCCCATGGGTGCCGTCTTTATGCTCCAGCCAGTGGGCACCATTTTGCATGATCTCCCTCTGCCTTGCTAAAGCTGGCGAGCACCATCACTTTTCCCTTCTTTCTTTCCCTTTTTTCATTTTTCTTCTTCCTCCCTCTGTAATTCTTTTCCTTTTTCCCTTTTCTTTCCTTTTCTTCCTTTCTTTTAGCAGGTGCTGTCTTCTCACTCCCCCTACGCTTTGCTCCAGCCAGTGAGCACCCTCTTTACGCTCTCCCTCTTGCTGCACTTACAGAGCCCCAGTATCTCCCGGAGGGGAGCTTCTACATCTGGTGCTCCAGTTTTACATTTGGTACCCCAGTTGTTGTGGCTACCACCCGGAGAATGGCCGTTGATTGCCTGGTCCTGGTGGCCCAGGGGTCTTGCATTCTTGGGTCCCATGGGGCTGCAGCAATTGGAGTGAGAGTTCCTGGCAGACTATCATTCCCAGCACACTGCACAAATCGTAGATAGAAACACTCCCAGTCTTTCTTAGCAAGAGGCCTATTTAAGCAAATAGGTCACAAGAACTGTGACCTGAGGGGCAGGCTTCTGGTTTGCATACTTACAGTAGCCTATGGAGGTGCCCTCAGGAAACAGAGGCCAGTGGAACACAAACTTTGTCCTCTCCCTCTGCCTCATGCCAGCTTGCTGATATCATCTAGAAAGGAGTTTATACCCTGTCTAGTGCCTTGATTTTTGTGGCTGCTGCCAGGGGACATTTCTCCAGGGCCTGGCTCTGGTGAACAGTGGAGCTTATACTTGCTTCATGTCCCACAGGAATGGAACCAATCAAGAGTTCTTAAACAGCTACCACACCCAGGGCCCCGCAAGAGGCCACAGACCCAGGAGCTCAATCTTTCCATAAAAGAGGCCTATTAGCTCATCATTGTTGTAGCACGAAGGGCAGGCTTCAAATTAAACACACCTCTAAGGGATGACTATAAATATTTCCGGAGACTTCAGAGATGTGAGCATCATCTTTGCATTCTCCCTGTGCTGTGCTCCAGAGCTCGAGCGTCTCTTGGAGGGAAGCTCGTACACATGTCTGGCACCCCAATTTTTATTACTTGTGCCCTGGTTTTTCTGACTGCTGCTCATGGGATACCCCCGGATTGCTGAGCTCTGGTGGGCAGGGGATTTGCATTCCTGGGTCCCAGGGGATTGTAACAACCAGAAAGACGGTTCTTGGCAGACTTCCACCTCCAGGACACAGCACAGACAGCAGACTGAACCAGACACCCAGTCTTTCTGTGAAGGAAGACTAGTTGCTAGTCCTGGAGCTTTGGCTGTAGGGGCAGGCTTCAGGTTGGGCACGCATCTAGAGACTTTGGAGGTGTTCTTAGGGCACATAGGCCATGGGACGCCATCTTTGTGATTCCCTACTCCCTCACTACAAGTCATTAGTCTCTCCCAGAAAGGAGCTTGTACACTTGTTTGGAGCCCTGATTTTTGTAACTGCTGACCAGGGGACGCCTTCAGATTGCTTGGTTCGGGGGGCCCATGGGGCCTATATGCTTATGGTCCCACAGGCCTGCATACATGGACATTCTTTAAAAGCTGCTGCCCAACAGCCTAGCTTCCAATAAGCCTGAATCTGGATGCTGACTGACACGCTCTCCTTTGGGACACTGACTAGCCTTGGCACCCCCTCAACTACTGGGACCTATTAAAAATAAAATAGGTGGCTTCAAAAATCACAAAGGTTTGGGGTGCCTGGGTGGCTCAGTCCATTTAGTGTCTGACTTTGGCTCAGGTCATGATCTCACGGTTCGTGAATTCAAGCCCCGCATCGGGCTCTATGCTGACAGCTCAGAGCCTGGAACCTGCTTAGGATTCTGTGTCTCCCTCCCTCTCTGCCCTTCCCCCACTCTCTCTCTCTGTCTCTCAAAAATAAATAAACATTAAAAAAATTTTTTTTTAAATCACAAAAGTTTGAGAGACAACCAAGAGCTAGGGCAGGGTTGAACAATGTTTCATCTCTATACGAGGCCAATCCTTCAAGACTAGCAGAGGTGACTGTTTCATCTAATGCATAGAAACCAACATAGTCGAACAAAATGAAAAAAAAGAAAAATATGTTCCAAAAGATAGATAAAACCTCAGAAAACAAACTTAGTGAAATGGAAATAAGTAATTTACCTGACAAGGAGTTCACAGTAATGGTTATAAAGATGTTCACTGAACTCAAGAAAAGAATGTATGAACACAGCGAGAACTTCAGCAAAAAGATAGAAAATATAAGAAAGTTCCAAAAAAGAAGTCACAGAACTGAAAATACAATGACTGAACTAAATACACTGGAAGGATTCAACAGGAGACTAGATGAAGCAGAAGAAAGGACCAATGAACTTAAAGATGGCAGAGGAACGGACCCAAATAGTGTAACAAAAAGAAAAAGTGAAAAAAAAGGTGAAGATAGCTTAAGGGATCTATGGGACAACATCGGGGGACTAATATTCACATTGTAGGGGTCCAAGAAGGAGAGAGAGAAAGAAGTGGGAAACGTATTTGAAGAACAGCTGAAAATTTTTCTAACCTGGATAAGGAAACAGACATTAAGATCCAGGAAACCAAAAAAAGATGAAACCAAAGAGACCTGCACCAAGACACATTACAATTAAAATATCAAAATTAAATAGGAGAGAATCTCAAAAGCAGCAAGAGGAAAACATCTTGCTATATACAAGGGAACCCCCATAGGACTATCAGCAGGTTTTTTTTAGCTAGAACTTCACAGGCCAGAAGGGAGTGGCACAATATATTTAAAGTGCTGAAAGAAAAACATTTCCAACCAAAAATGCACTACCCAGGAGTATTATTATTCAGAATTTAAGGAGGGATAAAGAGTTTTCCAGACAAGCAAAAGCTAAGGGAGTTTATCACCACTAAATCAGAAAAGAAATGTTAAGGGACTTCTTTAAGTTGAAGAAAAGGGGGTGCTAATTAATAACAAGAAAACATATGAAAGTATGAATTTCACTGTAAAGGTAAATATATAGGAAAGATAGTGGATTAGACACATATCAAGCTAGTTAGAGGTTAAAATAGAAGACAAAAGTAGTAATAACTGTAGCTACAATAATTACTTAAGGGATATATAAGATAAAAGGATGTAAAATATGACATCAGAAACAAAATCATGGGAGGCTACGTAGTAAAAATGTATGACTTTAGAATGCATCTGGGCCTAGTGATATGCAGTAAGATCCACTCTCATGAGGCTGGACAGTGAGCTGCAGCTCCCAATCAGCCATGTTATCATGAGGGTAAACAACTGACATATTTACAACCATTCTGTACCCAACCACCTTTTATACAGTAGTCAATCAATTACATAAACTATGCAACATTTTATTATAAAATCAGCTTTGTATTAGATGATTTTGCCCAACTGTAGGCTAATGGAAGTGTTCTGAACATGTTTAAGGTAGGCTAGGCTAAGCTATGATATTTGGTAGGTTAGGTGTATGAAATGCATTTTCAATTAACAATACTTTCAACTTCATATTGGGTTATTGAGATGTAACCCTATTATAATTTGAGAAAGATCTATACACTGTTATGAGTCTAAGTGAAGCAAAAAACTATAGTAGATACACAAAAGATAATGAGAAAGGAATCTAAGCATAACACTAAAGAAAATCATCAAACCACAAAGGAAGAGATCAAGAGAAGAAGAAAGGAAGAGAGAAACTACAAAACAGCCAGAAATCAACAAAATGCAATAAGTACAAACCTATCAAAAAGTACTTTAAATGTAAATGGACTAAATTCTCCAGTCAAAAGACATGGAGTAGCTGAATGGATAAAAAACCAAACTCATCTATATGCTGCCTATAAGAAACTTCAGATCTAAAGACACACACAGACTGAAAGTGAACAGATGGAAAAATAAATCCCATGCAATGAAAACCAAAAGAAAGCTGGGGTAGCTGAATTTACATCAGACTAAATAGACTTTAAAGCAAAGACAACAAGAAACAAAAAGAAGGGCATTACGTAATGATAAAGAGATCAATCCAACAAAAGATGTAATAATTGTAAATATCTATGTAAACAAAAGAGCACCTAAATATATAAATTAATCTTAACATACCTAAAGGGAGAAATAAGCGGCAATACAATAATAGTAAGGAAATTTAATACCCCACTTACATCAATGGATAGATCATCCAGCCAGAAAATCAGTAAGGAAACATTGGTTTTAAATGACACATTAGACCAGAGAGACTTAACAGACACATACAGAATATTCTATCCAAAAGTAGCAGAATACACAGTCTTCTCAAGTGCACATGGAACATTCTCCATGATAGAACATATGTTAAGCCACAAAACAAGCCTGACAAATTTAAGAAGATTAAAATCATATCAAGTATCTTTTCTGACCACAATAGTTTGAAACTAGGGGGTTTTCAGTTATAAGAAGAAAATTGGAAAATTCACAAATATGTAAAGAATAAACAACATGCTACTGAAAAACCAGTGGGTCAATAAAGAAATCAAAAGCAAAATCAAAAAGTACCTTGTGACAAATGAAAACGAAAATACAACATACCAGAATGTATAGGAAGAGAGGCAATTTCACAGCGATAAATGCTTACCTCAAAAAATAAGAAAAATATCAAATCAACAAGCTACCTTTATATCTACCTCAAGAAACTAGAAAAAGAAGAACAAATGAAGCCCAAAGACGGAAGAAAAGAAATAACAAAAGACCAGAGCAAAAATAAATGAAATAGAGACAAAAAGACAATAAAAAAGATCAATGAAACCAAGAGCTGTTTCTTTGAAAAGATAAAAAAGAAAAAAAAAAAAAAAGACAAACATTTTGCTAGATTCACCAAGAAAAAAAGAGAGAGGGCCCAAATAAATAAAATCAAATGAAAAGGAGACATTACAATTGATACCACAGAAATACAAAGGATCAAAAGAGACTACTATGAAAAATGTATGCCAACAAATTGGACAACCTAGAAGAAATGGATAAATTCCTAGAAACTTACAATCTTCCAAGACTAAATCATGAAGAATTAGAAAATGTGGATGTACCAATTACTATTAAGGAGATTGAATCAGTAATTTAAAAACTCCCTACAAATAAAAAAAGTCCTGGACCAGATGGCTTCATCAGTGAATTATACCAAACATTCAAAGGACTAACATAAGGGGTGCCTGGGTGGTTCAGTCGGTTGGGCGTCTGACTTCAGCTCAGGTCATGATCTCATGGTTTGTGAGTTTGAGCCCCATGTTGGGCTCTGTGCTGACAGCTTAGAGCCTGGAACCTGCTTCAGATTCTGTGTCTCCCTCTGTCTTTGCCCCTCCCCTGCTCATGCTCTGTCTCTCTCTCAAAAAAGTAAACAAAAAAATTTTTAAAACAACCAAAGAACTAACATAAATCTTTCTCAAACTGTACTGAAAAATAATAGGAAAAAACACTTACAAACCCATTTTACAAGGCCAGTATTACCTTGATACCAAAACCACACAAGGACACCACAAGAAAGGAAAATTACAAGTCAATATTCCTGATGAGCATAGATGAAAAAAATCCTCAACAAAATATCAGTAAACAAAATTCAACAATGCAATAAATGGATCATACATCGTGATCAAATGAGGTTTATTCCAGGGATGCAAGGATGGTTCAATATCCACAAATCAATCAACATGATACACCACATTAACAAAATGAAGGATGAAATCATATGATCATTTCAATAGATGCAAAAAAGCATTTGAGACATCCATTTATGACAAAAATTATTAACAAAATGGGTATAGAGTGAATGTACCTCAATGCAGTATAAGACCATATATGAGAAGCCCATTGATAACATCATACTCTAAGATCAGGAACAAGACAAGGATGCTCATTCTCACCAATTTATTCAACATAGAATTGGAAATCCTAGCCACAGCAATTAGGTAAGTAAAAGAAAGAAAAGACATCCAAATTGGAAAGGAAGAAGTAAAACTCACTATTTGCAGATGACATGATATTATATATAGAAAACCTCAAAGATGTCACCAAAAAATTATGGGAATTAATAAATGAATTCAGTAAAGTTGAAGGATAATCAACATACAGAAATTGGGCACATTTCTATGCACTAATAACAAACTATCAGAAAGAGAAATTAAGAAAACAATCTGATTTATAACTGCACGAAAAGGAATAAAATACTTAGGAATAAATGTAGCCAAAGAGGTGAAAGATCACTGAAAACTATAAGATATTGATAAAGGAAACTGAAGAACACCCAAATTAATGGAAAGATATTCTGTGCTCATGGATTGGAAGAATCAATATTGTTAAAATGTCCGTACAACCCAAAGGAATGAACAGATTCAATGCAATCCTTATCAAAATTCCAGTGGCATTTTTAAAATAGAACTGAAACAAACAATTCTAAAATTCATATGGAACTACAAAAGAACCGAAATAGTCAAAACAATCTTGAGAAAGAACAAAGCTGGAGGCACCATGTTCCCTGATTTCAAACTATATTACAAAGCTATAGTAATCAAAACAGTATGGTATTGGCATTAAAAACAGACACATAGATTAATGGAACAGAATAGAGGGCCCAGAAATAAACCCACACCTATATAGTCAATTAATTTACAACAAAGGATCCAAGAATATACAATGTAGAAAGTAGTCTTTTTAATAAATGATTTTGGAAAAATAGGACAGCAAAATGCAAAAGAATGAAACTGGATCGCTATCTTACACCATATACAAAAATTAATTGAATATGGATTAAGTATTTGAATGTAAGACCTGAAACCATAAATTTCTAGAAGAAAACATAGGTGGCAATCTCCTTTACATTGGTCTTGGCAATGATTTTTTTGGATTTGATACCAACAGCAGAGGCAACAAAAGCAAAAATCAACAAGTGGGACTACCTCAAATTAAAAAGCTTCTTCAAAGCAAAAGAAACCATCAACAAAATGAAAGGCAACCTACTGAATGGAAGAAATTATTTGCAAATCCTATACCTGATAAGGGATTAATATCCAAAATATATAAAGAACTCCTACAACTCAATAGCAAAAAACAGTTTGATTAAAATATGGACAGAGGGTCTGAATAGACATTTTTCCAAAGAAGACATACAAATGGCTAATGCGTACATGAAACACCACTCATCACTAATAATCAGGGAAATGCAAATCAAAACCACAATGAGATGTCACCTCACACTTGTTAGAATGACTTATCAGAAAGACAAGAAATAAAAAGTATTGGCAAGAATGTGGAGAAAAGGGAACCCTTGTACAATGCTGGTGTACATGTAAATTAGTGCAGCCACTATGAAAAAGAGTATGGTGATTCCTCAAAAAAAAAAAATTAAAAAATAGGACTACTATATGATCCAGCAATTCCACTTCTGGGTATTTATCCAAAGAAAATGAAAATATTAACTTGAAAAGATATAGACACACCATGTTCATTGCAGCATTATTTCTAATAGCCAAGATGTGGAAACAATGTAAGTGCACATGAATGGATAAATGGATTAAAAAAACTGTGACACAGGGGTACCTGGCTGGCTCAGTGGGTAGAGTATGCAATTCTTCATCTTAGGGTCATGAATTCAAGCATCCATGTTGTGTGTAGAGATTACTTAACATAAACAAACAAACAAACAAACAAAACTGTTATAAATCTCTACATCTATTTAGGAAAAAACCTGGATATACACACATACTGGAATATTATTCAGACAAAAAGATGAAATCTTGCCATTCACAACAATATGGATGAATCTTGATTTTATGATAACTAAAATAAATCAGAGAGAGAAAGAGAGATACTGTGTGATCTCATTTATATGTGGAATAAGAAAAAAAAAACAATCTCATAGATGTAGAGAACTGATTGGTGGTTGTCAGAATTAGGGGCTGGGGGTGGGTGAAATGGGTAAAGGGAATCAAAGTATGCAAACTTCCAGTTATAAAATAAAAAGTCATGGGGAAGTAATGTACAGCATAGTGACTATAGTTAATAATAATGCATTACATATTTGAAAGTTGCTTGGAGAGTAAATCTTAAAGGTTCTTATCTATAAGAAAAACATTTCTGTAATTATGTATGGTAACAGATATTAACTAGACTTATTGTGGTGATCATTTCATAATATATACAAATATCAGATTATTATGTTGTACACCTGAAAGCAATGTAATGTTGTATGTCAGTAATACCTCAATAAAAAATAAATAAAAATAAAAATTTTAAGTGAGTAAGTGGTGGCTATGGCATAAGAAAAGAACTAACTATAAATCAATAAGGAAATATTTGAAATGAGTAAATGCAATTTATGAGTTGCAATATCCAACCCAAAAACTATGATGTCATTTATTTTTAGATATGTGTGTATGAAGTTCCAAGACAGAAATCGGATTATAAACCTTAAGATATCTTGAACTGCAAATTCACTGAAGACAGTGAACAGAGTCAACAGAGTGCCAGACTTAAAACTACTGAAACCCATTCATGAAAACTTTTTGTCATTTTTTTTAAGTTTATTTATTTTGAGAGAGAGAGAGAGAGAGAGAGAGAGAGAGCATGAGCAGGGGAGAGGAGCAGAGAAAGGGACAGAGAATCTCAAGCAGGCCCTGTGCTGTCAGCCCTGATGTGGGGTTCAATTCCACAAACTGTGAGACCATGACCTGAGCCGAAATCAAGAGTCAGACACTTAACCAACTAAGCCACCCAGGTGCCCCAACTTTTTATCATTTGAAAGGGAGATTTCCCAAGTAAAATCTGACTCTTTCAGACTACTGTGGACACTGCCCAATTGGATTAATAAAAAGTCAAACTTACTGGCTTAAAAAAAAAAGTGTAACATTTTTTACAACAAAAACAGGGGCCTATATTCAATCTCTCCAATTCCCCTTCTCTCATTCTCAAACTTTCTCTAATTATGCTTTTCCATTCCATCCATTGAAACTGTTATTGTCCATGTCATTAATGACCTCCATGTTGCTGAATCCAAAACCTTTTCTTGGTTCTCATTTTCCTTGACCTGTGTGCAGCATTTGACCGAGCTGATCACTCTCTCTTCCTTGAAATACATTTTATCTTGCTTGCATGGCAAACATACACACCTGTTTGCCTCCCACGTTCTTGGTGACCTTCTCTATGACCTCTGAATGTTAGAATGCTTTAGGCTCAGTCCATTGAAAGTTGCCAATATCTTTTAGCCACTCTCTTGTGGATCTCATCCAGTCTCATGGCTTCAAATACTGCTTACACTCCGATGATCCCCAAATTTAGTTCTCCAGTCCTAACCTCACTCTTCATCTCCAGACTCCTCTTAAATGTATAATGGACATCACAAGATTTACAGATCCAAAACGGAACCCCTGATTGTCTATGCTCCTTCAACTCTGCCATCTTTAATATTCCCCATTCCAGCTAATAAACCATACTATTTTATTAGTTGCTCATGCAAAAAATGTTGGAGTCATCCTTGACTCTTTTTTTTCCCTTTATGCCCTACATCTAATACATCAAAAAATCCTCCAGGTTCTACCTTTATTTTATTTTTATTTTTATTTTTTTATGGAGCAAGGGTTTGAACTCTTTGAAGACTTATTTATTTTTTTCAGGTTTTTATTTAAATTCCTGTTAGTTAACATACAGCATAATATTAGTTTCAGGTGTACAATATAGTGATTCAACACCTCCACACAAAACCCTGTCCTTGTCACAGCAAGTGCACTCCTTAATCCCCATTACCTATTTTACACATCCCCCTACCCACCTCCTGTCTGGTAACCTTAACGCTTTTCTAGAATGATCATTTTTTATCATCCCTGGTCCAATCCACTGTGACCATCTCTCACCTGGGATATTCCAACAGCCTCCTAACTGGCCTCCCTACTTCAGTCTTTGGCTCTTTCTGTCTCAACAGAAAACAATGTCACTTTTGCTAAGATTTTTCCTAAGACCTTCCATTTCATTCAGTGTAAAAGCCAAATCCTTACAATGGCCTCCATAGGCTGGAAGTATCTCTTTACTTCTCTTTTTTTTTTTCTTTTCAGAATTATTTTTTTAAGTTTATTTATTTATTTTGTGAGAGAGATTGAGAGAGCGCATGTGTGTGTGAGCGGGGGAGGGACAAAGAGGGAAAGGAAGAGAAAGAATCCCAAGCAGGCTCTGCACTGTTAGCAAGAAGCCCAGTGCAGAGCTCAATCCCGTGAACCATGAGATCATGACCTGAGCCTAAATCAAGGGTCTGATGTTTAACCGACTGAGCCATCCACATGCCCCTCCCTTTACTTTTCTGATCTCATTCTGTCTCCAGCTACTCTGGCTCCAATGCATCAGGCCTGTGCTTATTGCCACAGGACACTTGCACTGGCTATTCCTTCTTCCTAGAATTCTCTTTCTCCAGATAGTGGCACAGATCACTATTCCACCTTTTCCAAGTCTTTGCTCAAAAACCACCTTCTTAACAAAACCTGACCACTTCGCTTAAAATTCTAATCATCTCTGTATCTTATTTTTGACCACAAGATTTATCACCTTCTAATAGGCTCTGTATTTTATATATTTATTCTATTTATTACTATCTCTGCCTACTAGAAATTAAGGCCCACGAAGGCAGGGATTTTGTCTTTTTTATTCACCCCTATATCTCCAGCACAGAGACTGACACACTGAAAACACTCAATAAATATGTGTTGATTGAGCATTATTGACTGACAAGTTAGTTTCACATTTGTACAGAATCCCAAAGGCTAAAATAGAGCCACTAGAGCCTATAGTATATAGAATGGTGCAGCAGGCAGTTTGTTTTCTCACTAACTCCTTTGTGTCTTTTAGTGTCTTCTAGAATTCTCTGGTCCAGTGCTTTTACCTGCTTTGCAGCAGTCCAGGACCTGAAGATGTTCCAAGATCTTCAAGCATCCAAATGGTTTTGCGCTGATTTGCCTGCCTGAGGGTCCCCAGTACGATACCTCATCCAAGTGGATGGTGGTGCTCTGGACCAACCCTCCTTTCCCCCAGTGCAGATTTTCATTCATTGCCAAGATGCTTGTCCTAAGCTATAGTCTGAAAATTACGAATTGTGTGAAGAATTGCTCTCCAGGATCCTGTAACATCCCTTCTTGGCAAAGCCACCCTTTCAGAAGCCAGGAACTCCTCCACTGTCTTTCTAAACCTACTTCAAAATTTGCTCAGAAACACTTCAATGATTATGTGCATTTTATATACAAGCATTGAGCTAGGCACTGCAGGTGAAGTATAAATGAATAAGATACTGTTCCTACACTTACAGAGTTGTCAATATTGTGAGTAGCACAAGATAGGCATAGAAATAACGGCACCATTTAGTAATTCAGGGCATAGTAGATGCCATGGGAGCTCAGTGGTGGGACAAATCAAATCCAGCTGAGAGAAGCCAGAAGACCTACTTAAGAAATTAAAATCTGAAGTTGACTTTGAAGGATAAGTAGGTTCTCAATGGGTGGACATGGGGTATAGATGAAAAGTATTTCAAGTGGAGGAAACCATTTGAGGAACATAGGTTGGAAAGCAAAGGGCATCTTTAGTAAGCATTCCAGTTTTACTAGAGTGATAAAGTACGTGAAAGTCAAAGGTAGATGCAGCCATATGAAAACAAGCGTTGAACAACGAGATGAGTTCGATTTTAATTTAATAATCAGTGGGGAACATTTTAAGTTTTTGAACTGGAGAATGCCAGGATCAAAGTCAAGTTTTAGGAAGTGTAACATGCAGTGGAAAGCAGTGTCAGGAAGCTATTCCAACAGTCTAGGTGAGGGAAAACACTGGTTTGTGTTAGGGTAGTAGCCCTTGATGGGAAGGAGACAGATGAGAGCTATCGCAGAGTTGGAATCTTTAGGGTATAATCACTGATTGGTTGTGGGGAAGGGAAGAGTGAAAGATGACTCTGGGGTTCCTCATTGAGTCACCCTGTGGCTAAGTGAACCCGTAACAAATGAAGGGAATACGACGTGTTGGTTCTGGTTATGCTGAGAATGTGGTGCTTATGGAATAGACAGATGGAGGGGTCTGGTAGACAGCTGAATGTTCTTGTCTAGATGAAGACCAGAATTGAAGAGCAAATTATAAAAATTTAGTATTATTTCAATAACTACTGAGGTTGAAGTCTTAGGACTTAATGAAATAGTTGAAGACGTTACAGAGCATTTAAGAGTAAGGGGTTTAGGTTAGCACCTTGACAAATCTGATAAATGCATTTATTCAGAGATGGAAATAATATTTTGGCTTAGTGTGTGAACTCCTCAGGGATATTTGTATTAATGATATAAAAAGACTTTTGGCAGGGCGCCTGGGTGGCTCAATTGGTTAAGCGTCCGACTTTGGCTCAGGTCATGATCTCGGGGTTTCTAGGTTTGAGCCCTGCGTCAGGCTCTGTGCTGACAGCTCGGCACAGAGCCTGATTTGGATTCTGTGTCTCCCTCTCTCTCTGCCCCTCCCCTGCTAGCTCTCTCTCTCTCTTTCTCTCTCAAAAACAAACATTAAAAAAATTTCTTTAAAGACCCTTTGGGCTTAAATTTGAAAGAAGAAATTTGGGATGGAATAGTAGATTTGGGATAGCAAGCAGTCTCTCCTAGGTGTCCTGACGTCATAATACAATCATGCCTGTATGCTGTGCTTCTTGGTGTGGTTGAAGCTATGGATTCACCATTACAGGTGGAAAGGGATTTGATAATTCATCAGAAAATCCTGAAATAATCTCTGAAAATATATAAATCATTGATAATGAGCTTGGAGTGTTGTATCTCTCAGAGATATCTGTGTTTTAATAGGAGTCTCCTAAATATGACATAAACCATAATTGAAGTGATTAATAATTAGTGACAAGATTTCAGTATAAGCCAACAAATATTATTTCTGAATGGAAATCACACAACGTATATGGTCCCTTGTTCAAGGTACTACCCATATTAGTGAATAGGTAGGAACAGTTTACAGCAAACATACCAATTATTTCTAAAGAGATGTTTTTCTAACATAGTTGGTAATTTTTGCAGTCACAAACATTTCTATTGAAATACTTTTAATGCTGTTAATATTGTATTAGCTGAAAGAGTGTGGTAATTGGATGTATATCAACCTCAACATTTATCCCAAGGCTTCAGAGAAAAGATGGTCCATAAGTTTGGTATAAAAGGTGGGTGGGCCTGGATAACCAGAGAGGAGGAGGAAGGAGCCTTCCATCTGAGCAAGGGATGGTCAAAGTGTGTGTGTGTGTGTGTGTGTGTGTGTGTGTGTGTGTGTGTGTGTGTGTTGGAGGGTGGGTTTAAACTTCTTACAAAATAAATTGAGATGATAAATAAATAAGAAAAATGAAGATATGAATATTTTCTAGGAATATCACCTGTTTTTGTTCTATTTTTGTTTTCTTCCAAAGAGATTTTCCCCACCCATTTGCTTTCATTGGGAGGAAGGGCCTATACAGTTTTTCCTGACCCCAAATCTAAACACATAGGTCCACACTGTGCCAGAGCACTAGCTCAGAAGTATGATTTGTTAAGGAAGGAGACGTAGTGTTTCATCCAAAACCTGAATACAGATTTTGGTGAAGTCTCAGAGAGGCTATGCAGAGTTGTGCCAGGGGATACAGACCTAGACAGCAGAGTGTATCCCAGCTAATCTTAAGCCTGTTTTTTAATTTTATTTTATTTTATTTTATTTTATTTTATGTGCTTTTTTAAGTAATCTCTGTGCCCAACATGGGGCTAGAACTCATGACCCCTAGATCAAGAGTTATATGTTCTACCAACTGAGCTTATTTGTAAATTTCCCTATATAATAAGGGTGGGCTCCAAAATTCATAATTTTGTCATCCTGTTAAAAAAGACATAAGCCAAGGAGAATGAGACCCCAAAGAGGGGCAGTTTGTGGAGAAACTGTAGCCACTTATAATTTGATTTCAAAATCTCTTCCCTTTCCTATTTGCCTTATCTGTACATTGTTATAAAACAGGTAAGCTGAACATTTTATGAGGCTTACTGCTAGAATAGCAGGATATATTTATGATACTATGCCATCACCCCAAGAAGCATTTATTAAGTGACTAATAGTTGCATTGGCACATGGACAATTAATCTAACATGGTTGTTTCAGGAGCTGGAAGGTTTGTAGGTATCGGCAGTATTTTCTTGGGCTCATCCTTTGCCTTATATCTGTGTAATTTCTAGAGTTCTTTTCATCTTAGTGTATAGATATTCTATTTTTTTTCATTTTTAAAAGATTAAAGCCTCAAGTAAGAGTTTTGATAGCTGACTAAGGCAAGAATATAATCTAAGTAAGTAAAAATTTAAGCTATGTAAAAATTATAGAGATTTAAGTGTGATCCTAATTACATTTATTAAATATTGTTCAATTTGTTTTAAGTAGGATACTGTCTCTTTACTAAAATAATCAATACTGGGATTAAGTGAAACGTGTGTACTTTTCATAAGCATGTTTGATTTTGAAAATCAATTGATTTTGAATTGTGGGTCACACAATTTATAAACAGAGACCTAGGATAAGTAAGTCAGTGTTATGAAGACATAAAGCTCTAATTAGGAGGAAAATATAAAAGAGATACAGCATGTGGTGATCATTCTTCCCATCTGTAGGCATTAGCCTTGAGTTGATTTAGAGCCATTTTGTATCATGTCCATGAACACAATGCTAATAGAGTAAACAGACTGTATCAGTAACCTGTGTCAGGAAAGGGAATACGGAATCATGTTCTGGCAGGGGAATGCTTAAAGACAAATTCATGTTTGAGCACTTCATTTTGTATTTCTGTCTTCTGCGTGGTATAAAATGTACAGGCATATCAAAGTTCATAACAAAAACTGCTTATGCCTTTAGGAAGACGTATTTATTTTCAACAGTGTAAAGGGAAAAGCACACAATTGGAGTGGAGAGAGAGAGGGAGACAGAGAAAGAGACAGAGAGAGAGGAGACCTGCGGCAGACATCACCTGAGTGGGAAATTACACATCCCGCACACACACGCACGCTCTGCACACACATGCACAGAATTCATTTCTGACAATTTAATTGTTTAATGGTAGGACTAACAAGGAATCCTTTCTAAAGTAATGGCATATAAAGGCTTCCTAGTGAAGTTAATATTCCTGCTGCATTTGATGGGTGTTTCCCATTTGTGCAGTTCTGCCCTAACAGAATCCTCCTGGTGTTTGATGAGGGGAGGCAGGAGGGGCCATGGTGTCTGGGTTCAATAGCAGAATCTGGAGAATGCCTGAGCCTGTGACCTTACCCATTAAAGCAAATAAATCTGGGGCCACGATTGGCACCAGAGCAATTGCTCACATCGGTTGTAATGTCTTGGCTTACAGTTCAAGGCTCTGGTCTTCTTGGACCGATGGCTGGCTGTTTTGAGCACAGGGCCCTTGCTTACATAGTTGTCTGTTTTGCCTTAGTTCACTAGAACCAGGGTTTGGCAGTCATTTGTGCTGAGGTTTTAGGACTTCACTTTGACCAGTCTTCTAGATAATGAAATGAATGATGTCTCAGATGCTAGGATTTGAATTCTCATCTGGAGCCACAGTCTCTTCTCATATTTCCTTACGGTTCAGACTTTGCTCATTTCTGTGCTTTAATTGGTTCCCTGGGTGGCCTGCCTGTTATAGCCATGTACATAACAATGGATGCTCTGTGGAAGAATAACTGTATCTTAAGAAATATAAAGTTCCCAAAGCAGACCCTCATTTGATAGTTTCCATTCTTAAATCAATACATTTTACATTCATTATTCTGGTTACTTGGCTTTGAAAAAAAAGTTTCATTGCCTGTATCAGAGAAAGCTAGTGGTGGTGGTGGAGATAGAGTTTGACCACAACAGAGAAGCTGGTTTGCTCTGGAGCATGGTTTCCTGTTGGTTGTGGAACAACTCCCATGCTGTCTGCTCCTCTCACTGGAGCTCTGTGTCTTTCAGTCTAGGAAAAGGCTTAGTAGGCAGAATTGAAAACGACAGACTATTTTTAACACAAGCTTTATATCCCACAGTTCTGGTTCTTACTTCTATTATCATTACTTATTCATAGACTTTTATTCCCAAATATCATTACCCTTTACAGTAATAGGATCAGCAAAGCAACCACTTAAAACAAACAAATGCAGGAATCCAAGTCTGCTCACAGAAACATTTCCCCCCTTCTTGCCAGTTCTCTGCCTCTCTCTCTGACTACCTGGGGGAGAAGGAGTACATATCAGTCACTCAGAAGCTCTGCTCCTTCAGAAATATCAGTGGAACAGAGGGGCTTGGCAGTAGGTAATGAAATGAAGGCACAGACAGTCTAAGGAAACAGAAAGGAGGTAATGAAATCTGGGAAAAACAAGGGAGGGAAAAAGGAGCGGAGGAAGGTGGGAAGCAGGAAGAAAACTAAGAATACAGTGTGTTCCTGAAATTCAGTTTCAGCAGAGGCAAACCCATCTGAAACAGATCTTATTTAATTTACAGTGACTCTGAAGCAGGATTGTGTAATTATTCCCTATCTAGCAACAACAGCTATATGTCCCGAGGACCTACTATATGCCAGATGCTTTCTAAATGTTATTTGATTTATACAACTTTTCACTTTTTTAAGTTTATTTATTTTGAGAGAGAGAGAGAGAGAGAGAGAGAGAGAGAGAGAGAGAAAGTGTGAGCAGGGGAGAGGCAGAGAGGGAGAGAGAATTCCAAGCAGGCTCCATCAGTGCAGAGCCCAAGACAGGGCACAATCTCACAAACTATGAAATCATGACCTGAGCTAAAATCAAGAATCAGATACTTAACTGGCTCAGCGATCCAGGTGCCCCTAACTATTTTTTTTTTTAGAGAGTGTGAGAGGCAGCGTGAGTGAGCAAATGAGTGTATGTATGTACATGTGCACTTGAGTGAGGGAAGAGGGGCAGAGGGAGAGAGAGAGAATCTTCTTTTTTTAATTTATTTTTTATTTTATTCTTTAAGTTTAAATCCAAGTTAGCTAACATACAATGTAATAATGATTTCAGGAATAGAATTGAGTGATTTATCACTTACATATAACACCCAGTGTTCATCCCAACAAGTGCCCTCCTTAATGCCCATCACCCATTTAGCCCATCTCCCTACACAACACCCACAAGCAACCCTCAGTTTGCTCCTTGTATTTAAGTATCTCTTTTGGTTTGTCTCCTTCTCTGTTTTTATCTTGTTTTTGTTTTCCTTCCCCATGTTGAGAGAGAATCTTAAGTAGGCTCCATACTCAGCATGGAGCCTGATGCGGGGCTTGATCCCATGACCCCGGGATAATGACCTGAACCGAAATCAAGAGTCAGACGCTCAACTGACTGAGCCACCCAGGTGTCCCTATACAACTTATAATAGTGGGCATGACTGTCTCCATGTTACAGTTAAGGAGACTGAGGCTTAGAAAGGCTAAAAGGCTTGTCTAAAGTTGTATGTGTCATTTGGGTAGACCTGGAACATCAACTTAGATGGTATGAATCCATATTCTCTGCTCATAACCAATATAATTTTTTCAGACTGACTTCCACTGTGTCATATGTCTTGCATTTTATTTGGTCATTTGTCTTTCCACTCATATATTTATTTATTTATGAATACACCACATTGTTCCAGAAATGATTTAAGATGGTGTAAATGCCTCAGAGCTATGCACATATCTAAGCAGCTTGCACATGGTTAGGACAGTCTATGTATTTGTTGATTGAGCCATGCAACATCAATTGCCAAGGGTTTAGAGTTCTTTCAATGTGGGGTCCTCTTCCTTTTTTATCTTTAAAAGTAGGCCAGCCAGAAACCTGTCTGTGCAGGAAGGTGTGGATACAGGAACCAGAGTCAGGGCTAACTAATCTCCTAAAACCTTTTCTAGAGACACTTGCTTCTCTATTACTCTGGTTTATGGGAATTCTTTCTCTTCAGTGATTACTTACATAAATGTGAAAAGTGAATTGGCAGGAGGAAGAAAGGGTAACATTATCAGGGAGTAATCTGGCAAATACTACTTCAGCCAGGTGTTCAAGGTCAACATCAACAGTAATAAGTCATGTTGATAGCATGTATTCTTGATCCATTGTACTGAAAATAGCACTTTATGGGGCACCTGGATGGCTCCGTGTTGGTTAAGCACATGACTTCAGCTCATGTCATGATCTCATAGTTTGTGAGTTCGAGCCCTGCATTGAGCTCTGGGCTGACAGCTCGGAGCCTGGAGCCTGCTTCTGATTCTGTGTCTCCCTCTCTCTCTGCCCCTCCCTTGCTCATGCTCTTTCTCTCTCTCTCTCTCTCTCTCTCTCAAAAATAAATAAACATTAAAAAAAAAAGAAAATAGCACTTCACCTCTGTGATCCGCCTCCCAAAAACCTATAACTTCAGTCTAGTCATGAGAAAAACATCAGGAAAAATCCCAATTAAGTGACATTATATGAAATACCACACCAGGAGTCCTTAAAACTGTCTAGGTCATCAAAAATAAGGAAAGTCTAAGAAACTGTCAGTCAAAAGGAGCCTAAGGAGACAGGGTGACTAAATGTTATGTGGTGTCCTGGAACAGAAAAAAGACAGTAAGTGGAAACTAAGGAAATGTTAATAAAGTATGGACTCTAGTTAATTATAATGCATCAGAATTTGTTCATTAATTGTCACAAATGTGCTATACTAATGTAAGGTGTTACTAATAGGGGAAACTGTGCAGGGAATATGGGAACTCTGTGCTACCTTCTCAATTTTTCTGCAAATCTAAAACTGTTCTAAAAAATAAAGTCTATAAAAATATTGACACACACACACACACACACACACACACACACACACACACACATGAATTGACCAAGATTATTGACAGAACCAATGGAACAACCAGAAGTAGAATGTATGTCTCTGGCTTGAAAAACCTGACCCAACAATTGAGATAGAGAGCTTTTCCTTGAATTAACTGCAATTTAGTTTCCAGTTGGTCCCTGGATTTTTTATTACCAGCTTTTGAATATCTAAAGAAAGGATGAATAAATGCCTCAAGTGAATAAATGCCATGGCAGCAGACACTTATGGAGATTTACTGCCTCTAGGATGAGGATAATTCAAATTGGGTTCCAGACCTTTCAATGTCACCCTGCCTGCACCTAGTTCACTATTCAGAACCCAGCAAGAGTTCCTGAATTACTCCAGAAACTGATCAAATAGTTAATTCAATTCAAAACTCTAATGCCACTAAGAGACTCTTAAAAACTGAGAACAAACTGAGGGTTGATGGGGCATGGGAGGGAGGGGAGGGTGGGTGATGGGTATTGAGGAGGGCGCCTTTTGGGATGAGCACTGGGTGTTGTACGGAAACCAATTTGACAATAAATTTAATAAAAAAAAAAAACTCTAATGCCACACCCTGTTTAGCTTACTATTTGTTGGAAACTCCCAATGTCTTATCCGTAGCCATATTGGTGACTATGTCACCAATAGAAACCACAGATATTTGCATATTGCGTTACAGTTGCTGTCGATATCTCAAAATATCATTTACACTCATCACTACTTTGAAATTATGGTAGAATTAGATTTGCTCCTGTATCTTGATATTTAATGCATTAATAAAGAACTACGTGTATTACTGTAGCAAACATTTAAAAATGTTTTGATAACTGTATTTTCATATCATTGGTTTCCTCTGTAATTCTATGGAGCTTTAAAAATACAATTAAAAACAATTTTTTTCTGAGAAGGGGTCCAAAAGCTTCCGTAGATCCCCAAAGAGGCTCATGGCACATAAAAAGATTAATCTTTGATATAGTGGAAAGAACTCTGAACTAGGACTCATGAATCCTGAATTGTGTTATCTCCATAAAATCTCTTGACCTCTAGATTCCTCATTTTTTTCACCACTGTCCACCTTAAAAACAAATCTGAGCAGATCAAATCAGATACCACATAGGGAAATGCCTGTAAATTGCAAAACCATGCACTTGTAAGGAATAAATGTTATTATTATGTTTGGCCATTAGATAAAAATGACTTTTTACCAAGGTTTTAAATGTAGTTAATTGCTAGGAATATTTCTCACTCAATGACTTAGACCACGTTTACATGAGCAAAATGAAGTGGAAAATTGAGTCAATTCTCTGGCTAATAATTCTTGCTAATAGTTTGCTACATTTGCCTGCAACATCCAGATAATCAAAGAAAATGTGTTTTAACTCAAATTATCAGCATAGCTGTATCACATTTCTCAACTCTACTTTGAATGTATAGATTCAAATGCCAAAATTGAAATTTCTTAATACCAAGAGGAGTAGAATTACTTTCAGGCCCCTAGTCTAGTGATACTACTCCAGATGTGCACACTGAAATACTTCATGTGTTTTATAAAAACTGATGGTTCTTTGTGCATCAGGACACGTGCATATCATTGCTTAGAGAGTTCTTCTGTTTTAGGTAGACATTTCAATTCCATATGTATTCACAGACCCTAAACCACTTGGACTTCTGTATGATACATATGTCTTAGGATAATGTTGTCTTTTTAGACCCTCAGTAGTTTGTGAGTGGGGAGCATTTTCAATGAAAAGGCCGGCCTACCCTTGTTTTACAGTGTCTGAATCCTAAGCAATCTATACACAACTATGTGCAGTCATGCTTTAAGGAAACTTGCAAACCAAACTGTAAACTGAAAGCACTTTTGAATTAGCCAGAAGATCAAGTAAGGAATTCAACTAGAAAATCTTAGTGAGTCTCATCCCTTCCACCCTCTGCTATAAAAGTAAGTTCATTCACTCAGTCTAAGGAAATGAGCACATTTTCTTTCTCTGCTACCTCTTCCTACAACTTGTCATATACAACCAATACAAATGTATAGGTTCAATTTGATTCATGATGCAGTTATGTTGAGAAGATATACTGAAATCAAATTGACTTGCTGGAAAATACTTCCAACAAAAAGAAAATCCATTTCTGAATTAGGTCACATTCTGAGATACTGGGGTTAGTGATTTAACATACGGATTTTGGGAGGGGATGCAATTCATCTTGGAACACACACACTAAGTGTTCAATACATATTTGACACTCTAAGTTTAAAGGTAATATGCTTGTGAAGAGCTAGAGGGGCATCACTTCTTGAGATGAGACACACGGGTAAAGCTTCAATGACAGTGTAACTATGTATATAAGTCAGCAGCTAAACCAATACAGGCCTCTATTTCAGGATGGATAGTTTCTAGCAGTAGTTTTTAATTTTTATTCTGAAGTATCTCTAACAGTGTCCTGGGCTTTATCTAAAAAAGATCTACATGAGTTACCCTGGGGTAAACTTGACTTTCTACTGTAAAGATGGGTCATGCTTACATTATAGTTTCTCATTCCCTCTGGAACACATTGGTTTTGGTTATCACACAGTTTGAGGAAGAGGTCCCTACCACCTAAGGACTTAATGCTTCTGAGAGTATGTCGAATGCAGGGAGATAGACCAGTCTTTAATTGAAATAAGTTGAGGGAATATGTTTAACCCAGATTGAGATTCCAATTCAAACTTAAGAAAGAACTTTTTTTTTTACTAACTTGTTTTCCTTTACTTTTAATTGAAGATACCAATATCCATAGTTTAAAATGTCAAAGTTCTGTAAGACTCAACTAAAACCAATGATCTCTATCCCATCTCTACCCATCTTCAATTATTGCTACCTAGAAACAACCACATGTGACACTTTAGGTCTTTCTTTTGGTACTTACCTTGACATTTCTAAATAATATTTTTTAATGTTTATTTATTTTGAGATGGGGGCATAACCAGGAGAGAGGCAGAGAGAGAAAATCCCAAGCAGGCTCCACGCTGTCAGCACAGGGCCCAACAGGGGGTTTGAACCCATAAATCATGCGATCACGACCTGAACCAAAACCAAGAGTCAGAAATTTAACCGACTGAGCCACCCAGGCACCCCTCTAAATAATGTTTTTAAATGTTCCTTCCTTATATTTTTCATTTTAGTTATATCTATTCTTGGCTGCCTACCATGGAAGGTGAGGCTTTGGTTCTCTCTGAGGTATCCATATTCTTCCGAGAACGAGTGCGGGAGGGGCAGAGAGAGAGGGAGAGAGAGAAAATCTTAAGCAGGCTTCCAGCTCAGTGCTGATCTTAACTCAGGGCTCAATCCCATGATCGTGAGATCATGACCTGAGTCGGAATCAAGAGTCAGACGCTCAACCAACTGAGCCACCCAGGCGCCCCTACATTTCCTTGTTTGTAAAGCTTTTTCCCCCTCTTAGATTAATAATTGCTTGTTATTTTTTTTCTTACTTTTCTATGTATCTGTCAGCAATGCACCTGCAAATTCACTGCCAGAGTATAAATGTCCTTTCAATATGCTCAAATATATTCTCTCCTCTTTTTTTTTCTTTTCTGTTTTTCTTCCCTCTCCTCCTCACTCCTGCCCCCACCTCCCACCTATGCTCTGTCACACACATGAGTGAGGCATCCTTCCTGGATGTCATTCTTATCCAATCAGAGACCCTAGTTGCTCTCTAGGCCTGCTGTCTCCAGCTATCATCCTGGGTTTTCCATTATCATCATCTTGGGGTTCCTTTACCTCCTTGCTGTGATCAATCCCTTCTCCCTTGTTTTTTAAATCCCATATATTCTTCTAACTTCCTTCTTTCTGATGGATTACATTTTTAAGTGCTTGCCAAGAAAAGGCACATAAGAAGTACATTTTCTGAGACTTTGTGTGCCCGCGGTCAATTATTGTCCCTCTTTTAGGGTGCTGGAGCTGGATCCTGTAAACACCTTTCCTTTGCCAGCCGAAGCAATGTTATGTTTCATCAATAGAGGGCTCTGGAAAGACACTGCAAGGCAGGGCACAGAAAAGGTCTTTTCCTAGTTCCCATGGGTAAGGTAGCTGTCAACAAGGGTGCAAGGAACTCATTGGTACCTGCCCTCCAGCAATTTCTCCTCTCCCCTCCAGCAGGTGCCTCCAGTTCTTCCAGTGGTGACTTCTGCTAAGCCAGCTCCATCCAGCTCACTCCTGTGGATGGCATCCTACACATTGGCTTCAGTGTGCCACACCCCAGTGGGCAGTTTCCCATGAACCAGCTTCGGTCCAGGGCACCCCAGTGAACTTCTCCACCATCCCACGGGCATCAGCGGCGCCCTGTATGAGGAGGTCCGGACCTCAGCCTTCGGGGGAGGAGGGTCTTCCAAATTTATTCCTTCTTTGTTTTGGGGTACTCAGCCACTACACTTAGTATTCCTATATGCTTTAGGGTTCTCTTTTACCATGTTAATCATCTTCTACTAATTAAGAATTCTTCATATTAAAATTTCCCTGCATCTAACAGATACACTTTGCACATCTGAAAATGTCTCTATCCTCTTATTTTCTTATTTGATTGAACACTTGGTTGGGCAGAGAATTCTGGGTTGAAAATAATTTCCTTCAGGTTGAATACAGTTGCATTTATTTCTAGTTTCCATTGTTATTATTGAGAAGTTTGATACTCTTCTGGTTCCTGTTCTTGTTGTATAGGACATTTAAAAAAAGCGAGGGGTACCTGGGTGGTTCAGTTGGTTGGGCGTCCGACTTCAGCTCAGATCATGATCTCACAGTTCGGGTTCAAGCCCTGCGTCAGGCTCTGTGCTGACAGCTCAGAGCCTGGAGCCTGCTTCAGATTCTGTGTCTTCCTCTCTCTCCCCAACTCATGCTCTGTCTCTGTCTGTCTCTCTCAAAAATAAATAAACATTAAAAAATTAAAAAAAAAAAAGCTGGGAGCGTTTAGGATCTTCTCTTTATTACCAGGGTTCTGAAATTTCATGATGTGTCTTGGAGCAAGGTGTTGGGAGTGATCTGGAAATTCACGTCACTGAGTCCTAGGATATTTTCTTGGATTATTTCTATAATGGCACCCTCCTCTTCATTTTCTCTACTTATTCTTTTTGGGATTCCTATTGCATGCATGTTGGACATTCTACACTGGTCTTCTAAGCTTCTAAATTTTCTCCCCCGTTGTCCATCTCTCTCTCTTTTTCTTTCCAGGAGATTAAGTCTATCTCACAATCTTTCTCTGCTATTGTGTATTGAGTTTGGGAGCGAGGCACTAAGAAATTGTATGGGAGCCTTTGTGTGAGTGGTCGAGTGGTTGTGGTACTTCTGGAACGGTGGTCTTCATTAGAGGGGGGCCCGCTGGACAGTGTCATAAGTGCCCCCAGCAGTCAGTATCTGTGAAGCTCTCGGTTTGGTCAATTTTCCCAGAGAAAAATCTTCCAGTCTTCTTTTCGGGGGGTATCAGTATGGATGCCAGCATTTTAGGGAGCCAAATTAAAGAAAAGCAATGAAATTCTCACCTTCTGTATGTAGACTTCCATTATCAGGCAGTATCTCTGCCCTTGGCTTCCTGATGTCCTGTGTCCTGAGCCACTTGATGGAGCTTCTTCTGAGAGCAAACCAGTCTTGCCCTGGGATGAAAAAAGGTAGTCACTGTGTGGGGTGAAGGAGGGCATCTGAGAGTTCTAAGTTCTTCCTATACAGACTTACCCTATCCTTCCATTTTTAGCCCCACCTGACCAGCACTTTGAGGTATATAATACCTGAAACTTCTAAATTATTTCTAAACCATTCTGGGGTTCTTTACTGTTCTGGGTTATCTTACTTTGCCTTGTGCTGGTTTAAAAGTTTCAGCTTCTCTTATCTGATAAGTATTTTATACTCAGCTGTTTACTTTCTAAATTCTACCAGGTTATAATGCCCTCTCCTTTCTCTTTCTTGTTGCCTTTATTGATTTGTGTCTTTTAGGAAATCTATTTATTTCATGTTGTGAGATTCTGGAAGGAAGTAGAGGTGAACATAGGTGTTCAATCTGTCATGTTTGATGAGAAGTCTCTTTTGCTCCTTAAGTTTCATTCTAAGGGATGGGATAGGAAACCATTTTTCCTGTTAGGCTTGTGGGGTTGAACCAGATGGAAGTGTTACATTTTCTGAAAGCAAAGCTTACTACTGAGAAAACAGAAGATTGGAATCAAAATATGAATATAGAATATATGTGAATGAATATAGGATATAGACATTTAAGACCTCAAGCATCAATATTTACAGCAAATTAGAAATTCACTGAATTAATAGATGAAAAATATAATCAAAATAGCCAAAATTAAAAGAAATTTCTATATTTCACAACAACATGCTTCTTGATATGGATGGACTGGCTAATCTCTCCCAAATCTCAAGAGATGATAATTGGAAACAGAAAGTTATGCCCTTGATGTATCTAAATAAGTTTGTGATCTAAATTATTCATAAAAGAGAAAATTGGCTCATTAATTTCTTTTTTCTCAATATTCCCCATGTTTAGAGATTTCTATTTATTGTCATTTCTCTCAGATTTCAGAGAAAGAG
The DNA here is from genome assembly GCF_027475565.1 of Acinonyx jubatus. Taxonomy (NCBI): domain Eukaryota; kingdom Metazoa; phylum Chordata; class Mammalia; order Carnivora; family Felidae; genus Acinonyx; species Acinonyx jubatus. The sequence continues at coordinate 35,916,517 of NC_069395.1, read as the reverse complement.
AGAAGGAGAGACATGAGCAGAGGGGAACAGGTTACACACAGTGGCAGATGTCCTCTTGGACCCTTAGGGTCACTCATCAGCAAATGTACACAGCCACCAGCAGTGTGTGAAAACTGCATGAAAAGGTCTACTTCTCCTCACTCTCAGCAAGAATATCAAGTCATTTTAAATTCCTGAATTTTTATTTAAAATGGTTTTTTTCTTTGTACATTTGCCACAGATGTAACAATTTTCAAAAATTTAAGCCAATGTTCTTTTACATTTCTTTTAAACATGTGAAGCTTACTGAGGTCTTTACTCTCTGAGTCAATATTTCATTGCTTTAGAGAGAGAGTGTATACCAGCTACAGACACAAACTTATTGCTCCGTTCTAACTGCTAAGTTTTTGTTTGTTTGCTTGGTTTTTGCATCTTGAAATGAGAGACAAGTTTTAAAAGCCAGACTTGGTTGAGAGCTAAGTTTCAAGATCTCCCCTCATTTATCAAAACAAAAGCTTGGAGACCTGAACATAAAGTTTGGCATGAGTGAACATGGACTGTGAAACAAAGCTGTGTCTCCCTTCCCCGGGAAGGAATGAATAAGGGTGAAGGATGGAACTGGAGGAGGGAGGAAGATTCAGGAGGTGCAAGACTAGGGTGGTGATACTCCGAGATCCCTGAGAAAGGACCCAACAATCCTACTCCTGTGCCTCAGCGGTACAGTGTTCTGTACATGTGAGGCCGCAGAAACCCCAGGGCAACTACAGTCGGCGCCAAAGAGACTGAGAATTGCCAGGCGTGCACTTTGGGTTACGAAGGATAAAGTTCCATCTCTTCTCAATTGAGAGTAAGGAATACCATCAGCAAGTTCGTGGCACCTTCCAGTTTTGTCTTTTATTCTCAAACTGTTATTTTTAAAAAATAATTTACTGTCAAGTTAGCTAACATACTGTGTAGTCTTGGCTTCGGGAGTAGATTCCTGTGATTCATCACTTACATACATCACCCAGTGCTCATCCCAACAAATGCCCTTCTCAATGCCCGTCACCCATTTTCCCCGTCCCCCGATTCCCACCTCCATCAACCCTCAGTTTGTTCCCTGTATTTAAGAGTCTCTTATGGTTTGCCTCCCTCTCTGTAACTTATTTTAACAGTAGTAATAGGTAATATTAAAGCTTTCTAAATCAGCTGTGGGCACTCTGCTAAGTACTTTACATGGATTAGCTCCTTGTTTTGTTTGTTTGTTTTGTTTTTGTTTTTGTTTTTTTTCTATTGTAGTCCTAAAGCACCATTTCACAGAGGGGCTGTGGAGATTTAAAGACGGGAAATACCTTGCCCACAAAGCTTGTCAGTGAGTGGTAGAGCCAGGACACGAATCAAGATCTAGCTGTCCAAGCTCTTAATCTCTCTGTAGAGCTGCCTCTCTGGGACCCACGTCTTTTTTCCTCCCCTCCCTCGGAGCCTTTCTGCTACCCTCCTCCGCCTCCTAAACCAAAGAGGGTAAGCTCTGTGACTAACCATCTGTAGTAGTTCAGAGTCGGGCTGATTGCTGTGTACAGAGCATCCTGACTTAGGATGGCTGGACTTGGGATTTTTGGACGTTATGATGGTGTGAACGTGATATGAATTCAGTAGAAGCTATACTCCAAGTTTTGAATTTTGTGCTTTGCCCAGGCTAGCGATATGCTGTGCACTTTTCTCTTGTGATGCCGGGCGGTGGCAGTGAGCCACGGCTCTAGGTCGGCCTCATGCGTACCAAGGGCGAGCAACCAATACGCATCCAACCATTGTGTATTCACACAGCCATGCCGTGTCTCACTTCCAGTATTTCAGCGTTCAGTGCTCAATAAATTACACGAGATATTGAACTTTATTACAAAACAGGCTTCCTGTTAGATGACTTTGCCCAACTCTAGAGTAAGAACACTCACCCTAATGTGAGTCTTCCGAGCATGTTTAAGACAGGTTATGCTGAGCGGTGATGTTCAATAGATTAGCTGTATTAGATACATTTTCCACTTAGGATATTAAAAAAAAAAAAACTTTTTTTGATGTTTTTATTTTATTTTTGAGAGAGAGACAGAGTGGAGCAGGGGAGGGGCAGAGGGGGAGGGAGACACAAGATCTGAAGCAGGCTCAGGCTCCGAGCTGCCAGCGCAGAGCCCAACGCGTGGCTCCAACTCACAAACATGAGATCATGACCTGAGCCAATGTCGGTGCTCCACCGACTGAGCCACCCAGGTGCCCCAACACACTTATGGTATTTTTAACTTACAATGAGTTCATTGGGATGTAGCCCCATTGTTAGTTATGGAAGATCTGTACTTGAAACTCATTTACACTAAACTATAAATATTTTTTGACCTCATGAGGTATAATCTACATATTGTAAAATTCACCCGTATTATGTCCAATTAAATTTTAGTAAGTTTACTGAGCTGTGCAAACATACCTGTAATCCAGTTTTAGAACATTTTCATCACCCCTAAAATTCTCTCATATCTATCTATAATACATGCCTTTGGCACCCCCAACCCCAGATGACCACTAATCTACTTTCTGTCGCTATAGATCTTGTCTTTTCAAGACATATATTTTATTTAAGTAATCTCTACACCCAACATGAGGCTTGAACTCATGACCCCAAGATCAAGAGTTGCACACTCTTCCAAATGAGCCCCCAGACAGGCACCCCTGCCTTTTCAAGATATTTCATATAAATGAGAGCATATGTGCCATGGTCTTCTGTGTGTAGCTTTTTTCCCTTAGTGTAACATTTTTGAGATGTGTCAATTCATTCTTTATTTCTGCTGAATAGTATTCTGTTGTGTGGCTGTACTCCATTTTGTCTGTCCATTCACTGGTTGGTGGACATTGGAGTTGTGTTCACTTTGTGGCTATTGTGAATAATGCTGCTATGAACATTCATGTGCTCATCTTCGTGTGGACATATCTTTCATTTCTCTTGAGTAGATATCTGGGAGTGGAATTACTGGCTCGTATGGTAAGTTTATGTTGGGCTTTTTAAGAAATAGCAACTTGTATTTTATTTGCATCTCTGAATGTGAATTTAAAGACTTTCCCCTCAGTTAGAGGATTTCAACCATCAGTAAGGAATGGTGAGATTTATAAAGTTGAAGAGTTAGTGGGCTCTCACCGTAGGGAACTCTGACTTTATTCTCTATGGATGCTTTCTAGAGTGCCCGAGGCCCTCACTGAAAATGGGCCATGTGCTCCCTTGCCACACCGTTCCTTTTTATTTTGGATAAGCTGGCATATGACGCTGAGGTCAAGTCCTGCCTGCTGTGAGGGCTAAGAAAACTTCTGGAAGGGCTTAGCGCTTCACAAGACATTCATCAGCAAACCTTCTCCCTCCGGACACACTGGTAGCCTACAGACTGAATTCAGCCTGCAGGCATGTATTATTGGCTCCCACAAAGTTTTAAAATTTAAATTTGAATGCTTATAGATTGTTCATGTGTTCCCCATTGTACTCATATTTCTCATTACTCTTTATTGACCAACATAAACACAACATTGGACCCACACTACTTGCTTGCAAAATTTACCATCAAGTTATAAGGATGGGGATTAAGGAGGGCACTTGTGATGAGCACCAGCTGTTGTATGGAAGTGATGAATCACTAAATTCTACTCCTGAAACTAACATTACACTGTAGGTTAACAAACTGGAATTTAAAGAAAAGAAAGCAAAAAAAAAAAAAAAGTTTTAGCAATTGAGGCAGGGTGGTATTTGGTGAAAGAATGGAGATACAGATCAATGGAAACAAACAGAAACACACCCACTCTTACGCAGTCAATTGATATTTGATGAAGGTGGAAAGGCAACTCCTCGGAGAAAAGAGTCTTTTCAAGAAATGGTGCTAGAAGAGTTGGACACCCAGATGTAAAAAACCCACAAAAAACGAACGAAACAAAAACTGAACACCTCTTCCTTTTTAAAAAACAAAAACCAAAAAACAAAAAAAAACACTTTTAAGAGAATAGAAAGAAATATTTACAAAAACATTTCTCCTAAAGGACTGGTGACCACATGACATATATAAAGAACTTTGAAAAAGAAACCCTCAATAATAAAGAAACAAATTACCTAATAAGAAAATGGGCAAAAAATTTGAACAGACATCCAGACATCACACCAAAGGAGATATGCAGATGGCAAATCAGTCCATTAAAAGATGGTCAATGTTATTAGTCTCTAAGGAAATGCGAATTAGAATCACAATGTGTTATCACTGTACACCTATGAGAATGGCTAGCATGAATAACAAAAACACTTTTCGATATTAAGTGCTAGCAAGGATGCAAAGCAACTGGACCCTTCGTACATCACTGGTGGGAATGCAAAATATGACAGACCCTTTGAAAAACAGTTTGGCACTTACCATATGATCCGGAAACCCCATTCTGATAGGTATTTACCCAAGAGAAATAAAAATTTATATTCACATAAAAGTAATTATAAATGCTTATAGTTATTTTATTTATAATCAGTCAAAACTGGCGGGGTGGGGGGGAATGGCCATCAACTGGTGAGTTGGTACAAAAACTGGTACACGCACATCCTGGAATACTACTCAGAAATAACAGGGAACAGGCTACCAATAGACGTGATAGCACGGAGGAATCTCAGATGTGTTAGGCTCAGCCGAAGAAACCAGACTCAGAAGCTTGAGCACTACGCAAGTCCATTTATATGACATTCTGAAAAAGGCCAAACCACAGAAAAAAGACTGGTGGCACAAGGGGGTTGAATGTGGGGAAGGGATCGAATGTAAAGAAACATGAGGGGCGCCTGGGTGGCTCAGTGGATTGGGCATCTGACTTCGGCTCAGGTCATGATTCCGCGTCGGGCTCTGTGCTGACAGCTCAGAGCCTAGAGCCTGCTTCAGATTCTGTGTTTCCTTCTCTCTGCCCCTCCTCTGCTCATGCCCTGTCTCTCTCTCTCCCTCTCAAAAGTAAATAAATATAAAAAAAACCATGAGGAAACTTTTGGGGAGAAGGAGATGCTCTGTGTCTTGATTGCAGTGGTGGTTATGTGACTGTGTCAAAACTCATAGGACTGTTCACTGTACATTAAAAATGACAAATTCCATTGTATATATTCTTTTTTTTTTTTTTACCTTTAGAGACACAGAGAGAGAGTGTGAGTGGAGGAGAGGGGCAGAGAGAGAGAGAGAGAGAGAGAGAGAGAGAGAGAATCTTAAGCAGTCTCCATGCTCAGCATGGAGCCTGATGCAGGTCTCAAGTCCATGACCCTGGGATCATGACCTGAGTAGAAATTAAGAGTCGGACGCTCAACTGACTGAGCCACCCAGGCGCCCACCCACACCCTGGCCACTATATATATTCTTAAATTATTCCTTAATGAGCATGAAAACAAAGCCCATAGGACTACTTTCAACTCTAGCATGTATAAGATAGTAAGCTAACAGTTGCAGCTAACCTTACAATATGGAGGCAGTATCTCTTTTTTATTTTCACTAATTATTAAGTATTTGTCGTGAGAAAAGGAAGGTTACCAAACTGAGCTTATGGAGAAGACGTTCACAATTGCTGAGTATCCCCCTTAGCATGAACGTCAGTAAAGCTTTTCTGGTCAATTTATAGGCATGCTCACATTTTTACCTCCCTAATATAGCTGTTAAGAATACAGAATCTTTCCAGTTTCCACCTCAACGATGAGCATTTGTCATTTAAGTTTTCTGGTGTGCATGCAGCATAAAGTCTGTTGTATCACTTTACACCTTTTGTTATTTCTGACTACAACATTTACAAATCATGTTTAATCCTGTTTGCCCAGAACATAACAATGAGATACTAATATATACATATAAATATATATACATGTATTCTATTCACACTTCACACTCTTATAGTAATAGAAGCGACTTAATGCACTTCTGTCCTTTGAGGAAGCTTGTGGTAAAACAGGAGAAACATTATGAATAATTAAAAATAAGATATTTACTCCAGGAGAAAGATAAATCTTTGAGAAATCTCTGCCAGCAGAAAGCTTCACAATCAGGTTCCAGATCCTTATAAATAAATTGCTAGTCTCTTCAAGTGTCAAGGGACTTTACAGTCAGACATTAATGAGATAAAGATGCTCAGCTTGGTCATTAAGGGGGAGCAGAATGAGGACTGAGTTACTTCTTGCTAATTCTTATCATGCTTCAGTGTCGGCTAACAAGTAGGTTCCGGATGCTTAGTGTGGGGCCAAAACTAGTTATAAAAAGCGAAGGAGGACCTTAGGCTAAAGAATTAACTCTGAGAGATTCCATTTCAAAATATTCAGACCTTAGGAAATTAGTCTTTCTTCATCATAGAGATCTGATATCGTTTATGTGTTTGGCCATTTGGCCTATCACGCTTTTACATACTATTACAGAAAAGTCTCTCTCTTCTCTAGGTAAGGACTTATGGTCAATTGCAGAAAGAAGTCGTCAGTCCATCTGGCCAATCAATGGATACAATACTTGGCCAGGGTTCAGGAGACTTGATCCAGCTCCACTGCGGCATTAACTAGCTGTGCAGCCTTGGACAAGTGACTTCACTTCTCTGGGACCTCAGTTTTCTTACGTGTATGATGATGTGGTTGAATTTGATAGTCTCCAAAATCAACTATAGTTCTAAAATCATTGGTGATTCTGCATGCTAATCAATTTTCAAATTACTTGAACATGATGTACAAACTTATATTAAATGTAATTAAGTCTTTGATAATTCAGAATGCATTTCAAAACCAAGCATACTTTAAAGGCAGCCTTTTTTCTTAATGTTTATTTTTGAGAGTGAGCACACACAGGAGGGGCAGAGAGAGAGGAGGACAGAGGATCTGAGGCAGGCTCTGTGCTGACAGCACAGAGTCCTATGTGGGGCTCGAACTCACTAACTGTGAGATCATGACCTGAGCCGAAGTCAGATGCTTAACAGACTGAGCCACCCAGACACCCCCAAACCAAGCATATTTTAGAGTCATCACTATTAATGCTTAGCAAAGTTCTGGTTAAACAGAAGTTTCAGAGTAATGGAATCCTCATTAGACTAACTTCTGCAAGTATTTTACACAAATATAAAATTTTAATTGTAATAAAAAATTTACCCTCATTTTATTTTATTTTTTAAAAAATGTTTATTTATTTTTGAAAGAGAGAGCAGGGGAGGGGCAGAGAGAGATGGAGACAGAGAATCTGAAGCAAGCCCCATGCTGTCAGCATAGAGGTTGACACAGGGCTCAAACCCACTAACCATGAGACCATGACCTGAGCCAAAATCAAGAGTTGGATGCTTAACCGACTGAGCCACCTAGGCTCCCCTACCCTCATTTTAATAAAACAAAGTCTAGGAGTGTCTGGATGGTTCAATTAGTTGAGCATCAGACTTCTGATTTTGGCTCAGGTCATGATCTCAGTGTTTGTATGATTGAATCCCCCTCCCCATCCCGCCCCCCCCCCACCCCCCCACTGACCTGGGCTCCATGCTGGGCAGAGACTGCTTGGGATTGTCTCTCTCCTTCTCTCTCTGTCCCTCCCTCATTTGCATGGGTGTGCTCTCTTTCACAAAATAATTTTTAAAAAATCTAATTTTGCAATTAACCACAAGAGAAGGGGATGTAAATCCTTTATTCACGTGTTGAGGAAGTTCACATACAACATTCTGACAATTGTCAACCAGTTCAGGCTCTTTCACTATGAAAGAAATGCAGATATCAGCTAGTGTTTATAAAAAAAAAATTGAGACAAGAGAGAATTTTCTGATGGGCTCTAGATAGTCTCTAGAATGTAATACATTCTATGTGGATTTTCCATAGTTGACTGATTTAGAAGCCAACAAAATAATAGAACAATACAGTTAACTTCTTTTAATGGGACTATATTAATTAAAATTTGTGATACTTGGATAAGGACCACGTTAAAATTTACATGTCCTTCCCTCATTCTTTACTTCATTCTAGTCTTCCTTCATCAAACATTTATTGAATGGTTACTATACCAGACTCTATAATTTCAAGATAACTCAAAAACACAAAAAACAAAATGCCTGACATTAAGGAGAGTCTCAATCTATCAGGCAAAGCATATAATTTGACAATTATAAAATGATGTGACAATTTATACATCAGGTATGAGGGGAGAATTTCCTTACCTCAGTACTGTCTCACACACACACACACGCACACGCACGTGTGCACACATGCACATATGCATGTTTGTTTGAAATGACCATTTCATATCAAATTTTAAAGAATAATTCTGAACCACTGGAGCGTTTTGAAGCACTAGGGTTACATACAAATAAGATCATTCTCATTGTTTTTGAATGCAGATACAAGAAACCTTACTTTCTAAAAAGTCCATATGCTTTTGTGGTTGGTATTAAGAGAAAATGAAAGTAATCAAAACACTTGAAATCTATTTTAGATGAAATAGTCATTTGTTTTTGGTGAAAATAAAGACAGGTGGACATTTTTCATATATTTCTGGCTAGGAATAAAAACTGGTACAACCTTTCTGGAGGGCGATATAAAGATTTATCAGAAGGCTTAAAAATGTACATACTGTGACCCAGCAAGTTTATCCTAATAGCTGAGGATAAATGCAAAGATTCTCCTAGCAATGCATACACATTTAGGATTGTTATGTCTTTTTGTTGAATTGGCCCTTTTATCAGTAGGTAATTGTCTGGCTTTACTCCTAAGCACTTTGGTCTGGGTAAGATTCTGTCAGTGGAGGGATACAAATAAATTCTTAGTATAAAAAATGGAAATCTAGAAAAACGTCTTCTTTAACTTACCATTGGAGACAGTTGCTCGGATTCTGCTTGAGCCTGAGCAGGTACATGTTAGCGATAACATGTATATGTAGAAGTAGCATTCTATTATTAATAGTCCGAGATGTATGACTTGTAATTAGGCACAAAACAAACAGTAAACTTCAGACATTGTTTATAATCATATTAGGGATTTACTACCATATAAATTGTGTCTGTAAAATATATATGACTTATGCTATCCCATTGGATACATTTTATTGCTTTCCTATGGTTTTGTGCTTTATCTATTATTTTTGAGCATCACTTTGAGTTTATATATAGCATTTAAAAATCATTGCTATGAAATAACTAAGCAGAATGCCTGACACAAAATAGAGAAGGTAAACTACAGTGCTGTCCTTAGACCAAATTTTCCCTACCCAATTATCTGGATATTTTGATGAAAATTAATTGAGCTCAAGGTTGTGCTGACACCTGGTGTCTAAATATATGTGAAGATAGTCTTGCAAAGTTAAAGAAATCCAAATATGAAATAGCCACATCTGCCTCACTGATCCAATGATCTGAATTTTTTCTTAATTGTATTCAATCACCCATTTCACTTTCTGTTTGCTCTCACACTATGTGCTATAGAAAGATGTTCATGTTCCAAGTAACAAAATCATATTATAAAAGTAGATCTCTTTAAAAAAAGATGGCTGTAAAGTCTCTGCTATGCCTCCCATTAAGAGATGGAGTCTAGTTTCACTCCCCTTGAATCTGGGCTGGTTATGGTGAGTTGCCAGGTAACAGTTTTAGACCCCCAAAGACCACAAATACACTCAAAGTCTGAAGATGCTTGAAAGTAGACTCTGCACCTGAAGTTTTTATGGGCTACGTCAGGATTTAGCCCCAGGTTCAAGCTACTTCAGAAGAAATACTTAAAATATTTTCAGAGGGCAGAAACAGGAAAGGGTGATTGGTAAAATCACCAAGTGGAGAGGGAATGATGCATGGATCCAGTCAAGACTTAGTTGGCCCTAGAGGTAAATCTAATTCGCCTTTGGGAGGCCTCAGAATGCATCTGTGAGGATGAGGCCTGAAAATCTGTATTTTTAACACTCCTCACTTTCCAGGTGATTCTTAAGCAAGTGAAAATTTGAGAGCCATTGATACTAAGAATTGAAAACCCCAAGCCTTTTTCCTGTCCTTCCCTCCTCTACTTAACTTCCCAAATGCCCTTCAAGACCTTTCACTCTGTTGCTGTCAAAGAGAGAACCATTCAGAACAAGATCAAAGTCAATGAGAGAGTCAGAAAGAATTTTATTGGGAGTAAAGAGATTGTGTTTGTAGTGTCAATGAGAAGGCAACCATCCACTAATGGTTTTCAAGAAATAAAGATTAAACAATCTTGAATAATATGAATAACCAAATTTGCTTTCACCTTTTAAAATTTCCTATGTAGCCAACTGATAATCTGTACAGGGTTAAAGGAGGTTTGTTATTTAGAAAATATTCTCAATAACAAAGTAGGGTGAAATTAAGAATCAATGAAAAGAGACCACAGAACTTGAAAAATAGGTTAGCGGTTAAAGTTAGGAGGGAAAGCTGAGGAGCTGTAGCAAGCCTCCTAAAGATGGCTCATGCAAAGTACACAGGCGCAGAATCTTCTGTCAGCTTTTCTCTAAAATCATACTTAAACTCTTTTCTGAAACAATAAATCCATGAACCTTTCTGTGATTATATTTGCAAGTCTGATACTCAAAAGGTCGTGTATTTCCTTCCTTCTGTAGTTAGTGCAGAGAAACAGTAAATTGCATTAGGGTCTTAGTAATAGATGGTCCCAACTGAATGAATACGGTCCAATTCTAGGCATGCTTCTTGGACATGTAAACATGAACATTTCTTTTAAAATATTTTTTTGGGCATTGAGGAGGGTACTTGGGATGAGCATTGGGTGGTGTATGTGAGTGATGAATCATGGGAATCTACTCTTGAAGCCAAGATTACACTGTATACACTGCATGTTAGCTAATTTGACAATAAATTATTAAAAATAAAATAAAATATGTTTTAAAAGTTGAACTTGTAACTATTAACACTGATTTAAAATGTTATACCTATATAGCAAGTACATATAGAAAAACACTCGGGTGAAACCTGCTAATTTTTCACGAATATATAACTTATCTTTTATTAATCAGCTTTGAGTTGTCACTCTCCTGGTACGTGAGATTCTTCTCTGACTGGTCTCAACTAATGAGACTAAACAATCACAACTGATTTTCCACATTTCCATATCATTTCCAATGATTGTTCATTTTTTTCTTGCCTTTCTCCCTTATATAAATGGCAGAGGGGCGGCAAGGAAATATGTACTCAGGATTGATGTTTATAGTTAGAAGTTTACAAGAGAGGAAGCATCTTCTCTATCCCTATAGAATATTCTCCATGCAGTTGGGTGTCTCAGATATAGCAGAAAGGTTTATATATTGGGTACTTCCTGGGAATTTCCCTAAAAGTCTGTATCAGTTATATTCTCCTTCAGATACAGAGTTTAGCAAAAGAGATCTTACAACCAACTTTTAAAAGGCTACCTCTTAGAATAATTAAGCATATAATAGGATTATTATATAATCTTGGATTGTCTTCACAGGAAGTATACAATAGTTGATGGGAAAGAAAAATCAAGCATGCTAATAATTAACAATACTGTGTTCTCATAAATTGTTGGCAGATATCGGGGCATTAGTCTGAAATTAGCAGAAATTCTTCTGCCCCTTGCCGGAAAAATTTCACTCTCTCCTTGATAGTGATAACCTAACAGTCAACAGAGACAATGCATCAAATTACACATATAGGGGCGCCTGGGTGGCTCAGTTGGTTAAGCATCTGACTTCGGCTCAGGTCATGATCTCACGGCTGATGAGTTCGAGCCCCATGCCAGGCTCTGTGCTAACAGCTCAGAGCCTGGAGCCTGCTTTGGATTCGGTGCCTCCCTCTCTCTCTGTCCCTCCCCTGCTTGCACTCTGTCTCTCTCTCAAAAATAAATAAACATTAAAAATTTAAAAAAAAATGTACGCATATAAACCATGTGCTTTAAAAAGTTGAGTTAGAATTCTATATAGGTCCAAACAGTCTTTCCAACATGATGCCTTTGTTCAAAATATTTTAAAAACTCTTTCAGGATTTGAAAGCCTCCACTGCATTCTTCAAAATATGTTAATTACTGTTCCTTGAAAATGGGTTTGGTCTTAGGGAAATCCCTAAAAATATCATTTAGAATCTAGAATTGTGAATAAGATACAAGTTCAAACTACAGGTTAAAGCTAAGTCATATCCCTCAACAGTAGGGTAGTAGATTATCTTCGAGATGGCTGCCATCTTTTATCACATCTGCTACATTTGACTTGTACCTGGATAGACCTTTGTCACTACATAAACCAATAGAGAATGGAGGAAATGACACTCTGTGACTTCCAAGGCTAGGTCATACAAAGGCCACACACTCTCTCTCGTTCTTTTGGGGCACTTGCTCTTGGAACCCAGCCACCATGCTGCTGGAAACCAGCCAGGAGCGTTCGTGCATAGGTGTCCCAGAAGACAGCACAGTATCAACCACCAGGCATGTGAATGAGCCTTCAGATGATTTTAGCCCTCGCTCATGAATCATTTCCAGTCAGTGAGTTCTCCCAGCTGACATTGTGTGGAGCAGAGATGAGGTGTCTCTGCTAAGTTCTGCCCAAGTGGCAAATTCATGAGTAAAAGAAATGATTGTTGTTCTTTTAAGCCACCAAGTGTGGGGTGGTTTGTTAGCGATAGAGATCTGGAACACATTTTGGTCCCTAGGGGTAGACGGCAGCTGAAACAAAACCTAAAACATGTGGCACTGGCTTGGGGACTGGAAGGTGGGCAGAAGCCGGAAGGGCCTCAAGGAGAGGATTTGCAGGCACCTAAAGGCCCCAGAGACTGTCAGCAGGGGCTGAAAAGAAATTGAGGAACATGTTATTGGAAAGAAGACCTTTCTTTTACAGTGATGAAGAGTTGTGCCTGAAGTCACCTTACATAATATGGAAACTAGTCAATGTACCTAATGCAGTCAATGACCTAGTTTAGGAGATTTGCGGGTGGAGTATTGGGATTGCTACCTGACTTCTCAGTGGCTACACATTAGAAAAGAGGTAAGAGAAAGAACGATTAAATTTATAAGGAGCCAGGAATTGCTGGGTATGCTGTTTCTCATTTTCAGCCTCTCCAGATGGTGAATGATGCTCAAATTAAGAAATAGCTTCTGGGAAAATTAATGGTGCTCCGAAAAAAAAGAATGTGGTCTAAATATGAAGCTAAGGTCACGACTGAAATTCTTTGTTAAGACCTCAGACATACTTAAGATGGTGCTTTATAAACCTTTTCAAACAGGTAAAAATCTTTCTTAAGATCGTAGGGTGTCATCTCATTGAGAGGATGTCTCTCACAGAGGTTCCTAAATGGAGAAGGGTTTTTCTTAAAGAGATCTGTGATGAGGCTTTTACTGCATGGAGTGGACTGGAAATTAATACAGAAAAAGCCACTGCTGGGACTGAAAGGAAGAAAGATGGTACAAAATGAAAGAGGCCATTGGACCCTTAACCTTCGATGGGCAAAAAGTCTGATAAAACCACTCAGCTGCAAGCCTGGGCTTCATTGAAAGGAAATGAAGGACCTAAACAGAACCTAAAACCTGATGGCAAAGAGTAGGAAGAAAGTGATGCTCCATGATTGCTGAGGCAGCTCATAAAAATGCCATGCACTTCTGCCTTGTTCTCTTGTGATGCTTGTTTTGGAGCCCAACTGCCAGGCTTTGTGGAAGCCAAGGCCCCAGCTAAGGTCTCAGATGACAGCACCAACCACCGGGTATGTGGATGAGTCTTCAGATGATTCTGGCTTCTATTTATCAAGCAACCGCCAGTCTTTGAGTCACCCCAGTTGATGCTGTATAGAACAGGAAGACGCTCTCTCTTCCATGCCATCCACAAAATGCAGGTTCATGAGTGAATTCAAGGAGCTTTTTAAGCCACTTAGTTTGCAGTGCTTTCTTATGCAGCAATAGGAAACGAACAAGGAGAGTGGATACAGAAATTGTGGTATATCCATACAATGGGATATTATCCAGCTATCAAAAGGAATAAAGCACTGATACATGCAACAACACAGATGAATCTCAAAGATCTTATGCTGAACAAAAGGAGCTAGAAATGAAGAGTATGTACCGTATGATTCCATTTATTTGAAATTCGAGAAAAGGCAAAATTAACGTAAGATGAATACATTGACTGGAGGTTGCTTTGGAGTGAGACTAAGAAGTGATACAAGACAACACTCTTAGTGGATGGAAATGGTGGATGGTGTGATAGAGGTGTGTTTATAAAGGTACAAACACTGGTCAAAATTATACAACTATTTGTGTATTTCAATGTATGTAAACTTTACCTTAAAAACTCAAAAATAATTAAAAAATTAAGGGAGTGTGGGAAATATGTATATATATAGATAATGTAGATATATGTATGTAGAATATATAGATAATGTAAGAGTGACAAAATGTTGGTAACTATTAAATTTGGGTGAGTGGTACATGCAATTTTTTCTATTCTGTTTACTTTGTGTATGTTTTAAATTTGCTGCCTATGTCTACATGCCTGTGCTCAATCAGCTACCCCTTCATCCCAATTCCCCAGAAAATGTTTATTTCCCTTTCTAGATTGCATACATGTATTAGATCCTTGTTGAATTCTTTTTGATGTGTCCCCGTCCCAAAGAAGAACCAACCATTATAGCATTTCTGAGCTCTTGGCATCATTTACAGACTTCAACCATTACATCTTTAATGATTATTTTCTTTGCCTTCTTTTCAGGTCTGTTTCCCTCTGTCAGAACACATGCTTCATTTGGGAAAGAACCATATGTTATTTGGATTTTTATCCCTGCGATAGATACAGCCTTTTTTACCCCCTTAAGTTTATTTATTTATTTTGAGAGAGAGAGAGAGTGAGCAGGGGAGGGGCAGAGAGAGGGAGAGACAGAATCCCAAACAGGCTCTGTGCTGACAGAGCGGAGCCCAACACGAGGCTTGAACTCAAAAACCGTGAGATCATGACTTGAGCCGAGATCAAGAGTCGGACGCTTAATTGACTGAGCCACCCAGACACCCCTGAGATGGAGACAGTCTTAAACACATGGGAGGGGTTTAATAATTATTTGTTAAATGACTCAAAGCCCAAGCAAAAATAGTTTTCTTTGATATTTTACTTCTATCAAATAAGAAAAAAACCTGATATCACAAAAGCGACAGTATAGATTCAGACTATAAATGGTTAAAGTCCTCTGTAAATTATGAAGACTCCCACAAAGAAGACTTTATGCACACACAAATATACACTCTCTCTCATACTCATGCTTCTAGTCTGAAATCCTGTCACTTGTGAAGTTGGTATCCATACTTAATAAATATTCTAGGGTGCAGTTTCTTATGCATATAAAACATACCTCCACTGGAGTGTAACATTTTTTTGCTGCTTTCAAATTCTCTCGGTATCTACATACGTGTATGGTATGCAACAGACAGCAACTTTCAGTTAACAGAATGGGTGGGAAACTGCACTGGGGTGAACATCTGCACTGGATTGTTTAGGAGCAACTATAGCAAAATACTGCCCGTGGCTAAAAATAATCCTCAAGATTTTTGTTTTGTTGAAACAAAACTTTTGCTTAAAAGCTTATAAACAGACAAAATTGAGTCCTCACAGTCATTTTGTGTCTCAAAAATAAAGAAAAAGCAAGGTAAGTGGTATAAAATATAGAGTCATAAAGTAAGCCCTTATCACATTCTGACTCTCTATAGATAATTGTGTAGAGGCTCAAATGTCACAGAGTAAGAGGAAGTTAGGATAGTTCAAAAGGATCTAGAAGATGGAAAAGCTGGAAAACGGGATTTATTGATGGGACTAGTATTATGTAGAACAAAAGTTGCTGATTTAATAATGTCCCTCAAGCATATGAAGTTACTATGCCAAAGCTCACAATTTCCTTTGTTAAGCATGAAAAGATGGATAAAGAAATAAAACAACATAAACACTTATTAAGTAAGTGCTAGATAACCTGAGTCAAGTCACTTAAAACTTATAACTCTGTGCTGATTAAGTCATATCTCCAGGTGAAAAATAAGCCCAGGTGATTAAAAATTTTTCCAAAGACTTCTGGTTTCAGCTCCAACATGTAGTGCTTGGACACTGTCATTCATATTCTTAAAAAAAAAAAAACAAAAACAAAAGCAAAAAGCCAAGAAACTGAAAATCAATACTTTTCTTGTTTGGAAATGAAACATACTTCTAAATAAAACCTGGGCCAAAGAAGCAACTCAAGCAAAAATAAAATTTTAAACTAAATGAAAATGAAAAATACAACTTATCAAAATTTGTGGGCTACATGAAAGCAATGCTTAAAGGGAAATCTATAGATTTTAAAAGCATATAGTAGAAAAGAAGGAAGACCTAAAACCAATCATTTAAATTTCCACCTTAGGACACTAGAGAAAGACCAATTTAAAACTAAAGCAGGCAGAATAGAAGGCATAATAAAAATTGAACTGAAATCCCTGGAATTGAAAATAGGAAATGAATTCAGAAAAGCAAAAGCAAAAGATGGTCTCAGAAAATATCAGTAAAATTGATAAACTTCTAGTTAGGCTAGAACAGAAATGAGAGAGAGAGAAAGAGAGGGAAAAAGAGGGCGTGAGGGAAGGAGGGAGTGAGGAAGGTGAGAGACACAAATTATTAACATCAGGAGTGAAAAAAGGGGTATTACAACAGTTCCCATGCACATGAAACAGATAATAATGGAATATTGTTAACAGCTCTGTGTCTACAAATTTGATAACTTAGATGAAATGGACAAATCCCTTGAAAGACACAAAGTACCAAAACTCACATAAAAAGAAACAGATAATTTAAATAGGCTTTACTCTATTAAAAAATAGAATCAATAATTAATAACTTTTAAGAAAAGAAAGCACCAGGCCCAGATACTTTCACAGACAAATTTTACCCACATTTATGAAGCCAGCATTACCCTAGTACCGTAACCAGATAAAGACATCACAAAGAAGGAAACTACAAACCAATGTTTCTTACAACAGATGTAAAAATCCTCAACAAAATATAAGCAAATTGAATACATAGCAATATATAACAAGAATTATATAACATGACCAAATGAGATTTGTTCCAGGTATGCAAGGCTGGATCAACCTCAGAAAATCAATCAGTGTAATCTATTTCAACAGGTTAAAGAAGAAAAATCACATGATCATTATCAATTGATGCAGAAAAAGCATTTGACAAAATCGATACCTATTCATGATTAAAAACTCTCAGCAATCTAAAAACAAAGGAAAACCACCCCAACTTGATAAAGAACATCTACAAAAGTCTACAGCTAACACATTTAATGGTGAGAGACTGGATGCTGTCTGCCTAAGATTAGGATGAGGCAATGATGTTCTCTGTCGTCATTCCTATTCAATGTTGTACTGGAAGTTCTAGTTAGTTCAATAAGTAAAGGAAATAAAATATACACACTGGGAAGGAAGAAATAAAACAGCCTTTGCTTGCAGAGGATGCAATTGTCTATGTATAAAATCCCAAAGAATTGATAACAACAAAAACTCTAGAAACTAATAAGTGAGTACAGCAAGGTCATAGGACACAAGATTAATATACAAGTATATTGCTTTCCAAAAAACCAGTAATGAGCAACTGGAACTTGAAATCTAAAAAAGTACCATTACCATTTATAATAGCACTCAGGGAAAAGAAATATTAGGCATAAAGCTAGCAAAGTATGTGCAGGATCTATATATAGAAAGCTACAAAACTCAGATGAAGAAATCATCTAGAGGTCTAAATAAATGAAGAGATATTTTGTTTCCTGGATTAAAGACTCAATATAATTAAGATGTAAAATATTTCCAAGTTGATCTATAGATTCAACCCAATCCCAGTCAAAGCTGCAACAAACTTTTACAGATATTGATGAACTAATTCTAAAGTTTACATAGAAAGACAAAAGACCTAGAATAGCCAACACATTAATGAAGAACAGAGATAAGTGTACTCAGAGTATCCAAACTCAAGACTTACTATAAGGCTACAGTAATCAAGACACCATGGCATTGGTGAAAGAACAGAAGCATAGATCAATAGAAAACAATAATGAACCCAGAAATAGGCTCATTTAGTATAATCAAATCATCTTTTACAAAGTAGCAAAGGTAATTCAATGGAGAACAGAAAGTCTCTTCAACAAATGGTGGTGAAATAACTGGACACCCATATGCAAAAAATTAACCTGGACGCAGACCTTACGTCTTTCAATTTTTCCCCTCAAAATGGATTATAGACATAAATGTAAAATGCAAAACTATAAAACTTCTAGGAGAAAGAAAAGAAAAGAAAATTATCCACCCACAGTGATGGAGGTACGTCAAAAGGACCCAGGAGCCAAATGAAAGGGTTCCCAATTGCCAAAGTGGAACAATTTGAACAATGAAATAAACATAGTAGTACACACCCAAAGCATAAAATATCTGTAAGTCCCTATTGATATTAAATAAATAATTGAATAAACAAATGGGAGAAGAGACAAATCTTCTGTACAGAATTCCAAATAATATATCTAGATACTTGGCCTTCAAGACAGTAGAGTGTAACTACTTAAGTAACTCCTCAAGAGTGGGCACACAGAGACTTGCTTCCAAAGACTGAAGAATACAAAAGGAAAAAGGAGTAACTTCATGGTGGGGAAACCTGACAAACACTACCTTAGCCAGGTGATCAAAGGTCAATGTCAACAGTGATAACTGATGTTGGTAGCATGATAAATGTATTGAAAATGACACTTCCTGTGGTCTTCCACCCAAAACCCATAACCTCAATCCAATCATGAGAAAAACACTGAATTCTAATTGAGGGACATTCTACAAAATACTTCACCAAATACTCACCAAAATACTCCTCAAAACTGTCAAGGTCATCAAAGACAAGGAAAAGTGAGAAACTCTCAGTCAAGAGGAGCCTAAGGAGACAGGATGACTAAATGTAATGTGATGCCCTGAAACAGAAAAAAGGTCATTAAGTAAAAACTAAGGAAATCTGATTAAATGATGGATTTAGTTACTTAATACCATATCAATATTGGTTTGTTAATTATAACAAATGTACCTTACATTTGTTAGTAACAGAAGACACTGGGTGCGGGGCATATGGGAACTCTGGTATTATCATCTCTTTTTTTCTGTAAATCTAAAATTATTCCAAAATAAAGTTTATTTAAAATTATTTAAGTTTAGGGGTGCCTGGCTGGCTCAGTTGGCAGCGCATGTGACTCTTGATCTCAGGGTCATGAGTTCAAGCCCCACACTGGGTGTGGAGCCTACTTAAAAAATAATAAAATAAAAAAGTTTATATTGGCTTAGTATTGTTTTCCTATTAAAAGTTATTACTGTGTCAGAAATACAGGTTTTATCAATTAATGAACCAGAAATCACAGAGGCTATGGTGTTTCATAAGTCAAATTTCATGGTTAAACAAGAAATCTTTTCATTTCAGGGGTTATGAAAGTGTTTCTAAAATGTACTTGTATATTTTTCTTGCCTTGGTAAATAACACACATTAAACATAAACTTTCTTGGATGATTCCATGCAATTAAAATAAATAACTATAAAAAAAAGACAAAAAGCAAAACACCACCCCCACCTCCTACCCAAATGATTGTATGGAATTAAAATAAATAAATACCAAAAAAAGAAAAAAAAAGACAGTAAGCAAAACACTACCCCTACCCTTGCCCAAACTCTATCAGACACAGATTCATTAATGTCTGTTTTGGCCTGGATACTGTTTCATGAAGCTGTGAACAAGCTTCATGACCTATGAACAGGTCAATATATTGTACTGAGAACCCCCAGTCCCGTGAGAGGCTGTGTGGGCTCTTAGCTCCTGTGACTCAGTCATTCCAGTGCTTCGCATGATGCCCCAAACCCCTTCCAGTCTTTACCTCTCTCCTAAATTCCAATCCTTTTGTTTCCAAATCATCGATATCTTCCACACAATGTCATCTGCCGTTTGTTAACAGCACAGCTTCTTCTCTGGACTCCTTTATTTGGTGGTGTCACCCCTCTCACCTGCTCCTCAAAACCACTCTATTTCATTCCATCCCTTCACATGTCACCCCACACTCCAGTTCAATCATTCATCACATTCCAGAAACTCTCCCTGTACAGTCTCACAAATCTCACTTTTTTTTTAAAGATTTTATTTTTTTAGATAATCTCTATACCCAACATGGGGCTCGAACTTCCAGCCCCAAGATCGAGAGTCACATTCTGTACTGACAGTTGCTCCTCACAAATCTCACTTAAAAAAAACCCTCTCTACCCACCTAATCTAAGGCTGTTGGTATTATACTCTACATCTAGTGACTCAATATTTTTAAAACACACGGATTTTTTAAAAAAAATAGCTTCCTAATTGATCCATCAGACTATCCTTAAACTCACTCATTTATGGGGTTGAGTCCAAAAGTGTTTGGACTGAATTCAAGGTTATTTATTTATTATTTTTTAAACAGTCTGGCTGCCATCTTGCCTCTCATAATGTTCCTGGCGTCTTTGCCTTAATCCTGCTGAGTTATTTACTTGCTGCTGGATTTCTTCCTCCCTTTTCTCTGTTATTTTTCTAATGTTCTTAGTGCTTCACTTCTGTCTCTAGGTTTTGATGCCTAGGTTTTAGTTGCGTCTCTGGCATTCAACCCACCATCTCATCTCTTGGGTCACAGTTAGTGACCTTGTGTCTCTTAGTTTGGTCAAGTTGGGGAGACAAGTATTTTGAATTACTCTTAGTAGCCTTAAAAGCGCTCCTACAAATAACTTCTTCAGGTCGTGGTGGCAGGTGGTGTTCCTGAGACCTACCTCATTCTTTGGTTTTGGTTCCCCCCAAATCAGGTGTCAGACATAGTCCTTCCACATACTGTATGCAAGTTTGTCCCTTTGGCCATAGCACCACCACATTTGTCTTAGTTGCTGGCTTGGAACCATGAACTTACTCACTGGTGTTAAGGTAGGTGCTGCTGCAAGCACAAAATAGACCTGAAATCGGTAATAGCTCAAGTACACAGTTCATTTCTTGCCCGTGTAACACTTCTTCTGAAGAAACTGTTGGCTGGTGGGAAGGTGATTCTAGGATGTAAGCTCCTTTCATTTTGTGGCTCCACCGTCCCCTTGGACACTCGTCATCATCTGCAACCAGCTAAGGGATAGGGAAAGAGACCCTGAAGGAGGCATTTGGCCTACAAATGAGGCTTATTACTCCCACTCACATTCCATCTGGCTAGAACTTGGTCACATAGCTACAAATATTTGCAAGAAAGGCTGGGAAATGTAGCATGTCTCCAGGAAGAGGAGAACAAAGATTTTATTAATTTTTTTAAATGTTTATTTTTGAGACAGAGAGAGACAGGGCATGAAGGGGGAAGGGTCAGAGAGAGAGGGAGACACAGAATCCGAAGCAGGCTCCAGGCTCTGAGCTTTCAGCACAGAGCCCAATGCAGGGCTTGAACTCACGGACCTTGAGATCATGACCTGAGCCAAAGTCGGACACCTAACCAGGCACCCCGAGAACAAAGATTTTATTAAACAGCTTACATTTTCCCTAAGGAAGACATCCTCAAGTCCCATCCGGTGATTGCAATGTTTTCCAAGTCCCATATCTCTGGTGACGCTCTCTCCTTTTCATCATGTTCAGTGACCTGGGAATTTAAAGACAACTTAACCTGCTCTCCAACTTCCACCAAATACATAATGTAGAGCAAGAGTGGCTAAATACAATCACAATTCTCAATTGAAAAGGGGAATAATGAGAAACATACACCAGCCATCGATTCACAGCAGTGAAAACCCCTACTTCTCTCTAGAATAGTTTTTTATTTACTCTGGATCTATCCTGCCTTATCCATTATCTCTGTGGCCACCTGCTCTAGCTTCTGAGAAAGTTTACATGCTATGATTTCATTTGAAGCAGGCCTTGAGAACTACATGTCTCCTTCCTGGGGGGTTAAACAATTTTCATGAACATGCTTCATGAACATGCTTCATGAACACGCAGTTTACCTGAGGTTGCTCTGAATGTGAGGCAACACTAAATAAATCTGATCTTTGCCACATGGTGAGTCCCTTTGTTTAGTTGTGCAGTCTTTTCTTTTTTTAATGTTTTATTTTATTTTCGAGAGAGACAGAGACAAAGTGCGAGCAGGGGAGGGCAGAGAGAGAGGAAGACAGAGAATCGGAAGCAGGCTTCAGACACCGAGCATATCTGCACAGAGCCCGATGTGGGGCTTGAACCCACAAACCGTGAGATCATGACTTGAGCCAAAGTCGGACGCTTAACCAACTGAGCCACCCAGGAGCCCCACAGTTGTGCAGTCTTGACAGGCCTTGCTTACTGAATGCCACTTTTGGTCTTTTGTCTTAGTATTTGGGGTTCAGAAGCAGTAGACGTTTTAAGCCCCCAAGGCACTTAATCTCTGGGCTCTCTCCATTCCCTTCAATCTCTGCATGAAAATCATATACTTCCTGCCTGAGTTTAGTGCTTTCCTGTAATATTTTTCAGCAGAAAACATCTTGAATAAGCTGTTATTCTGGCTCTTTGCATTCATTTCCCCTGAACTACAGGTTCAGTCATCACATGACCCCCTTCCAAGCGTAGCAGGTAACTGTTCCATCAAACGTTTTGCCCCTGAATACCATGGGTTCCAGTTTCTGCCTGCTGCTAAGCCCATGTAACATATTGCAAATGTTCATTCTCACAGACCCTCCCGGGAAGGTCCCAAAATTTGTTTTGGTTTTGATCATTTGTAGTAACAAGTGGACTTTAAAATGTGTAATGGCTCAAATACAATGGAGGGTTTTCTTCTTATTTATGTTAACATTCCAAGGCAAATATATCTGGTTGTCTCTTTCCTGTGAGGTGACTCAGTGACCCAGAATCGTTCTAACTCGTGACTTTGCCATTTCCTTGGCTTTCTGTTTCCTCTGTATCCAGCCAGTGGGAGGTGAAAGGAGGCATGCAAAAGGCACATTTATTTCTTAAAAAGCCTCTTGGAAATTGGTGCGCATCCTGTTTGCTCATATTCCACTGGCTAGAATTCAGTCATATGACCATTTCTAATTTCAAGGGAGGCCAAGAAATGTAAAGTGATCATATGACACAATAGAGGAAAACATGGATTTTGGTAACAGCGGGCAGTTTCTATCTTAAAAGGTTTGTTTGGAAAGTCTTCTCTTAGATATGTCAACATAGTATGCGCCTTCGTTTTTTCCTCTAATTAATATGTTTATGAGATTCCTTATATAATGTGTTGTTTATTTGGCATTTAATTGCATAGAAGCATTTAGTGTATGATTTTATTATAATTCATTAAAAAATACGAATCAAGCAAAATCTTTAACATATTTACTGAGACTTTTTATTTTTAAATTGGGAAGACCTTTACTTTCAAACGGGAACCATGGAATATTTTGATGATCTGTGGGAAGAAAGAGTTGACTTAAATATTATTTTGCATTCCGGATGTCAAAAGAGTTACTACACCAAATTGCAATTATATACCTGAATTCCTCTGCAATGATTACATAGAATTTAATGATTTTCTAGTCGGAATGCCGATGTGCCTATTTTCTTCTGGAATTTCACTTTATATCAATTGCAATTCTGTGAAAGACAGTAAGCCATGACCCAAACGAATATCACTTTTTTGGAGTAAACTCATAAGCAAGTCTATTATTTTTGCCCTTCAACCTTAAATGTTTTAATAATGGAAGCCCAACATATCCGGGGGCAGGGGATGAATTCCGCAGCAAGTACTGGGAAGGGATACAAGTTCTTCAGATTTAGTTTAGATTCAATTATGAACCTATTTATTTTAAGCAGAAATGTTTCATGTTTTCATTGTGTTTCACTAGAGGCAACTCTTGCAAAAAAAAAAAAAGTTAAACCAGGGAAATTGGGCATTGGTGTTGTACTCTTAAAAAAAGTTAACTAAAAAAGGCTCCCGGTTAATTTATGGAACTAAGGATTCAAAGGCAGAGATTGGATAGCGTAACAACGTTAATTTCTGTCAGTTTTAAGAGCACTGAAAGTTTAAAAGTTTTTTTCAATATGGAAAATAGTGCTTGTTAAGTGTGTTTTTATAAAATCTTTGTTGCTGGAAATAAAATGGACATGGGAATGGAATATGAAAAACATATCTAAACTCAGGGTCTTTGGGAAAATGCCTAGAAAAAAAAGAATTGAAAATCAACAAACTGCTATTGTCAAATACAAAATGATTTTGTTAAACAGATTGATTACACCACTATGAAGTAGGACAAGTTCACAGTAACTCAAAGAGCCAAGCTAGGGAACAGGGTATGAGTACACAGAGTCCAGCTAAAGATCCTGAGATCCTTTGAAAGCCACTTCGTTTCATTCTTGATTTATTTGTGAACTTTAAAGGAGATTATTTTAAAATGTTTAAAGTTGTCTGTAATCTATTTTCTTTGGAGGTCACATTTGACTTAGAATTAAAGAAAATGACTCAAACATTTTGATAGCAATATTTTATAGCACATTGAAATGAGAATCCTTTCAAACTGGAGATCTTAATAACATTTACATGTATCGATCCGATATTTGCTTATGTGATCAACATTATTTTGGGTAAAAATCCTATTAATGCTTATTTGTCCATGGTAAGAATCAGGGCTGATTTTTGAGCATGCTCATCTGAGAAGACAGATGCTTCCCATTCCAGGTGAGGGCTAAAAGGTGAAGAGATTTCTTACAGAAAGGTGAAGAGAAGGAACTTTTAAGCCACACAAAAATTTATTCTCTGGAAAACCAAACTGCCATTAAAATCTCCTTGGATTAATAATTTTAACAGTTTGTATATTGTTTACAGAGAGGTCAGCAATTTCTTTATGTAATACAATTATACAAAAGGGAAAAGGCACCGAGACAATCGGTGGGTAGATAGTAGAAAAGTAGACATGAGAATCAAACGCCACATACAGCACATTTTCAATTACATGAAAATGATTAAATATAAGCTCATTCTATAAAATGGGTCATTTCACACACGCATCTGTTTATATTTCTGACCCCAAGAGCAAATGAATTCTGGGACGATAGTACAACACTGTTGATAACCATACAGACACTTGTATATGTTAATAAGATCCATTAACGGTATACAGTCACTAGAAAATATGCTGGAGACAATTTAAGACCAAGGGAAATGTTAATCAGCAGTGCATTTCTTCAGGTTGTTTAACAGAGTTTTGCTCACAGAGCATTTAAACTTCATCACACTGTTATATCCATTATTAGAAAAATAAGTAAGAAAGCTCTGTAGAAACTATACTATTAAGGAAGCTTCTTTGCCTCAAAAAAAAAAAAAAAAAGAAAATAGGAAGAAAGGAAAGAAGCAAAGTAAGGGGATATTGAATATAAGATTCCGCTAACTGAATTTTCCATACAAATTACATTATTTTGAGAAATAAAGCACAATGCAAGAGTACTGAGCAGTGCTGAAGATGATGAGTTTTAGAAAAGGAATAGATCCTAACATTTATCAAGACCCTTAAAGCTCATATAATAACTGGTTCTTCATCAAGACTAATTGAACTGAAAAGGAACTTGGATAACACTTCTTCTTTCAAAATTCTAGTAGAAATCCAGCCAAAGGTTAGCTGTCCTCTCTATGATAGTTTTAAAGATTCCTCAAAATTGTTGCCACTATATTTTCACCACAAAAACAGAAATCATCTAATTCAAATTATGCAGAAACATTATAAATGAACTTTGTAATGCAAGCTGCTATTGGAAACTTTTCTCTTAGTAAATTTAAAGTAATTATTTATAATTTCAAAATACTGTTAGAAGTATCACCATTATTTTCTAGCTGTGCTTCAAATATTGTTTAAATATACTTAAATACTAAGCGAGCCGATTTATATGCAAAGCTACCCTGGTTTCCCCTCACAAAACAAATGTGACGTAATTATAGAATGTCGTAAATGTTCTCAATATTTATTCGGAAGGACTGCCCCAACAGAAATGTGCCATCTCCACGCCCTCCTCCAACACAAGCCTTCCTACGATGCCATGGTCTTTACTTCAGTTTTCCTTTTTTGAAATTCTGTCCAGTTACCATTAAAACCACAGCTTTTTAAGCGTTCCTCACAAAAATTAAAAAACAAAATGTCCAAGCAAAAGAGAGAAGACCAAAAGGAGGGAATTGGAGGAAATTTAGGACATAATGTCCTAAAATCTCAGTTTTGAGAAGCTGGCTTCCACTCCATTAGGATTAGAATCAGGGTTTATGGAGGGAGGTGGGTGGGGATGGACAAGATGGCTGATGGGCATTAGGGAGGGCACTTGCTATGATGAGAACTTGGTGTTGTATGTAAGTGATGAATCACTAAATTCTACTCCTGAAACCAATACGGCACTATATGTTAACTAGAATTTAAATAACAGTGAAAAAAAAGAGGATCACTTGTAGGTATTAAAGTTGCCATCCTACACCAGGGCTCTAAGATATTGTTCTTTTAGGCTTTAGGGGTCTTTTCTCTTATTGGTAGTTATGTATTAGTTTCATCAACACTAATGAAGGTTATGAACAGGAATCACTGGTGAGGACCTACCCCCAGCGTATAAAAGGTTTGGTTGTTACTGAAAACAATAGCGTGTGGAGGACGTGAGCACACTCAGAAACTGACAGACAAGTGCTGGTAAGAAGTTCACAGCCACCCCCTTCAACCAGATGTGAGGCAAGATAAGCAATCAGTCTTAGAGATATGGGAAAATTCCTATTTTTTCTCATTAGCACAGAATAGTCATATTTAATATTAACTGCTTAGATTTATGGAAATAAGCATTCCAGCAATATATGAATCTATAAACAAATTTCATAAGATTATTTTTTCAGTGTATAATGGGGTATTGCATTTCATGTATTGGGTATTCATTTTAAAAACAATGTGTCAGGTGAGAGATCACATGTTAAAGGAATAAACAGAAAGGTAGTAAGGGTTTTCTTTTTAAAGTAGTCTTGAATATTTAAAAGACAAGCTCAAACATCAAATACTAATCAGAATAATAAAGAAAAGGGTGAAGAAGGAAACTCAAATAATAGGACAATTTAAGATACAGACTGTCAGACTGACATTGAAATAATGTCAAAAATCTTGCAAAACTATTGCCATAGCAGTGACTTTGTTTTCAGTTATTTAGAAATATTTATGTGCTAACAGTTGAGATTCCATGATAAAATTGTGCCAAACTTTTGTTAGATTAATAATCAAGTTTCCTTCTCTGCCCCCAACCCACACAACATCCTAGAGTACTTCACACTCGTGGAGGCAAAGTACAACAATAATCACCAGAGCAACAGCTAACCTCTAGTGGCTACATATGACCATGCTTTGCTCTCTCTAGTCTTAGACAAAACTTGTCTGATCCCTGTGACTAAGGAAAAAAAAAAGTCCAGGTATCACTTTTCGATAGGTATTACTCAGCTTTGATGAACTCTGGTATTTAATGTGAATGCACATGAATGCAAGTGGGGGAGAAAGGCACAGAGGAAGAGAAAAAGAACAATTTTAAAAAGAAACATTATCTGTCTTAAATAAGTCAATAAATAAATAAAAATAAAATGAAACATACTTGTCTGAATGTGGAGAGAAAGAACTAGTTTCATTTTTGATAATGGGCTAATAATTCTAGTCTATTATACACTTTCACATTAAACTTGCATTATGACCAGACCAAACACAATGATACAGCAGCAGTTACAAAACAGCCCAATTCCATACCACATTATTTCAAATACTCAATTAGCTGCATTTTTCAGTGGGTTAATCACAGATCTTTGTTGGGGGAAAAAACTTCCAACATGTAAAATATATTCACGCAAAATATTACACCAGAGAAGAAGGTACAGCGACATTTTAAATGACGGAAAACAGAAACTCAGATGAACCTAATACACAGCATTTATCTTTAGAGACGAGAAAGACCCGAGGCTGCTGTATCAACTTGATATTTGAAATAAAAGATCCTAAGAAAGAGCAAAAACCATCAAGGAAATAGAGATTAGACAAGAGGTGACAGAAACACTGGTGTTGCCAGTGAAGAATCCAGGATGAGTGTGAAGACAGAGAAGCCATTTAAGATGACAATAAAAGGCAACAGACCTTATTCTACACAGGAATGAAAAATGCCACCACCTTCAGCTGTTAACTACAAAACTTACCTACAGGTCAGTCTCATTTCAAGGAGAATACTGACAGAGAGAGACAGAGAGGCAAATATCTCCTCAAACTCTCTGCCTTGTATTTATCACTGTAAAGGCAGTTCACAGGGAAATATTTGAATAATAATCCAAAGTAATTTTCAGGAATCATAAAACCAACATAATAGAATTTATTATACCAAGGAACACTTTGAAAAAGTTATGTTGAATGTGAAAGTACAGGGACTCATGATTAAATATCGCTTTTAATGTTTTTATTAAATATTTTTCTTTTTAAGGAAGCACAAATAAAAGATCAAAAGCACTAATCCTAGTCTTAACGTCACTCTTATTTATCACAATTACACTTAAATTTAATCTGTGGATGCTGAAACATTGCTGTCAGTAATTCTCTATCATGAGCTCAATATTCTACACCAAGGTAACTCAGGCAGAATTTCCTGGGAAGCTTAATAAAATACAGATTCATAGGTTTCACTCCAGACCAAATAAAACAAAAATCTCTGGAGGTGGGGCTTTGGAATACAAATTAAGCTCTCAAAATAATTCTTAAAACACACGATAGTCTGGGGCACACTACAGTTGTTTCAAATTTTGCCCTTGGAGAGAATATATTCCTTGATGGCAATATAATCTGTGTTTATTCTTTAAGATCCAACTAAAGGGTAATTTTCTCCAGGAAGATTTTTCTGATCCCATGTTGTACTCCTCTACTAAATGTGTATCATTCTGCGGCTATCTTCTCACCTTCGGATGCAAGCTTTGTGAGGGCAGAGACTTTGTCTATCTAATATACTATCTCTGCATCTGGAGCACTTAGAATAATACATTACACATAGTAGGTGCTCTTATAAATATATGTAAAATAAAGGAATAAATAAATCCATGCACTGCATAAAATTCATAAAAAACGGAGACCTATATAACAGTATCATTGATTTCTTCTGTAGGAAATTTAGCTCGATTCAGTATTTATTATGTGCCTACTATGAGCACAGGGCACATAAAGATAGTAAGACAAGGCATTAACTCATATTAAGGGAGAAAGAAAAACATATAATAAAATAAGCTGTAATGCGGTTAAACCTTAGTAATGAGTATGTAAGAAACATAAATAAAGTACAATGAGAGCACAGAGGAAGACAGAAGTCATTCCTCTCACCACTGATATGGGCGAGATACCTGCTAAAGGATACAGGATATCTCCTTCATGGGGTCGAAAGGGGATCATATACAATTAAAGTATCTTGGATTCCCAAAACTGGACAAGGAGAACAAATTGATTAACATACTTTCAGAATATAAGCACAGGCTAAACTTGTGGAGTAAATTAATCTCCAAGTCCCTGGAAATCAAAGTCATCTACAAACTATCACACAGAAGTACCATTTATATCCTGAGAAGAAAAAAAAAATCTGATCTTCTTTTCTTCTTTGCCTTGTATTTCTCTTTCCCAAGCTCTGTTTTGTTCTTCTCTTTTTCCAGTTCTGCCATTCCATTTAGGTGGGTGGCATTACTGGTGAATATAATGTTGTTCTGTTTTTCTTGCAACTGGTAAAAAGGGGTGCGATTGCAGTATGTGTAGTATAGGTTTTAGAGTAATTTACAGCTGGATTCTAATCCTCGATCTACTATTTGCTTACTGGATGACCTTGGGCAAGTCTGCCTAACCCCTATGCTGCAGTTTCTTCGGCTATAAGATGTGAAAATATTACCTAGTTCATAGCACTGTTGTGAGAATCAAACAAAATAATAAGTTACTACGCTAGAACTTAATTATAGAAGTTACCATCATCTTATTAGACATTTTGGTGGGCACAGATGTTACTTTAAAGTTAATTTAAAAAATGTCTCATAATGTATTTAACTTTCTGCTCAATATGGAGTTTGACTGGTGACGATAATGATGGCTACCTCCAGTGCAGGCCATAGGTGAACCGGGAATGGTGAATGGAAAAAAACAAAACAAAACAAGAAATAAAGCCTTTTGGATAATAATTATCAGTGTGAAATAATGTAATAACTATCAACGAGAAAAATCTCTATGAATTGACCATCTAGTCCTTGTGGGCAAACGGCAATTTTATGTGGGTGGATTTGTGTCATTTCTATTCACACCTGGAAAAATTTGATGACTACTGCTCTTACTTCATCTAAAATTTATACCTTCAAATAGCCTCTCAGTTCACTTGAAAAGCTATGATATCATTTGGTTTCCATCGTCATCTTAAAGACCATCCTTAATTCTATGACCTATTCCCCCATTGGTGCTATCTTACTTTGCGGTCATTGATTATGCTTCCGATTCACTTGATAAATAAATGAAAATAACGATGTGGTATTGAGAAAATGATTTAACATGTAGCCCTGGTCATCTGCACTAGGCTGGATGAAACCACCCTACCAGGCCCTACACCTAAGCATGCATATGCTAATCAAGGCAGCTTAGATGTTTTCTTACTGGTTTTTCCTTTTTAAAATCATGGTCCAATTTATTACTTTTGTCACTAAATACAACATTATTGAGAATTCACTGGATACATAGCAGTAAGATAGTCAAACGGATTTCACACAAAATGTGGACAGTACAGAAGACACAAGGTTACAGAAGAAAGCCTCTGAAAGGTAAGAGGATAGTATACTAACCAAATTTTTTACTGATTTGAAACACACTTTGTTTCCTGGGCAGTAATAAATGACTACGTTTTGCAGCTCATCTGGGAGACAGATAAAGCCTCTAATTCCAGGCTCAGAAGCTCCCATGAATGCCAGTCAATTGCCATATTTGGACTATCTCACTTTATTAAAGAACTTAGGGGGTTTTAAGAGAACAATAAGAAAGTGGGTTGTCTTTCTCACAAGTTTCTGAGACAACACCTGCTGCCCACCAGTGGGCTCCTATTTGCTGTAAATCACTGAGATATAAGATTTTGCCTTTATGCTTTCATGCAAATTTAAGCACACAAAAGAGCAGTAGTACTGTCTTGTACATTAGATTCAGTAGAGTGAAGTGGGTCTCTTGAGACCTATCTAATCTTTTTCTAAAAGAATAGACAAATTTGGGGGAGTAATTACTCTAAGTTGTGTCAATCCACAAGGTACAAAGATATATATTTTGCTGTGTGTGGAGGAGAATGGCAGCAAATAGCACCCAAAACCAAATTTAATTTCTAGTAAATACAGAGAGGAGAAAAAACAATCCATAAACTTGATCAATGGGTTTCTAATTAATTAGTTATCTGAAAAAGCCAGGGCACCTTCACCTTTTCGTGTGTGTGTGTGTGTGTGTGTGTGTGTGTGTGTGTATGTGTGTAGTATGCATGTAGGTGTGTGTGTATACAGATACACGTACACATAATTCATAATCTTTGAGGACTTGGCAGCTGGGGTGGAGGTAGGGTCCTTCATGAAAAGTTTTAAAATTGTTGATTAATTTTTAAGTCATTGGACTTGATATCTACACCAGATAACCCCATAAAGATAGATCAAAGCACATGCACAATTCTGGACCGAGTCTGCAGAAAGACAGATTTAGCAAATAACAGCTAGTTAGGTCTTTCCATCAGTGAAGGAGAAAGCACCACACTGGTCTCATAATATGTCTGATTATTGATTAGGCTTTGTCACAGCTACAAATATGACTCTTCTCATTAAGAAGATCTCAGTTCTTAATAATGCAGTCCGTTGTTGTGAAGCCAGAAGAGATACTTGTAGCACTGAATGCTTAAATCCAGTTTCCCAGTAAGGTCTGCGTTCCCTAACCCCACCCCACCTTTAAATCTCTTTCCACTGTTGAAAATATGTATGCGAGAGAGTTCACCATTTGATGCACATTCTAACTTTATAACTTAACTCATCTATAAAAAAACCTGGAAAACACTTATTAGTGTAACAATAAAAGAATAGATCTTTCCCTTTAATGCAACTCTGTAACATACATTCTTAAACCTCATGTCACCCAATATGGCATTTGTATTTTATCTTCTAATTCATGTTATGAATGCAGAGAGCTGCCATTTTTTAAACTAAAAAATATTAGGAGTTCACTGTCTTTTTGGATTTCTTTTAAGGCCTTTTCAGTAGAGCCAAGCTGATGTGATACTGTCTATGCATGGTTTTGTTATTGTGGTAATAACAGGTCCTAGCTTACCATAATATATAGTACTAAGTTGGGTCTGGGAACAATGGCATAGTGCTTTTTGGTAATTGGTAAATAGTATGTTTTTGTCTAGTTTAATTAGAAATCAGAAAGAGAGAAAGAAAATATTTTTCATATATACAAAACATTCTATTTAATAAAGTATATGCATAAAATTATATACTGGGTAAGAAGCGAAATTAAAAAGAGAAGAGCTTATAATATTCCTGATTAATAAGAGTTCTAAATATAAAACCAACAAATGGAAACGCCTTGCCATTTAAAAAAATTAGCACATTATACAACTTTTACAGACTTCAGAGGAAATAAAGATCTTGTGACACTGTTCTGAGGAATCTTTACATTTATAAAAATCGAAGGCCTAATTTTGCAAATACAACTTTCAAGCTGTATGAGCAAATTTAACTTACATGAAAGGCACAGGATGACATCACGTTGAAGAACGTATCTGTAAATTTCATAAAATCCAGTCACAAGTCACTAGAAATTTCATAAGGAATCTCAGAACTGTTTTTAGTATGATGTTCTGACTCAAACTGAGAACAGGAGAGTCTTTATATCACAAGTACAAATTCAAGAGTGAAGAAGACTGAGAGAGAACAGTTTCTTATTTGAATGCTACCTGCTTTATGCAGTGTTGTTTACGAAGTTCTCAGAGCAGATAATTAAAATTAAAATTCTCTTGAACTTGAATTGTTTTCGATTTTCAACAGCTTATCTACTATTTTTTTTAGTTTGTAAAAAATGTATTTTCACGTTACTACAATTTTAAAGAGTCAGTCGTGGAAAGAAATGTTAAAGTCCTGCTCTATTAGCTTCCTACATTGGAATACAGGAATACAGAAAGTGCTTTCAACAGAAAGTTACGTAGTTCTACAGGACAACCTGTCTAAAAGACTTGCAAGGGACCAGTACAGGGACTGGGTCTCTTTGGATCAGGCAAAAGCAGAGGCAAATGAAGAAATGAGCTTTTTTTTTTTCCAAAGTGACATATAAAAAAAATTCCTTTATGAAAATGAAGACTCGCTTGCACTTAAGATTTAGTGCTATTAAGAAGAACTGAGGCACAAGGAAACTAAGTGCACAAAGGAAAAATATCTGAAATGAAAGTGTTTTCTATGTAATTGAAACCCTTCGCCGTTAGATATGCCTCATGACAGAGCTGGAGACGTACTTCTTCAGATTAAAGAACATTACCAACCCCAGGGACAAGCCAGTCAAAATACGTGTTTCCTGGTTAGCGTTTGCGGGGGGCGGGGGCGGGGGCGGCAGGGGGGGGGGGGAGAGGACACTACAACAGTGTTGCAACTAAGGATTCTGATTTTAAAAAATCGGTTACAATTTTTATTTTTCATGAAAGTCCTGGCTCTTTGCGAAAGTGAAATTAACTTCAAACCAAAAGCATGTTCTTAAAACTCTGGAGAACTGTTAACTGTGATGATGTAAGTTTCTCATTTCCCAAACAAGCTCTACCAGAGACACATCTTCTCTTCCTTTATGTCAGGATTAGACGCTCTTTCCACACAATTTAAAGCATTCTGGTAGAAGGTTGAGGATGACGCTCCAAAGAACAGCTCTTCTAATGGTGACTAGGTAAAAACAGTAATGCTGCAATCAGAAATAATGCTGCCTTGGACTGTAATTGCTTGTTTATCCTATTCCTCATGACTCTAGTAACGCATGCCATCTACACACTTGCTGTCCCTTCGACTCTTTCATTTCAGTCCAGTGATTGAGCTCCTCTTCTCCAGAGCTGTTCAGACCTAAAGAAATCCAGCCTATCATCTCTTTCCTTTTCATGCTGCGTTTGTTATACACAGACAGTATGAGTGTCACATCAGAAAGTTGAAACAGGGCCACTTGAAAAACAAATGTTTCCTTGTATACTGGATTAGGCTGCCCTCTGCGGATGGATGTCTTGCATTTGGACATCTCTTGACCCATGGAATTCAGGAGAGTTAATTTAACATACGTATCTAAGGAAAAAAACAACAACATACCACAAATATCATTTGAAACAAACTCAAGACACCTTACTTGTGACATCTGCCAAGAACATTAAGTATTTATACTTTATAAGGATATGGTGTATACCATGTTTCATGGAATTTCAACTGATTCCATTTTGATGTAGATGCTTATTCAATGTGCCAAGTACAGAGAATGCTAGGTAGGCAGAAAATCTTTTGTGGGTCATAATATCTTAACCTCGCTATTTCTACGTTATGGTTAGAATTTAAAGGTATACCTCATAATCCTTCCTCCACCCTCCCACCCTCCGCTTCCCCTCTCCCCCACCCCCGCTCCCCAGCCTTGACCTCCCACTCCCACCCCTGTCCAACCCCATCCCCGTTTAGCTTCACTAAGCAGGACGTCATAGCATTAATAAACACTTAGCAAGCTCAATTAGCCACAACACTGTAAAGCATTCCACTGTGTTTTCAGAGAATAAGAATAAACAAACAAATAGAAATGAAGGCAAATGGAAAAGAGGAAAAGAAGACAAGAATGCAAAGATGACATCAAAACAGCTTAGGATGAAATGTCAAAAAAATCTCTGCATGGATGTGGTTTTTAAATATATTTTAAAAACATTTAAAAGGGCCAAAATGAAGCCAAATGCATTAGGGTTCAAAGTTTAGCAAATCAAGTAAAACTTTCTCCTGGTTTCATGCAAGAGTACATTTAATGTGCTTTTTGGGTAGTTAAAATAAATACTACAGGGATTCTTTTTTGGCATAATTGAATGTGAAATTTAAAGTATGGTATTCTTAACTATTTTCATGAATTAGAAAAAAAACTGATGTGATGTTTCGTGTACAAAGTGAAACATAACAGTTCATCGCCTGGTTATTTGGAAGATAAACCCTCTCTTCAAACAACTGTGTTTTCAAGTTGGTTAGACTCATGCAAATGACCTTCAGCATGGTGATCCATCATGTGTACTTCATATCAAAATTTCAATTAATTTTAATGACAATTGCAATATTTCTCATGAAATATCTATTATATGAATCAAAATACAATAAATGAAAAATAAAACCTTTAATTTAAAAAGTTTTGCTTATTTTATACATACTCTGAATACCATCATCCATAATCAGAGATAAATTCTAAGTTAGTTTTATTTAAAGTACCACAGATAATAAATGTGCATTTTGTTTTGGAAACCAACATGGTGGACAGCTTCACTGCTGGCAAGTTTTAGGGTATTT
This sequence comes from Acinonyx jubatus, assembly GCF_027475565.1. Taxonomy (NCBI): domain Eukaryota; kingdom Metazoa; phylum Chordata; class Mammalia; order Carnivora; family Felidae; genus Acinonyx; species Acinonyx jubatus. The sequence goes on along the minus strand of NC_069395.1, from coordinate 35,881,002 downwards.
TGTTTTTGCATGAAAAGACAACATCCAATTAGCCTCTACAGGAACTCACCTCGGATTATATAAACCTGTCCACCTATCAAGTGTTTTAGACAACAGAACAGTCCATCTGACAACAGGGGGTGGAAAGCAGTAAAAGAAATAATGACCAGATGTCAATTGTTGGGTGAAAGAGGGTCAAAGGTTAGAATTAAAGAGGAAACACTGTTCACTGGGGTGGAAGAACACAAAACTTCAGCATTTTAATTGAGGCAGAGGGCTGAACAAAAGGGTTGCTGGGTAAATTTCATGGCATGAGAATTTTTAAGGTCATTGTGTAATCTTAAACAAAAATTACACTGTCTTAAAGGGGGACATCTTTATAATGATATCCTCTTGGTCTAAAGCACATTGAACATAGAATCATGCAAATTATCAGACTATAAAAGACTGAATAAAAGTCATTATGTAATTATTATTATGCTAAGTTTTGAAGTCTATCCATGCAATATTAAATATTTCAAATACTTCTATTACTTTCAATGTAATATAAAGTTAAGTTAAACAAAAGAAAATAGAACTGTCAAAATTTTTGCTCTTGAATGTCCCCATGTTTCTTTCGATTATTCAGTCAATAACACAGTTCAAGGCCTACAACCAGGTATATACAAAGGGTCACCATCTTATATAATGTATACAGTATACAACAAACTGATACATTACTTTATAAATACTCCACTTCTTACAATTAATTTTAATGTTGACTTTTTTACCTACTAGCTGCTTCCCAGTTAACACCATTAACCACCCTGATGCTGACGATCTAATTCTAAAATAGGATTGTTCTATTTTAAATTGTTTTATTCTATGAATTGTTCTAACTAACCCTTACCTACTCTAAGTTTGGATGCATTATAACCTCTCGCCCTGTTTATTATCCACCCCCGCTCTCTTCATTTTAGCTCTGGTTAGTGTTTCTCTGTTTCTATCAGAGTGGGTACAGCAAGGACAGAAAGGCAAGCATATCATTCCATTCTGCTATTTTTCAGTATTTCAAACTGAGTATTTGTCAAAAAATCAAACTGTTAGCTAAAGCACAAATGGCAAACTGATAGCTGCTGGCCGGATGTAACCCCACATACTTATTTTGTTTATCTGTTACAGTGTTCAGAAGTTTTCGATTTGAATGTCTTGAGGCTGGGCATGCATGCTTGCATCTGGCATGTGCCTCACCATGCTCCTTATCTCCTGCCTGCAAAGTTTGTTCATTTAAGGTACTTTCCAGGCCAGGCCACGTGAGTTTGCATTCTAAATAGGTATCAATAAAGATAACCCTGGCCACACTTCCAAAGTTGTTTATTCTAGTAATTGCTTCCTTCCCCCCTCTGAATTGGGGGACAATAATAATTCCATCCCTCTTTTATGCACCTTCGTCTGACTTCAGTCTTAGATAACCCTGTGAAAGACACAGCCTTAATTTCACATATGAGGAAACAGACTTAGGGAGAGTTAGGTTATTCATCCAAGGGTAGAAATATACACATAATTTTGGCCTTCTGACTTTTAATTCAGGAAGAGATACATTCCATGATGTCTGTAAGAAGCAAGGTTTCCAATGTTACTTAGGGAAAATCAAATATATTTTTATGACTTTTCACTTAAATTGAAAAGACAATGTTTAGGACATTGGGAGGTAAAGTTCATTTAATTCAAGGGTAGAAAAAGTTTCCCCTCCAATAATTATTTAATACTTGGAGTAAAAGATGGCTTTTAAGCAAGTCTGTGGGAAATCTTTAAGCAAATTTAAGGTGGCCATTACTAGTTAAGATTTCCTTTCAATTGTTTAGGGCACTAACAGCCTTAATTTTAGAGAAGTATAAAGAAGCTGCTACATTCCTAGCTTATTTCTACAGATATCAATAAACATTTAGGGAGGTGTACTGACAGTCTCTCTGTACTCCCATAATCCGCCCCCATGCCTGTGAGCGGGAAGAGAGACAAGGAAAGGGGAGTGAAAGGCATAGGGACCAGAGCAGAGGCATACCTTCTCACTTTCCTTTCCTAGTGTCTAGGGGAAATATCAAACTATTCCTTATTCTGTTTGTCCTGGTAAAGGCAAAGCCACGCCATTTAAGAAAAGACTGCAGGCAGTACCAATTTATAACATTAAGGGAGGAAAACTGTGAAGAAGCAGTTTCTTCTTAAATTATCACAGGGGAGAAAAGAGAAAAAAATATAGAAGTATAAACATTAGTTCATAGTACTGCATGCAGACAGAAAACACAACATCAATCTTAAGTTGACAACAACAGCCATACAGATTCCTGTGATCGTATCTGTGGAATATTATTAACTTTAAAAAAAACCTGAAACTTTTTCTAGCACTGGAAGATAATGGCTATGATAGGGATAATTTATTCGGCAGGCACTATGAAAAATTAAAAGTCTTGTCTCCTTACAATTAATATTTTGAATTTCAAATTTTTCTACTTCCCAAATGACTGGAAATAGAAAGCATGAAACAGATTAGCTGCTGATTATTACACCATTTCATTTTGATCAGTTAAGACTAAATGATAGGACTGAGGCCCTTAACACTGAGAGTCCCATAAGTGCAGGAAACAGAAGAATTAAAAAAAAAAATTTTTTTTTTTTTTTTTTTTTTTTTTACTCACTGGGTGGTCTGTTTGCTGCCAAGTTTTTGAAGTGGCTGCCTTTTATCACTTCTGCTGATAGCCTGCCAGTTGTGGCATTGTAAAGCAGGCCAATGAGGATTTCTGGAACGGAGCCATGTTCAAGAGACTGGCATGAGGATGTACTTTCGCTACAGGACATTTCTGACATGCTCATTTGGGAGTCACAGCCCTGTAATCAAGAATGAAATCTTTATAGTATTTTGAAAAAAAAGAAAAAAAAAGATATATTAAGAGATACAGCATAAATGCTGTGTCATTACAATTGGGTAAATCACAAGAAAGACAAGAGCTGCAAGCAAAATTCCCAAAAAGCTAGATTCGAAGTGTTGTTCTTAGCATATTTTAGTCTCTGGATCTCTTTTCATTACACAGCAGTCAAAGAAATAATAGGACATGAGTAGGTTTCATAAATCCCCATGTATTTATATACAGATCAGAAAGGACAAACTTCTTAAACTCATAGGTGTCAGTGAACTATTTTTGGAATGTGAAAAATTGTTGTTTAAAGACTTATTAACCTTAAAGACTGACACAGACTTAGACTCAATTACATTAAGCATAAATGTCTTTACTGTGTCTTTAATGACACAGAGTGGAAAACTTTGATTAAATAAACAAGACAAAAACTTCTGCTACTTGTAAGTCAATATGTAAAACTGAGATATAGAAAGTTTAAAAGGATGGGAAATAACTTATCATGCAAATAATAACCAAGAGAAAATTGGTATAGATAGATCAGTATAAGTCAAGGTTAGCTTAAAGGCAATAACCTCTACTAGAGAGGAAGAGTAAGCTCAATTTGAACTTTCATTTTACCAGGAAGATAAGGTAACTCCAAATTTGCAAGCACTTAGTAACAGGTGCTTAAAATACAGAAAGCAGAATTTGCCAGAACTAGAAAGAGAAGTAGGCAAATCAACAACTAATGGGGATAACTTGAGCATACTTCTTTCAGTAACTGACCAAACAGATAGACAAATAAATGCAGTAAAAATGTAGAAGATGTGAATATCACAATAAGCAAAACTGACCTAAGGGTAATCTGTAGAACACCATACCCCACAACTATGAAATACACATTTTTTCAAGCACACAGTGGTAGTTTTACAAAACTAATTACAAAAATAAAGCAAAGAGCAAAGATTTTTAAATGGCAGGACTCTTTCAGGATAGGTCTTTTAATCAGGTAGAAATCAAAACTATCTTCTAGTAAAGAGGAAAAAGTGCCCTATATATTTGGAAATAGCCCATGGTAACTAAATGATAATGAAGACAAGTTATCAGAAAAGAGTAATAAAAATAAACACTGGAGAGTCCAATTTAAGAAGAAAGAGAGAAGGCACAAAAAACAGGAATGAAAACAGAGACGTCACTACCTATGCTATGGATTATAAAAACATAAAAGGAAGGTAAAAAAAATTTTCTTCCAACAAATTTGAAATTCTGATGAAATGGATAGATTCCTGGAAAACTACAACTAACCAAAATGCACACAAGAAGAAATAAAGTATCTAAATAGTGTTACTGAAAAAATTGAATTTATAACTAAAAACCTTTCCAAAACAAACAAAAAACAAAACTAAAAAACTGTAGGTAGATGGCTTCACTGGTGAATTCTAATTAATACTGCTAATCTTATGAAAACTCTTCCAGATGGGGAAAGAGGAAACACTCTCCAGTTTTACTTCAAGAATCTAGCAAAACCTTAAAGACAAAGCCTGACAAGGACATTATTTAAAAAAAAAAATTACAGGATTTTCTCATTCATGAACTTTGATTTCAAACCCTAAATAAACAACTGGCAAACCAAATCTAGCAATATATAATATCATACTTAATAGAAAAATTTTTGGATGTTTCCCCTTTGAAATTGGGGATGTGACAATAATGCCAACCATTACCACTTCTAGTTAACATTGTAGTGGAGATTCTACTCAGTGAAGCCTTACTGAGCCTTACTAGCCTTACTTAGCTCACTAAGCCTTACTAGCCTTACTAATAAAAGAAAGGAAGAGAAGAGAAGAGAAGAGAAAAAGAAGAGACGAAAAGAGAAGAGAGGAGAAGAGGAGAAAAGAGGAAATGAACGAAAAGGAAGTAAAAGAAAAGGAAAGGAAAGCTATGGAAAGCCTTACTAGCCTTCTAAGGGCAAGAAAAGAAAAGAAGGGAAGGGAAAAAGAAAAGAAGAGAAGAAAAGAGAAGAGAGGAGAAGAGAAAAGAGGAAATGAAGGAAAAGGAAGTAAAGGAAAAGGAAAGAAAAGCTATGAAAAAAAGATTTGGAGGGGAGGAGATAAAACTCCTTATGTGCCTATTATGTAACTATGTGTACCTGAAATCTAAACAAGTGCACAGATGAATTACAATTGCATACAAAGATAAAAATTATAAATCAACACATTGTTATATACCAACTAAACTTTGAAAATACAATTTATTCAAAAATAGCATCTGTTAGAACATAAGATATAAAATATCCAGGAATGAATGTACAAATGATATGTGAGGCCTCTACATAGAAAACTATGAATATTACTGAGGCAAACTGAGAAGTGCTACATAGATATACCACATTAATGTATTAGAAAGCCCAATTTTGTTATATCCTCTCCAGATTGACCTGTAGATTAAATGCAGTAACAGTCAAAATCTCAATAGGTTTCTTTGTGGAGCTTGACAAACTAATCCTAAAGTGCTCATGGTATACACATACAATGCAGGATTATTCGCCCTTAAAAAAGAAGGAAATCCTGCCATTATGTGACAACATGGATGAACCTGGAGGACATGAGGCTGAGTGAAATAAGCCAGGCACAGACAAATACTGCATGATTCCACATACATGAGATATCTAAAAAAGTCACACTCACAGAAGCAGAAAGCAGAATGTTGGTTGCTGAAGGGTGGGGGTAGTGGAATGAAGAGGTGCTGTTCAATGAGCATAAAGTTACAGTTATGCAAGATGAATAAGTTCTAGAGGTCTGCTGTACGACCCAGTGCCTGTAGTTAACGATACTGTGTTGTATACTTACGCATTTGTTAAAGGGTGGACATCGTGTTAAATGTCCTTTTTACCAAAATATAATATAATGAAATGGCATGAAATAAAAATACATGGCAGAATGCCCTGTTCTACTGAGTATCTACTGACTATCAAAATTTATTATAAAGTTACATCATTTAAGACAATGTGACAAAAACAATGTACAACAGACTATCAGAATAGAAAGACCACAAATTAACCTAGGCATACACAGACACTTAATTTACAAGAGTGGAACCACAACGCAGTGGGGAAAGGATCATAACGAATAGTGCTAAGACAACTGGCTATCCACCCAGAAATCAATGAAAACTAACCCCTACTTCAAAACATGCCAGAAAGTCAATTCTGAATCTAAATATAAAAAGAAAAATGATAGGGGCACCTGGGTGGGTCAGTCAGTTAAGCATCTGACTCTTGATTTTGAGTCAGGTCGTGATGTCACAGTCTGTGGGACTGAGCCCTGCATGGGGCTCTGTGTTGACAGTGTGGAGCCTGCTTGGGATTTTCTCTGTTCCTCTCTCTCTGTCCCTTCGTCTCTCTCTCTCTTTCTCAAAATAAATAAAAAAAACTAAAAAAAAGCAAAATGATTAATCTATATGTTAACATAGGGGATCATATTCATGATCGCAGGGTAGGGAAAGACTTCCTACAGAGGTTACAAAAGCATTAATCATAAAGGAGAAGTTTGGTGAATCTGACAAAATTAAAATTAAGAATTTCTAAGCTTCAGCAGAGACTTTTACGATGGCAAAGAGGCAAACAATCAGTTGTGAGAAGAGGTCTACAACACATATAGTTAACAATCAGCTCAAATCCAGAATATGTAAAGAACACTTATAAATCAATAAGAAAATGACAACGCAATATAAAAGTGAGGAGACATCTGAACCAGCAATTTCACAGAAGAATAGCCAATGAAATATATGAAATGTTGTTCATTAGTAATCAGGGAAATGGAAATTAAAACCATGAGGTATCAATGCACAACAAACAGCCTAAAATAAGAGTGTGGTGAGTTCACAGAGCAATGGGAACTTACATGTTCCTCTGGTGGTAAAGTAATATGGCTTTTAAAAATGTTAAAAATACACTTACCTTATGACATGGCAATACATACCCATCAGAAATATGTACCATGTTTATCAAAAGCCATATGAAAGAATGTCCATAGCAACATTATTCACAAGGGCCCCAAACAGCAGAAAGGATAAATAATCTGTGGTGACTTCATACAATATAGCAACAATACTGTACATATACAGCAACGGAAACTAATTATAACTACATTTACAAACATGACTTAGAGTGAAAAATGCTGAACCTAAACGGATACTTGGCTGTGTAATTTCATTTATGTAAATTTCAAAAACAGCAACCACACACACAAACAAAACAAAACAAAACCAAAAACAGAAGAACAGACAAAACTGAACCACAGTATTTCCAATGCATGAATAAGTGGTAATACTATAAATCAAGCAAGCAAGTGATTAATATAAAAGTCAAAATTGTGGTTAACTCTAGGGGTGGGGAGAGAAGGTACAGTGATTGGGAAGGGCATGCTGGGGCTAGCTGCGGGTACTGGTAATGTTTTATTTCTTGCCCTGGATTGCAGTTACATGGGTAGTACATTTCTGTTTTTCACACTTTTCTAAAGTGTGCTGGATTTCAGAAGACAAAGGTTTAATGAAAGAATTATATGATACAAGTATATAATATATACACAAATTAATGTACAGTGATAAAAGTAAACATTTAAGACTTTATTTGAAGATTCCTAAGAGGATTAACTCCACAAGTTCCACAAAAAAAGATGATAATGCTTTTTTCTATAATGGACTTCCATATTTAAAATATATTAGATGTAGATTTTCAGATTTAAAAAAAAATCTAAAAATGTTTTATACAAATCCTCATGTCTGAGTCTACAGTTGGCTATATAAGTAATTAAGGAGAATTAATACACACCTGGAAACTGAATTAACTCACTGGACTAGTATTTAGATGGAAAAGTCTCATCTTTTCAAATTTAACTCTAAATCATAGAGGAGAAAGTCAAAAGGAATATACATCTTGTATTTCTAAATCATGGGTACACAAAACACACAGTTTGGTATGTTTTCATGACAGTTGGAGGAAGAAACATAATTTTAGTAAGTTTCAATTAGGATATATCATCACTTATGAAAATAGTGTCAAAAACATGCTCAAGCACATTTGGTGCATTTGCTACATTAGGCTATTACACTAGCAGCATCTGTTAGAATATTGTGAGATACATTTTTCATAATATAGTATTTTTCACATTAACCTACTGTCAGATATAATAAGATGTGAATCTAATATTTTCTTATTAACACAGAGGTCACATTGCCCATTTTGAGCAACAAAGCGATGTACCAAGAAAGTCCTGGAAAAGGCTTTTCTTGCTTCTAAGGAAAACAGCCAACTTCAGTCCTCACTTTACTGCTATAAAAATGTCCTTGTCTCCAAGCCCAACAGAAAAGCAAGAGTGATAAGATCCTTGGTGATCACATTCTATTTCAGTAAGCCCCGCTGAAATACAGTAGTGTTTAACACAAAAACCAAAACCAAAAACCAAAAACAAAAAAACCAAACCCCAAAACCCTCAACAACCACTATTGTCTAAAGGAATTCATTCTGAATTTATTTAGCACCTTAGGAAAAGTGCCAATCTCAAGGTCCTCCCATTGTCATCAGTGTAATGCCTATCCAATACTGGCACAGGTGTGGCAGTCCAAGGAGATCACGGAGCACATCAGAAACAGTGTCGAGTAACTATATAAACAGACTAACTGCAGTAAAGGCAAATTAAATACAGATACTGCATACCCCAGTGGCATCTTTCCTCTCACTGTCCCTCAGGGCATGCTGCTCTGTTCAGTGTGTACTCAGGAATCTCTACTCTCTCTGCAGAACCCATCATTAATTTATAATTGGGGCTTGCCCAGGTTGAAGTAACTGCAGGTGATTAACCCAAAGTCAAACAAATCCCAATCATAATTAGGTCTACCTAAAGGAGTTGTCCCACAGGCTCCCCAAAGTGAAAGTATATCTTCTTTCCACCTAAGATAGTTTTTTTTTTAATTTCTTTTTCATACTTCCTCTCCTTCCCCCCTGAGTCCTCTGCCCTAGGGTGGAGGATTATAAGCAATTCTGTGAAAGTAGAAAAAAGTCTATTTAATTTTTCAGAGAAATGAATAAACTCTATATAATGTTTACCATAAGCAGAATTAGTGCTTATGACAGCCATCACACATCCTTAATGGTGTCAATAGGTTAAAATTAGGTGGGAGCTTGCAAAGATAGAGGAAAAAAAAACCCTAAGATTAAAAAACAACATAATTCCTATTAAGGAAATGTACTGGGCTTTTTATTAATACTAAACTGATTCCATCTTACTTGGAACCACTTAAAGTATTTTTAAGGTAAAACTGCTGAGCTGAGCAATGATAATTGCTATAAATTTGAGTAGTTTGTTGAATTTATTTTCACTGTGGCTGGAAGATATTCTCTAGTTTTTAATGTAATTTGCACATGAAAGGCTTCCACGACACTTTTCTGAAAATGGGGTGATGAGGGCACAGAGGGTGCTGACGTGTGACAAGAAGGAAGTCACCTACTGCAGGGTTGGAGCCAGCTGGTGTCATCTCTAACAGCACCTTCCCTCCTCAGGACCCTTTCCCAGCCCCGGTTACTCAACTTCTATCAGGCTAGGTAAGCCAGAGGCAATTGCAGCAAAGAGAAAGCAAGAACAGCATAACCGCTCCAAACCTTGCCCCAATCCAGTGTAAAGGAGACCCATGCTGTGTTCTAGTAGCGGTAAAGACACCAAGTGACTCCAAAGGATAACTTACAAGTGAGCTACGGATGGATGGAGAGCTGAAATTTCAGGGTAGTGTTGGAATCAGGATCCTTCTGGTTGCAAGTGACAGAAAATTCAGCTTTAACTTAAGCAGAACAAGGGAATTTATTGGCATCTGTAACGCAACAGTGAGTAAGGTAGCTTCAGGTACTCACTGATCTACACCTTAACCTTGGTCCCCAGGAACTGGTTCTCCTTATCCGTTTTTCAGCTGTGTTCCTCAATTTGACTTTACTCTCAGGTGGACACTTTCCTTCCTAGTTGCCAGGTAGTGTTCAGCAGCTCTGAGTGTTGTAGGAAAGAGGAAGGCAGCATCCTGACTGCTTCAAGCAAAACTCCAGAACTTGCTAGTCAGGGCCCATGAAGATTTAATTCCAGGGCTTTGGAATAAAGTTACTTCATCAGGAGTACAAGGGCAGGCTGGTCTCCCAAGCAAGATCTGGATACTGGGGCCGCAAGAAGAGATATGTACGCTAGGTTGTTTGTGTCCGCTTTTCCTCCGCTTGGCCCCTCTAAGAGGATGTTCTAAGAGGAACATCACCCATGCTACCGAGGAGCTGCTTATGTTGTTGCTGTTGCTCTAATTGTGACTACCTCCCTCATGATCTTTGCTGGGTTCGGTCTGCAGTCATCTGGCTTGCAATAGCCAAGCAGGAGGAAAAGTGGTTCAGTGAAAGGGAATGTTACTACACTCCTGGAGCACAGCTTTGACATTCAGGTTAGATAATGGAGAGTGGAAGGAAAACTAGTAAATTCGCACTTTCTCTTTCATAAAGTTTTTTTTCATATCAACACTGAAAACTTAATGCATTGAGGTTTAAGATAAAAGGAAAATTAATTGTAAAATAAAAACAAAATATTTTATATTAACAATACCTGACTACAGCATCACGTAGAGATGGTCATGCAAAATTCCTGCTCTGATTAAGATGTATTGTATATATGGGTACACACATGTATGTACATATATGCACATATTATTTTTCTTGCTGCATTCAATATGAACATATGTAATCTGGCATTCTTGTATATATGCTTGTGAGATTGGCTTATAAAGTTTATAGATTTTTCTCACACTGTCAAATAACTCTTATGCCATATAAACTATTTCAGAGGATGCAAAGGAAAAGTACTCAACTTCTCTTTTGAGACTTGTATAATTTTGACATCAACTAGACAAAAAGAACATAAGAAATTACAAACCAATCTCACTTATAAACATACATGCAGAAATCCCAAATTAGACATTGTTGAGTTTAGCGAAAATATATACTTATGCACATATACATATATAATCATATACATATACACACACACATATATGTTTTTTATCAAACTGGTATTATTCTGGGAGAGTTATTTGTTCAGTGAAGTTGGGGAAAACTTGCCTCTGAAACTCAACCATCTTTTTTTTCTTTCTCTCTTTCTTTTATGAGAATCTTTTTGACTACTGATTGAACTTCTTAATAGTAGTAAGATCTTTTCTATGATCCCTAAATCACTTTTTAGAAATTTGTATTTTTCAAGAAAATTGCTCATTTCAGTAAGTTTTCATATTTGTTTTCCTAGACTTGTTCTCCTTATGATTTTAAAATTTCCACTGAATTGGTGATTATGTTCTCCTTTTCATTTAACATATTGTTTCTTTTTTTTTCCTTATCAATATCTCCAGGGGTTTATCTACTATATTAGTAATTTCAAAAAACCAAATTTTCTTTCTGTTAAACTACTTTACTATTTTTCTTTCAATAATTTGTTTTTGTTTCAAACTTCTTCAGGTGGAAGGATCTGCACTCTTTTTTACCCTCTTACAAGTATATTTAAGGCTATCCATTTCCCTCTAATATTGCTATAGCTGCACCATACAAATTTAATAATGTTTTCATTTGTTTGAGTTTAAATACTTCTAATTTCCATTATGTTTTTTTTTTTTCCTTTGACTCTGAGTTAACTTAGAAAGTTTTTTGTTTGGGGGTGCCTGGGTGGCTTAGTCAGTTAAGCATCTGACTTTGGCTCAGGTCATGATCTTGTGGTTCATGAGTTTGAACCGTGCATTGGGCTCTGTGCTGACAGCTTGGGGCCTGGAGCCTGCTTTAGATTCTGTGTCTCCCTCTCTCTCTGCCGCCCCCCCCCCCAACTTGTTCTCTCTCTCTCTCTCTGTCTCTCAAAAATAAACTTTAAAAAAAGGAAAATTTTTTTTGTTTGAGTACCTAAATATACAGAGTTAAGGGGTGGGAGTGGTAGGAAACAGCCTCTTTTAACCTCACCTTCTAATATGCTACTTCTCAGTTATGGAGTTCTAGGTAAATGGGCCTCTTTGCTATTCCTTGGAGCATCACACATACTCTGGGCTCTCAAGATTGGCTGTTCCATCTTCTTGCAATGTTCCTTCCTCACATACGCACATGGCTAACTCCTCATTTCTTCCAAGTCTTTGCTCACGTGTTACACTCCCAATGAGTTTTATCCTACCTCTTATTTAAGTAGGCTTCATGCCCAGTGCAGAGCCCAATGTGGAGCCTGAACTCATGATCCTGAGATCAAGACCTGAGCTGAGGTCAAGAGTCAGATACTTAAGCTACTGAACCACCCAGGCACCCCTATCCTACCTCTTATTTAACATTATACCTCCTTGAGACCAAAAGTGACAAGTAAAAAGGCAAGAAACACACAAGCAGTAAAAATGAATATTTCTGTAAAAATCAGTCAAGGAACTCACACACAGAAAAGGATATAACATATAATAACATATACCTAAAACATGGGGAGGCGAGGAGAAAAGAATGTGTTGAAACGTGAACCATCAACCTAATATAGACTGCTATTTGCAGAAGAGGTTATATACAAACCTAAAGGCAACTAGATATCAGAAACCACTAATAAACATGCAAAGAATAAGACAAAGAAATTCAAACATGTCACTAAAGAAAACCAGCAAAACATGAAAGAGAAAGACAAGAAAGGATCAGAGAAAGTCTCCAGAAACTATGACAAAACAAGTAATAAAATAGCAATAAATATGTATCTGTGAATAATTACTCTGAATATAAATGGATTACATACACCAATCAAAAGATGTAGGGAGTCAGAATGGCTTAAAAACAAACAAACAAAAAAACCCCAAGATCCATCTATATGCTGCCTACAACAGACTCATTTTAGACCTAAAGACACTTGCAGATTGAAAGTGAGGGGATGGAGAAGCATCTATGATGCAAGTGGATGTCAAAAGAAAGCCAGAGCAGCAGTACTTATATCAGACAAACTAGACTTTAAAACAAAGACTGTAACAAGGACACCATATAATCATAAAGGGGACAATCCAACAAGAAGATATTATAATTGCAAATATTTATTCACCCAGTATGAGAGCACCCAAATATATAAAACAATTAATAATAAACATAAAGGGACAAATTGATAATTATACAGTAACAGGGGACTTTAACACTACACTTACATCAATGGACACATCATCCAAATAATAAATAAATAAGGAGACAATGGACACACTGGAGCAGATGGGCTGAACAGATATATTCAGAACATTTTATCCTGTAACAGTAGAATACACATTCTTTTCAAGTATACATGGAGCATTCTCCAGAATATATCACATATTAGGTCACAAAAGAGGCCTCAACGAATACAAAAAGACTGAAGTCATACCATGCACCTTTTCTGACCACAATGCTATGAAACTAGAAGTTAACCACAAGAAAAACATCTACAAAGACCACTAATACATGGAGGTTAAACAACATGCTACTAAACAATGAATGGGTCAACCAGGAAATCAAAGAGGAATAAAAAAAAAAATACATGGAAACAAATGAAAATGAAAACACAATGGCCCCAAACCTTTGGGATCCAGCAAAAGTGGTCCTAAGAGGGAAGTATATAGTAACACAGGTCTACCTCAAGAAGCAAGAAAAATCTCAAATAAATAACCAAATTTTATACCTACTGGAGCTAGAAAAAGAACAACAAACAAAGCCTAAAGCCAGCAGAAGGAAGAAAATAATAAAGATTAGAGCAGAAATAAATGATATAAAAACTAAAAACTAAAAAAAAAAAAAGAACAGATCATTGAAACCAGGAGCTGACTCTTTGAAAAAAATAACGAAATTGATAAACGTCTACATCTAGCCAGACTTATCAAAGAGTAAGGACCCCAATAAATAAAATCCCAAATGAGAGAGGAGAAATAACAACCAACACCACAGAAACACAGACAGTTATAAGAGAATATTATGAAAAACTATATGCCAACAAACTGGACAACCTAGAAGAAATGAATACATTCCTAGAAACATATAAACTACCAAAACTCAAACAGGAAGAAATAGAAAACTTGAACAGAGAGATAACCTGCAAAGAAATTGAATCAGTAACCAAAAAACTCCCAACAAACAAAAGCCCAGGACCAGATGGCTTCACAGGCGAATTCTAGCAAACACTTAAAGAAGAGTTAATACCTATTCTCAAACTATTCCAAGAAACAGAAAAGGAAGGAAAACTTCCAAATTCATTCTATGAGGCCATCATTACCCTGATATCAAAAGCAAATATAGACATAACTAAAAAAGAGAACTACAAGCCAGTATCCTGGATGAACGCAGATGCAAAAATTCTGAAGAAAATACTAGCAAATGGAATCCAATAATATATTAAAAAATTTATTCACCACAATCAAGTGGGATTTTTTTCTGGATTGCAAGAAAATTTGCAAAACAAACAATATGATCATTTCAATATATGCAGAAAAAGCATTTGACAAAGTATAGCATCCATTCATGATAAAAACCCTCAACAAAATAGATTTACAGGGAACATACCTCAACATAATAAAGGCCAGCTATGAAAACACCCACAGCTAATATCATCCTCAATGGGGAAAAACAGAGAACTTTTCTTCTACGGTCAGGAGCAAGATAGGATGTCTACTCTCACTTTTATTCAACACGGTACTAGAAGTCCTAGCCACAGCAATCAGACAACAAAAAGAACTAAAAGGCATCCAGGGGTGCCTGCCTGGCTCAGTCAGTAGAGCATGTGACTCTTGATCTGAGAGTAATGAGTTCAATCCCCACGTTGGGCAAGGAGCCTACTTAAAATAAATAAAATTAATTTAAAAAATAAAAAGCACCCAAATCAGCAAGAGAGAAGTAAAACTTTCACTACTTGAAGATGACACAGTATTATATATAAAAAACTTGAAAGACTCCACCAAAAATCAGCTAGAACTGATAAACGATTTCAGTAAAATCCCAAGATACAAAATCAGCATACAGAAATCTGCTGCATTTCTATACGTCAATAATGTAGTAGGAGAAAGGAATTAAGGAATTAATTAATTAATTAAGGAAATTAAGGAATCATTCTCACTTACAATAGCACCAAGAACAATAAGATAACTGGGAATAAGCATAACCAAAGAGGTAAAAGACTTTACTCTGAAAACTATCAAACACTGATGAAAGAAATTGAAGACAACACAAAGAAATAGAAAGACATACAGTACTCATGGATTAGAAGAACAAACTGTTAAAATGTCTATACTACCCAAAGCAATCTACCCATTTAATGCAATCCCTATCAAAATATCAACAGCATTTTTCACAGAACTAGAACCAACAATCCTAAAATTTGCAGGAAACCACAGAAGATCAAATACTCAAGGAAACTCTGAAAAAGGAAAGAAAAACAAAGCTTAGAGGCATCAATATTCCAGACTTCAAGTTATATCACAAAGCTGAAGTAATCAAAACAGTATGGTACTGGCACAAAAATAGACACATATATCAAGTGAACAGAATAGAAAACCCAGAAATGAACTCATAATTATATGGTCAATTAATCTTCAACAAAACAGGAAAGAATATCCAGTGGGAAAAAGAATGCCTCTTCAAAAAATGGTGTTGGAAAAACTGGTCAGCAACATGCAACAGCATGAAACTGGACCACTTTCTTATACCACACATTAAAATAAATTCAAAAAGGATTAAAGACCTAAACGTGAGACCTGAACCCATAAAAATCCTAGAAGAGAACACAGGCAGTAACTTCTTTGACATCAACCGCAGCAACTTTTTAGATAGGTCTCCTGAGGCAAGGGAAACAAAATAAAAAATAAACTATCGGGACTACATCAAAATAAAAACTTCTGCACAGTGAAGGAAACAACAAAACTAAAAGGTAACCTAAGAAATGGGAAAAGATATTGCAAATGACATATATGATAAAGGGTTAGTACTCAAAATATATAAAGAACTTATAAAACTCAACACCCAAACAACAAATAATCTAATTAAAAATAGGCAGAAGGCATGAATAGACATTTCTCCAAAAAAGACATCCAGATGGCCAACAGACACATGAAAAGATGCTCATTATCACTTATCATTAGGGAAATGCAAATCAAAAGTACAATGAGATATCATCTCATGACTGTCAGAGTGGCTGAAATCAACAACTCCAGAATACAACAGGTATTGGTGAGGATGTGGAGAAAGAGGAACCCTCTTACACTGTTGATGGGAATGAAAACTGGTGCAAACACTCTAGAAAAAAGTATGGAGGTTCCTCAAAGAGTTAAAAATAGAACTACCCTGTGATCCAGCAATTGCACTACTATGTATTTAACCAAAGAATACAAGAACACGAATTCAAAGGGATACATTCATCCCTATGTTTATAGCAGCATTATCTACAATAGCCAAATTATGGAAACAGCCCAAATGTCCATCCCTTGATGAATGGATAAATGTATACACACACACACACACACACACACACACACACACACACACACACACACAGGAACATTACTCAGCCATGAAAAAGAATGAAACCTTGCCATTTGCAATGACATGGATGGAGGTAGAGAGTATTATGCTAAATGAAATAAGTCAGTCAGAGAAAGAGAAATACCATATGATTTCACTCATATGTAGAATGTAAGATATAAAACAAATGAGCACAGAGGAAAAAGAGAAAGGCAAACCAAGAAACAGACTCTTAACTATAGAGAACAAACTGATGGTTACCAGAAGGGAGGTGGGTGGGTGGATGAGTGAAATAGGTGATGGGGATTCAGGGGGGCCCTTGTCTTGATGAGCCCTGGATGATGTACGGAAGAGTTGAATGTCTGTATTGCAACCTGAAGCTAATATTACACTGTATGTTTCTAACTGAAATTTAAATAAAAACTTAAAAAAAAATAAAATTATGCCTCCTTTCCCACTAGCATTCCTGATTCTGCTCACCATTTCTTTTTTTCCCCCCGTAATACTCATAACCTTCTCACATACTGTATTCTTATATTTATGTTTATTCTCTCTCTCTCTCTCTCTCTCTCTCTCTCTCTCTCTCTCTCTCTCTCCCCTTCTCTATAATGAGTTAAGTTCCATGCAGGTCAAAATTTATTTGTTTTTTTCATTAATGCACACCAAATAGCTAGAACAATGTCTGACAAAATATGTGTGCAACAGATATATGTTGAATGAATTTCTGATTTCATTGCAATGTGGTCAAAGAATGAAGTTTATATGATATTGATTCTTTGATATTTGTGGAGACTTCCTTTGTAGCCTAGCATATGGTTGACGTTTGTAACTGCTCTACATATGTTTAAATTTATTAAGTTGAGGTCTCATATATAAATCAGACTTGTTAAGTGTTACTCAAATCTTCCATATCCTTACTTGTATTTTTCTGCTTGCTCTATCTATCTCTGCTCATTTAGATTTTCTACGTGTTTAACAATCTCTTGGCTCACGATCAGTTCTTCCATCTTTTTTCTTACTCTGAATTCAATGTTCTTCTTATAAAAGTATATGCTTTAGTAATTATTCCAGCAATGATCTACGAGTGGTAAACTCTCTTGGCCTTTGCCTGAAAATATCTCGAGTTTGCTTTCTCCCCGAAATGATATTTAGGTGGTGATAATATTCTAAGTTGGTAGTTCATTTGCCCTGGCACCTTAAAGATACCATACCACTGCCTTCTGGTCCTTACGGCTATTGTGAAGCCTTCTGTCAGATGAATAGTTTTCTTATATTTTCTCTGTGGTTACTTTCATCATTTTGTCTTTGGTGTTTTGTCCTCTCCCTTGTAACTTTTATAGGCGTGCATTTGTTTTGATATTCCTGTGTAGGACCTGTCTTTTCTCAATCTGATGATCTAAGTATTTCAAACATTGCCTCTCATTTTCTATAGTCTGTCATTCTGCAGTTCTTATAAGAAAATATACTTAACATTCTCATTTCACCCTCCCTATTCCTTACACTCTTATTCATATTTTTCATTGATTCTATTTTTAATGACTCTATTTTTCATTCTGGAAGTTCCATATGGTCATTATTTAAATCTGTCTTCTTTTCCATATTGTCTTGTTCTTTCCTTGTGGTTTCTATTACTTCTCTTAGCTCTTTATTCATTTAAAACATATTTATTGTATAATCTCTTTCACAGTGTTCTATTAGTTTATGTCCTAGAGATGCCAATATACCTATCTTTGGGGTCTACTAACTATCATTCATGGTGGATCATTTCTTTGTGCTTGTACTTTAAAAATGTGAATCTTCAAGGGGGATTATTTTTTTCTGTAGGAATTCTGTATGGCCTAGGTTGACTACCTGAACAAAACAGAATGCCATTTAAGGAAAAGAAGTAATAGGGCTAGCATACTGGTAGAAAATTAACAGTGTCCATCACACCATCATACCTAATATTTATATTCTCAGTTTGTTTAATGATTTTGAGAATCACTCATATTCATCTCACAGTCGTGATTTATTTGTGACCAGAATTCAGGTTAGTTGCAAAAAATAATTAAATAAGCTTATACTGTTTCTTCTTACTAAAGGAAACAATAGAACAGAAGCAAAACAGCTATTTGGGAACTCAGCAGTATAAAATTTTATTGAATGCTTGTTCTTTTCAAGGCACTGTACTAGGAAAGAGATTCACTGATTTGAAAGCAGACTATAAAGAATGCCTCAAGAGGTTTTATGGGGGAATATAGGTGGATATGACTAATTCTGGGATACCAAAAACTCTATTCCTGAGAAGAGGTATTTGAAGTTGGCCTGAAGGAGGTTTCAATAGTCACGGTGAAGGGCATTTCAGAAATAGAGTTTGAATTAAGGCCCAAACCTAGACAGCATGTTTGGTAAATGTAAATTGATCTGGTATGGTTGGTATATGTGGGGAAAGGGGTAGAAAATGTAGCTAGAAAGGAAAGTTGAAGCCATATTTTAGTCACTTAGCACTATTTCCGTCAGAGACGTGTCACATGGTCCTGTAACTGTTATTTTGTCTGTCTTTCCTACCAGACTGTAAGTCCTTTGAGGGCAGAACCTTTGTTTTATTTATCTTTACATGTCCCCAAATGTCACGCAGCAGGCATTTAATAACTACTGTTGAATGAAAAGAAAAAAATGGTGAAAGGCATGAAACGTGATGGTAAGAAAAACTGGGCCTGCTCTATAAGCAGTGGAAAGTAGGAGAGGTATTTTGAAGAGGAGAGTAACATGCTCAAATCCGGGTCTTAGAAAAATAACCCAGGGCCAAACTGAGTGCTTGGGCAGGGGACACAATTTACTCTGTTGTGCTAGTGATGGCCAAGTCTTTTCTTGAGACCGCAGTCATGGTCTATCTTTACGTATATTTTATGTCTTCAAGCAAAAAATCTGCAATTTTTTACCTTGTAGCAAAACGTAAGACTTTAAAAATCTGCTTTATAATATTTTATCTTAGAGATCTAGAAACATGTTATAGTGGCAGTAATCACGTGAGATTTCAAAAAAATTTGGGGGGGGGGTGCCTGGGTGGCTCAGTCAGTTGAGCTCCTGACTTCAGCTCAGGTCATGATCTCGTATAGTTTGTGGGTTTGAGCCTCATGTCAGGCTCTGTGCTGACAGCTCAGAGCCTGGAGCCTGCTTCAGATTCTGTGTCTCCCTTCCTCTCTCTCTCTCTCTCCCCCTCAATCTCTCTCTTTTTAAAAAAATTTTTTAACATTTATTTATTTTTGAGAGACAGAGAGAGACAGAGCACGAGAGGGGGAGAGGCAGAGAGAGACACACACAGAATCTGAGATTTTTTTTTTAATGTTTATTTATTTTGAGAGCATGTGTGTGAACGAGTGGGGGAGGGGCAGAGAGGGAGAAAGGGGATCCCAAGCAGGTTCCATGCTGTCATCGCAGAGCCTGATGCAGGGCTCAGTCTCATGAACTGTGAGATCATGACCTGGGCCAAAATCAGGAGTCAGATACTTACCTGACTGAGTCACCCAGGCATCCCTCATGTCAGATTTTTGTAACCTAACAGCTTCAGCACACATTAAGAACTATGATTTTTGTTTCACAATTAATGTAGCTGACTTTCTTGTCTTCTTACTGGTCTGTCACATTTCTGAAAATTGCAAAAGCTTTCTCTGAGATGTCTGAGTCACTGGCAACGCAATTGGGTTGCTAAGGTAGTAAGGACTGTACCCTAGAAATTCCCTCACATATGCATGTGGGGAGGCGTGAGCTTTTTAAAACTGGTCACTAAGCTTACAGAGTGCTAGAATCACAGTTACTCCTATGCAAATTAGTGTATTCCAAATGTGTTAAATGTTCCCTTTAATTACTTTGTTTTAAATGAGATGATTTGAATCTGTGTTTTTAATAGAAATATATATTTTTAACTACTGGGAAACTGAATGGAATGACAACTAGAAGACAGCAACTCCAAATTATTTCTAAATGCCTTCTAAGTGGTGGATTATATTCTACTGTCCACGTGCTACTGGTTTTCCAACTGTGGTTAGTGGAATCTACTGAATTTCACTTTGAGAATAGAGTTTTATCTATTTAAAAATGAAAATAATAGTAATATATGCACATAAATGAGCATTAAAGAGGCAGTACAATGTACTGGTAAGGAAAGGAAAATTCTGGAGTCAGATGATCAGGGTCAGTCAGTTATGGGAATGGAACTGTTGGGTACAATATTTACCATCTCCATCTAAAAAATGTGGAATAATAGTCTACTTCCTTAGTGGCTATACCACTTGTTAACATACAAGAGAAGAATGCATTTATCTGTATTGCAGGTTTCATTCAACATTGCTTTTATTTTGGACTAAACATTTCTGTTTAATTGAGAAATATTTGGGGATTGCACAGTAAGCTGTTTAAAAAGAAATACCATTTCTAACTCCTCAGCTGTGTGAATCACATTCTTCTCTATATGGTGTAATTTCAAAAAAGAATAAACTGTATTCAGAGCCAAAGTAAGACTAAAATGTATTATCAGCAATTGTAGGTAAGCTCTGACATTTTGCCATCTGTGTGACTTTGGGCATTTTTAAAAATTTGCTCAAGACTCAATTTCCTTATCTGTAAAAGTAAGATAGAACTAATACTATCTTAAAATTTTTATTCTAAATATTTTGCTCATTAAAACAGCTCCATTCTTTTCAGTGTTTGATGTTGTATGAAAATATTATAAGATTTCTGCTTGTAAAGTATCGCTATTATCTGCTTTATATATTTAGGTTAGAAATAATATTTCATTTGAAATAAAGGGTGTGAATGCTTGAGAAACCATGTACTACACTATCTTTATATCTTTCTGTTTGTGAATGGTCCATTCGATGACCAAATTTTAAACACTGTAAGACTGTGCTGCCCCCTGCTGATCTGGTTTCTCCAACATATTTTGAATCTTCTGAGAAGTCAAAACTTAATACTTTAGTATAATAGTTAAGAAACCCTAAGGTAGGCTAGAAGACTATAATAATACAGATGGGAAACTGTTAAATGTAGCTCTAAATAATATATGAAATTTGTCAAGATACTGAAGTACAATCTCATGGTGCGAATAAACATAGTAATATGCTCCCAACTGTGTCATCTTTAACAAATTTAGATATCCCATTCCAAATAACCACTATAATTTCTATTGTTTAAAGTGCTGCTGACACCTTGTGGAAAATTAGCAAAATATATACATTTTGGCTTAGTTGATTTTTTAATATTTTAATGTCTATTTATTTTTGAGAGAGACAGAGACAGAGACAGAGAGCGAGCAGGGGAGGGGGAGAGAGAGAGGGAGACACAGAATCCAAAGCAGGCTCCAGGCTCTGAGTTGTCAGCACAGAGCCCAGTGCAGGGCTGGAACCCATGGACCGTGAGACCCATGACCTGAGCTGAAGTCAGTTGCTTAACCGACTGAGCCACCCAGGTGCCCCGATTTTGGCTTAATTTAAATCCTCAATAATTATTTCCCTGATTCTTTCACTGAATTAACAGCAACTTGATCTTTATTTCCCTACATTAGAATAGCATTTGTACTTTGACTAGTTGCAACATACTAAATTTATACTTTTCATGCTAGAAATCTTGGGCATCTTCTCTCTTTTAATCTCACATATACAACCAGACACATCTTGGTGATTTTTCCTCCAGAAATCACCCCAAAATTGGCTCACCCTTACTATGAAGTCTCCTCTAATAGAGTCTTATCACCTAGTAGTGTAAAGAGTACTTGACAAAAAATCAAAGAGGTAAGAGCAATGCTACCTGTTATTAGACCTAAAACATTCAGTAAATTACCTATTGAGATCTAATTTTTCCTCACTGTAAAATAGAGATTCTTTTCCATGTCCTGTCCAGCTATAAGATTACATGAGCTAACATATAATAAGTGCTTTGAAAATAAATCACTATAAGATAACTTCATTTCTATAATGCAACAACATCTTAGTTAGCTTTTCTATGATCTATGTACTCTGCCATGGATGTATGGAGTTGGAAATGGAGGATGGGAAGAATGGGAAGAGAGCAGGCACAGAAAAAAATCTTCTATGCTCAGTTAGGTCAAGCTCCATGTCCACTCAATCTGTTATTTACTTTTGATTCTTTGAACTTTGGCCTTACAGCTCTCCTCTATAATGTTCTTAGGTCTTACTTAATTGGATGACCATTTTGAGTCAGCTTACCAGACTCTATTCTCCATGCCAGAGGAAAGACATCAGACACCGGTAAACCAGATTTCTACAAAACTGGCTTTGAGGGACACCTGGGTGGCTCAGTCAGTTAAGCATCTGACTTTGGCTCAGGTCATGATCTCACAGTTCATGAGTTTGAGTCCTGCTTCAGGTGAGTTTGAGCCCTGCTTTGGGTAAGCACGAGCCTTGGTGTGGGTGATCCCCACTTCTCTCTCTCCCCTCTGTCCCTCATAGGATTCTTGTTCTCTCTCTCTCTGTCCCTTGTTCACTTGTGCCCTCTCTCTCTCTCAAAAGAAAAAAAAAAGGAAAAAATTGGCTTTGATGATGATGTACCTCTTCTCAAATACAGTTAAGGGCAGAATGGTGAAGTAAGGACCTCTGAAAATCTGCTCCTTCATAAAAGTGACAAGCAGTGGCAAAAATTGTCAAATCAACTTTTTCAGAACTCCTACTTAACTAAAGGCCTATAATAATCCAAGGAGTGTTTGTGTAAGAAAAATGACTGAATACCAGTGAGAACATCAAGCTTTGTGGAATTTTTAATGTACCCTATTCCCATCCTCCACTCCCCAGTACCATGGTAGTCTTAAAAACTGACAGTCACACATCCCTATGGTAGCTGTTAAAACCATCAGCCTAGCAGACAGTGGAGTGATAAAGAAAAGGTTTGGAGCTTCCCCAAAGCTCGGTTCCCAGAGAACTATCATTACTTGACTTGTCTGACTGGTCCCTGAAAAGCTTCATTCTCAAGCTTTGTTTTGATTTGAACTTACTCAGAGCTTGATATTTATGTACAGTTCAGCTGTATCCTAAGGAAATTTGTTGGAAACAATTAGTGGCAACTGCTTAACATCACAGCTACCTGAGAAAGCAGTACTAGTTGGGGCTAACAAGAGGTTGATGAAAAACACTGAAAGGAACATCTTGGGAATGAGAAGTTCATGGGAGCTTTGATGAACTCCAAAACATTCCTAGAAATCGAAAGTCCACACACATGTGTAAGGCTATGCATGCCCCAGAAAGACCTGGGAAGGTCCTACATTCACCGCTAGCTGACTCTGAAGCTTGGTGCATGCACAAAGTGAAGGCTAAGGCACAACTATAAACTTGCTGGAGCACTGAAGGCATGCCTAACGCCAAAATGCTGGGAGATGTTATACAGCCACTTAAGGAAATCTTGGGAAGGGCTGGGAGATTTATACAAGGTATTTAAGGAAATCGTGGTCCAATAGCTGGCTGACAGCTAATCTAACTGAACAGACTCCAATGGTTGGACATGACAAATACTATAGATCTTACAGAATTAATCCAGGAAAATCACCAAACAAAGAGCAAAAACAGCAAAAACAGCAACAACAAGGATTTCCAGAATTGGAACAATATAGTATTTTTAAATATCCACTTTTTCAACAAAAAAATTATAAACCATAAAAAAAAACCAGGAAAGTATGGCTCATACAAAGAAGAGAAACTTTCCCAAGTGATCTCAGATAATGGACTTAATAGATAAGCCTTTAAATCAGATCAGTTCTCTTAAATAGGTTCAAAGAACTAAAGGAAACCATGTCTAAAGAAGTATGAAAACAATGTCTCACTAGAGAATATCTATAGAGACAGAAATTATTTTTAAAAATCGATATTCTTGAGTTGAAAAGTATAAAAACTGAAATGAAAAATTCAATAGAGGAATCAACAGTAGATTTGAATTGACACAAGAAAGAATTAGTGAATTTGAAAAGAACTCATCTGAAATTATGCAGTATGAGCAGAAAGAAAAAATGATCAAGAAAAAGAAAAGAGCCTCAAAGATCTGGTGGAAGACAACCTCAAAGATCTGTAAGACACCATCAAGCATTCCAATGTATGCATAACAGGAATCCCAGAAGGAGAGGAGACAGAAAAGTATAGAAAACATCTGAAAAAATAATGACTGGAAACTTTCCAAATTTGATGAAAAACATTTAGTATGCCACATCCAAGAAGCTCCAAAAATTACAAGTAGGATAAATTAAAAGATATCCAGTCTGGCCATATATAGTCAAACTGCAGAAAGTGAAATACAAAGAGAGAATCTTGAAAGTAGTGAGAAAAGCAAGTCATTTCATACAAGGTATCCTCAATAAGATTATAGCTGACTTATCAAAAATCATGAAGCCAAGAGGAAATGGATGACATAACCAAAGGGATGAATTCAACATCCGGCAAAACTATCCTTCAAAAATGATGGAGAAAGCAAGAAATTCCCAGAGAAACAAAACATGAGATAATTCGTCACTAGTAGACCTGCCTTACAAGAAGTATTAACAGAAGTCCTTTAGGGTGAAATAAAGGGACACTAAGTAATAACTCAAACCACAGAAAGAAACAAAGAGAATCAGTAAAGGTAACTATATAGGTAATATAGAAGACAGTATAAATGTATTTTAGTTTGTAAAGTTGTGGTGTAGGGTGAATAATGCCCCCCTCAAAAGGTTCTAACCTCTAGAACCTATAAATATTACCTTATATGACAAAAGAGACTTTAGTTGGGGTCAAGTTCAGGAGCTTGAAGTGAGGATATTATCCTGGATTATCTGAATGGACCCAATGTAATCACAGGGTCCTTATAAGAGGGAGGCAGGAGAGTAGGAGGCAAAGAGAGAGGGGAAAATGTGAAGATGCTATGCTGCTGGCTTTGAAAATGAAGGAAGAAACCCATGATGAAATGAAGATGGCCTCTAAAAGGTATAAAAGGGAATGAATGAATGAATGAGGAAAGAAAGAAAGAAAGAAAGAAAGAAAGAAAGAAAGAAAGAAAGACCTTTCTTTAGTGCTCTCAGAAAAAAACACAGCCCTTCTGATATATTTTGGACTTCTAACCTCTGGAACTGTAAGATAATAAATTTTTGTTCTTTTTAAGTTTGTGGTAATTTGTTACAGTAACAACAGTATATTTATATATAGTATATACATATATGTATATGCATGTAGTATATATGTATGTAATATAATAGTATTATAGTATACTAACAGTATATGTATGTTTATATATAGTGTATATATATGTAATATAATAGTATTATAGTATACTAATAGTATATGTATGTGTGTATATATACATACTATATATAATATAATAGTATTATAGTATAATAATAGTGTATGTATATATACTACATATATGTAATATAATACATAGCTCTTTACTATTTAAAATACATGAAATAAAGAATAAGTATAATCTAATTTAGATTAATACCAACTTAGTTTCAATAGTATACAAAAACTTTAATAAATAGTTCCACTCCCTTCCTCCCTCCTTTATGCTATTATTGTTGCACAAATTATATCTTTATACATTACAAATTCATCAACAAATTTTATACTTAGATTATTTTAAAATAAGATGTTAATTGTTATCCCCAAATATACCACTAAGAACTTAAAAAAATAGAGTAAAAGAAACAAGGCAATTAAAATGGTATATTAGAAAATAACTATTTAACATATTAGAAGGCAGTAATGGAGAAATAGAAAAAAAAGGCATAAGACACATAGAACATAAATAGTAAAATGGCTGTTTTATTAATCAGAAATTATATTAAATAGTCCAATCAAAAGGGAGGGGTTGGCAGAATGGTTTTAAAACACATGACCCAATTACATGCTGTCTACAAGAATCACAAGTTAGAATCAAAGACACAAACTGAAAGTAAAATGCCTAGAGAAGATATACCATGCAAACAGAAACCAAAAGGGAGTTGGTATGCTTATACTAATGTCAGACAAATAGACTATAACATAAAAATACTAGAGACACAAAAACATTTTATAATAAAAGAGTCAATCTATCAAGATCATATAATAATAGAAACATATACGCACCCAATAACAGAACCCCAAAATATATGAAGCAAAATCCAACAGAATTCAGAAGAAAAATAGACAATTCAGCAGTAGTGGTTGGACACTTCAATACCTCATTTTCAATAGTGGATAGAACTAGACAGAAAATCAAAAAGGAAATAGAAGATCTGAACAATATAAAGCAACCGTATCCAAAAGATATGTATGGGACATTCTATCCAACAAGAGCAGAATACATATTCTTTTCAAGTGCACATGGGACATTTCTTTATGGAAAGGCCATATGTTAGACTAAAAACAAGTCTCAATAATGTAAACCCTAAAGTCATCCAAATTATGTTCTTGAACCAGAAAGAAATTAAATTAGAAATCATTAACATAAACAAACTGGAAACTTACAAGTATGTAC
This sequence comes from Acinonyx jubatus, assembly GCF_027475565.1. Classification (NCBI taxonomy): domain Eukaryota; kingdom Metazoa; phylum Chordata; class Mammalia; order Carnivora; family Felidae; genus Acinonyx; species Acinonyx jubatus. Next base: position 35,854,149 of record NC_069395.1, on the reverse strand, counting down.
AAATTAAACAACACAATCATAAATAACCAATAGGTCAAAGATGAAATCACAAGAGAAATTAGAAAAAAAAATGGAATAAAACCAAAACATACCATATCAAATCCTATGGGATGACATGAAAGCTAGCTTAGAGGGAAATTTTTATCAGTAAATGTATATATTTAGAGAGAAGAAATGCCTCAAATCAAGAACCTAACTTTCTACCTTAAGAAACTAGAAAAGAGAACTAAACTCAGAGCAAGGAGAAGGAAGGGAATTATAAAGACTTGCATAGAAAGATGAGAAAAATGACAGAGAAAATCAACAAAACCAAAAAGCTATTCTTTGAAGAGATCAACAAAATTGATAAACCTTTAGCTAGTAAGACCAAGAAAAAAGGGATGGGACTCCAATTACTAAAAATAGGTATAAAAGAGAGGTCATCGCTACTGAACTTCAGGAAGTAAAAAAGATTATAAGGGAATATTACCTACAATTAAACATGTTAGATAATCTAAATGAAATGGAAAAATTCCTAGAAAGACATGGACTACTAAAATTGACTCAAGAAGAAATAGAAAATATGAATATACCTATAACAAGTAAAGACTGAATCAGTAATCAAAAACTTCCCAAAGTAAATACCAGGCCTAGATGCCTTCACTGGTAAATTCTATCTGTTGTGGGTTGAAAGTGTCTCCTACGAAGACGTTCAAATCCTAATGCCTGTTACCTACAAATGTAAAATTATCGGGAAACAGGGCCCTCTTATTAAGATGTAAGTTAATAAGTGGTCATACTACAATAATAGGTGGATCCCTAATCCAATATGACTGGTGTCCAATAAGAAGAGAAACAGAGACACAATGACACACAGGGAGAACACCACGTGAAGATGGGGGTAGAGACTGGAGTGATGCAATTACTTCAGGCCAAGGAATGCTAAGGAGGGCAGTCATCACCAGAAACCAGGAGAGAAGCATGGAACAAGTTCTCCCTTGGAGCCCTCAGAAGGAACTAACCCTGCCAACATCTTGAATTTGAACTTCTGGCCTCCAAAACTATGAGAATAAATTTCTGTTGTTTTATAGCACCAACCATAAACTTTGTTGTGTCAGGCCTAGTAAACTAATACACTGCCAAATATTTAAAAACTCTTCCAAATAATAGAAAAGGAGGTAATATTCCCCAGTTCATTCCTTGAGGCCAATAATACCAAAGCCAAGAATAGACATCACAAGTAAAGAAAACTATAGATCTAGATATCTTATGATATCACAAAAATCTTCAATAAAATATTAGCAAATCGAATCTAGCAACATATATAAAGGATTATACATCATAACTAAGTGATATTTGTTTTAGGAATGTAAAGTTGGCTTAACATACGAAAATCAGCCAATGTAAAACATCATAATAACAGAATAAAGGACAAAAACCACATGATCGTCTCAACAAATGCAGAACAAGCATATGACAAAACCAAACATCTTTCATGATAAAAAACACTCAAACTAGGAATAGGATGGAATGTTCTCAACTTGATAAAGGGCATATATGAAAAACCTATAGCTAACTAACATCATACTTAGTGCCCATTGACTGAATACTTTCCTCCTAAAAACAAGAACAAGAAAAATGCTCTCGCCACTTCCAATTCAACATTGTACTGGAGTATCTATCAAGACAATTAGTAAGAAAAATAAACAAAAAGCTGTTAAAAATAATTCTGACCCTGGGGCACCCGGGTGGCTCTGTTGGTTAAGCATCCGACTTCGGCTTAGGTCATGATCTCATGGTTTATGAGTTCAAGCCACACTTTGGGCTCTGTGCTGACAATGCAGAGCTTGCTATGGATACTGTCTCCCTCTCTCTCTCTCTGCCCCTCCCTGTCATGCCTTCTCTCTCTTAAAAACAAATACATAAACATTAAAAAAATTATTCTGACACTTGTTAATACAGCAAGGAAGACTTTGCAAGTATACCTTGGAGATATTATGGGTTAGGTTCTAGACTACTGTAAAAAAGCTAATATTGCAATAAAGCAAGTCAAATGAATATTTTGGCTTCACAATGCATATGAAAGTTATGTTTATCCATACTGTAGTCTATTAAGTGTGCAACAGCATTATTTCTAAGATAACAATGTACATACCTTGACTAAAAAATACTTTATTGCTAAAAAATACTAACCATCATCTGAGCTTTCAATGAGTGATACTCTTTTTGCAGGTGGAGGGTCTTGCTTTGATGTTGATGGCTGCTCAGTGATAAGGTCCTGGTCGCCAAAGGCTGGGGTGGCTTTGGCAATTTCTTAAAATACGACAATGAGGTTTGCAGCATCCAGCGACTCTTCCTTTCACGAATGACATCTCTGTAGCATGTGATGCTGTTTGACAGTATTTTACCCACAGCAGAACTTCTTTCAAAACTGGATTTTAGTCTTCTGAAACTCTGTTGCTGTTTTATCAACTACATTTATGTAATATTCTAAATCCTTGGCTGTCATTACAACAATCTTCACAATATCTTCACCAGGAGTAGATCCCAAGAAACCACTTTCTTTGCTCATCCATAAGAAGCAACTCCTCATCCATTCACGTTTTGTCACGAGATTGCAGCAATCCAGCCCCATCCTCAGGCTCTACTCCTAATTCTAGTTCTCTTGCTGTTTCCACCATATCTGCAGTGACTTTCTGTACTGAAGTCTTGAACCACTCAACATCATCCATGAGGGCTGGAATCAACTGCTTCCAAATTCCTGTTAATGTTGATATTTTGACCTCTTCCCACGAATCACAAATGTTCTTAATGGCATCTAGAATGATGAATCCTTTCCAGGTTTTAAATTTACTTTGCCCAGATCCAACAGAGGAATTAGTCTCTATGACAGCCATAGCCTTATGAAATGTATTTCTGAAATAATAAGGCCTGAAGTCAAAATTACTCCTTGATCCATGGGGTCCAGAATGGATGCCGTTAGCAGGCATTAAAACAAGATTAATATCCTTGTATATCTCCATCAGAGCTCTAGAATAACCTGGTACCATTGTGAACAAACAGTAATATTCTGAAAGGAATCTTTTTTTCCTAAGCAGTAGGTCTCAACAGTGGGCTTAAGATATTCAGTAAACCATGTTATAAACAGATGTGCTGTCATCCAGGCTTTGTTATTCCATTTATACACCACAGGCAGAGTAGATTTAGCATATTTCTTAAGGACCCTAGGGTTTTCAGAATGGTGAGTGAGCAGTGGCTTCAGCTGCATTAGCCCCTAACAGAGTCAGCCTGTTCTTTCCCAGTACATTAAAAAATCTGATGCAGTGTGGCTACCTTCACGAATTATCTGAGCTAGATCTGGAGAACTTGCTGCAGCTTCTACATCAGCACCTGCTGCTACACTTCTCTGTTATAGAGGCAGCTTCTTTCCCTAAACCTCAAGAATCAATCTCTGCGAGCTTCAAACTTCTGCAGCTTCTTCACCTTTCTCCGCCTTCATACAATTGAAGGGAGAAAGGGCTTAGCTGGAGAGTAAGCTCTGGCTGAAGGGAATGTTGTGGTTGGTTGGATCTTCTATACGGACCACTCAAACTTTCTCCATATCAGCAATAAGACCGTTTCACTTTCTTACCATTCATTCATGCATTCAGTGGAATAGCGCTTTTAATTTCAAGAACTTTTGCTTTGAATTCGCAGCTTGGCTTTTTGGTGCAAGGGGCCTACCTCTCAGCCTATCTCACCTTTCAACATACCTTCCTCACTGAGCTTAATCATTTCTAGCTTTTGATTTAAAATGAGAGACGTACACCTCTTCCTTTCACTTGAACACTGAAAGGCCACTGTAGAGTTATTAACTGACCTAATTTCAATATTGTTGTGTCTCAGGGAATAGGGAGGCTGAGGAGAAGGAGAAAGATAAGGGAACAGCTGGTTGATGGAGCAGTGAGAACACACACAACACTTATCAGTTAAGTATGCAAGTCTTCTATGGGTGTGGTTTGTGGTACTCTGAAACAATTACAGTAGTAATATCAAAGGTCGCTGGTCACAGATCATCATAACAAATACGGTAATAATGAAAAACTTTGAAATATTGTGAGAATTACTAAAATGTGACACAGACATGAAGTGAGCAAATGCTGTTGAAAAAATGGAGCCAACAGACTTGCTCGATGCAGGGCTGCCACAAACCTTCAATTTGTAAGAAACACAGTATCTGGAATGTTGTGCAGATGCAATATAAGTGCAGTGCAATAAAATGAAACATACCTGTATGCAGGACTATCGAAATAGGTGTCAAGACTATCACAACTGGAGAGAAAGTTTAGGCTCAACTCCAAATACAGCAGAGACAAGTGGGGATATAGAGCCAATGAGTAGAGTGAGGGGGTCAGTGAATGAAAATTTCCAAAAAGAGAAACCAAGGATGGGAAAATTCTTACTAAACTGACTTAACAGCATTTCTACTGGCAGGTCAAGGACTATTACATCAAGGTGGGGATGAGAAACTTGATCAGATATGAAAAGTGGGGGATTCGCACTATACTGACTTAGCAGGACTCTTTGCTAAGACTGGATTGTGTGGGGCTGGTCAAAGACAGGACCACCGTCAGGTTTGAGGTCTAGTCAAAAAGCGGGCTCAGGGGATCCTGACTAAACTTTGTTCAAGAAGAGTTTTTGTCAAGGCATTCAGATTGTGGGGGGGAGGCGGGGGAGAAGGAAAATTTTCTCTATTCATAGATGACATGGTCTTGTATATAGTAAATCCTAACATAACTCAAAAAACAAACAACAAACCCTGTTAGAACTAATGAAAGCATTAGTCAAGGTTGCAGGATGTGATCAATATACAAAAAGCAATTGTATTTTTATACATTAGCAATGAACAATCTGAAAACAAAATTAAGAAACAATTCCATTCGCCAATAGCGTCAATGAGAATAAAATTCTTAGAATAAATTTAACAAAAGAAGTGTAAGATTTATACAGGGAAACAAAACATTTTTTGAAAGAAATTAAAGACAACCCAAATAAATGAAAAGTCATTTTATGTTAATAGACTGGATTAATTATTATTAATATTTTTTATTATTTTTAAAATCATGAATTTCATCTTTTATTTACTTATCTTTAAAGTAATCTCTATGCCTAACATGGGGCTCAAACTCACAACCTCGAGATCAAGAGTCCCATGCTCTACCAGCCAAGCCAGCCAGGCGCTGCTGGAAGGCTTATTAACATTACAACATGGTAATTCTTCCCAGAGCAATCGACAGACTCAGTACAATCCCTATCAAAATTCCAATGGCAGTTTCGGCAGAAACGGAGATGCCAATTCTAAAGTTCATGTGTAGCAAGGGGCTCACAGCTAAATCAATCTTGAAAAAGGTGAGCAAAGTTGGAAAGACTCACATTTCCAAGTTTAAACTTAGTACAAAGCTACAGCAATCAAGACAGTGTGGTACTGGTATAGGGTAGATATATAGATCAATAGAATATAAATGAGAGTTCAGAAATGAAACTTGACTTTTGTGGTAAACTTTTTTTGATGAGTGCCAACCCAATTAAATGGAAAAAGAGGAATCTCTTCAACGAATGGTGTTGGGACAACTGGATATCTCATATGCAAAAGAATTAACCTTAACTCCTACCTTACACCACATAAAATAATTAACTAAAAATGGATCACAGACCAAAACTTAAGAGGTAAAACTACAAAATCCTTAGAAGAAACACAGGAGTAAATCTTTGTGACCTTGGATTATGCAATGGTTTCACAGATATAACACTAAAAGCACATACAACAAAAGGACAAATAAATAGGACCTTCTCAAAATTAAAAATTTTGTCCTTCATAGGACATCATCAAGAAAGTAAAAGGACAACACACAGAATGGGAGAAATATTTTCAAATCACTTATCTGATGAAGGCCTTGTTTCCCAAGATATCAGCAATAAAGAGACGAGCCAATTCAAAAACGGACAAAGGATTTTAATAGAAATTTCTCTAAAGAAGATATACAAATGGCCAATAACCACATGAAAAGATGCTCAACATCATCAGTTACTAGGGAGATAAAAACCAAAACCACAATGAGACTGCTTTACACCCACTAGGATGGCTAATATATATATTGGTCTCTGTCTCTCTATATGTACACACACACACACACACACACACACACACACACACACACACTAAGAAGTGTTGGAGAGGATGTGGAGAAACTGGAACTCTTACTCATTATTGGTGGCATAGTAAAACAGTGTAGCTGCAATGAAAAACTGGCAGTTTCTAAAAATGTTAAGCATAGAGTTGCCACATAGCAATTACACCACTAGGTGTATACACAAGAGAAATGAAAATGTATGTCCATACAACAACTTGTACACAGATCTTCATAATGCCATTATTCATAACAGTCAAGAATACAAACAATCCATATGTCTATCAGTTGATGAATGCATAAAAAATGCTGTATATTGATAAAATGGAATATTATTAACCCTAAAAAAGCATGAAGTGTGGATACATGCTGAAACGTGCATGAACCTTGAAAACATCACCTTAAGAGAAAGAAGCCAGACACAAAAGAGCGTATATTGTATGATTCCATTAATATAAAATGTCCAGAAGAGGAAAAACCATAAAGACAGAAGGCAGATTAGTGGTTACCAGGGGCTGTGATGGGTCAATGGGTATAGGGTTTTCTTTTTGGATGCTAGAAATAGTTTGGAATTAGTGGTGATGTTGCACATCTCTGTGAATATTCTAAACACGATTTGTATATTTTAAAAGGGTGAATTTCATGGCATATGAAGTATATCTCAATATAGTTGTTATGAAAAATTATTTAAGGGCTCCATATATCAGAATGATATAATTTTAGAAATAACCTCAAAGAAATTTAATCCAGTGGTTTTCAAAAAACTTACTAACAGTACTCTTTGAGAAAAATAAAATCTTATTCCAAGTTCAAACACATGAAATAGATAGATGTAGCGTTCTACTGGAATGCATTTATTTATTTATTTATTTATTTATTTATTTATTTATTATGTTTATTTATTTGTTTATTTATTTAGAGAGAGAACATGAGCAGGGGATGAGCAGAGAGACAGGGAGAGAAAGAATCCCAAGCAGGCTCCACATTGTCAGCACAGAGCCCGACGTGAGGATCAAACTCACAGTGAGATCATGACTTGAGCCGAAATCAAGAGTTGGATGCTTAACCGACTGAGCCACCCAGGAATCCGGGAATGCACTTATTACTGAGTTCTAATTTACAACAGGCTATTTTGATATAAACAAAATTTAGACAGTAAGTTGTGGGCAATAGTAAAGTCACGTATTAGGTTGGCATCCAGTGTTTGTGTTTCATTTTATTTACAGTATCAATAAAGTCCTGATGAATTATGAACTACCTTGACTTGCAATATCAGAATATTAATCCATTTAACTGACTGAGAAAACTAAAAGATAAAGTTATGGAAAATTAAACTTTTCAGTTAAGTCAGTAATGGTATCTAACAATTACTTACATTTTAAAGAATGTATTGCCTTGAATTTACAAAAATCATTAAAACTACCTGATTACTAGGTCACAGCATAAGCACTGACTAGTATTGACCATAATGCATCAACTTAGTAAAACTGTTTTGGGCAGACATGGATTGGACCAAATTAACCAACATATCAATACCAAGGTACAATGTTCCTAAGCAAAGACATAATTACAAGAATTTCAAATATACAGAGAAATAGGACAGGAACAGCTTTATTAGTGAATCTACAGGGGGAAAAAGTACATAGTGTGGATTAACATGTTAATAGCTTCCAGTGGATTAAAACTGAGTACAAAGCAAGTGTTTGTACTGATTTTTACAATCTTAAATTATACTCTCATTTTAAAATGAAATTTGAAGCAAACATTTCCAGAATCCAGAAAGTATTTCTATAGAACATGGTTCAAATCTACCTATTTTACCTAATTATGCTTATTTTAGAGAAGAGAAAAGTCAGTTCTAGAGAGGCTAAATATTTAATTTCTCAAAGTTTTATATCCAGCTATTCTACAGAAAATGAACTAGTTAAGGTTTGGGATTCTGAACTCAGGATTCTTAGTGCCATATTCACATCTTACTACCAAGTCTAAATTCCCCATTCAGGTTTTCTTTGTTTTTAAAAACTTTTTTAATGTTTATTTTTTGAGAGAGAGAAAGAGAGTGTGAGCGGGAGAGAGGCAGAGAGAGAGGGGGAGACAGAATCTGAAGAAGGCTCCAGGCTCCGAGTTGTCAGTGCAGAGCCTGACACAGGGCTCAAACTCATGCATCACGAGATCATGACCTAGGCCGAAGTTGAACGCTTAACCGACTGAGCCACCCAGGCTGGTTTTCAAGGATCTCTATTATCTTGTTTCATTCTAATATTTTTTCCTCCATGATTTGTAAGAGCAATGAGGTCCCAACATTTCTACCCGAGAAAGATGGGGAGCAATTATTGGAGGTATTAGCGGGGGTGTGCCAACAGCTCATCAAGAAAGCAAACAAGAGCTGGAGGCTGTGTCCTGTGCATTTCCCTCTCAAACGTGGGGCCTGCAGCCTCTTCCTCTTGAGAGTTTCTATTATTATTTGAGACAGCTTTCAGTGGGGACTGACAGAAATTATGGAATAGGATAAAGTCCCCTCAAGCCTACCCTTAACACTGACACAAATTTATTTTTTATAAAATTTTGAAGTAGTTCCAGAATCCCTGACCCATTTCTGTACAACATGTTTCGGTGTGAAGCTCCTGCCATCTGACTGCATCATCCTTTCCCCTCAGCCGCGTTTTCCACTAGGAATCATCTTGTAAGGCCTGCTCATTTACTGAAGATTTTCAACTGGCTCACAAACTGCCTTTTTACCCCAATCTCTCTTTGACTTAAGGTGCATTAAATTTCTACATGAATGACCCTTCTAATACCTCTGGGCACTAAGTTGTTTGATTTTTTCATTTCTAATGATTTCATCCTTCCAGTCTCATTATTTCTTGGATCTTATTAGCATCATCAGAGGCTGTGGTTAGGTCTTCACCAAAATGACTAAGTAAAAATCCCAGGTGCATTTTTAATTAAGCACAAGCTCTTATCCATCTGATCTGATTACTCAACTACTCTCACAACATCACTATGATTGGACCTCCAGTCTCCTGACACCATACTTTCTGTTCATCAACCTCATTCTGTACTCACTTCCTCCCCCATCAACTTTAACCTCCAAGATCCATCATTTCAATCATTCTCTTGCCTTAAACTTCCTTGCTTCTCTTTCAACATATTCTACTGGCTGGCAAAATGCTAACCTTGCATAAACTTGACAACTCCTTCACTGTACTGGGGGTATGACCACACAATGGGGTGGATTGTAACTTTGTCTGGGCCATCATCTGGTTATATATTTAAATCTTGTTATACTTCTCTAGTAAATTATTTTTCCATTTTCTCAATGATTATAAATCTTCTATTCACCTGACCCCATCTGTTTTCTCCTTCCTTATTTTTGTCTCCTACACACACACACACACACTATCTCTCTCCCTGGTGGAATGTTCCTCAATTTTTTTGCCAAAATATCTACAAACATTTTTACATCCAGATCCTCTGCTTCTTTCTTACCACTGTTCTAAGAGAAAGCATTTCTATTTCAGACCAATTTCTCCACATGTCTGGATTCTATGTCCTCAAACTTTCTTAAAAATACGGTGTGCCTCTATTTTTCTCATATCCTAAATATTTCTCCACTGGATTATTCTCACCCATATTTAAACATGCTTACGTCTCACTCATATTTTTTAAAAACTTTTTTTAGATCCCAAACCTTCTTCTAGATACTCTATTCTCTGTCTCCCTTTCTTTTCTATCTTTTCCTCATTCAGTGTCAGACTTGGTTAAAGAGTTTGACTACATTAGCATCATACACTCAGCTCCCACTCATTTCTGAACTCATTATGCTCCCACTGCTCCACCAACACTACTCTCATTAAGATCAACTAGTGAGCACTTCATGTTAAATCTACTAGGTTTTAAGTGTCATCTTAGTCAACCATTTAGTAACATTCAATAGAGCGAATTACTCTTTCTGTTTGAAATCCAATCGTTCCTTGGCTTCTGATACCACCCTCTCTTGAACCACCTTTTCTTTTCTTTTCTTTTTTCTCTTCCTCTCCTTTCCTTTTTCTATTTTTTTTCTTTTCTTTTCTCTTCTCTCTCTTTCTTTCGTTTTCTATTCCTCTTCCTAGTTGTGACAAAGACTGCTAATTGTCCACAAAAATCTATTCTACTTCCTTCTGGGCACCTGGCTTCAAGGTTTTTCAGCTTCTCATGGAGTTATGTATGGACGTGTGACTGAAAATGGAATGTAAGTAGAAAAGACACATGCTTCCTCTACGTTGGAACCTTTAGACACTGGGCAAGCCTCCTCTCTATCTTCTTTTTACTTTTCTCATCACTTGGAACCCAGATATAGTGCAGATCCAGCTTTGAACAATAACATAATGGCAGTGCCCTAGAATAAGAGTTGGTAAAGTACAGCTTGTGGGACAAATCTAGTCTGTGGCCTGTTTTTCTATGGCCTGGAAGCAAAGGATAGACTTTACATTTTTTAAGGTTGTAAAAAACAAAAAGAAGAAAAAAAAAAAGATGAAGAACACGTGACAGAGACCATATGTGTCTGGCTAAGCCTAAAATATTTACTATTTAGCCCTTTACAGAAAAAAAGTGCTGACCTCTATCCTAGGGGATAGGTGGCAGAGAAACATCATGAAAGAAAAACTGACTCCTGAATGACCATGTGGAACAGAGGCTCCCTCTAATCGGATCTGACTGGCAGGCAACTAATGTGGGTCTATCTGCATTGTCTCTATGGAACTTGAGGGCAGGGGATTTGATGCTAATCTGTTGATGCTAATACTGCTTACTATGTCGAGGATAATAAAGTCCTTTACTGCCAGCATCCCTTTGGCAGGCTAATTTATCAGCTAGAGTAGGTGAAATTCTCAGCCTCTTCACAGTTAACAGTTCTACCTTTTGTTTTAAATATCTTTCTTTGAATTAACATAGTTTTCAAAAAATTCCTATGAGAATCTTTAAAGTATTTAGACCATTTACATGTAATGTTATCACTGTGACATCATGTTCTGCTGTGCTTTCCACTTTTACTATCTATTGATTTTTCCTTCTTACTTTCACATTGTTTTTGATTTTTAGATATCAACTTTATTGGAGAATAATTTACATGCAACGAAATTAGTGTAGCGATTTTAAATGCACAGTTCAATAAATTTTTATAAATGTACACATTTTTGTGTAATTACCTCCCAATATATGAACATTTAAATCATCACAAAGTGTTCCATTGTGCATCTTCCCAATTTTCCCACCCACCCCAAGCAACCACTGATCTGATTTCTATCACTATAAATTAGTTTTCCTTATTTTAAAAATTCATACAAATGTAATCATATGGTATATACATTTGTGTATCTGCCTTCTTTTGCTCAGCATGTTTCTGATATCCAACCATATTGCTGTATCAGTGCTCATTAATTTTTATTATTGATTTGTATTTCATGGTAGGACTATTCGATATTTTGTTTACTCATCTGTTAATGGGTACCTGGAATATTTCTAATTCTTGGCTAATACAGCTTCTATGAAAATTCAGATACAAATCTTTGATAAAATTTTTTCAAATTTCTCTCAGATAAATACCTAGGAATCATATGATAAGGGTAAGTTTAAAAAGAAATAAAGTGATTTTACTATTTTATATACCCACCAACAGTGTATGAGAACTCCAGGCACTTCATAGCCCCAGCAACGCTGAGTCCTTTTTAATTTTGTTATTGTTAGTATTTTTAATTGTTAGACTTTAAAATTTTAGACATTCCAGTGATTGTGTAATAATATCTCCTTGCAGTTTCAATTTTCATTTTCCAAGATAATTAATGATACTGACAACTTTTTTCATCTGCTTATTGGTCATGTACATACTTTCTTTTGGGAATTATGTGTTCACATTTTATGCCCATGAATTATCATACTGTTTATCATTTTATTATTGTGTTTTATTCCTTCTATATCCTTGATACAAGTCAGACATATGTGTTGAGAATGTTTTCTTCTACTCTGTGAAATTTGTTTACCTGTATACTTAATACTTTTTCTGAAAAATAAAGAAATCCATCCTACTTATAACATCATCAAAAACAATGAAATACATAGGAATAAATTTAACCAAGGAAGCAAAAGTCTCTAATCTGAAAACTACATGATATTGATGAAAGAAATCAAAGAAGACACAAATAAATGGAAACCTGTGTTAATGAATGGGAAGACTTAATATCATTAAAATGTCAAGACTACCAAAGTCATCTATGGATTCAGTACAATCCGCATCAAGATTCCAATGGCATTGTAAACACTTGTAAAATTTATATGGAACCATAAGAATCCCAAATAGCCAAAGAAATTCTGAGAAAAACAGAAAGCTTCACATACTTCCTGATTTCAAGCTATACTATAAGGCTATGATAATTAAAACAGTATAGTACTGGCATAAAAATAAACAGACCAATGGAACAGAATTGAGAACCCAGAAATAAACTCAAACATATACAGTCAGCTATTGTTTGACAAGGGAGCCAAGGATACTCAATGAAGGAAAGACAGTCTCTTTAATAAATGGTGCTGGGAACACTGGATACAGGCACACCTCATATACACGTGTATTTATATAATCTCACTTACATGTAGAACCTAAAACCATTGAACTCATAGAAAGAAGACAGTACAGTGGTGGTTGCTAGGGGCTGAGGGGTACAAAAAATAGCAAAATGTTGGTCGAAGAGTACAAACTTTCAGTTATTAGATTAGTATGTTCCAGGCATTAATGTACAGCATGGTGAATATAGCTTACAATACTATATTGTGTACTTGTAAACTGCCATGGGGGTAGAGCTTTAATGATCTCACCATAGCACCAACAAAATTCTAAGATTATGAGGTAGGAAATGTATTAACTAACTTTATTGTGGTAAGCATTTTGTGCTATATGTATATCAAGTTACCACAATGTATGCCTTAAACTTACACGTTATGTCAATTCTGTATCAACAAAGTTGGGGAAAAAAATACAAAAATCTCAGGAACCGGTAACAGGTATAGTTAGACCTGTAACATGGAGGAAGATTCAAGCCAGCTATAGGAGACTCCAAAGACAGACCAGGAATTTGTTGGTACCATGGAGAGTTCCATGGCTCAACTTGTTCCTCTGTCTTTAATCCCAGAAGGCCAGAAATTACACCTGGTTGCAATACTCTGAATTTTATACCTGGTGGCCATTTTATAGACACCTGTAAAAGATAAATATCTCAATTATTTGTGACATAGAGAATGGCCATATGTTATGCATTATTAGCCAATGTAAGTTAGCTGCTATCATCATCATTATCTCTGACCTCACTGAGGGACTATCAAGTGATCAATAATTTACAAAAATCTATTAAGTCCAAGCAAGATGAGGAGGGCATCCTCATAGACAAGCAGCATACCAGCCTGGGCAGGGTGAGGACTGTGTCCTTGCTGGGAGCGGGGCAGAGGATATGAAGTGGTGACACAGAACCCGGATGGACAGCTAGTGGCAGCTACCAGATCCAGCACAGAATGAGGAGTGGTCTAGCCTGGGGTGTAAGAGCCCCCACTAGCTGGGTAGGAATGACATCCTGCTGAGGGCATTGAGGGGTAACACAGAATAAGCTGTCAGAGCCTCAGCAGGGTAAGCGTATCCATTCAGAGAAGTGGGTCAATATGAGGTATCAGACTCTCAATAGGGTGAGGAGGCTGTTTCCACAGAAAGGAGGTCCACTAGGGGGTGCCACAGCCCTAGCAGAGTAAGGCAGGTGTCCCTGCATCAGGGGCAGGGGGTGGGGCAGACTGGAATAGGTGTTAGAGGTCAAGCACAGTGAAGACCTTCTATGAAGGAGGAGCAAATGGACCCAGGGTTTTGGAGTCTGAGTTTGGGGAGAAGGGTGTGAGAATAGAGTAGGACATGGCTGTAGTGGAACATGAATTACCTATAAAAGGACTGATCAAATAAGTTAATGCATTAAGGACAGTAGGAGCCAGGCTTCTTGCTGTCAAAGGAGTAGGTACAGATTAGAATGAACCCGGTGGTGCAGGACAGGTACTGGTGAATTCAGTATGAATGCATGGCTTTCAATAAACAGAGAAATAAATATAAATGTAAATATGAATGTATACACACACATTTGAGAGAATAATACTACTCAAAAAGAGAACAGAGTATTTCATGTGTCTTGTCTCTATGAAAAAGTTGTGTAAACCATGAAAGATAGTATGATCTTTATGGTACTAGTGTAAAATGAAAACTTAAAAAATTTACATTTCTTTCATATTTTATAACAAGTTCTACATTAATATGACTGTCTACATCAAAAGGGAGAAATTTTTTTTTAGAAGTTATCTGTGTATGAACATAAGGAAAGGGAAACAAAAATCATATAAAAACAGGGAGGGGGACAAAACAGAAGAGACTCATAAATATGGAGACCAAACTGAGGGTCACTGGAGGGGTTTTGGGAGGGGGGATGGGCTGAATGGGGAAGGGGCACTAAGGAATCTACTCCGGAAATCATTGTTGCAATACATGCTAACTAATTTGGATGTAAATTGTAAAAAATAAAAAATTAAAAAAAGACATTAAAAAAAGTTATCTGTGTATAATGTTAACAAGGACAAAATGAATTGCAGAGATAACGAACTGTGTGGATTCTCACCAAAAGGAAACCAAACTACTGTATTTAATTTAACAGGTAAAACCAAAGGGGCAGCAGTAATGAAGGTGTGATGCTGATGATAATATCGGTACAGCTAAGAGTCACTGAGTGCTTACGAAGTCCCAGCTACTGTGTAACTACGCTAGGGCATTAGGAAATGATGGCTTCAGTTTAAATTTACGAACACTTTCAAGTTTCAAATTTCCTTTCTTAAACTTTAAAATGGTAGTAACAATTCTCTTATGCCACAAAACAGACTATTTGAAGATTAGTTCTGATTCAAATGTTGAATGTTATGAATAACTTAATGACAAATGAAACAGCAAAATATGATTTATGTGTTCATTAGAGTATGAATATAGAAGGATATTTCTGAGAGTCTTAATTGACTTCACAATGAATTCTCTTGTTACCTGAGTTATTCCACATGATGTTATTACTGTTGTTTTTGTTCATATCCTCATAGAGCATTCAAAGCAGTTTTCAGGAAATGAAATGTTAAGAGCTATAGAAATAGCAGTGCTTTTTATTTCACTTTATCACGATGTGTACTATTTTAGAACAAAAATTTTTTATGTTATTTTCATTTTACAGTGTGATCTGAAGATAGTCCAAGTGGGACTACACTATACAGAGATGGCCTTGAGGACTCTTAATAGGCCACATGGCATATTTTCCCAAATTCACGTTCCTAAAAGACCAATGAGGCCCAGGAAATGCTGAATTTGTCAATTTCTAAAAAAAAAAAAAAATTTACTTCCAACATCTTCAGTGCTACAATAAACTGTTTAAATAAAACTGAATCCAAAGAAAATTTAATCTGTAACATTCCAAGGTTACATATAATGAATGTTTTTTGGTAAAATAGCTTTTCTCATGGCCATAATGAATTTAATCCCCTTTAACATGTTTTTCGTATTTTTCTTTTTTTTTTAATTAAAAACATTTTTTAATGTTTATTCTTTGAGAGACAGAGAGAGACAGCACGAGTGGGGGAGGGACAGAGAGAGAGAGGGAGGCACAGAATCAGAAGCAGGCTCCAGGCTCTGAGCTGTCAGCACAGAGCCCCACGCGGGGCTCAAACTCACAAGCCATGAGCTCATGACCTGAGCTGAAGTTGGATGCTTAACTGACTGAGCCACTCAGATGCCCCTCATCTTTTTCTTTTTTGAAAACATGTCAAGCTTCTAATGAATCAAGGAGATAATTTCAATATTTTATAATATATCTGAAATATAAAGTTTTGAAAAAAGCCAAAGGCAATGAAAGTTAACACTTACTAGTGTGTATAATAACCATTTCTTCCTATTCAGGCCTATTTCAAAATAATTTATAGAAATCCAAGTTTCATTCCAAGTATCTGACATAAAACTACTTGTACTAAAGGTGATTTTTAATAGTCTAGTTGGCTGCAGTTTGAGCAGACAGTTTTGGAAAAATATTTTATACTATTAATAAGTAGAGTTTTCTTAACGATATGGTTAGCTTCATGTTAAATCTTATCAGATGTTTCAAAACTTGGCAAGGACTCATTTTAGTCCTATGGCTATCCAGGAAATAATAGTGAAGAATGAGATGTGGAGATAAGATAGATTCTATAGGACAATGATGATCAATGCTATTCAGGCACTAGTGTCTCCTGCAGAGATTTTTAAAGATATGAATAGCCTGGCCCCATTCCTTTAAGTTTTTGATTCAACAGGTCAAAAAGAAGTCTATTCATCTTTATTTTAAAAACTCCCCAAGTCATACTAGTGTAATCAGGCTTAAGAACCATTTTCAGAACTGAGCTCATAGCCAATTAAGCAGATCAGAAAGACTGTTTAACACAGAGCTCAATTCCTAAAACAATATGCAGAAAAGTATGAATTCTGGGATATTATCAAATTGATTAAAATAGGATTTCATCCATGGTATGTCTAATCACTAAAGTTTTAGTAATATTATTTTCAAGAAATTTAAATAAACATGATATTGGACATTAGTTGGTTATCTCCCTAGCATCCATTTATCACTTCCTTTCAATAGTGAATGTACTCCTTTCCATCTCTTCTCTAATGTAGTTTGGAAAGTGACCCATTGCCCAACTCTAGGGCTTAAGCTGATCAGTGCAGCCCATCCCTGTGACTGGTTCTGGGATGGGCATGTAACCTAGTGGGACACAAGAAGTTTCAAAGGGCAACTATGTGCAATCTGATTATGAAGTTGACACACAGAAGACAGAGTGTGGAGGCTAGAGGGTGGTGGAAGGAGCAGAAAGAGAGAAATCAGGACTTCAGTGGTGCTATTTCAGTCACTGGATCAAGCCATGTCTGAAGAGAGGGCTACTCTCTAGAAGGTCCTTTACTGCTCAAGCCATTTTGAGTTAGTTTGCATTCACTTGAGACTGACTGAATCTTAACAGATGCAAACATTTACTCAATGTAATCTCTGGGTCTTCATAGGTAATTTCAGTTAATTACATGAGGGTGTGGAATTTTCTACAAAGGGAACTTTTCATATTTTTACTACAATTTCACTGACACATTTTTGTAATTCTACTCCCTTTTTTTTTTAACTTTTATTTTAGAGAGAGAGAGCGTGTAAGTGGAGGAGAGGGGCAGAAGGAGAGAGAGAAAATTTCAAGCAGTCTCCACACTCGTGGAGCCTGACATGGGGCTTGATCCCATGACCCTAGGATCATGATCTGAGCCAAAATCAAGAGTCGGATGCTCAACTGAGTTAGCCACCCAGGCACCCCTCCCTTAATTTTTTTTTTTGACTGTCCAAATAATACACACTTAAATACTTGAAAAGGAAGCCAAAGACAATAAAAGATGAAAAGATCTGATGAAATACAGAAAACAGACAAAACTTAACCCAAAATACATTCCTCAACCCACTCCTATCCACCATGTTTTTTAAAAAAACATTTTCTATTCCAGTGGCTTTGAAATGTTAGTGTATTTAATGACCCCTTGGGGAATTTACTTAAAAGAAAAATTACCAGGGATTCTGTGATTACTAGTGATTTTGATTCAGTGATTCAGTGAATCTAGTATTGAGCCCCAGGAATTGACACTATTAAGAAGTATTCCAGGAGATTATGACACAAATGACTATGAGAGTTCACTCTGAGAAATTCTGATTTTTAAACTGTAGGGAAAAATAAATACTATATGTGAGCTGTAAACTTCTGCTTCCTTTATTTAACAGAATATTAAGACAGTTGTTTACTGGTGAATAGACTACTTTTATAAATCTACCTTGAAAAAATTAATGGTCATATACAGGATCTAAGTAGAAGCCTATTCATCTAAAATCTAATTTTAATTTAAAATCTAATCAGATTTTAAATATGAAATATTATATATTCAGAAAGAGGAGAGAAACTTAAAGGCAAAATCATTCATTTTATGAACTTTCTTCCAAAAAGGTAAGTTTATGTTACAAGCATAAATGTGAACTCATGTGAACTCATGAACACGTAAACTTAAAGCCTGCTATCAACGTCCTTGGTTGTAAGCCACAGTGAACACTGTTGGTTTCCTACACAACAGTTATTCTCAATCTGTATAGTTTTAAAAAGCCTTTTCTTCTGTGATTGTTCCTTCTTTAGAATATTCCCTCTATTTAAAATGTATATACCTTATTAAATCTTCCTGAAAATACTAATCAGAATTAGTTTTTACTTTTCTTCTCATCTCTGCAATATGTACTCTTCCTGGAGGGTAAATTTTTGTTTATCCTGGGTTTCCTCTTTCCTGTTGGAGGCCTTCTTCAGAGTCTCCTGAGCTATGACTGTCTCTTCATATTTAAAAATGCATCACTAAAAAGCTGATAAAACACTGTATACTTTTAAACACAAGTTTGTTCACTGATTGGTAAAAAAAAAAAAAATGTGATTAGATGTGGACCAGGCAATTTCTCAGGGGAATCTCTAAATATCACTATGAGGTGGTCTTAGCTTGGAACCACTGAGTTTTCCAGAGAAGAAATCCATGATATTTACTGCCCGGATATAGTCACAAGCCTGGCAGTATTCTTCATGCCAGAGAGAAATATAACTGCACTTTTTACTGGCTTGTAGTGGACTCTCACTTTTAATCCCTAGACTCATGCTATCCTCTACTGTACCCTGAAGTAAGTATGGTTCTGCAGATCAGATCAATTCTCTCCTTCTATATGCACTTTTCACTAGATTTCCTCCCTTCTGCTCAATCAGCTGCCAGCCTCCATCCACACTATTTTCCAGAACCTGATTGCTCATATCTGCTGATGCCTTCATTCCAGTTCTGTTTGAGCCTGTGGGAATAAATGTCAATGTGTGTGTGTGTGTGTGCGCTTATTTTTTTAACCAAGATACTATCATTTAAGTAAAGATTACAGGAAGAAGAGGAAAGAGACAAATGTGGTTAATCCACTATCTTTAACTCGAGGAATAAACTAACTATTCCTTGTATTTTCTTCTGGTACTTGCCAGTTTAGACAAACTTGTTTAATATATACTAAGACTTGTCATACATTTAAGTTTTTTAAGTCCAATAATATTTTTATAAATTAAGAACCTGAAATCAGAAATTGTGATAACTGGACAAAGCTAAGTATTTAGGAAAGACTTTCCTATGCAAATTTATTATTTAAATAAGATTTAAAAGAGAATGTTTATCCCGAGAGAGCAAATTTTTTTATACTTAAAAGCAAAACTTTACTTATAAATTACTGATATGCAATTATAAATAATGTTAATCGTTAGATGATATTAATCATAGCAAATCTTTGTATGACATTTGGTTCACTATTATTCACTGCCCCTTGCTGTTGACATTACATGACTTGCTTTAGACCAGAGGTCAGCAAACTACATGCTCAAACTGAATGCTGCCTAGGGCCCATTTTTTTACAGCCAGCATGCAAGGAATGGGTTTACATTTTTAAAAAGGCATTCTAAAAAAAGAGAGAGAGAAAGAGAGAATATGCAACAGAGGCCATTTGTGGCCTGTAAAACCTAAAAAAAATGAACTCTCTAGCACTTTATAGACAGTTTGCTGACCCTTGCTTTAGACACGGAAATGTCAGTGGAGGTGGCATGTGTTAATTTGGGGCAGAAGCTTTAAGGAACAGGGATTAGTTTGCTACGTCCTCTGACAACCCGCAAAGTTTCAGAGGTCTGGATCCCAGAGAGAAGACAAACGAAACAGAGCCATAACCAACCTACAATGGACACGCAGCACAGTGAAAAAGAAACCTTTGTTGTTTATAAGCCATTAAAAGTTTCAGGGCTTTTGTCATCTCAGAATAACCTAGGCTAAACTGCCTCGTATGCTTTGCTGATGTCATATGAGTTATACAACATGACTGAAAATAATGAAATTGCACTTATTGGAAGAATATTTATAATTCAGACTTTTTTTTTACCTTTATTTTTGAGAGACAGAGACAGAGCACAAGTGGGGGAGGGACAGAGATAGAAGGAGACCCAGAATTCGAAGCAGGCTCCAAGCTCCGAGCTGTCAGCACCGAGCCCGATACGGGGCTCAAACTCACGAACTGTGAGATCATGACCTGAAGTGAAGTCAGACGCTTAACTGACTGAGCCACCCAGGTGTCCCTATAATTCAGACTTATAAATAATTATTCAAAAATATATTTCTAAAAAGTGGTATCTTTTTTTTTTAACGTTTATTCCTTTTTGAGACAGAGAGAGAGAGCATGAACGGGGGAGGGTCAGAGAGAGAGGGAGACACAGAATTGGAAGCAGGCTCCAGGCTCTGAGCTGTTAGCACAGAGCCTGATGCAGGGCTCGAACCCACAGACTGTGAGATCATGACCCAAGCCGAAGTCGGACGCTCAACCGACTGAGCCACACGGGCGCCCCTAAAAAGTTGTATCTTAAAAACATTCAAGGCCTGAATTAGATTTAGCGACTTGTATTGTTGGATTAAATGCTTTTTACACTGTTGGATTAAAGGACTTTTACCTTCCTCTTTTCCAGATTGCTAACATTCCTCCTCATTTTGAAACTTGAAAAACACAATATAATAATTTTTATTTATGGACTAGCACCAAATGAAGATTACTACTGACTTAGAACACTAAATTTATCCACAGACGAAATAAACCAAATCACTCAACAGTATCAAGGTCCTACTTTGTGCTAGATGATGATTTCAGTTCTGTACATGGTTTCTCTCCTTTACTTGCCGCACATATTCTGAGGCAGCCATCATTGCTACTAGCCCCTTTTACGAACAAATGAATGAATGAGGCACAGAGGGGCTGAGTACTCACCCAAGAACACAAATCAGGATGAACTGGGGCACCAAGATGTGAGGCCAGGGACTGCAGAGCCTCTGGGCTCCCAACCTGGATGCTACACCAACCCACCCAAATACAAATGCACACTTTGTCTTGGATGTCTAACAATTTTGACATTAAAACTGTAGATTCCCACTACCCGGCAATTCTTTAGTCTTTTATGAAAAATCACAAATGAGTTAGTATAGAGAAAAATTTTTTATAATGTGAATACAGCTTAAGGGATAATGCCAGGGGCACCTGGGTAGCTCAGTCTTAAGGTTAAGTACCTGACTTCAGCTTAGGTCATGATTTCATGGTTCATGAGTTTGAGCCCTGCATGGGGCTCTCTGCTGTCAGCATAGAGCCCTCTTTGGATCTTCTGTCCCCCTCTCTCTAGTCCTCCAGCCCCCCTAAATAAATATTGAAAAAGGGACAATGCCGGCTTTCATTTTAAATAAAAATATACCCCCAAATTAAGCTGACTAATATGAAAAATGTACTTGTAATACAGGCTATTTTCCATGAACTAGATAATATCTTATTCTTTGAAAAATAAACCAAATTAAAGTTCAATGAGCTCACTCTATTTTTTATTGTAGATTATGGAAATATTAATATAATTTGATTATATATAAATTCTATGCTTTGATGATATATCAGATAATTTAGAAATTATGTGTACCAAACTTATTAAGTCTTTAGTTCCTAATCAGCAATACCAGCTTCTTCTACTAGAAAACATGCAATTGGTACCATTCTAGTCACCAGCTGCCCAAAGTGACAGACTATAAGAGGACCACTGTAACCGCTAGATAGATAGAGCTTATACGAACATTCTAGGTCTAAGACTAGACAAAGGAAAGATAAGACATTGTTTTTTTTGCAAGACAAGAGAGTATCTTATACAACGTTATTAATGGCAGAATGATTCATATTAAATTAAGGATAATCTATTTTATTTCAGGTTAACAACTAGCATTTCTGGTCTACAAAGGTTTTCCCATAGTTCATCTCCTTTACTCATCCCAAGCTTGTGAGGGAGTCAGGTCATATATTCCAGTCGTATCTCAGGCACTAGCATGTACACCATGGAGAATTAGGCTTTTCCCAAGAATAGCTTTGTATGCACAACCCTTAAAAATGTGCATTTCCCTTGAGCAGGAGCTTCCAGTAATGAATAAGCACACAACGTATGTGCAGGACTATGCTCATTTTCAGTGACAGAAATCATTTAAATATATCTGCCTAATAGGAACAGCATCAGGAACTGATATTCAGGCTTATCATGTACTATCAGTTTTTGACCAGAATTATTCTTTGCTCTGAGTAGAATTAAGTAAAATGTAACTGTCAAATGGATATTTTTTTCTGGCTCCTAACAGGTCCCTACCGAGTCCATAGAACAAATGTAATGATTAGACTGAAAACTCACTAATAATAGATTTCCTTCAACCTTAATTTTTAAAAATTCATTTCTTCTGTCCTAGGCCTGCATTCAGTATTTAAGGTCGTATTCCACCATAAGAACATAGATGCATCAACTACAAAACTGCTTCTTTTCTACACTGAATTTCGAATATGCTGTCCTCTTAAACCTAAATTTATCTGTCATAATCTTTAATCCACTCTAAATTGATCAAATAGTACTGTCTTTCCATAAAGCATTTGTTAATTTCTCTCATTAGTAGTGCAAACAATTGAAATCAGAATGTTGGAAGAGTTAATTGCATAAAATACAGCAGAAAAGGAAAATAATACCTGTACTTTATGCTTATTTCTTCAATTTTCTGGCTCATTTTTGAAAAAAATAATACAAGAGCGAAGTATAGGCTGGTCCTCAGTAGTGTATCGTTTAGCACATGGAGGCTTCAACTCAATGAATCCTAGGTGAGTTGTTTGCTGTTCCCTATACTCGATATGCAGAACGAACAGTTTTAGCTACTAAGATTCCATTTTTTCCCACTCAATTTTTCTGCATGTTCAAAATTTCTTGAGACATAGGATCTAAACTTGACTTTTGACCCTGTAAACTAAGAATCTGATTTAAACAAAAAGCTTCCTTTTATTTTCTAATTTAGATTCTCTTTCACTGAAAGATTTATCTAATAACAATTCTTCCCAGACTAGAGCTATTCCTCTCTACTGATAATACATGCTTACCTACTCTGAATAACTGTCTCTAAATAGGTCTGTAACTATTTAGTTTTACACTAAAGTGAGCCATGACTCATACTGGTGTTATTGTCTAGGGAACTGAATTATACACAGGCAGCTTTCTCCTTCATGTAGTAATTTTTAACTGTGATCATTAGTTTATCATGAAGCTCTATTTTTAATTGCTTTAGGATTAAGGAGTGTAATGTACATTTTCTAAATGTAGATTCTTCACAATGGTAGTATGTGAATGTCGTGAATACGAAAACAGGTGAAGCTAAGTTTTAGAAGACACTTGCTAATAATACAGACTAAAGTATGATTCTTAGGAGGACACACATTTCAATTACAGAGTATAAGTAATAATTTACCTGTCTTAAAAATAACAGTCACAGTATAAATATCAAACTAAATTAATTCAATCTATTAACAAAAAGATAGGCTATTTTTGAGACACAGGAATTTTAAGAATTATAGGTTCTAAAGTACCTAAAAGAAGATCATCATTTTAGTAAGTCATAAGGAAGTCTGAAAGACTGTGGCATTATACTCTTGAATGGGAAATTACATAAGCATATATGTCTCTAGTTGATTATTATTTAAAAATAAAACACTCTGTGATGTGTTCCTATTTAATTACCCTACGAATATACTCACTGGATTCTAAATCATAAAAGATTCCTAACAGGGCTGTTTTGATACCTAGCAGGGAATAATGAAATAGACCTTAGTAAGAATTTTTAAATGATTACGCTTACCTGAACATGTTGATGCATCAATTTAATAGGTATTCACTGAATACCTATGTTCTAGGTTCTACGAAAAGTAAGTATAACTAAAACCATACAAATCAAACACACACAGTCTCTATTCTTAAAGTATTTAAAATCTAGAAGGGCACAGAATAAGTTCAATAACAAGAAAACCTATGACTAGCCACAAAAACAAGCATCAGAGGCAACAAGTCAGAAATAATAGGTACCACATGCACCTACTCATCCATCCATCCATTCAACATTCATACAGCAATAACCACTACTAGATATTTGGTATACAAAGATAGATAAGATTGGGGCACGTGGGTGGCTCAGTCGGTTGAGCATCTGACTTTGGCTGAGGTCATGATCTCACGGTTTGTGAGTTCCAGCCCCACATTGGGCTCACTGCTGTCAGTGCAGAGCCTGCTTTGGATGGATCCTCTGTCCCCCTCTCTCTCTGCCCCTCCTCCACTCATGCTCACACTCTCTCTCTCTCTCTCAAAACTAAACATTTAAAAAACAAAGATAAGATCAACTAATTTAAATTTATATTAGAAACAATGTAAAAAATTTCTATAAAGATGGGATTTCAATTAGACTTTATATAAAATCTGAGATTTAAATAGATTCAAATTATAATTGGGTTTGACATTTCAGAGCAACCTAAATGAAGGCAAATCCCTGATGATATTGGCTACGTCTTTTACTTTAAGACATTATGTTCCTCCTTTTCTGAATCTCTTCACTATGCCTTCTGGTACTCCTGATCTATGATAAACTCCTCCAGAACTTCAGGTTCTTCTATGAACCCCCCAATGCTTTACTTCAACCAAAATCCAATTCTTCCCTGAGGATACATCATCCTCTGCAGACTTATCCATCCTGGTTATTCCCTCATACCTGAAATGCCTTAGGGTCAAAAGCAAAGTTCTCCGCTGCTTTCTCAAACATTCTTCCTCTGAATTTATAGACAAGAATAACTATTTTTCTTTAAGGCTGATACCATCCTGTCTTCATAGATAGTCTGTCCTGGGCATTTCCTTTGCATTCCTCAAGAACAATAATCTTTCATTCAATCTTCTTTTGTACTTTAATTTCTGCCAGGATCTTTTGTGACTTCAGTGTGCAGGTGGATAAGCCAGCCACCAAGAACCTGGCCTCTCCTGACCAACTTATCCATCTCCGGTGATTGTGTCTCTTATTCTATCTCAGATACTCACTCCGGACCCTTGTCGTCCATCACTGACATTAACTGAAAGCAGTCTCCTCTCTAACTACATTCCCCTGTCATTCCACACTTCTTCAACTCCTCCTGTCTCATCTGTTCCTTGATATCCTTGGGATTTTCAGTCCACCAGCCTTTCTCCTTCCACTGCCTATCAGTCCCTTTCTAGCTTTACTTCCGTCTTTCTTCAACTGAGATTTCACGGTCCACAATTTAAACACATATCTTAAAAATACTCTTAACATTTTTGCCTCTCATCATCCCAAATGTATCAGTTAACCCCCATTTTCAGTTTGTTCCCTGATACTGTACATCATCACTGATTACATCGTTGGCATCAGTATTCAAAAAAAAATTTTTTAATGTTTTATTTATTCTTGAGAGGGGGAAAGAGAGACAAAGTGCGAGCAGGGGAGGGGCAGAGAGAGAGGGAGGCACAGAATCAGAAGCAGGCTCCAGGCTCTGAGCTGTCAGCACAGAGTTAGACACTTAATCGAATGAGCCACCCAGGCACCCCATTGGCATTAGTATTTAAGTGTGCCCATGTTTCTCCTAACCTCAAAAACATCTTTCCTAAAGTCCTCTTCCTTCCTACTTTCATAGCCAAATTTGGCTTAAAAGTTGTCCCCATGATTACCACTCTAGCTTGGATTCTGCCTACCCTCTACCCCATCCAAATTGGTCCCGCTAAGGCTACCCATTACCTGAATATCCTGAATTCAACGAGCAGTTAGTTTTCTTTTTCTTTTTAATGTTAATTTGTTTTTGAGAGAGACAGAGACAGAGAAACAGAGCATGGGCAGGGGAGAGGCAGAGAGAGAGGGAGACACAAACCCACAAAGTGGGCTCCAAGTTCCGCGCTGTCAGCACAAAGCCGGACACAGGGCTTGAACTCACAAACTGTGAGATCATGACCTGAGTTGAAGTCAGGTGCTCAACCAACTGAGCCACCCAAGAGCCCCTCAATGAGCAGTTTTCAATACTTAGATTATTGGTTCCATTAGTAGCATTTGACAAAGTTAATTATTCCTTCCTTCATAACTGATTCTTGGCTCTTGGGATATTTTAGTATTTCTTTCTTCCTACCTTACCCCTCCTTTCTCCAGTCTTTAAGTCTAGGAGTTCCTGAGGATCTCCTTCCCTCGGAGACAAGCCCACCCACTCCCACGTCTACTTACTATAGATGCTATGCATTCACACAGAAATATGACATGGAGACAGACTGAAAGGAACACAGATGTCAAGGCACATGTTAAGCGCCCTCTATTGCTAAAGCTTAAGTTTCAACACACTTTCTGCGGTAGGAAGTCCAAATGAGCTCAGCTGGATTCTCTACTTAGGGTCTCACGAGACTAAAATCAAAGTTTCAGCTGGGCTGGGCTATTATCTGGAGGCTCTGGCCAAGAATCTACTTCTAAGCTCATTCAAGGTGGTAGCTGAATTCAGTGCTTTGCAGCTATAGGACTGAAGTCCCCATTTCCTAGCTGGTCACACTGCATACATTATGCTAGTTAAATAGTGTCTGTATAGGAAGGGTTGTGAGAGAAAGAACAAAGTCTCATTATTAATAAATCATAATAAAAAATCTAATATTATTAAGAAAGCTGAATGAGAAATACAACTGGAATTAAGAAAGGGGGAGAGGTGGGGTGCCTGGGTGTTTCAGTCGGTTGTGTGCCTGACTTTGGCTCAGGTCATAATTTCACTGTCTGTGAATTCGAGCCCCGCATTGGGCTCTTTGCTGACAGCTCAGAGCCTGGAGCTTGCTTTGGATTCTGTGTCTCCCTCTCTCTCTGCCCCTTCCCTGTTCGTGCTCTCTCTCTCTCAAAAATAAAAAAAAATTTTAAAAAGTTGGGGGGCGGGGAGATGCCATTCCAGGCAACTGTTATACAGAGTAATATGGCGTTAAAGATGCAGGTGAAGAAAGTAGCTGGGGTTATATACCAGGAAAGAGTGCCATACGAACAAAGATGAGTACATGAGAAAAGTTCCAGTAAGAGGGGTACACCGGGGCAGGAAGGGTAACTGATAACATTCTAGCTGTTGAGTCTGGCTTCAGAGATGACTAAAACAACTAAATAATAAACCATATGGCTATTTCAACATTTGTCAGTCAGGGTTCTTATCTGAAAACACTGGAAGCTAACATTAAACGGAAGAGTAATTTATTAAGGGAATCAGGATGACTAGAGAATAGGCTTATGGGTACGCTTCTCAAGAACAAAAACTAAAACTACGCTGCAGAACTGGCCCGGTGAGGAAATTGTGCCACTGCTCCCCATGGACACTCATGTGCCAAGGTCTTTTCTCTCCTGCAACAGTCACTGTCTAGCACACATACTATTTCTGCACCAGCAAAGCTAATTCAGAATTACTACGGACTCTGAGTATCAGATTCCTCCACCATCAGCCCATGCAAACATGATGTGAGTGCAGCCCCTGCTTCTCTGTTCAGTCTGTACTGAGGTTTCCTGGGCATGAATAGGACTGGAGCGCCTCGTGAGCGTGGCTCTGCCCAAGCTCCCAGTCAGGCTGGGAAAGTGAACTTGCCCTCAGGGAGGTGGGACTATTAGTTGGGACTTTCTCAGACATTAGACGACACTTGAAAATATATGGAGGAGTGAGAAACCATAATAAATATCCAAACAAAATGTCATATATTTAGCACACCAAATGCATCTAAATTCCTGTTTCTGTTCTTACCTAATGCCTTTCCCAAAATATATTAGCAGAATCATAATATCAGAGATAGATGGGACATTTAGTTTAATTCCCTCATTTTACTATTAAGAAACCTGATGCCCAAAGTGATTAGATAATTTATCCAAAGTTATAGCCACAGCTAGTTAGTACAAAGGACTCATGCTTTTCAACTCTGTATGTTTTCTATCATTCAGTGATCAAACCGAATCTTTATCTTAAAGTTCAACTTAAATTCTCCCCTCAGGGAAACTCAGGGTTTAGTTCTCAGTCATCCGGTGATAGTGATCATTTTTTCTCTCAATGTACTGATTTGATCAGTTCCTGAATATAAAGTTAAATTTTCCATTGTAGAATTCTGTCTTTCTATTATTACCCATAAAAGTAAACTGTTATTAAACTGCAAATATGTTTAATCATAGTATATCAATTTTTGAATATCTTAAAACTGTCCTTTACCTAAAGGCTAATTAATATTCTTGCAACGACATCAAGTAATTATTCAAAAGCTACAAGAATAAATTGTTTAATTATGAGAACTTCTCACTCATTTATTATTACATCTTATAAAATTAAAGCTAAAATCACCCACATAATCTATAATCACATGATTTTTCTATACGGTTAGTATCAAAACTTAAGCAAAGAGAACATAAACACTGTAGCACATACAGAACACAAACATTCTAGGAGTATTTTATTGTTATGACAAGACAACTGATAGAATTATGAGTCTTGACCTCAAAATTGTGGTATGCTAAATTGTTTTTGGCACAGAAGCCAAAATATTTTGGATTTGGAGAAGGTGAAACGGGAAAGATGGAAAGAGAGAGGAACAATTAAACACAGGCAGTAAATCTGAAAAGGGTGGCAGTGTAGAGAAAAAATTCTCCCAGAGCAGTGGACAGTTCTAGTCAGATTCTTAGAAGCTATTTGTCTAGCACTTTTTTCTTTCTGGGAACATGCTTCAGAAATTTACTGTACTGGTTGTCAGAAATATAGAATCAAGGACTACAAGCCAATACATGTAATGTAGGTATATACAGAAATAATTTAGTTGGACCAGAGATGAAACCATATTATTTTCTGTTGCTTCATTTTGTTTGTGAAATGAATATAATTAACACAGAGTTGGAAATGGATTATTTGAAGTAAATAAATACAAAATACATACCTCACGATGATACGGTCATTCTCTTTCAATTTAAATCAGGTATATTTCTCTATAAGAATGTGTTTTCACAGATTAACTAGTCATCACTCAGACCAAATCATGAAAAAGTTTACAATCCTATTAAGAACTGCCAAATATTCAATTTTATAAAAAACTGCTTTTTCCAACTCTGAAATACTGCCTGGACTTCTTTTCTCTCTCCTCTGATAAACTGCTGATATTATATTTTTAAAAGGGACATTTCCCCACAGTGGTAATTCTGCAATTTAAAATTGTAACAAGTTATCAATAAAGGCTAAACAGTATCCTACAAACCCGCAGGGATACACTATACTTACTATGGCCTTTGGTTTTAAAAATGTTGAAATCATCCAGCTGAAATGGTATGGTGAAAAAAAAATCTAATGTGAATGAGGATCCTATAAGATCCAATGCTTCCTGGTATAAATTCTCTGATCTTGAACTTATGCTTACACCCTTTAAAAGCTTAAAAACAACCCTCAAATATTATACCTTTATTTAAAAATAAACATCCATTCTAAAATCTCTGTATTTATATTATAAAAATGCTTTTAATTCAATGTAGTAGAGAGGAATAAATACAATTTGTAATTTACACTTACAGCATATCACAGATTTTCTCATAATCTAAATAACTATGTGACATAATGTATCTCCGGTTTAAAGAAGCAGGTCAACTCTCCTGTGATTTGCAATGTCTTGCGGGAATTTAGTTAAAAATATGGAGGGAGAGAGGGAGAGAGACTGATATGTGATCAGAACCTGGAGCAAAAAAGGGAAAAGGGATAATAGCTCATAGACGAAACTGAAGTATTCTCCCCAAACTACTGCAAAACCTTTGTTTAGAAAGGGTACAGAGTATAACAAGGCCAGATTTTCTTTTGAACCTTTAAAAATAATTTCATAGCAGTTGGAAAGATAATTAGCCATGACCTGGGCAGCAGTACATATTCTATAAAAGCAAATGATTTCTGTGGCATATTAAACAAGATATGGGGCTAGATCTTACTGTACCACTTAGTTTTAACCTGGAAAGGAAATAATAAAATCTGCATGGAGTTCGTTTGATGTCATAATCAATCATCTAATAAATATTTAACACAGGAACAAATGTGTAAGACATTGGACTGGACTCTGTGAAGGACTAAATAAAATACATAAGTCACATATAATCTTCAAGGGCAACTTTTCTAGAATGAGAAAAAATTAGACCTATCCAGGGCTTAGAAATTTTGTAAAGGCATGATTATTGCATTTAAAAAAGACTGAAAAAGTAGCTGGACTGATAATGGATTTTAAAAACTCTCTACGTTATATATCACGACATAAAGCATAGTCAGGCTATTTGATCAGATACTCACAGAATGATTGTAAGAAGGTTCCAATATCACAGGTAGTGACATTTTCCCTTGAAGATTCAATTTCGTCAAATAAAAAATCTTTTCCCCCACAATCTTTTCCTTTTTCATACGGTGCACACCATACAGTCTAAACCGAACTGCGTAATTTCCAATCATCTCGGATTCAACATGATTGAACTTGAATGTCTCTGTGAAGACAGGGCATGGTCCTCTCTGGATGCTGGTTTTTGCTCTCTGCTTCTTTATAGGTAGAAGAACAAGGTGTACTTGCCATGAGTTGCCACCTGTCCTGTTATATGTTGGGATATCGGTGACAGCTGTCACTGTTACCAGAAGCTTCTGTTCTTGTGAGTCATAGTCAAAAGTCACATCCAGTGTGCCATATTTAGCTTCTGGCTCAGGATCAAAAGGTTTGGGAAGCTGTGAAGATGATCCTTGAGCTGACATATCCTAAGAAAAGCAAATTCAAATGTTTTCAGTTTTTAACTCTAGTATTTAATCGAGCATGTAAATAAACATCTGATACTGCTTTAGGAGGAGGATGTGAAAACTGTCACAAAGAAGGTAATAATAAGTAACAGTCAACTACGATCAAAAGCTACTCCACAAGGTCAGAGGAGTAAACGTGGTAGGTTAAACTCAAAAGCTTATCATAATACAGACAAAGAATTTAGTATTCCTCATCACAATTTTGAGAAAGTTGGATATGTTTTCATAATTAAAAATACATGCTTCAAGATGTATCTCTCTTCCTTTCGTAGGAAACTACTAAATTGCACTTTCAACATTATAAACAATGCAACTGACAGCTCAATATTAGGCTGGATAGAAAGATAATGAATACAAGCATAATGCCATTGAAAAATTTGGTCCCCTTTGGAAAGTTTGTTCTAAAACACCCCATCTGTAACAGAGTGTAAGCACCTTGAGGCTTGGAAATCAAGGGAAATGGGAAATATGAAGTATAAATACAGAGGCCTCAAAAATACTTGTGGCCAAATACTTATTTTCCATAACATACATTATTTACACTTTAATTTTTAACCTCAATTTAAAACTACGTATTATTTTCTGAGGTTACTTACTGTTGAAAATCGCTGACTACACATTTCAAAACTTCCAGAAAGACCAAAACTGTACATTTTAATGATGAGGCTGGAAGAAGCTATACCTGTTTTACCCAGAATTGTCTCAAATTCCTGCCAGCCTAAGTCCCTGGAATGTAACAAGAGGGTTGGCTACTTACCGACTGTGCCAAACCCAGGTGTCTGACCTTTCAACGTCACCACTTTGTCCCTTCAAGCATTTTAACAAGTCTTAAACATCTTAAAATGATGGACATTTTAAAATGTGGACCAATTTTATAATTTTCTGCTTCTGAACGTGTCCTTGGTGCCTATGGTAGCAGCCACTCCTACTAGTCCCATTCTTCCCTTTTTGCATTTCTGAGAAGGGCTACCAGAGTTGAGGCAGAAACACACTGTCCCGCAAGAGACTGCCCTTCAAAACTTTCCTTGTGGCAGCTATGCTCATGAGACTTGGCTTTGGTCAGTGGGAGGCAAGCAGGGTTATGTCTGAAACATCCAGATTAGGTTTATAGCGGAAATTACTTGACCTTCACTCTCTTCTTTTCTCAGGCTTCCCACCAGCAGATACGCAGGTAGGATGGGTGGCTCTGCTTGGACCATGTGGACTAAGACAAATACTCCAGGGGACGGCAGAGTGACAAAAAAACAAACTCCCGCCCTGCCCGCGCCCCCCCCCAAGCCCCTGAATGATGTAGAGCGAAGCCACCTACTCCCCTAGACTGTCGTTAAATGAAAGACAATCTTCTGTGGTTTTTAGCCATCATATTGGTCTCTTGTTAAAGCAGCTGAACACAAACTCTAACTGTTGTACTAACCATGTGCCAGGCTGTATTTTAGTTGGGGAAGACTCAGCAGAGAACCAAAAATACTCAGGTCTTTTACATATAAATCTTACATGTCTACCTATGGGTGACCCTGCTTGGTACCATGTATGAAAAAAAAGAAGAAATGAAGAACAACACTTAGGGAGAGGGAACAGACTCTTAGAGAAGGATTCGGCTTTTTTTTTAAATGGAATATGATGAAATCAGAATAAACATATTCTTATTCTGTCAAAAAAAATTGACAATCTAGAGCAAAATGTTTTAACGTATGCCACTTCATAATTGGCAATCAAAGATGATTAATTACATGGCTTTGATTTTTCAATGAAATACTTTCTAAAATAGTATCATAATAGCTAAGATTTACAAGGCAGTAAAAAATTTCATAACGCCCCAGAGAGGGTTAAAAGGGTGGACCTTTATAGACAAAAATTACTATTTGTGTTCTCTAAACAGGCTACTAGAAAATAATCCCTCCTTTCAAGGTGTCTACATTTGAATGACTGTCAGCTAGTAAAAGGTCATCAGTAGAGTTTTTGACCTTCTTGCCAGGGAACCCTCACTGGAACCCTCACTCCTATCCCAGTTCAGTTGTGTGTGTAGATGGGCACTAACATAGCTATGCCCTGAATTAAATGAAGAGGAAAGTAAGACTTTTCTATTTGATAAATAGTATCTATTAAAGGAACAGTAGAAAGCAAAATAAATTTCAAAAAACACAAGAGTGGACTTTATACTAACAGAGGCTATAAAAGCATCTAGATATTGATACAACATGCACTTGCTGTAGAGTCTGAATATATTCAATTCTGCTACAGAGACACAAAAACAAGCAGGATAGAAGAGACTAAGTGTCAACAGACAGCAAGCTGGCAGCTTCTGAAATATGGGCAAAACTCAACGCCTGTGTTAACTATAAATAATGAATAAGGAAGTAATCTGAGAGGCAAAATTCAGAAGATACAGTAAATACAGATAGTAACTAAATTAATAACTTGGAAGATATGCCAAAGACAGACATCATGAATCAAAAATATAATAGAACAAATGAGTACTGCCTAAAGGAAGGAATGTAAGGCCCAAGCCATGATCATGTCACCTCTGAGCTAAAGCTCTGTCACCCATGTGTTCCTTAATGGAAATAGAACCTAGGTTGAGTTAGTAGGCTAATTGGCAAGTTTTACTGATGACAGGAGTAATTGTCCCTGCATCTCTCCCAGAAAACAAGTATATGTTTTTGGCCCCTGGCACTGTTGTTTACATCTCAACTCTTGGGGTGCCTGGCTGGCTCAGCTGGTGGAGTATACAAGTCCTGATCTGGCGGTTGTGAGTACAAGCTCCACGCGGGGTGTACAGATTACTTCAAAAAAAACCCCAAAAACAAAAAAACTCAACTCTTGTCCCTGTTACTACAACCGTATATAGGGAACACTGATGGGGCAGGAAGAGTGACATAGGACACTTGGCATTACTTGAACCAAGGCTTACACAGTGTATTCCCACCACCTGTACCTACTGGCATCCTATTCTAAGTGTGTTAACCTACCTCACCTTGCTCCTCTTCTGGCATTATATTTGAAATAGGTTAAGACTCCTAAAAACTGAGAATAAACCGAGGGTTGGGGGGGTGGGAGGGAGGGGAGGGTGGGTGATGGGTATTGAGGAGGGCACCTGTTGGGAGGAGCACTGGGTGTTGTATGGAAACCAATTTGACAATAAACTTCATAATTAAAAAAAAAAAGAAAAAAAAGAAATAGGTTAAAACACATGTGCATGCGCACGCGTGTGCGCGCGCGCGCACACACACACACACACACACACACACACACACACACACGTGATCTGAGCATCCGAATTTGGTCCATGAGTTCTCTGAAACAGCTTGCCTGGTAGGGTACCGGGCAAGGGAGGGTACCATGCCAGTGATCAAAGTAATTTCCCACACAACGATTTAGGTCAAGAAGGGCAACAGAATATAGCTGTTAAGAGCACTGCTTTTGCAGTCGGACAGACCTGCGTTTGCATTACAGTTCTACCATCTAATAGGTGCTTGTATGTGGGCAAACTGCTTAACTCTCTGAGTCTTAATATTTTCATTTGTAAAATGGAAATAACTTCCTGAAGATGAGGTTGCTAAAATTAACTGAGCTGACTATAAAGCTTATAGCAAAATTTCTGGCACAACTGTTGACTGCTATTGTTATTGTTAACTCCACAATCCAGGCTCCTCCATTAACTTGTTGGCTATCTATCCAGTGTGTAAACCTACAAAACAGTGGTCTCAAATTTGTTCATGCACAGAGCACAAAGAAATAGTCTTTGTGGAAAACCATGAAATACGGACGTGTTAAACTTAAAATTCCAATGTGGAATTTTCTTCTAAATTAGATACTATGTTAGAATACTAGAAATAGTAGAAACATAGTGACAGATAACACGTGTTTTTAGAAATTATGTAAGAAAAACTTAAAATTGTGGGAATTCTGTTCATGGCTCTACTTCCATTATTTAATTTTGGCAGTATATGGATTTCACCTAGTGAGAACACTGACATAACTAGAGTACTACTATGAAATGCTGTTTGGGACAAAAGTTGTAAAAAGCTGCAGTCTAAAAGAAAGTAAGTCCTAAAAGTACATAGTACCTAATGGAAAGCTCAAATTACTATTACAGTGTTCATCATTGTTGAAAGATTAAAACAAATCCTTTTAAGAACATGGAAAGACTTCAAAAGTTCAACACATGTATTTTTGTTGTCATTTTCACTTTTTTGCTTCAAAATAGGAAATAACTTAAACCACAACCAACCACTCTGAGTGATGCCATGAATCCAAATGTTAATAAAGCTGAGCATCACTCTTCCCTTCCATATTCCATCACATAAAAACGCAAAAACATCATTTTTGAAAAACCTATAAAACATCAGTGAGCAACCTCCCAGAAGTAAAAAATATCCAAACTAAAAGAAGTTTAAAAATAAAAAACACATAATAGGAGCCTCAAGATGGAAGAAACAGGTAATTCCAGAATGTTTGGTATACAATGTTAAAATAAAAAAGACCTATCTTGAGATGGAAACCTGGGGAAGACATTTTTTCAGTATCTTGTGCATTGCTCTCATTTTTAGCTACGCATCCTCCTTTTGGGGAAAAGGGGGTGGGGTGGGTGAAGGATGGTCGAGACAGTCCTGACATGTCTGCTGGATCAAAATTAGATCAAGGAGAACACGGGTACCTTAAGCCACAAAGGACAAGGATAGTGATGAAACCGTCTTACCAAGAGGAGAAGCACAGGATTATTATCCTCCAATAACGTCCATTTAAAACACTCTATGTGCTTTTTTACTTACTTCTGGGCTCAGGACTGCAGTGCTGTCACTTGGAACGTCTTCTTCATATCCTTTATTATGAAAACTTTCTATTTCGTGACCTGTGCTTCCTTCACTTGGGCACTTGTTATATGAGCATCGTGGACTGTTGCTGCAGTGGGAAAATTCACATTTACTGTCCCCAATTTCTGAGGGCGTACATGAGAGGTGGGGAGAACCACTGTCATCCTGATATGGTGGTGGCTGCAATTCATCCAGTGGGGGTGTTCTTCTCATTCTCTGAATGCAGTTTCCTGACAATGATTAAGAATCTGGTCACTGTTTCCAATTAGCCTCAACATGCAGTACCGTCCACAATAACTGTAAATAACTTAAAAAAAAAACTGGATTAAAAAATCTGTGGCAACATAACTGTTAGATTCACTCATGAGTTTCCTCCTTCCCTAATTGAGAGACACAGAAATAAAATAGCCTGGTTTTCCACTCCTCTCCTCCTGCATAATAAGATTAGGAAAGATAACAGTCATATTCTCGGAGAGATGCTGTCATGTACCATAAAAATGGGAGAGTGAAAAATATTAGTGCAATAGCTTATTTACTTAGTTCTTTCTTTCCAGTCTGGAAGCATACACATTTTACCTACTCCCCTATGACGAGTGGCTCCTCTAGTCACAACAGGTGAGAATATGGTGGGTACAACAAATATAAGACATCATTTAGTTTCTCCAATGACTGAGATGAACTTAAACTAGCATTTAGCTCAGAACTATTCTTCCACATCCACCCTAGATCCAGAATCCTAAATTGAGGTGCACCGTGAATCTAGGCCTAATCCCTAACACTGAACAGAGACTTAAAACTGCATTTCACCCTGTCTCAACTACCCAGCGGCCACTCACTGCCCCACTGCACCATGTGTCCCTAACTCCTTCTAAAGTTCAGCTCTACCTTGTCTATAGCGCGCATTGCTACCTGCAGCAATTCATTTCGAACCATATTTTCTTTCAGCCTTAAATTATCCTTTTAATTTTTACCTCAATGATCTATCTCAGTAACCCAGAATAAATACGTCTCTGAACAGGATACAGGTGGGGGGAGGTGGATGATGTAAAAAAAAAAAATAGTTGAGTACGTAATTTAAGAACAGCTAAGTCTCAGCTAAATCCTGAATGCAATATCAGATATTAAATTTAAACACTGCTCATTTTTTCTTTTAATGGACTGTGAGTCTCTGTTATCAAAAGGGACCCTGAGAGGAGGTATTTTGTATTGTAATTCTTATAATGGAGTTCAGTTCAAATGTTCAATAGGTTTTCTGTTCTTCCTAAGACAGAAAAACTTTACATAAGAAAAACAAAACTCATTTAAAAATTTCCACAATGCCTGGTTCAAATTAAAATTTGCATGAACTTAGCACAAATTTACATATTTATAGCTCAGAAGCCCAAATTTTAGAAAAAGAAAACTAAATGTCTTACCTAGTGAGTCTAACATTTAGTTGATAAAGCATAAGCAAAAAATAAACAAGTTACTGAACTAACATGTTTGAAACT
Organism: Acinonyx jubatus; assembly: GCF_027475565.1. Lineage (NCBI taxonomy): Eukaryota > Metazoa > Chordata > Mammalia > Carnivora > Felidae > Acinonyx > Acinonyx jubatus. The sequence continues at coordinate 35,816,869 of NC_069395.1, read as the reverse complement.
AAATTTGAGAAGGGAAGATAAAGTTGATACAGTGCACTTAGCAGCAAATAAAACACAACACCCCAGGTTTCAGAGAGGGGTTTCCAGGAAACCTTTGGTTTTCCTGATAAAAGTAGGCCCACTCAACTGGCATGCCCTTTTTGTCCACTGGCCTTTCTCCTTCCTCCTCCTTGGATGCGCTGCAGCCATTTTGTAACCATGAAGCAACAAGCGTGACAATGAAAGCTAAGGATGGAGAAGCAGACAAATAGAACATATCAGGGTAACTGAAACATCACTAAGTAGCTATGTCCAAACTTCCTGAAGCCTGAAACAAATCTGCTAGGTTAAAAAGTACAACAGCAAGACATTGATAGTTGGATATCCTGTGGTTTCCAAATATATTCTCTACTGACAGTTTTTAAATTATTTAACCAATGTCCTCCCCTCATTAAAGATGTATATTTAATCAGTCACTGCATTATAAATTAAATGGTAATATCTAGTATTTACTGTAACATAAAATCAATTAAAAATTTCCCAGTGTCGTGGTTTCAGGAGTCAGAATACCGTCTTTTCCTTTATCTTTACCTATATATATGTGTTTTAGAAGAGAGGTGATCTTTCTCAGATCTCAGACCTCAATTGCTCAGCACATAGTCCCACGGATAACACTGACAGAACTAGGTACATATCTAGTCCTGAACCCATCTCAGGGGAATGGGATTGCCATAATTCACTCAGATTAATCAGAAGCCATCAGAGTGAAGGTGGAGATGGAGTCAGCTTCAGTGTCCATACCTACGTGGAAGAGAATAGGTGCCACCCACCCAGAAAAAAGAGAAAGGACTCAAATAAATAAAATTAGATATGAAAAAGGAGACATTACAACAGATATAACAGATACAAAGGATCATATAAGATTAACAGGAACAATTATGTGCTAACAAATGGGACAACCTAGAAGACACAGATAAAGTCCTAGAAACATACTAGCTACCAGGACTGAATCATGAATAGAAAATCTGAACAGACAAATAACCAGTCAGTAATCAAAAACCTCCCGGGGTGCCTGGATGGCTCAGTCAGTTAAGCATCTGACTCTTGATTTCAGCTCAGGTCATGATCTCATGGTCGTGAGACTGGGTCCCAGTGGGCATGAGCCTAATTAATATTCTCTCTCCCTCTGTCCTTTCCCCAGTCTTTCTGTCTCTAATAAAACAAAACAAAGCAAAACAATGACAACAACAAAGAAATCTCCCAAAAAACAAAAGATCAGGACCAGATGGCTTCACTGGTGAAGTCACCAAAACTTAAAGAAAAATTAATACTAATTCTTCTCAAAATGTTACAAAAAAATAGAAGAGGAGGGAACACTTCCAAACTCATTTTACCAGGCCAGCATTACCTTGATACCAAAGCCAGACAAAGACACCACAAGAAAATTACAGGTCAATATCTCTAATAAACACAGGTGCAAAAATTCTCAACAAAGTATCAGCAAGCCAAATTTAACAATACATTAAAAGCATCATACAGCATGATAGATTGGGATCTACTCCAGGGATTTAAGGGTGGTTCAATATCTGCAAATCAATGTAATACAACACATTAACAAAACAAAGGATAAAAATCATAGGATCATCTCAGTAGATGTAAAAAAAGCATTTGACAAAATTCAACATCCATTCATGACAAAAACGCTCAAGAAACTGAGTACAGAAAGAACATTAGCCAACACAATAAAGGCCATATATGACAAACCCACAGCTAACAGTATATTCAATAATGAAAAGCCGAAAGCTTCCTCTCTAAGATAAGGAACAAGACATGGATCTGACTCTTACCACTTTTATTTAATATAGTTTTGGAAATCCCAGCCAGAGAAAGAAAAGAAATAAAAGGCATCTAAATTGGAAGAGAAGTAAAACTATCTCTACTTCCAGATGATGATATTATATAGATAAAAAACTGAAAGAATCCACCAAAAAACTGTTAGAATAAGTGAATTTGGGGGCACATGGGTGGCTCAGACTGAGATTAAGCATCCAACTTCGGTTCAGGTCATGATCTCACAGTTCCTGAGTTCAAGCCCCATGTTGGGCTCTGTGCTGACAGCTCAGAGCCTGAAGACTGCTTTGGATCCTGTGTCTCCCTCTCTCTCTGCCCCTCCCCTGCTCATGCTCTCTCTGTCTCTCTCTCAAAAATAAACAAACATAAAAAAAGTGAGTTCAGTAAAATTGCAGGATGCAAATCAATATAAGAAATCAGTTCCATTTCTACATAGTAACAACGAAGTATCAGAAAAGAATTTTTTTTTAATTCCATTTACAGTTGTTTCAAAAAGAACACAATACCTAGGAATAAATTTATCCAAGGAGATGAAAGATGTACCTGTACACTAAAAACTACAAGATACTGATGAAAGAAACTGAAAAAGACACAAAATAAATGGGAAGATATTTTATGCTCATAGATTGGCAGAAATAATACTGTTAAAATGTCCATAAATTGGGATGAGCACTAGGTGCTGTATGTAAGTGATAAATCACGGGAATCTACTCCTGAAGCCAAGAGCACACTGTATACACTGTACGTTAGCTAACAATAAATTATATTAAATAAATAAATAAATAAATAAATAAATAAATAAATAAAGATTCAAAGTGACCCTCTATCAAAATTCCACTGGCATTTTTCACAGAAATAGAAAAAAAACAATCCTAAACTTTGTATGGAACCATAGAAGACTCCAAAGCCAAAGCAATCTTGGAAAAGAAAAACAAAGTTGGAGGTATCACACTTCCTGATTTCAAATTATATTACAAAGCTATAGTAATCAAAAGAGTATGGCATTGGCATAAAAACAGACACACAGATCAACCGAACAGAGAACCCAGAAATAAACCCACACATGCAGTAAATTAATTTATGACAAAACAGCCAAGAATACACATGGGAGATGATAGTCTGTTTAATAAATGATGATGGGAAAACTGGACAGTCACATGTGAAAGAATGAAACTGTATCATTATCTCACATCACACACAAAAATCAACTCAAAATAAAGACTTGAACATAAAGCTTGAAACTATAAATCTTAAAAGAAAACATAAGGAATAAGTTCCTTAAAACAGTCTTGACAAGATTTTGCCTTCGCTAGAAGCAAAGGCAACAAAAGCAATAAATAAGTGGGACTATATCAAAATAAAAAGCTTCTGCATAGAAATCCATCAAAAAAATTATAGGCAATCTATGGGATAGGAGAAAATATTTAGAAATCATATACTCAATATTTAAAGAACTCATACAATTTAACAGCAAAATAACAATCTGATTTAAAAATGGGCTGAGAAGGGGTGCCTGAGTGGCTCAGTTAGTTAAGTGTCTGACTTCAACTCAGGTCATGCTCTTGCAGTCCTGAGTTTGAGCCCCGCGTTGGGCTCTGTGCTGACAGCTCAGAGCCTAGGGTCTGCTTCAGATTCTGTGCTTCCTCTCTCTCTGCCTCTCCCCTGCTCATGCTCTCTTTCTCTCTCAAAAATAAATAAACACTAAAAAAAAAAAAATGGGCTGAGGAACTAGACATTTGTTTCAAAGAAAACATCCAAATGGCCAATAGGTACATGAAAAGGTGGTCAACATCACTATCATCAGGGAAATGCAAATCAAAAGCATAATGAGATATTTCACACCTGTTAGAATGTCCAATAACAAAAAGAATGCATAACAAATGCTGGAATAGGATGTGGAGAAAAAGGGACCCTTGTGTCCTTTGGGTGGGAATGTAAACTGGTAAAACCACCATGGAAAAACAGTACAGAGATTCCTCAAAAAATTAAAAATAGAATTACCATAAGATCAAGCAACTCCACTCCTGGGTATTTATCTGAAGAAAATGAAATCACTGTCGCAAAAAGATATCTGCACTCCATGTTCCCTGCAGGATTCTTTATAATAGCCAAGACAGGCAAATAACCTAAGGGTCCATCAATGGACGAATGGACAAAGAAAATGTGGTACGTACACACACACACACAAACACACACACACACACACACACACACACACACACACACACACTGGACTATTATTCAGCCAGAAAAAAGAAGAAAATCTTGCCATGTGACAACACAAATGGACCTTGAGGGCATTACACTAAGTGGAATAAGTCAGAAGGAGAAAGAAAAATACTGTATGATGTTACTTATAAGTGAAATCTACAAAAATCTGAACTCATAGATATGAAGAACAGACTGGTCATTGCTAGAGGTGAGGGTGGGGAGTGGAAGAAATGTGTGAAGGTGGTCAAAAGGTACAAACTTCCAGTTAAAAGATAAATAAATCCTGGATGCAACGTACAGCATGATAACAGTTAACAATAATGTACTGTAGATTTAAAAGTTGCTAAAAGAATAGATCTTAAAAGTTCTTATTAGGGAAAAAAATGTGTAACTATGTGAGGTGACTGATGTTAACTAAACTTACTGTGGTAAATCATTTTGCAATAAATACATGTATCACATCCTATGTTGTGCTAATACCTTAGACTGATACAATGTTATGTATCAATTATATCTCAGTAAAATTGGAAAAAGAAAAGAATGACTAAACACTTCCAAGAGCTTATACACTAATTGAGAGTATAAAAATATATATACACATGAAACAAAAGGAAAAGAAACAAACCAAAAAGAGTATATGCCTAAAGCATACAGGGTCCAGGGAGGAAGATAAAGGACGTTGGCTAGAAAAACCCGCATGATCAAATCCTTGTCTTCCTTATCCTTCAATCTGATTTCATATTCATCTTGATTAAAACATCTTCTCTGTGGTCTTTCTTCTTCAACAGCTGCTTCACTATATTAATCGTTGTCTGAACTTCCTTCTCATGTGACCAACACAATCTAATCTCTGTCCGGTAATAATCTAATACCTTACTTCCATCAGGTCCCAGTTTAGATGTCAGCCAACAGGATATATTTACACAGCTGAGCTCTAGTCATCTGGCTCTTTAGTGTAACTGCTCTCCAGGGACTAAAGCACTAGTTACCCAAAAGACACTTAGTGATATTTAAAGATGCTAAGTAGGTTCCATGAGGAGACTTCACTAGTGTTTCTGATTTGAGAGAAACAATTTTAAAGCTGTGAAATTTGGGATATACATATTGGAATATATAAATTATATATACAATTTACATATTATTTATGTATGTATATTTTCATGTAATTATAAAATATTACCTAAATCCTCAAAGTTTTGAAAACAATAATACCATACTTTTTACTTTTCACTTTACTTTTGCATTTTACTTTACAAAGTGAAAGAACACCGAAATGTACCTGGAATAGTTATTTCATTAAAAAAAATTTTTTTAAAGTGTTTATTCTTATTTTTGAGAGAGAGAGAGAGAGACAGAGTGTGAGCAGGGCAGGGGCAGAGAGAGAAGGAGACACAGAATCTGAAGCAGGCTCCAGGCTCTGAGCTGTCAGCACAAAGCCCAAAGCGGGGCTTGAACTCATGAACCGTGAGGTAGTAACCTGAGCCGAAGTCGGATGCTTACCCATCTGAGCCACCCAGGCACCCCAGGAATTTCATTTTTAAAAATGCAGTTATGAAGATTTTTCCTCTTTCAAACTTTTGCAACAATATATTCTTTTTCTAATTGGCAACTACTTCTTATAGTCTACACAGTGTAATAACTAAGAGTTGGCTAAAATTTAACTGATACTGGAAAATTTTTAAGACAAACGTTTTATAAAATAACACAATTTATACTACAGTTGTTAAATTACACTGTAAACATCCAACCTTAAGAGGAAGCTTCTAGTGGAACTGCCAAACACCAAAATGATGATGCCCTGTTATTACTTTCCCCCTTGTTTTACAACCTAACTCCCCACCCTATTTTGTGGAAATGATATATCCATAAAAGGGTTCATGCATGGATATATTTAAAGCAATTTCATTTACCATCTGCATATTGTAGAGCACTTACAAAACAAGACAAGGTCTCTTCCTACCTTAAAAAAAACAAAACAAAAAACAAAAAAACAAAAAAAAACAACCAGGAGTCTCAACAGGATAAGAAGGTTCCCAATGGTGATGCCTGGCATGGGGCAACAAAGCCCAAAAGGGTGAAGAGTGTGTCTGAAGGAAAAGGAGTCAAAAGGAAGGAGTAGGATCCAAGCCATGGTGGGTGGGGGCGGGGGGGGGGGGTGGAGACAGGCGTGGGCTGTGAAAGCCTAAGAGGAAATCCACACAGAGGCATACCTGGTGAAAGAGGAAGGCATCAGCATAGACAGTTGGCCTGACACAGGAAATCCATGAGTATCCATGAGTGAAGGTCACCTGGAGTGTGGTGTCAGAGCCCAAGTGGGGTGAGGAAGACAACTACATGGGGACAAGGGGGAGTCCTAGAGCATAGTGTCAGACTCCAAGCAAGAAGCCAGAGCTTTGGTAGGGTGATGAGGCCATCCAGTGTGGATGGTAAGCTGGTCTGGAGTGTCACAACCCATGTTCTGAGGGTCATGGGGACATCCACAAGTAGGAAAGGCTGCAGGGTATATCAGAACCCAAATAGGGTGAGGGAGCATGCGTGCAGACTGGGGTGGGGCGCGGGTTGATCAAATAATAAATATGTGAAGTTTAATGGAAGCCAAGGTCTGTCTCTCAGTGTTGGAGAAGGAAGTTAGAAATATGGAAAGGGAGAAAAAAAGAACTGTGGTCTTGGATTAGAACCGAGGATATCAGTGTGAAAATGAACTCAGTTGTTAAATAATAAGTAAATATAGCATAAATATGCATATAACATGCACACACACACACACACTCATTCCTAAATATCCTAGCTCTGTCTCCTGAGAGGATTTAAGAACAACATCTCAACACCAGTGTGCACACCTAGTGCCCAGATCTTGGCTTCTAAATCTATTCTTTACTGAAAGGAACCAGGGTTCCATGAAGAAATAGCAAATTTCAGGGCTATGAAACCAAGTTGAAAATTTAGATTGTATTCAAAGAATGATGGGGACATGTCAAAAAGGCAAAGAAGCCACGTTGAAGAAGTTTGCACTGAACAAATCCCACAATTTGAGCTTCCAAATAAACAATTGAAGTAACTGATTATAACACACTGAAGAGAAGAAGAAAACATGAGTCCTTCTAGATATAAATACATATATGAACAAATTGAAAGAATTCTGAGGAACAGATTGTCTGCATTTTTACAAAGCACCTGCTGACAAAGTACTTAATTATCTAGCATGGATACCCCCTTCATGAAGACATCAAAGCGAACATCGTGAGTAACAGGGCAAATCAAAGTGTGCATCACCTGACAGGATGCAATGAGAGGACTACAGCACCACCGCCTTGGTCCTCCAACTAAAGATGCTTAACCTGAACCTAATCATGAGAAATATCAGACTTATGCAGATATGCTAAAACACGGCCTGTCATCTTCAAAAAGGAACGGCTGGAGAAGCTGCTCTGGCCCAAAGGAGACTAAAGCAACACGACAACGTATGATTCTGAACAACATATCCTTTTGCCATAATGGATATTATCTGGACAACAGCAGGCAGTGAATGGATTCTGAGGATTAGATGGCAATAATAAGCCAATGTTAAAGTGTTTACTTAGATGGCTGTATTGTGGTTATGCGAGAGAATATTCTTTTTTGTAGAAAATATACATTAAAGTATCTGGGGGTGATGACAAATCAGGCCAGTGGGCCACTGACTCTGATATAGCTCAAGGAATAAAAAGGAGTTGTACTGCTTTTTAAACTACTTTTTCAACTTTCGTTAATTTTCTGAATGTTTAAAAAAAATTCTCCATAAAAAAGGCATCATCATTATCTTTTGAAAATCAGATGATTCACACAAATTCCTAAAGAAACAAAACCTAGACAGATCCAAGAAGACACAGGAAAATTATATAATCTTGTATCTGTTACAGAAATTGAATGCATATTTTAAAACCTTCCTAACAAAGAAGAGTCCAGGCCCAGGTCACTTCACTGGTAAATTTACCATTTAAGGAAGAAAAATCACCAATTTTACACAAAATATTTTTGATAGTATAAAAAAAGATGGAACACTGCTGAAATTATCTTATGAAACCCCATAACCTTGACACCAGAGGCTGATAAATTATCTTACAAGAAAAGAATAAGCTGATCCCTCTTGTGAACACAGATACAAAAATTCTATACAAAATACTAGCAAATGAAACCCAGAGTCATGCAAACAGGGTACTACGTCAAAACCAACTTGGGTTTATACTAGGAATATAAAGTTATGTGCAAATGCACAGTGGATTTACTAGTAGAAAATTAATTTATCTAATGTATTGCATTAAAAGACTAAAGTTAAAAAGTAATGTGATAACTGTAATAGATTCAAAAAGGATTTGAAAAAAAAGTGTTTGATGAAATTCACTGTATTCATGATAAAATCTCTGCTGTGTACAAATGAGGAATAGAAAGCAATTTCTTTAATCCCATAAAGAGTATATTTGAAAGTCCTAGAGCAAACATTGTATTTAATGGTGAGATGTTGAAAGCTTTACCTCTGATACTGGGAATGAGACAAGGATAGCTATCATCCCGTTCAACAAGGTATGGGAGTTCTAGCCATTGCAATGAGGTGAGAAAAACATGTAAAAGGACTGGAAAAAAGAAAATTGTTATCACTCTCAGATGAAGACACTTTAGAAGTAATCTATTAGAGTTAGTAAGTAAATTTAGCAAGGTCACTGGATATGGGATCAATACTACAAAAATCAATTAAATTTCTACACACATGAATGAAAAATCAAAAAGTGAAATTTAAAAACAATCCCATATATAATGGTACCAGGTAACACCAACTACCCCAGAATAAATCTATAGAAATCACCTTGCTGTTACTTTTCCAGTTTGGGGACTCATAACTAGAATATACTCTTAGCACGGGCAGAATCCACATTTTGGCTTTCTAAGCAGTGGCTGTGTGATATGGGAAGGGACTCCTGCAAACCACTGGAGTTTACTTTCTCCAGCAGCAAGGCATCCCAAGAGAAAGAGAGATTAGTCTACCATCAGAGACTTGAGAACTGCAGGTTTGGCAAACGTATTTAGTTTGGTCATTGTAAAAATTAATAAGCTTAAAAAATGATGGCAGATTATCATTAACTTCTAATTACATGACTTTAACTGCAAGTGCCACTCCAGATGGAGTCTTCTTATTAAGCAAATTAAAACAGCCTTGGTATTTGATACGTAGCTTTTACTTAGCAAATGCTTTACCCTTTGTAACAGTGAAGAGGGAACAAAAGTAACTTGTCATTTTCACCTTGCAAAGACAGCAATACTTCTATTTCCCGGCTTCAGGGAAACCTATAATAAAATATTCTCGTTCCATGCCCCAAGCTGCTCTGCAGAGACCATTGCTGCCTCAACATTCCATACTACATCGCCTCGATCCTTCTCTGGATGACAGCAAGCTATTAGCACCTGGAGAGTGTGAGAGCTGAGAGATGAAGTGCCTTGGTAAAATACACATGTGTGACAGAACTGAGAACTCAGTCTTACGAAAATACAGGGGCTTGCCTCGTCAATAAAGTTCCTGACGGTGCAGGAGTATGATGGAATATTCCTTCCAAAGTCAAAGAGAATTTACTATCCCTTGTCTGTGCCCCACTAAGGAGACAAAAATTTTGGTTGGCCTCTTTACATTCTGAAAGCAGCACATTCCATATTTGAGTATATAGCTATGATCCATCTATAAGGTAAAATAAAAAGCTTTTCAGCTTTGAGTAGGACCCAGAGCAAGGTAAATCTCCAGATGATCCAGGGTACAGTGGAGTAAGCTTTACACTTGACCTTTAAGGACTCAGCAAACCAAATGGTCCTCAAATGTCTGTAGTAGGCGATGATGGTCAAAAAGTATTGAGAAGTTTTGATGGTAGAATTGCATTGGAGGACTCTTTTTTTTCTTTTCTGGCCATATCTTTGCTAACATTTTTGCTTCTAAGATTTTAAGTCCTATTGCTTCTCTGATGGGTAAAAGTTGGTATCTTGTTTTAATTTGCACTTCCCCTTGTATGTAGGGAGGAGCACACCTTTATCGACTACTTCTATTTTCTCTATATTCCCCACTAGATATTTACCTCTTTGAAGCATTATAGTATCCTGTTTATATTGAACACAGTGTTCATACATTACTGGTATTCAGTGCATGCTACCCAAAGCAATCTATATATTTAATGCAATCCCTGTCAAAATACCCACATTCTTTCACAGAACTAGAAAAAATAAAACTAAAATTTATACATGAAACCACAGAAGACCCTGAATAGTCAAAACAATCTTGACAAAGAAGAACAAAGTTAGAGGTAGCACAATCCCAGAATTCTAGATACACTACAAAGCTATAGTATGGTACTGGCACAAAAACAGACACACAGATCAACAGGACAGAATACAGAGCTCAGAAATAAACGTGTCTATACTTACATGGTCGATTTATCTACAACAAAGGAGGCACTATAGTGCCCCACTATAGTGGGGAAAAGATACCTCTTTCACAAATGGTGTTGGACACTTACATGCAAAAGAATGAAACTGGACTATTTTCTCGCACCATACAAAAATAAATTCAAAATGGATAAAAAGACCTAAATATGAGACTTGAAACCATCAGACTCCCAGAAAAAAAAAAAAAAAACTAGGCAGCAATTTCTTTGACATGGGCTGCAGAAATATTTTTCTAGATACGTCTCCTCAGGCAAAGGAAACAAAAGCAAAATTAAACTATTGGGATTACACCCAAAGAAAAACATTGTGCACAGTGAAGGAAATCATCAACAAAACAAAAAGGCAACCTACTGAATGGGAGAAGATATCTGCAAATGACATATTTGATAAGGGATTAATATCCAAAATATATAAAGAAATTCCCCAACTCAACATGAAAAAAACAAATAATCTGGTTAAATTGGGAAGAGAACCTGATTAGATTTTTTAAATTATGGCTTTTTTGCAGCTCCTAACACATTTTATTACAAGACAGAGCCCAGATTATTTTTGTACCATGATTTATAACTCTTAATCTTTCTCACCTTATTTTCTGGATGGTTTAAATAATGTCTGAATCAAACTATATTTCACACGTAGCTACTTTCTACCAGTACAATCTTATTCAGTACATGTATCTTTTAAAAAAATTCTTTTTTCCAATGTTTATTTATTTTTGAGACACAGAACGTGAGTAGGCAAGGGGCAGAGAGAGAGGGAGACACAAAATTCAAAGCAGGCTCCAGGCTCTGAGCTGTCAGCACAGAGTCCGACACGGGGGCTCGAACTCACAGACTGTGAGATTATGACCTGGGCTGAAGTCGGACACCCAACCAAGTGAGCCACCCAGGCGCCCCAGTAAATCAATTCACTATCTCTCATTTCTTGAGGCTCAGGGGTTTTTTTTGTTTTTTGTTTTTTCTTAACGTTTATTTATTTTTAAGAGAGAGAGAAACAGAGTACAAGCGGGAAAGGAGCAGAGAGAGAGGAAGACGCAGAATCCGAAGCAGACTCCAGGCTCTAAGCTGTCAGCACAGAGCCTGATGCGGGGCTCAAACTCACGGTGAGATCATGACCTAAGCCTAAATCGGAAGCTTAATTGACTGAGCCACCCTGGTGCCCCGAGGCTTAGGTTTTGATAAAAGATCATACTCACTTCGAATGAAATGAAAAGTGGTTTATTTTTGAGAAACAACTCCCGGACTACTATTATTATCAAACAGAAACTAACTGGAGGATCAAGAGACACGAGATAGCTATGCGATCCAAACCGTGCATGTGATCTAGCTATAAAATTGGCGTGGTCAAGCTGCACTCCCAACATTAAGGGAAACTAGCAGATATTGGATGAAAACCAATTAGGCTTTGAAAGCACAGGCAGGTATATATGCCTGCTGTATCTTGCTTAACCTGCATGCATAACCTCATGAGTACCTATGACTCACACAGTGAGGGTTAAAAACATTATGTCTAGTGACAAGTGGAATGTTCTGGTATTATAATTATTTCAGAGGAGGCCCTGAAAAACAACATGAAAGGAAAATCTTCTCAATGGATTGAATTTAGTAGCCCATTTGGTTTTCAACTCTGCTTAAAGAGTTGATCTCAATTACCGGGCTGCCAAAGGTCTGGCTGGATGTAAGGACTTGAGAGGAGAGAGACTGGCAGATCGGTGTCACGTAGAATGGCGGTAGGGTCTGAACATATTTACATCCCCAGTACAATTTAAAACACAAATATGCAGCAAATACCTGATTTCTGAAATTTAACTCCATATATTGTAAGTCAAATTCTTTTCCAAATTGAAAAAGGCAAGACTATTCGTAAGTTAGACTCTTAGATGAATTTTAAAAGCATGCCCAGAATTACAATGTCAATTTCAAACAATATTTTTATCTGTCATTTTATCTTTGTGTTCAACGCTATTCAGTTTTACCTGCAGAAAATATTTCATGTTAATGAATGATTAAAGATAATATCAAGGAATTTCTGTTTTCATGCCCAAGGCAGTAAACGGTATCTAGTCAGCCCTCCTGCTATAAATAACTACAAAACTGGACAAAGTACAAGAAGCAACTCTTTTCAGGTAGTGGACAACACAGTTTGAAAAGGAGCACTCACAAGGTGATCCCGTCAACTGACCAACTCTCTGATTGGGCACAATATCCTACCTACAGGAGAGAGAACTGAAGTCTGAGCAGGGCAAGAGTCACCTGAGCTGAGGAGGCAGAGGTTAAGGGTTTGAGGCGGCTGCAGCAGCTGGAAAACCGTGGGGCAGGGCACTGAGCAAGAGAAAGCTCTACAGAGAAAAGGGGGCCGCAAAAGTCTGTGTGCAGGACCCCCACGAGTCCCTGGCCAAGAGTTGGCTGGACATGTGCAGAGACAGACTGCCCAAGGCTTACATGGAGGTATTAGATGCCAATCAATGCTGGGGGAAGAGCTACGCTGAGATCATTCAGAGTGTCTGCTACTCGTAAAATATATTTTATTATGGTATAATTTATAGACAATAAAATCTATCCATTTCAACGACTTAACCACCACACAAAGGAGATACAGAAAGTTTCCATCCTCCTAAGTTCTCTCATGTTACTTTGCCTCCCATAAGTCCAGCCACAGGCCAACCACTGACCTGCTTTCTTTCACTGGAGTTATGCCTTTTAGAGAATTTCACACAAATAGGATCATGCAGTATATAGTCTTCTGTGTCTGGCATTTTGTACTTCCTGTAAATGCTACTGCCATTCAACTACGTTGTTGCATAACTTTTTGTTAAGTTGTATTCTACTGTATAGATACAATTTATCCTTTCAAACTTTTCCAGGAGGCTGTACAATTTTGCATTCAAACTTGGAATGTATGAGAGTTCCATTTATTCCACATCCTCACCAATATTTAGTCTTGCCGGTCTTTAAATCTTAACACGTCACAGGCTGTGTAATCATATCGCTGAATGATATCTCATTGTGATTTTACTTTGCATTTTCCAAATGACTAATGATTTGAGCATCTCTTCATGCATTTATTTGCCATTCATAAATCTTCTCCAGTGATGTATGTGTCCAAAAATGTGCACATTTTTAATCAGGTCGTCCACTTCATGTAATTGACTTGTAAGAATTCTCTGTGCAATCTGGATATAGTTGTTTACAAAATGTACATTTTCTCAGTCTTTGACTTATCTTTTCATTTTTTTAATAGTGTCTTTTTTTTTCAATATATGAAATTTATTGTCAAATTGGTTTCCATACAACACCCAGTGCTCATCCCAAAAGGTGCCCTCCTCAATACCCATCACCCACCCTCCCCTCCCTCCCACCCCCCATCAACCCTTAGTCTCTTCTCAGTTTTTAAGAGTCTCTTATGCTTTGGCTCTCTCCCACTCTAACCTCTTTTTTTTTTTTCCCTTCCCCTCCCCCATGGGTTTCTGTTAAGTTTCTCAGGATCCACATAAGAGTGAAAACATATGGTATCTATCTTTCTCTGTATGGCTTATTTCACTTAGCATCACACTCTCCAGTTCCATCCATTTTGCTACAAAGGGCCATATTTCGTTCTTTCTCATTGTCCTGTAGTACTCCATTGTGTATATAAACCACAATTTCTTTATTCATTTATTAGTTGATGGACATTTAGGCTGTTTCCATAATTTGGCTATTGTTGAGAGTGCTGCTATAAACATTGGGGTACAAGTGTCCCTATGCATCAGTACTCCTGTATCCCTTGGGTAAATTCCTAGCAGTGCTATTGCTGGGTCATAGGGTAGGTCTATTTTTAATTTTCTGAGGAACCTCCACACTGTTTTCCAGAGTGGCTGCACCAGTTTGCATTCCCACCAACAGTGCAAGAGGGTTCCCGTTTCTCCACATCCTCTCCAGCATCTATAGTCTCCTGATTTGTTCATTTTGGCCACTCTGACTGGCGTGAGGTGATATCTGAGTGTGGTTTTGATTTGTATTTCCCTGATAAGGAGTGACGCTGAGCATCTTTTCATGTGCCTGTTGGCCATCCGGATGTCTTCTTTAGAGAAGTGTCTATTCATGTTTTCTGCCCATTTCTTCACTGGGTTATTTGTTTTTCGGGTGTGGAGTTTGGTGAGCTCTTTATAGATTTTGGATACTAGCCCTTTGTCCGATATGTCATTTGCAAATATCTTTTCCCATTCCGTTGGTTGCCTTTTAGTTTTGTTGACTGTTTCCTTTGCTGTGCAGAAGCTTTTTATCTTCATAAGGTCCCAGTAATTCATTTTCGCTTTTAATTCACTTGCCTTTGGGGATGTGTCGGTAAGAGATTGCTACAGCTGAGGTCAGAGAGGTCTTTTCCTGCTTTCTCCTCTAGGGTTTTGATGGTTTCCTGTCTCATATTCATCAGGTCCTTTATCCATTTTGAGTTTATTTTTGTGAATGGTGTGAGAAAGTGGTCTAGTTTCATCCTTCTGCATGTTGCTGTCCAGTTCTTCCAGCACCATTTGTTAAAGAGACTGTCTTTTTTCCATTGGATGTTCTTTCCTGCTTTGTCAAAGATGAGTTGGCCATACGTTTGTGGGTCTAGTTCTGGGGTTTCTATTCTATTCCATTGGTCTATGTGTCTGTTTTTGTGCCAAGTGTCTTTTTTTTTTAACCTGTAATGTATTCTTTATTTTTCTTTTATTTTTTATATTTATTTTATTTTATTTTTTTAATGAAATTTATTGTCAAATTGGTTTCCATACAACACCCAGTGCTCATCCCAAAAGATGCCCTCTTCAATACCCATCTTAATAGTGTCTTTTGAAGAGCAAGTTGTTCTTTACTTCAATGTACTTATAATCATTCTAATTTTCCTTTAAGATTCATGCCTTTTGATTCCTATCAACAAAATCTTTGCCTAATCCAAAGTCACCAAGATTTTCTAGCTCTTCTAATAATTATGTAAGTTTTAGCTTTCACATTTAGGTTCATGATCCATCTGGAATTAATTTTTGTGTATGGTGTGAGGCAAAATTGGACACATTATTTTTCCATATCGATTTCTGGTTGTTTCAGCACCACTTATTGAAAGCTGTTTTTTCCTCGTTGAACTAACTGGGTACCTTGTTGAAAATAATTGTTGTGTGTGGGTCTGCTCTGTAGACTCTCTCTTCTTTCACTGACCTGTATGTGTAGCTTTGTGCCCAAATCATACTTTCTTGTTCCCTGAAGCTTTACACTAAATCTTGCAGACAGATAGTGTAAGTCCTTTTACTGTGCTCTTCTTTTCCACAACTTTTTTGACTATCTATGCCCATTTCATTTCTATAAATATTGTAGCTTGTCATATGATATAAAAAAAATAAGAAAGAAAAAAAAAAGGAGGCCCTCCTGAAATTTTAACTAGAATCATCTTCAATCTATAGATCAATTTGGGAAGAACAGGCATCTTAACAATATGCAGTCTTTTAATCAATGAACTTGATGTACCACTACATTTAAGTCTTCTTTACATTATCTCAAGTTTTGTGATTTTCCGTGTAAAGACCTTGCTTATTATTCTTATTCCCAAGAACTGTTTTATGATACTAGTATAAATGATATAGTTTTCTGAAAAGTATTTTCCAATTACTTTTGCTAGTATATAGAAATACATGTGATATTTGTATATTGACCTGGTACCCTAAAAAGTCCTTGTAAATTTCTTAGAAGTTTCTACATAATCATGTCATCTGCAAATAAAGATACTCTGATTTCATCCTTTCCAATCTCTACAACTTTTTTTTCTTGCCTTATTGCACTGTCTAGACCTTGATTAAAACACCAAATAAAATAGTAATAGAGGGAATCCTTGCCATATACTGAGGTAAAAAAAAAGAAGCAACTCGAAATTTCACCCTAAGTGTTAGCCTTATGGGATGTTTAACAATTTTATTTTGTTATGTTTTGTTAGCGCCTGTAAGCAGAGATTAAGAAAGTTTGCTGGAAAATTTTATCACAAACAGAAGTTGGCATTTCTCCATCAAGTGTCATGGAAGATTATGTGATTTTCTACTTTATTCTATTATGTGGAGAAATGCAACAATTGATCCTCCAATGTTAAACTAAATCTGTATTCCCAAGATGCACTCCACTTGGTAATGATGAGTTATCCTTTTTTGTACTGCTGGATTTAACTTATTAGCATTTTTAAAGGATTCTGCATCTAGGCACATGAGCCAACATTGACCTTTCTGTCCTTGCAATGTCTTTGTTTTTGCTGTCGTGGGAATTCTGGACTCATATGATGACTTAGGGAAATGTTACCTCCTCTTCTTATTCTCTGGAAGACCTTGTGCTGAATTGGTAGTATGTTTCTTCTTAAAGGTGGTTAGCAGAATTCACTGATGATGCTGTCTGGGTCCAGAGCTTTCTTTGTGAGTATAGACCTATAAATAGAGGTCAACTGAAGTTCTCTCTTCTTGAGTGAGGTTCAGTTATTTGTGTCTATGTGTCTATTTCATTAGGTCATATTTATTGCATAAAGTTGTTCATAATATTCTCGTATAATCCCCTTATCCATAGGATCTACAATAATGTACCTATTTCATTTTTGATGTTGATTATTTGTCATTCTTTTTTTCCTGGGCAATAGGGATAGAGACTTATAAATCTGATTGAGTTTTCCAAGAACCAGATTTTGGCTTCACTGGTTTTTTCTTTCGTGTGTTCATTTGCCAATCTCATTGATTTCTACTCTTACTTTTATTATTTCCTTTCTTATGCTTAGCTGCTTTTTTAATTTCCTAATTTCTTATAGGAGTAGCTTATATGACTGATTTTCAACTTTTCTCACTTTCTACTATTAGCAATTAATGTTACAAATTTCTGCCTAAGTACTGCTAGCTGCATCACACGAATATTGATATACTTTTCTTTCATTTTCATTCACTTCAAAATGCTAATTTTTCCTTATGATTGCTTCTCTGACCCATATTTATATGGTTTTTTTTTTTGATGGCCACATATTTATAGATTTTCCAGACATCTAACTATAACTGGTTTCTAACCTAATTCTACTGTTGAGAGAGAATACAGTCTATGGGATTTCAATACTTTAAAACTTACTGAGACTTTTTTTAATGTCCCAGAATATGAGGTCTCTTGGAAAACGTCTATGAACACTTAGAAAGAGTATATAGTTTGCAACTGTTGAGTGGAGTGTCCTATCAGTGTCAATTAGGAAGAGTTGGTAGATTCTGTTGCTCAAGTCTTCTGCAACCTTACTAATTTTCTTTCTACTTCTCGCATTTATTACCAAGAGAAAAGTACTAGAAATCTCTGAATATAATTGTAAATGTCTGTCTCCTTTGCCTCAAGTTTATTGAAGCTGTTATTTAGGACTGTTATGTCTTCTTGATGAATTGACTCATATTTTTGTGAAAATGTTCTTCTTTCTCCTTGGTAATAACACTTGCTCTAAAGGCTTCTCTGTCTGATATAAATATAGCTATCTCAGCTTTCTCTGCAATTCATGTTTGCCTACCCTTTAACTTTTAAATATTCTATGCCTTTATATTTAAATTAGGTTTATATTTAAATTAGGTTTCCATATATTTAGATCTTGCTTTTCTTCTTTTTTTCTTTGTTTTTAGGAGAGAAAGAGTGTGAACAGAAAAGGGGCTAAGAGAGGGAGAGACAGAATCTCAAGCAGACTCCACGCCTAGTGCAGAGCTTGACATGAGACTTGACCCCACAACCATGAGATCATGACCTGAGCCAAAATCGAGTCAGATGCTTAACCAACTGAGCCACCCAGGTGCCCTGGATCTTACTTGTGTATGTAGTCTTGCTTTAAAATAAAAAATATCTCATCTGACAACCTATGCTTTTTTAATGGGCACATAAACCATTTATATTTCATGTAATTACCTGTATTGAGAACTGACAAACTTTCTGTAACAAACCATATGATAAATAATTTAGACTTTGTGCCACATGTAGTGTCTATGACCTGTTTATGTGAATCTGCTTCTGCCATTTACCAGATTTGTGACCACAGGAAATTGATTTACATCTCTGACACCTTTATTTCCCCATCTATAAATCAGGAATTGTAATAGCACCAATGTTATTGGGATTTCTGAAAATTCACTGAGGTGTCTTAAGTGCTGAGGATAGTGCTTCATAGAAACAGTAAATATTACTATGATAGTCATTTTATTAGCACTGACTAATGCAATACCCCCATTGGATAGGTGAGATTCAGGGTAAATGAATTAGGCCCAGATATTTTTCATTTTTTTAGTATTCTTGAGAAAAAGCAAAAGAACTTCTAAATTTGTTTGCAGATTAATTTTGCAGGAACTCTACCCTGTTAAAGTGTACAAAACATTACATCACCTTACTTCAACCTTATATAAAAAAAAAAAAAAAAAAAAAAAGAGGGCATAGCAGAAAGTAACCAAACAGGGAATTTTCAAAAATCAAGGTAACAGGATTACTGCTCATATCATGTCATTTAGCAATGTACTCCATGCCATCTTTATTAGCATGATCATCTTAATTTATAGATTTTATTTGGATCTACCTAGTAATCAATATTAACCGTGACCCTAAATTGTCATTAAAGATTCAGTTAAGGTAAGTATAGGGGTGCCCGGGTGGCTCAGTTGGTTTAGCATCTGGCTTTAGCTCAGGTCATGATCTCGCAGTTCGTGGGTTCGAGCCCCAAGTTGGGCTTTGTGCTGACAGCTCAGAGCCTGGAGCCTGCTTCAGATTCTGTGCCTCCCTCTGTCTCTGCCCTTCCCCCGCTTGTGCTCTGCCTCTCTCGCAAAAATAAATAGACATTAAAAAAAATTTTTTTAAAGCTAAGTATAAAACACAAGAAAGAAAGGTTTCCATTAAAAAATTAAAGAATTCTCATGCTTAAGGAAGTGAATTCCCAGTCATCTCTGAAGGATGTAGGTAGCCAGGGGTTTACAGTATTCAAATTACATCAGAGATGCAACAAATCTAATAAAATATAGCTGACTTTATTTCTGAGCTCAAATTTTAGATACCTGGTACTTTCTATGGTCTCCCTCATTTTATATACTCCTAGAATTTTATAGCCTCCTGTCAAGCAGCACATAAAATATGCTCATCAGTAAATGAGTAAAAAAATAAAAGTTAAAAAATTAATACAATGATATAATCAAATCATATCTGCTACATTTTCCATTGTATCTTATTTTATCTATATAAAAGAAGATAATAAATAATAGCTTTTTTCACATTTCTGGTTTTTTAAAAAAAATTTAATGTTTATTTATTTTTGAGAGAGAGAGAGAGAGAGAGTGCGAGCGAGCAGGATAGGGGCAGAGAGAGGGAGACACAGAATCCAAAGCAGGCTCCAGGCTCTGAGCTGTCAACACAGCACCCAACATGGGGCTTGAACCCACGAACCATGAGATCACGACCTGAGCTGAAGTCAGATGCTTAACTGACTGAGTCACCCAGGTGCCCCTTACATGTCTGAGTTTTATTTTAAATCAATCAATAATCTGAAATATTTTAGCTTTATTTGCCTTGTATGATGTACCAACTCAGAAAATAAATTTTTGTAAGTGCTACATATGCAAATAATGTACTGTAATTGATATTATAATACATACCAAAGATTTAATTTTAGAATCAGCTTAAGCCCTGTTGAGATTATACATTACATTTTTTGCTATGAATAATTTGGTGAAAAGTTTTTATATTTGATTTATGAAATGGAAAAGAACCAATATTCTTAGAAAGACAAAAAATGTAATTCAGTTGTGGCTTGTAGAATATATACAGGTTTATACTGGAGGATGTTAACAATGCAGTCTGGTGGTAGTGGGGTGGTGATGGTGGTGGTTATATACTAATAAAGACAGGAATGAAAACAACTAAGTAGCTTTTACTTATGACATAACTGGGGATGTGATCTCAACTCTCTGAGGATAAAACAATAAGGCAGTATTTATTCCATTTTGTTTTAAGAGACTCCAGGCATTCGTAGGACTTTTTATTTTTTCATTTTTATCACACCAACTAACCAGACATTTCAAAAATAGATGGTTGAAATAGTAGCAATTTAGGATTATGAAGCTGTTAAGTGCTTCACAATGTTGATGTAATATAGCGATTATAGACCTTTGTAATTCAGCAAAAAGGCTTTGTTTTCTTGTTACTCATATTGAAACAATATCATAAGAATACCTCTTTATTGTCACAGAAGAGGACTCAAAATTTTAAAAATCTTTGCATTAATGTTTTGACCACTGTTATGAACTCACCATTGAAATTTATTATTTCGTAAAAATAAAATGAAGCACTAAGGGGGAAAAGGTTGTATAATGTTAGAATTTTGATTAGCAATCACAGCTGCACCAGAATTAGTTTCTATAGCAACAGGAAGAAATAATGTGTTGAATTGCAATGCAATACAAGATTATTCTTTACAGACTGCAATTCAAAAGAAAATCTTTAAAGAATTTTGTCTTAAAAGAGTTATTAATCTTTTAGCCATCATAATTCCCTTACAGAAAATACTTAATTATTCTAGTCTACTTTCCATGACTCTTGTTTTAACTCATTCAAATTAGTATGTTCCAAAAAAGGTTGAAAATTGAATATACCTGAACAGTAAGAATTTTGGCTACTGTCTTATTTGCATTTTAAAATAAAAATGCATAGACTCATTTTTGCACACTGTATAGACAGAGGGTATTATTTCCTAGGCCCATTAGAATCTACAAGGAAAAGGGTCTTGTTTTGAATAAACTATATTGTAAGAATAAGAACTAAAAGTAATAAACAAATTCCACATTTGTATCAATATGCAACTAAGCCTCCCTTTTATCAATGTGCACACCCATGTCCAAATTATGATTAAGAAACTATGCTACTGGTGAGTATTCAGAGTGTACATCTCCCTTACTTTAGTGAGAGAAAAGGCAAGTGTTAAATTTCACATGCTGCCCATACCATTTCTAACAATGAAAAATATTATTTTGTGGCATCCTTTCCAGTCCTAGCTATTTTTGGAAACTAATTAAAAGCATATGCCTAAGCCTTTTATGTATTTTGCCCTTATAATGAGACCCATTACTGTGGCTTACTCTATCCATCGGAGTTCCAAAGTATCTTTGGTGTTACCATGGATACCAGTGACAAGCATTCTCCCACAACTGCTTTATGTGTCTCATCAAACACAAGAAAACTGACATGGCAAGAATCAAGCCATCTAGACACTATGAATTTCTAATTGTACTAGTATTCATGCTTTTTAGAAAATAGAAATATATATATATTTTTTTTAATTAAACAAACCAGATGAAAGCAAGTTATGTAAAAAATCTGAGTAGACATCAAATCACCAGGAAAAAAATAAGAGGTTATAAAAGAAAAGGTACAAACATTAAAACAGACCAATACAACAGTCCATCAGTGATTAATAGGGTTCAAAGTGAAACCTGAAGCCGAAAATCAACTTGGGTTTTGAGATCGTCAGGATTGAAAACTTCTAATTATCTTAAAGACAACATATAATAGGGATACTCATATCATACAGCCAATAATAGAAAATGTCAGAAAAGTCATTTATGAAAACATATAGAATGGCCAAGGTTAACTGCTGGCTGTTGGCAAAAACATCACTGCAAAATTGAATAGAATGCTTTTTTTATTATCAGGCAAAATTACCAGTAAAAATTATTTAGTCTACATAAGAAATCATCTCATTCCATCTGTACTTTTTTCTTTCTTACCGTAATAGTCTAATTTTTCTTAAATTAAAATCTTTTACTAGACATCTTTTTAAAAAATCATGAATTGAATATCAAACTTGACTTCTAATAAGAAGTATTTTCAGCATCTCCTTTTGTGACTTACATTTTAAAAAGCAGTATAAATACGTAAGGAGTGGTGAGACAGATTTCCTATCAGAGTTGTGTGATGATTACTTTTTAAAACAAATGTATACACACAAATCCTAAGTTTCATTCTCCTCACACAAAATAATTCACAAGAATTATATTATTAAATGCATGTAGATATGCCTTTTAATGAATGTTTAATTATTCTAACTTTTAGGATTAAAAAACTTCAGGGCTCCTGGGTGGCTCAGTCAGTTAAGCTTCCAACTTTGGCTCAGGTCGTGATCTCATGTCTAGGCTCATGAGGTTGAGCCCCGTTTCAGGTCCTGCACTAACAGTGCGGAGCTTGCTTGGGATTCTCTCTCTTTCTCTGCCACTTCCCTAACCCCACCCCCAAATAAATAAACTTAAAAAAACACCAAACTTCAATCTAGTAATACATATTATTCCATCTACAAGGACTTGTGACTTAAAGATCATATAGATTAAGCAAATACAATGTTTTCATTGCCTGATATGTGAATGTATGATTTACTAAGGGAAAGCTCTTAAATTTATAAGCAGTACACATAATATACAAATTCAGTCTGATACAGTGAATTCCACAGAGAGGTTCCAAGTCAAACCTCTCAATTCCTCAATTTCTCCATCTACAGAGGGGGAAATAATCTTTTATAACTACTGAATGATTATAAAAAGGTTCTCAATAGAAATCATAAGAACAGTTAAAGGAAATGGGATTATTCCATTTAAATCACAATCAGCTGAGGGAAAAATAATACATCTCTGAAATTCTTAAAAGGACTTAAAGGAAATGTTCAGTATCTGTTTTCCTTATCATTAAGGACTACAGCAAAAGTCTGTAGAAAACATTATATTCTATTCTTGTTGAATTTAGTTGAGCAGACAAAATTCATGCACCTAAATCAGATTCTGTCATCATTGGTGCAAGAGACCCAAAGCCATCTTCTGTGAAGAGTGGTTTCGGGAAATAACACATAAACCTCTACGTAGAACCTCTATCGTCCAGGAGTAATGAAGTGCAAACCACCAAAAACAGACCAATTCCAAGTTCACCTTTCTTTCTCTCCCGAGACAGGGTAAACTACATGGCATTATTTTGGTACCTATTTTGTGTTAGGCAATATGCAAGGTACTAAAATGCTACTGGTACTCAGAAGAAAACCTAATTTGTGAAGCTTTTACAACAGAGATAAGGAGGGGAACACTGAACAATGTGGGAGAAAACCTGGGTGTGAATCCATAGTCCACTACTAAGAGCTAAGTAAGCATGTAAATTCTGGGCCTGTGTTCACAAAAAGAAGAGATTAAGGTAGATCACTAAGACCCTTGCAATAATAACAATAAAAGTAAGATCCCTGCAACTTTGCTATCAATCTGTAATATTTAACAGCTCCATTTTGGAATTAGAATGAAATAAGGGATTACTTTTCTTAACTAACAATTCAATAGATTAGGAAAGGCAACTAGACAGTGTCCTTTCTTGTTTTACCTTTTGATATCTGAGACGAAGACCTTCCAGCGTAACTACCAACTCTCAAGATCCTATCTAGTTTGTGATTCAACAACTAAACACATGGTGATTGCACAATGCAAAGGGAGATGGAAAACAGGGCACGAAAGATTGTTGTAAAGATTAAGAGAGGAAAATGGTGCGCCTGGGTGGCTCAGTCGGTTAAGCGTCTGAGCCTGGAGCCTGCGTGGGATTCTGTGTCTTCATCTCTCTCTGTCCCTCCCCTACTCACCCCCTGTCTCTCTCTCTCTTTTAAAAATAAACATTAAAAAAAAAAAAGATTAAAAGAGGAAAAAAACTTTTCTTTCCTGAGAATAAGATTTTATTTTAAATGTTTATTTATTTTGAGAGAGAGTGAAGGAGGGGCAGAGAGGGAGAGAGAGAATCCCAAGCTAATAGCAGAGAGCCCAACACAGGGCTCAATCCCATGACCCTGGGATCATGATCCGAGCCGAAATCTAGAGTCAGAAGCTCAACTGACTGAGCCACACAGATGCCCAAGATGTTTATACCAAGTAATCTAAGTGACTACTAAATTTTGCAGGCTTTTTACATTAATACTATGCCAGATCTTTTAAGTAATTTCAACTTTAATATGAACAATGTTTTCTTTGAATGTTTCTAAATTCCTGGGGCACTTGGGTGGCTCAGTTAATCATTCAACTCGACTTGGATGTGAGATCCAAAGATCGTGAGATTGTTGAGATCAAGCTCCGCATGTAGCTTAGCACTGATACGGTGGAGCCTGCTTGGGATTCTCTCTCTCCTCTCAGTCTGCCCCTCTCCCTGCTCACATGCTCTCTTTGTCTCTCTGTCTCTCTCAAAATAAATAAATAAGCTTAAAAAAAAGTTTGAATGTTCTAAGTTCCTAAAGTTGTTTAGAATATTTACAAATAGATCCTTTTCTGAGGATATTTCTAGAGACATGCCATCAAATATAAAGACCACCAAAAATTTCTGCACACTACATTATGCTCTTAAAAATCACATCAAACAAAGGCATAAAAAGGGAAGACAAGTAGCACAGAAAAAGTGGGGTGAAAAGAACAAAATAAAGCAGAAGTGAATTCAGACATATGAAGAATATATTAATAAGTATTAAAATAAATATATAGGAGCTGAAGTCTAAGAAATATACTTAGAACTAAGAATACAGGAAGGCTGAATATATTAAAGCATAGGAAAAGACATATTTGACAAATATTAGTAGAAAAAAGCTGTATAGATAGGTACACTATATCAAATGAAATAGATTTTGAGACTCTTCTTCAAAAAGCATAAAAATAAAGGAAAAAAGAGCATTAATACTATGTTATTATAGATGAGATGATTTATCAGAAATATAATATATAAATTTAGGGGCACCTGGGTGGCTTAGTTGGTTAAGCATCTGGCTCTTGATTTCGGCTCAGGTCATGATCTCAAGGTTTGTGAGTTCGAGCCCTGAGTCAGGCTCCATGCTGACACTGCAAAGCCTGCTTGGGATTCATATTCTCTCTCTCTCTCTCTCTCTCTCTCTCTGTCTCTGTCTCTCTCTCCCTCCCCTTACCCCTCCCCTGCTCATGTGCTCTCTCTCAAAAATGAAATAAACTTAAAAAAAATAATTTAAAAAAAATGGACAGAACCCCAAGAGAAAAAACTGACAAATAAACAATCATGGTGAGAGACTTAACACATCTCTCTTAATGAGTAAAAGGTGAAGCAGAAAAATATTTAGGAAGAATACAGCAGATATGAACACAGTAAGTTTGACTAAATGACATTCAAAGAACCTTGCAACCAAGAATTTAAAAATACATATTCTCTTGATGGACACATTGAACACTGACAACCTTGTCCTTCCTCCGAAATAAATACATTAGTTACAAAAAAGCAAGTCTTAACAAATGGCAAGAGTCAATATTGTTATGTGATCACAACATGATTACTTAGAACTCAAGAACAGTAAGTTTTTTTTAACTCAAAAAATTTTGAAATTTTCTATGCATTTGAATTTTTTTTTTTTAATTTCAGGGCAGGGCAGGATAACTAAAAAAGAAATCATGATAGAAATTAGGAAAATTATAAAAAACAAATGGAAATGGAAATAGTATATACTAAAATTCATGATACAGTTAAACAATAAGAAGAAATGTTTATCTTTAAGCACATATGTTATTAAACAAAAAATATCTAACTGAAGATGTTAAAAGCCCAAAAATAGAAAAAAGAAAAATAAAGAACACAGCATGATGAAATTTAACAATATATTCAATAATTCAAATTCAAAACCCAAACTAGGTTTCTTGAAAAAAACTAAGGGAAAAAAAAAAAGAAACCCTAACAAGATTAAGCAAAGAATATGATTAATAACTTCACTGCCATGATTTGAAAACTTATAAAATAGAGAATTCTTGGGAAAACAGAATTTACCAAAACTGACCCAGAAGAAATAGAGAACCCAAATACTCCTACAATATTTAAGTATTGAATAAAAATCTACCCACAAAATAATCCTAAGATACAGGTGGATTTTACAAATTGATTCTGCCAAACATGTAGAGAACAGACACTCTCAATTTCATATAATGTTCTAGGAAAATGAAAGAGGAAATAATCTAAATCTCATTTATGATTTTAGTAAAACCTTGATACTAGGATTCAAACAAGGTCAAAATGAGAAGGGACAATTTTACAGTAAACTCCTTTAGGAACATAGTTGGAAAACCCCTAAGGAAAAGAGTAAACCAAACATACGATGACAACTTTGATTCAACTGCAGGAATGCAAGGTTGGTTTAACATAAGTACATCCTTTAATATAATTTACAAAATAAGCAGATCAAAACTTAAAAACCATATGATCTCATAAGATCAGAAAAAGTAATTGATAACATTAAGCATCAATTAATGACTAAAAATAGTCTTAGAAAACTAGCAACTGAGGAAAATTTCCTTAACTCAATAAATGAGATCTTCTAAATACCTACAACAAACATCATTAAAAAGAAAACATTAGCAGCATTCCCTCTAAAACCAGAACAAGAAGCAGCAGTCACTAGCATTCAACATTATACAGACATTCTTAGCCAGAGCTATAGGCAAATTACTGGAAATAATGAACAAAATGTCTTTTCCAATAATTTGCCTATACAGTCGCTTTCTTTTTCTAAGAAGACAATCACATCATTTCCCAACAATGCCTATTTTGTTTATTTCTTCTTTTCATATCTTCACAGGTTTCATTTATTTTTCTGTCTTATCTGTTATTCCTAGGGACGCCATCACAATGTTGAATACCATCTACCAGATTGCCAAAAATGCATAAGTCTGGCAACTACAAGTGTTGATAAATGTATATAAGACTAGTAACAATGTTTACAACTGTTACTGGAGGGTGAATTTTTTTTAATGTCAAAATGCACTGGAATGATAAACACCAAATTATAGGCAATAAAGATGCCTATAGAGATCTGTAAATCTACTTAATGTCTCATTTCTTTAAAATTTTTTAAAATGTGTATTTATATTTGAGAGAA
Source organism: Acinonyx jubatus (assembly GCF_027475565.1). NCBI lineage: Eukaryota > Metazoa > Chordata > Mammalia > Carnivora > Felidae > Acinonyx > Acinonyx jubatus. The sequence continues at coordinate 35,789,461 of NC_069395.1, read as the reverse complement.
AGAGAGACAGAGAGTGAGTGGGGGAGAGGCAGAGAGAGAGAGAGAGAGAGGCACACACACAGAATCTGAAGCAGGCTCCAGGCTCAGTGTCAGCACAGAGCCCAACATGGGGCTTGAACCCACGGACCATGAGATCATGACCTGAGCCAAGGTCAGACACTTAACCAACTGAGCCACCAAGGCACCCCATAATGTCTCATTTCTTTTTTAAAAAAAGGTTTTGGAATATAGTAAAATGTTAGAATCTAAAAAAGCTAGAGAATGCACATACCATGATGAAATTATCTGTATGCTTAAAGCATTTAATTTAAAAAGAAATTAACAGGTCCCTGGGTGGCTCAGTCAGTTAAGTGTCTGACTATGGCTCAGGTCATAATCTCACGGTTCTTGGGTTCGAGTCCCGCATCAGACTCTGCACTGACAGCTCAGAGCCTGGAGCCTGCTTCAGATTCTATGTCTTCTTCTCTCTTTGCCCTGTCCCTGCTTGCTCTCTCTCTCTCTCTCTCTCTCTCTCTCTCTCTCAAGTAAATAAACATTAAAAAAAATTAAAAAGCAATTAATAGGAAACCAACATGCAGCATGACATTATAGGGAGCTCTGCCTGTGTATGCCCAGTGAAGCTGGTAAAAACTATATATTAAAAGAAAGACCATTTAAAGCCACTGGAATTGAACAGCAAATGAAGAAACATCTATTCAAGAACATCTGTGACATTTCACTAAGAAAGACAAGGACCCATGGTATTTGAAACCAGACTACTCTTTCCCTCACCCCTCTTAGCTTAGCAAGGTAAAGACTCTACTCCAGATTGATGCAGCCAAGAACAAAAAGCTTACCTCCCCTTAGCACCCAGATGGAAGGCTTTTTCCTAGAGGAGCAAAATGCCAGCTCTTTATTGTGTCTCCAGCTACCTGTTGCTGAGGCTAAGTCCCAGGCAAGTGCAACTGAGAGGTAGGCTTCTTTGTTCTGCCCAGCCCTCAATCATGGAATGAGAGCCTAACCTTGGGCACGGCATCCTGAGAATAATGTAGCTCTGATCCCCTTTACCCCACCTGTGAGCCATAGTTCCACACTGGGAAAGGCACCTAAGGCTGCTGCTTCCCCCACAGTGAATACTCAGCTCCCAGAGCAGGAGTGTCAATCAGACAGAAGCTTGTTCCCTCCTCCATCGCCAAAGCCCTGGCTCAGAGATGTTGCCTAGTGGGAGAAACATGCCATCTCTCTCTCCCTTACCCTCTCTCTCTCTCTCTCTCTCTCTCTCTGTCTATCTCTCTCTCTCTCTCTCTCTCACACACACACACACACACACAGTGGAGTACCATTTAGCCATAAAAAGGAATGAAATTCTGATACATGGTGCAACATGGAAGAACATCAAAGATACTATGCTAAGTGAAATAAACTAACACAAAAAGACTAAAATTGTATGATTCCACTTATTTAGGTTCTACTTCTATGGGGTAAATTTTCTGCTATGTGCATTTTATCACAATAACAAAATTAAATTTTAAAAGTTTCACTAGAGTGAGAGAGTAAGAATCTGGCCTCAAGTGACTGGAAGTAATACCCAGTGAAGATAGGCAGGTATTGTTAACTAGCCTTCAATGGAACTCATAAGGAAAGAAATGAGTGTCAGTATAGAGTAACTCAAAAGATTAGAAGGATGTTACCTCAATTAAGTTGATTTTTTAAAAATACTTAAAAAAAAAACCCACACAGATGAAGATTAGAAGGATGGACATTGTTCATGTAGAGAGACCTAGGAATGTTTAAGAAGAGAAGCAAGTGAATCACGGAAAGAATTAAGTTGCACAATAAAAAAAGATAAGTGATTGCTGGTAACACCCCAACTAAGGCCAAATGGAGAACATAGCAAAGGGAGAGGAAAATGATTAGACCCCTAAAATATAAAGTAGAGATGAGGGATAAAAATAAAAAGGTATTTTGATATGTAAAGAAGGGGCACTGAAAAACTTCACATTGGTGATGAAAATCAATGTTAAAAAGAAATCAAGAAACACTCTTGATAAAAGGTCAATGTGATCCCAGTCAAAATAGCATGAAAATTCTTCTAAAGTTCATCTGGAAGAATTAATGTAAAAGAACAACAAGAAAAAATTTGACAAAAAATAACATAATGTTGCAGTATATCAGTAGACACTGTAACAGAGGAAGTAACTGAAACAGAATAAAGTTCAGAAACAGACACAAATCCAAAAAGAAATTTAGCACATGATAAAAGTAGTATTTTAAATTGGTTAAAATATTACACTTTTTCAGTAAATAACAGTGGTAAATTTGGAAAGGAAATTTAGTAATTTGTAAGAAGAAAGCTAAATCACAACTTCATTCCTTACATCAAAATAAATCCCAGCTGGATCAAAGATTTACATGTAAAAAAAATGAAACCATAAAAATACTAGAAGAAAATATGAAAAAAATTTGCAAACCTTAAAATATGAAAGGTCTTTCTAAACATAACATAAAATCCAGAAGCCATAAATTAAAAAACTAAAAAATCTTAATGAACATAATATTAAAATTCTGGGTTGGAAAATCACTATGAATAATATAAAAAAACAACTACAAAAATATTTATTAACATACAGGAAAGGCAAATTTTCTTAATATCCATGAGCTGTTATGAATTAGTAAGAAAGATAACATCAATGCAATAGAAAAATGAGTCTCATTTACCAAGTCACAAATACACACATACACACACATACATGTAATATAAGCACACTAACTTTGGAAACCAAACACTGAGTATCAAACTCCAGAACTAGCAGTTCTTTTCACAATTAAAGAGCTTTATAGCTTTAGAGAAAATGTCTATTTAGAAATATAAAATATAAGTGCCAAGGATATGGATTGTCCTGAGAATTGACTGGTTCCCCCCCACCCCGGCCCCAATTTCCACGGGAGTGAAAGGTACAGGATTTTATGAGACTAGAATGTCAAGTTTCATTTATAAACTACAATGTTTAGTTGTGCCCACTGCAATTCTAGAATTCAAAACGGACATGCTGATGGCAGGGTGCTATAACTAGCAATAAAAATCTTCTTGTTTATTTTAAAAAAAGAAGTGGCATGCCTGAGCCATCAACTCATAATCTGTGAAAGGTACTCCTTATTCACTTGTGCATTACTGTGTTTTGTTTTCTACTGTCAAAAGTTCACCAAATTAGAAAAAACATCACTGACCTAGTATACTTATCAGGTAGCATCTTTTTTATTTGTAATATACAAAACAAGTTATTATATTGGCAGTCAACCATTTGCAGAGATCATCCCTGTACAGTCTTACCCTGTAAAAATCAAATTTCCAAATATGCACTTGGTTATTAGTTCTATTTTTAACCTGCCACTCACATACTGTCATGTACTTAAAATTCAGAACATGTTTACATTATCCATCCAGCAGGCTAATGCAACTGCACACCAGACAGTCATGCATAATTCAAATCAATATCCTCAGGCTTGCAAATCTAAGTCAAGGCTGCCTTTAAAAAAGCTAGGGTGTGACTTTAACATGAATAAAGTATATCTAATTTTTCTTTTTATGTGACAAATTGATACTTGCTGCAACGGAATGCCAAAAATGCAAAGCCACTGTATAATATATCTTTACGCTATTGAAAAATGAGATAATTGAAAAAATAAATAAGGCAACTACAGTAGTCTTAGGAAATTAATTCTAAATAGTGAAAGAGATCAAGCCGAACAAGATTCAAATAGCAAAGCTCACAATATAACAATAGATTATATGAAGTTTTGCCAACAATCAGAATGTACATAAAATTACAAAATCAAGGATCTAAGTTACGCTGTGAAATGGAAGTTCTTTTTACACTTACATTCAAATTACAATTTTAATATCTGTAAAGTTAGTTTCATTTAAATTCCTTAAATAAAACCTCTACTCTGAATTTCTATAACTAGTCATATGTCTAGAAATGGCTTAAGTCTAGAAAAGCTTGAGTCTATCAAATTTAAATTGAGGTTTATTGGCTAAGTATGTCAAGATAGAGCCCTGAATCTCTACTGTACCTGACTCTACTCTCTGTCACCTTTATAGTTGAGATCTGACTTTTTTAAAAATAAGAAAGATAACTGGTCTTATCTACAAAGGTCTACTTTTAATGCTACTAAAAACATAAGTATTTGCCAATAACTTGAAATGTGACACATAACTGATCTGGATTAAAATCCTCATAAGCAAAAATAAATGTATATTTTTTGATATTTCTTCCTCTCAGAAGCTTCAAATTTGACTCATCATTTAAAGAAACCCTCCAGATATGAACGACATCATTGCTCGGGCAACTCAACTCAATTATGAAAATTTCATATTAGTTCTATTCAATATTACAGACACACCAAACATAATATCCTTTACAATGACAGTCCATTAATGTCAAGGTGCAATAATATGAAGGATGAAATTAATGGGATAGAGAGAAAGGATTCAATGGTATCTGAGATAATGAAAAAAAGATTAAATGGCAGACCTTGGGGAAATACAGTAAAGGCATGGAAGTCCTTTCAATGAAGACAGAGGATCTAGTTCAGGTACAGAGAATGTATCGTTTCAGTTTTCTTGTAGAGATGGAAAATTTAAACAAAAGTTCAGATGACAGAGTGGATAAATCAAAGATGTCTTCATTGATTAAGACTTGATTTAATTAGGAGCATATAGATAACACTGTTAGCCACATCAGTCCAAAAACTATTCGGCAAGAAAGCAGTAGAAAAAAAGTTTTACAGCAATTCAACCACCAATTAATACCAAAGAAACTGATTCAAAGAAATTCAAAATTACAATAGCAATAACAAATGAAAAACTGCCCTAAAAAAGTAAGTTCAATCTCACCTAGCAATAATAGTGGCATGAACCATGCATGGACTGAATTCTTCCCCCATTTCTTCTGAGGATATATCCCTTTAAATTTCCAAAGTTCTTGCCCATAAATGCAACCATGTAACATTTTTAAGGCTCTCCAAAGGTATGAGATCAGAGTTTTCTTCTTTTATTTGCAAACCTACTTCGGAGAATATATGTGGTATAGTATAATCATTTAAAGAGCACAAAAGTTCAAAGAGCAGACTATTTTCACATTAATTTTGAAAGAGACTAATGATAGGTTTTAGAAAAGTACCCAGCAAAAAAGAACTAAAAGAATGATTACAGACTATAAACTGCATACATAAATTATTTTTCATAACTTTACATATTATACTAAAAATTATGAAGTCAATAACATGAAATTTTAATAATTCTACTTAGGAACATATAACTCAGAATGTGAGATTTGGGATGAACCTTAGATCATTCTACCCATTCTATCATTTCTTTTTTTCTTTTTCTTTTTTCTTTAGGAAGATTAGAAGCCATGTTTGACACTTACAGGGTTGCTGGGTACACACCTGTTCACCCATACATGGTGGCTCTCTAACCACTTATCTGAAGTAGGTTTAAGCAAAAAAAAAAAAAATTGCATATAAAGTGCTAATGGTAATATAGATATAACAGAGGCCAAAGTTGGACTAGAGTTTAGATTCAGGTACAGCTCATAGATGAATTAGATGAAACCCTGTATCACCCAACTTCCTCAATTTCCACTCTCCATACCCCCATGGATCTACTTGCACCCTTGATGTATACAGTGACTTATGAACAGTGTGAGAAGCCTCCCAGGAAAACATCTTGAGCTAAGACCAAATGGAAATATGTCTGGCATATTAGAGGATGAAGTGCATGTGACACCCAAAATTTCTGAAAGGAGTGGTAAGACTCCTGTCATTCACAACAAGGGAGGGAGAGCTCTGGCACAGGAAGCCATTCTAAGCTATAGGGCCTGAAGTCAGAGAAAAGTAGAGACTCTCACGCAGGTGACAGCCAGTAAAAGAACCCATCCTGACGAACTACTGTGGCTACATGGGACGACAACATGCTGTGCATGAACTGAAAGGAAGTCTCTTTAGATTCTCACTTCAGAGCCCAGAACTCCGTCAGAAGATTCCCCAGACTAACCTTAATGCACAAAAATTTTTTCTCGCTTGCAAAAGCATGCTGAGCTATCATGTGTCAGGGATAACTGAGTGCCATGTCAGCAGAGGCCAACTAACGCACTTAGGAAGAGTGTTGATAACGTGTCTTGGTGGAAGAACTGGTGAATGAAGAACCATTTAGAGCCAACACAGGTCAAGAAAGGGAGTAGTAACCCAGCCTAATCTGTGAACTGATGAAGGCACCTCTTGAGAGCTTTCTGAAATAGTTGAAGGAATGGGCTATGCAAGAGATTAGAGTCTCCATGAGTAGGTAAAGCTGGCACTATTAAGATATAAACATTAATATTAATGTGACCCTATTCATGTTCATAGGATGTAGATACCTGTCAGTGTTTGGGTTATATATATACAGGTTTACACACACACATGCACTATTTCTCTTACCAGGTTAGCAAGGGTGAATTAACACACATTGTTACCACTTTCACAAATTAAGAATATGCTCTATATAACTCTAATGGTGTGTTTCATGAATTACAGATTAATATAGCTGGTTTTTCATGATATGCTATGTTTGTATTTATTTACATATATTTGACATACACTAAAGCTGTTTATTACACAGTCTCACTTCAGTGGAATATGACACAAAGCAGCTAGTCACTCTAAACTCTATCGTTTAATTGTATGAAATTAAATTTCCCTACAGTCCCCTTGATTTGACCTTAGCAGGGTTGACCCTCAGTCTCTGTTAGTACAGAATCTCAAGCTAGTAGAATTTTAAAATTCCACCCCCAGCTCAAACTCAAATCTTGACTCTCTAAGTTTTGTAAAACAGAGTTAATAATAATCCATAGTTCAATGAGCTGTTAAAAGATAAAATGAATTAGCTAAAGAGCTTAAAATAGTGCCTGTTAGATAGTAAGCACTGTAGCCCCCCCCCCCCCCTTAAGGATGCCAACTACGCTTTTGTTCACGGAACTTTGAGAGACAAAATGTGGTCTGCACTTTTCTCTTTTTGTCCTTTTAATCCCCTTCATCTATTTCACATATCACCTCACTTACCTCCCTTCTGACAACCATCAGTCTGTTCCCTGTATTTAAGAGCCTGTTTTGTTTGTTCACTTTGATTTTTAGATTCCACATCAAAGTAAAATCATATGGTATCTGTCTTTATCTGATGTATTTCACTTAGCATAATACCCTCTAGGTCCATCCATGTTGTTGCAAATGGTAAGATCTCATTCTTTTTTATGGCTGAGTAATATTTCAGAGCACACATGCATCTGTGCATGTGCATGGATGCGTGCACACACACTACACCTTCTTTATACATTCAATTGCTGATGCATACTTGGGTTGCTTTCATATCTTAACTACTGTAAATAATGCGGCAATAAACACAGGGGTGCATATATCTTTTTTAATTAGTGTTTTCATTTTCTTTGGGTAAGTGTGGTCTGCACATTTAATCCTCCTACTCCAGCATCTTGGTCACCCAGTTCTGGGATGCTTTCTTCCCTTCCCTCTTTCAACTCTCAATACTATGATGTGCTGGAGTAGGGAAAAGGAATAGCAGAAATTGCTAGGACTGGGGAGCCTGAGTGGCTCAGTCGGTTAAGCATCTGACTTCAGGTCAGGTCATGATCTCACAGTTTGTGGGTTTGAGCCCTGCGTTGGGTTCTGTGCTGACAGCTCAGAGCCTGGAGACTGCTTTGGATTCTGTGCCTCCTTCTCACTCTCTACCCCTCCCCTGCTCATGCTCTGTCTCTCTCAAAAATAAATAAACATTTAAAAAAGTGCTAGGACCGCCTTATTGGCTGCCTTATTGGTGGTGGGAAGGTACCCCAAACCTCACTTGGGTTCTAGTCACCTGTGGTAGCTTTTGCTGATGTGGTAGTTTCTTCACAGGTGATGCACATAATTCATTGGAGATGTTCAGCTTCATCTCAGCCTCCCCAGAATATGGCAGTCAGGTCTTCCCTCCCCTGTGATCAGCAGTCCATGCCCCCAATCCCCTTATTAGATTGGGCATCTCCAGGCTTTCTGGTTGCCTGATTTGTCCCATAGCACCTATCTCCTCTTCTACTTTCCATTCTCTTTCTCATGAAGCCCCCAAAACACCTCTATGCCCTCCAAGAATTTTAAGTGCCACTGAAGGTAGGATAGGCACCCCTACCATATCCTAACTTTCAACCTCCAACTCTCTTTTCTTTCCTTTCTCAGTCTCCTGTTTATCTAATATGGGATGGAAGTAGAAATGTGGGAGATGGAACAATATTTGAGGGTAAGAGAACCAGTCTGGACTACTTTATAATAAATACGTAGAGAAGTGTCTTACTCACACCGTCAGGGGGTGTTAGCTCTAGATTTAATAGAGGGGAGGGGGGAATGTAGTACTATCACTTCCTCACTCCATCTTTGGGTCCTTCATCACCAATCCCATAATAAGTCCCAAGAACAGTCGCACTAAACAGCCTGACACAGGAACAGAGTATCTTACCCAAACATCACGATAAACTGTTGTTAAGTACAGGCCCTAACACAAACTAAAGAGACTAAATGTCTATGTGAGCACAGGCAGGGACAGAAAGTTTATGTATTCTATGTATTCTTTTTTCCTCCCAATGTTTATTTACTTACTTTGAGAGAGGGGAGGGGCAAAGAGAGAGAGAGAGAGAGAGAGAGAGAGAGAGAAAGAGAAAGAGAGAGAGAGAGAATGAATCCCAAGCAGGCTTCATGCTCAGTGTGGAGCCAGATACCAAGCTCAATCTCACAAACCGTGAGATCATGACCTGAGCTGAAATTAAGAGTCACACGCTTAACTAACTGAGCCACCCAGATACCCCTGTATTCCACGGATTCTGAAAAATGGTCCTCTTTACCCCTAGTCACAAGAAATCTGCATATGTAAAGGAGGAATCTGTTGTCAAGCTATATGGAAGCAGGAATATAGCTGTCAAACATGAGTCATTTATCCCATTCATGGGCAAATCAAGATAAATACAAAATAAGAAAAAACATACAAAGAGTCACACTCAAAAAGTCCAAATATATAAATCATTAACAAAATAAATGCGTCATGGTAACAAGGGAAACAGCAAGCTTTTAAATGGGAAAATCACGTTCATTACTTTGTTTCAGTTAAATACAAAAAATTATTGATTTATGGTTTGCCTCCTTGCCTCTCTGTTTGTAACTATTCTTCCCCCGCCCCTTCCCCCATGGTCTTCTGGTAAGTTTCTCAATTTCCACATATGAGTGAAAAGATATAATATCTGTCTTTTTCTTTTTCTGACTGGCTTATTTCACTTAGCATAATACCTTCCAGTTCAATCCACATTGCTGCAAATGGTATGATTTCATTTTTCCTCAATGTCAAGTAGTATTCCATTGTGTATATAAACCACAATTCCTTTATCCATTCATCAGTTGATGGCCATTTAGGCTCTTTCCATACTTTGGCTATTGTTGAAAGCGCTGCTATAAACATTGGGGTACATGCGATCCTATGAATCAGCACTCCCGTATCCTTTGATAAATTCCTAGCAGTGCTATTGCTGGGTCATAGGGTAGTTCTATTTTTAATTTTTTTTTCAATATATGAAGTTTATTGTCATATTGGTTTCCATACAACACCCAGTGCTCATCCCAAAAGGTGCCCTCCTCAATACCCATCACCCACCCTCCCCTCCCTCCCACCCATCAACCCTCAGTTTGTTCTCAGTTTTTTTTTAATTTTTTTTAATGTTTATTCATTTTTGAGACAGAGAGAGACAGAGCATGAATGGGGGAAGGTCAGAGAGAGAGGGAGACACAGAATCTGAAACAGGCTCCAGGCTCTGAGCTGTCAGCACAGAGCCCAACGCAGGGCTTGTACTCACAGACTGTGAGATCATGACCTGAGCTGAAGTTGGCTGCTTAACCAACTGAGCCACCCAGGCGCCCCTGTTCTCAGTTTTTAAGAGTCTCTTATGCTTTGGCTCTCTTCCACTCTAACCTCTTTTTTTTTTTTTCCTTCCCCTCTCCCATGGGTTTCTGTTAAGTATCTCAGGATCCACATAAGAGTGAAAACATATGGTATCTGTCTTTCTCTGTATGGCTTATTTCACTTAGCATCACACTCTCCAGTTCTATCCATGTTGCTACAAAGGGCCATATTTCATTCTTTCTCATTGCCACGTAATACTCCATTGTGTATATAAACCACAATTTCTTTACCCACTCATCAGTTGATGGACACTTAGGCTCTTTCCATAATTTGGCTATTGTTGAAAGTGCTGCTATAAACACTGGGGTACAAGTGCCCCTATGCATCAGTACTCCTGTATCCTTTGGGTAAATTCCTAGCAGTGCTATCGCTGGGTCATAGGGTAGGTCTATTTTTAATTTTCTGAGGAACCTCCACACTGTTTTCCAGAGTGGCTGCACCAGTTTGCATTCCCATCAACAGTGCAAGATTCCATTTCTCCACATCCTCGCCAGCATCTGTAGTTTCCTCATTTGTTCATTTTAGCCACTTTGGTGTGAAGTGGATCTGAGTGTGGTTTTGATTTGTATTTCCCTGTTGAGGAGCGATGTTGAGCATCTTTTCATGTGCCTGTGGGTCATTGGGATGTCTTCTTTGGAAAAGCATCTACTCATGTCTTCTGCCTATTCCTTCACTGGATTATTTGTTTTTCGGATATTGAGTTTGGTAAATTCTTTATAGATTTTGGATACCAATGCTTTATCCACTATGTCATTTGCAAATACCTTTTCCCATTCCGTCACTTGCCTTTTAGTTTTGTTGACTGTTTCCTTTGCAGTGCAGAAGCTTTTTATCTTGATGAAGTCCCAATAGTTCATTTTTGCTTTTAATTCCCTTGCCTTTGGAAATGTGTCGAGCAAGAAATTGCTGCTGCTGAGGTCAAAGAGGTTGTTGCCTGCTTTCTCCTCTAGGGTTTTGATGGTTTCCTGTCTCACATTTTCTTTCATTCATTTTGAGTTTATTTTTGTGTATGGTATAAGAAAGTGGTCTAGTTTCATTCTTCTGCATATTGCTGTCTGCTAAAGAGACTTTTTTTCCAGTGGGTACTCTTTCCTGCTTTGTCAAATATTAGTTGGCCATACATTTGTGGGTCCAATTCTGGGTTCTCTATTCCATTCCATTGGTCTATGTGTCTGTTTTTGTGCCAATACCAAACTGTCTTGATCATTACAGCTTTGTAACAGAGGCTAAAGTCTGGGATTGTGATGCCTCCTACTTTGGTTTTCTTTTTCAGTATCATTTTGGCTATTAAGGGTCTTTTGGTTCCATACAAATTTCAGGATTGTTTGTTCTAGCTTTGAGAAGAACGCTGGTGCAATTTTGATTGGGATTGGATTGAAGTGTAGATTGCTTTGGGTAGTATTGACATTTTAACAATATTTATTCTTCCAATCCAAGAGCTTGGAATGTTTTTCCATTTCTTTGTGTTTTCTTCAATTGCCTTCATAAGCTTTCTATAGTTTTCAGCATACAGACCTTTCACATCTTTGGTTAGGTTTATTCCTAGGTATTTTATGGTTCTTGGCAACTGTAAATGAGATTAATTTCTTGATTTCTCTTTCTGTTGCTTCATTATTGGTGTACAGAAATGCAATCGATTTGTGTACATTGCTTTTGTACCCTGCGACTTTGCTGAATTCATATATCAATTCGAGCAGCCTTTTGGTGGAGTCTTTGGGGTTTTCCAGTAGAGTATCATGTCATCTGTGAAAAGTGAAAGGCTTGACCTCTTCTTTGCCAATTTTGATGACTTTTATTTCATTTTGCTGTCTGATTGCTGATGCTAGGACTTCCAACACTATGTTAAATAACAGTGGTGAGAGTGGACATCCCTGTCATGTTCCTGATCTCAGGGAGAAAGCTCTGAGTTTTTCCCCACTGAGGGTGATATTAGCTGTGGGCTTTGCACATATGGATTTTATGATATTTAGGTATGATATTTAGGTATACTTCTATCCCGACTTTCTTGAGGGTTTTTATTAAGAAAGGATGATTTTGCCAAATGCTTTTTCTGCATCTATTGACAGGATCATATGGTTCTTATCCTTTCTTTTATTAATGTGATATATCACATTGATTGATTTGTGAATACTGAACCAGCCCTGAAGCCCAGGAATGAATCCCATGATCATGGTGAATAATTCTTTTTATATAATGTTGAATTCTGTTTGCTAGTATCTTGAGAATTTTTGCATCTATGTTCATCAGGGATATTGGCCTGTAATTCTCCTTTTTTGTGGGGTCTCTGTCTGGTTTGGGAATCAAGGTTAATGCTGGCTTCATAGAATGAGTCTGGAAGATTTCCGTCCTCTTCTATTTTTTTGGAACAGCTAGAGAAGGATAGGTATTAACTCTGCTTTAAATGTCTGGTAGAATTCCCCTGGGAAGCCATTTAGCCCAGGACTCTTATTTGTTGGGAGATTTTTGATAACTGATTCAATTTCTTCACTAGTTATGAGTCTGTTCAAATATTCTATTTCTTCCCATTTGAGTTTTATTAGCGTGTGGGTGTCTAGGAATTTGTCCATTTCTTCCAGGTTGTCCAGTTTGTTGGCATATAATTTTTCACAGTATTCTTTGATAATTGTTTGTATTTCTGAGGGATTTGGTTGTGATGAGTCCATTTTCATTTGTGATTTTACCTATTTGGGTCCTCTCTCTTTTCTTTTTGAGGAGTCTGGCTAAGGATTTATCAATTTTGTTTATTTTTTCAAAAAACCAGCTCTTAGTTTCATTCATCTGCTCTACTGTTTTTTTGGATTCTATATTGTTTATTAAATACAAAGAACAAACTGAGGGTTGATGGAGGTGTGGGGGAGAGGGGAAAATGGATGATGGGCATTGAGGAGGGCACTTGTTGGAATGAGCACTGGGTGTTGTATGTAAGGGATGAACCACGGGAATCTACCTCCAAAACCAAGAGCACACTGTACTCACTGTATGTTAGTGATTTGACAATAAATTATATTTTAAAAATTATTAATTAAATTTGTATGCGGTAGGCACTCTGTGAGAAACTGGTAATTACACTGAAGTGAAGTAAAATACATTATTGTATATAACAAAAGAACAAACCAAAGCATTAGAATAAAGAGTTACAGAAGTTCTGAGAATAGAAAGATCAAGGTGTGGGAGTGTTAGTAAGAAAACTTCATGGCAGGAGCCAGTGTTAAAATGCAGAGCTAAATAGAAAGAGATGACAGTATTTCAAACTGGGGTACAATATCAACAAAGGTACAAAGGCAAGAATAAGTGTGATGACCATAGGGAACAATAAAAAGACTAGCTAACTGGAGAAGGTGTTAAACAATAGGAGAAAAGGGAAAGACTGATTTACATATTTTTGTTACCTTATGCTCAAATTTGTCTTCAATCTTCTGATTTCAACCGTCAACTCTATTAACCAATGGCTTTCAAAAAAACCTTTTTAGTTACAGAATCCTTTGTTCAAATAAAATCTAACTTATTTAACGCCCCCCCCCTAAAAAAAGAGATAAGGAGCTGGATCTCTGTTCTCATTTTTATTCCTCACACTTATGTTATCTTACTTTTAGGGAAACCAAGGATCTACAGGATCCATTCATGAAGGACAGGTTTAAAACTATCATAGGGGTGGCCTGGGTGGCTCAGCAGGTTAAGTGTCTGACTCTCAGTTTCAGCTCAAGTCATGATCTCACAGCTTGTGAGTGTGAGCCCCACATCGGTCTCTATGCTGACAATGCAGAACCTGCTTGGGAGTCTCTCTCTCTCCCTCTCTCTCTGCTCCTCTGATGTGCTCGCGCACTCTCTCTCTCTCTAAATAAATACATAAACCTAAAAATAAGTAATTAAGTAAGTAAATAAATAAGTAAATAAATAATCTATTATAGGAGTGCTTGGGTGGCTCAGTGGGTTAAGCATCCAACTCTTGATTTCGGCTCAGATCATGATCTCGTGGTGCACGGGATGGAGCCCTGCATTGGGCTCTGTGGTGACAGTGTGGAGTCTGCTTGGGGTTCTGTCTCTTCCTCTCTGTCTGCCTCTATCCTACTCATCTGCTCTCTCTCTCCCTCTCAAAATAAATAAACTAAAAAAAAAAATAAAACTTAAAAAAATAAAACTGTTATATATTTTGGGTCTCAACTAGATTTCTATCATTCCAATTCTCATCTAGTATCAGGCCCTACAGATTCCTTTACTCATGGTTTCACAGCAAGGTCTGGAGATACACCAGCCCCATAAGGCTAAATGTTGGAACTACTTGTGACTACAACTTTCGTGACACAAAGATGTCATCAAATGCACTTTACAGAACATAAACGTAATGAAAATAAGCCCCTGGGTCTAACGTATCAATATTTTAAATGATTTGAAAATAAGCACATTTTGCCTCTATCGGTGTAATTCCAGAGCTTTTACCAAAATCCAGGTTATTCTTAGGCAAAAGAACAAAATACTTTTTAAATATAGCATCAAAAATCTTGTTTGTATGGTGTTTTTATATGTTCTGTAAAAAGAAAGACCTCATTTTTAGAAGTGGTTTCTGAAAGTTTTGTCAGAAGTAAAGTGGCAACAATCACTGGGAACTCAATTTAAATTTTAACTGCTACCTAACCAGGAGCTGTAACTGAAATCGACTTTTTGGATGGAAGACAATACTGTTTTGAAGAGTAACATTCTGATAGGAAAAAATGAGATACTCCGCCTTCTGACTAATAAAATATCAATTTAAAAAGCCAGCTGTTACAATGTTTTAGGTAGTCCAAAGTTTATGAACTCTATTTTTCTGACAAATTAGCATTTCATATATGTATGTATATGAAAATAAATAAAAGAAGATTTGCAGTCATGTAGTAGACAGACATTGTATAAAACTGTAATACTGGAAATTGTAAGAAAATCCAGAGAAAAGAGGAAAATAGGGCATTTAATGATGCATCTAAAACAAAGGTAACACATGGACTGAATTTTTTAAAAAGTAAACTATATAAACTTTAAATAGACAAGTGGAATGATTTCTTAATTAATTAATACATCTCATTAATTTCCTGTTAAGGAATGGACCTCTGTTGAATGGACCTCTAAGCATTCATAATTTTTCCTGCCTGTCAATGTTTTAATATTTCTTAAGTTGCTTAAGAATGTCATTGTTTTCTGTGCTTCTGTGAGAGTTATTAATACCTAATATTGGTTCTAAATAGTTTGCAATGGGGGGATATAGAGAGCCTAAATTATAAAATTCTATAATTAAAGTTCAAATAAATTGCTCCTAAAGAGTAACTTAACAGACAAGGGCTTGAAAGGAATTTAGTAAATCACTGTTAGCAATTTGTCTGGAACAGTGCTCCTAATGAATTCAGTTCAGAATACAAACCAAGAAATTTGGCTGTATAAACACAAAAGGATCCAAAAGTTAGCATACATAGAAGACAACAAGAAAATTAAATCCGCTAAAAGCAACTAAGATACAGTTAATAGTCTCAATCTTATTAAGTATAAGGAAAACAAAGGAACAGATATAAAGCTAGTCTTTCAAAGAAATTTTGTATTAATATTCTACAGAAACTAGTTTGAAAGGTATTTCCTCTACTCAAGAGTGCAACCTACTTGCCAATGTAAAAAAGAAGCAAAAAGATCTTTACGACCTCACATGGAGTGATTTCCAAGCTAATTAAGCAGCAAAAGCCAAGAGCACACTGTATACACTGTATGTTAGACTTGACAACGTATTTAAAAAAATTCATGCTGTAAAAATAAATAAATAAACAAAAATAAGAGATAAAAAAGGAAGATGCAAAAGAAAAATACACACATCCTTACATACAGTATACTACCTTTTATATAACAACAAAGGAGAGATAACAAAACACACATGCTTATTTTCACAAAGCAAAACACAGAAACAAAAATACAAACTGAACTATATTTATTCCAAATAGATAACTAACTGCAATAAAGAAAATAAAAAGAATTCAGGTAACACTTGCACACGAATACACCTTTTGTGGGATCTACTCTAAGGATAAACAGAATGCAAAAAATTCTTGCATTTGATTTCATAGGTTTATTGTTGCAAGTAGGAATTGTGTACCAATTCCTAAGCTATTTTGTGTGCATTGCAGAACTGAGCAAATGAATGTTGTTGGGAACCACAGTTCCTACCATGGGTGAGAGGAGATACAAATATTGAATGGGGAAAGGAGAGGAAGAAGTCTGTGGTGTTGGATTCTACACTGTGGCATCAGAATGAACTCTGTCCACTGAAGAGTCCAGACTCAATAACACGTGACAGTAGCAAGCAATCTAGATCTTGGTTTCTGAATACCATTCCTCACAAAAAAGAGCAAGGGCTGCTTAAAAAACATGACTCATTCTTGGGCTGGTCAAGGAAAATATAACAGAAAAATAGAACTTCTTCTGCCAAAAAAGATTTAAAGTTAGAAAGTGCTCAAGGTCTGATGGGGACATGTTAAAAAGAGGAGTCATGTTAAGCGTACCTTTTCATGTATCTGTTGGCCATCCCTATGTTTTCTTTGGAAAAATGTCCATTCAGGTCTGAAAAGATATATGCACCCCTATGTTTACTGCAGCATTATTTATAATAGTGTGGTGTGGTGACAGATGGTAGCTCACTTGTGATGAGCATGGCAAAGGTATAGAGAAGCTAAATCATTATGCTGTACACTTGAAACTTACGTAATATTGTGTGTCAACTATACAGAAAACAAAATTTAAAGGGAGGGAAACCAAGAAACGATTCTTAACTACAGAAAACTGACGGTTATCAGAGGGCAGGTGGGTGGGAGATGGGTTGAATGGGTGATAGGGATTAAGGAACACACTCGTGATGAGCACTGGGTGTTGTATGCAAGTGTTGAATCACTGAATTCTGCACCTAAAACAAATATTATGCTGTATGTTAACTAACTGGAATTTAAATAAAAACTTGAAAAAAAAAAAAGATAAAGGAGTCAGCTTGAATGAACAACCAAGAGCCAAACTGGGGACGACTTGAGCATCCAAATGAAATATAACAGGAATGGATAATTAACAATGAATACAAAAAGAACCTATGAGTACTAATAAAAAATATATATAATAACTAATTTAGGCAAGAATCGTCAACGAATCCTAAAACCACTGGGTGCTGGGGGACAGGATATTCACATGGTATCAATGTACCAACCAAGAAATTATTTGCTCCCTCGAAGGTGGAAAAGGATCCTTTAAAATGGAGCAATCTAGTGGACACCACCCCATTTAAATCAAGCAAAGTCAGTAGCACCAATAATGACACAAACTGAAATCATGTGGCCCCTAATGTAACACACTGAGGACCCTGCATCCACGGAGCAGTCCTGCAAAAAAATATTGCCCTGGAAAACGTGAGCATTTTTGTTATTTATGTTTTGTATAATATGTAACTTACATTTCCAATTCTTGAGCTATAGTCAACCTATGTTTGCCAACCCATGTTTGTATTTTAAGACACCTCAGATATTCTTAGTATATTTAACCAGAAATCTATTGAAAGTATGATCTATATTAAATTCTTCAAATTATGATATATAGAAAAAAGGTAAAAATAAAGACAGAAAAACTATACCTAAAGCCAGAGAAAAATCTAAACAATGTTTAATTTTTATTTGGCTACATTAATTCAATGTGCATTCATAGGATACCTTTCTTTCTATATGATATATATTCTCTGACAGGTGCTAAGAAAAGAATATGGCAAAGTACCTGTCACTTTTACTCTTTTCATGACAAATTTTTAGTCATAATAAATACAATGAAAAAGAGTTTTTACCTAAATTCTGGTTTAAAAGGGTTATATAATAGAGGGTCTAAATTAGAATCATCATGTAACTGCATCAATCAATATAATAAGGCCACAGTAATATAAAAGAAATATTATATTCACTGATTAATTACAGAGACAGAAAATACAGTGATTAAAAACAAGGGATCTAGAATCCTACTTCCTGGATGAATTCTGAGACCAAAGTAAAATGGGGATGATAAAAATATCTCACTTACAGAGGTGCTGTAAAGATTAAATGTGTTAATGTACATGAAAAGATCTTACCATACTGACTGGCAACCACAAAGACTTGTATGAGAAGATTCGTGGCAGCACTGTTCGTAATAGTTAGAAACTAGAGGGGTGCCTCGGTGGCTCAGTCAGTTGAGCATCCAACTCTTGATTTTGGTTCAGGTCACAATCTCAACGATTCTTGGAATCAAGCCCCATGCTGGGCTCTGTGCCGACAGCGCAGAGCCTGCTTGCCTCTCTCTCTCCCCTCTCTCTCTGACTCCCCTCCCCCACAAAATACATAAATAAACTTGTAAAAAATAGTCAGAAACTAGAAATATGATAATGTTAATCCATGGATGGATGGACAAAGAATATATATGGTGTATCTACACAATGAAATACAATTCACTAATAAAAAGGAACAAGTTCTTGATAAATCTACATCAACAGATGAATCTCAAAAGCATTATGCTACATGAAAGAAGCCAGACACAGACACTACATATCGAATGATTCCATTTGCATGAAATGTCCAGAATAAGTAAATTTATAGAAAGTAGGTTGGTGACTGCCTAAGACTGAGAGTGAGAATAGGGACTTCCTGTAAGTGGGCATAAGAGGTCTACTGGGGGGGGAAAGAAACTGTCCCAGAAATGATTTACAATGATAGTTGTCCCACTCAGTAAAGTTACTAAAAATCACTGAATTAATGATATACTTAAAAAGAGCAAATATTATATGTAAAATAATCTCACTAAAGCTGTTTAAAAAATACATACTCAATGTATGTATATGTTCAATGTTAGTAATTATTATTCAAATAAATCAAGTAATTTTCTTTCCACTATGTAATTTATATTATCAAATAAGATTATTTCCCAAGGACAAATAGAACATAAAATAAAATTTGCTAAATATTTGAGAATTAAAGTATAATGATAATTTTCTAAAGATTTAGATGTTCTAAAGGCATACAGAAAATGTTCTACCTAAAACTGAAACAAAGAATATAAAATAGTCCCTTAAAAACTAGTTTCTGTTTTAACATAACATGACTTTAGTGATTTATTATTATATCCAATTTCATATACACAGAATCTACTACTTATTACTAATAAGTACATCTCCAAAATGCTACTTACAAATGCTATTATATTTTTTTAATTTTAATTTTTGTAACAGCTTTGAGGTACAACTGATACACAAAAAAAACTGCACATTTATTGGATACAATCTGGCGAATTTGGACATATGTATATATCACGAAACCATCACCAACATCAAGGTAATAAACATATCCACCACCTCCAAAAGTTTCCTTTTGCTCCCACCCCTCCGTTTTTTTGTAGTAAGACCACAATAGGAGATCTTTAAAAAAACTTTTATTGTTTTAATTTATTTAAGTTTAATTTTAAAAAAGACTTTTATTAAGATGCTATTCTAAACCAAAGTTCAGGAAGATGAGAAATTGTGTTTCATGTGGTAAAAATCTCTTCTTGCTTATTAATGTAACTTCACTCTTACTTCAGAGATGTGAAATGGCCAGAGGAAGCTTTTTTCAAAGGCTTCACCTCAGAGGGAAAAGTATTCCTCCAAAAATGCTTATAGCATTATTCTGTTTTTATTTTATCTGAGTGCCAAAAAACAAACACACACACATACATACACACACAGAGTATGTCCTCCCTTAAAGTATACTAAACTTATAAATTTTAAAATATGTTAATTTGAAATATAAGGTTCTGAAGTAAATGAACTTCAAATTAACTGCATTGAAAGCATCTCATATATTTTTTATAGAAATCTAATTAATTTGGAAAAAGCATTTGTATTTAGCACTATTTTGAATAAACAGCTCTCCATCTGACAAGGTTTTATAATACATTAGGAAAATATTTTGTGGACTAATTTTTACTGATGAAATTAACTCCCATAATTTTTACTGTATTAGAAGCTTTCAGCTGAATGTGTGTAGTACTGAATGTTCTTATTATTTTAAAGTCTAGGGGTGCCTGGGTGGCTCAGTCGGTTAAGCATCCAACTTCAGCTCAGGTCATGATGTCACAGCTTGTGGGTTTGAGCCCTGCGTTGGGCTCTGTGCTGACAGCTCAGAGCCTGGAGCCTGCTTCAGATTCTGTGTCTGTCTCTCTCTCTCTGCTCCTCCTCTGCTCTCCTCTCTCTCTCAAAAATAAATATACATTAAACTTTTTTAAATAAAATAAAATCTAAATATGTAGAAAAAATTACAAATATGCAGTAAGAAGATGTACTATTAGTAAAGAGAATCACTTTCTGGAAATTCCAAGTAAGGGGAAAACTTTTAAGATACTTTTATCCTTCCTTAGAATGAACATATCTGGGCAGCAAGATATCTTTAACATCAACACAATTAGATCTAGAAAGAATAAATCTACTACATTTGTTAGAAGAAGCACCCTGGTAAGTTTTAACACTGAAACAGAAGATTCCCATGGACTTGATTCACTAAAGGACTATTTCAATCAACACAATGACTAGAGGCTAGCAATGACTTAAATGGGGAAAAAAATGCAGGTGCAATTTATAAAGGGCCTAAAAAGATTATCTAAATTCATTACAGAGCTTCATATAGTAAAAAACAAAGAGCGCTACAAATATTTCTATATTAGTTAGCAATAGGAACTAACCAGAGCTACCATAAGCCAGAGAAAATAAATGCATAAGAAAAATACAAGGATAGGGGTGCCTGGGAGGCTCAGTCAGTCAAAACTCTTGGTTTCGGCTCAGGACATGATCTCATGGCTTCGTGGGTTTGAGCCACACTTCGGGCTGTGGGCTGGCCGGGCAGACCCTGCTTGGGATTCTCTCTCTGCCTCTCTCGGTGCCCCTCCCCTACTCATGCTGTCCCTCTCTCTCAAAATAAATAAACTTAAAAAAAAAAAAAGAAAAACAACAGGGATATATGTAATATGATCTTAGAAATAATTGAAAAACTAAGCCTTATAAAAGGCATTAACCAGGATCCCTCCAGGGACCCAAAAGTAGAAGTTTATGCACCTCCTCTTTAAAACATTGAATCAACCAACCCACAGCAACAAGGGTAAGGTCTTGAAACAGAGACAAAACTGCTGGGTTCCAGGCCTAGAAACTAGAAATAGTTGCCGGAGAAGGGAGAAGTGCTTTAAACTAAGAAGCTGAAATAAAAAAAGAGTTTAAGATTAAAACAAAAACAAAACATACTACATGTCCACATTCCTAAAATTTACCTTGTCAATATTATCCTAATAAAAAATGTGGAACAGTCTGCCAGGCAGATTTGATTGCAATATAATTAAAATAATAAACAAGTATTACTAACATAGAGTCCCTGGTTTTAAATGCCATCTATATACAATAATAATTCCCAATTTCATATTTCTAGCCTGGACCTTTCCCCTAAGTAATCAGACTCACCCAGTGAACTATCAACGTGTTATTTTAAGTAGATATCTGAAAGTTGTCTGAATGTGTCCATAAAATCCTTATTCCTGCCCTATTCCTTTTTTTAAAAAAAAAAATGTTTATTTTTGAGAGACAGAGAGAGGGAGAGAGAGAGAGAGTGAGGGAACATGAGTGGGGGAGGGGCAGAGAGGGAGGCAGAGAGAGGATCCCAAGCAGGCTTCACACTGTCAGCGCAGAGCCCGATGCGGGGCTTGAACTCACTAACCATGAGATCATGACCTGAGCCAAAATCAAGAGTTGGACACTTAACTGACTGAGACACCCAGGCACCCCTGTCCTACTTTTTCTCATACTGTCCTCAGTGATCAACCAAAGCTCTAGGAATCTATCCTAGATTTCTCACTTTCTATTACCCCCATATTGAACCCAAAATTTGTTGATGCTCCTTCCAAAATGTGTCTCAAAACTCCCTACTTCTATCCCCAACACTACTCCTGTAATTGAGAAAACTATGATGTGCCACCTGGATTACAGTACCAGCATCTTCCTGTTAACACAACTTCCACTTTTGAAAAAAAAAAAACATCACTCTTTGTATGGTTAGGTTCCCATTTCACTGTGCTTTTGGTTTTTAGGGAGTAGGTTTCCAAATTTAATTTCCTTATAATTATGTAAAATAAGGTCTGTCGGAGAAGTTGCTTCCATCCTTCCCTCACAGATAACGATTTTTAAAAGTTCTGGTTTTCCCTTCCATCGTTTTTAAATATAAGCAAATACAAACATATTTCCCCTTTCTTAGATAAAAAATAATATAGTATGCAAAATTTTCTGCACCTTGCTTTTTTTTTTTTTACTTAATATATGCTGGACATCTCTCAACAGAAGAGTAAATATTAAGTATTCATCTATTGTATACACCCCCCTCCCATACGCACATACACACACTCTTCCCCTAGGAATTAATTTTCTGGCAAATTACAGGGCTTCACCTATTTCACTAATTATCAAACCATAAGCAGTGACCAGCTCAGGGCTGACACTCAGCCACAGAGCTTCAGTATAGTCTTAGTTTCCTCATTGAGAAACTTCTCTGAGGCTGGCTGGTGCCTAAGCAAGGAGCCGCCACAGGTCCTACCCCTGCACATTGTAAGGACTGACCGAAGGCCTCCTATCTGGCTCCTCGTGGAGCGCTGGGTAAAGGCCGGCCTAGCATCTACCAGGGCTCTAGGCGCTATCCTCACATATGCCCACAGATGCCACAGAAGGAGACAGCCTTGGCACTGGCAGCCCAACAGACAAGTGCTCAATGTCCATTTGGTCTACTCAGGTTGTAGCTACACGTTGCCTGTTCACATGCTCCCGTGTTGCTCCTTATAGTGACCGGAGCCTCTGTACAACTGGCTCTGAAAGATCGAAGGACCACAGAGGAGCGGGTGGTAATGGAAGTCACCACAGGCACTGTCCTGGTGCCATACAGCAAGCACTCCAGTAACAGCATGGAGACCAAGGAAGCCTTGTGACTTAAGACTGGGAAGATGCCCTGGATAGAGAACTCCTTTTTAATACTCTGCCGGGTTTCACCAACTCACTGAATGTCCAACTAACACCAGCATAATCAATTTCACTGATTTTACCAATAAAAATGAGAGTTAGCCTTACCTATTGTTTGATCAGTGAACGGCACTGTTATATAAATAAATAGTAGCTATTCCGATATTATATTTATTATTATCATGTCCATTTACCAGATAAGAAAATAGCACAGAGAGTCAGGATTCAAACCTAGAGTCGAGGGTTCACCACTTTTTTTCCTTTCTCTTTCCTCTATCCTGAAGGATAGTCTAACCTTATTAAATATGAAATTCCAATCAATTATCTGTTTGCATTTGATGTTACTAGAGATAGTGGATATATAAAAACACCTGTCAGTATGCCAGGTTAGGAAACATTTTCATGTAATTGTTCAGTTGAGCAGAGGCTGATAAAGGATTCTGTACCATAAACAGTATCATGACTACTTGAGAAAGACTCTAGTTATTGTCACTACAAGTCAACTAGTGACTGCAAATTGAAGGGAAAAATAACTGGACGAGTTTGAAATAGCTCCCAATGTCAAATCATGGTTCGGAAAAGCCCATCATTTAGCTGGCAGTAGCAGCAAACAAAAGATCACAGCAACAACTTCTAAAAATAATGAAATGATTTTGAAATCACTAGAATAATTTGATAGTTTTTCCTACAACTTATACCCTTTGGTAACTAGTTTTATAATAGATCAATTTTAATTTAGCTAGATAACAAATAAATATATTCAAATTATTTACTCTTGATTCATATATTAGTTTATATTCTCATACCAGTTAAGTACTTTAATATCACCTGAGTCCATATAACGCCCTCACAAATGTACAGCACCCTGAGTTATTTACAGCATAATACAAAACACAAACATGCACAAATCACATCCAGACCTTCTATTAAAAACATAAGCATAGAATGAAAAGTGCTCCTTTGACCAGTGAGAATCAAGTCAGAATTTTGAAGCAGAAACAGAAAATGCCAGAGAATGTGGTAGAAAAGAAGTCGTTTTAAGAAATTATTAAGAACAATCTTATCCATAGGAAAAATGAGAAACAGACTAAATTATCAGCAACGAAAATTGCTAAATATATACGGTACACCATGTAATAATATGTTGTGCAATTTGTCTATGTGATGTTGTAGAAGCATACACGTTGGCAAAAAAGCTATATTTTTTAGTGGAACAAAAACAGATTACAACACTATGTAAGAAAACCATTTTGATTTAAAAACATATATGCAAATAAAAATGCCTACGAAAGGATACAAAAATAGAAGCAATTGTATTCCCATGATGAGAATATGAGTAATTATTCTTTTTGTCATCTGTAATTTCTGGCTTTCCTATAATGAAGATGTATTACACACATTAAAAACAGCAATAAAGAATTTATTTAGGTGTAAAACTTACATAAAAAGACAGATTTTCTCACAAGACATTATCCAAGGTATTGCAGTGGCGAGCTTCAGGGCGTTAGCTCTGAGGGCAGATGACTTGGACCTGAACCCTGGCTCTCTCATACACCTGCTATGTAACCCTTTCACAAGCTACTTACCCCTACAGTACTTCAGTGTCCTGTTTGGAAAATATGGACACCAACAAAACCTGTGTCTTAGGGTAACTGTGAAGATTAAAAGAATTAATTTATGTTAAAGTGCCTACAGTAGCGTCTACTATATAATCATTCATTACATTACAGCTAATGTTATTTATGGAACTGTAATTAACCTGTTATCAATGTAGTAAGTATATAGATTTTCAAACTTCAAAAATATTTTAATCCATCATCTTGAAAACGCTATTCATTATGAAATTTTTAAAAAGATTATAAAAGTTTATAAATATTTTCCTCTAGATTGCTGATACTTAATTAAATTTATACTTACAGGCATTTCCCAAGTTACCATTGACCAAAATCCCTTAATATGTTTTTCCCTTAACTACTAAAACAAGGCACAATGAGTAAAAGATTGTGTAAACTGTAAAAGTCAAAAGACTTCATAACTATCTAGACCTTAAATAACTAGGATTAGTTTTAGTTGATGGTATTGTTGAATACCTCAAAGACTTAAATATAACCAAAATTTCTAAGAAAACATTAATCTTTATGAGTACACATCAAGCAAAAGCAAAGAGATATATGCCAAGGCATCAAAAAAGCTCTCAGCTACCAAAGGTAATTTTTGACTCATTCATCAGAGATTTTACAGTAATTTTTTTCTCATAGGCAGGAAATCTGAAAATGAGAGCCCCACACCAAGACTGCTTAGATGAAAGATTTTTCAGAATTTTAAAATTAAAGTACAGGGGTGCCTGGGTGCCTCAGTCAGATAAGCGTCTGACTTCGGTTCAGGTCATGATCTCCTGGTTCTTAAGTTTGCGCCCAGTGTTGGGCTCTGTGCTGACAGCTCGGAACCTGGAGCCTGCTTCAGATTCTGTGTCTCCCACTCTGTCTGTCCCTCCCCCGCTCATGCTCTGTCTCTCTCTCTTAAAAATAAAATAAACATTAAATAAATAATAAAATTAAAATAGAACCTCAATTTCATTTTTTCAAAAGCTGTTAAGTTGTTACTTACCTCTTTGACACAGCTCAGTAATTATTCAAGAAGAATGAAGCAGGAAGAGTACCTACATGCCATGATGCAGAACTTGTGTCACTGTGTCTCTAATTTAACCTTCACCGTCTCCCCCCATTGGCCAATGAAAGTTTACCTCCATTCAGGCCTCTTTTCCTTTTGCTTCTCAAAACTCAAACTGTGATTCACCTCTGTCCAAACATGGGGCAGACAGGGTATGTTCTTCTGATACTATCAGGTAAACAACTTAGTTCATGCTTTCATGGTCATAACTGTCTCCTTTTTTTCCCTTTCTTAACTCTTATTCTACCTTGTGTTATGGCAGAAACTGGAAAGGAAAAGTATTTGAGTGATATCACCCCAAACTGAGGTTCAGTTTCAAGGCAAACTCCTTTAAAAAAAAGTGTTAAAATTTCAGGAGTGTTTTGAAAACATTTAGAGAATATGTAAAAATAAACTTAGTACAAACAATTAAGTCTATATCATATACCACCTGCAGAGTGGGAAACATGGAAGAAAAAAGTTGAAAAAAAGTACAGAGAAATTTATCAATTTCTAATGATCATCTTCACAATAAAGCTTTTAATAAGAAACCAACAGCATCAATACATTCTTCAGTTCTGGTATTCATTTGTAAGTATTTATATTCTCTTTCTCAGTGATAATTTTTTTTTACTGAGCAGTACAGAATCAGTATCACTTATAAAAAATGTGAAAGAAGGATATATGAGGAGTTAGCATCATAAATAAGCAATTATGGGGAGCCTGGGTGGCTTAGTCGGTTGAGTGACTTCAGCTCAGGTCATGATCTCCCAGCTTGTGAGTTTGAGCCCCATATTGGGATCTCTGCTGTCAGCACAGAGCCTGCTTCAGATCCTCTGTCCATCTTTCTCACTGCCCCTTGCCTGCTCATTCTCTCTTTCTCTCAAAAAATAAGTAAATAAACTAAAAAATAAGGCATTTCCCAAGTTAAATAATTACGATTTCATGTTTTAACACTCTGATTACATTTTCCTTTCCAATTTTTTAAGACAACAGTTTTAATTTAGAAACTTCTAACAGTAAAGAATCTGCCTACTGGTCCACAAACTACAGATTAATTTAAAACAATTATCTAAGATATAAACTCACCCCAAAAAATTAGTTAATGGATTTAATCAGATTATGTTAGGCAAGAGGGGATAGGAGGAAAGGGGCACAAGACTCAGTCCCTGGTCTTAAGAAGTTGAGAAACTAATGAAGAAAGATTTTAATTTTATTCAGCCTGTTCTGTTAATTGATATTTCTTGACTTTCTTTCATTTACTGTCTACTTTACTCCTTCTTCCCAAGAAAAGAGGAACATTATATCTTCAATAAGTTCATGATAAAACCATTTATGTAAGTTCAAAAACACACAAAAGTATTCTGTGAGCAGCTTGTGTGTTTGTAAAGCATTAAAACAAAGAGTGGAAGGATATATACCAAATTTACAATAACGTTTCCCTCTGGGAAGGGGGAAGGGGACAAGATAAGGAAACATTTAACTATCTAACAGGTTAAACTTTTGAAGGAACATGTATTCATTTATTACTATATACGCTGTTTTAAGTTGCAGCCATAATAAATTCTGGGAAAAAAAATACTAAAGTATGAATGGTGGTTGATTCTGAGTTGAACATGAGTGAATGCCATTAACTTCTGTGTATTTACTGTTGATGTTCCTACCAGTCCATCACAAGGTAAGGTGTAGCTTTTTATTGGTTGACTAGTTTATGCCTGCTAGAGCCCATATTTACAACACTGAACTATACTTGAGTACCATACTGATGGTGGTATCCTTAATTACTGCTGAGACTGATACAAAGACTTAAAATATTAGATGGGGCTTCTTAAATCTTCTATAATATACTTTAAAGCAAACGTCTACAGTTAAGATTTTTTTTAATGTTTATTTATTTATTTTGAGAGAAAGAGATAGAGCACGAGCATGGGAGGGGAAGAGAGAGAGGGGGACAGAGATTCCCAAGCAGGCTCTGCACGGGGCTTGAAGGGGGCTTGAACCCACAAACTGTGAGATCATGACCTGAGCTGAAATCAAGAGGTGGATGTACCCCAATGTTTATAGCAGCACTTTCAACAATAGCCAAATTATGGAAAGAGCCTAAATGGCCATCAACTGATGAATGGATAAAGAAATTGTGCTTTATATACATAATGGAATACTACTTGGCAATGAGAAAGAATGAAATATGGCCTTTTGTAGCAACGTGGATGGAACTGGAGAGTGTGATGCTAAGTGAAATAAGCCATACAGAGAAAGACAGATACCATATGTTTTCACTCTCATGTGGATCCTGAGAAACTTAACAGAAGACTATGGGGGAGGGGAAGGAAAAAAAAAGAGAGGGAGGGAGGCAAACCATAAAAGACTCTTAAAAACTGAGAATAAACTGAGGGTTGATGGGAGGTGAGAGGGAGGGGAAAGTGGGTGATGGGCACTGAGGATGGCACCTGTTGGGATAAGCACTGGGTGTTGTATGGAAACCAATTTGACAACAAATTTCATATTAAAAAAAAAAAAAAGAGTTGGACGCTCAACTGACTGGGCCATCCAGGCGCTCCTACAGTTAAGATTTCTGCCAAGACATGAAAACTTTTGCTCTTATCTCAAGGTGACAGGGTGCTAGTTCTAGGTTCCTGTATCCTACATGGAATACTTCCCATGGGAACCAACTCCTAAAATCTTTCCTCTTATCTAAGTGAATTCTAACAAGAGTCCACCATGGAAAAGTTCTGTAGTATCTGAACCCCTGCTGGCCTTCTTGGAGTAAGGCTAAAGGTAAAGCGACAAGTCACTTATTCCCCGCCCCCCCAATCTTTCTGTACTGGGTTTTGAGGATAAGAAGTTTGCACATAAACTCTAGGCCCTTACTGCTCTGTACAGCTTGCAGAAGGTCTGCCCAAGTATTTTGTTAAATACAACAGGCATAATAAGTGCTTCATTTCTGAGTCCAAGACCAAAACCCTGGATCCTTCCCAGTTGTATGGTTCTTCTCCTAGAAGCAACGTCTTCACAAAATTCTCTGAGAACGATGAGGCATCATTTTTTTGGAGAAAAAAATAGTTTCTTTATCCTGGTACTAGGTAGGAGAGTACCTGACATGGTATATTATACTGGTCAAGCACCTGATCACGGGAATCAAATGAAGGTATATTTGCACCCCAACTGTTAAAGTAGCTGTAAACCGTAAACTTGGGCATCCTAATGGACCCCTCTAAGCTACTGTTTTTCTAAAACTGGGATACTAGTTAAATAATCAGATAAGTAAATAAAATGAGGGGCACCTGGGTGGCTCAGTCAGTTAAGCATCTGACTTCAGCCCAGGTCATGATCTCACAGTTCATGAGTTCGAGTCCCACATCGGGTGCATCAGGCTCTCTGCTGTCAGTGTGGAGAGCTCTGTCTCTCTCTCTTTCTGCCCCTCCTCCCCCAAAATAAACATTAAAAATTAAAAAAAAAATTTTTTAATGTTTTTATTTATTTTTGAGACAGAGAGAGACAGAGCATGAGCAGGGGAGGGGCAGAGAGAGAGGGAGACACAGAATTGGAAGCAGGCTCCAGGCTCTGAGCTGTCAGCACAGAGCCCGATGCAGGGCTCGAACTCAGACTGTGAGATCATGACCTGAGCCGAAGTCGGACGCTCAACTGACTGAGCCACCCAGGCGCCCCTAAAAAAATTATTTAATATTAATAAAATGAAAAAATTCTGTGAGAATAAAATGAAATGTTTCACACAAAGACTTTAGCAGTGCCTAAAGGACAGTAAAAATAAATGTAACAATAGCCACATTTAATCAACATCCCTCTGGATTGTGGGCTCCTTCGTCCTAAGGCCTATACACTGTACTGTCCTCCCAAACTCCATCCCGCTCTAAAGCAGTGATGGTTGTCCTTAGGCGGCAGACCTGATAGGCATGTTAGGCACAGTTTTTAGAAGTAGCTTCAAGTTTCTATTATACCTCCTTAAGGAGAGTATCTCACATGCCAGAGGACAAATAGAATTGCACCTCCCTCATTAGGGATAGTTTCCTATGAGATCTGCTTCATTCGTAAGCTTGAATGTACAGTGAATACAGATACTCCAGTCAGTTTAAACCGCCCACTGCTGCCCTCAGGTAATAAGATTATTATCAGTCCATTTGTGACTCTATGTCATGCTCCCTAACTGTACTTGAGACTGACTTCCTATAGACTTTGCTAACAGAAGCCTGTAGATAAGAGTCAAGTCTACATAAATGCAAGACTGTTATTAGCATTATTCCTCTACCTAGCAGACATACCTCAACCCCTAGCAAGGGACACAGCCTGTATTCAATTTATAGTGCATCTCTTATCTATTTACTTGGTTACTGAACAGTCCTTTTTAAAAAAATCTATTTTTAATTGAAGTATAGTTGATGCATAATTTTATATTGTTTCAAGTGTACAATATAGTGATTTAGCAATTATATTCACTACGAAATGCTTACCACCGTTAAGTGTGGTTACCATGTGTCACCACACAAAGTTATTGCAATACTTATTGACTATATTCCCTATGATGTACTTTTCATCCCTGTGACTTATTTATAACTGGAAATCTGTGCTTCTTAATCCCCTTCATCTATCTCATCCATCCCCCTACCCACCTCCCCTCTGATAACCACTAGTTTGTTCTTTATATGTATGAGTCTATTTCTCTTTTTTGTTATTGTCATTTTTTGTCTGAATAATTCTTTTTAAAAGCATTGACCTGTCAGGGCGCCTGGGTAGCTCAGCTGGTTGATGGTCTGACTTCAGCTCAGGTCATGATCTCACAGTTCGCGGGTCTGAACCCCACGTCAGGCTCTGTGCTGACAGCTCAGAGCCTGGAGCCTGCTTCAAATTGTGTGTGTGTGTCTCTCTCTGTCCATTCCCCGCTTGTGCACTCTCTCTCTCTCTCTCAAAAATAAATAAACATATAAAAAATTTTTAATTAAAAAAATAAAAGCATCAACCTATTCTCTGGTTACAGATGCTTACAGCTTCAGTTTTGCCATTAGCTAATTTTATGATCTTAGTAAAATCACATGTCTCTGGGTTTCAGTTTTGTAATCAATCAAGGATATCTTTAATGACTACCATTTAATTTCTATCATTCTTGCTAGCTACTACCAGACAAGTATCTCAGACAAAGAAAAAGAAAAAGAAAAAGAAATGTGAAGGATCAATATAGATTCACCATTGAAAACACAGAAACTTCAACAATTTATTTTAAGATGGGCAATACTGAGAAACGTAACAGAAGACCATGGGGGAGAGGAAGGAAAAAAAAAAGAGAGGGAGAGAGCCAAACCATAAGAGACTCTTAAGAAACTGAGAATAAACTGAGGGTTGATGGGGAGTGGGAGGGAGGGGAGGGTGGGTGATGGGCATTGAGGAGGGCACCCGTTGGGAGGAGCACTGGATGTTGTATAGAAACCAATTTGACAATAAATTTCATATTAAAAAAAAAGATTGGAAATGTATAAACACAGGTGCTCAGGGCCCTGTGTATGGTTGTACAGTCTGTGCACTGCAAAAAGTTACCTAATGGACGGGGGTGCTGAAATATAGCCTGTATTGGGTTTGCCAAATCTTATAATTGGAGGAAGGGATGCCTTTTTCTTCTTCAATAGGTGCTATCTGATCATGATGTAGTCCCTACTCACAGATGATACCTTTTTCTAACTCCCCCACATAGCAGGCTGTACCTTTATCTAAACTGTACAAAGACATCTCATCGTAGGTCACAGGCAGCCTGCAAAAGTAGCCCTATAAAAGAATTCTATGCTACTGCAAACGTAAAAAGATCTCCAAAACACAAGGATGCAGAGGAAGTCTTTAAGATCAATTTCTCTTCAAATTGGCCATGTTTAAAGCTACACACACACAATTCTTCAGAGGAAAAATGAGCATAAATAAAAACTTGAAATCAAACAAAAAGTTCATCAAAGATCTAAGCAATCCATGTAATATATATAACTTTCACTGTTTTAAGACATTAAATATTTTTGTGACAAAGGCATCTGGAAATACAGACAGAATTTTTTTGTTCTTGCCTTCTTCACAAAGATATTGTGAAAATTAACAGAATAATATTTATAAAGCAGCTAAAATGGACTTAAAGTATAAATAATTTATTATTCTTAAGTATTAAATTATTTTAAAAGTAACATTTAAATAAGATGAACAAATTCAATATGTTTTAATGCCCCTAATTTTGAGATAACATCAAAATTAATAGCATGAAACTTGTGAAGCAGCTGTAAGAAAAAGAATGACAGATGTATGTATATATATGGGCTATACACCCTAAGAAATAAGTGGTGCTAGAAATTATTTTACATAGCATTTTCAATTAACTCACCCAAAATAACAACATATGATTTTAGTCACAGAGCTATGCCATGATATAGAAATATAGGCTGGTAATCTCTATGGTGAACTAAGAATGAAAAACTATAAATAATAGACATTCTAATAATTTTACATTAAATTATCTTCATATAAAATCATCTTTAATAGGCTTCTCCTATCTAATATATAAATGGAAAGTACTAATTAGCATGAATGGGATTTCAGAGGTTGGTCTATCTTACCAACTCTTAAATAAGATATCCCCAACCTATTATTTAACTCCGAAACCTTTTAAGGATAAAACAGGATTATCAGGAAATGCCTTAAATTTTAAGAACACAGTAAAAATAAAATTAAATTATAAACAAAGGAAACTGGATATTATTTTTTCCTGGAAAAATGTCTTACAGATATCATTCCCTATTGTAGTTGAAAAAAATGGAAGATTAATATGGCCACCTAGAGGAGAAAACATAACAAATACACCATCACATTCTTACTTTTGCTAGAATATCAGTTTATGTTTTAAAGGACTCAACTGAAGAGGTTAATCATGTATGAAAGAGACTGTAGTTGGATACTGCAGTAGCAGGGATGACCTAACAGAAGCTAAAACAACATTCATTTTGCAGTGGACCTGATAAGTATAGTTTTTGTAACTTACCATGCGGCCTTAGGTTAAAAATTACTAAAATCTCTTCTCGCTTTTGTAAAATGGGGATAATCTATCTACCACAACTATTTGCAGTGAAGATTAATAGTATGGTGTATACAGAAACTAACAGTGTCAGGTACACAGTTGGCGCTCAATATGGTAGTCCTTAACTATCTGCTCAGAAAATCCTGCACTGTTTTCTCCTAGTCCCACCCAGGCCCTCCTTGACCCTCTCTGATCTTACACATACTTCCAGTACTGGCTGTTCCAAAGCTTCTCTATGAGAAGTAGTCAGTGTTGAGAAATGGACTAATGGTTTCTTACCAGCACTAATGAGGTAATAGTATGTTATGTAAAAAATGTACATTTAAGAATATGTTTCCTCCTACCCTGGAATTCCTTTTAGTTACCTCAACCTACACATCAGTTAATTTTGATCCATATAAACTTCCAGAATAATATGCAGAATGAAAGATCAGAGCAATAAAGGAAAGCATCCATCCCTCAAATCCCACCAAGAGTACTATACTCAGCAGTCCTCTTCGGTGAGCAGCCATGAAGTGAGCAGTACTTCTGCTGAGTCAGCTACGCAGAGGAACCACCACCTGGTGGAGACTCAAAGGTGTATCGGAACCAAATCCCTCTCCTTCCCAAATATATGCCAGAGGAGGGTTTCCATTGTTGGGATGGAGGGAGAAGGGGAACACTGGTTATAATCCCCTTCAACTACCTCTCTTCCTCAATTCCACAAGTTGAAAAGGAGAGAGTAGGTGTAAGAAAGTGCAGGCAGCAAACGTATACTTTCTGACCAGTTATTCTCTCCTTAACAAGATTCAATCTAACTTAACTATTCTAAGCAACTAAAACTTTAATTGAATGTACTGATCACTTGTTATTGGACAAAGGAGGTTGTATGAATTCTTATCCTCCCCAGTCTATGTACAGCATTCAAAACTCTCCAGACAACATTCTCCTGATTCTCCATTTTATTGCCTTTACTTTCCCTTCTCTATTTAAGTGACACCCTTAATTCTCCTGCTAATGAAAGAAAATGATTCCCTGATCTCTTCTCTCCATATATTCTCCCTCAACAATTAAATCCATTCCCATGGTTTCTATTTTCTTAGTATGTATCATCTGAAAACATCTCTCTCTCCCTAACCTCATTCCTGATTTCAAGCTCCATGGTCATTTCCAACGGCTTAAATACCCTTGTTTCATTATATATATTATATGCAACATATATAATTACACATATATTATATATATACATACAAAACAACTTTTATGTCCCACCTCTAACTATTAAGGACTTCATCATTCTCCTAGTCACAATGCTGGCAACCAGTGTCATATTTGTTCCAAATATATTCAGCTCCTAAATCTGATCAATTCTACCTCTATGTCTCTCCTATCCTCTTGTATTTCTATGACCTCTACTGTAATTCAGATTTTTACCATTTTCCACATAGACTACTCCAAAGACCTCCATAATTGGTGTCTTTTTCTAGTCTTCCTGTTGCTAATCTAAGGCACATTCCATTTCACGGGTTCTTTGATGAAAAACTTTCAGTGAGTTCTCACTGGCTAACAAATTAAATACTAACTTTAGGCTGGGAAGCACTCCAGGCTATAGATTTCACCTTTCTTTCCATATTGTCTCCTACTCCTATCTATCTATCTATCTATCTATCTATCTATCTATCTATCTAACCATTTATCCATCCATCCATCCATCCATCCATCCATCCATCCATCCATCCATGTTGGAGCCAAGTGGACTTTACTCTATACTTTGGGGTTTATGAAGTTCCCCCTATCTAAAATACCTCATCTTTTCACCAACTTTACACCCATTCTTCAAAGTTAAACCCAAATGCCATTTATCTAAAGAACTCTCACACCTTCCCAACAGATATTTTACTCCCTTCCTTAAAACTTTCTGGAATTTTATATGCACTTCTGCATCTTTGTGTGTGGGCATGTTCAGAATTTACTATCACTTAAAATTGCTTTTACCTAAGATCTTGAGCTCTGAAATCTCCCATACCAGTAAAATTTGCCTTTCTTCCCCTACTCCACTGATTCTACCTTGGGCTCAAAGCAATTTTTGACTTTTTAATAAGTAATAATCTA
Source organism: Acinonyx jubatus (assembly GCF_027475565.1). Classification (NCBI taxonomy): domain Eukaryota; kingdom Metazoa; phylum Chordata; class Mammalia; order Carnivora; family Felidae; genus Acinonyx; species Acinonyx jubatus. Next base: position 35,754,631 of record NC_069395.1, on the reverse strand, counting down.
TAATACAAAGCTATTCCCCTAATCTATTGCTTTCTTACATTATCACTAGGTCATCTCTCCATCCTAAATCCCCACGACAGCATTTTAACAATAAGGGTACCCATCTCCACTGGGATATTCCAGGCACTTCAGATTCAGCATGATGGAAACTAAATTACCTCCTTCCACACAAACTTACTTCTCTAATACTCTCTAAACTAACTTTAAAAATCTTGATTCTTCACTCACTGCACACATTCAATCATTCAAGATTTATTGAGATCATCCTTAAATCTATGAACTTTGTCCCCAAACTCATTGCCAATAAAGATCTCATCACTATTTATTGTTTGTTTGTTTGTTTATTTTTGAGAGAGAGACACACACACACAGTGTGAGCAGGAAGGGGCAGAGAGAGAGGGAGACACAGAATCCAAAGCACGTTCAGGCTCTGAGCTGTCAGCACAGAGCCTGACGGGGGGCTCAAACTCATGGACCATAAGATCATGACCTAAGCCAAAGTCAGACACTTAACCCACTGAGCCACTCAGGTGCCCCTCATCACTACTTACTTAACTAGTCCTTTCTACCTCAGTAGTCCGACCTCCAATTTGTTTTGTTACAATAATTAATCTTTCTTAAATACATTGATCTAAAAGTGCCACACTGTCCAGCTTAAAAATCTCCCTGGACTCTAGATTTCCTATAAAACAATAAACTCCCAAGCATGGCATGCGATCGTATTATCTGCCCATTCTCCAAACACAGATCCTAAGACACTAAAATACACTGTCTTCTGCTTTTGTGCAATCACAATTCCATGGTTTTGGAAACAGTTCTTACACAAGTCTAGTTCATCTATTCTGCGAAGTTACATTAGATTTCCCCATATCCCCACCTCCCATCTACAGCACCTTCTTCATCAAAGTAATAGACCTCTTATCACACTATATTACACATATGGCCAATGATCTTCCTCCTCTAGTCTGTGGGCTCTTTGAAACAAGCATATTTGATTCATCTTTATGTCCATGGTATCTAGTATGGCACACAAAAAGTTTTCAACAAATGTTTATGAAATAAATAAATCTAAATTTGGAATGTCTAAAATCAATCCACCCTGGGTATTTTATCAACTAATTTAGAGTAGAAATGGTAGAAAAGTGAGATGGGTCCTAAATATATGGATAAAATGAAATGAAATGTGAAGGTGACTCCAGGACATTTGTGTCAGTTCTAGAGGTTAGGGCAAGAACAGAAGAGCCACTGAGGTTATGCCCTCTCTTCTCACTGCTTTTCCCCCAGACTATAGAGCCATTTGAGGATAACAGGACTATAGGACAGAAGCAATCAAGACACAGAGAACTGTAGGGAGTGAGGGGGTAGAAGCAGTGAGGAGGAAAAAATAAAAATCCTAAACTGAAGCTGCAGAAAGGTAAGCGTTCAGGGTCATAGACAACAGACGCAGGGCTCCTTCATGACTGCTCACCCTCATCCCCACTACTGTTTTCACTACCCTCAGCTACAATGACCATTTATTGGTCACTTACCCACAGAGGCCAGAACTGTGCCAAGAAGTACCACACATACCATTTAATGTTCATGACAACCCTATCAGAAAGGTATAATCCACAGTTTAGAGACAATGGAACAAACCTAAAAACAATTAACTATACTGCCCCAAGTTTGTAGCTAGTATGTTAAGTCACAGAATGTGAACAAGGATCAGGTTCAAATCCCATTCTCTTTCAGTTCTACTATGCATGTGATGGGGTATAAGGGTGTACATATGTTAGGGACTGGCTTTACTGCTTTGCATTACTCAGTTATCTTTGTAAGCACGTGTTGTTGTTGTTTTTTTTTAAGATAATTTATTTATTTTGAGAAAGAGAGAGAGAGAGAGAACGGGGGCAGGGCAGAGTGAGAGAGAGAGAGAGAGAGAGAGAGGAGAGAGAGAGAGAGAGAGAGAGAGAGAGAGAGAGAGAGAGAGAGAATCCAAAGCAGGATCGGTACTGTCACCACAGAGCCCAATGTGGGCTCAATCTCACACACCATGAGATCATGACCAGGGCCGAAATCAAGAACTGGATGCTTAACTGACTGAGCCACCCAGGCACCCCATGTAATCACATGTTTTATTTTCTCTAGTACTAGGAAAGGTATTTTTGAGGGTAGAATCTAATATTTTAATTTCTTTCCTAGCATCTCATAATGAGTTTTCTGTATAGTAATCACTCAGTATTTGATTGATTTCTTACTATAAATTGTATACTAGTAGAAATAAAAAGAAGGCACATCAATCATCAGTTAGCATTAAGCCAATTTTACTTTTCTTAAAGATGCTTTAGGCCCTTTGACAACTCTATGCGCTGGGGTAAGACTTTAAGGAATCAGAATAATAGGCTCTTAAACACAAAGCACAGCTATAAAATTAAAGATAGTTTGTGTCTGATATAATAATAAAAATGCCATCTAAGCTATATTGTTCTTTTCCTCATATCTGGGTATAAAGATAAAATTACTAGGAGTAGTCATACATTGTATGAAGCATGTGAGCAACCTACCTAAAATGTGAAAATAAACATGCTTCAATTAATGGCAAGACCTCTTTTATTTCCCTTATAGAAAGATGTAAAAACGTGTTAGAGTGGACGTGTATGTCCTACATAGGTTAAATTTTAAGTCAATGCCAGTACATGAGGCAAAAATCAATTAGAGATAAAATAATCCTCGAAAATCCCTTAAGTTGCTCTTAAGCAAAGTATAGCACAGTACCAGCTCTCAATAAATCCATCTCAGACACTTTTTCCCCCTGCACAGAACAGATCAACACTTCTGCTGTGTGCCACGAGCATCTGGCTCCTGTTTAGGTGCCATACTCAATGAAAGTGCGTGCATTTACACTCCAGGATCATGTCCAGCACTAGGAGATCCTTAGACTCTGTCAGTTCCTCTAACAGGTATCTGGGGACTGATTCCACGTGACACAAAGCAGATTTGCATCTTCTACCTCACGCTTGCATTGGGAAAAGAGAGACAGAATTACTACGATCTTTAAATTACTTGGCGTTTTGCTTTTAGGTGTTGTGGGTTTTGGCTTCGGTCCAGAGATCTGGATTTCAATAGATTACGTTCACGGAAACGTGACTCTGTGAGCCATCTCTTGTTTATCGTGCAGCCACAGATGCCTAGAATTTTAGGCACAAATAATCCAATACCACAGTGTATGAGCCAAAAAAAATAAATAAATAAAAGAAGCAACCTATCTTACCTTCATCTATCGATGCCTCACTACTGTAGCCGTCATACTCCGCAGACAGAGGACTATACTTCTGTCTTGTTTCCCAAGCGTAGTTCTTTTGTCTCGAATCTGCCAACGGAAGTCTGGAATTGTGTGTTCTGGACAAGGCCTCATGGTATTTACCCAGCGCTTCATCTTCACTTTCAGAGGATGAACCGTGCTCATCTTTGTCCATGTAGGAATTATCTATTTGGAGTGACGGAGAGCAAATCAAAATTTTAATACCATAAAGTATTATGAATTTGATATATGCACACACACACACATATGTGCACAGATGTTATGTCACATATATCCATATACACACGAATATACATATACATACACAATCTGAATTTTCAGCTTTAGAGAAGTATAACGTTTTCACTTAAGAACCTGAAGCTTTAGGTTTCCATGTTTTTAATAGAAAAAGATCAATCTGTATATTCTAATTACATAATAATGTTGCAGGGATTTTCCAACCAGGTTACAGATAAAGGAAATAACAGAGCCTGCCACCTTACACAACTTTTTTAAAGGGTCAGTTGCACACAAAGAAACTCAGAAGTACTGCTGGTACATATGGGCCTGATTCAAAGAATTCATGTCACAAGAGACACCCTGGTTATCATGTTGGTCCAAGTTTTCAAAAATGATAATCCTTAGCGCCAGAAGTTCAACAGAGAAATGGGCAGATGTATACTATTGGTAGTATTCTCATTGGTACAACGCTCCTAAACAGCAGTTTGGCAATACATATCCAACTTTTAAATCTGCATAGTCTTTGATTCATTTCTAGGAATTTACCAATTCTAAGAACTCTAAGAAAATAACAGGTGAGCAGAGATATGTATTTCAGACAATTCGCTGCACTGTGTTTAACAGCAACAGAAAACAAAAATAAAACATAATCTAAAAGTCCATCCCTGGGCCTTGGTTAAGTACATTATGATAAATCCATACAATGATATACTATGCAGTCACTACAGATTAGGAGGTGAACTTACAAGTACTCACAGGGAAGAATAAATACAACATCATGTTAAGAAAAAAGAGGTTGTAAGACAGAAGGCATACCTATGTCTTATTTAAAACATACACACACACACACACACTTCTACATGTAATATACACACACACATGCAGTGTATGTTAATATGCACATATAAAAATATGTGGAAGGATATACACTGATTTTCTGTGAAAGGTAGAATTACTAAGAAAATTTTACTGAAGTATATTCAAATGCAAATTTCAGGCCACACAAAATTTATATCATTCCTTATTATTACCATTTTTTTAAAGTAAAAATTTTGAAACTGTACTATGTTGGGATTCATTTAAACTAAGATGCAACCTTCTTAGAATTATAAAACATCTCTGGAAAGACAAAGAGACCACAGCAGGTAGAATTTATTAGGTCAGTCTAGACATTTTTCTCTTTATACTCTGCTCAGATCATCTGTAGTAAAGGAATCAAGGTTTGACATTCAAGTGGGGAGACACAGACTAAGTAATTTAAAATACGATAGAGAGATGGTATGTTTAGAGTCAGAAGTAAGGGAGCTTTGATGTCACTAGTCCAAGTCTTCCTTTTCAGTCAAGAGAAAACCATGAATGGCTAAAACTATAAGCACTGTCGTATTCTGCACTGTCCAAAATGTCGTCACTAGCCACTAGCCACATGCAGCTATTTAACATAATGCAGTTTAAAACCCGGCTTCCCAGTGCCACCAGACACGTTTCAAGTGCTCAGGAGCCATGTGTGGCTAGTGGTTACTACACGGACTACATGGAACGTTTCCATCATTACAGAAAACGCTATTAGATGGTGCTGAGGTGATGGCTGATCTGGTCCAGAACCTGGGAATTATGACTCCCAGTTGAGAGCTTTTAGCACTTTGTGGGATTGTGGGATACCACGGTGGTGGTGCTCTAAGGCTGCAGAGCTCTGAGGAGGGTCACCAGAAATTCTGCAGTCACCCTTCACCTATTACAAAATATTACCTAAAGTAACCTCGAATTCAGAAACAGAGAAGGAAACTCTTCCTTCTCTTCCTATACCCTATAAGCTCTACGAAAGAACCTAAAATGCAGGTACTAGTAATTTTGATATTACTCTCGGTGTTAACTAATAATATTACAGTTCAGCTATATGAAGAGGTAATCTATGGGTCAAAAGATTTTGAAATTATTTTTAGAACATAGTATGTTTCAGTTTAGGGGTGCCTGGGTGGCTCAGTTGATTAAGTGCCCGACTCTTGATTTCAGCTCAGGTCATGATCCCCAGGTTGTGGGATCAAGCCCTGCACTGGGCTCTGCATTGAACATGGAACCTGCTTTAGAAAAGATTCTCCCTCTCTCTCTATCACTCTGACTCTCTCTCTCCCTCTGCCCCTCTCCCCCACTCGTAGTCTCTTTCTCTCTCTCAAAATAGAAAAAAAGAAAAAGAAGAAGAACACAATATGATTAAGTTTAGTACTGACTATCATCTAGAATAACTGAGAGATACTTGGGTGTTTTAGGTACCAGCATGCTTCTGAATGAAAACAAATCAAAACAAAATTAACTCTGTACTGTTACTTGTGTAGCATTTATTACTAGGGTCTATTCTGTTATTTTCTGAATAAAATATGTAAACTATTCTATTTTACTTCTTTGCTTATTTCTGCTACTGTAAGTAAGAAGGCTACCAAAACGAAACAAAGGCTACCCAAAACTACTGAATTTGACAATCAAAAATCTGCTAGAAGAGTAGACTCCAAAATGGACGTATTTCGAAAAACTGGCTTCCCTTTCTAACTAGTCTAGCCATCCTGGATCGGCCTCTATTATATCAGTTAAGGACCATTAATATAATCGATAAATAGCAGATCCCGATTGTGTCTGATGTCCTGTAGCAGAACCAAACGTCTTCCTCACGGCTACTGCCACTCAGATTTTTGTTATTTTATGAGAATCTAAATTTATTTTTTAAAATGTCAGATACATATTTTTAAAATAAAAGCCGGGGCGCCTGGGTGGCTCAGTCGGTTAAGCGTCCGACTTCAGCTCAGGTCACGATCTCGCGGTCTGTGAGTTCAAGCCCCGCGTCGGGCTCTGGGCTGATGGCTCAGAGCCTGGAGCCTGCTTCCGATTCTGTGTCTCCCTCTCTCTCTGACCCTCCCCCGTTCATGCTCTGTCTCTGTCTCAAAAATAAATAAACTTAAAAAAAAAATTAAAAAAAATAAAAGCCAATGTACTTTTGGTCAGCAATAAATGGAAATGACGAAGGGATTTTACCAGAAGCAATTACCAGCAGGTGCAGAGCAATTCTGTACCCAAACCAAGTCACTGTCAGCTCCTTGTTTTGAAAACTGTCACAAATACTGTGGCTGAAAATATAAATGCTTAGCTGGAATCTTAATTCTACATAGAGAACTCATGAAAAATAATAGATTATTCACATATACTCATTATAAACACAGAAGTCATATACAATTCTTAATATGTGGCTAAATGAATAGACATATTCTGAAGCCTGTTATGCAATAAAATAAACTCTACTGCTCTAAAGGAAAAATATAAGATACTTGATATCCCTCCATCACTCAAGATTCTTATTGGGAATGACTCAAAGAGCAACACAGTATAAAGGTCTCAGGGGTTAATTACAAAAATATAAAATGTTAAAATTCATTAAATAAGTTCCAGCTAAGTAAAGAATGCACACTACTTAAGAAAACTATGGAATTTCGGGTTGTATAATAAAGAAACATTAAGAAAAATTAGGGCCACTGAAGAAGTGGCCAAATAATCAAGGGACCAGGACAATACTTAACTTAGCAGTGTACAAAGAACATGAATGCTTTCAAAATAAATGATCGCCCCCCCCCAAAAAAAGATGACCTTAAAAGTGTCTCCCAGTAAGAGGATTCAGGAAAATCTTTTTTAAGTATATTCATTTCTTTTGAGAGAGAGAGAGACAAGCAGAGAGAGAAAGAGAGAGAGAGAGGCAGAGAGAGGGAGAGAGAGAGAATTCCAAGCAGGCTCACACTGTCAGTGTGGAGCCTGATGCAAGGCTTGAACTCATGAACTGTGAGGTCATGACCTAGGCCAAAATCAAGAGTCAGGTGCTTAAATGACTGAGCCACCCAGCTGCCCTCAGGAAAATCTTCAATTAGATCTATAGACATGTAGTGGAAAGTTTGGAAATTTGGACGATGTTTTCTTAATTTAAAAAAAAAAATCAAGAGAAAATTTTATCACTCAAACCCACATTAGGAGGAGACCTCACCTTTTCTTGGTATTATCTTAGAATATTTTTCATCTTTACTCTTTGCTGTTCCTTTGTTGGCAGAAATGGCTTCATTTTGCTTTGTTTTTATGTCTCCTTTCACTTTGTAACACGTTGTTGGATTTATTTGTTCTTTGTGTTTTCCGTGTAACTTATCTTCTGAATTTGCTGATGGTGCTGGATATATGTCTTCTTTCATGATGGGTTTCTGTATTGTATGTCTGTTGCTTGCCAAAATACCTTTTGGAGGACACTCATTTCCTGACCACTCATTCCCTTTGGATCCTTTACTTTTAATACGTTTTTCAGTCTTTAAATGATTTTCTTTCATTTCTTGATCTCTTACCTCCTTTAAATCATTCTTACCATCATCAGGAATTCCTAATCCATTTTTTTTATATCTGTCAGTACTTTCAAGTTCTTGACAAGCAGGTATAGCCCTTGCATTCTGTTTGATAATTGATACCCCTCCATCACTCAAGTGCCCTTTCAAAGAAGAATCACCACCAGCACTGTTACTTTCTTGGTATTTGGACAGAGTCTGTTGCCTATCATTAACACGTTTAAAAATTCTTTCTTCGTTTATCCCTTGCTCTTGCTTTTGTGAAACTGAAGTATTGTAACAACTGATCTGATATGCTCTGTGCTCTAAACTAGACTGTGTTTTCTGACAATTATTGTCTTTGGAGACTTGTGGTGACGTGGCAGTTGCTGGCTTAGCAGTATCTACAGCTTCTGCTACTGCAGAGCTTTCTTCTTCTGGGCGGAAGCCACTGATCATACTGGTTACCTGTTCAGCCACTGAGTCAGTGAAAGCATAGGTGACTTCTCCAACAGCAGCAGTCAAATCTTCTACAGCATTACTGATTGTGTCCACCAGAGAAGACACTGAGGGCAGATTCTGCTGGAAATTTTTGAAAAGTGCCATTTTCTAATTCTTTATTCCTAACAGATGCAATAATGGAATTTTCTCTTCTCGAAGTATCAACCACTTTGGAATGTGAATTTAAAATTTACTTAAATGTTGTTACTCATGAGCTCAATATTATTATTTTGCATTGTAGCGTTTAATCTTTCTGTAAATGCATTATGCATTGAAAGAAATATGTTGAAGCAAAGACTCTTCCAAAAAAAAAAATCAAACCACTTGTCTTAAATGTAATGAAATTTTTTCCCACTCCATAGCTATCATAACAGCAGCAAGACAATAATTTCCCCTCAAACACTATCGGTTTTTATTCTATACCTGCAAGAAGAAGTATAAAAAGGATTTTTATTATGGACTTTTAGTTTATTTATTAATAGTCTATGCAGGGGAACTACCCTATATTATTAACATACTAGCAATATCATTTCAAACTAACAAATATATTATAGGGAAAATACCTACACAATTTGCACAGAGGTTAGTTACAATAGAGGAGAGAGCAGAGGGTGAACATCTGCTGAATGGCTACCAGATGCAAGGCATTGTGATTTACAAGTTTATCTCCCCTGATCCCACAATAATGCTAGGAGGTAAATATTATTATTCTTATTTAATAAGTAAAAAAAAGAAGGTTCAGAAAAATTAAGAAGGTTCCCCAAACCTTTCCAAGGGATCCTCAAGGTAAAAACTATTTTTATAACAATAAAGGGATATTTAACTTTATCACTTTCATTTGCTCACAAATGAACACTGGAGTTTTCCAGAGGCTACATGACAGATTGACTACAGAAGCAGACATGAGAATAACAGCTGTTTCTTCTATGCCAGTCATTTAAAGAGATCTGCAAAAAAATATAAAACAATGGCACTCTTCTCACCATTGGGGGTGGGGGAGTAGAAAATATATAGGTTTTTAAGTTAAAAAATGTTACTTACATTTAACATGTATGTAATAGCCTTACTGATTTTTTAAACAAATAAACTGATAAGAATATTTTTAAATTTTCTCAGTTTTACCTTCTAATATGGTACATATTAATAGATATAACTCCCATAAACAAAAGCTGTTTATGAGTGTTTAAGAGGGTTAAGGGGTCATTAGACCCCTCCCTCAAAAAACAAAAACAAAAACAAACAAACAGAAAAACAGAAATGCTGAACCAGGGAATTCTTGGAGGCTGCCCAAAGGGCTATCTCTAAACCAGTTCATTCTATACACGATCCAAAAGCAAGGTTGAAGTATGAGAAACACTAAACTTAAATCAAAATCACATAAAGTACTATAGTTTCCCAATGCAAAAGTCACAGATTTAATTCCATAACCAATAGGCTGTATAAACAATGATGCTACTGCTTTTTAAGTTACCAGAAGAGAAAAACATCTCTCCGACACAGTGCATAGACAAGAAAGGCAAGGTTTTTCTGCTAATGCTCTGCAACACTGTTCTAAATTAACACCTTGCTTTTATAATTCGCAGCTTGCTTCTGCTATCATTTAAATAAGCCAGTCTCTGGAAACAGCAAATAAAGAACTCTTACAATAATATTAAAAAAAAAATTAACACCAGGGAACACTTTGCATGAAAGAAAGAACAAGATTACAGGCCTCTGCTAACACCTAGCAGAAGTAAGTGATATAACGTGATATAATGCCTATAGTACCAAGGGAGGGAGAGGAACCCTAATTTTTATAACCAGACTTTATCTATACACTAGGCTGACAGGCAAAACCGCTTTCTCCAAACAATAAAATTATCCACCAGCTGAGAATTCAACAGCAGATAAAAAAGGGTGAATTCTTTCAAAAGTCTTCTGAGGACATAGAGAAAAAGCCTCTCGAGAGAGTTATTTGGACAGTACGATTCAAGCTACGATTTAAGCAAAAAGATACTCCTTCTTAAAGCATATCTACTCATAGCAGAGGCTCAAGAGCATGCCTTACATATGAAAAATAAAAATGTCATTTTCTGATAGTATGCAGTTCATCTTTAAGCAATATGCTAGCAATTCATGAACAACAGAAAGATAATGGAACATAATTTACTTAACAAATGTTTTCCTCACAGAAAAGTGCTCAAATGTTAGTTTACAATGTCAAAACCAACCTTCTCATATATATTTAAAAAAATAAAATAACAGAATGGCACAGGAAAAAAGAACAAACAAGAGAAGCAGCAATGATACTTACAAATTTTATCTTGTGAGTTCTTCCTTGTACTGTATCCTGAACCAAGATCTGGAAACCCGCCAACATTTTCAAAACAGAACTTCTTATTAATATAGAGAAAAAGGAGCAGCATCAAGATAATAAACACCCCAACAGCTGACAAAAATCCAACTGCCTCTGGAGATACTAGAGAAAAAAAAGTCACAGCTGTAAGCATTTATTTCTCTTTAAGCTACAAATAAGAAGGAAACTCCCACACATATGTTAGATTACTGCCTTATTTGAATTATACTTTTTTAATTGTCATAGTTCACACAGGTTTACAAGAAAAAACAAACTGCATACTTTAATGAGCTGTTCAATTCATTCAACAGTATTTATTCAAATCTAAACGTTTCTGCATAAAGTATGTTGGAACACTCTTAAAATACAGGAGTCTGTAACATAGGCAGCTATATATTTATCCATTTAAGAGCATTACAAAAATTTTAACCCAAGAATTAGAAAAAAGTATTTCCCATGCATGGGTGTATTAGCAAAATTTATGAGAGCATACAGTAGTAGTAAAATCTCGAACAGCTTCAATGGCCCATTTTATTTAATAAACTCTAGACTTCTTAACTTAGCATTCAAAGCTCCAGCCTCTCTTTTCAATATCACACTCCATTCAAATTGTTCCACTCAGTGCCTCAAAATCAACTATATGCGTTACCTCACGCCTTGTCTTGGTTCATCCTCTTCCCTTTGCCTGGAATGACCAAGTCTCCTTTCTACCATATCCCACTCATTCATTCCAGTCAACAAATATTTTAGACTAGCAGCCATACACCAGGCATTATCACATACACAGTTTCTGTCTTCCAAGAACAGTCTGGTGAAGGCAGTTACAACGTGGTGTAATAAAGACTATGAGTGGGGAAGAACAGGGTCTATGAGACCAGAGAAACACAAGCCAGTGTTGAAGGATCCAGTAGGCTTTTCTGAAAGTTATGGCCTCTATGATTATATTGTAAGAATAATAAAGAGTTAGCAAGTTAACACTATTCCAGACGGAAGAAACAGCAAGTGCAAAGGTCCAGTGACAGGAGATACTGTATATTCCAGAAACTCAATGAGAAACTTTGTTATGATAAACCAGATTCTCAAGAGGATCTGATCTCAAGAGAATTCATGAAATCATACATGGAGATTTTGTACAGTGAGAACAAAAAAATCTCCGACTTCTCCAACCCTCAGCAATCTCTTTCAACATTTGCATTATCTGTCACTATGCCAGTCATTTGGAGTTTAAATAGAAACTGAATTTTTCATCCCTAATGCCTTATATCTAATACTCAAGTACTAGCTGAAAATGAATCCTAAGCCTCGACTATCCTGTACAACCTATAATCTACTCTTTGTTCTTCCACTACTCAAGCAGCAGCTAAAATGTCATCTCCTCCAAGATTCATTCTTCAATCAGAAGAGCCACGGCAATTAGCATCTATAACTCATTTGTTTAAAATGAAGTCACCAACCAGTCTAATGATGAGTGTTTTCACCTCCTGGCTTTTCATTATTTGTGAAAGTCAGCCATCGCAGGTGTAGAAATGATATCACATTATAGTTTATTCAAAGCTGGATCAACCGTATTGTGATAGAGGATGGAGCAGAGTGACGTTATAAGGGAAAAGGTGAGAGTCTGAATGGGAGAAATGCAGTCCAAATATCCAGCCCAGGAACAGATCCTGCTACAAGAACCAAGAAGTTATGCTCAGACATTAGCCCTGACTGTCTCATTTTCAGGCTAGAGAACAGTCAGGAAAGGGAACAGGATTTTAATTTAAAACTCTAAGCTATATTAGCAAAAACAGTGGTGTGCGTTAAGCCTGAAGGATGAGGTAAAAATGAAAAGAGAAGAATTATCACCAGCATTTCTAATGGCTAGGAAAGCCAGAAGCAGGACAGCATCTGGTATGAAGAGGCAGAATGCTCAATAAACTTATATTCAATATTACACCATAAGGAGCACATATGTATAGGAGCTTCTCTTCTAGCCCAGGTCCAAAATACATTAGAAAATTTGATGCATTTAAGTGAACAGACAGGGTTAAATAATACGCACCCTGAAACTCTCCCATCTCTTAAAAGACTAAATGAGAAAGAAAACATAGCTCATTCCACTTAAGAAGGCTAACAAAGACAGCAACAAATACACACAGCATATACCATGTACTAGTGACTGTTTTAAGCTATTTACATCTATTCCTTTATTTTTAAAAAAAATTTTAATGTTTTTATTTATTTTTGAGACAGAGAGAGACAGAGCATGAGTGGGGAGGGGCAGAGAGGGAGACACAGAATCCGAAGCAGGCTCCAGTCTCTGAGCTGTCAGCACAGAGCCCGACGCGGGCCTCGAACTCACAGACTGTGAGATCATGACCTGAGCTGAAGTCGGACGCTTAACTGACTGAGCTTAACCCAGGCGCCCCATATGTTAACTTTTTTAATCTTCACAATTATACTATTATAATCTCCATCATAAATCATGATATGAAGATACTAAATTATGTGCCCGGCTCGTAAGTGGAAGAGTCAGGATTCAAACCGTGTCTGGCTCCCGAGTCCGTGTTTTTAGCTACCGCTCACACTACTTCTCCCGTATTCCTTTTCTCGTTGCCTCTTCCTATCTCATGTCTCCATCCTTATCTCTATGTTCCTCTTTTCATCTCCCTCCTTCCCATTTTAAAATTTAAGCTAGTGTCGGGGGGGGGGGAGTGGGTAATCAACTATAAACAAGTATAATATAGTAAGTACTATAATAGAGGTAGGAATATAAGGTATTACTGGAACACAAAGAAGAAATATTACCTGGGGGAAGTCACAAATGCCACAGAAAGGAGATAACACTTGAGCAGGGTATGAAAGATTAATCAAACAGGGAAAGGGCAGATGAAACAGCATGGTAAAAGACACAAAACAATGTGCATAGCATTCTATAAGCACCCATGGGCAACAGTCGTGTGTTTCATTTGCTTCCGTGTTCTCAAAGCACCTGGCACAATGCCACATACCTGACATTATATAAACATTTGCAAGTGACTGAATGAATAGATGTGTGTTCAGGAAAGATCAAGAATATGCCAGAAGAGCTCAGACTGGAGATAAAGGCAAGATCCAAAATGTCAAAGAAGCTTGAATGCCATCGTAAAGATTTTGCATTTGTAGAACTACATCGCTTAAAACAACTGAAACACTGGATTATATGATAGGGAGTGATTGGTGGCAAAACATGAGGAGTTCTTTTTTTTTTTTTCAATTTTTATTAAAAATATTTTTCTTTAATTTTTTTACTATGTTCTTCACATTTAAAAACATGAGGAGTTCTTAAGTGAAGAAGTAACAGTGGTGACAGAGTTCTGGTTCTTGTTCAGGGAAAAGTGATAGTAACCTAATCGATTAGATGTAGAAGATGAAAATGAAGTTGAGAATAATTCTAAAGTTTCTCCCTTGTGTGGATGAGTTAATAGTTACACCACTGACCAAAATGAAAAAATATAAAAGGAAAGGGATACAGTTTAGGGCACGGGGGTAAGAGGGACTTAGAAAGAGAGAGATGGATAACTAGGTTAGTTTTTGACATGTGACATTACAAATGTCAGCAGAAAATTTCAGTGTGGATGCCTAGTAAGGAAAGAGAAGTATGCGTATAGTACTCTGGTGAAGGTTGAGTTAGTTATAAAAGACTTAGGAGTTTTCCCCTTTTTGCTCCTCCTATTCCAAGTGAAAGATTTCCCTGGCTAAATACAATGCCAAACTGGCATTGGTAATGGTAAATCTTCATAAGATTTTAGAAAAATACATACTGTGACTTTCCCCACTAGAAAAAAGATAAAGACCCTACTGTAAATATAATACTGACACAACTCCTTTTATATTGCCCCACAAAATGTCCATTTCCCACTGAAAATATTTTAGGTCCTTAAACTTTAAAAACAGTAATATGGCTGTAGACAAGAGAAAAAAATTTCTAATAGAAATACTAAAAAACTTCATCCTTATCTCAGGATTAAAATAATATTATTTCAAATGACATGATACTATAAGTTGGTCAGTAAGAGTTCTAAGCATAAAAACATTTGACAAATCCTACTTGTACATAAAACTGCAATAGAAAATACCCTAAAATCGGGGTGCCTGGGTGGCTCAGTTGGTTAAGTGTCCGACTTCGGCTCAGGTCATGATCGCGCACAGCTTGTGGGTTTGAGTCCCGCATTGGGCTCTGCAATGACAGCTCAGAGCCCGAAGCCTGTTTCGGATTCTGTGTCTCCCTCTCTCTGCCCCTCCCCCACTTGCACTCTGTCTCCCTCGCTCAAAAATAAACATTAAAAAAAAAAAAGAAAATACACTAAAATTAAAGATATGAATTCTATACACCATCAAAAAAACTAAACAAAGTTACACTTAGATCTCATTACTATAAATATATATTTTCATTCAGTATAAGAATTTACCCCTAAAATCTTATTTATATTATCTGCTTATAAAGCCATTCTGTATAAGTATTTCTAGGATTATGGTTAAATTATCTATATATAAACCTACTCTTTTCCAAAATTCTAGATTAGCTGTTGCAAGCAAGTAAATGCTATTGCAAAATGCATACTATCTTTTAAGGACATTCAAAATCTAACAGCAAACAGATAATTAGTATATACATTTGAAGAATTTAATTTGCTGAATCAAATTTAATTTCAGCTAATCAATAACTCAAAATTCACTAATGCATTACTTTCCCATAATCCAAATTTGTAAAATTGACATGTGATGAACAATAAAATTAGCAACATCAAATATTTAAAAGTGCTTATTGTTTGCTAAGGGCTGCTTTTTAAAAAATTTTTATTTAGGGGCGCCTGGGTGGCTCAGTCGGTTGAGCGTCCAACTTCGGCTCAGGTCATGATCTCACAGCTCGTGAGTTCGAGCCCCACGTCGGGCTCTGTGCTGACAGCTCAGAGCCTGGAGCCTGCTTCTGCTTCTGTGTCTCCCTCTCTCTCTGCCCCTAACCCCCTCGCATTCTGTCTTTGTCAAAAATAAATAAACATTAAAAAAAAATTAAAAATTTTTTTATTTAAATTCCAGTTAGTTAACATACACGGTAATATTAGTTTCAGGTCTACAATATAGCGATTCAACACTTCCATACAACAGTCTGTGCTCATCACAAGGGCGCTCCTTAATCCCCATCACCCATTTCACCCATCCCTCTCCCCCCCTCCCCTCTGGTAACCATCAGTTTGTTCTCTATAGTTAAGAATCTGTTTCTTGGTTTGCCTCTCTCTCTTTTTTTCCCCTTTGCTCATTTTAAGCATTACATTTAAGAGTTAAGAACATTATCCAATTGATTCCTCACTATAATCCCAATTTTACAGATATATATATTGAGGCTCTGAAAGAGTGAAGTCGAATTTTCAAGATCTTAAAATTATTACTCAGTGATAGAGTCTTGATTTGAATGCAGGCACACTGACTCTTGAGCCCAAAATGTTAAACACCAATCCCTATTGCTTCCTATTTGCCAGGCATTTTTTAAAATCTCTTTTGTTTAAAAAATTTAATGATCAAGGTGCCTGGGTGGCTCAGTCGGTTAAGCGTCTGCCTCTCGATTTCGGCTCAGGTTATGATCTCACCATGAGATTGAGCCCTCCATGGGGGTCTGAGCTGACAGTGGGAAGCCTACTTGGGATTCTTTCTCTCCTTCTCTCTCCGCCCTTCCTCCACTGACACTCTGTCTCTCAAAATAAGTAAACATTTTTTTAAAAATACGAAAGTAAAATTTAATGATCAAAACAATTTTATGATAGGTAAGCACTATACATCATCTTAGTCTTTAGATTAAACTGAGGCCCAGAGACTAACGAACTTGTCTAAGGCCACAAATGTAGTAACACAGTAGAACCTGAATTTGAACCCAGACATTCTAACTCCAGAGCTCATGCTCTTACACATCAAGCAATACTGCTTCCTTACATGTCAACCTGCAATATAAAAAATAAAGGAAAGCTGTGATCAAAGTAATATAGCTTACTATATACATTAAGAGAAAATATCTTATGATAGATTTCATATATGTTAAAAAATGACAATGGATTCAAGCTTTCTCCAAGTAAATATATAAATTATAAAAGTGGAATAATTTTTCCTATTCAAGATACTTTCCTCAATATGCTAAAATTAATTACAGAACTATGCTTCGAAACCAAAATCAGTGGTACATCCTTGTATTATATGCAATGTTCGAAAAGTTAATAAAATAAAATTTAAAAGCTAAATGTATCCTATGGAATAATAAGCTTGATATTCATTAGTAATGCTCAGTAAAAATACATACCAACTATATAAAGTCCTATATAAGGTCTCTGTGAGCTACATGATCCCGTATATGAACTGTCTAAAGATTATACTGCAAAGTAAAAAGGTGTAATTTCTTCTAGGAAATACAAAAAGTTTACCTCGTCCAAAATTAATAATTACTTATATTACATATAGTTAACTGGCTTTATCTTTACTATACATTTAGAAATGAAATATATGTATATATATATTTACAAAAGATAAATAAACCCATTTTTTGTCAAAATTCAACTTTCAATAACAGTAATAAAATTCACTTTAATTTCTACAGATAAATTGGTCATAAGAAGAAAATGATAAAATTATAGTCTTATAAAGTAGAAGCAGGAACAAATCCATTTTGACTCTGAATGTATTGCAGAATTCACCTAAATTCTACTTTTCATTTTGTCATAAAGAAAACATTTTCTATGTAAGTTTTATGAGAAAAATACTAGGATATATATAAAAATAAGTATAAGGGAGATATTTATTTATAAAACTCATATTTTCAATATTAACTTATTTATGCATTAATACTCATCTCTAAGTACCCATTTCTTTGTATTAAAACACATTAGTTACAAATGTTATATTTATATTTGTAAATTAAAACAAATTTTACAAAACTATTCTATTAATTATATTTCACACGCAAAATTAAATAACAAGTACCCATGCTTCTTAAAATTCTTCAAGAAAGAAGGATTGAAGAGAACCACTTACAATTTGTATTATAAGGCCTGTATTGCAGATCTGTCTTACTTGGCATGAAACACTAGTCCTCCAATGACATGTCATGGAGACTTAATAATTCATTTAATAGATGTAATTCTATCTCTTGAACAAAATGTGAACTGTACAAGAAGTCAACTTTCATTTTAAGAGAAATACCTGCTTACTAGTTAAGAAGTCCTGAATATTTTTTTCTGATATTCTAATCAGAAAAATTCTGCAATTTGTGTTGCTCTTATTTGAACAGAGAGAATTTATCAGTATTTCTAAGAATGCAGGAAAATAAAAGATTTGACACGTTTAAATTTCCTTTTATAATATCTCAGTTGCTTCCACAAATAACATCTTGAAATTCTTAGATTATGATATAAATAACACAAAACTGGAAAGATTACATATATATATATGTGTGTGTGTGTGTGTGTGTGTATATGTGTGTATATATATATATGTATATATACACCTATATAAATATATCAAGAAGGGAATATAATACGTAACTATTAACTCTAGATTTCATTAAAAATTGGTAAAAAACAAAAAGCATTTACTTGTAAGTGACATAATTCACTGCTGAGTAACATAAAGGGACAACAAGAGGGGAAGGCACAGATAATGATGTGGGACGTGACCTAAAATCTTACAAACAGAACTGCCCTCTGGGAGAAAGTTACCTGACAAAGTTGATAAAACATGCCATCCAACTTGTTTCAAATGCCAAACCATCACTGGATTGAACCAATATTTTCTATAAGTAACATGTGATAAATTGAAATTTCATTCCAATATCGTAAGTGAAAAATCCTAAATCAGTCTTTAAGAAAATTGGAAAAAAAACCCCAAATATTTATTAAGTACAGAGACCAAATACATATTTAAATCATATGCCTCACACTTAGACTTGATAATAATATACTTAATAAACCCTTAATAAACTTATGATAATATATTTAAACCAAATACTTAATATAAAAACTCTTGTCAAACATTCTCTGGAAGATGTTTTTCTTCAAGTATACTCTTAACAGAGGCTTCAAATTACAAATGCAGTAAAGGTTATATAAAGACAAACTCATTTTCCTGGCAAATCTCCATATAGCAAAGCACAGTCATTTTTTTAAACAATAAATTAGGGTTAACTGCCTCAAAATTCTTCATTGTCCATTCAATGTGTATGAATTCCTCCAAAATTATGAGTGCTAAATGGGGTACCAGCAAATACAGGCATACTTCCTCTTGCCTTGTACTTTTCCAAGGTTTCTTTGCTCCTCCTTTTCAGCAAGATCTTCATTGCTAAGCTACTATAAATAAGATTTTGAAAAGTCAACACCAACTGCAGAAGAATCTTCTAGTTAAAGCCAATTTGTGATGACACTGGTCACAGTGGCTAAAATGAACAACTCAGGAAACTACAGATGCTAGTGAGGATGTGGAGACACGAGAACCCTCTTGCACTATTCGTGGGAATGCAAACTGGTGCAGCTGCTCTGGAAAACAGTGTGCAGGTTCCTCAAAAAATTAAAAATAGAACTACCCTATGACCCAGGAATAACAGTACTAGGAATTTATCAAAGGATACAGGAGTGCTGATTCATAGGGGCACATGTACTCCAATGTTTATAGCAGCGCTTTCAACAATGGCCAAATCATGGAGTCTAAATGTTCATCAACTGATGAATGGATAAAGATGTGGTTTATATATACAATGGAATATTACTTTAACAATGAGAAAAAATAAAATCCTGCTATTTGCAGCAACGTGGATGGAACTGGAGAGTATTATGCTAAGTGAAATAAGTCAGTCAGAGAAAGACAGGTATCATATGTTTTCACTCGTATGTGGATCTTGAGAAACTTAACAGAAGACCATGGGGGAAGGGGAGGGGGAAAAATAGTGACAAACAGAGGGAGGGAGGCAAACCAAAAGAGACTCTTAAATACAGAGAACAAATTGAGGATTGATGGGGGTCTGGGGAGAGGGGAAAGTGGGTGATGGGCACTGAGGAGGGAACTTGTTGGGATGAGCACTGGGTGTTGCATGTAAGCCAATTTGACAATAAATTATATTTTTTAAAAAGCCAATTTGTGATGTCAAACAGGTTTCAGATATGCTTATTTCAAGCTTTAATTCTAAATCATTAAATTCTAATAAATACAAACTGGTTTATTTCTTTCAAATCTTTAAGAGAGACATCACCTTCCTCCTATATCTTCATGTTATGTCAATACTTCATGTTATGTCAATACTAGCTCTCCTCTTTAAAATTTTTTCTGTTCTTATAAGTCTTTTTCAAACTTCACTGAGGTATAACAATTGAAAATTGTATATGTAAGGTATAACTTGATGATCTGACATGCAGATTATAAAATAATCACAAGCTAATTAATATATTCTCATCTCACACAGTTATCTTTTTTTTTTCCTTTTTATGGTGAGAATGCTTAAGATCTATTCTCTTAGCAAAGTGAAGATACCTTGTATATAGTTGACTCTAGTCAAATCATTGTATTAGGTCTTCATAACTGATTCACCTTGTATAACTGAAATTTTGTAGCCCTTGACCAACATCTTCCCATTTCCCCCAACTCCCAGCCCCTGACAACCACCATTCTATTCTCTGCTTCTAAGCATTTGACTATTTTAAATTTCACATATAAGTAACATCATGCAGTATTTGTCTTTCTGTGTTTTGCTTATTTCACTTAGCATAATGTCCTTTAGGTTCATCCATGTAGTCACAAATGGCAGGATTTTTTTCTTTGTTAAAGCTGAGTAATATTCCATTGTATATATATATATATATCACATTTATTTATCAGTTCATCTGACGACCGACATGTAGGTTGTCCCCATATCTTGGCTATTACGAATAAGGCTGAAATGAACATGTTAGTGCAGATGTATTTTAGAGATTCCGGGCTCGCCTCCTTTGTGTATATGCCCAGAACTGGGTTTGCTGAATCATAAGATAGTTCTCTATTTTTAATTTTTTGAAGAAACTGCACACTGTTTTCCATAATGGCTATTCCAATTTACATTCTCACTAACAGTGCACAAGGATTCCTTTCTCTCCACATCTTCCCTACTTGTTATTTGTCTTTTTTTATTTTTAAAGTTTTTATTTTATTTATTTTGGGGGGGGGAGAGAACAAGCAGGGGAGAGGCAGAGAGAGAGAGAGAGAGAGGGAGAGAGAGAGGGAATCCGAAGCAGGCTCTGTGTTGTCAGCACAGAGCCTAATGTGGGGCTCAAACTCACGAACTGCCAAGATCATGACCTGAGCCGAAACCAAGAGTCAGAGGCTAAATTGACTCTTAACTGGCTTAACTACCCAGGCCCCCCTGTTGTCTTTCTGAAAATAGCAATTCCAACAGGGATGATGGGATATCCTGTAGTTTCATTTGCATTTCCCTCATGATTAGTGAAGTCAAGCACCTCTTCATACACCTGTTGGCCATGTGTATATATAGAGAAATGTCTACTTGATTTTTTTCTCCATTTTCAAAGCAGGTTATTTGGTTTTTTTATTGAGTTGTATAAATTTCTTACATATTTTAGATATTAAACCCTCATCAAACACATAGTTTGCAAATATTTTCTCCCATTCCATACTGCTTTTTTACTCTGTTCATTGTTTCCTTTGCTGTGCAGCAACTTTTTAGTTTCATGCAATCCCACTTGTCTGTTTTTTCTTTTGTTGCTTGTGCTTTGGGTGTCATATCCAAAAAATCATTCCCCAGACCAATGTCAAGTTCCCCCCCCCCCATGTTTTCTTCTAGTACTTTTATGGTTTTCGGTCTTATATTTAAAAGTCTTTAATCCAGGGGTGCCTGGGTGGCTCAGTTGGTTATGAGTCTGACTCTTGGTTTAGGCTCAGGTCATGATCTTGCAGTTGAGTTTGAGTCCCGCATTGGGCTCTGCACTGGCAGCAGGGAGCCTGCTGGAGATTCTCTGCCTTCTCTCTCTCTGACCCTCCCCCACTTGTGCTGTCTCTGTACCTCTCAAAATGAATAAATAAAAACTTTAAAAAAGAGTCTTTAATCCATTTTTAATTGATTTTGGTATATGGTGTGAAGTAAGAGCCTAAGTTCATTCTTCTGCAGGTGGATATCCAATTTCCCCATTATTAAAGAGATTATCCTTTCCCCTTTATGTGTTGTTCTTGGAACACTTTCTAAACAACAATTGACTGTAGATGCATGGAATTATTTCTGGACTCTCTATTCTTTCCATTGGTCTGCATGTCTTTTTTACACCAATACTATGGCATTCTGATTACTGTAGCTTTGTAATATAGTTTTAAATCAGATAGCTTCCAGCTTTGTTCTCCTACCTCAAAATTTTGTTGGCTATTTTGGGATTTGTGTGTGTGTGTGTGGTCCCAAACAAATTTTAGAATTTTTTTCTATTTCTGTAAAGAATGTCATTGGAATTTTGATAGGGATTGCCCCGAATCTGTAGGTCACTGTTGTAGTATGGACATCTTGACAATATTAATTCTTCCAATCCATGAACATGGGATGTCTTTTCATTTATCCATCAACCCTTGTACAGTGTTAATGTCTTCTTTAAAATCCTTCATCAAGGGGCGCCTGGGTGGCGCAGTCGGTTAAGCGTCCGACTTCAGGTCACGATCTCGCGGTCCGTGAGTTCGAGCCCCGCGTCGGGCTCTGGGCTGATGGCTCAGAGCCTGGAGCCTGTTTCCGATTCTGTGTCTCCCTCTCTCTCTGCCCCTCCCCCGTTCATGCTCTGTCTCTCTCTGTCCCAAAAATAAATAAATAAACGTTGAAAAAAAATTAAAAAAAAGAAGAGTCTCTCCCTCTCTTTTTAAAAAAAAAAAATCCTTCATCAATGTTCTTTTTTTTATTAAAAAAAAATGTTTAATGTTTGTTTATTTTTGAGAGACAGAGAGAGACAGAGCACAAGCAGGGGAGGGGCAGAGAGAGAGGAAAACCCATAATCTGAAGCAGGCTCCAGGCTCCTAGCTGTCAGCACAGAGCCTGATGTGGGACTCAAACCCACAAACTGTGAGATCATGACCTGAGCCAAAGTCAGACACTTAACCAACTGAGCTGCCCAGGTGCGCCTCCTTCATGAATGTTCTATTTTCAGGGTACAAGGTCTATTTTGTCTGATATAACTATAGTCATTCCTTTCTTATCATTTGCATGAAATACATTTTTCATCTCTTCACCTTCAGCCAGTATGTGTTTAAATCTAAAGTTTCTTGTCAATAGCATATTGCTAAATCTTGTCTTTTTATTCACTCAGCCACTCTATGTCTTTTGACTGGTGAGTTTAATCCATTTACATTAAAAGTAATTATTGACAGGTGAAGACTGAGGAAATTTTGTTAATTATTTTCTATGATGCAGATGTTTTGCCTCTATTTTCCATTCTTGCTGGCTTCCTTTGCTATCTGATCATTTTTGTAGTAATTTGCTTTGAGTTTTTTCTTTATCTTTTTTGTATCTCTTACAGGTTTTACCTTTGTGGTTAGCTTGAGACTAGCATAAAATACCATGTAGTAGAATCATTTTTTTAATAAAGTTAACAATTTAATTTCAATTGCATACAAAAACTCTATACTCCCATTTGTGAGTTTTGTGTGTGTGTGTGTTTTTTTGTTTTGTTTTGTATTTGGGGTATTTTTTTTTGACAGAGATAGAGAGCACCAATGAGCGAGGGAGAGAGGCAGAGGGGGAGAGAGAGAATCTTAAGCAGGCTCCACATGCAGTGAAGAACCTGACATGGTGTTCAATCCCATGACGCTGGGATCCATAAGTCAAAATCAAGAGCGGGATGCTCAACCAACTGAGCTTTTTATATAGTGTATCCATTAACAAAATTTTTATTTGTGCTTTCATATACTTTCATGTTGACACTTAATATTTATATCAGTTTGAAGAACTTCCTGAAGTATTTGTTGTACAGCAGATCTCGTGATGACAAACTCCCTTAGTTTTTGTTTGTCCAAGAAAACATTATCTTTCCTTCATTATTAAAGAATAATTTTTTCAGCCCCTCCCCAACATGAGTGTATGCTCTCTCTCCCTCTCTAAAAACGAAAGAAAGAAAGAAAGAAAGAAAGAAAGAAAGAAAGAAAGAGAGGGAGGGAGGGAGGGAGGGAGGGAGGGAGGGAGGGAGGGAGGAAGGAAGGAAGGAAGGGAGGAAAGAAGAAAGAAAAGAAAACACAGGATGCCTGGGTGACTCAGTCAGTTCTCTTGGCTTCATCATGATCTCACTGTGGGAGGCAGAAGAATATATGGAACACCCATAATGCATATATTGTTTCCTTCATGGTGTCTCAAAAATCCTATAGACTTCCTTCCCTGTTATTCATTCTTTCCCTTTTTTCTTTTCTGACTGGACAATTTCAAATACGGCTGGAGTCCTCGTGCTGTCCCTTTCCCTAGAGTGGGGAGGTTGTAGTCAAGGGTATCTCCTGGCACTGGGGCACACACGAGTTCAGCAGTGGTACCAGTGTCCAGGGCATGGGTGTGCCTAGCACATACATGGCCGTGTCAGTGCCTAGGGTGCAGGTACAGGCAAATCAGCTGCAGCACCAGCATCCACATGCACAGGGAATGGCTGTGGAGCCAAAATCTGGCACACGAACACAGCAGCAGCACCAGGATGGGGAGGTGGTGGTGGCTCCAGTCTGGGAAGGGATAGGAGCCAAAAGGTGGCTCTACTCTTGGGGCTTGGGGGAAAGATGTAGAGGTGACTACTCCAAGGGGACTCAGCAGGGTAAATTCCAGACAGCTTTGTCAGGCTGGAGTCAGTGTTGGCAAAGATTCTGGAGGTCCCAGAGGCAAAAAGCTGAGGGTGTCCATGACAGTGGCAAGGGCTACCAGGTTCCTCACTGGCAGTGGTGAAAGCTGCTGAAGTCTTCCTGCTCTTCTTTTCCCCCCTGAGGGGAGGTCACAGCTGAGGGGATCCCTCTTGGCATCAAGCTGTGCTCAACCAGGAGATGGGCAATGCAAGGAAAATGCTTCCTACGCTTTTCTACGAGGTACTTCTCCACTGTTCCACTGGACTACTGCAGCTTCTCCATTGTATTCCAGAGCTGTCCTGAAGCTATTTTCATTGGGAGTTTTTAATCATTGTTTTTGTTGGGGGATGAGTGTTGGGATTTCGTAGTCCATCATCTTGCCAATGTCAATCTCGCTACCCTTCTTGGAGTGATTAAAACATCGTTTCTTCGCCCTAAATTTGATCCAGTTTGAGGAGACGCAGTCTTTGCCAAAAACACTGCACAATTTAAGACATGGATTTACTGTGTCTGAATACATATGGATTCAAAAGTCCACTCGCCTTAACAGCATACTATGTTTTCTTATTGCCACTGAGCAGGTCCCACACTTTAGTTAGTGATGATAAGGGCTCAACATCATATTGTGCTATTTCCACACAGCAATTTGCAAGCAATGTACACCACCAAACAGAAACAAAAACAAAAACAAAACAAAAACAACCAAAAAAAAAAAAAAAGACACCTCTTTCAGTAGTGTTATTTTCGGTGGAGATTTAGGGAAATATATAATTAAACTGATAATGAAACAAAATTTTCTGGAATTAAAAAAATAAATGCACTTTAAGAAACCTTCATGCTTTCAGCAAGTATCTTTGTGTACTCATAAGAGATAGATGTTCTCTTTTCTGTCAGTGGAGAAGTCTGAGAAGTACTAACTGTACATTAATTTATTCAATAAATATTAAGGAATAAGAATGAAGTCTGAACAAAGTAAATGTAGTTCCTGAACTCAGAGACTTAATAAAGTACTACAGGGGCACCTGACCTTGACTTGGGAGACAGGAGAAGACTTCCTGGAATAAGTGATTCCTAAACTGAAATATGAAGAAGCTAGAATAAGAAAGAGGAAGGGGCAAAGCAGGAAAAAAAAAAAAAAAAAAAAAAAGAAGAGCATTTACAGTGAAAAGGCCCAGAAGCAAGAGAAAAGTGAGCAAGGGCAAAATCATGAAAGACCTTGTAAAAACTGTTAAGGAGTTTGAACTTTATCCTGAAGGCAATGGGAACTCAATAAAGCATTTCAAGCACGGAAATTATAGTATCATTCTGGTGTACAAATAAGAACAGGAATGAAGGCCTAGCAAGACACAGTTTATGAAGCAACTGCAGTGATGACAGCCTAACAAGCTAGATGCTTCAACCGAACAGGCTGGGAGGTTTTTCTTAGAGCCTACCTTTTAGGCTGTCTCACATATACAAATGTAAATATAAAAACACACATACAATGTCCTATATTAAGTTTTAAAAAGCTTTCTGTGTAGTTGCTCCATTAAAGCTTATATTTCAAGTGATGAAGAGAGAACTTCAATTTGTGGCATTATTATCACAAATATAGAACAAAAGAAAATATTATTGATTTTATGAATATATTAAAAAGGTATAAGTCTATTCACATGCTTTACCAAACAATCTTGCTTCTATAAACACTATGTTGATATACAAGCAAGTGAAAAATAAACTGTGGTTTAAATGCCAAAGACTATTATTTTATAAGAACCATGACAGTTATATAAGAAAATATTAACACAAGTTATCAAAATACCAACTTTTAATTATCTAGAAAAACACAGGACACTAAGCAGCAACCTTTATGTCTCAGTGAAACGTCAGATAACTTGTTCATTTCTTTCTGTCAAAGAATGACTCACTATGTAGACAAGGAAAACACGTATGATGTCTGGCTTTCTTAAATAAATCTCACAATTTTCTCTAAAATGAAATTTCAATTTAATCAACAAACTTACAGAAAGGATCTAGACTCTAGATGAAAGATTTGAAATTACAACAAGAAGTCACTTCATGGTAGGCCTTACCACATAGGCTATCTCTCAGGCATGCACTCATATTAGATCTGGTTTTGTGTTTTTTGTCTTGTCCAACCTTTGTAAGTTATCACATTTGCCTTTATTGATAACTCGTCTAACGCCAAAGAGGCCATCTGAGTCAGTGCCTCCCCAACTAAATTTTCTCTTTTTCTGATATAGCAAACTGAAGTCAGGGAATAACAAATAGCTTAGATAGAAAGAATACAAAAAAGGATGTAAGATTACATCCAAAACTCAATTACTCATGGTCAGGTTAAAGAGAATCACTCTATAAAACTGTGTTACTTAATACCTTTACCTAACCTGAATGAAGGAACTGAGAATATGTTCATTAATTTTGTAGAAGGTCCTAGGAACTAGGTTGGGCACAGTTGCTAATTCACTCAAAGATATGCCAGGGACCTCCATATATTAAAGAAATAATACATCAAAACAAAATGAAGATCAATATGGATAATTCCAAGTTATTACCCCATCAATGGCCAAACACTGACCAAGGTTAATTAATATGCTGCCTCAGTAAAACATGTCAGGAAAAAATGTTTCTAACAGGTGAAAATTAAGCCTTCTATTACCCTATCAGATTCTTATTAAAGCAGGATAGTCTCCAATTTCAAAATACAACTGAGAACACTAAAAAGGTTCAGAGAGGAACAATTAAATTCACTACACAAATATTAAAAGCCTTATGCCAAAGGTGAAATTACTTTATACTATAGAAGAAATGGCAAAAAAAAAAAAAGGTGTTCATCTAAGGATTTAGTAGACACACATCAGCTGGACCACATAACACAGAACTCTACGATTACAAAATATAGAAAGTGACCTCTAATGATATCTAAAATGTTGATTACAGAAATAGTATTTAACTGTGAGAATTAAGAACTGAAACAGACCATCAAAAAAGGCTAAAGGAGTATAAAATATACAGGACTGAGATGAACAATTTGCTTGAGAGAAAGGCTAAGAAGATCTTATTTTAAACAAGTCCCAAGTGGCTATGGTTATTGTGAAGATATTTAAAAAATGCATATTCATAAAGGAATTTTGAGAATTTTCAAAGTGGTAAATAAATTAGTGGTGATAGATAATTATAACTGTGTAAAAACACTAAAGTGGATCCAGTAACAGGAAAGTTAAAAAAGTACACAATGGATATGGGGACTACTTCACAATGAAGAATATATCAAACAGTGGAAGAAAACAAACAGAAAAAAACCATTTGTCAATGAAACTGGGTTTATAAAGGAAAAAAATATTAATAAAGAAAACTCATTTGTAAGAGTTTGGCAATATTTACTGAATTTTAGGGGAAAACTGGTTTGGATGTCATAGTAGAACACAAATAGGATATAGATACAATATGGTTCCCTTCACAGAAACTTCTAGATTACTAAAAAATGTTTGGTTTGTAATTTGGAATACCTGCTGCGGGGAGTCTAAAGTTCTAGGTCTTTGCTAGTGTAAACAAAGACCTAAAGTCCTCAGGTCTCTGACCAACTCTGACCACTAGGTTAAAGGGAGGAATCAACTCCTCCTGTCTTATATTCTTTCCTCTTTTAAGTCTCTCCCTGTCAGTCTTCTATAAATTCAGGTGAGTGACAGCCAAAATCATTTGAAAAATCATTTGAAAATTATTTCCCATCATTTTGCTCCTCTCAACATATAAAGATGTATGTATTCTTCCACTCAGCCTTTAGCTTCAAAGCAGTGAAACGTTACTAAAGGAAGGATAATATTTCTGAGAACTAGATTTTAATTAGCTTTGATACTTTTTGGAATATTACTTTGAAGAAGTCACTATCTTTTAGTTAATGGATTACTGAAGTTAACTAAGGAAGTTTGCCATATTATCCCCCTACATCTTTAGAGTGAAAAGATCAGGAGAAGAAAGGGGTTGGGATATATAATAAATAGTATAGTAATTCCTTTGTATGTTTTATATGCAAATAGTCTTTACAGTTAAAAGAATCAGAGACCCTGAAAAATCATTGTTAAAAACGAAAAATAGCTTTTACTAACTGTCCTTATGATAAATTGCTGATTATTCTCCACAATCAGGAATGGTGATTTCTTTTTTTTTTAAATAAATAAATCCCTTATATTACATTTACTATTTTTTTGATTAAAAAATTTTTTAAGTTTTCTATTCTAATTCCAGTACAGTTAACATACACTGTTATATTAGTTTCAGGTGTATAAAAGAGTGAGTCAACAATTCTACACATTACTCAGTGCCCATCATGGTTAAGTTACTGTTTTATTTATTTATTTATTTTTTAACGTTTATTTATTTCTGAGAGAGAGAGAGAGCGCGTGAGCTGGGGAGGGGCAGAGAGAGAGGGAGACACAGAATCCAAAGCAGGCTCCCTAATCTCCTTCATCTATTTCACCCATCCCCCCACCCACCTCCCCTATGGCAAACATCAGTTTGTTCTCTATAGTGAAGTCTATTTCTTGGTTTGCCTCTCTTTTTTTTTCCCCCTCTGTTCATCTGTTTTCTTTCTTAAATGCCACATGAGTGAAATCCTATTGTATTTCTCTTACTCTGACTTATTTCGCTTAGCATTAACTCTTTAGTTTCATCCATGTTGTTGCAAATGGCAAGATTTCATTCTTTCTTTATGACTGAATAATATTCTATTGTATATATATACCACATCTTCTTTATCCACCTATCAATGGACATTTGGGCTACTTTCATAATTTGGCTATTGTAAATAATGCTGCAATAACATAGGGGTGCATTTATCCCTTTGAATTAGTTTTTTGTTTGTGTATGTGTGTGTGTGTGTGTGTGTGTGTGTGTGTGTGTAGTTTTTGGGTAACTACCTAGTAGTGTGATTGCTGGATCACAGGGTAGTTCTGCTTTTAACTTTTTGAGGCACCTCCATACTGTCTTCCACAGTGGCTGCTCCAGTTTGCATTCCCACCAACAGTGCAAGAGGGTTCCTTTTTCTCCACATCCTCTCCAACAGTTGTCTCGTGTTTTTGATTTTAGTCATTCTGACAGGTGTGGAGTGATACCACACTGTGGTTTTGATTTGCATTTCCCTGATGGTAAGTGATGTTGAGCATCTTTTCAAGTGTCCATTGGCCATCTGAATGTCTTCTTTGGAGAAGTGTCTGTTCATGTGTTCTGCCCATTTTTTTAACTGGATTATTTGTTTTGAGGGTGTTGATTTGTATATATTCTTTATATATTTTGGATACTTTTATCGGATATGTCATTTGCAAATATCTTCTCCCAAAGAATGGTAATTTCTAAGATAGTATTGTTGATTTATAAAAAGTGTCATAATACTTCCAATATGTCCCAGGCTCTTCCTTCACTACAAGTTTCCGCAGATACTTGCTAGAACTCCCCTCCTCTGCCTCCTTTCTCTCTTCACTTCACCTTGCCAATATAAATCTCATACTTTTCTGGATCCTGCTCATATATGGACTTCTCTGGAAAGCCCTCTTAGACTTTAAGAATGGGCAAGAGGTCCTAACTACATGCCCCCATGGTGCCTTGAACATGACTCTTTCATAGCACATATCACAATGGATCAAACTGCAGTTTACTTGTCTGTCTCCTCCAAGACAGCTCCATGAAGGCAGGGACTTTCAAACACATCACCGGTTCCCTTCCGAATACCCAGTACAATACCCAGAATATGACACTACTCAGTAAGTTATTTGTTTTGTTTTAGGAATGAGGCATAAATTAGTTTCATAAAAAAAAATTATAATCTATGCCCAAAAAATGCACATTCACACATTTTATTTACCAATCCTGACACTGATAAGTATGATGTAATGGTTTAAAGGAAGCCAGTTAAGGAGCACTGCCAGCAAATGATTGGCCAGCAAGCAGCTTTCTAGGATAGCATTATCTTTGACGAGTTCATGACTGCAGTATCTGTCCTCATTTTTAGAAGTCAAAAGCCTGTCTTTTATCAGGGCCTAGAGGTCCTATATATATGAGGAAAAAATCAAAGCAGGCATACAGGTGGGGTACCTGGGTGGCTCAGTCCATTAAGTGTCCAACTCTGGATTTCAGCTCAGGTCATGATCTCATGGTTTGTCAGATGGAGCCCTGTGTTGGCCTCTGTGCTGACAGTGTGGAGCCTGCTTGGGATTTTTTCTCTCTCCCTCTCTCTTTCTGCCCCTTCTCCGCTTTCTCTCTTAAGATAAATAAACTTTAAAAAAAAAAAAGTAGGCATAGAGGCAATCAATCTATCCTTTCAATCTGGTACACAGCAGCCAAACTCAAATAGGGATAGGATATATGAACAACTTTTAAAACTTATACTGGAGAAACTCTTTAAAAAAATTTTTTTTTATTTTTACATTTATTTATTTTTGATAGAGAGAGACAGCACAAGTGGGGGAGGGGCAGAGAGAGAAGGAGACATAGAATAGGAAGTAGGCTCCAGGCTCCGAGCTGTCAGCACAGAGCCCGACGCAACTCGAACCCACAAACCGTGAGATCATGACCTGAGCTAAAGTCGGACGCCCAACCCACTGAGCCACCCAGGCGCCCCTGGAGACACTCTTTTAAAATAATAGGAATGTTTACAGAATGTAACAGAATGTTACAGACTGTAAACGTTCCTCAGGACACTCATCTTGTTATCAGAGTACCTGCAAAGCTGAACTAAAACGTTGTGTGGTGAGCACAGGATAAAAACCTATCTGGTGATTCTGTATCAGACATCAAGAATTAATTTGAAACTAGAATTAAATTCAAGTGGTAACGGTACAGGGACAGACAACAGACCAATAGTACAGAACAGATGGGCCAGAAACAGACACAGGTGCATAAGGATTCTGATGTATGACAAAGGTGGCTGCATAGCAGTGGAAAGGCATCACCTCTTCAGCACGATGTTCTGGAAATATGAGGGGAAAGACGAATTTACATACGAATCAACTTCAGGCAGATTACAGACCTAAATGTGAAAAGCTTTTGCCAGTCAGTCTTTTAGAAAAATGCACAAAGACCTACCCTCACAATCCCGAGGTAAATAAAGATTTCTTACTAAACAAGATACAAAAAGAACTACAAAGGAAAATATTGATAAACATGACTACATTAAAATTTAGAATTTCTGGTCATCAACAGATATCATGATGAACAGGCAAGTTGAAAAATGCAATATGTCTGCAATATATATAAGGGGGAGAGGCTCATGTCTAAAATATACAAAGAATACCTACAAATACATACATACATATATATATGTAAACATAAACATACAATAGATAAAAAGTGGACAAAATCTTGACCATGCTTATCACAGGGGATGAAGTAAAAATGGCCAGTAAACATATGTAAAGTTGTTCAACTTTGTTATTAATCAGTAAAATGCAAATTAAACCATGATGCAATACCCCTACTCCAAAATGATCAAAATTTAAAAGTCTGTCAATACCAAGCATTCACAGGAAAGTGGAGCAACTGGAAACACTGCAGACAAACTAGTAAAAGTCTGATGATCAGTAGAAAACATTAAAAACAAACAAACAGACAGACATGGTACAGTCCCTGACTGACAATGGTTCGACTTATGACTTCTCAACTTTATGATGGTATGAAGGGGAGAGGCATTCGGTAGAAACTGCACTTTAAATTATGAATTTGGATCTTTTCCTGGCCTGGTGATGAACGGTACGATGCTCTCTCGCGATGCTGGCCAGTGGCACATGATCACAAGCGTAAGCAACTGGTGCAACCGCTGTGTGCCCACACGATGCTGCTGCTTTGGACTTTCAGTACAGTATTCAAGAAGTCATGTGAGACATTCAGCACCTTACTATAAAACGGGCTTTGTGTTAGGTGGTTTTGCCCAACTGTAGGCTAAATCTAAGTGTTCTGAGCACATTTAAGGTAGGTGAGGGTAAGCTATGCTCAGGAGGTTAAGTGTATTAAATGCATTTTTACTTGCAGCTATTTTCAACTTATGATGGGTTTCTTGGGATACAATGCCACTGTAAGTTGAGGAAGACCCACATATTCACACACCAGAATATAGTGCAGCCATAAAAATGAATGAACCAGTTACATGTAACAAAATGAATCATAAAAACATGAGGTCGAAAAAAACCAAAAACAATAACAAAACAAAACCAAACCAGGAGGGTGAGGAACAAAAGCAAGGCAGAAGAGTACATACAAGATTCCAATATAAAGTTCAAAACAGGGAAAATGAACTAGATCTTTCAAGGATGCACACTGAGGTAGTA
The DNA here is from genome assembly GCF_027475565.1 of Acinonyx jubatus. NCBI lineage: Eukaryota > Metazoa > Chordata > Mammalia > Carnivora > Felidae > Acinonyx > Acinonyx jubatus. The sequence goes on along the minus strand of NC_069395.1, from coordinate 35,721,805 downwards.
AAACCATAAAGAAAAAAAACAAGGAAGTAATTTCCATAAAAGCAGACGGGGCGGGGGAGGAGGTGATAATCAGGAAGAGTACATGGGACTTCTAGAGGAATAGCAACATTCTACTTCTTTATGTAAGTAGTAGTTACACAAGTGTTTGCTTTAAATACTATTTTTATGTCCATTATGTTTCAAATAAAAAGAGAACTAACATAATGGATAGCTCTCAGGGACAGTTTATGGAGGTTATGGTGATACCTAATAAATCTTTTCAGTTCTGCAAGAGCTCCTAACTGGACCCTCTACTTCCAATCCTGTCCCTCTTAGTCCATTCTCACCACAGGATCCAGAACGAGCCCTTTAAAATTCAGAATTAACTGTCTTCTGCCCAAAACTTTGGGATGACTCCCCATTTCCTACATGATCTGGCTCTCTGTTACTCTTCTGTCCTCATTTCGTACCACTTCCCTGCTAGCTTATTCTGCTCTAGCCATGCACGACACTTTGATGTTCCTCAAATATCAGCCAGCTTATTTTTCCCTGATTGTTAACTCTGCTTGGATGGCATTTTCCAAACTATTCACATAGACCATTCTTTCGTCTCCTTCAACTCTTTGCTTAAATGTTACTTACCTTCTTAAGGAGAACAACTTGGTCCTATTTAAAAAATGCAACCCATTACCACCCACACCGCTCTCTTTCCTTGATCTGTTTTCCATATCTATCTTCAAAAGTACCAGGTAATTTAATTTTGCTCTTTATTGCCTCTCTTCCCAATGAGAATGTAAACTCCAAAAAGGCAAGACGACAAAGGGCTCACAGATCTGTGAAAACAAGTGCTTATTTTTATGTGAAATTTGGGGTGGATTGTTATGGAGCATTCCTGCAACAAGATTTGGTCTCTGTTTGTGAACATTAATGTAAAAAATTAACATTAAAACCAAATCCAAAAATGCATGGAGAAATATGTCAAATAGCAAACAAAATGAATGGTAATACACTATAACCCAAAGTAGTTATTTTAAAATTAGGAACACAGCAAAGCTGCCAGCTATCACGGCATATTTTCAGCACTGAAGTAGGAATCTTAGGATGTCTCAGATTCAAAACATTAATTTCTAACTTCCTTGACTTTCAGTGAAAAGAAGAATCATTGATCTATGATATCCCATCTCCTTTATTTTCACAAATATATCCTAACAATAAAACTTCATTCTTGGAGGATAATGAAAACGTAATTCAGTCTTAAATGTTGTGTTTTTAATCACAAAAGGATGAATATTATGAAGCATTCAATTAAAGAAGTTTTAAAAAGAGGGCATAATATATATGGCCCTAAAGAAAGTAAGAGGAGAAAATAAAGATAAAAGCATCACATAATTAAATTACTGATAAAAGCAATAGAAGAATCTAAGAACTTTTTCTCAGATTTTGGTGGGGGGGGCGGGGAGAAGAAGGACTAAAATAAAATGTACAAATCTTTAGCAATCTAATCAATAATTACAACAAAACTAGTATTAATTCAAGGCTTCCTCTGATCACGCACTATGCCAAGTATTTTACAGGGAATATTTTGCTCAACTTTCGTAACAACCCTACCCTTGCAGAAAAACAAACTCAAACTTGATGAATTGAATAATTGGCCCAAATTAGCTGAGTTGTAAGTGGCAGAGCAAGGATTCAATCAAAGGCTTATTTAATTCAGATCTCATTGTGTGAACCAGTATATTGTTTACAAATACAGAATATTATACCGGAGAACAGGGATATAATCATAGATAGAGATGATATTTAAAATTTTAAAGGCTAATATTTTGTAAGCCTTTAGCACTATCTGTAAGCACAGATAGTTTTCCAAACTATGAAATACAAACATTATATATTAGGGGGCAAAAACTCAAAAACATTCAGAGTCAAGTGGGTAAAATAAATGTGTAATTCAAGTTGTATAAAAGAGTATGATTAACAAGTTGACAAAGAAAATGAAAGAAGGCTCAAATTACCATTATCAGGAAAGAAATAGATCACTATACACCTTGCAAACATCATAAGGACAATAAAGGCATGCTACAAATAACTCTGTAAACATAAATTTCACAATATGGTGAAGTGGACCAATTCTTCAAAAAGTATACACTATACATAAATTATTATACAGTAAATAATTTGAATAGCTCTACAGCTATTAAAGAAATTGATTCAGGGGTGCCCAGGTGGCTCAGCCAGTTAGGCGTCCAACTTCGGCTCAGGTCATGATCTCACGGTTTGTGAGTTCAAGCCCCGCATCAGGCTCTGTGCAGACAGCTGAGAGCCTGGAGCCTACTTCAGATTCTGTGTCTCCCTCTCTCTCTGCCCCTCCCCATTTGCACTCTCTCTCTCTCTCAAAAAGGAATAAACGTTAAAAAAAAAGAAAACAAAAGCTAGCAATCTCTTTCTGGTAAGACACAGGAACTCTGAGGTGATTTATGTGGTACTTAAGCTAGGAATTCATACTTTTTTTTCCCTCACTTTCAAAGCAATAAGCTTTATCATTATATGTATTAGTCTGACAATAATATTCTAAGATGTTAAAATATATGGTCACCCAGAATCTTGCCTCTTAAAAGTATTTGAGTATACACTGGTGAGAATTTGCGTATCACTATTGCCATATTATGCCATGAACTATCAAAGCCCTTTTTACTACTGAAAATTGGAGTATGTAGCTTTAAATCAAATCAGATTAGGAACCCAACTGGAGAAGCCCCAGAACGAATTCAGAAAAATCAGTCTTAACATTCTGTTCCTCTAGAACCACTCTCAGTAACAAAACCTGTATTAGGGTTCTCCAAAGAATCAGAATCAATAGGCTATACCTAGAGAGATTTTGAGGAACTGGACCACATGACTGCAGGGGCTGACAAATGTGAAATCTTCAGGATAAGCCAGCAGGGTGGAGCCCCAGGGATGAGTTGACATTGTAGTCTTGAGTCAGAAGACAGTCTGCAGGCAAAGTTCCTTCCTTCTGAGCTGGGTCTCAAGTCTTTTCTCTTAAGGCTGTCAGCTAATCAGAAGAAGCCCATCCATATTATGAAGGGTAATTTGCTTGGCTTAAAAGACTATGACTTAAGGGCAGCGGGTGGCTCAGTTGGTTAAGTGCCCACCTCTTGATTCCAGCTCAGGTCATGATCTCACAGTCATGAGATCCAGCCCCACATGCGGCTCTGTGCTGGGCATGGAGCCTGCTTAAGATTCTCTCTCTCCCTCCCCCTCTGCTCCTCCTCCTGCTCTTCTGTACACTTTCTCTCTCTCTCTCTCTCTCTCTCTCTCTCTCAAAAAAAAAAAAAAAAGTACAACTTAAACATTAATCACATTTCAAAAATACCTCACAGCAGGGTGGCCTGGGTCAGTCAGTTAAGCATCTGATTCTTGATTTCAGCTCAGGTCTTGATTCGTGAGATCCAGCCCTGTGTCAGGCTCTGTGCTAACAGTGCAAAGGCTGCTTGGGATTCTCTCTCTCTCTCTCTCTCTCTCTCTGTCCCTTCCCTGCTTGTGTGCAAGCACATTCACCTTCCCTCTTAAAGACTTTTTTTAAACAAAAGTAATGTTCATTCAGGTCACTGTGAAGGAATATTTACCAGTATTAGAGGTTTGTAAGGCACAGAAAAAAAATGTTGAAAACATATAATGAGGTTTTACTGATGGAGATATTAAAATGTGTTACCCAACTGCAACTAAATAGTATGATATTAACAAAATGGACTACATAAAAAGCATAATCCAGTATACACACAAGTTTGTATATAATAAAGGAGGAATTTCAAATCAGTAAAGAAACCATCAATTTACTGGTTATTCAAGAAACAGTGCTGCGGTATCTGGGTATAGAGATTATATGTGATTTTTAATTTTTTCTTAATCTCTGTTAACCAAATGTTCAATAGTGAATATATAGTTGTTTTATAACTAAGAAAATATATATTAGCTAGTTGAAAAAGTTAAATGAAATTTTATGTTGGGTAAAATTTATACATATAAACCATACATAAAAATAATTACATTTTTCCTACATACAAACATGAAAATTCTGTGTATCAAAAGATACCACAAATTCAAAGTTAAACAACAGAGAAGGGCTAAAATTAATATATGGCAAAAAAAAAATTATCACTCAACACATTCTTAGTACTTTTAAACAAAGAAAATTACTAACCCTACAAGAGTAATTTCCAAAGGACATTCACCAAAGTATTATAAATCATCATTAAACATGAATATTATCCAACCCACAGTAATCAGAGAAATGCAGTATACAATGATATACCAATTTCACAAAGTTTTTTTTAATGTTTATTTATTTTGAGAGAGAAGAGACAAACAGAGCACAAGCAGGAGACTGGCAGAGAGAGAGGGAAACCCAGACTCTAAAGCAGGCTCCAAGCTCTCAGTTGTCAGCACGGAGTTCGACATGGGACTTGAACTCAAGAAACATGAGATCATGACCTGAGCTGTAGTCGGATGCTCAACCGACTACAGGCAGCCCTCATAAAGTTTTTTAACCAAGTGATGAAAAGAGCTTTGTATCTGATTATTATCGATGTAAACTGCTACAGATTTTATAAAAGACCTTAAAAATGAGGATATTCTTTGAGCCAGATAGTCTATTTCCACAAATTTTTTTGTCCATATAATAGACTTCTTTCCAAAGGAAATAATCAGAGCTATTACAAACATTATAAAATTTTTTATAATGTTTATTTTTGAGAGAGAGAGACAAAGCATGACGGGGGGAGCAGCACAGAGAGAGGGAGACACAGAATCCGAAGCAGGCCCCAGGCTCTGAGCTGTCAGCACGGAGCCAGACACGTGGCTCCAACCCACCAACCACAAGATCATGACCTAAGCCAAAGTCGGATGCCTAACCGACTGAGCCACCCAGGCGCCCCTATAAATTGTTTGTACTCACTGAAGCACTATATTAGTAATAGTAAAAGAATTTGTATATTTAAAATTCCAGAAATAGCATACTGGCTAATAAAAAAGTGTGCCCATACAATGGAAAACCATGCCATCACTTAAAATCAGATAAACAATAAAACAAAATGACAGTCAATAATAACGGTCATAATGTAATATTAGGTAAGTAGAAATCCTGTATAAAAAACAATCAACAGAATGTGTTTGTTTAAATTACATATATATGTATATAAAAGGCTATATGTTAATATTCTAAGTATTAATATTTGTCATTTGTGGGAGGTACAATTATGTGTGCTATACATTTTCTAAATATTTATCTTCATTTTCTAAATTTTTGATAATAAACAAGCATTTTTATATAACCAGAAAACAAAAAAATTTATTAAAACAAAAAGAAAACTACATATATGAATATAAATATGAAAGATTCCTTTAATATTAAAAATGGAATATAGAACAATTCCAAAAATAAGGTTAAAGAGCACAAGATTGACAGGATTTTAACACGTGTTTTGTTTTTGTTTTTTTAAAGGAAAACAAGGGGCCCATTATGAAATATGTTTAGGAAATACGGGGTTGAACAGAGTTAAACAGTCTCCTCCAGTGCAGGACTTCTAGAGGCTTCAATTGCTAATTTTTCCAAACTTAGCCACCTCCATGACAGCCTCTGCAGTGGCTCCACCGAAATTGAAGATTCTGGAGAACCACTTAAAGAGTGCCAATCTAGTCAATCATTCTCCTGTTCTGAATATCTTTTATAAATGTATACAAAAAAAGAGGAAGAGAGGGAGGGAGGAAGAATAAGTTCTGTCTACAACAGAAGTGAGGTTCTATAAGGCATTAAATTCTTAAGTACATATGGGGATAAGGAAGAGGGAACAAGAATTTTAAAAAATAGCAGATGAGATGGGAAGGTTTGTAAACTTGAGTTGCTTGTTATAATTGGTTTTATGTCTATAAATTTAATTTATATTGAATATAACTTAAAATATGCTAATTTTATACATATGCCTTCAAATGGGAGAAAAATCAGATACTGATGTAGTTGAATTTTAAAAATAGTATAAATTGAAATGAAACTATACATATACCTTAGTGTTTAATAAAATTGTACCTTGGACATTTGAAGCACCAAAGATTTCAGTGTTAAATTTAATCAGCATATAAACAAACTGCTAAGCATTATGCTATTTATTAGACAGATTTTCATATTAGCCATTAGATGGCACCATATATCTACTAATTAACATAGTTTAGTATTCTAAACTAATTTTCCCCCACATGCTTAAACAGAATTATAAAATATATTCAACCACTAAGAACACATGATACATGTTACCTTTTATCATGGTTACAATTTAAGTTTTGAAATGATGAAAACTGAAATAAGCAACTACATTTGTCTCACCGTTTCTAGAAAATTATAAGCAACTACATTTCTATCACCATTTCTGAAAAATTACTACTTAAAGAATCCCATCCCAGAAATCAAACTGGAATACTCTAAGACAGCTATTCAAAAGGTAAATGTCAGACGGCTAGAGAATGTTTTCCTCTAAGCTAAATCTAAGATAAAACTAATTGTCTACCTTAATAAATTTTTTACTTCCTTTCAGTCATAAACCTACATTGTCCAGTTTCTAATTCTTAATAATCAAATTTCTGTCTACTCTTCTTAGCTAAACTTCATCATTTCTTGTTCTCTAATCCAAAATCTTTCAATTCTTATCAATTTAAAGTACGGTTTCCTAGTTTCTATCCTAAAATTCTCTGCTCCAGATTTTTGTATCATCTATTTACGTACGTACCAAAAATGACCCCATTCTGATAATCACTTTTGCCTTTTCCAGTTAAAATAGAGTAACAGGGATAAGATTTACCCTACCATCCTAAAACATCAGATGAAAATATGAAATAATGGCACCAAGACACTGGACATAGGCAAGAAAGGACAGTGATCACAGACAAAGAAAAATAAATTGTTTTCCAAGCTTACCACCTGGACAAAGTTTCCAGGCTGCAGCAGCAAAGGGAGGGGGACCAAAGCAGAAACCTGGCTGTCTCCCTGAGCTGAGCTGCGGAACCTGGGAGTACAAAGAAATGAAGGGGGCTACAGTTTGCATGGCTGAAACCCAGAGAATAAAAAGCTGTGCAGACAGAGAGCTCCAGATACCCACACTGAGTCACTTACGAGTATACGCTAAGAATTGCTCAGGACGTTCATGTGAGGAAATGATCAGAGGTTGAGAAAAGAATTCCCCAAAAGAATTAGAGGGAACAGTGATCCAATCTCACATAGGACAAGAAACAGTGCTCATTCTCAATATTAAAAATGAAAAATCTCAAATCTTATGGGGCACTGATTACAATATTAAGAAGGATCTTGCTCAGAAGGAAGGAAAAATTAACGCTAGAGAAAATGCAGGCCGGGTCCCACCTTAACACATTTAACAGTAAGAAGAAAATGAACAATATTTTCCTAAGTAACAGCTTATTTCAGAACAAAGCTCAAGAACTAAAAATACTCAAAACACAAGGGAAACTTCAAGTCTGACATTCACTAAAAAATTATCAGGCATGCAAAGAAAGGAGGAAAAAGTGGAGAAAAAGAAATCAATCAAAATTAACTCAGAAAGATGACAGAATTAATAGACAAGAATATGAACAGTTTTTATGATGTATTCCATGGATTCAAGAAGCTGAAGGAAAGATTGCATGTGTTAAGAAGAGACATGGAAACACATTTCTAAAAACCTTATTCAAAATTCTAAAGACGAAAATTACAATACCCAAGGTAAAAATACACTAGAAGAGACCAACAGCAGATTAAATACAGCAAAATGAAGCATTAGTCAACTTAAACACTTATCAATAAAAAACATGTGAATTAAAACAAAGAAAAAAAGATTGAAAAAAAAAAAGAACAGAAAATCAGTAAACTGTGGGACTTCAAGTGGACAAACATATGTGTAATGGGAGTCCATGAAAAATGAGACAGAAAAATAAGCAGAATCAAGAAAATATATGAAGAAAAAACGGTTAAAATTTTTACAAATTTAATGAATACTACCAACAAAAAGAAGCTTATTGAACTCCAAGTACAAAAAACATGAAGAAAACTACAGTAAGGACATCACACTCAAATTTCTTAAAACCAGTTATAAATATAACTTTATAGTTGCTTTAAAATCTTCAAAGCAACCAGGAAAAAAAAATTATGAACAAAGGAAAAAAGATAAGGTTAACAATAAATTATTCTTCAGAAACACTACAAACTAGGAAAAAGTGGGGCACCATCTGTAGAGTATTGAAATAAGAAAAAAAATTGTTAACTAGAATCATTTACCAGTAAAAATATCTTTGAAAAGCAAAGATAAAACAAAACAAAACAAGTGAGACATACAAATGCTGAAAAAAATTTTTCACCAGCAAACCTGTTATGAGATCTGTTAAAGTCCTTCAAGCGGAAAGAAAATGACTCCAGATGGAAATCTAGAGCTACAAAAAAGGAGTACAGAGCACTGGAAATTGTAAATGCGTGGGTAAATATAGTTTTTGTCTTGTTTAAATTTTTTTAGAACATAATCAAGAGTAATCTCACAAAAAATGACGGAGTACGAAGCTTTAAGGGTTGGTCCCTCCACCCAAACAACCTTTAAATGGGAAAAAAATTATCAGAATCAACTGTTTCTGTATTCTGAAATGGACACTTAACAGCAACCAGAGACACAGCTGATGAAGAAGCTTCTGAAACTCAGTATGAGAGCAGTGTGCACAAACCAGCTATCATCCCCCATCTTCAGCCCTGCTGTGGCACTGGGGAGAGCAGCTGGTTGGTACCAGGGCTGGCACTAAGTACCTAATTCTCCAAAATGTTGGGGTTATGCATTTGGGCCATTTTAGCAATTCCCTGAAGGACCAGCGTATATCCTTATCTTTGTTTTGCCCTCCTCAAGCTATAGCAACTTCCCTGACAACAGTTTAGACACATATATCTTTGGTTTTGCTTCCTATTTTGAATACAGACACATAAGGAAAACTCTGTAAGGTCACTGGCTGAACACGGATTATATATATAATGGAAAAGAAGCTTCAAGCGACCACACATAAAAAAGGAATACAGGGGCACCTGGGTGGCTCGGTCAGTTGAGTGTATGACTCTTGATTTCGACTCAGGTCATGATCCCAGGGTCATGGGATTCAAGCCCTGCATCAAGCTCTACACTGAAGATGGAGGCTCCTTTAGATATTCTCTCTCTCTCTCTCCCTTTGCCCCTCTCCCCCAGTTGCGTGCTCTCTCTCTTTCTCAAAAAAAAAAAAGGAATGTAGACTTTTCAAAAATAGTCTGGAAAAGATACTAAGAAGCCAACTGCAGCATCCCCCCCACACCAGGCAAAAATCAGCAATCCCTGAAAAACAGGAGAATCTGATTTCAGTATCACATTATAGTATTTTAAATGTCCAGTTCTCAACAAAAAATTAGAAAACATTAAAAAAAATAGGAAAGTATGGTCCATTAACAGGAAAAAAAACATTTTGAAGAAATTATCTCTTCTAAAGAAGCCCAGAGATTAGAATTAATAGTCAAAAATGATAAATCAACAGTTTTAAATATGCTCAATGAACTAAGGGAAACAATGTGCAAAGAACCAAAAACAGTCAGGAGAACAATGCATGAACAAATACAGAATGTCACTAAGAAATAGAAACTATTAAAAGAAAACAAACAGTAATTTTGAAGATGAAGATACAACAACTGGAATTATTCATTTTGACAAGTCAGAAAAAAAAGAATGAAAATGAACAGAGCCTAGGGGACCTATGGGACACTATTAAGCGTGCCAACATATGTACTATAGGAGTCCTCAAAGAAGAGAGAGGGAAAGGGACAGAAAAAATATTGGAAGAAATAATGGCCCAAACTCCCAAACAACAAGGCAAAGATATCTGTTCCCAAATTTGTGGAAAGAAATGAATGCAACATTCAGGAAGGTCAAGAAATTCCAAGCTGGATAATCAGAAAGACCTGTTCCTACTATTTCTACTCAGTATCTTACCAGAGGTTCCATTCATTACAGTAAGGCAAGAAAAATAAATAAAAGGCATCATCCAGATTGGAAAGGAAGAAGTAAAATGATCTTTATTCACTGACACGATCATCTACATAGATATTCCTTTAGACTCTACAAAAAAGCTACCACAACTAACAAAGAGGCAAGCAAGGATGTATAAGATCAATATGCAAAAATCAACTGTATTCTTTACATATCCCCAATGAACAGCTAAAAACTTAAATTTAAAAATTCTATTTAAAAGAGCATTAAAATTATGGCTTATATAGGGATAAATCCAATAAAATATGCATAAGATATGTGCACTGGAAACTACAAAATATATCTGAAAAAACTTAAAGAAGAGCTAAATAAATGCAGATATATATACTATGGTCACAGATCAAACAGGTCAATATTATTAAGATACCAATTTCTCCCTTATTAACAAGTTAAATACAACCCCATTCAAAAACTCACATGACTTTCCTGTACAAACTGAAAATCTAATAATGAAATTCATATGGAAACACAAAGGACCTGGAATAACCAAAAGAATTTTAAACGGAACAAAACTGGAGGACTCACCTGACCAATAATAGACTAAATGGAAATTTATTCCATGTTGATGGATTAGAAGAATTATATTGTTAAAATGTCTACACTGCCCAAAGCAGTCTACAGATTCAATGTAATCCCTATCAAAATTCCAATAGCATTTTTCACAGAGATAGAACAACTAATCCTAAAATTTGTGTGGAACCACAAAAGAGCCGAAATAGCCAAAGCAATCTTGAGAAAGAACAAAGGTGGAAGCACTGCACTTCCTGATTTCAAATTATATTACAAAGCTATAGTAATCATAACAGTAGGTCCTGGCACCAAAGGGTCTGGTTTTCAAATAAGTGCTGGGAGTGGCGCCTGGGTGGCTCAGTCGGTTAAGCGTCCGACTTTGGCTCAGGTCATGATCTCACGGTCCGTGAGTTCGAGCCCCGCGTCGGGCCCTGGGCTGATAGCTCAGAGCCTGGAGCCTGCTTCGGATTCTGTGTCTCCCTCTCTCTCTGACCCTACCCCGTTCATGCTCTGTCTCTCTCTGTCTCAAAAATAAATAAACATTAAAAAAAAAAGTCCTGGGAATGTAATGCACAGCATGGTGACTATAGTTAATAACACTGTACTGTATATTTGAAAGTTGCTAAGATAGTAAACCTTTTTTCCTCCAAATTTTTATCTAAATTCCAGTTAGCATATAGTATAGTATTAATTTCAAGAGGAGAATTTAGTGATTCATCACTTACATACAATACCCAGTGCTCAACATAACAAGTTCCCTCTCATCACCCATCTATCCCATCCCCCACCCACCTTCCTCCATCAATGCTCAGTTTGTTCTCTATTGTTAAGAGACTCTTATCTTATGGTTTGTTTCTTTCTCTCTCTCTCTCTCTCTCTCTCTTTCCCTTCCCATATGTTCATCTGTTTGTTTCCTAAAGTCCACATGAGTGAAATCATATGGTATTTGTCTTTCTCTGATTGACTCATTTCACTTAGCATAATCCTCTCTAGCTCCACCCACGTCATTGCAAATGGCAAAATTCCATTTTTCTTTTATGGCTGAGTAATATTCCATTGTATACAGCCATGTTCCACCTCTTTATTCATTCATCTCTCTATGGACATTTGGGCTCCATCCATAGTTTGGCTATTGTTGATAATGCTGCTATAAACACCGGGGTGCATGTAACCCCTCTGATTCTGTATTTTTGTATCCTTTGGGTAAATACCTAATAGTTGCTCGATCATAAAGCAGTTCTAATTTTAACTTTTTGAGGAACCTCCACTCCAGAGTAGCTGCACCAGTTTACATTCCTCCCAACAGTGTAAGAGGGTTCCCCTTTTGCTAAGAGAGCAAATCTTAAAAGTTCTCATCACAAGAAAAAAAATTGTAACTATGTATGATAATAGATATTTAAAGTGATCATTTCACAATATACACATATTCCAAACCATTAAGTTGTAAAACTGAAACTGCTATGCTATATATACATTACATCAAAATTTTTAAAGACTAATAATAAGCTAAAATAATCAAGACAGTTATGTATCAACAACAAGGCAGACAAATAGATCAATAGAGCAAGATAGAGTATACAGAAATCCCCATAAATATATGAGCAATTGATTTTCTACCAAAGGAAAAAGGCATTTTCAGTGGAAAAGGCAACAATGCTGAAACTGGACATCCATATGCAAAAGGTGACTTTGATCTGCATGTTACATCATATACAGAAATTAACTCAACATGGCTTTCTTCAAAATATGCCCTTCTTTGGCATTGACTTTCTGTACAGAAAGGAGTCAACATAGCAGGTTTAAGGCTGCTATCCTTAGAAAGACCTGTTTTCAAGGCCAGCCTTTGGTTGGCATTTGGGAACTGGACTCTTGGAGTACTCCCAGTCAATAATGAACTGATAAGAATGGATCCCTGTGCCAAGACTGTTTGTATAGACACTCTGTTTTATGCTGAATCTCTGCTTTCCTCCTGGGAGTCTGGAATTTTGCTACAAGAAGGTACCTGTGTAACCAGTCCCATATAAAAACCTTGAGCTCTGGGGGCGCCTGGGTGGCTCAGTCAGTTGGGCATCCGACTTCGGCTCAGGTCATGATCTCATGCCAGTTCAAGCCCCTCGTTGGGCTCTGTGCTGACAGCTCGGAGCTTGAAGCCTGCTTCGGATTCTGTGTCTCCCTTGCTCTCTGCCCCTCCCCCACTCACGCTCTCTCATTCTCTCTCTCTCTCTTAAAAATAAACATTAAACAAATTTGTAAAAACCTTGAGCTCTGAATATTTATCAGTTTTTAACAGACAAAAAGAAACATGGCACACACATTATCGCATGTTCTCTGCTGTGGAAAGAATGCCCTCCATAAGGAAGGCTGTGCGAAGATTCCCCCAAATTCTACCCATGTCTTTTTTTTCTTTATGCTCCAGCTGTGTATCTTTGTTACACTGTTGTAATAAATCTTAGCCATGAGTACAATTATATGCTAAGCCTGGGAGTCCTAGCAAATCTTCAAACATAAAGGTGGGGTTTACAGACCCTCAATAGCTATAACACAAAAAATATTAAATCAACACGATAGCATGCTGTAGTATGCAGAAAAATGACTAGATAAAAATAAAAGGTCCCATTCACAACAAAATATGTAAAATGCAATACGAATAACTTAAAAAGAAATGTGCATGCCTATGAAACTGTACTGGGAGATACAAGAGAATGGAAAGAAATGCATTTAAGAAGTAACCCAACTCCATTAGGATTATTTTAGAGGAAGGGAGTGGCACATAAGTTACAGGAGGGGATATTTGACAAGGTGATTGCAAAGTTCACCCGGAAAAATAAACATAAGAGAATAATCAAGGAAATTTTTTAAACACACATAATACAAGAAGCCCTTTTCTACCAGATAACAAAAGCCACAATAATAAAAGCAATGCACTAGTGATTCCAGAAAAGATAGATCAGCAAAAGAAAAAAAAATCTAAATTTTTTTTTTAACGTTTATTTATTTTCGAGACAGAGAGAGACAGAGCATGAATGGAGGAGGGTCAGAGAGAGAGGGAGACACAGAATCTGAAACAGGCTCCAGGCTCTGAGCCATCAGCACAGAGCCCGATGCGGGGCTCAAACTCATGGACCGCGAGATCATGACCTGAGCCAAAGTCGGACGACCAACCAAATGAGCCACCCAGGCACCCCAGCAAAAGAAAAAATCTAAATACAGAAAGTGGCCCATGTAAGCCCAATAATATAGTATATGATAACAGTAGTACTTCAAATTAGCAAGGAGAGGATAAATTATTCAGCAACTGGTATTTGTATAACTGTTTAATCAGTTACAGATAAATGTAAAAGATGGGTCTGTCCTTCACACCTCAGACTGAAATAAATTCCAAGTGGACCAAAGACTTAAATGTTTAACGATGCCCACTCACATTTTACACTAATTAGAGATTCACTGAGCTGAAAACTGATTCTTTGGGGAAATCATCTCCAAATCGAAGCCATATCACTAGAGTGCTTATCTATCTTTTGGGATTGAAAGGTGGAAAAGATGAAGCATATTTTCGCGGATGTATGGAAACTGTCCTCTGCAGATATTTTCCCTCCTCTTGAAAATGGTCACGGCCAGCATAAATAACCAGAAATTGTAATTTATTGATCAAAAGAATCACCAATAAACATTTTTATGCATGAAGTTCATGAAGTAAAGTAAGTACTTAAGCCAACATTAATTAGTATATATTCCATGTCCACCACATAAGACATTAATTTAATCAAGATGATATCAGGAATCATCCCTAATCCTCTTCTCTCAAGGATTAAAGAAAGGATGGGTAATACGTTCTGGACGTCCCCATTTCAGATCAGTGAGACATCTACCCTGGGCAAAAGTGTGCAGAGACTTTTCACCCTGCACCAAAGGCTGGGCAGTTAAAAACATTCCAGTCCTTCTGTCCTGGCACCAAATAAGTGAACTTCTATTCCTTTCTCAGGGTCAGTTATTAAAGAGTATGTAACACAGCTGAATCATGCTTGTGGGCTGGGAAAAACTGAAATAGGGTTTAACTCCCTGGAGCTGGTCCATAGATGCCATTCTTTGAAACACTTCAGTTTTATACTTTAAGACTCCAACTAATACAGACTTTAGCAAGAGAAATAAGGGAAAAGAGAGAAAACGGTACTTTTAGACAGAAGTACTTCAGACAAAGGTAGGACATGGTGAGGTACAGGACTTGCTCTCGCATAGTCGTCACCAGAATTTTGCTCTCCATTTTTATGATGATTACTCCAGATTCTTGTATTCCTGTGTCCCTTACAATATATTCTTTCCCTTTATTTCCTGAAATCCAGGGCCCCCCCTTCAAACACTGAGGGTCTGCTTTACTTATTTAATGGTGACATTAACATGCAGCAGCCTGAATTTGGAATATAAAACTAAAAATAACAAGTGTGAGTCAATGCAGTAGGCTCTTTTCCCTCTGGGGTGCACATAAACCTCTCATTAAGAAGTTCAAGGAAGCTGAGAATGAATCAAAGAAAATATAGTACCATGATTTCCACCTTCTATTAAATTGTAAATGAAAGTGTCATTGTAATTATAGTAGCAAACGCCCTATTCTTTGTTACCATCAAGGCTCTATAAATTCACAACCTAATTGAAAATTCTTGAGCCAGGAAAAAAAAAAAAGAAGCTTAACATGTACTCTCACAGAGCAGCTACAAAAATCTGTCGGTCCCCTCATTTCAAGAGTGTCTCTTATTATCACTTTCTAGATGTCACTGCGCTATATGTCAAAGGGAAAGAGATCTACCCTAAGAACCAAAAAAACCGAAAATAGTATTGTTAGAGTAGGCAGTTAGGAAGGTTCTAATAGGATACCTGGAGGCTAGCAAAGAGGAAGTCATGGCCAGCTGTCTAGAAAGTCAGAGGCCTGTCCTGGCAACACTCCACAAGAAACCAGATCAAACCAAATGGGCCCAAGATGGCGGGTGTCATGACAGGAAACTCCTGACCAAACAAGGAAGAAAAGCAAGGAAACCCTGCTTCCAAGAAAACTGTACCTCAGTTAATGAATATTCTACCCCTTAATTAAAAACTATCAATAAAAGCTAAAAACTCATATGTGGATCCTGAGAAACTTAACAGAAGACCATGGGGGAGGGGAAGGGAAAAAAAAGTTAGAGAGGGAGGGAGCCAAACCATAAGAGACTCTTAAAAACTGAGAATAAACTAAGGGCTGATGGGGGTGGGAGGGAGGGGAGAGTGGGTGATGGGTATTGAGGAGGGCACCCATTGGGATGAGCACTGGGTGTTGAATGGAAACCAATTTGACAAGAAATTTCATATTAAAAAAAATAATAATAAAATAAAATAAATAAAACAAAATAAAATAAAATAAGATAAATAAAAGCTAAAAACTCAAACCCCAGGGTGCACAGTTCAAGCTCATTCTCTCTCTTGAGCTCACCCATTCTCACATCCTGAGAGTGTAATTTTTCACATTAATAAACTTCCCCACTAGTACTGCTCCTTTGTTGTGCTGTGTCTGTCTCTGAATTCTTTCTCAGGCCAAGAACTTTCAGTGCCATCTGTGGGATGGGCTGGGCTGGGTTACAGCCAAAGGGCTCAGGGTCTCCTCAGTTCACCCAAAAGTAGTATAAATGCGGAGAACTATTACAACTGTAGATGTTTTTTAAAAAAAAAATTCAAACTAAATTATATATACTAAAAGCACACTATTTATAACATAGTGTGTAGTCCCAAAGAATAAAGTAGAGGAGTATTACAGATGCATGATTTTTATATAATTTTTCAGTATTTTACATTTGAGTGTTGATCTTATAATAGAAGACTACTAATTTTACTGGATTTGCACAGATATTGAACATGGTTCAGTCGGTTATGCATCAGACTTTGGCTCAGGTCATGATCTCATCGTTCTTGAGTTGGTGCCCCACTTCAGGTGAGTGTGAGTCCCGTGACCTAAGCTGAAGTCAGACACTTAACTGAGCCACCCAGGGGCCACAAATATTTAGTAAATTGTATTGGAACTACTGGTTATCCAGAAATAAAAAGTGAAATTGGGTTCTTATCTCAACCATATAAAAAATTAATCAAACAGGGGCGCCTGGGTGACTCACTCAGTTAAAAACGTCCCATTTCAGCTCAGGTCATGATCTCTTGGTTAGTGAGTTCAAGCCCCGCATCAGGCTCTGTGCTGACAGCTGGGAGCCTGGAGCCTGCTTCGGATTCTGTGTCTCCCTCTCTCTCTGCCCCTCCCCCACTCATGCTCTGTCTCTCTCAAAAATAAAACAAAATTTAAAAAATTTTTAAAAATTAAATAGGACTTTACAATTTAATACAAGACTTTAAACTTTTAAAAATAATATCTTATTTGCCTCAAAAAGTCTCAGAGAGAGAGAGAGAAAGGAAGAAAGAAAAGAATGAGGGGCGCCTGGGTGGCTCAGCCAGTTGGGTGTCCGACTTTGGCTCAGGTCATGATCTCACAGTTTGTGGGTTCAAGCCCTGGGTCAGCTCTGTACTGACAGTTCAGAGCCTGGAGCCTGCTTCAGATTCTGTGTCTCCGTCTCTCTCTGCCCCTCCCCCAATTCGTGCTCTGTCTCTGTTGCTCTCTCAAAAATAAACATTAAAAAAATTAAAAAGAAAAAAAGAAAAGAAACTGGGGTACCTGGAGCTAAGCATCTGACTCTTGATTTTGGCTTCGGTTATGATCTCACGGTTCGTGAGTTCAAGTTCCATGTCAGGCCCTGTGCTGATAGCAGGAAGCTTGCTTGGGATTCTGTCTCCCTCCTGCCCTCCCTGTCTCTAAAATACATAAACATTTTTAAAAATAACAATAAAATAAAGCTACTGTCAGAAAGAGAAGTTCATCCTAAATCTGAAAACATTAAAAAATAAATAAGTGATTGAGTAGATAGATTATAGCACAGGCAAAGAACTTCAAAGTGCTTAGGAGTTAAAGGGGCAAGCATAATTGAAAAGGGTAATCAGCAGCCTTTATAACTTACAGTTTCTGGAAAGAAAAAACTGCAAAGAGAGAAAAGAAAAGGCCTTTGGCAACTGGGTGGAGAAGGGGAGAAGAAAATAAGAGGACAGCAAGACAAGAGAATCACAAAATCAGAGCATTCATGATCCCTTCCATGCTCAAACAAAATACAACAAAAACTCTACTATATCTTCCCATATCGACCTCTTCTACTTAGCCTGAAATCCTTTCACTGAAATCACATCTTGCAGTTAAACAACTACATCTAGAGAGAATTTAGCCAGATGATTACCATTAACATAAACAGAACACATAAGACTAGGAAAAGGTGGGCATATATTAAGGTGGGTTGTTTGATAAACGCGAGAACGTAGAACGCACTTTGGTACTTCTTGGACTCGCTGGATTAACACCTCCATGCCTGTTATGAGGTCAGATGCAGCCATGTGACTGAACTACTGGTGGGATGCAAATCTTAGGGAATGGGTGTTGCTTCCAGGCTTGGCCTGTAATAACCTCTTACGGAGGAATTCTCATTTCCCAGTCACTCTCCTCCACCCTCTGCTGATGCAGAGGAACCCAGCAGCTTCTGAAGCCACATACTAAAGATGCCACAGCCACAAGATGGAGGAGCCTGGACCCCTGAATCATTGCTCAAAGGAGCATCACGTGGCAACGTGATATACCTGATTTAGACTCCACACAAGAGAAAAATAAACCTTCATCCTGTTCAAGTCATTATTTGTTTGGGATTTGCTTGGTAGAGCAACTAACAGTATTATAAGTAATAAAATATGCTGGCTCATTATTTCCTAGGGAGGCAGAAAAACTTTAATGATGTATGATATAGAAGAGGTATATGCCAATATGGGGAATGGGGAGAAGAGTGGGAACAGAAATAAAATCTGAATGACAGAAAAATCGCCATGGATTCTGAACTCTGGTTAATGAGGAATTGAAGTGGGTGCCTGAAAGTGGACAGTCAAGACAGAGTGTATTTTAAGAGGAGAGGTGAAAGTTGTACAAAAAAGAAAAGAAAATATAATTGCTGTATAATAAAGCTTTACTACAAATAATACTGATCATAAAAATGTAAATTCTGAAAACTGACTTAAACAAAACTGAAATATAACTATACTAGAGAAATGGGATATGGACAAATGAATGCGCAGGATGAAATAATATTTTAGAGGCACCTGGGTGGCTCAGGTGATTAAGTGTCTGACTCTTGGTCTCAGCTCAGGTCATGATCTCACGGTTCATGAGACTTGAGCCCCCCATCTTGGGCTCTGTGCTGACAGTGAAGAGCCTGCTTGAGATTCTCTCTCCCCCTCTCTCTTTCTCTCTGACCCTCCCACACTTGCTCTCTCTCAAAAAAATAAACTTTAAAAAAATAAAAAGCTCATTTAAAAAATATTTTATCACTTTCATAATGATTAAAATTATTAAATTTTATTATTGACTTTGATTGGTTTTACTCGATAAATGTACACAAGAACCTATGAAGAAGACAATACTGTTATCCCATTTTATAGATAAAAATGGTTAAAATACATAAGGGCTCAGCAACCTGCCCAAGGTCACAAAGTTATTAAAGTGGTAGAAAGGCAGTATTAGAACCCAGGAGTCTTGACTCCAGAACCACATACCTGATCACTATGCTGATCTACCAGCACTAACTCTTAACCTACCATAGCAGAAAAACAACAGATGTCTAAATATTTTCAAAATCAAGAAATCACAAAGAAATTTTATTTACAATATGAAGATAAGCAGGAAAAAAAGCTAAAAGGGTTGAAAGCCTTTGCCTCTGCAGAGTAGGATTAGTGTGAAGGACAGAAGGACTAGGGGAATGCTCTTAGTAACTATGTAAGAAGTATTACTTTGCTTTAAAAATCAGAACTTTCATTTTTAAAGAAAGAGATAATTAAGACAAACGTTACATACATCATAATTTTGCATGAGTCTAGATTTTAAAAGTGGATCTAACACAAACTAACACAAGTGTCTTGTGTAATAGAACACTTCAAGGTGTAATTCAACTATACTATTTCTATTCTCACAGTATACAGACTATAGCTTATTACATTACCTACTCTAAAAGAACCACTATATTAAAATCAACTGAGAACATTTATTTATACTTACAAGATGCTTTTAGTTGAGAAAGTCACTGAAAAATTAGTTAGCCCTAGCAGAATGCAAGACAACTACTGTCTTTTTAAATTAGTTCCAAATATAATAAACTCCTTAAGATAAAAAAAATTAATCACGTTCAACGCTCAACATAAATACCTTCTAATTTTCAAGTGTAAGTCATGTTAATGCTATACTTCGTCGGTCATCTTTTCTTTCTACCTAAGCTCACTTCCTGGGTGATCTCAAATAGCTTCATGACTTAAATACTATATATCCCCTAATTTATCTCCTATACTGAACTTTTCCCTGAATTCTAAATTTAGATATCCACCTGTCTTCTGATATCTTGAGTAAAGAGGTATCTCAAAGTCAACAAGTAAAATGCATAAGGACAGGATTTTTGCAATTTGTGATACAATTATGTAAGAATTACTCTTTGAAACCCCACTTTTCAGAATCTACCTAAAAGTAGACCACAAAATTCACTGTGACACTATTTTAATAGCAAAAATTTTACAACAAAGCAATTTCTATTGCTAGGCAATTAGTTGAACAAATTATGGTTGTGTTCACATAATGAAGTACAATGAAGCCAGAAAAAAGACTGAGAGATCTATGTTCTTTCTGATTTGAATTTGACTCTAAGGTACACAGTTTGTTTGGTTTTTTTTAAACATTTATTTATTTTTGAGACAGAGAGAGACAGAGCATGAACGGGGTAAGGGCAGAGAGAGAGGGAGACACAGAATCGGAAGCAGGCTCCAGGCTCTGAGCCATCAGCCCAGAGCCCAACACGGGGCTCGAACTCACGGCCCGTGAGATCGTGACCTGAGCTGAAGTCAGACGCTTAACCGACTGAGCCACCCAGGCGCCCCTAAGGTACACAGTTTAAAGAAAAAGAAAAACAAGACACAAAACTACATATATAGTATTTCACCTTTTGTAAAAAGGAGAATATATATAGTTCTTATTTGTTGATCTTAGATATATTTCTTACATCTTATCATACATATGTCATATATTTTTCTTATCATATATAAACAACTAAACAAATCTAGAACTGGAACGTTTAAAAATCTACTACATTAGGCTCTTAAAAAGTATGCACAGCTGAAGCAAACACAGAAAATAAATATAATTTGGGGTGGGGGGGGCACCTGGGTGGCTCAGTTGGTTAAATGTCTGACTTTGGCTCAGATCACAATCTTGTGCTTTGTGAGTTTGAGCCCCATGTCAGGCTCTGGGTTGACAGCTCAGAACCTGGAGCCTGCTTCAGATTTTGTGTCTCCCTCTCTCTGTGCCCCTCCCTACTCATGCTCTGTCTCTGTCTCTCTCTCAAAAATAAACATTTAAAAAACTTTTTTTAAAGAAAAGAAATATAATTTTTGAATTTAGGTCGGGAGTCCATGTGGGTTCACTACCCTATATCTTTTTGGTGTGTCTGAAATTTTTATTAATTAACAAAAGGGAAATATAATTCGAGATATAGCAATACCTTTCAATGGCTTCCATTTCACTTACAAAATACCAAATACGTTCATGACCTGCAAGAGCCTACACAATCTAGTCCTCCATTACTTGTCTGGCTCTATCTATTCCTTTCCCTGTCACTCTTGTCACTGACCTTCTTTCTGTTCTTCAGGCAAGTCAAGAGCATTCCTACCTCAGGGTCTTCACACTTGTTCCTTCTGCCTGGAATGTTCTTCCTTTAGATAATGGCATGGCTTACCCCTTTCATTCCAATCCCTATTCAGTTTCCATGGTCTCAAAAAGGACTTCCCTGACCACTCTAAATGGCTGAAGAGGTTAAGCTGCAAGCCCAATTTCCTTTACCATGATTTATTTTTCTCCATTATCACTTCTCACTTCCTAAAATATGCTTTACTTATTCTCTACTTATTATCAGTCTCCCTCCTCTAGAAGGTAAGCTCCACGAGGGCAGCCCTTTCTGTATGTTCTCCTCTAGCACCTTTACCCAGCCTTGCACATACACATTTGGAAACTTTAGGAATACATCAGGGATCATTACGTCTTATGAACCCTAACTTTCACTGCCCACATATGTGCAGTGTAAACAGCACCTCTCTTTTGTGACTTGTCTCATTTACCCTGCTTATAGTAGCTCTTATTATATACAACTTTTAAAATTTTAAAATGGTAAAATTCACCAACCTTTTCCTTTAGAGATTGTACTTTCTGTGACTTGAGAATTTGTTTCCCACCCTGAAATCATATCATGATTTCAAATACTCTCTTAGAAGTTTTTAAGTTAATCCAAATAGTATTTCAGTTTATGGCATGAAAACACAGACCTACTTTTATTTTTTTCCATATGGATAACCAATTTTCCCAGCATCATTTAATAAGTAATCCATCTTTACTCTGACCTGTGATATCATCTTTCATGTAAACTAAGTTTCCCGTGTATAAGTATCTGCTTCTGTTCTGTCATGTCTCATTAGAGTATATGCCTTATCTGGGCCAATTCCATATAATTTTAATTACTGTAACTTTACAAGAAGCTCTGGATAACACTAGGGCAAGTCACCAAAGCAGAGATGGCTGCCAGCTACCGTCCATTCTCTATCTCTCCTCTATCTAGATATGGAATCAACTTTCCAGATTTAGCTTGAATGGACACTTGGCAGAACTAGTCTCAGCTTCCCTTGTAGCCATGTATGGCCACGTGACTAAAATCTGGGCAATGACACGTGAGTAGAAGTCATTTGTTTGCAACTCTGGATCACATCCTTAAAGAGAGCGGCTTTCAAAAAAATAAACAAATAAATAAAAGAGCTACTTTCTCCCCTTCCGTTCTGGTGACTGAAGGTGGACATGGAATTTCAAACATGCCAAGGAACACAACACCTTAGGGCCCAGCACAGGAAGACAGAAGCAGCTCAACAAGTAGAATCACCCACCTCTATCCTATCAGCTTAGCCTTTTCCATTAAAGGAGAAAAAACCTTTCTTGTTCAGTCACTTGACCTCTGATAAAGCAACCAAATGAATATTTTAATTACTATATGCCCACCTCCCTACTATGTTCCTTTACTTCAAAGCTATCTTAGTTTATTCTTGGCTATGTGCTCTGCCATATACATTTCAGAACTAATGTGTACATTCCCTGAAAATTCTTGTTGGGTTTTAGGTTAGAATTGCATTAAATTTATAGGTTAATTTGGAGAGTACTGCCAATTTAAACATACTGTATTTCTACCCATAAAAATTATTTATCTCTTCATTTACATATTTTCTTTTATGTCTGTAGATAAAGCTTTTTTATTTTCTCTGTAAGAGTCATACACATCTTTTGTTCAATTTGTTCCTGGGTATATTACAGTTATCACAATACTCTAAAAATCTTCTTTTATTGCATTTTCTAATTGTTTGTTGCCTATTATATATAAAAGCGTGCCTTATTTTTATATAGTGATCTTGTATTAATCAAATTTATGGAACTCTCTTAGTCTAGTAATTTGTTTACAGAGTCTCCTGGAGTCTCCTGGATTTTCTACGTAATCAATATCACCTATGAATAATATTAGCATTATCCCTTCCTTTTTAAACTTATACTTTCTATTTCTTTGTCCTGGCTTACTGTACCAGCTAAGATCTCCAGTACGAGGCTGAGTAGCAACACTCATGCTTTTAATATTTCATCATTAAGTATTTGGTTTATTACCTATTTTTGACATATGTCATTTATTAGGTTAAAGAAGTTTTTTTATATTCTTAGTGTAAAAGCTTTTATTACAAATGACAATATATTTTATCAAATGCTTTTCCTGCTTCTATTGAGATGCTCACATGACTAACATGGTAAACCTTACGAGCAGATTCACATGCAACATTCTTGGGATGGTCCAACTTGTCATATGTTTGTATGTTTTCCTCAACCATTGCAGTATTTGTTTTGCTAACACTTACATTTAGATTTCTAACTAAGATTGGTATGTTATTTCCCTCTCGTACTGTACTAACTCTGGTTTGGTATCAAGGTTATATTTTAGTCTCATTAAATAAATTGGGGGGGATGTTCCATTTCTTTCAGTCTCTGGAAGTTTTCATAAGGTTGGGTCCTTTTTTCTTTGAAGACTGAATGGCAATTGCCTGAAAAAAACCACTTATGATTAATTTAACTTTTCTATTAGTTTAAATTATATTGTTCTCTGAAACTGTCCATTTCATCTACAACTTCAAGTTTGTCATCAAAAAGTCGTGAATACTTTTAAGATTTTTTAAAGCTCACTTGTAAGTGCAATTACACCCCTTTTATAAGCCTAACATTATGTACGTGTGGCTTCTGTATTTTGTCTTTAATTAACCATGCTAGAGACCTAGCTCATACCTTCCAAAGTACTGGCATTTTGGTTCTGTTGATCTTTACTGTATCGCTATTTTTGTAGTCATTCCTTCTTTCTACTTCTCTAAGCTTATGAGATAGCTCTAACTTCTTGCACTGAACGTCTTCTCATAAATTTTCATTCTCTTTTTTTCTAACTTAAACATATATGGCAGTGACTTTATTTTAACGGCCACAAACTCTTTGGCACTATCCCCGTGAAGACTCTCCTCCCCTTGAACCCAGGCAGGCTTGTAACTGCTTATATGCCAACACAGTACAGCAGAAGTGACACCAAGTACCTCCTTCTAGGTAGATTAAAAAGTCACACAGTATCTACCTTACCTGTTAAGTATTGGCCACCACATGAGAAGTCTATGACTGTGAATCTACAGCTCTAGTTTTCAGTTCCTGTTTTTTTTTAATGGCTTTATTGATATATAATTCACCGTAAATGCCAACCTTTTTAAGTGTACAAGCTTCAGTGGTTTTCAGCATATTTGCAGAGCTATGCAACCATTACCACTGTCTCATTTCAGAGCATTTTCATCACCCCAAAAAGAAACTCTGTACCCCTCGGCAGTCACTCTCCATTCCCTCTTTCCCTCAGCCACTGGAAACCACTAATCTGCTTTCTGTCTCTATGGATTTGTTTATTCTGGACATTTCATATAAATAGAATCATATAATATGTGGCCTTTTATGTCTGCCTTCTTTCACTTAGCATGTTTTCAAGGTCTATCCACATTGTAGCATGTACCAATACCTTACTCCTGTCTATTGTTGAGTAATACTCCATGATATGGATATACCACATTTGGTTTATTCATTCATCACTTCACGGGTATTTAGGCTTTTTCCACTTGGGTTTTTATGAATAATGATGCTATGACTATTACAATACAGGCTTTTGTATGAACATAAGTTTTCAAATCTCTTGATTACACACCTAGGAATAAAATTTCTGGGTCATCTGGTAACACTATGTTTGACTTTCTGAGGAAATGCCTAACTGTTTTCCAAAGTGGCTGCAGCAATTCACAATACCACCGGCCACGTATGAAGTTCCGATTTCTCTACATCTTCATCAACACTTGTCTTTTTTATTTTAGCCATCCTACGGGGGAGCGGAATGGTATCTCAACATGGTTTTGATTTTGCATTTCCCTGATGACCTTCTGTATTTTTTTTTCAATTTTTTTTTTTTAACGTTTATTTACTTTTGAGACAGAGAGAGATGGAGCATGAATGGGGGAGGGTCAGAGAGAGAGGGAGACACAGAATCTGAAACAGGCTCCAGGCTCTGAGCTGTCAGCACAGAGCCCGACGCAGGGCTCGAACTCAGGGACTGCGAGATCATGACCTGAGCCGAAGTTGGACGCTTAGCCGACTGAGCCACCCAGGCGCCCCTGACCTTCTGTATTTTTAATACTGATGGTTCCCTAACTTTTATCTGGGCTTAAAAATGCATTTAATTTTTTTTTAATGTTTATATACTTTTGAGAGAGAGAGAGAGAGAGTGAGCAAGCATGTGTACCACGGAATGTAGGCAGCCCTGGACAGAAAAGATAAGGAAACAGATTCTCCCTTCAAGCCTCCTGAAGAAAAGCTTGACCTCAGCCCAGTGAAACGGACTTTGGACTTCTGGTCTCCCAAACGGTAAAAGAATAAGCTTGCATTGTTTTAAGCCCCCAAAGTTGTGGTAATTTGTTACAGCGCTGTAGGAAACGAATACAGATTTTAGTACCTGGAAATGGGGTGCTGCTGTAACAAACGTGTAATGTGTGGTAGTGGCTTTGGAATTAGGTAACAGGGAGAAGTCTGAAGAATTATGAGCAGCATGACAGCAAAGGCCTAAATTGTCTTGAGAAATATTTATTGCCTTTTAATAGAAATATGGATTCTAATGATGATTCTGCTAGTGAAGACAGAAAAAAATAAGGACTGTAGTAGGAAAAAAAGCCTATACTGTCTTAGGTCTAGAACACCTAATCAGCCATAAAGTGACCACTGTAGAAACAAATGTTAAAGGTGTTGCTGGTGAGAGGTCAGAAGGAAAGGAAGAGCATGTTACTGGAAATGGGAGAAACGAGATTCTTGTGGCAGAGAGCTTGGCTAAATCGTGTCCTATAGTTATATGGAAATTACAACTTGTAAGCAATGAACTTTGATATTTAGCTATGGAGATTTCAAAGAAAAGTGCTGAAAGGGGGCCTGCCGCTTATAGTAAACCTTGGGAGAAAACGGATAAATTGAGAGAACTTATAAGCAAAAAGGTGCCAGGCCTTCATGATTTGGAAAATCCTCAGCCTATCCAGATTGTAAATTATGCTAAAATTAAGTACTCAATGTCAAGAAAGCATGCTCTGGAGACAAAGCCAAGGGTGTAGCTAAACAACCTTTTGCCAGTGCCTCAAAATGAACAAATTCAGTGACACAGAGGGCTCTCCAGAGAGATTAGACATATGACTCATGGATCTCCCCTGACATCTCAGTAAAAGCCAAGTACGGAGATGGAATTATCCAGGAAAGAGCTGTGGAGAGGCATGTTGTCTAAAGGAATGAATCCCCATGACATAATGAGAAGACTCATGAGGTTTTTGAGAGTATATATAATCACTGCCAGCTTGAACTGAAAGGGTCAAGAAGATGAAATGAAAGACTAATGGCCTCCCCAAATCCTACAGGCAGAAAACCAGTGCAAACATATGCTACCTTCCGAGAAAAAGGAAGGATGACTCCAAGGGTACAGTCTTAAACCTAAAAGGTAGACAGCCTCAGACCTCAGGCTGAGTTTTATTTCCAGGCCACGAAACTTACAGGTTTTCCCACTTGCATTTCAAAATTGCTTAGTACCTCCTTTCCTCCTTCCATTTTCTCACTTTTGGGGTGGCAACGTCTATAACTGCTATCCTATGTCTCTTCCATCGCTGTATTTGGAGAGCAGGCAACTTGTTTGCTAGTTTCACAGTATGCAGATGGACAAGAATTTTAAGCCAGGATGGATCATACCCAGAGTTTCACCCATACCTGATATAAACAATTTTAGATGAGGAGTTAATGATATTTAGATGATGTTTTGGACTTTGAGTTGATAATACAACATAAGGCTTTGTAGATCAGGGTAAGGCACTTTGATTTTATTCCAGGTATAATGGAAATCCACAAAAGTGGACATACATTTAAAACCTGATTTAATAAAAACCTGATGTAGATTTAATACATGTAAACCTGATACATACATATAATATACATACACACACACACACACACATATATTTTCTAAGTTTGCTTATTTTGAGAGAGAAAGCCTGCGTGCAAGCGGGGGAGGGGCAGAGAGAGAGGGAGAGAGAGAATCCCGAGCAGGCTTCCTGCTGTCAGCACAGAACGCAGCAGGGTGGTGCTCGATCCCATGAACCACGAGATCATGACCTGAGCCAAAATCAAGAGTCAGATACTCAACTGACGGAGCCACCTGGGAGCCCCTAAACCTGATTTATACTTACATCATTGGTATGTACTGTAAGGAGATGAGAGTAGAAGCAGGGAAACCTGTCAGAAAACTACTACAGTTGTGTAGACAAGAAAGATAGGAACCCAGGCTACAATGATAACAGCAGGATGGAAAAAAGAGGATGGTTTAAAATTCTGAAGGCAGAAATGGCAGAGCTGGCTAATATATTAAATGGGAAAGACAAAGTGAAATATGCAGCTATTCCTAAATTAGGACCTGAGCAACTGGATAGACTGTTTTTTTATTTGCTGAGATGGGGAAGACTGAGGAAGGTATGGACTCACGTGAGAAAATCAAGACTTGCATTTTCGACATGTCAAGTTGTTGTTCTGACAGACATCCAGACAGAAGTACCAAGTAAGTAGGGGATGTAAGACCGGGAGCTCAAGGACAGCTTGGATGGATACATTTGTGTGGCATTTAAGAGAAAACTAAATAAAATCAAACAGAAGGAAAAGATGGAAAAATGAAGTAAGCCCAGGACCAAACTCTGATACATTCTGGTATTTGAAGGTCTGACAGAAGAAAGAAGCCAGAAAGGAGACAGACAGCCAAACAGGTAAAAAGAAGCTGAATATGTCATGAGAGATGCCATTTTACCAGAATCACTGATACTAATTACAATTATTCTACTTTATTTAACCTCCATATCCTCTACTCTATGAAAGTCCAGCTTAAAGTGCAAAAGCTTTAGCTCTGAGCATTAATTTTGAAGTATTTAAATATTTATGGAACATCCATCCACTGAGATAGGGCGCTGTACTGGATGTTGAGGACATACACAGAGATTGAGACACTTTTTTCATGACATGGCTACTGTATAATTTTTTGAAATTTTCATCACATACTTAAAATTCCATAGGAAAGCAGGACGAAGTGAAAAAGCTGGACTATTATAATGGAGAGAAATCTGGGCAAGGCATTATGTGGATAGGAATCGAGACAGCAATAAAGAGTAAAAGAAGAACCATAATAAAAAGGTATGTTCAGACCATCATCTATCCTATCTGTACTCTTCTCTCCACTGTAGCTTTATGTTCCCACTGTAGTCACAAAAGACCCTCTGAGCCTTTATCTTCCTCTCTTCTAGTTGTCTCTATTCCTGTCTTGATCCTCATTTCACCTAACTCCAGCTTTAACAGCTTTTGATTCCAACTGCTTTGTACAGTGTCTTCTGCTGTCCCGCCAAATAAATTGTTTTAAAAAGTTTTGGTGGGACAAGGTAATAACCGTAAAATTATTTACAACATCTTCAGAATTTCTGGGCTAATATATTATAAAAGAAGATTTCAAAATGTTGACCTAGAGGAAGAAAACAATGTACACATTTGTCCCCTCTCTCTCTCTCATTTTAGGTAAGAAGTACAAATCAACAATGATGATAGCATGAACACCGTAATAAAAAAATTTGAGATTTCGGGGAATGGACTTCGATTTTCTCTTTTGTGTTACCAGAAGAAAGGTAATATAGATAAACTACACTTTAATCAAGGAAGGAGACTGTTTTTAAATGGACAGCAATCACAGGCAGTGACACACAAACCATAGCGTGACCACGTCAATAATGTTCACACAAATTCCCCTACAAAGGATTATAAATTGCTTTCAACTCTACACAAGCTGAGGCTTTCAGACCTGTTGAAGACTTACTGAAAATATGCTCAATTTTCCTGGCATGCCAGTAAGACTCACCTAACACAAATACTGACACCGCCTCAAACCTCCTTAGGGTGAAATATTAGGGACAAAAGTGCTGCTAGTTGGCCAGACTCGGGAGGGTGAATTCAGTTTTTAAGAGAGATGTAAGAAAGATAAAGTCTCCCAAGCTTCAAAATAGAAAAGAGTATGGAATTTATAAGGATTTCCTCCCCTGACCTCCCCAGGTATACCTTTTCCTTTCCTCACAGCACATCACCGATTTGGGATTACTCATGTGTGTGGGGACTCCCAAGGTTCTCCTGATTCTTCCAAATCTAGAGAATACCTGGTTCCTTTCCTCCCACCTAATAACTGAATTACCTTTCCTGGGGCCACCTTGTTGAACCACCCAGTTGTCAGGTGGCTCCTTCTAAGGAAGCACAGACAGTTGTTGGTGTCAAAGGATGTTGTGGTCTTTGGACATGATCCCGATTTGAATTTCAACCAACTCCTCACATCTCTCTGATGGGGTACAGTAATAGAACAGAAGTCAATGGGAGATCAGCATGCACTCAGATTCCAGATTCTGAAAGGGAACAAAAATCAAACCCTCCATTCTTTGCCTCTGCACCATGTCTAATAACCAACATGCTAAGAAACCAGGCTTTATCAGTCCAACAAAACTAAACATAAAGTAACAACTCTCAATAACCACATAACAAACAACAGGTACTTTATGAATGTTTAAGTCTAATAAAAATAACAAATTAATATTTTTTAAATTTTTTTAATATTTTTATTTTTTATTTTTGAGACAGAGAGAGAGAGAGAGACAGAGCACGAGCAGGGGAGGGGCAGAAAGAGGGGGAGACACAGAATCCGAAACAGGCTCCAGACTCTGAGCTGTCAGCACAGAGCCTGACGTGGGGCTTGAACCCACAAACTGTGACATCATGACCTGAGCCAAAGTCAGACGCTTAACCGACTGAGCCACCCAGGCGCCCCAAAAGTTAATATTTATTAAACTGTATACTTTCTAAGTCCAAATTATCTAACATCTTACTAAAATTTAACATACACTGTGAAGTGTCCATTTTGTATCTGAATATCCATGCAGAGGACTGACTTACCTTTTCTAATACAGATAAGTTCATGTACTCCACAGGTTCTTTCTCCACCTGTTAAAAAAAATTTTGTTAGAAGTTAAAAAGAGGACATAATGTGAATGTGACTATTACAAAGAACTGTTTTAAATTAGCTTCTACCAATGACCTCAGGGAAAAAAGTTTACTAATTTTCCTTAAACTCAGCTATATGATAACTTCATATTTGGAATTTTCCCGAACCCATAAATTAAGATCTTATAAAGTCTTGGAATGAAGACACTTCATTCAAGTATGTTATTTTTAAATGGCAGTCTTCTCAAGAACAAATATCATATCGCCATTTCCTAAGTACCTCTTCACACCATCTAGAAGAAACACCGTAGGACCCACTTTTGTATTTGAGGTTTAATATATACAGGTAAATTACTATGGAGGGACCAACCTTGTAAAGACACTATAGTTTATCACATATATGGTATAAAATGAAATGTAACCTTTCCCCATTCTTCAGCTACCCACTCTTATAAGTCTGTAAAAAGATAAATTTAAAAAATAGGATGATAAAAACAAATTTAACCAAAAGCTTACTTTGAGTATAATTAATATAAAAAGTATTCTATCATAAAATTAACATTATTGGTCACTGTAGAAATAGATATTCCTTCATTCTGAAACAGAATGCCCCTACTTTAAATGAATGTAAGCTAAATGAAATTTTGTAGTGTTCTATATATGCATGACCTTATAATTATGCTGTGAATTATGTTTAAACTCTGCATAATAGAAATATTAAATAATTTAATCTAGCTCATTACAAAAGTTAAGTTATAAGAAACAGAAATATCTTACAGCAGTAACATGAGGTAAAATCCATGATATCCACTAAAAAAAGTAGGTCATCTGAGAAGCAAGTTAAAAAACCAGAAAACAGTATTTCTATTGCTAAAGTAGGTTAGATCTACATTCTAATTTGGTTGTAACAACGCCATGTTTGTGACTATTATCAACACTATAGACTAATCACCAGTTATCAGGAAGATAGACTTAGCAAGAAGAAATACCTACCTTAAAGCTCTGATTATGAAATGCCTATTATTCAGCAAATCTCAGTGTAAATACATTGGGTCCTTACTAATTAGAATATTACCAATGAGCAACCACTGATTACTTGCTGAAGGGCAAGAACAAGCTGTAACTGGATACTACATATCTTTAATATTGAGAAGACACTAGTCAAAAACTAGAAGGAGAATGTTTACCAAATTACAGAAGAAACTACTTTCAAGAGATTTGGAAGAATCATGTAACAACAATAAAATAACTATACTGATGCCATCACTGATGTTTTCACAGGCTACATAAAAATATTTTTTATCTGGTCATTAAGGCCTATTCTCCAGAAGATAACACCTACAACTTAGTTTGCCTTATGTACTTAATTCATGTTCATAAGACTGTACTTGTTAAAGCCTGTATTTAAAACCGGACTTTCAGGGCACCTTGGTGGCTCAGTTAAGTGAAGCATCCGACTTCACTCATATCATGAACTCACAGTTTGTGAGTTCGAGCCCCATCTCAGGCTCTCTGCTGTCAGCACAGAGCCCACTTCAGATCCTCTGTCCTCCTCTCTCTCTCTGCCCCTCACCCCTCTCAAAAATGAACATTGAAAAAAAAAACCAGACTTTCCCCCATATTTAATGCAAATCAGTTAGGTTTTAGTATACACATCTAATCTCAAATATAAGTGCATAGTTTGTACAGCCTAAGTGCTAATGGTAATATAAAACTATTAACAGTAACATAAACTATTAGAATCTAAGACTTTTCTCAAAACTGTAAAATGACAAGGAAAGCTAACTCCCGCTTTTAAAAGTATTTGATTCATCTATATCAAATGAAAGAACTTCATAAATAAAAAGCTGTCAAATAATTACTATATTTTAAATTTACAGCCAATAGATAATTGTCAAACGTGTCAAAGTAGCACAAAAATCACATAACTAGAAAAAGTGAGACTGTGCTCTACTCTTCCTGATATTTGTCCCAAAAATTCTAACCAACAAGGGAGATCTCAGTGATGTACATGTGGAAATCAAGAGCAATCACTATTATTACTGAAATGGAAAGGAATATTAAGGACAAATAAATGCCAGGCAATAAGTAAAATTTAGGAAAAAACAAACAAAAAAAACCCCTCCCTTTTAAAAGTACAAAAGAAGAAACACAGCTAAATAAAATTTACTATATTACTGGACCATGAAATCGATATTCCTTTGGTTTTCAATCCTTTTTGAGACCAGTAAGACTGTTTAGGAAAAAATATACATTCTATATGCTAAATGTGTATGTTTTAAAGTATGTGTTTGGGAGTCAAAGGCTTAAATACTTTTTCAATCAGAGATAGTGAACTGTGTATAAACTTTATGCCTTGTTTTAAAATCTCTAAAAATAAATCTGAAAAGTTTCCAAGTGAGTCAAATTTGCAAGCAAAAGGCAAGTCATTGTAGGCATAGCTTGACTTAGATATGGTGGCAATTCAAAAAGTGGTTTACTGATTTTAAGAGTATAATGCATAAAGGGAATGATTTTTTGAGGTAGATACATATGTATATATATGTATGTATAGATACATATGTATATATATGTATATCAAATACATAGAAGAATGATTATTTGTATATCAAATAAATAGAAGAATGATTATTTTTATTCAGCTATTATTGGCATATAACACTGTGTAAGTTCAAGATGCACAAGCTGATTTGATACATTTATATATTGCAATGATTACCACCATAGCATTAGCTAACACCTCTATCACATTACATAATTATCAGTTGTTTGTTGTAGTCACAATTAAGATCTAGTCTGTTAGCAATTTTTAAGTTTATAACACAGAATTGCTGTCTAAAACCACTATACTGTGCATTAGATCTCCAGGACTTATTTATCTACAGGTTGCAAGTTTTTTCCCTTAAACATCTTTCCAATTCCCCCACATCTCCCAGACCCTGGTAACCACCATTCCACTCTCTGTTTTTACAAGTTCAGCTTTGGTAGATTCCACATTTAAGTGATACTATACACTATTTGTCTTTTATTTTTATTTTTTTGGATTTAAAGGAATTTCTTTCTTTTTTTTTCTTAATATGAAATTTATTGTCAAATTGGTTTCCATATAACACCCAATGCTCATACCAACAGGTGCCCTCCTCAATGCCCATCACCCACTTTCCCCTCCCTCCCACCCCCCATCAACCCTCAGTTTATTCTCAGTTTTTAAGAGTCTCTTATGGTTTGCCTCCTTCCCTCTCTGTAACTTTTTTTTTCCCCTTCCCCTATGTCTTTTATTTTTAATGTTTACTTATTTTTGAAAGAGAGGGAGACAGCATGAGTGGGGGTGGGGCAGAGAGAGAAGGAGACACAGAATCCAAAGCAGGCTCCAGGCTCTGAGCTGTCAGCACAGAGCCAATGAACCCACAAACCATGAGATCATGACCACAGCTGAGGTCGGACACCCAACCTACTGAGCCGCCCAGGCGCCCCACTATTTGTCTTTTCGTATCTGACTTATTTCACTTATCATAATGCCTTCAATCATGGTCCATCCATGTTGGCAGGACTTCCTTCTTTTTAGGTCTGAGAAATATTCCATTGTATATACATACACCACATTTTTATCCATCCATCCGCTGATGGACACTCAGGTTGTTTCCTTATCTTAGCTATTGTGAATAATGCTGTAATAAACATGGAAGCACAGATACCTCTTCAATATATTCTTTTCATTTCCTTTGGATACATACCCATTTGTGGCACTGCTGTATCTCATGGTAGTTCTATTTTTAATTTTTTAAGGAACCTCCATGCTGTTTTCTGCAGTGGCTGAACCAATTTGGAGGAATGAGTACTCAAAGTAATAAATTAGCCAATCTCTTTATTTTTTTTTTAATTTTGTTTTAATCTTTATTTATTTTTGAGAGAGAGAGAGTACAAGTAGGGGAGGAACAGAGAGAGAGGGTGACATTGAATTCGAACGAGGCTCCAGGCTCTGTGCACAGAGCCTGACGCAGGGCTTGAACTCACGAACCACGAGTTCATGACCTGAGCTGAAGTCAGACACTCAACCGCTCAACCGACTGAGCCACCCAGGCACCCCTAGCCAATCTCTTTAGAAAGAGATGTCTTCTGTTAAAATGAATAATTATCCCCCAAATGAACTCCTATAAATAAAAATTTTCACACATCAAATTTACTTCAAAGACATAACAATAATGAAGACTTGGAGACCATAACAGAATGACAGAATATAAAAAGGCTAGAAGTCAGAAATAAAGTTGTCTAGCTCAATCCAGATAAACAAACTGAACCACTAAACGTTAAGTAGAGTTGCCCAGGGTCACTAGTTTATTGCCAGAAAAAATAATTAGTACACTAGGGTTAACACAGTAAGAAATTTAAATATCAATTTTTCTTCACTTTTACAAATAAAATAAAAATTATGTAATTGTTTTCTAACCCTCTCAGGTAATTAAAATACAAGTCAGTTTCTCAAAACTATTCTTGGAGATAATACCAGCATTGCTCTTGAAATAATCATCTCAGCAACATGGAAATGAGAGATAGAAAATGACAAGCTTAGTCAAAGTTACCATCTTTTCCCTCAGGCAAACCCATGTAGGAGCATAATATAAACTGGCAGAATCCTCTACAATTGGCGTAAGTACATAGTGTAAGAGGAAATAGATGTGTATGGGCACACACACACATACATACATGCTGCGAATGTGCGCATGTGTGTGTTTGTGTATGAATGGACACATGATTGAGAGTGTGCCGGGGAACTAGGAATTTCTTTTTAAGTGGAGACGAGGTGGGTGATAGGGACTTACAAAGTATGTACTTTTCCATATGCCTACATAAGGAAAACATGTGGGGAGCCTGGGTGGCTCAGTTAAGCATCTGACTCTTGATTTCCACTCTCTGGTCATGATCTCACGGATTCATGAGATCAAGCCCCACGTCAGGCTCTGTGATGACAGCACAGAGCCCGCTTGGGATTCTCTCTGCTGCTGCTCTGCTTGTGCGTGCGCACGCACTTGCTGTCTAAATAAATAAATAAACTTAAAAAAAAAAAAAAGAAGGAAAATATGCAGTGATGCTCTAGTCCCACCAAAATATGGCCAGGTATACAAAAATGCAATTAAACCCAAATATTTAGTTCATTGAAAATGGATCTAGGAGTCCTTTCTGAAATTGACTTTATTTTGTCTACCATGTTAACTTTGACCAATAACCTAAGTCACTACAATTTATAGGCAATATTAACTTCTCAAACAGCTCAAGGCTACTTTAGAAATACCTTAAATTCTACCTTATCTAAAGATCAGCAAAACACATGCATTAAAGTGGTCAAAATTAAATTAATGTCTAGCTTACACTGATAAACTCTGTTATAGCTAATTGTTATAGCTATATATAATAAGCATGAAATGTTAAATATTTCCTGTTAACGCTGCCAACTACCACCTTCCCCAACCAATTTAACTCATTTAGGCCACAGTCACTAATCTATAGATACCTTTCAGTTTTAACCCTAATTAACTTATTCAAGGAATGATACCAATTTTGGTGCCTAACTGAAAGCACAGTATTATGGAAAGACCATGGGTTCTGAATTGAGTCAGGCTTCAGTTTTCAAGTAAGCATCACCTAGTATTGTCTTTGTAAACCTTGTGCCTGTAAGAAAAAATAAAAATAACTAAACACATTTGTAAAGTAGTAATAATAGTTAACTCCAGGATGGAAAATAGCTTTCCTATCGTATACCAATTCTGGGCTATTAAAAGTAGCTGCTGGCATGGGGTGGAGGGCAATGTTGAGAAGGATCTGAAA
The DNA here is from genome assembly GCF_027475565.1 of Acinonyx jubatus. NCBI lineage: Eukaryota > Metazoa > Chordata > Mammalia > Carnivora > Felidae > Acinonyx > Acinonyx jubatus. The sequence goes on along the minus strand of NC_069395.1, from coordinate 35,685,601 downwards.
CAAAGTTGATACTTGGTAGGGAGATGTTAAAAAGACACTTGAAGGAAACAGATGACTACTACAGGAGAAACCGAGAACAGTGCCATGCATTTGCCGTCCACACTGTGATAATGGATAGATGATGCCTAGCCCATGGTGAGCACCAAAAAATGTTAATTCCCTTTGCATTCCTCACAAGGACAAAACTCAAAGAAAACTTAGACTTATGCCTAGAGACAGAAAAGATTCTGTATGTTTTCTTCTCTTCTACAGCATTAGTTACCAGTTAATTTCAAACACTCTCCTGTGTAAATATTCCAAAATAAACATTAATCTTCTCATACTTCTTAACTTATCCTCTTTTTAGAAATTTTCTTAAAAACAACAACAACAACAAACTTTTGGGCCTCCAATCCTCTGGGAGTTATCCTCCCAAATTGGAATTCTTTTATTTTATTTTTCATTGTTGCTATTCAATTACTAGAGTTAAAATAACCTGAATAAGTATTTTCTCTCTTTTTTTAAAGTGTTTATTTATTTATTTTGAGAGAGGGGTAGAGAGAAAGAGGGAAGAGAGAGAGAATCCCTGTCTCTGCACTGTCAGCGCAGAGCCCAACACAGGGCTCGACCCCAGGAACCATAAGATCATGACCTGAGCCAAAATCAAGAGTCTGATGCTTAACTAACTGATTCACCCAGGCGCCCCTGAATAAGTCCTTCCTATATTTACTTTTACAAACTCTTTTTATTTATAACATTCCTATACCATAGCCTAAGTTTTGAGACATATACTCGGCACCATTCCAGCATCACACGAACAACCAAGTGTACCTCTTTTCATAACAATATCTTAGAGTACTTTATAATTTGCAAATCTTGCTAAGTACAGTATATCTTTTGATCCATATAAGTTCCTATAAATTTATTCAATATTTTTTTTTCCAGGAGGTACAAGTTTATCTTATAAAAGTAAATTTATTGTTCACAAACATAACCCATTTTCCCTACTTCTGAGCCACTTTTACTTCAGTTTTTAAGTTAATTAAGTTTTTGACTGTTTAGATGTTCATTAAGATAACACCATAAATCCCTGAATAAGTATATGCTCAAAAAAAAGGGAGCATACTACTGGGGAGCCTGAGTGGCTCAGCTGGTTGAGCGACCGACTTTGGCTCAGGTCATCTCAGTGTTCCCGAGTTCTGGGCTGTAGCACCCTCTGTCCCCCCTCTCTGTCCCTCCCCTGCTTGCAGGTGCATACTGTCTCCCAAAAATAAATCTAAAAAATTTAAAAAAGGTATTCTACTTAATTTTCTACTTAAAAGAGAACACCTGTGTTTTGACTACTGCGCCAGTTCATTTGTTAAAATTACTAATACGCATTATTATATTAGTAAGTTCAAAATGCTGAAGATAATTTTTCATTAAAATCCTCTATCTCCTGATGACTCCTAATACAGCCTTACAACTGTAATGTTCTGAATGTACATATGGATCTTAGAAGTTTGTTTTTAAATAACTTCCTAAATAAACAAATTCCTGATGACAGTTTGCTGCGTTGTCACTATTTCTTCCTTCTTAAAAAAAAAAGTCAATCAAGGGTTCCAATTTTTTAGGTTTCAATTAAGATTTTACTACACATACATACGAAATATGCACATAATTATCTTATTCAAAAGTCTAGAATGTTTCATTGACAGTAGTTTGTTGAATCTGACGTTCTCCCCCACAGGCTTGTCACGTTAGGTATAAACTAGGTAGGACTTGGGAGTGGAGGAAAGAATGAAGTCAGCTAACTGGAAATCTTCGAAGACAGTCTACTATGCTACTACACATATGCTATGGACAAACACTACAATCACTTTAAAGAAAACAATAACGTAAGCAGCATTACTCAACAAATAAATAAGCCAACATGTGGTTCTCTAGCTTTCTATGCTGGTAGTGTTCTAACACTACCTAAACCAATGAAAAAAGGAAATGTTTCTTAATGCAACTGTTTCTCTAATGTTCCCTAGGTTTTTCTAATTTGGTTTAGTGAGTTAGGACAGAAACCTTAAATAGACTGTGAATTATTCAAGAGTAATTACAGAGAGAGGTCTCTGAACAAACATACCTCACATCTAAACATATCCTAAATCTCTGCAAAACATCAGGAATTTTATACCTGCCGAAAGTCAAAATATCCCTTTTAGGAATATCATTGATTACACTGAACTGTAAATCCTCCAAAAATAAACTGCTCGATAAACTGTCTCATTCTGCCACAGACTGCAGACAGGCATGACTTTCGAATTCTATCATCCCCCATTACATCCTAATGAGCTCTTACAATAACATGGAAAGCAGGAAAGGAGTGTGATGTTCTCCCTCAGGACTTGTAGCAGAACATGTTTGTATTGGGATTTCTTAATTCGATACTTCAAAAGTCCAAATTCTGCCTTGGAAATCTTAGAGTCACAACAAACCTTCAAAAGCACCTCAGAATTGTACTGATGATTAAAAAAGTACGTATGTGGAAGTGTGTGGTAAACGACAAAGTGCCTTATGAATAAAAGGTATACACACACACACACACATACACACACAGATTCTTTCTAATATAGTTTTCTTTTATAACTTTAAAAAATGTTACCCAGAAAGGTAAAGTAGTTAACGTTGATATACAGCACATTAACAATAAAAGTGAGTACTTTTACCTCTATTTTGATAATCCTATGGAAGTCAGAAAAATGTGGAGTGAGGGAAGGAGGGGCATAGGTCAGATCATTAAAGGCCTGCTCTAACCTGAGGTTTTAAATAATTTATATGTTACAAAGATAACTAGCAACAGTTCAGAATATGGGTTGGAAGGAACCCTAAAACTGGTGCTAACAAGAATAGCTAGGAAACTAATACAAGCCCTTTAATGAGGGGGAATAAACTAAAGTATAAGCACTAAGCATCATAAATTCGTTTGAGATGTAGACTTGGCAGGACTTAGCGATCAACAAGATGTGGGGGGGGTGAATTTTAAGACAAGGTTGATTTCCAGATTTCTATCTCAGATGTCTGGTTACTTAAAAATGACACTCAGATGGTAAATTTGCATAGAGTGGGGATACAGAAACTGGATGTGGTGGCTGTGATGACAACTTTAGGACATTTTGAATGTCCCAAACTAAATATTTTGGATTGTTGTGGAACACCCATGATATCTAGCTACTATCTGAAAATATAAATTAGGAAAACTCTGTGTGGTTTTATTAACAGTGCACTTTTATTTGCTTTTTTAAAGTCTACTTATTTGGGGGGGGGGGAGCACAGAGTCTGATACAGGGCTTGAACCCACCAACTGTGAGATCATGATGTGAGTTGAAACCAAGAGTCAGATGCTTAACCAACGGAGCCACCCAGGCGCCCCAACACTTTTCATTTTTTTAAGTTTTTATTTAAATTCCAGTTAACATACAGTGTAGTATTAGTTTCAGGGGTACAATATAGTGATTCCACACTTCCATACATCACTCGGTTCTCATCACAAGAATTAATAGTGCACTTTCAATTTACTGCTCCAGAAAGCTGAACTAGAAGGACTAGTAGATAGACAGAAGTTAATGAATGGCAGATTTTTGGTCAAATACATCTGGGAATCAATGTAATCAACATCTATAATTTACAGAATTCCATTCTAACTATTCAAAAAATATTTGTGGACTATATACTATACTCAGATACTGTGCAAAATGTAAGGAGTAAAAAAATGAAGAAGATATTACCTTCTGGAATTGACAGGAAAGACAAATTATAAACAAGTGATTACAAAATTACTCAATATGTGCAATTACAGCAGTATGTGGAGAAGATGAGAATAGGATTAAGAATGGAAACACAGGGGCACCTGGGTGGCTCAGTCGGTTGAGTGTCTGACTTCAGCTCAGGTCATAATCTCATGGTTCACTGAGTTTGAGCCCCGCATCAGGCTCTCTGCTGTCAGCACAGAACCTGCTTCGGATCCTCTATCCCCCACTCTCTCTGCCCCTCCCCTGCTCTCTCTCTCTCAAAAATAAATAGAAACATTGAAAAAAAAAAAAAAAGAATGGAAACACAAAGAACATTAGGCAAAGAAGATGAAGGAAAGACTGAGAAGTAATCAAGAGAGAGGAGAAAATTTCCTAAACACAGGAAATGGTTAACAATGCCAGACTGACAAAGGCCAACATTACAAGAATTAATACACTGGATGAAAACTATAGGTCTTGATAGGCTAGAGCAGACCAATGATTCCCAACATGATTACCACCAGACCTCTAGGGTAACAATAAGGATCTGTAAACTATTCAATATTTCAAAATGCTTTCTCAAAATTGTACTTTAATTTAAGATAGGTGGGTGCCTTGGTGGCTCAGTCGGTTAAGCGTCCGACTTCAGCTCAGGTCATGATCTCACGGTCCGTGAGTTCGAGCCCCGCGTCAGGCTCTGTGCTGACGGCTCAGAGCCTGGAGCCCGTTTCAGATTCTGTGTCTCCCTCTCTCTCTGACCCTCCCCTGTTCATGCTCTGTCTCTCTCTGTCTCAAAAATAAATAAACATTAAAAAAAAATTTTTTTTAAAAGATAGGACTAAATTCTTTTTTTTTTTTAATGTTTATTTATTTTTGAGAGAGAGAGAGAGACAGACAGACAGACAGACACAGAGAGAGAGAGGAGGACACAGAATCCCAAGTAGGCTTCAGGCTCCAAGCTGTCAGCACAGAGCCCAACATGCGGCTCAAACTCACGAACCATGAAATCATGACCTAAGCTGAAGCTGGACACTTAACTGAATGAGCCACCCAGGCACCCCTAGAACTAACTTCTTTACCTCTGACTGGAATTATATTAGATCAGTGTGGTAACACCATCATCGTATATTTGTCTGAGTCCTGACTAGCACTTACTTTCTGATAAAAGGAGGAAGTGAATGATTACTTAGTACATACAGTATGGGTTTTACATAAAGGAGGAAATAAAAGTAACCCTCAGTACTTAAAAATCTAAATTCAAGGGCTAAAATGTGGAGCCAGAGCTAGGAAGAATATGCTTAACAGATACAAATGGTCTGTTCTTTGAGTCAAAACACCGGTTTGCTATGCAAGGGATTGAAGACACCTGATGTGAAAGAAGTCCAGGTGAAAGAGACTCTATGGTTTTGGTTCATTTCAACCTCATCTTGAGCCAACATACAGTTCCAAAAAGGCTATGCTAATATTAAGCTACATTAATAGGATTATGCACAAGATAAGAAATGGCAGAACAGTTTCAAATGTATGCTACTCAGCAACACATCCGGAATGGATTTCATTTCAAACTTTAAAACATACATACAACTATACACCATCCAGAGGAAGAGCTGGTTATTCTGTCTAGAAAGTGTTCAAAAGTTTTCTTCAAATGGCAGAAGGGATGTCATGTATATAGGGAATAGAGGGCTTTTAATTTATTGCTCCAAACGGCAGATCTAGGAGTAGTAGTTAGACAGAAGTTACTGAATGGCAGGTTTTTGGTCAAATTCAAAGACCTCATGAACTGTAAGAATTATACTTCCACTTGGCAGACATTGTTCAATGTCCACTGGCACATGAGTTCAATAAATTCATCCCCATTGAGTGTTTTTATACAAAAGATGATTCATCCTTTGTTGTTCACACCGTACTGTAATTACATGACTAAAATTATCTGTCTCCCCAACTAGAACATGTGCTCCTTGAGGGAAGGAGTGCAGTCTTAGTCATCTTTATGGCCCCATAGAGTCCAGCACAGAACACTGAGTACAGCTAGTGCTCATTAAGTCTGCTGAATTAACAGGTGAATGAAGGGACTGAATGTTTTAAGAACCACTTCATTGGGAAGAAGGTTGAATGAGATGCCCCCTTGGGCCACTAAAATCCTAAAATGTCTCTAGTACAAAGCCATCATCCAGAGTTCATTTTACTTCATAAAACAGCATGGGAGGGGTGCCTGGGTGGCTCAGTTGGTTGAGCCTCTGACTTCAGCTCAGGTCATGATCTCGCAGTTCGTGAGTTCGAGCCCCGCGTCAGGCTCTGTGCTGACAGCTCAGAGCCTGGAGCCTGCTTCAGATTCTGTGTCTCCCCCTCTCTCTGCACTCCCCCCCCCCCGCCCATTCATGCTCTGTCTCAAAAATAAATAAACATTAAAAAATTAAAAAAAAAAACAGCATGGGAATGTGCTGGGGTGGAGGGTGCGGGGGGCAGCTGGTGGCTCAGTAGGTTTTAAGCGTCCGACTACAGCTCAAGTCATGATCTTGCGGTTCATGAGTTGGAGACCCATGTCAGGCTCTGTGCTGACAGCTGGGAGCCTGGAGCCTGCTTCAGATTCTGTGTCTCCTTCTCTCTCTCTGCCTCTCCCCTGCTCAAGCTCTGTTTCTCTCTCCCTCTCAAAAATAAATAGACATTAAAAACAATTTAAAAAAAAAGTGTTCCAGTATGTAATAAACAGCACAGTTAGACTAACCTGACCTGACATCTTTATTTGAAATGCTAATACTAACTTTAGTCTCTATACCAAACTGGAAAAAGTATCATTTCCAATCTTTATATTAAGAAGACTTTGACAAATGTTTAAGTATTAAAAAACTGATGAGAGTATCTAAAACACAGAAGAATCTCTAGGAGAATTTCAAAAATCTTGTTCTTTAAACATACTAGTAGTAAAAGGCAGAACAAAATGCCATCAGTTAACATAAAAAAAGGAATCAATCACATTTAACTGTGGGGTAGGAAAGACTGAGAAAAAGAGGAAAAACTAAAATATATCAAGAAATTACAAGTTACAAGATCAGATCCAGATGCTATTATACCTTCCGCATAAACCTTTTTAGCTTTACCACATCATTAAGAAATACTACCACAAACTGGTTGGGGAAGTAAAGTACAAAACATTAATCAGTGGATTTGGTTGCTGGATTTTTAACCTCTAGTAAAAAGTACAATAAGGAAAAGAGCTTGAAAGTACCACTCTGGGTAACAGGAATATCAAAGGTTATAAAATAGATCTTGTTCCCAGTGCTAGCCATCGTTTTGGCTAAAGTAGCTATTTGAAATGTGTGAATGTGTCTGAAATGTGTGTCTTGCATATAATAGGTGGAATCTCTTAAATAAGCATAAACACAGCTAAAGTTATTTTGGAGGATGCAGGATCTGACAAAAAGGAACCCCCAGAGCTGTATGTTACTGGTGATTAGTCAGTCACCAAGATGGGAAGTGCTCTGAAAAGTTTTGTTTACGAGGAACACACATAAAATCTGAGCTAATGAGGATACAGCCAAAGGTACCTCGAACATCTGTACAGATGATGTGAATCTGTACACACGGACGTGCACCCAGGTAAATTTTACAAATTTTCACTGTCTGAGTTAAGCTCAGAAGGACACAGGCTGGAAGATGGTGCAGTCTTTCACATAAACATCCTAGCCGTGTGATACTAATTTTCACAATATCCTCCTTAAAAGCAAAGCAAAATACAGACACTTCCAAAAACATGGAACAAGAAGAAAATACACTCTGATGGCAACTACCTCATCTGGCTAGGTGGTAAACACTAAGTATTTCGAAAATACGAGTATTGTTGACACTAACACTTAGTGGACTGATACACACGCAGGATTCTAAGAGCGTGCGTTTGTTATTTCAGATGTATTTACTCCTCTTTCCCAAGGAAAAAGCAGTTTTGAGTGTTAGGGGAAAAAACACTTGAGGAAATTAACTTCAACCCAAATTTCCTAGCCCCCTAACAGCAGCAAACTGAGGGGAATGGACGAAGAGTGCGGTCCAGCGTCAGCTCCAGAGCAGGGACTAAGAATGGTTAGGACTGGGACAGCAAAACTGGACTTCCAGTTTGGTAGCAAAGCGGGTACTTGCCGGAGGAGGGGGTACGGGGGGTGGGCGATGGAAGAGGCTAAGCCCCGCGGTCCCTCGCTCCCCGGGCCCGTCCCGCGGGGCTCTGCAGGGCCGCACCGGAGCCCCACTCGGCGCCGCCAGGCACGGCACCTGTCAGGCGCACCGGCTCCTCCCCGCGCCGGGCCCCGGGCCGAGGCCGACTGGACCGCCAGGGCCGGAGCAAGTCGGGCGGACCCGCGGCGCCGCTCCGCCCACCCGTCTCCCGAGACGCGGTCTGGACCCCTGCGCCTCCCCAGCCGGCTCCCCTCCCGCAGGCGAGCGCCCCACCCGCGCCACGGCCTCCCGGGCGCCTCGGAGCCCCGCTCCCTGGGCGTTCCCCCTCCTCCCTCACCGCGGCCGGCCTCCACTTACCTTCAATCGCCATGATGTGCTCGCCATGGACCGCACCAACTGGATGGCGGGGGCGGCGGGCCGGCGTGCGGGCGGAAGACGCACGGAGTCCGCCAGCCAGAGGGGCGGGGCAGGCCCCGCAAACGCCCGGCTGCGCAGCCCGGAGGGGAGCCGCGGGCGGGGCGGGCTGGGGCGGGGCGGAGGAGGGGCGCCCCGAGCGTCCGACTGCTGGCCGCCGAAGAAATGGAACCTTCCCGGGCTGCCGCCGCCGCTGGCGGCACGTGACGCCGCCCCGCCCCCACCCCGCCACCCCCACAGCGCCTCGCGCCGGGATTCAAAACAGGTGCCCAGTCTGGGGAGCCCCGGCACCTTCGCCGGAGACCGGCCCGAGGCCCACTGAGCATGTGCAGGAGGCTCCGACTCGCTTGGCCCGGGGCTTCCCCGGGCCCAGGACCACGGCGGAGGCGTACGCATCTCGGGTGCTGGCAGCATCCGTAGCCGAAGAAGGAGGAGAGTAGGGAAAGGATGTGGTCAGGACCATGGACAGGTCTCCTCGCTTGAAGACTGGGCTCGGGGATTCCCACCCAATGACTCCTTGTTTAGGTAATCTGAAGGTCTGTTTTGGTTTTGCTTTGCTTTGCCTGAATCAGCCAAGTACTCGCCTCAGATCTCTGCTCTGGGGTGAAGAGACAGCTAGTTGGCAAAGAGCAAACAGGAGAAAGGCATCCTAAGGACAGCAGCTTCCGTTGCGCTCCCCCTATCTCTGTTTTTCTCTCTCTCTCTCTATCTCTCTCTCTCTCACTGTCTCTGTCTCTGTCACGCACACACACACACACGCACACATTTCTGATAAAGCTTGCCACTACCCTGAGCTTGGTTTCCACTTTGGAAATAGGAGTTGATATTTATCTCCACATTATAAACACACCTTGAGGCCATACAAAAGTAGGGATCAGACAGTTTTGATAAAGGGCCTGAAAAGCATGTCACATGCAGCTTTTTAAAAAATCTACAAACCTGTGGGTGTTATGAACAGTTACAGGCCAATCTAGAACACAGCAACACTTAGCCCCTTCATTTTTTACCTAAAGTACTTGAACCACTCAACCATTTACCCAATTCGCAACTTCATTTGGTACTGAGAGTCTGGACAATCAACAACATTGAGGAATATGGACTTAACTGATTCTGAAATGAAGAGAAAATGATAACTCCTAGCGCCAAATAGCTATATTGGGGACTGACACAAAGAAGAAAAGATTTTGCACTTATGTAAGTGAGGTTGGACTGTAAATCTAGAGCAGAACTGTCTTTCATTGCTTTTATATAATCCCTCCCTCAAACACAGCTTATGTTCAATTAGACATTCATTCTTTACCATTTTCATTAATTCAGTGAATATTTACTGAACCAGGAACTGTATACTAAAAGCAGGCTACAAGCAAGAGTTGTTATTTAAGGAACAAATTGTACCCAGAAAATATTTAAACGTCCATATTTCAGGAAAGCTGTGTGTGTGTGTGTGTGTGTGTATGTGTGTGTGTGTGACAGATTATCTATGAAATATAGGTAAAATATGTATAGTGCCAAAGATATTTTCTCCAGGTAACCTCCCTTAAAAATGTCTTGAACTCTAAAGCATGTGTTTGAACTTGAAACTGACAGTTCTGAGTTTATGGTTTCTGACTGGCTCTAAATAATCCAATTGTTCAACCTTTTTAAGAATTTCATATGGAAAGTCAGAAAGACCTAATTATTATTATTTCATCACCAACACACAAGTTACTATATATATAACCAAGTTGTGTGAGCTTCCATGCCCAGGTTAATATCACCATAGTTTGCTCAGGAAATTAATTTGTACATGTGTGGTGCATTTGAGCTTTAAACTTGTTAAATTCAGGAATTTAGCCGAAGCCTATTCAGCACTGATGACATTTTCCCCCAGATTAGAATATAGAATTCCCTCTGCCAACATTACCTTTAAAACAAAACAAAACAAAACAAAAAACTGTGCTCTCCAAATTTCTATTTGGAAATTTTCTATGAAACCAGTCATGGACAATATCATATGGCTTACCTTCACTTTCCAACATTCATATAGCTGCTAAGTTTGCTTATATGCCATTTGGAATTGAGATTTATCTTCTTATACATATAATCCTATTTCTGAAGTATGCTATGGGTTTGATACTTTTAATTTGATACTTACAATTACATTACAATTTAAATCTTTTACATTTTGGGGTATCTGGCTGACTCAGTCGATAGGATATATGACTCTTGGTCATGTTGGATGGAGAGTTTACATACAAAATAAATAAAATCTTTACAAAAAATACATAAATGTTTTTTATTTTACTGATTACCTACTGACATTATTTTTTCTAATTTAGACCTGGTACCTCTAAATTATTTAGTCTATATACCTTTATGCACTAGGGGATATTCAAGAACTGCTTCCTTTTAAATTCTTCATTCTTCTGAAACAGGACCATTTTCCTACACCATACACAAAAATAAACTCAAAATGGATGAAAGACCTAACTGTGAGGCAGAAAACCATCACAACCCTGGAGGAGAAAACAGGCAACAACCTCTTTGACTTCAACCACAGCAATTTCTTGCTTGACACATCTCCAAAGGCAAGGGAATTAAACGCAAAAATGAACTATTGGGACTTCATCAAGATAAAAAGCTTCTGCACCACAAAGGAAACAATCAACAAAACTAAAATCCAACTGATGGAATGGGAGAAGATATTTGCAAGTGACATATCGGATAAAGGGTTAGTATCCAAAATCTATAAAAAACTTAGCAAACTCAATACCCAAAAAACAAATAATCCAGTGAAGAAATGGGCAGAAGACATGAACAGACACTTTTCCAAAGAAGACTTCAAGATGGCCAACAGACACATGAAAAGATGCTCAACATCACTCATCATCAGGGAAATACAAATCAAAACCACATTGAGATACCACCTCGTACCAGTCAGAGTGGCTAAAATGAACAACTCAGGAAACAACAGATGCTGGTGAGGATGTGGAGAAATGAGAACCCTCTTGCACTGTTGGTGGAAATGCAAACTGGTGCAGCTGCTCTGTGGAGGTTCCTCAAAAAATTAAAAATAGAACTACCCTACAACCCAGCAATAGTGCTACTAGGAATTTACCCAAAGAATACAGGAGTGCTGATTCAGAGGGGCACATGTACCCCAAGGTTTATAGCAGCACTTTCAACAATGGCCAAATTATGGAAAGAGCCCAAATGTCCATCAACTGATGAATGGATAAAGAAGACATGAAAAGATTCCATTTACAATGGAATACTACTTGGCAATGAGAAAGAATGAAATCCTGCCATTTTCAGCAACGTGGTTAGAACTGGAGAGTAGTATGCTAAGTGAAATAAGTCAGTCAGAGAAAGATATATCATATGTTTTCACTCATATGTGGATCTTAAGGAACTTAACAGAAGACCATGGGGGAAGGGAAGGGGAAAAAATAGTTTCAAACAGAGAGGGAGGGAGGCAAACTATAAGAGACTCTTAAATACAGAGAACAAACTGAGGGTTGATGTGGGGGACAGGGGAGAGAGAGAAAAATGGGTGTTGGGCATTGAGGAGAACACTTGTTGCAATGAGCACTGGGTGTTGTATGTAAGCAAAGAATCACGGAATCTACCCCAAAACCAAGAGCACGCTGTATATACTGTATGTTAGCTAACATGACAATAAATTATATATATAAAAAGTAAATTCTTCATTCTTCTTTATTAATAAGTTTATTTGCAAAATATTTTCCAAACATATAGTTCAAGCAATTACCCAATTTTCCCCACCATGTGTTGTGTGGACAGGGGTTGAGATGGGAAAATAAAAATAAAAGAAGTCAATGAATTCCCTTACTTGTGATTCAGAAATGGAAATGTGTTCTTCGTATTTTAAGGTTCATCTTAAAATTTCACAGAAATATTATTTAAAATTATAGTTGACTTCCAGGAATGCAACAAAGCTTAAATATCAGGTGGTATGGCTAAACATTAGTAAAGTGAATCATGTGGAAAGGTCAACTCAAAGGGAAAGTGAAAAGTTACTTCACCTACATTAGTTAAGTAGCATTCATGTGCCAACCAAAATAACCTACCACCATTGGGGCACTTGGGTGGCTCAGTCAGTTAAGCATCCGACTTTTGCTCAGGTGATGGTCTCATGGTTCATGGGTTCAAACCCCACGTCAGGCTCTGTGCTAATAGCTCAGAGCCTAGAGACTGCTTTGGATTCTGTGTGTGTCTCCCTCTCTTCCCCTCCCCCACTCGCTCTCTGTCTCTCAAAAATAAACACTAACACAAAAAATAACCTATCACCATTAATAGCAACAATATCTTAATGGAAAAGCATATTCTAATTTATAAAAGTTCCTGGTTCATTCTTAAGAAACAAATGATTTTTAATTTTTTAAGGATTTTTTTTTAAGTTTATTTTTGAGAGAGAGAAAGCACAAGCTGAGGAGGGACAGAGAGAGAGAGAGGGAGTGAGAGAATCCCAAGCAGGCTCCATGCTGTCAGCACAGCACAGGCCTAGGCAGGGCTAGAACCCAGGAACCATGAGCTCATGATCTGAGCTAAAATCAAGAGTTAGACGCTTAAGCAACTGAGCCACCCAGGCACCCCATGAAACAAAATTTTTTTTTAATTTATTTATTTAGAGAGAGAAAGAGACAGAACCAGCGCCGGGGGTGGGGGGGAGGGCGAAGGGGGGTCAGAGGAACTGAAGCAGGCTCTGTGCTGAAAACAGAGAGCCTGACATGGGGCTTGAACTCATGAACTGTGAGATCATGACCTGAGACGAAGTCAGATGCTTAACCCCAAGAAACAAACGATTTTTAAAGTTGGAAGCTTCCTTTATCTTTTTTATTTTTTTTGGGTCATGAAACAAGAAAGAAATTTATTTCCATGAGGCTAACACCTGGAGGATGCAGACTAGTGTCTCAGAGCCTCTCCAAAGTGCTGACAATCCTTCCAGGTTTAAGTCAGGAGAATGTGGGACAGAGGTCGGCGGATACATGCAGGTGGGCCGTGAAGGTCAAGTTGTCATGGTCATGCAGTCAGTCACGGGGGTCTTGCTGGCTCAGGGCAATCCTTGATGCTTGAGGGGGTAGTTTCGCCTCCCATAGGGGATACTGCGCCTGCAGAGCTCCTGCTTGGGTTCAGAGAGAAGTGATGTGAAATGTTGGGGTCTGGGAGCCAATGGTCAAGAAAGAATTCTTGAGACATCTTCTGTGCAAAAAAGTGGTTTTATCAAAGCACGGGGACAGGACCCGTGGGCAGAAAGCTTAAGCTATTCAATAGAAAAAGACTAAAGTCCAGGTGCCCGGGGGCTCAGTCAGTTAAGCATCCGAATTCAGGTCATGATCCCGCATTTCGTGGGTTTGAGCCCCACGTTGGGCTCTGTGCTGACAGCTCGGAGCCTGGAGCCTGCTTCAGATTCTGCATCTCTTTCTCTCTCTCTGTCCCTCCTCTGCTTGCACTCTGTCTCTCTGTCTCCCAAAAATAAATAAATATTTAAAAAATTTAAAAAGACTAAAGTCACTAAAAGAATGAAAAAATAATTCTTTCTAGCAATATATAGTTGCATATATAAAAACGGAGACTAAACAGAGAACTCCCCTCAAAATCAACAACATAAGTAAAAAATATAAATATAAATATAAATAAATAAATAAATAAATAAATAAATAAATAAATAAAGAGACTTAACAAGTACCTATACAAAAAATTACATTTTGGAAAATTTAGTAGGTGTTAAGTTATGTTACCCAGGGATTTTGAATCTTTGAGCAAGGAGACATTTTTAAACTTTAAGCTTTGTTAGCAGTTGCAATTATCCAAAATGTAGCTGGATATAAGGATCTAGTGAGAAATCTAGTTAACACCATTAATACCGAATTTCTTTCATGAACCATAATGTCATGGAAACAGTTATAATATTAGTTATTTGTTCTGGTAACTTTGCCAATGAGAGAGACTCAACTTGAAATAGCTTAAGGAAAATGGAAAGTTAATTATAAAGACAGAAGTATACAAATAAAGCTGGGCCTCAGTATTTGCTGGATGTGGGAGCCTGAATGCTATCACTATACTTTCTGCCTGTTTTCTCTACCTCTTTCTGCATGTTAGCTTCATTTTCCTCGCTCACCACAGGATAACTTTATCCCTATGGTGGGAAACATGACCCCTGAGAAATTCCAAGCTCTATGACTCACAGATTCTGCCAATGTTCTGGGCCCCAAGTCCATATATTCCAAAAAAAGGTGGGGTGTCATTGGCTCTACTTAAATAAAGGATCCTGTCCCAGACCAATCAGAAGGCCAGGTACTGAAATTGACCAGCTTGGGTCAGGTGCATACCTCTGACATAAAAACCTCTGTGGCCATAATGACAGGGTCATAGAAGAATAACAGCAGCCCCCATGAGACCCACATGGATGAAGGGGAGGGGAGGGAGACAGTTCCCACAGGGGATTTTCATACCGAGAAATCGTAAGTAATGGCTACAAGGACACTCTACCTTGACACATTTCCTTGAGGTTCTCTCAATTGGAAGAATTGTCTGTGACAATGAACACTTTCTATATTTGTGCCGTGCTGGGCACTATGGTGCCCAGCCACATGCGGTTAGCGCCTCCCATATTGGACAGCACAACCTCAGCGCTACAGAAATGACACGATGCTGTTCAGGTAGGGACTGCCAAGTAAGATTATCTAACGGGTACTTGGTGGGATAAACTGTAATGTCTCTGATCAGAGGAGAACAGTAATTTCCTGTGTGTGGATACTCTGCCTTATCACTCAGTATGGTAAGAAATGTATCCATCAGGCTGTGTGGAAGTAATTAAAGACTGAGATGGGAAGAAAAAGATAAAAAATAAACAGAAATCAAAATAATTATTTTTACTCTTTCATTGCCTCCAGCAATTATTTTCTTCAAGATTTGCTCCCTACCCCATTATAGACAGCACAGTAACAACTAAGAGAAAAACTAAACATGCATTCTAGAATTTTTTTATTCACTTAGATCAAATGGTAGTTTTCCCTCTTGCCACCTCAAGTTTTCAAGATACCGGAAGCTCTATCAGAGAAAAAAAAGAAGAGAGCAATTCACACAGACACGAATTATTACCTTATATTTTCCTCCCATTATATCTTCTAAGACTTTCCTGCAGACTGAAGGGCCATCTACATTTCTCTTCCTTTTCCTCTCTAAATATAATGTGCTCTTGTATAATCTCTGCTATAATTTCCTATTGATCAATGAAGTTATTGCTGTTGGCTAAATGCATGGAGCAAGTACCCTCTGGTTTGTTGAGAAACTACCACTCAGTATGATACAAGCCTGTCAGCATGGGGGACTGATCAGAACTTCCAGTCATAGAGACTAACCTAACGCAAAATGTCCAACAAACACATGCTTAGTAGGATACAAACTACCTTAGCTAAACTTTATTCCCAATGAAGAAATATATTATTTTGTTCTAAGTAGGAGTACTCGATTATATTTAAAACCTTTTTTCACAGCTGGATGTTCCCATAATGACAAGTGACCGTTATGTAACAATTGTCACTCAAAGGTCAGAAAGTATGCCACAAACCTTTTAAATGCCATAAATATGTCACACACCAGTAAATACAGCCACCCCTCATGTAGAAGGCAGGAGGCGACATATAGAAGGCCTCAAGAATGTACAAATGTCAGAAGGAAATTGAATACTAAAGAAAATTAGTAATCTGAGTTAGATGAGAAAATCATCTTCTGCTGGAAAAAGTCATTTAAATCTCCTCAGCTTATATAACTTTAAATGTGTGGACCTGATACAGAGAAGGTCACTAAGTGCTTTTCTTGCTTAAATTTATCAAATACAAGAATGCCAACTACAATTCTTTGTATGAAAGTAGATACTCAATTAATTTTTGATGAGTGAGTAAATAAATGATAACAGGCTTAGGTGTCATGTGTCCTCTTATTAGTCATTTTTAAACTTTAATGTGTATATTGCATAATAATCTGATAAAATAGCCATTGATGATTGTGATAAAGAGAAATTTAAAAGAACTCTGAAAAACCTGAAGATCACTTTATCTATCATAGTGTTTCTTTCTACTTATCATCTTCCCAATTACTTTTTCCCCAATATAGACTTTCTCTTTGCTTACCGTTATGAATGAAAGAGGAAATTTCCACAGAGCTTAACATGCCATGTTCTGACATTAAAAAAAAGTTTGCAGATATTTTTTTTATTTTAAGGTGGAATGATTTATTAAAGGAATTATGGGACATCTTTTGAGGATTCAAACTGATGGGCCACAACAATCAATCATAGGACAATGATTTGTAAGAGTACAATTTGAGTTTTATATGATATGCTAAGGTTTGAAAGTGAATCATGAGCACAATTTGTTTCAATCACTACCATAAAGTTTTCATTTCATAAAGATGCTCACTAAATTTAAAAAACACCACAAAATCTGATTTAAAAGACACTTGCTTAGTGACTCCCTAAGTAACCAATTTCTCTCTCCTAAAACAATATGCACAAATATTTTAACTTTCAATAGAAAAGGTTATGTAAAAATAATAGATATAGCTATTAGGGTACTTGCTACTTCTATCACTTTTTGTCTACTGCATTTTATTGTTTTAATTTACATGGGGAAAAGATGTACTTTTTTCAGATGCTAACCCCCATCCATCTTTTTTCTCCTCCACTCAGACTCCTCCCCCAACCAAAATACACTTGGTTGAGTTTATTCCTATATTACTAAGTATTCATCCCATTTAACTCCAAAGGTAGAACTTGTACCTAGGGTAAAATCCGAAAACTCTAAAGAAATTTAATGTCTGCCTAGGAAGAGGTAAGGCTCCTAGTGTTGATACCCCATAATAATTCCCTTGCTATTTCAATACACTAGCTATCTATGTTATTCAACCTAGTCCTTCATTAAGAAATACGAATAGAGGGGCACCTGGGTGGCTCAGTCAGTTAAGCATGTGACTTCAGCTCAGATCATGATCTCATGGTTCATGGGTTCGAGCCTCATGTAAGGCTCTGTGCTGACAGCTCAGAGTCTGGAGCCTGCTTCAGATTCTGTCTGTCTGTCTCTCTCTCTCTCTCCCCCTCCCCCACTCATGCTCTGTCTCTCTCTCTCTCTATCAAAAATAAAAAAATAAATAAACATTAAAAAATATGAATAGAGAGGCAAGGATCTCTAGACTTTGAAAAGAGCCTAAGTGAACAACTGCATAAATGATCCCAAGGGAAACTCAGAGAGTTTCAGAAAGATATTACAAGCTGTTAAGTAAAGGCTGCTATTGAAAGAATAAATAGAGAAAAATCCAAGAACAAGGAAGACTTACTGAAATTTTAAAATATGATTGTTGAAACAAAACGTTCATTAAAAGGGATGAAAATGGCATCAGGACTTTGGAAAACAGTTTGGCAGTTTCATAAAAAGTTAAACACACACCTACCATATGATCTAGTCATTCGTCTCCTAGATACTTGTCCAAGAGAAAAGAAAGCATATGTCCATGCAAAGACTTGTACATAAGTATTTATAGCATCTTTATTTGCCAAAACTGAAACAACTAAAAAGTTCACCAAGAGGTGAATGGATAGATAAGCCGTGGCATAACCATACAATGGAATAATACTTAGCAATTAAAAAGAAATGAACTATGAATATACACAGCATCATGGGTGAATCTAAAATAATTATGCTAAGTGAAAAAGTCAGAGATAAAAAAAGAATACATACTGTACAGTCCCACTTATATAAGTCTAAAATATGCGAATGACATAATATATAGTGACATAAATCAAATGAGTGGTTGCCTGGGGGAAAGGAGAAAGATGGTCCAGGGAGGGCAGGAGGGAGAGATTACAAAGGGGCAGAAGGAAGCTTTTGGTGGTGGTGGATATGTCCTTTATCTTGATGGTTTCATGGGTATAAACATATGTCAAAACTTACCAAATCATATGGGGCACCTGGGTGGCTCAGTTGGTAAGCGTCTGACTCTTGGCTTAGGCTCAGGTCATGCTCTCACAGTTTGTGGGTTTGAGCTCCAAGTCAGGCTCCACACTGTCAGCTCGACTTCTGCTTGGGATTCTCGCTCTATCCCCCTCTCTCTCTGCCCCTGACCCACTCATGTTCTCTCTCTCTCTCTCTCTCTCAATAAATAAATAAACTTAAAAAAAAGACTTACCGAATCATACACTTTAAATATATGCAATTTATAGTTTGTTAAATATGCTTCATCAAAGCTATTGGAACAAAGAAAACAACAGAATGTGAAGAAAACAAAACAAGATCTAGAAGAGAAAAAAAGAAAATTAATGGAAAATATGAGAAAAAATTATAATTCATTGATCAGGGGTGCCTGGGTGGCTCAGCCAGGTGAGCATCCAACCCTTGATTTCAGCTCAGGTTATGATCCCAGAGTCATGGGACAAAGCCCCGCAGTGGACTCTGCACTGAGTGCGGAGCCTGTTTAAGATTCTGTCTCTCTCTCTCTGCTCCTCTCCCCCATGCTCTCTCCCTCTCTCTCTCTCTTTCCCTCTCCAAATTAAAAAAATTAATAATTCATAGATCAACTCTGGAAGTCCAGCATTTAGCTGATAAGAATTCAGAGTGAAAGAAAAGAGAATATGAAGCACAGATAGTTAAAGAAACAATGGAAAGGTATTTCTCAGATCTAAAGAAAGCTTCTGGACTTTAGATGGAAAGAGCCCTCCAACAGCTAAATAAGCTCTTGAATGAATAAAAACTCATATCTAGATACATCCCACTGCATTTCAGAAGAGGAAGGATAATGAAGATTCTTAAAGCTTCCAGAGATGGAAAAAAGGTAAATCAAAACAAAAAGTCAACTCCCCCAAAATGAGATTCAGGCATCAGAAATCCCAACAACAAAGTGAGTGTTAGGAAAGGACGGAGCAATGCCTATAGATTACTGGGGGAAAAATGATTATGAAACTTGAATTCTTTGCAAATCAAACTCAATCAAGAATGAGGGCAGCGGCACCTGGGTGGCTCAGTCAGTTGAGCATCTGACTCAATTTCAGCTCAGGTCACGATCCCAGATCATGGGACTGAGCCCTGCATTGGTCTCTGCACTGAGTATGGAGCCTGCTTAAGATCCACTCCTCTCTTTCCCTCCCTCTCTCTCTCTCTCTCCCTCTGTCCCTCCCCTACTTGCACTCACCTCTCTCTCTCTCAAAAAAAAAAAAAATGAGGACAAAATCAAGTCATTTAAGGAATGCATGAATTCAAAAAATCTACTGTCATACACATTTAATTAAAAAAATTTTTTTAACTTGATGATATAGCCTAATAAAATGAGAACAGATTCCAAGGAAGTGGAAGCTAGGGATCCAAGAAACAATGAAACTAACCTATGAATACAATGAAAAGAAATAATAGGATGACACTTGGACAGCAAGCCTAGAAAGTAACACATTCAAATTAGAAAACAAAGTCTAAAGAAGATGTTCAGGAAGAAAATTCTTTCCATTCAACAATAAATATACTACAAAGCTGGAAGATCTTATTATTATCATGAAAAGGGCATATATTTCTTCTCTCATTGGAAAAAAAAGGCAATTAGATATTGTAGGGGGGAATCCATATGGTCTACACATGAAGCAAATTAAATATGGCATGATTTTGAGTAGTTCTTTTGGACAAGAAAATCCATTTTATCTAGACATTTGGAAAATTCTCTTTAGGTCAGCACTGATTTAGCAAAATAGTATTACATTTTCCAATTTAGAATTCTAATCATAAAATTTGGGTCACAATAAATAATATTTATTTAATCATATTATAAATATGTGTTCTAAGATGTTAAATAAAGTACAAAATCCTTAGTGTACAGAACAGAATGTAAATATTATTAATCTTGACATCATCAAAGGAAGAATATAGTCATCAGTGAGGCTAAAAAAGTGAAACAAAGGGATGAGAGATGAAAGTTTAGGGATGGTAATTTCTCTCCTGTTACATAATGGAGAATTTGAAGTTACTTTTTAAAACTGATGGAAGATAAGGAGAAGTTTTATATATTTTTAATTGATGTAAATGAATAATAGAATGTATATATATCATATTGCCCATATATATATCATATTGTCCATATGTAATATATCATGTTTGCATATATTATACCTCATTTTATGTATATGGCATAGCATTGAATATATATTTAGGAGGAGAGGGAAAGGGAGAAGTGGTGGGAAATCCCTCTGCTTTCATAACCTGGAATCAACAGGTGTTGTCTAAACTTAGAAATCAAAACACAGAATTATAAGTATATTCTGTAGGATTATGGTGATAATTGCAAGAACCAAAAACATAAACATATAAAAGAAGCTCTTGGGAATATGCTAGGTATATGGGGAGTTCAAATTGGGAAATATGTATTTTTATTTTGTTTTATGCCATTCTATACATCAGTATGTTTTACTTTTATTAAAAACAAAAACATAAGTTAAGTGAGTCCCACTTCTGCTGCCTTCAGGAGGATAAGATCTATACTTACAACGTGTTTGACAATCTAGTTCCGAATGACCTTTGCAATCTTGTCTCCCAGAATTCATGCATCTGACCACCTCACTTTTTTCCTGAAAGCACACTGCTCTTCTGTTCCTTCATGCATGTCTTTTGCACATGACTACCTTTCTGTCTTAAAATGGAAGATAGGAATCTGCTTTGCTGGGGAAAGTTCTACTCAGCATTTATGAATAAGATCAGCAAGAAATCATGAAAAGAAGAAGGAGGAGGAGGAGGAGAAATTTGACTACATAAGAATTTAAAAGCTCTGTATGGAAGAAAGACACTGTAAACAAAGTTTGATGACAAATACAAATTGGGAAAAGAAAGATTTGCAGCATATATGACAATGGGTACAGCATGGATGTAGCCAAATGCCTATGAGCAACTGACTCTACCACTCACCAGCTGCAAGATCTTGAGCAAGTTATTTAACTTTCATGTGTCACACAGTTTCTTTATCTGTAAAATGAGAATAATAATAGTACCAAATTTATAGGATTTTTGAGGAATAAGTTAATTAGTACATGTAAAGCATTTAGAACAGCACCTGACATATATTAAGTGGCATATAAGTTTGAGATTTTAGTATACTGTTGAAGATTTTAAAGAGCACTTAAAATAAGAAAACAGTATCTTAGCACCTATTAGGAAAGTGGTCGTATAGATAAGAAGGGTCAAAAGAAGAAATACTAATGGGCATTAAGTATATGAATTTGCTCAAGCTTGCCATTTATAAAAGCAATGGAAATTAAAACAAGCAAGATGTCTTTTAAATATCAGATTGGCAAAGACATAAATGATTGATAGTGCTGAGTTTAGGTAAGGGTATGGACAACTGGGCATGATCTCAAATGTGGGGATGGGAGAGAAATAAATTGATAGAACATTTCCAGAGAACAATGTGGCAATATTCATCAAAATTAAAGATAAGTAGTATATTTTTGACCCAGTCATTCTAATTTTATGAATTTCTGCTAAATAAATAAGTTGATAAGACTTTGTTTGTTTGTTTGTTTGGAACAGGAAACAATTAGAAACAACCTAAATGTCCATCAATAGGAGTCAGTTAAATAAATTAGGATTCATCCCTGTAATAGAATACTATCCATTTATCAAAAATGGATGGAGTGGAGCCACATTGATTGACATACACAATAGCCACAGTGTATCAGGTACATCAGAGAATTGCCTATTCTCTGGTAGGCAATTTATCTGCAACATTTCATTTACTTCTCATCACAACTCTGTAAGTTATATCATGTTATTAGATCAGTATTATAAAGAAGGAAACAAACTCAAAGCCCTTCGGTGACTTATCATGGTCACAACTCAAACCTAGCCCCACTGACTCTGAAACCCATGTTCTTAATGTCAATGCCATAATGCAAATAGATTATAAGGCAGTTCATACTCTGTAAGCCGATTTGTTATATATAATAAATATGTAATGTGGTTTTATGTGTCAACTTGACTGGGCCATGGGGTGCCAGATATTTGGTCAAACATTATTGTGGGTGTGTCTATGGGGGTTTTTCTGAATGACATTAATATTTGAATTGGTAGACTAAGTAAATCCTTATCCAAGCAGCTGAAGAACTGAATAGAACAAAAAGGCTGAGTAAGAGGGAACTCTTCTTACCTGACAGCCTTGAGCTGGGACATCTGTCTTTTCTGGCCTTTGAAGGTAAACTGAAACATCGGCTCCCCTTGGGTCTCCAGCTTGCCAGATTTTGGATTAGAACTTACACCATCAGCTCTCCTGGGTCTCCAGAGAGCCAACTGCAAGACATAAAAAATAGCCATAATCTGGGGATTTATAACCATGTGAGCCAACTCCTTATAATCCCTCACTCTCTCCCCACCCATATAAAGAGAATATATATATATACATACATATACATATACATATACATATACATATATACATATATATATACACACACACACATATACACACACACACATATATATATATATACACACATGCATATACATATAAAGAGGATATATCTCCCTAGAGAACCCCAATACATATGTAATAACACATTTTTAAGGCACAGGAGTATTGGATGGATATACACCAAACTGTTAACAGCTGTTTCCTCTGGAGGGCCAGAGCATGGAATAGGCTCTCACTTTATATTTTATCATTCTTTGGTCTTTGAATTTTTCACAAATAACAAGAATAGCATTTAAGGTTAAAAGTATATAATTACATTCTGAAAATACAACTTCAAATGGCTGCTTCCCCTCTCTGTGATTCCTTCCAACCCTCTCTCCCTGAATCAGAGGTAAGAACTCCCCTGACATTTTGCCTTTACATATATTAGAAAATTTAGAGTATCTCTTTGTCATTGAATAGGGCCTAGACTGAGTCCTAAATACTTACCCTGTTTCATTCATCTTCCTGGTCCCCTTTCACTGAGAAAGCTAAAATGGGGAATTCCTCAAATAGATTTGGTTTGAGCTGGATATGGTAAGCTAACCTGAAGGAGGAGGTATGCATTCAACCCTCTTTGCCTGTGTTCCCCTTCTCTTTGTTTTCCTGAAAGGATTTTACTGGTCTCTGTTAGGGACTATTCCCTTTTGATTTAGCCTCCTTTATGTCTGAGGCTTAGTTATATAATCACAGCTGAAGTTCTTTTTTCTCCCAAATTTCCTATGGAGAGCTTTTCTTTTGATGCTGGTCATTGGGAAGTCACTTAATGTTCTGAGCTATGCCTCTGCAGAATGGGAGAACCTAGATCCAGGGGACAATTTTAAAGAAAAGTTTGCACAATAATAGGAAGAATTCACAGCCCAAAGGAAACACATGAGTATAAACACTTCCAATTGTCCAAATTGGGGGCAAAAGTTGGATTTATATACTTCTCCTCTCTCTCCTTACTGTCATGGGAAGATTTGAGAAATATCCCAGTCTTGTATTCTGAACTCCCTCGCTCTGACTATATACCATATAATGACTATCGTTTTCCTTTGTGCATCTTAAATAAGAGTATATACTTGTGTAGTTGTTTGTGCAGAATATAAAAGTACTAACTGTAAAACTTTGTTTTGTAGTTAAAATGGCCAACACCTGAACTAAGCTACCTGATCTATGTTCTTGGATTATCCAAAGCAATAAACTAGAGAGGAGACAGGATAAGAACTCTGTCCAGAATACTATACTATTTGTGCTGCACTTGTACAAACCTGAGAGTGAGTGCCTCCTTAAATTTTGCACCTTGAACATTTTGCTTACCTCATTCTTAGTCCTGACCCAGGATCCTGCCATCTCCAGCTTCCCCAGGTCACAGCAGTAGGAGAGGATCCCAGTAGAGATATATTTTTCCCACTCCCAGTGCCACCCACAGTGGTTCCTTATCAGTAAAAATGTAATTAATGAGAAGTCCTCAAAAAAGTCTTCCAGTAAATGAAAGAAAACAGAATAGAGAAGACCTGTGTCAGAAGGAGCACAAGTGGAAAGGACTCGAGTTTTCATTGAGGGTAAGTTTAATTTTCACATAAGGGCACCTACTAAAATTCCTAATGTGATTTTAGGTTGCAATTTTAGATGTTTATTATCTATCACAAAGAAAGCAATAACCCCATTCTCCTTTGTCCTAGTAAGAAATATCTGGAGTGAATTCAGCAGCAAGATATTTCTAATTATATTCTATGAGAAAAGGTTAAAAAACTGATAATGTTTAGTCTGAAAAAGAAATGACTCAGGGACTCCATGGTAATTGTTTTCAAATATTTGAATGGTTGCCAGATGAAAAGGGATCAGGCTTATTCTGTATGGTCACAAGGGTTAGAGCCAAAACCAGTGCATGACAGCTGCACAGAAACAGATCTTGGCTTGTTATAGGCCCTGGTGCCCAGATTATTATTGTTACAAATAATCCCTCTTGGTTTAGTGTGCAAGATAATTGGATTTCTTACCACAGTAAACCAGATTGCAATCATACCTTACATGTGAGCTCTATTGGAACAGAATTATGCTAATGGGCCCAGTCAACAAAAACATTAGATGGATGGCTGATTTGGGAAGCTGCCATCCTTCCTTTCTTCCATGCTTTTCCCCTCAGACTCACTTGGCTTTTTTTTTCTTTTCACCCTGTGTTGGTGGAGGCCCTTGGGATAGTTGGAAATGGTGAAGTTTTCCCAGGTGGGTTTTCTTCTTGCTACAAGACTTTTCCTGAAACCTATTCCATATTCTCTCCATCCCTTCTTCTCCCACAGTCCAGATCCCCAGAAGCTTCACTTTATCCCAGATACGTGCTTTTAAAACCCTAAGGACCATCTGCTGGTTTTGTCACATGGACCAGACCTTAGACCTTGCACTACCCCTCCTCTTCCTCTCTCACTTTCCCTGTCTTTCTCTCCCTCTCTTCTCCCTTCTCTTCTTTTATATTCTTGTTTTAATCTCCAAATATTCACCTCTAGTCTCCCTAAGATCAAGAAGATAGAATGGTGGGGTGCCTGGGTGGTTCAGTTGGTTAAACGTCCAACTCTTGGTTTCAACTCAGGTCATGAAATCACAACTTGTGGGTTCAGACCTAGCATCAGGCTCTGTGCTGATGGACGGAGTCTGCTTCAAATTCTCGGTCTCCTTCTTTCTCTGCCCCTTACCTGTTCTCTGTCTCTCTGAAAAATAAATAAACATTAAAAAAAAAAACAAAGAAGCTAGAATGGAGAACAATTGATACTCATATACAGATTTTCCATCTCTGAGACTCTACGATTTTAAGACATGCTTGGGGTGGAAAGGAACATGGTGTGCTTGAAGGATGGTGATATTTGCAAGATACAGGAGTTGAATTAGGGAATAGTAAGAATTATATTAGAAGATCCTGAACCCCAGACTGAGGATTTGAGACTCCTCTGAAATCTTGCAGGGCCTTTAGTAAGAAAGTGATATATTCAAAGTGATGTTCTACTCAGAAAATTATAAGATGGAGTATAGGATTAGTTGAGGAAGGTTGGGAATAAAGGCAGAAACTCATTAGAAGATGCTCTGTCGTCCAGGAATAAGATAATGGAAGTATGGACAATGGTAGCAGATATGGGAATAAAAAGAAAGAGTTGGGTTCAAGAGGCATGTTAGAAGAATTTTGACAATACTTTATGTATTAGATGGTATTGTTTTATCTGTCCACAAAAATATATCTCTTCTTTCTTTCTTTCTTTCTTTCTTTCTTTCTTTCTTTCTTTCTTTCTTTCTTTCTTTCTCTTTTTGAGGAGCTGCCCATCTCCCACTCCAACCACGTGATCCTGGAAATGCCTGAGGTGCAGCCATGAGAATGCCCCTCATAGACCTCCTACTGCAGGGAACACAACTGACTAAGGGTCCCAGCTGCTGTGTTTCATAATCCATCTCTGTGTTTGCACGGAGGCCACACTTCCCACACGCTGTTCTTGCCACCAATTGAGTATGACTGGAACACCAAGGTAGATCTGTTCCTGGGTGATGAGGAGACAAGGGACTCCTCTTTCAGCCAACTTTGGCTCAAGAACTACCCGATAGCTTTGCTGAACTTGCTACAAACTGTAGAAACTCTCTCTCTCTCCTTCACTCAGGGTCAGACTGCATCATCTAAAGGCTTCCCTTTACATCCAGTTCCCTTACATACAGGCATCTCCCCAAATAAAATCCTTATGCATTTAATCCCATTTGGGCATCTGCTTCTTTCGAGGGCATGAACTAATGTAACTGCCAATCCCAGAGAACAGCATCCCACAAGTCCCAATGGTTGGTCCAAGAAATAGGCCTATGACTCAAGCTGGACCAAAGGAATGCCTTCTTGAGACTGGCTGAACTTAAACTGGAGGCCAAACTCAGTTTTTCCTCATGCACACTGAGCTGTAGGTGTGTGACATCAAGGCTTCTACTGGCTCTCAGCCTTGTGGAAAATACCCAGCAAGTTTAGTTACTGTCCAGAGAGAAAGCACATTCTTGCTGCACCAGTTTGCTGGCTCTAGTTCCAGAGGTTCCTAGACCGAGTCCACTTCTTGCAACTCTTGCTTTGATTCTGGGAACTACCTTTGGATCCCCCAGAAAATTCGCTTCTTTTTCCTTAAGCTAATTGGAAACTCCACTGCTTGCAACCAAACGAGTCATAACTAACACGTATAGTGACAAAACAGATTAAGTACAGGAAAAAGCAGAATTTGTTCTGAAGTTATAAACACAAGAGACCAGAAATATGGGAATTAGAAACATTTTACGGAAGATGATTCAGGCATGACAGGATACCAAAATCAAAATGTTCTATAGATTACTGGGGTTAGTATGATCGGAACCTTAGGGAGAGGTCTTAGGCAAGAGATATAGATACTGCACGGACTTGCCAGGTGATAGTGGAATGTAAAAAAAGGTAATACATTGGGCTTTTGCACTGTAATGAGATGATCATTTGCTCTATTTTTATTTTTCATCCTTGTACATAACCTATATGGAAGTGTCACTAACATATATATCCTTCCTCATTAATGTAATTTGGTAATTAGTTCAAATTAACAGTTTTTTAAAAATTTCTTATAACCAAGTTTAAATGAGGTTAAAGCCGAAATAATGGTTAAACAACACAGAAGCTGGCTTGTACTATAAATATTTTGTGTGTGTGGGGGGGGGGGGTGCACAACCAAATTACAATTACTTTGAATTGTAATTACAATTAAAATTAAATTACAATTAAATGACAATTAAAATTACAATTAATAATTTCATATATCCAAAAGAATGTGAATGAAGAGCAGAAAAAAATCCTACTGATGTGTCATCACAATTGTTGAAAAAAATAAAAACTAGAAAAAAGAAGAAATTGAATGCTAAGTCATTCTACAGCTAAGTAAACATGGATTAACTTTTTTAAAATTTTCCTCCACAAATCCCTTTTCTGAGTCATTTGCCTCGTAAAATTTAACTCCAATGTCACTGTTACAACAGTGATACATTTGAGGACACAGAGAATTTGAAAATATATGACTTCTCTTTAAGAGATAAGAAACCTCTTTCCCAGAAAATTGATTAGGCCAGTAGGTGATGAGGTGGTTGTGATAATTATGATATTCTGCCATGCCCTCATTGATCTGTGTTCTCAATTTGAATTTTTCACTAAGAACTTTTGGCAGCAACCTTGTAACTCTTGCCAAAAATTTACTCTGGTGGCCATCCAAACTAGTGAGTTAAGCAAAACATTCCACAATAAGGTGTTAAATAGCTGAACCTTTCTTTTATATACCTGCCTTAATAAATTCATGTGTTTCCTTGACTCCTGAAATAAAATCAGATTTTTTTTTTTTTGGTAACAAGCATAAAAAAGGCCTTCTCTACAGGTGTTTCTCAAAGTGTGGTCCTTAACATCACATGAGTACCATCTAGGATTTGTTAAATATACAAATTTGTATGCTCCATCTCATATCAAACAAATCAGAACTTTTGGAGTTAGGACCTGAAGACACACATCTTTAAAAAGCAGCCCCTCCAAGGTACTGTCATGTAAAACAAAGCTTTACTCCACAAAGACTGGTCTGAAAGGAATATTTTCCCTTCTATAGATTATTTTAAGTTCAGTAATCTAACACATACTGAAGTGTTTCAAGTAAAAAAAAGTATTGAAGAATACTTTCTTGGTATCTCAAGAAGAAACACCAGAGAAACAAATCTTTTAGGAAACAAATCTTCCTGCTTATGATACATCTCTTGTTTCTGAGAACAGTCCTCCCCACTATCTATAGTGAGACCCAGGGTGTCATGTTTAGTATAGTCAAATATGGTATAGTCAAGTGTAGTCTACTTACTCTTTGGTTCTAATTGATTGAGCTAATTGATTGGGGTAATACCTAACTGAAATGGACCAATCAATCCCAGTCAACCTCATTCTGTAATTTGAACTGAGAAAGCCAAAGAACATCACAGTTGGAACATCACCTTAAGGTCTAGCATGGGGTTCACTAACTTCCAACATCCAAAAACCCCAGAGCTGCCCTGTTCTCAGTCTTCACTTAGGCCTGAGATAAAGAAGATATTTCAACAGTGAAACAAGAACAGGATAAAAAGTAACAATTAGAGAATACAAAAATAGATTTTTGAAACTAAAAATAATATAAATTTAAAATTCAATATAACAGCTGAAAGATATAGTTGAAGACATCTCCCAGAAAGTTGAGGAAAATGACCAAGATATAGAAAATAGGATAAGAAGGGGTATCTGAGTGGCCCGGTTGGTTAAGCATCCAACTCTTGGTTTTGGCTCAGGTCATGATCTCACAGTTTGTGAGATCAAGCTCCATGCTTCAAGTATGGAGCCCGCTTGGGATTCTCTCTCTGCCCTTCTCTCTCTCTCTCTCTCTCTCTCTCTCTCTCTCTCTCAATAAATAAAGAAATAAACTTTAAAAATAGAGAATAAGAACATAAGGTGACACAGAAATTCCAGGGTTGCAAAAAAAAACAGAAGAAATCATCAAAGAAAAAAATCTAGAAAATTTTCTGTACTTGAAGAACAAGATTTTTCAGATTGAAAGGCTACTCTGAGTGCCTGGTACAATTGAATGCCTTGAGAATGAGAACACATCTCAGCAATTTTTAGAATTCCGGGAAGATTTCTTCCGGGAAGAAATCAGATGTATCACAAGGATAAATATAGAACAATCTGATTACATAATAGTAGCTCAATAAACTATAAACTAGAAGGCAATAAAGAAATGCCTTTAGAATTCTGCAGAAAAATTAATTCCTAAGCTTCTATATCCAACCAAGTTAAAAAAAAAAAAGTGGAAGGGTTGGGGCGCCTGTGTGGCTCAGTTGGTTGAGCATCCAACTTGGCTCAGGTCATGATCTCGCAGTTCATGAGTTCAAGCCCCACGTCAGGCTCTGTGCTGACAGCTCAGAGCCTAGAGCCTGTTTCAGATTCTGTGTCTCCCTCTCTTTCTGCCCCTCCCCCACTCTCTCTCTCTCTCTCTCTTTCCCTCTCTCTCTCAAAAATAAAGATAAAAAAAACTAAAAAATTAAAAATAAAGTGAAAGGGTAGAATAAATACAGTTTTAGACGTCTATGGTCTCAAAAAAATCTTACTTCCTATGCATCCTTTCTCAAAAACTTACTTGGGAATGTTCTCCAACATAGTAATTGAAGAAGCCAAAAAAGGGAAAGATATAGATTATAGGAAACAGGAGCTTAACATGTAAGAGAAACTCTTAGAATCCCAGGAAGATTATGATAAAGGAAGAGCCAGGAGACATCTGGACACCACACATAGAAGGCAATGAGTTCTCACGGGCCAAGTCACAAGGCTCCAAGAGAGACACTTCCTCATGAAGATGAATGTGAAAGAACACTTAATGTGCCTCAACATCTTGACAGGGTATTTAGATACATGAGCTTGAATCAGTGATGGGCACACAGAGACCTAAGAAGCTTTAAAAAAAAAAAAAAAAAGATAATGATCAACTTCAATTTGTAGGAAAATAAAGGTAATCATATTTACTACAATGCTTACCTCTGAATAACAATCACTTAGTCATCACATGTAAACATTGAATATTGATCTAACCAGAGTATAAATTAACACTATGAGAGTATAAAAACTATGGAAAGTGTGCATATGAGTGCTAAGAGTAGGGGATGGAAAGAGAGCTAAATCCTAATCTGTAGTGGAATAGATCGTGATTAAAACAGAAAAATTAAGTAGCAACAATACAACCATGATATTTGAAGATATGTAGAAAGATACCAAAATAATCAGGTAAACAAGGGGAAATAAATGTCTATTAGAAGGAAAAAATTGGGCTGCCTGGGTGGCTCAGTCAGTTAAGCATCTAACTCTTGGTTTTGACTCAGGTCATGATCTCCTGGTTCGTGGGTTCCAGCCCCATGTCATGCTCCATACTGACAGTGCAGAGCCTGCTTGGGATTCTCTCCTCTCTGCCCTTCCCCTGCTAGCTCTCTCTCTCTCTCTCTCTCTCTCTCTCTCTCTCTCTCTCTCAAAATAAATAAATTACAATTTTTAAAAGGGGGGAAAAAAGAAGGAAGAAATTGTGGGAGAGGGCCAGGAGGTTTCTCTTTTTTGTTACAAACCTTGTAGAACTGTTCTGCTGTTTAAATATGTGCACATTTCTTTTTTTAAAACTGAGCTCACAACATGGCACTATTCTTTGAGAGAGCAATTTTTTCTTAAGTTTATTTATTTTTTTGAGAGAGAGAGAGAGAGAGCGCGCGCGCAGGGGAGGGGCAGAGAAAGAGAATCCCAAGCAGGCTCTGTACCAACAGCTCTGAGCCCAATGTGGGGCTTGAACCCATCAATCATGAAGTCCTGACGTAAGCCAAAACCAAGAGTTGGATGCTTAACTGACTGAGCCACCCAGACGCCCCTGATTCTTTTTAAAAAAGAGGGTTTATGAACTTGAATCATAGAAATGCACAAGTTGGGAAGGTCTCACAATTGGTGTGTCAGTTTGAGCCCTCTGGGAAGCAAATGTCGAGGTAGAATCAGAAGCACAAGAGGTTCATTGAGGCTAATGCCTGTGAAAGAGAATGGAGAAAGAGAATAGGAGTAGGTATGGAAAGCCTCAGACCACAGTGCAAGTCTGACCTCTGTTAAAGAAGGGGCAAGATGGGGATTGGGTAGAAAGAGCTTCAGACTGTGGTGCAACTCTGAGAAAGTTTGAGTCAGTCCATTAGTGAGCTCCAGAGCAAATATTGCCTCTTGGAGAAATTTCCCTCTGAGCAGAAATGGTCAAACTCTAGATGCCCCACCGCATTCAGTCTTCAGCTCTATCTCTTCACAAAGAGAGCCCTTCCTTGCCTTGAACACTGCAACATATCCTTCACCATCTCCATGGTTCATACAGGCTTTCTTCCAGGAGAGAAAAGCTTAGCAGGAAATTAATGAGATAAGCTATAGCACCCATCTCTACAATTGATTGTAGGGTTGCAACTGGTACTCATTATTTTCTTCTTCCACTATCCATTCTAAATTTTACTCACACTGCGCTATCGCTTCTGGGGCTGTTGGCAGGTTACAGGGTGGTGTGGCCAACCCACATTTCTGAGGAGTCTGAGCCCCTGACTCCTTCATCAGGTCAGAGTTGCTGCACTTCTCCATTCACAGTCACAATTGGTCAATAGAGCACCAAGAAGCAAGCAAGAAGATCCTCTGCATTCCATAGGTATCCCTCTCTGCCCTTCCTGTAAAATGGGAGACTTACCTCCTCCTGGTAATCAGAGCTAATTACCTCTGACAAGATGGTGACTCTTTTCTCTCTTGCTCTCTTGATCGCTGGACACAGCAGTCCAAAGTGGCCAGTGGCAGTTTTAGGTTATAGTTCAATAGGACCCCAGCAATAGTGCTTCCTCTTTGAGGATCAAAACCTATAAGCCCTGTAGAGAGCAGAATTGTGGGAGCCCCCAGTGGGTCTTTAGAAATGATGGTCAGTGGGGCCACTCACATTTCCACTCCATGGTTCCCAAGCCATATGTAGAAACCTGACTAAGGGTAAAGTACATAAACTCCATCCTTCCGAAGTATGTTCCCAGGCTGGTACTCAGTTGTAACTTCAGCGGGTCATTCAGTACTCTGTCAGACCTGTTGCTGCTGGGTGGTGTGATAAATGAAATGCCCAGTAGATCCAATGGTCATGGGTCCCCCTCCTGCAGCTCCTTTGCTGTGAAGTTGCTCCCCTGGTCAGATGATAAAGGTGACTCCCAGTCACATGGATACTGTGAGTGATTCTATGCTTGTGAATTGGGCACTCCATAATGAATGTCACAATGGCACTGGCTGAGGCTCTATAGGCAAAAAAGGCAAATTCGTACCTGGAGTAAGCTTCTTCTCCTGTGAAAATGAATCACTAGTCCAGGGTAGTATGCTTTAAACTGAATGGTCAGTTGGTCTCTCAAAGAATAGTGCCATATTGTGAGCTCATTATCACTCTCTGTTGCTGGCAGCTTGGACATTCAGAAGCAGAGGTAGTTATATAGGTCTTGATAAGTAGGACTCCATGTTCTTGAGTTCATGCATAACCTCTATCCCTGACACCACTATCACTTTGTTCGTGCACCCATTGTGCCAGTTCTTGGGTTCCTGATGATAAAGGCAGGCTGAGGTCAACTGGCCAAGTCATTTTGTCTACTAGGTTGTTCAGTGCTTCTTACATGTTGAATGCATGCTGATGGGCCTGCCTATGCCACCATTGTAACAGGAGAGCCACAATGACACTTTAGGTTCCAGGTTAATTTCCTATGTCCAATAATCCCCCCAAATATCTGGGCATTCTCCTTTCTCTGAGTAAATGCCTGAAGGTCCTTTGGGGAAGGACTAGAAGAATCTTTAACTTATATTTTTGTGGGTACCTATTCACATTTTCAGTCAATAGATTTGGGGTCTGAGAATTGGCATAGGCCCAATTGGCTTAGGAATTAAGCAAGGGGTCACAACTTCTTACTGGGGCAACTGCCCTCAACCTTCTGCTTACCCATTCTTGCTTTCTCCTGATTGTATGAAGCAACACCTTTGTTGGTTTCCCATTTATTTTTGTCCCTAGGAATGCTCTGTTCACTTAATAGTCTCCATAGCTCCCTTGTTGATTAAGTCTCCTTAGCTGTCTCTCCATATTTATCGGTCATTACCATAATTGTTTTCCCTGACTTTTGGCAGCTAAGGGCCACCCACTGGCCTCTGTTGTTGCAGAATCCCACCGTCCCGACCACTATTGATGAGCCTTGTTCTGTGACTGCATCATCTACCATCAGCCCTGGCCTACAGAAAAGAGCCAATACTTGTCTTGGTGAGACTGGTGCCTGTCTCATTAGCACATTCCTAATAGTTTGGGAACTGATGTGACTTCTAGGCTCTCTTATAGAACATAATCCTCTGGTGGGTCTTCTGACTTCACATAACATATTTTCCAATATGGCCACTTTCTTGAGCCTTCTTAAAGCCTAGTGATTAACCTAGCAGCCAGGAGAAGAAGGAATAACTCCTTATGTGCAGTCCCTGTGCTAGTTACTAAACGCTGGAATGGGCCACTTAAGCTGCCCAGCCACTTCTCAGTTTTTCCTTTTTCTTTCTTTTTTTTAATGTTTATTTTTGAGAGAGAGAAAGACAGAGCAGGGGAGGGGCAGAGAGAGAGGGAGACACAGAATCCAAAGCAGGCTCCAGGCTCTGAGCTGTCAGCACAGAACCCCATGTGGGGCCCAAACCCACAAATCGGGAGATCATGACCTGAACTGAAGTCAGATGCTTAACCGACTGAGCCACCCAGGTGCCCCTGAGTTTCCTCTTTCTGATAATTTCTCCAAAATATTAGTTATTTCTAAAAGTTCACCTCATAAATTTACTTAATTACATCCTATATGTTTTACAAAAGAATTTCTTAAAAACACTACGATGGGGGCGCCTGGGTGGCCCAATCGGTTAAGCATCCAAGGTTAAGCGTCTGACTTTGGCTCAGGTCATGATCTACCAGTCCATGAGTTCAAGCCCTACATCGGGCTCTGTGCTGACCGCTCAGAGCCTGGAGCCTGCTTTGGATTCTGTGTCTCCCTCTCTCTCTGCCCCTCCCCCCTCCACTGGCGCTCTGTCTCTCTCTCTCAAAAATAAACATTAAAAAATAAATCCACAGTGATGATAAGAGGAGAGTGAATATTTGGGGGCTAAGTAATCATCATTGCAATATACATCATAAAGGTATGTTCCCTGTTGATAAGAATTTTTCTAATTACCTGTTATCGTACACCACAACCTAAAAAATTAGGATACTCTTCTTAGAAGAGTGTCTTTATCTTTTTTCCTTAGCAATTTATATTATGACAGCAAGAAGAGCAAACAAAAGTGCATCAGTGCCAAGTACTCCCTCTCCTCCTCATTTCACTAACATCCACTGCTCTCCAGCAAATATGCATATAAATAAAAGACCTACAAAGAAGATGTTTTGCCATGGAAATAATGAACCAAAACTACCCTACTGGGTAGTCACAGGGGATTTTGGCAATCTATCTTCCAAATGTGTGCAGCTGTATTCTAAGACAAGGATAAAATATTAGAAAAGCTTCACTTCATACTCATTGGCCCTATATTACACGTCCCCAAATTCTACTTTGCTTTCCAGTGCAATAGTCTTACTAATGACAATCAGAGTAATCATGGGACCTTATCCCTCTAGTCAGTAACAGTCCTTAGTCAGTCAAAGTATAATAATAGCTATCATTTATTGAACACCTACCATATACCACATCATTTAATCCCCAACACCACATAGATATTATTATATCCATATACCTTCATATTACACCTATATACCCATATAGAGGGAGGGGGCTGGTTGCTGTATCCTGCAAACACAAAACACTATTTGTTTGTTTGTTTGTTTAATTCAACTTTCCTCTTCCATTGTATATATGATTCTGGA
This sequence comes from Acinonyx jubatus, assembly GCF_027475565.1. NCBI lineage: Eukaryota > Metazoa > Chordata > Mammalia > Carnivora > Felidae > Acinonyx > Acinonyx jubatus. The sequence continues at coordinate 35,650,359 of NC_069395.1, read as the reverse complement.
AAGTCTCTTCCAATATGCTATAGAGTGGAGAGTAGTATAAATACACACACACACACATAAACCCATACATGCAAAAATATTATGAGAGGGTCTTAAACATAGTTCAAGGAATCAACACCTGAAATCATTATTATACTACCTGCTAACTAACTTGGATTTAAATAAAATTTTTAAAAATTAAAACAAAAAGAATATCAGGGGCGTCTGGGTGGCTCAATTGGTTAAGCGTCTGACTTCAGCTCAGGTCATGGTCTCATGGTTTGTGGGTTTGGGCCCCGTGTCGGGTTCTGTGCTGACGGTTCAGAGCCTGGAGCCTGCTTCAGATTCTGTGTCCCCCTCTCTCTCTCTCTGCTCCTCCCCCACTCACACTCTCTCTTTCTCTTTCAAAAATAATAAATAAACATTAAACATTTTTAAAAAAGAATATCATAAGGAAAAGAAAATACATTTTTAGTATTGTACTATGTTAAATCCACGTGTATGTAAGTGGCCCCAGACAATTCAATCCCGTGTTGGTCAAAGGTCAACTATGTTTCATATTCTAAACAGTTATCCTATAAAATGAACCGTGGAATATAACCCATTTTTAAGTAAAAAAAAAGGAATCAATACCGTTCAAACAAGTTACTTGTATGTTTGACTCAGCAGTTAGGCCTAGTTGCTATGTAGCATTTTAACAAGTAATCATATTGATTTAATTAAGTTGCTAGGGGAGCCTATTAACAAGTAATCATATTGGGGCACCTGGGTGGCTCAGTCCATTAAACGTCAGACTCTTGGTCTCAGCTTAGGTCATGATCTCACAACTCATGAGTTTGAGCCCCACATTGGGCTCTGTGCTGACAGCGTGGAACCTGCTTGGGATTCTGTCTCCCTCTCTTTCAGCCCCTTCCCACTCTCTGTCTCAAAAATAAGTAAATAAACATTTAAAAAAAGAACAACAAGTAATCATATTAATCTTGTGTTTGTATATAAATTTAGTTTTCAGTGGGCTAAAATATGAAACTGTGATTAAAATATGAAACTTCGGTTCACATGGTTAAAACATGAAACTAACACGTGTTCAGTCTTAGTTAGCTGCCTCTCCATGCCTTTCTAAATGTTTCTACCATTCTACCCTGAACGGTAGAAAAAATACTCCACCGGCCACTGTGTCTCTGCCTGGGCTGGCTCCCTGTCCCTCCTGTCTTCCTCCCCTTGTTCAGAGTGTCTTCTATACTGCCCACAAAGGCACGGGAATGAAAGGTTACTGTGAAGAGAAAACGGAAAGGAATAAAAAAGAGGAAAATCAAGAAACTATTACCAGGAGGAGATATACAATCAAATTTCAAATGGAAAGCTGTAGGGCATTGGTATAAATGAGCACATGTAAAATATATCCAAATAAAATACAGATTTTACACAAATATGCAGACTAGACTGCTTCCTTTTTTTAAGATTTTATTGTTATGTCATCTCTATACCCAACATGGGGCTCAAACTTACAACCCCGAGGTCCAGAGGCATATGCTTCACTGACCGAGCCAACCGAGTGCCCCCTGACTAGACTGTTTCATAGCGGTATTTTAGGGTCTTGAGGAAGACTCTACGAATAGCACATGAGGTTAAAGCATGGAATTTATCATTATATCTGGGATTTAACTGAGTCTTCATCCCAGTAAGGCAATATTTTAAGCGATATTTTTAACATTTCTCATCCTGAATTTGTTCAAATATTAACTCCTTTTAGCCAGATATTTAGTTGCTATAAGCTTTTATCTCTCTGAAACAAAATGTAGTGATAACTTATAGTGATATTTTAAATAAACCCAAAATTTTCTTGTATGAAAAATGTCTCAAGGGGGCTTTATTTATTGCTTGAGGTATAGGCCACACTATTAATTGGAGAATTTCTTATCCTCTTTGTATAAATTTCCTTTCATTAAAAAGCAATTGGATATCATTTCAAAACTGTAGGACATAACCTCAATGGCGTTTATGAACACTTGTATTTATTTGCAGACTAAGTAAATTAGTCCACGAGCAGCACTTTGAAAAACTTAAGGAGCAACTTTTCAAAATACATAATGTTGTGAGGGATGACTATTTTGTTCATTAACATTTTTAGGGTTTTAATAATTTAAAATGACTCCTTCTCACTGGAAGTTCATGTTTTGCGATATAATGTGAATTGAAAATAAATAGCAGTTTCATACATTGTTTTCGCTTTTATTTATAGAACTATCAGCAGCCGAAAAGAAAACTAGGATGCGCTGTTTTGCAGTGCCAATTTGGCATATGCATCCTGGATTGGCCCCAGGGCAGCGAGGTAATTCCACTCGTTAAAGCTGAAAAGTAGGTGAAAACACAGGACAATAGAAATACCCCAAGTGCTGCTGGCCTGGGACTATCCACACGCTCTATGTATTGGGTTATTTTTTAGGCATTGTAATCCTATACACCCTGTTCCCGTTTCCCTCTGGGTTTATGACAATGTGGTTATGAACTGTCCCTGCAGCTGTAGTTTTTTCTCATTATTTGCCCTCCACCACTCCAAGCTCAATCGTGGTGCCCACCTGGATTTCTGCAGACCCTAGAGAGAGGCGTCCTGAATTTAGGTTGGCATACTGGGGATTCCCAGAAGAAAAACCGGGGTGGACAACTGCCTCCAGAAGGGTTATTGGAAATACTCTAGGGAGACATACCTTGAAGAGACTGAAGAAAGCAGGACTGAGCAGAGGCAGAAAGTGACCCATGATGACTCCAGTTCCAGCTTCCTACAGGAAGGCAGGGAGGGTTGGCCTTTACATCCCCTCATTCAGCCAGTCCTTGGCCATGAGCCACCCCCAGCAAGCGATGTGGCCTTGGGCATAAAGTTCCCTGCAGCTGAAGGCACTTTCCCTGTGGGCACACAGCTCTGAGACATCAGCAGCAGATATTCCCATACCCCAGAGGCCGGAAGATGGTTGCTTTGGACCAGAGGAGGGAATCTGGGAGGAGTCGTGCTTAGTTAGCTCCTTGCATCCCTCAGGTTCACTTGTTTCCTAGAGTAAGTTCTCCCTGGCCAGAGCTTCCCCAGAATTAAGAGGTGGAAAGTTGTTCACCAGGTACCGGAAACAGTAAAAGAGAACTCTAAGGTATCAGGGAGTCAGCAATAGCAGGAAGCACTACCACCTTAGGGCTAAAGAACCAGAGGGAAGAGGGTGGGGTTGTTAAATCTTAGAAACTTAAGACAAGCTGCTCTGAGGAAAGAAAGAAAGAAAGAAAGAAAGAAAGAAAGAAAGAAAGAAAGAAAGAAAGAAAGGAGGGAGGGAGGGAGGGAGGGAGGGAGGGAGGGAGGGAGGAAGGAAGGAAGGAAGGAAGGAAGGAAGGAAGGAAGGAAGGAAGGAAGGAAGGAAGGAAGGAAGACAGAAAGAAAGGGATACAGGGTGCCTGGGTGGCTCTGCTGGTTGAGTGTCCAACTCTTGATTTTGACTCAGGTCATGATCCCAGGGCCGTAGGATCTAGTTCCACATCCAGCTTTGCACAGAGTGTGGAGCCTGTTTAAGATTCTTTCTCTTTCCCTGTGCCCCTTTCCCCTACTCTCTCTCTCTCTCTCTCTCTCTCTCTCAAATAAAAAAAAAAAATAGGATAGACAGCTGTAAGTGCCCTTTGAAATAAAGAATAAAAAGAACTCAATGAGCCATTCTGGAAAACAGTATAGAGGTTCCTCAAAAAGTTAAAAATAAGACTACCCTATGATTCAGCAATTTCACTACTAGATATTTACCCAAAGAATACAAAAATACTAATTTGGGGCACCTGGGTGGCTCAGTTGTTAAGCATCTGACTGTGGCTCAGGTCATGATCTCACAGTTTGTGAGTTTGAGTCCCACATCAGGTAAGCCCGTGCCTTGCTTCAGGTGAGCCCTGCTTCTCTCTCTCTCTGTCTCTGTCTCTCTGCCCCTCCTGGGATTCTCTCTCTCTCTCTGCCCCTCACTTATTTAAGTCTTCTCTCTCTCTCTCTCTCTCTCTCTCAAAAAACAAAACAAATAAACAAACAAAAAACAAAACTAATTTGAAGGGATATATGCACCCTGATGTTTATAGCAACATTTTCAACAATAGCCAAACTATGGAAAGAGCCCAAATGTCCATCAACTGATGAACAGATAAAGAAGATGTGGTATCTGTATAACAATGGAATACTACTCAGCCATCAACAAGAATGACATCTTGCCATTTGCAATGATGTGGATGGAGCTAAAGAGAATTATGCTAAGCGAAATAAGTCAGTCAGAGAAAGACAAATAACATATGATTTCACTCATATGTGGAATTTGAGAATCAAAACAAATGATCACAGAGGAACAAAAGAGAGAGGAAAACCAAGAAACAGGCTCTTAACAATAGAGAACAAACTGATGGTTGCTAGAGAGGAGGTGGGTGGGGGGATGGGTAAAATAGGTGATGGGAATAAAGGAGTGCCCTTGCTGCGATGAGCACTAGGTGTTGTACACAAGTGTTGAATCACTAAATTGTACACCTGAAATTACTATTATGCTGCATGTTAACTAACTGCAATTTAAGTAAAAACTAAAAATACAAAAAAAAATGCAATGACTAGGTGTGTTGATCCCTATGGAGGATCAAAGAAAGGGAGAAATCATTAAACAGGCTCCCTTTCAAATGGAAATACCCTTGTCTCCTCATGAAACCCTGTTAGTGGCTTTGTGCCCGCCTAAGGAGATCATTCCAATCATCAAAGAAGTATGTTTTAAGTCAATATTGAGGTACTGCTTTAAATACACTTACCCATCAACTATTCACTCAATAACTTACTTTTGCTAAGTGCAATTGAGGTTGCGGTCAGTGTGATGTGATATACACGCACACGGCTGGTGGCAGGGTAAACTAACATAGCCCTTTTGAAAAGCAATATGGAACAGTTATCAAAGATGGGTTCAATGCTTACTGCTTTTGACTTAATACTTGAAAGTTGAAATTCACAGGAAGAAGTTAGGAATGTACAGGATACCCCTACCACCTTAGACAATCTTAGGGACAGTTGCTTCTAAGCCACGAACTGTCCTTTGGCAAAAAACCTGGTTTGACCCAGAGCTCTTGTTCTTACTTTTTGCCCTGAGTCCTGCCAACGAACCGGTGGGCATTTTGTCAAACGGTAGTTACACAGCTAACCTCTAACAGAAGGCACCTTTCCTCTAGCTCCTTGTCCATGTGGCTAATCAGAGCCTTATAATTTATAAATGTATTATAAATTATAAATGTGTGTATAAATGTATAAATTCTCTCAGTTGAATTATGTGCTCTTCCAGAAACATCATGATGGATCTGCTATTTAAAAGCTCCCTGAATGACTCTGGCTCCAGGCCCATAACTTTCTAGTACTAGGTGTGCTCTGGGCTCTTTCCTTCGGTTTGTCCTGCCTTGTTTCCCTCCGCCTCCGCCTCACAGCTCTAGCAAAGAGGAGCGACTACCTTTCAAGACTGCCATTTTCAGCACAGCTGGAATTCAAAACTCTGATTCAAAACTCCGTCCTGATCCACTGATCCACTAGCAACCACTCTTTTGGCTATGGCTTGCCAACCTCTGTTGACACTTACGTTGAAGGAGTAAAAAGGATGCAGTGATCGTTTGTTACGACCAAAGTGATACACTAAAAAAATGTGTTCTGTCGTGAGATGTTAAGGTATTATTCAAGTTATGTTGATGAAACAGTTGAAATCTGGGAAACCTACTTCCCTGTGTAGCCTTGCCTCAAATCCATACCCTCCACATCCTGTCACCTTCTCCATGAAGGCTTCCCTGTCCTCTTTACAGCGTGAGAGGGGTATTATCTCTATGTCCCCTCAGTGTGTGGGATATCGCTATACTGTAAGCATCTCCAGGTGGTACAGGAGAGGCAGAACGTTACCTCTGCTCTCTTATGGTCTGTGGCTGGGCCTAAGAATTAAGTTGATATGGGGGCAGATTGACAGGAGAAAAGCACACAATTTTTACTGAATATTTTTCCATGTACATGAGAATCTTCACAGGAATCTGAAGACCCAAAAAGCACCTAGGCCTAAGTGTTTATATACTAGATTGAACAAAGAATAGTAATTATGGAAAAGTAACAAAAATATGTGGGGGGGGGGGAGGCTACAGGAAGATGAAGGTTATTTTGACAAGGCCTATTCATACAGATTTCTCTTGGTCTCAACTCCCCATCTCTGGTGATAAGACTGTTCTTTTCCTCCTGTGGTAGGGAAGGTGTCTTCCACGTGAGCGTTTGGTTTCCTGCTTTTAGAAGGAAAAAGGGAAGTCAGAGTTCTCTTCCTGTGTCTGTTGTGTTTTTTTTTTTTTAAGAGCCTCTAGCTCAATATAATCAATATACCAAAGTGGCACGTTCTGCCTCTCTCAGTAGCGTACGTTTAGGTACTTAAGTATTTGCTGAATGTTTGTTGAATGAATGTATCCCTTTGTGCAACTCTCCCACTCAATCAGCATCCAGGCTCGTAGAGGGGAGAGGGGGCTTCGGCTGATATAAAATAATTGACAGTTCTGAAATCCACATTCCCTGATTCGAAAGGCTTTGCACACTCAGTAATGTAGTCCCACACCCACACTGAAACAGCTGGACTGCTAAGAAGAATTTAGAGGAAGATGTCAACAGTTTCGGACTCCCTGCAGGGTGGCTTAGCTGGTCACGGGAAACAATAAAACTGGTGTGGCGGACTTTGCTCCTCCGGAATGTCTTTACACCAGACCCCACCCCCCACCTCCACCCCGTGGGTAAATATCTTTCTGTCAGAGCGGCAGGCTCACAGCTTCACTGTATTAAAATGGCAGGCGATTACTTATATCTTATATGCCTTGACACCAGTGTAAGCTTAAGAGGCACAAGAAATAAGATTGAAGAAGTAAACTGACTTTGCTTACCAGGAGGGCCTTGAATGCCATACTCAGGAATTTGAGTCTGAGGAGCCAGTGAAGGTGTTGGAGCAAGAAAACCACGTGAAATGTGGCTTGATGAGGATCCTTGGACAGCACTGTGAGGGTGTGGGGAGCAGGGATAGGTCACTTAGGAAGGGGTGAGGAAAACACTGAAGAAGGAAATCTCTGAGTGGAAAGAGAACACGTTTGTTTAAGGCAGAAAGGGAAAAATGAGGAGTTGGTGCTACATGCAGTAAAAACTTCCTCAAATAGAACTGTGTAGTTGGTTAATCTTCAGAGCTTCGTAAACTTGCTCTGCAGTTTCCTGCAAACTTTTTTTTTTTTACAAACTTTCTCTGTCAACATACAGTAAATACTCTAGGCTTTGCAGGTCGTACCATGTGTCAAAACCCCTCAGCTCTGCTCTCGCAGTGGGAGAGCAGTTGTACTTGTAATAACGAGCATACCTAGGTTCCAATACAACTCTCTTCATAGAAAACCAAAAACCAGTTGGTGATCAAGGGCAGCAAACTGAAGCAAGGCCAGGAGAGAGTTCATTTTAGAGGGCCCACAATTTCTCAGGTAAGAGGGAGACCTGAGGAGAGGGCCGTGAGGTTTCGTCTTTGGGAGAGCAGTTGAAACCGATGCAGTGGGGAATTCGAGTGAGCTGCTGAAGTCAGTGCCACGAGGGCTCTGTAGCCAGCGAGACTCTTGCCTCAGCAGGTGCAGCTGCGAAGTTGAGAGGCATCTGCTCTGGAGAGGAAGTGAGAGAAGACAAAAAGCAAGTCCCTGGGACCAGGCGTGACGGCTCTAAGCATCTCTGCTGTACCTTGTGAATTGCCTCTTTGTTTTTCTTGATCTCTTTTCTGCTTTCGAGGACTCAGCAAGGACATAGCGAGTCCTGAAGTCCACGTTTATTCATCCAGTTCCTGTTTGTAGAGTACCCAGTAGGCACAATTCACTGTTCAAGGTGCTGGATATGAAGAGTGAACAAATCCCGGGAGTGATTGAATCCTGCTCTCACAGCACCTACATTCCAGTTGGGGAGACAAACAACGGAGAAGCCACAAAAAAAAAAAAAAAAAAATTATAATTCTGCACACTGGTATGTGCCGTGGAGAAAGTAAATCAGGGTAATAGGACAGGTCTGGAGGAGGCATTGTTTGAGCTGGTGGTCAGGGGAGGCCCCTTTGAGAAGACAACGGCTGAGCCAACATCTGAGACAAGAAGCTCCAGCCTGTGCAAACCTGAGAGAAGGCCTTTCTGGGCAGAGGGAACAGGTGCAGTGGTTCTGAGGTGGGAGTGAAGCTGGAGAGCCTGAGAGCCAGTGTGGTTGGGACGCAGCAACCAAAGCGGGGAGGGTCAGAGTTGGGTTTGCGGAAGTCGGAGGCAGAAGGATGCGACAGCCAGACACTGGCCAAGGCACAGGGAGACTAAATTCTCCTCCAGGCTCTGCCACTAATTTCCTGTGGGACCTAAGGACAATCAGCCTGGGTCTCAGTTTCCTTGTTGCAAGATGTGAGGCTTGGACAAGATGATATGCATTCAGGCCTGCCATAGGCACTTAATGCTGTTTGTTTAAAAGGAGGATCTTTGGGGCGCCTGGGTGGCTTAGTCAGTTCAGTATCCGACTCTTTATTTCAGCTCAGGTCATGCTTTCACAGATCATGAGATTGCGCCCTGCATGGGGGCTCCCAGTACAAAGCCTGCTTGGGATTCTCTCTCTTCCTCTCTCTCTGCCCCTTCCCTGCACACACATGCTTTCTCTCAAAATAAAGAAACAAACTTTAAAAAAATAATAATAAAAGAAGATTTTTAAAGTTCTTTCTTGCCTTTGTTCTATGCCTAGTGTTGCTCAGAGCCTACCCTGTATAATAGTATTCCCCCTACCCTTTAGGATTCTCTAGCTGGGCCGTTCTCCTCCTTGTAAACACAACATAACACTCTCTGCCCACCTCCCCAGGCCTCCTTATGTGCAACAGCCTCCTTTCTGTTTTCTACCTGTTCTCATCTATTCTGAGAGCTCCAGAGTAAATCCCACTTTGCTCATAAAGCCTCCTTTGACCACCCATTCCCATGAAATCCAAGGCAGTTTATTCCTCTTCATTTATGTGTGATCACCTGTTACTCATTGTTTTCCTTTGTACACATTTCAATCTTCCCAATGTTATTCTGTCCTCTTAAGGGTCATGTTATTAGTCATGGTTCTCCAGAGAAACAGAACCAGTAGGATTTGTGTGTGTAGATATAGATATAGATATAGATATAGATATAGATATAGATATAGATATAGACATATATGGAAAGAGATTTATTTTTTTAAATTTTTTTCTAACGTTTATTTATTATTGAGAGACAAAGAGACACACAGCATGAGCAGGGGAGGGGTAGAGAGAGGGGGAGACACAGAATCTGAAGTAGACTCCAGGCTCTGAGCTGTCAGCTCAGAGCCCTACATGGGCTCAAACTCACAAACTGCAAGATCATGACCTGAGCCGAAGTCGGTTACCTAACCGACTGAGCCACCCAGACACCCCAAGAAAGAGATTTATTTTAAAGAATTAGCTTATGCAATTTGGGGGGCTGGCAAATCTAAACTCCAAGGGCAATCTGGCAGGCTGGAAACCCATAGAAGAGTTGATGCTGTGGTCTCTCTCTCTCTCTCTCTCTCTAGGTTGTAGGCTTGAGTCTGAAGGCAGCCTGGAAATAGAACTTTCTTTTCCTTAGGCGACTTCAGTCTGTTCTCTTAAGGCCTTCAACTGGTTAGATGAAACCCACCCACATTATAGAGAGTAATCTGCTTTTCTCAGTTTCTCCTGACTTAAATGTCAATCACATCTAAAAAATACTTTCACTTTCAGCAACATTTCAGACCAGTGCTTGACTGAACAACTAGGCACCAAAGCCTGGCTAGGCTGACACATAAAATTAATCATCACAGGAGGGGATGGAGCTTTATGAGTCTTTGTAGGCTTCACTGAGTTTAGCACAAATGTACTGTGTGCAGTAAGCATCTGATAAAGACTTAACTACAGGGCTCTGATTAGTGCTGTATATCCATTCATTTAGCAAACACTATATTTAATGAGCACCTACTTTGTGCCCGATGCTGCCGTAAGGGCTGGGGAAATGGCAGTGAGCTAAACTAATAATAATGAAATCCGATTCTTTTCCATTCATATGTTTGTACATCTTATAGACCCAGTCTGAGAGTGTTTTTGTTTGTAGTTTGTTTTGTTTTGTTTTGAATTGGCTGGTGCTGTAAAGTTATAATAAGTATAAGTCCTTGGTAGGTCTAGTCATCAAAGCTATCAGAGTAGGATTCTAAAAAACCTGAGGCCTATAGATATTAGGTAACTGCTTACTTGTGTTAGAATATGTGGCAGACAAAATTCTAAAAATGGCTCCTTAATATTCTCGCCTCCTGGTTATTCACTCCAACAGTGATCTAAGTGGTGCTGAGGAAGAATTTTGTAGATGTAACTAAAATCTCAAGTCATCTGACCTTGAAATATGAAGGTTATCCAGGTGGTCTGACCCAACAGATGAACCCTTTAAGCGCCGAGTTTTCTCTAATTAGCTGCAAAAGAGGAGACCAGAGATTCAAAGCTAAAGAGGACTTGTGACACATCTTTGCTGGCTTGAAGAAGGAAAAGTCCATGTGTCAAGGATGTGGACAGCATGAAGGAACCGAGAACTTCCCCTCACCAATAGCCAGCAAGGATATTGGACCTCAGTCCTGCAACCACAAGAACCAAATTCTGCCAACAACCTGCATAAGCCTAGAAGCAGATTCTTCCCCAGTCCCCCAGACAAAAGCCAAATGGTCAACCCTTGATTTTGGCCTTACTGGGTAAAAATAACAAAACAAACAAACAAAAGAAAACGTAAAGCTCACACAGACTCTGACCTACAGAAGTATGAGCTAATAATTGGACTGTTGCTTTCAGTGGTTGCTTGTGGTAATATATCATGTAGCAATAGAAGATTAATACAGAGTATACAGCTGAATAGTGACAGGGCCCGCCTTAAGATCTTAGGTTTTTTCCTAAGTGGTTGAGAAAGCAAAACTCTTTCTCATTTCAGTAATTTTTGACACATTTGCATAAAAGAATAATGTTTTTGTTGTTATGTGGTCAGCAGTATTTATCTGAAAATACTGCAAATCTGAGACATATCCGTTCTGTTTTGAGTGAAAAAGGTCTGTGGTAAAGTATTAAGCTATTATGCTGAAAGCAAAATAAATTAATGAGGATCCATAAGCCATATCCACTTTCATTTGTGTAAAATATTTAGTATCATCTTTATCACATGTTATGAGGATAAGTGATAATATGGTCAAACTCCTGGTGTTAAACACCCCAAGGACTAACGAACTTATGAAGGAAATGAATAATTTGTTAATGCTTTGGAAATGAGGGCTTTAGGCAAGCAGAGCTGAGTTTCCTGTTCTTAATAAATGTAGATGGATGTGTTTCATGATAATTTAATATGCCTGGAATAAACTCCCACTTTGCATCTGGCAAGTTTCTCCCTTTTTATTTATTAGATTTTCCCTCTAGATTCACTCATCTCCCAAAACCTCTCAGAACCAACAACACACCCTGAAGGCAATCCAGGCCCAAATAATAACTTCTGAATATAAATAGAATTTGGGAGCAGGAAGGGTGTCAGAAATGGTCCGGATCAAAACACCCACTATTCAGATGAGGAAAGTGAGGCCCAGAAGAAGGCTTTGTCCAAGTTGCAGGACTTTGGTGATGGGAGTGGGGCTAATTTTTAAGATGGTTAATAGAAATATAAGGAAAGCTGACTAGCTTTCCTAGACTAACTTTTGTCAGAGTTAACTTGGTTAATGTGTATGAGCTATTTCTGACAAAATTAGAATAAGCAGTTTTTAGTTTCAAATTCTGGGTCCTTAAACAGAAATTACAAAAAGAGTCTCCAGCCTCCTACTCTTTGTCAACTGTAAAATGAATAAATAAGGTTTCCAGTGACAGGCCATCTTCTGTAGGTTGTTAGATAGTATTTGCATGTGTGGCTTAAAATCACTGAAGGTTAGCTGACCTGTGAAAATAAGGTTAGTTTTGATATAGAACAAAGAAGCAGAAAGCTATGCAGAAAGTCCCTGACCTAGTAATGGAGCCAGCAGTTCTGCCCCTAAAATGACCCTCTTTCTCCCTCTAGATTCTGACTGTTAGATAATACACGTAAGAACCACTAGACAAAAGGGAACAAAAATATCAGCTTTATTAGTGGCTTGGCAAGGACCCAATAATCTTCACATTACAGGGATCTATGTACAACTCAGAACAGAGAAAGCTGCTAAGAACTGATGTCAAAGTGGGGGCCTCTCACTTCCACACTGGTATCTGGGCTCTGGGACAGACCATCCCAGGTGGAGGCTTGGGTATGAAGGGCACCCACTAAGCAAACTGCCATGAGGTTGAGCACTGTCGATCACACACATCATCATGAAAGGGTAAACCCAGTTCTCTGCACTGTGAAGACAAGGGAGGTGCAATGAGATCTGCTCTACCCAGAAGGGAGACAGATGTGGAAGCCTACGCCAGGTGACCTGCTTGGCCTATTCCTCTTTGAAGCTTGAAGCTAATAAGCCTTCTCCCTATGAAAAGTCAGGAATTAATCATTTTTTCCTCTCCAGGGATGAACCAGTAGAGAGTAAAGACTCGGACAGTTGGTGGACGTCACCTCCTCTAGGAATAGGTGAGAACGTACAGAGAGTAATAGAATTCTCCCTCCAACAACAACAACAAAAAGGCTGTTTTCTCTTCGGATGGAGTTTGAAACCAACATTGTCTCAATATTTCAGAGAACTCTGAACCCAGAAGGACCAGTGATAGAACTTCTGGGGTAGGGCAGATCACCGTTCCTTACCTTGGCCTAGTACTTAGGAAACCTCACCAGCAGAACCCTGAGCAGGAAGAAAATGTGGTATTTGGAGGAGGACCCACTATTCACAGGCTGTGCGCCCCTTGGAAGCTCTTCACTCATAAAATGCAGATCAGCTATCTTCCTTTGACAGTTGTTTCAAGAGTGATAGCAAATACTAGGCACTCGACAAATGGCAATACTAAGGGCTCTTGATTTTTCTCTAGGTATGGATATTAAGAATACTAGAATTAATATTATTATAATTTGTAAAATGGATACTAGAATAAAGGGGAAAAAACATATTCAAGCTAACTGGGGAAGAAACCATCCTGGCTAAAGAATGAAATTATACACCCTCTGTCCAGATTTTAAAACAAAGACTCTTAGTTGGGACCTGGAGCTTTCTCTCTCTTTTTTTTTTAATGTGTTTATTTATTTTTGAGACAGAGAGAGATAGAGCATGAGCAGGGGAGGGGCAGAGAGAGAGGGAGACACAGAATCGGAAACAGGCTCCAGGCTCTGAGCTGTCAGCACAGAGCCCAACGCGGGGCTCGAACTCACGGACTGTGAGATCATGACCTGAGCTGAAGTTGGACACTTAACTGACTGACCCACCCAGGTGCCCCTGGAGCTTTCTCTATCCATATGCACACGCATGTGCAGGAATGTCGCTGCTCTAATATTCCCCTAATTGCTTTAATGCTAAATACTAAATGTATTTAGCATGTGCCAGGCCTTCTGGTAAATATGGTATGGATATTATTTTGTTTCTACCAGGAACCTGGCACATAGTCAAACTCCAGAAAATACTTGTTGATGAAATGAATAAATGTTCCACATACTAACATTAGAAAGTATGTTTTATCTCTATTTTTACAAATGAGGAAATGAAGTTAGATATGCAAAATAACTTGTCCGAGGTCACACAGCTATCAAGCATCAGAGCTAGGATTGGAAACTGGTCCTGTATGATTTCAAAACCCTACCACGCACACACACATGCCCAGGCCCACACACACGTGAGGCTGTTCATACGACACAAACTCCTGACTTATACACGCTCCTTTTATGAATCTCTGTTGGCATAGAGACTCTCTTTCTTGCTGCCATGGTATGGTACATTTCTTTTTTTTTAACCACTGTCAAATTTAGTTTGATAAATAAATAGGGGTTCTATAAGGAATAAATAAATAGACAGTTAATATCATTTATGTGGCGTATATATACCAGGTAAATATTCATTGTAGTAGGCCCCATGGAAGGTACAAAGATAAATCAATCTGTACATATGGGGTCTTTAAGGAGCCTCCAGTTTAGTGGGGGGGAAATAAAGTAAATATATAGATATTTATGATGCAAGGTGGGAAGATATAAATGCCATACATAGATGTAAATACAGTGTTATGGGACTTTAGAGTAGAGGGAGATTGAATACATGTTAACCGGGAAGATGAGATTTGACTTCATGAAGGAAGTCAGATGAAATAGGTCTTGAAGGATGGGTTGAAATAAGATATGTGTGGATTTAGGAAGGGAATCCCAGGAAGGTGACTAGCAGGAGCAAAGGCCAGAGGTGGGAAAGCACAGGGTGTATATATGAAATTGCATTTTAGTTTGATAAGGGATAAGAAGCAAAATGCAGAATGAAGATTAGGAAGATAGGCCAGGGGGCCTGATAGTGGGGAGGAGGGAGAGAGGGTGACATTTAATGGTAGGCCAAGAAGTTTAGATTCTGTGGTGGGGAACAATGAAAGATTTAAAACACAAAAGTGACTTGAGGCCTGTGTCAAGGGCTGTTTTAGGATAGGAATTCGACACTGATCCGTACAATGATTGGCCTAGGGAAAGCCCGGAGCCAGCAAGTTCAAAGAGGAAGCTCTTACAGCACACTAGGTGGGCAGTACTGAACGCTGGCCATGAAGAGGGCCAGGATGGTGGGGTTGAATGGGCAAGAACACTGGGTGCAGCTGAGGGACAGGGCCAAGACCCAGGAGGCAGTGTGGTGAAGGAGGAAGAGCGCTGGGTTCCAGTCCCATAACTGAGACATGAGAAAAGAGTCAGCTCTGTGCCAGCTCATAGCCCTTTAAGGCCTGTGGTATTATTCCCATTTTACAATCAAGGAAACTAGACTCAGAGTAATCTGTCTAAGGTCATGCCCCTGACCTCCATGGGCTTCAGTTTCCTCATCTATGAAATCAGAGTGGTGGCTGATTCGGTGCTCACCTCGGGTGAATGAATATGTGACTCTTTGGTGAGTCACAGGGTGACTCTTTGACCCTGAGAGAATCAGCAAACCTGATAACGAATTCAGTGTTGGAGAAGGGGGAGGGTTGGTAGGAGGTGTCCTTTCAAGAGGACACACATTTCTATGCTGGAGTGATTGGGTGGATGGCGAGGTCAGTAACAGAAACTAGAATAGCAAAGGTCTGGAGGGAAACCTGAGTTCATATTTGAATATGTTGAGTTAGAGGGGCTGGCAGGACATGTAGGTGTAGATGCACTAGTGGGAGATCGCACAAACACACACCGGTCCAGCTACCCCCTCATTTTCTACTCTTACCCTTTCTTCTTTTCTTGTGTTCTATGTTTTCCCTTCCTCCTTCCTTCCTTCCTTCCTTCCTTCCTTCCTTCCTTCCTTTTCTTCTCTTTTCCTTTTCTAATGTTTTCATCCTTTCTTTTGCTTTTTCACTATTGAGTTAAAAATATTTTAAACCTTTTAAACTGAAAAACGATAAAAATACAAGCAAATATTATTTATATTCTTTCCCCTCTATAACAGTGCTTCTCAAATGGGGGCATTCTTCCTCCCAGGGGATACTCAGGATGATGGAAGACATTTTTGGTTGTCATAACTGGAAGGAGGTGATACAGGCATCTAGTGGGTAGAGGCCAGGAATGCTGCTGCCCTACAGCACACATAACAGCTCCCAGCAAACGTCAGTGGTGCCACAGTAGAGAAACTCTGCTCTGTGCTTTAGGTTTGGCAGTGGCACTGCAGCATTGCTGGGTTCTACCGGTAGCTTTAAAGTTTATCTATTTATTTATTGAGAAAGAGAGAGAGAGAGAGAGAGCTGGGTAGGGGCAGAGAGAGAGAGGGAGAGACAGAATCCCAAGCAGGATTCATACTGTCAGTGCAGAGCCCGATGCAGGGCT
This sequence comes from Acinonyx jubatus, assembly GCF_027475565.1. Classification (NCBI taxonomy): domain Eukaryota; kingdom Metazoa; phylum Chordata; class Mammalia; order Carnivora; family Felidae; genus Acinonyx; species Acinonyx jubatus. The sequence continues at coordinate 35,634,417 of NC_069395.1, read as the reverse complement.
CAATCTCACAAACCATGAGATTGTGACCCGAGCTGAAACCAAGAACTGGACTCTTAACCAACTGAGCCACCCAGGGGCCCCGGGCTCTACCAGCGGTTTTAGTTTAAGGCAGCAAGGACTGACTCGTTCAGTCAGAAGTCAGGCCATTGTAGATGGAGGCATTTAGAGATTTTTTCAGTGGATTGTTTTTCAAATGCAAAAATAATAACTAACATTTATATGCCCTTACTAGGTACAAAGCATTCTTCTAAGTGCTTTATATTTATTAGCACAGTTCTTCCTCCTAACCATCCTTTTAGCTAGAACTAATAAGTTTACACAGCAAGTAGACAGCCAAGCCAGGGAACAAATGCAGACAGCCTCGCTCCTAAGCCCTCTCTTAAATACGTCACCATATTGCTCAGTATAACAAAGACGACACTCTTAAGATGTTTGGTCCATTTCTGTAACAGTTTTCCCAACAGAGGCCTAGATTATAAAACACGATACTTTCTCATTAAGGCTTGCTTTTCTTAAGCTACTCATGATTTTACCAGGACTAGGTGGGCTATATACTTCTATGGTCCAAAAATAGAGATGTTTCTGTTTGCAAAGCTAATTAATTGACTGCTAACGGATCTAATTTGGCCTCATTAGTAACATAAATGCTTTGTGCCTCAGTTTCCTTACCTGTAGAAGCGAGGCATTAACTGCATCACAGGATTTTTACGAGGGCTAAATGAGGTAATATGACTTGCCAATATATGGTCTGTAAATGGGTTGCCAGTCTGAAGATTTGTTACTGGTCCATAGGGGAGATGAGTACAGCGATTAAGAATAAGCATTTATAGCCATTTGCTGGAGTAATTTTAAACCTGTTAAATCTAATAGTAAAAAAAAGATCAAAACACACCTGACCTTGAATTTTGCATTTTTAAAAAAACCTTAACTTTTCTAGTAATTACTTTTTATTGAAAATTTACAAAAGCATTTGCCCATGACAGATAGGAAATTAAAAAACATACTGACTCATCATCACAGACACCAATGCAGAAACACTGAGTTAACACGTATAAAACACTTTAAAACGCACCTGGCACTTAGTAAACGCTTAATAAATGTTAGCTAATAGCAATAACCACGCTGTAGTCTAACAAAATGACCTATCTGTCCCAAAGATGTATGTTCCTGAGATTTATCTTCCATGTCATTGTAAGTTCATCCTCAATTCTATTAAATTTCCTTCCTACAGTGTGAGCCATTAAGGGAAGTGCTACTATACCTCTCACTCATTCATCATATATTATCAGACGCTAAATATTTTAACGGCCAATGTCTGCCATGGGTCCCAATGGGAGTATAACCAACATAGTCCATGGCCATTCTGGTTGGCATTCTGCCACAAAAGGTGACAGTCTTACAGCGTGGCCCAGGTGCCGAGAGATCGGTCCCCCTGACTCATCATCCGGGAGGCGTCGAAAAGAACCAGAGTTAAAGTGGTCCAAACAGAGTTTACTCAGGATTGTTACGAAGAGGCAAAGGAGACCTCAGCGCAGAACCGGACTCAATTCCAAATACAGCATTGGCAAGTGGGCGTTTAGGAGCAGGGTCGGGCTGGGTGGATAGAAAACTACACACAGAAAAACCAGGAGCTGGGGGATTCTGGCTAAATGACCTGTTAGGAAGAAACCCGTGGGTGATCAGACATCACCTGGGCAATGGTGGAGGCTGAGGATCCAGATCAGATATCAAAGGTCAGGGGTTCTTGCTAAATTGACTTAGCAGGGTTCTTGCTAAAACTGAATGTTACAAGGAAGGGTACAGATGGGCCTACGGAGAAGGCCCAGAAGCCTGACCAAGGTTCCGTCAGCAAAGAATCTTTGCGAGAGGAGGACCATGCACTCACCCTTCCTTCACCATCCTTCTATGTGCCAGTGGCCCTTTCCTAAGGAATTACACTATTTAATAGTCCAGGCCTCATTACATCACTCCATTTGTCCCTCTGTCTCCTTCAGGATCTGTTACACCTCTCTCAGATGCGACGGATAGCCTGTAAGTTTGCACTGAGTGGATAAATGAAAGCGGGAGGAAAAGTAAAAAGAAAATCCGCTCCATGCAAGCAGTCCAGCGCATCCAGACCGCGCACTGACTTCCCAGAACTGCAATTTTTCCTCTGACCTGCTCTGTGCAGGCTCTTGTCTCTTTCCTCTCTTGAACCATCAGGCTCACACTGCCTGCTCTTCCGAAACCCCAGCTGTTTTACAAGGTCTCAACTCTAGCCAGTCCCATTGTTCCTCCAAATTAATGCTCTATTCCGTCTGGCTTAAGAATCTCTGGAGAATGTCGTGATGCCCTTTAGGATAACCAAAGGCACAATGAAGTATTGGAATCACAACACAAGGGCCTAGAACAATTTTCCTAAGGAGACTCAGTTGGCTCACCAGGCCGGGTACCAAGCTGCAGCTTCCTGTGGAACAGTTTGTTGTGTGAGTCCTTTTCTCCAAGAGCTTTTCATCTTGAATGGGAGTCAGACCCCTTGGGGAGCTAGGACACAGGGCTCACACATTTCCTCTTTATTGAAGCTCGGAGGGAGGGCCCTTTGCCCGCTTAATCATTCACATCATAATAAAATCTCTTTGCCCCAGAGGAACATGACTAGATTTCTTTTGTTAAAATCTCATTAAAGACTGCCTCAGCCTACAATAATTTGTTAATAGATGGCAGTGTTATTTGGCTGCTACTGGGCTTTCATTCATGTCTTCTCAGGTCTCATAATTGTTGCCTTATCTCCCAGGCATTTGGTCGTCACTGGAGTGTAAAAGGTGCTATAGCCACCGCAGACGGCTTGGCGAGCAGCCCACATTATCCGTGAGGAAAGAGATGTCTCGTTAGTTTCCTCCCTTCCTTTTTTCACTTTTTGAGATTCTTTCTGTTCAGATGAAAAATATGGCGCTTCTTACAAAGCTAGGCCAAACTCCCAGGTATTTTCCCTGCCAGTGATTTGAGTGAAGCCTCTCTGCCCCTGGTCTCTCCCTCCAGTTGCGTTGACGCAAAATCACCAAAGCAATTATTTTCCGTTTTAAAAAGCTGTCTCGTGAGTGTCCACCCAAATGGCAGCCACTAAAGCCTTTCCAGAGGCGCGTGACAGAAGTCTGTCTGTGGGTGGGGATGGGTCACTGTGAGAAGCAGGTGAGAGCACGGACGTGGAAGGACGTGAGAAGCCGTGGCCCACAGAGATGGAAGGCACGGAGTGATTACCCCGGATTCTGACTGAGCGTGGAAGGCTCTGGAGGCGTGAGCCTAAACAGAGGCGGGACGTACTTTTACCCAGCACAGGGTTTACCGGGCCATGAATTCCCTTTATCAAATATACAGCAGGGTGGGGTGAGAAGGAACGGGCTGTGTGTTTTCATTTACACCGTGTACCTGGAATGCAAACGCCACTGCTGAGTCACGCAATCTTCCCGTATGGGGGTACAATCCTTCTGACGATTCGATAAGGAAAATGGAATTCTAGAAATATTCCTGCTACTACTACTAGTAACAACATCAACAGCTAATACTTAGCAAGCACTGACTCTCTGCCAGACACTGCTCTTAGACAGAAGATCTTTACTTGTATTGATTTCTTTCCTCTCACAACAACCTTCTGAGATAAGTATATTACTTTTCCCCTTTTAAAGATGAGGAAACTAAGAGTTAAGTGATGAGCGTTAGAACCCAAACATTCTGACTCCAGAGATTGCTTCCTTGTCTACTTCAGCCCTTTATATTAGTTAAGTTAAAGTGTATTTCCGGGGCATCTGGGTGGCTCAGTCGGTTGAGCGTCTGACTTCGGTTCAGGTCATGATCTCAGGGTTCAGGAGTTCGAGCCCCTCATCGGTCTCTGTGCTGACAGCTCGGAGCCCGGAACCTGCTTCGGATTGTGTGTCTCCTTCTCTCTCTGCCCCTCCCTCTCACTCACGATCTCTCTTAAAAATAAACATGAAAAAAACCCTATATTTCCATTTATACTAGAAATACAGAGTCATTCCGCCTTCATTATGTCAAGCCACCATAATGGACCTTAGATTGAGAAGGCAGTTGAATTGTCCTGAGTTACTGGCCAGCTATATCACAGTTATTGTTCTACCCTAACTTCAGACCAACCAGCTAGGGAGGGAGTCCCTCTTGTAAAAAAAGGTACTCACAGCGCACCTGGGTGGCTTAGTTAGTTAAGCTTCCGACTTCAGCTCAGGTCATGATCTCGCTGATCAGAGTTCGAGCCCCACACCAGGCTCTGTGCTGACAGCTCAGAGCCTGGAGCCTGTTTCAGTTTGGGTCTCCCTCTCGCTCTCTCTGCCCCTGCCCCACTCGTGATCACACACACACACTCTCTCTCTCTCTCTCTCCTTCCCTCTCTCTCTCAAAAATAAATAAACATTAAAAAAATTTCTTTTAGAAATTTAAAAAGTGACTCAGGAACATTAGGGTCAATGAATGGCAGAGGGCACACCATGAATGAGAAATGGAAGCATAAAGAAGTGTGGTTGGCCTAGAACATGCCAAGGGGGGAAGTGGGATGAGGCAAAGAGGGGTTTTCACCAGAGATAAAGTTGGAGTGTTAAGCTGAGACACTTTGTGGGCTACCTCACAGGCTGTCCTAAGAAGCTTAGAGTGTATGACGAGGATTTTATTTCATTTTTTAAAGTTTCTTTGTTTGTGTAACTAATCTCTATACCCAATGTGGGGCTTAAATTGATGTCTAGGCTGCATGAGCTATACCTTACAAAGTACCCAGTTAAAGATGGCCGATCAAGAGCTGCACAGTCTTCTGACTGAGTCGGGCAGGTGCCCTTGTATGCTGAGGATTTTGAGCAGGAGGATAACATCATATCTGCCTCCTGGGAACCATTCTGTGGTAACACTGCGGGGAGGGAAAAAAGGACAGCTCTTACTACTGGAGCAATGCAGAGCAAGATCCTGAGGGCCTAAAGTGGGGTGGGAATGCAGAGCAATGTCAGAGAAGAAGAGGGGTCAGGAACAGAGACGGTAAGAAGGTAGAAGATTTTGCTGGTAGATAAGGGAGCATGAGGATAAGGGAGAAGAAGCTGTCTGGAAAGGTTCCAAGGTTTGGGGTTTAAGCTACTGGGAGGCTGCTGAAGCCAATACAAGACTCTGGGGCAAGTCCTAAATGGATTCTGTTTTGGACATGTGCAGTGGGTCCTGGATGGAGAGCACCCAAGTGAGACTGTTGAGTGTGTAGTTGGATATGGAGGTTTCACACTCAGAAAGAGCTGCTTCCAGAGATGGAGACATGGAAGGTTCCAGTTAAAGATGGCCAATGAAGTGGGATCGTGTGATGATCTAAGAAGAAGAGAGGGCCAAGGACTGAACAGTAACAGGGAGTATAAGCTGGGGGCTGGTGTGTGGGACAGTGACCAGGAGAACTGAGTAAAATTCTGGGACCTTGGTGTTCACCCCATGTTTGTAACATCTTTGTATCCTGGCTGTTTCTTCCTGGTGACAACTGGTTAAAAAACCAAAGAAGCCTCTGGGTTTGTCTTTGAGGATGACAAAGGAGAGTGTGTCTGATGAGCGACTAACCGACTCAGAATTTAGTCTTCAGGAGAAAAGAGGTATGAGAAGTTGACAGAGGTCCCTCAGCACTCTGAGGGACATCTGTGATGGGAAGGGGCATCTGGGAAGTGATGGAAGGCGAACCGGGGCTGAGAGAAGTGCTTGCCTGGCAGTAGACCCCCATGTTTTCTGACCTGGTGGTCTGAGCTGAAGGAGCTGCCTTATTGTCTTCTAGGGAATTTGGATAATTTCATGAGATCACACAAAACTGACTGCTACACATGCCCAGTTGCTGCCAAGGGGGGCTCCCTGCTGTGGTAGACATGGCTTGATGAGCACATGGAGGAACAGGGAATCTCAACATCCCTTCCTTTAGGACTGCCTCTGGACCCCTGTGTTGGGAAAGAAGAGGTGGGTTTGTCTCACCTGAGAACCCTCCCTTCATTTCCCCTTTTTCCTTCCCATGCTGGAGAAAAATATACCATGAAGATACTTTGAAGCTTATCACATTGGCTTTGTGGAGACCTGATGTCTAGGCTGCATGAGCTATACCTTACAAAGTATCCTAGACTTGTAAGCTCCCTAATGACAGGGATTGGGACTTCTGCTTATTAAATTTTACTTTGCAAGAGCACGAAATAGGCAAAATTTGTCTTCAAATCTACTTTTTCTTAACTTTTCTGGAACCACTAGTTATCCCCTCTCTGCCTTGCGTCTAATGTCTTTCCTCTCCACCATGTCCTCCCAGAGTCTTCCAGTTTTTCACCCTCCCTTCCATCCAGAACTCATTCACAAGAAAGAGTTTCAAATCATTCCTGATTCAAATCATTCCTGCAATGCTTCAAGGGCCACCATATACAGTTGCGCAGGTCGGCACTGTATAATTCTGAGGCCTAATGTGTAATATTTCCTAGTGATATCTTTCACTGGGCAAAGGCAAATCTCAAGCCAAGGAATGAGCCTGAAATGGTGGGATTTTAGTCATCAGTGAAGCAGATAAGAGATGCCCGAGGAGAACTAATAGAACCTTCCCCCAGTCCCTGCAATCAAGTAGGCAGCTACTTCTCCCAGTGACTTCGAAGATTATTCTTGCTCCCAGTGTAACCTTACATGCAATTAAAGTCAATCCTATGTCGCCATTGAAAAAAAGCCAATCAACGTTACATTGAAAGACGGCATGTGTCAGTCATTTGCCCTGGGTTGCCCTCTCTGAAGACCTACCGCTTTTCCCCTCGACTAAGGTTAACTTGCCCGTAGAGATTTTATATAAGGCAGAGTCATTTGTGCTCATTGTGCTTGTGGGATTTTTCTACTTCTCAAGTAAATACTTTTGGTGAAATAGGTCCAGCTCTTTGGAATACAAATCCTTAGCTCGGGGTTGCTTGAGTGGAAATTTTTAACAAGCAGCTCCCTCGGCTACACAGCCATGCAAAATGTGATTTCCTTAATGCGTGTGCTCCCACAGAAGCTAATAAATGGACATTACTCTGGTATGGACACATCCTATTACTCAGCTTGATCCTAATATCACTGGCAAAAAAACCATTTGCTGCTCTAGCAAACAGCTGAATTCATTATGTCCAGCTACATGAATAATCCCCAGACAAATTCTTGTTGACACAGACAGAATGCTGGTCTCTGAGGGACGACCGAGCTGCCAAGCAGAACAGCCAGTGTTGCCATGGTCCCTCCTGCTGCTCTCAGAGTATCTCACTAATCAGAAGTCACCACTTGCTACTGATAGGGTGATGTATGGCAGACTCATGACATCTCGTTATTTCCGAGACAAAGAAAAAAAGGACACCGGGAAGGAAGGAAGGAAGGATCTCTAGGTTGAGGTGGGAGGAGGGGATGGTGACACACAGCAAGAGAGGAAGGGCTGCTGCATTAACCACACGTGCTGCCACACAGGGAGCCGAAAAATAGGTCATCATTATGCAGCCACTTGCCCTCGATAATCCTTGACTCTCAGGCTGAATGGGCTCAACTAAAGGACATTTGGTCTCCTCCCTGCCTTGGGGCTGGATCCTCCCCACCCACACCCATGACACCCTGGGCTGGGAAGACTTTTCCTGGAAGAAGAACTGCGTAGTCACCCTGTCCCTCACTCTGGGTAGGCATGACCCCATAGAACAGATTTAGGGACGGTTCCTGGATTGGAGGAACGACAACCCTTCAGAAAGACAGTACCTGTCAAACTCTGTGAGAATTCCAGTGACCAATGGAGTCCTGTGGAGCATAACCGTGACCTACCAGGCAGTGCCCCCGGCAATCCTTTCTTGGCCTGAAGCTACCTCCATTTTCCTGACAATTCCCAGACTGGTCAGAAGGTAGATAAAATCATCCTACCAACCCACACACATGCACACATCTGATTGTACTTTCCATTTTATTCAAGGGAGGTTAATTGTTAAGAGTATTCATTCTTATAAAATGTTATTGTTCCAGCTGGTTATGTCCCCTGTTGGTTCTCAGCAAAGTTATTTTCCTCCCCAGTTGTCCTTGAGCTCCAGGCAAATAGTCCACTCACTCTTCGTTGAAACTTCCATGAAGCTCTTTCTAAACCAAATCTTTCAACCTAATGTATTTTTCTCCTCCTTTGTACCCCTATAGCATTTGTATCCTATTGTCACTCCACTAATTCATTCATTCATTCATTCATTTATTCATTCAAGTATGTACTGAGCACTTACTATATATAGACGAGGCACCGTTTTGGGCAGTGAGGGCAGTTAGGGACAAGACAAGTAATGTCCTGATCTCATGGAGCTTATAGTCTAGCAAGAGAAGCTATCCAGTAAACAAGTCGCACTAATGTTGCTGAGAGTAGGGTCAAAGATTTTTACAGCTGAAGAAATAAAAATTATAATCTCTCCAAATTATCTGATTTGGCCTTGACTATAACTATAGGTCACAAAGATACTTTATAAGACTTGGGTGAAAAGTATATCTTAATGAACAGTATCCTTATGCTGTTCAAAGTGCTTTCCTGAGGCTGCCAATCTCCAAAATTGTTTTATGATCCAAAATTCCCTACTTCTACTTTTCCAACCAGAATCTTTAGTCTTATAGGACAGCTGCTCAAAAGCTGCTTAAGGTACGAGAGAGAAAGCAATTTTATACTAATGTGTGAATGGTTAATTCACACATAATCCTCGCAGTGTTTTTGACTTTTCGTAAGAGAATCTTTACTAGCCCCAAATATCTAGATTTTTCAGTCTTCAATATAAACTGGAAAAAAGAAGGCAATATGGGAAGTTTCTACTAGGTTGTGAGCTGTCCATTCCTTGAGGGCAGAGACCATCTCATTTCTGGGTCTTCAGTTACTCAGCCCAATCAATTGGGTATCTAATCAACATGCATTTAATTGAGAAGAATTCAACTGAGAAAGGGGAATTCAACTGAGAGGGAGAGGATAGGAGGAGGGTTGACTGGAGGAGGAAGGCTTGGAGGAGGGAGGGAGAAGGTAAGAGAGCAAGGGAAGTGAAGGGAGAAAAAAGATAAGAGGGAAAGAAGGAGGAAGGGAGAAGGAGGGAAGAAGAGAGTAAGGAAATCAGAATGAGAGAGAAAATAACTAAATACAGCCCAACTGTGGTATAGTTTCTGATTTCTTTTGCAGTCAAGGCCCTCAGAGAAACTGTAGCAAGGAAGAATTTATTCTAATAAAAAGGGGGGAAATGTTGCCACTTCAGAGTGCCAACAAGAGAACGGAGCCAGGAGATGCTGAGCCCTAAGGAAAGATATTGATGAAAGCCACAAATTTCTATTTTCCAGCATGACAGAAATGACTCGTGACAGATGACTAGCCTCCGTCAATTAGCCTCCCTGAGGGACCCCTGTACCCAGAGGAATGGGGCCATGATCATCTAACAATCACAGGAACTCAGGGACTAACCCTGTTAGAGTTATAAAAATTGATCTCTGTAGATTCAATGTAATTAACAAGGCTGCATTCATCCATAGAAGGCTGCAGTGGAATTTTCCACTGAAATCGAACTAAAATGGAAACTTGAGAGAAAAGTGGAGGTCAGAAGGCAGGGAGCCAGGACCACCAATTTTCTTTTGGGTCTCAGGAAATAAGAGAAGAATCTATCTAGATGCTAAAGCAGCAGAGTCTGGCTACAGAGAACCCAAGAGACCAAATGTTCCAGAATTCAAAGAGAGATGGACTCAGATACCCTGAGCAATGGGATCCTAGAGCAAGATCAGCCCAAGAACCAAAGGGAATTGGCATTATTTTTGCCAAGATATACCTTAGGGAATATAATCTATATACTCTGATTGGCCTGCTCTAGACAAGTATATCAGAAATGGTTCTGCTCAGTCCACAGCCAGTAAAATTATATGCATTTAAATGCCTGTTTCCGTCTGTACAAACAATTAAAGCGTGCTGTCTGGATTTAGGGTCAAACAGAGTCCTGACCTCACCACTAACTGGGGTTATGACCTTGGTCAGGCTACTTAAGCTCTCTAATTCTCCATCTCCTCTTCTGCAAAGTAGAAAACTCTCTCTCTCTTTCTTTCTCTCTCTCTCTCTCTCTCTCTCTCCCTCTCTCTCCCTCTCTCTTGCTCTCGCTCCCCTGTTTCATGACTGTTTTCTGTTGCCAGACACTACGCACTCTACACATTTGATCTTCTTTACTCTTCACCAGCACCCGAGGAGGTAGGTATTGTTATTGTCTTTTTATATTTAAAAAAAATTTTTTATATTCATTCATTTTTGAGAGACAGAGAGAGACAGAATGTGAGTGAGGGAGGGGCAGAGACAGAGGGAGACACAGAATCCAAAGCAGGCTCCAGGCTCTGAACATGGTCAGCACATAGCTGGCCATGGGGCCTAAACCCATGAACTGTGACATCATGACCTAAGCTGAAGTTGGACGCTCAACCGACTGAGCCAACCAGGTGCCCCTTGACTTTTGACAGGTGGGAAAAATGAGACTTAGACATACTGTCCCAGCTTTTCCAAGGTCACTCAGCTGGGAAGTGGTATAGCTAGAACTGACACTTGGTCTAACTTCAGAGCCCACAGTCTCAAATTGGGTGGCATTGCCTCTCCAACTGTCCTAAAACCATGGGGCTGAATGAAGATGAAGAACTTCCATGCTCCTGCCCACATATGATGGAAGGAGCACCCTCCTTCCCCATCACAGCAAGATCTGCAAAAGGGAAGCCCTCCTCTGCTTATTTTTCAGTTAACAAAAGGCAAAGGAGCTTTTCCTGGTTTCAGTTTTGGTTTTGTCTTGGTGGCACTGAATGATCCCAAACCTACAAACTGGGAAACACAAATCTCAGTCCCCAGGTCTCCAGGGAGCAGACTTATTATAAGGAACAGCCATTTGTCGGTTTTCCTTGGTACCCTCCACAGGGCAAGGGCATTGCCAAAACATGGTCCCTGTTTCTGAGGACTGTTAGCGGCTGCAACCTTGGAATTCAACCTCTCTGGCTTATTAGAACAACAAATTACCCAACATGAGAACTGCGGAGTGCGTTCAGATGGAAAATGGTCTCTTTTTTATGAAGTGATTTAATTAGGAGCCACTTTCCCATCAGCTCAGTTATAGCAGCACGGCTGGGGCAGCCATTGAGAAGAGCATTTGGCCTCTGTCTTCCTGGCTCCCTCCTTTCTGCTGCTGCCTCTTGGAAAAGGAGGAAACTGAAACCATGCAAGGAAAGAACAGTGGAAGCAGGGAAAGGAAACAGATCAGGCCTGAGGGCCATTTTTTAAGGTCTTCTGAGATTCCACCCACCGTCTCAGGCTGTGATTCTTCAATCTGCAGCCTGAGTCCTCGGTACAAAGATTTTTAAAGGCTTTTGCTTCTTGTGCTTCTCCCTTCTGCTCCTTGCTCCCAGCCATGACCTCCTGCAGCCCCAGTAGTTGAGAAAACAAAGTGAATTTCAAAGGTATCCTTGCTGGAAGCCTACAGCTCTGAAGGACATTTGCGGTGGAGAGCTAGCGGGAGGCTGAATCCAGCTGGGGCCGTGCTGTCCAGAGGCTGAAAAGTTTCTAAAATTGCACTGGAAATCTAATTATGTATATTTTTTAAAAGCCTGGGTCCCATTCTGGACCAGCTTGATTTTGACATTTTTTTGTTGCTTTCCTATGTTTAGCACTCAGATATACAGAATTTTGATCTGTATGGATGACATATCATTCTACACCATGCATATGAGCCTCTGTCCCCACTCCTAGACTCTGGAATATGAGGGCAAAAGTCCTTCAGGCAACAACGGGAATTCCCCCCCCCCCAATTTTCCTGGAAGGAAGGGGATAAGGATGAGGTTTAGGATTAGTGATGAAATATATTGCAAAAACGTGTATCCGTGTTGAGGCGATCAGAGCTCAGTAAGTTTAGACTGGAAAGAATTCATGCAGAAAGTGAGTTTTGAACATGGTTGGAAAATATCTGACAGGTTCATGACTCCCTTTATGCACATTTAAAATTTTTTTGCCCAAGAAAACCAAATAAATAGCCACAAATTCTTTCTACTCACCTATGAAAAGTGGCACAGAAATGTAATCCGTCAAAGGGAAATGTTTGCTCACACTGTTGTAAGAAAGCATTCCTTTCCTTTTGGTGTATGGTTATGACAGCATATGAGTAATACTGTCACCTAACACAGTGTTTATCAAAAACTGAGCTGAGCTGAAATCTTTTAACGGGTTGTGAAGCCAATTGAGTGGGTCATGACCAGCACTTTTTAAGAGGAAGTAATTAAACAGAAAAGAACAGAAAACACCAGCTCATAATTGTAGGTGTGCTCTTGGACACACAGTGAGTCACAATGTAAAATGCAGTCCTTACTGTGGCTCCTGTAGAGTTCTAACTTTGGCATCAGAAGACCTCAGTTCTAATTTTGGTTTTTCCCTGAACTATGTAACCTTAAGCAAGTGCCTAATGTCCCTTCTCTAATCTTTCCTTTCACAGCATCTGTAAAATGAAGGGGTCTGGTAAAATCCTAAGCTTCTGTGATTCCACAAAATATGAAAAATATAAGTTTACTCTTGCAAAAATGTACTACATCCCAAAGTCAACTAGAAATGGACTGAGGGTGTTTTGAATTAACTCCATTGTAGCGCCTCCAATCCATGTAGCTATTCTAGATTTGACTAAGACAAGCTTTTTGATCTACCTAGCCACATCGGCAAAGGAACTTCAAGTTTGCCGCAGGTTTATGGAAAGGGTAGATCAAGTCACGATGACGTTTTAGAAATAAATACGTCACACACCAAAATCTGGGCACAATAACTTGCTTGTGGTCAAAGCATCTCCTCTACCAAACACCTCATCTCCCTGAGAAAAGAAACATAACAAGAAGTACAAAGCTTTGTGGAGTTGAGGGCCGTGCCTTGTGAACGTGAAAACACAGCTCCTCCATGTGCTTCCCATTCCCCCGGAATGTCACATGCCACATTCCAGAACCAGAAGCTCTCTTCACAAGTTCTGCGTCACAAGCTACTCCTCGCTTCTTTGCACTGGAACAAAGGTCTGACTTTTACCACACCTGGCCACCCCTCGGACCTCAAGTGCAATCTGTCATGGCATTGCTCCCGGACCAGTCCCAGTCTGAGTCAGAACTTGCCTGAGAGGTCACAGCCATCACTTCTCACGGGAATGCCCTGGAGATGGCTCACCCCAGCGTTCTGTGTATCCTTCTGTGTATCCATTGCGGGCTACCCTGCAATGTCCTTGAACCTGGTCCTCTCTTGCATCTCAAATCGGGATGTCATGGAACTTGATTTAAGTCTTGGTAACCGATCATGGCACAATTATGGCAGTTACTGCAATGTTTATAACAATGTAATTGCTGCATGCCTCTTTCATTACACTGTGGATAGCTTTTGGTTTGGTCCTGTGGATTGTTAGATTCCCCGACAGTAAAAGCACCACGTGGCACAGTCTAGGCTCTCAGTAGATGCTGAAATTAAAATTATCACTGGAGAAGAAAGAAGAAAAGATGCTATCTAAAATAACGACTAAACCGTTGGTGTATTATATTTGGGATTTCATGGTTAAATGTATTGTGTATGTGCTAGCAAAAAAATTCACCTCTAGCCTAAGGGAATTATTGAGACTTTACAGGACTTTGGAGATCATCAAGACCTGGGTTTGTGGGTCGAATTCAGTCCGCCACCTGTTTTTATAAATCAAGCTTACTTGGAACACGGTGACATATTTACTGTGCTGCTTTCATGCTACAGGTGTAGAGCGGAGTAGTGACAGAGACCACATGATCTGCAGAGCCTAAAATATTTACTCTCTGGTCCTTTACCGAGGAGGATTGCTGGCCCCTGGCCTAGACAGAGCACCACTCTGATTTTATACATAACGAAAGTGAGACCAGAAGGAGGAAGCCACTTGCCCGGTCTCATTATGGTGTTGGTGCTGTTGAGAGGGTGAGAGTATACTCTATCTCCATTATCCTGTTTCTGTTCTTGAATATCCCATTCTTTGTTCACCTGAATAACGAAAGCTCTCTTGGAAGATCTGACTCAGAAGAGCCAAGAGCCTCTCCCATGTGCTCCTCTGCTTTGCCATGTAAATATCCGTGAGCTTCCTGTCAGAGCTGACTGGTAACGTCCTGTTTTTCCATGCGTGTCCATTTGAAGGAGTGACAGGATCTCAGCCCGGACCTAAACTTTGCTCCCCTTCCATTCAGGCATCATTGCGTATGTTTGGAGAATCATGGCATCGGCCTCCTAAGAGGCCTTTCCCGTGAGCCTCCAGGAAAGAGTTCATTTAAGGAGCAAAAGGTAGAGCTGCACAAATCTGGGTTCACGCGAAAGGAGCAGAGAAATGCAGGGGGCTCTCCCTCCGGGCACTGAGGACGCATGCCCGAGTCCCAGAGAGGAAGGGCTGCAATAAGGAAAGAATGAAAACTACATTGAGTTCTGGCAGGGGCATGGAGGGCATTAAGACTATACAGGGGATCTGAGGGCCTGTGCTGGTGGCTTTGGCACAATGCGTGGTGGTCCGTGGTTGTTCCAGGAGGCTGCACAAGCATATGTGACCTTTATAACAGAACTCAGCCCAGCAAGCTGGAGCAGAGCTGGAGAGAAATGACAGATGCTAGTGACAACCCAGACTATTCTACATATCCACGTGCAGTGCTCCTTGGGGGAGAACCAGCAGAGAGAGCTCTGAGGAGGCTGGGGGCTCACAGTAGCAAATGGGGCTGAACAATAGAAATGCCGTTTTGTTTTGTTTTACCTTTGTGTCCCCGGCCAGTGCAGCAGGTAGCAGTGAATGAGCCACAGCCTCAGAGGTGGACAGTTAAGCCTCCAAAGCTCTGTTGCTGAGTTTATCAACCCTGGTTCAATGGGGGCAGGGATACACTCCAAGTCAGTTGACAAGCAACTCCCTCCGTGTCAGATACTGGTGGCCTAGAAATACAGTCACTGTCAAGGATGGCTCTGGCACCCCCGACCTAAACTTGAGTGGGGCCCAGAGAAATCGCTTTTGGTCTGTGAGGGAAAAAACAAAAAGAAAACAAGCGCTTGTTTAACAACCGCGATTTGCCCTCATGCTAGGAAATACTGGCTTATAAATCTAGGGCTTTTAAAATAAGGCCGACAGAGAGGTGAGCCTATTCGTTCCATGCAGGTGGTTATTGCCGTGCAACTAAAGAACGCGGAGGAAGGGTTAAAAAGGGCAAGAGAGTGCGGGGAGAAAAAGTAATCAGGGTTTTACAGTTTGGGTTAGATAACATCTTCTGGAAACCATGTGCTGGGCTTACACGTGATCATGTGTGGTGATTTATTGGCAAATGGTGTCTCACAAAGAGTGAAAATGTGTGTTAAGAGAAATCATTCCAAAAAAAGAAAAAGAAAAAGAAAAATCATCCAATACTTGGAAATAATACCAAAAATATTCTGTGTGCCATCTGATGTCATGCCATCCCATTGTCTAACAAGCCTACGTAAGGGATTAGCCAGTGCTCCAGGGGAGGAACTGAGATCTGATTACTTTCTCTCTCTCTCTCTTTTTTTAAATAAATGTTTATTCATTTTTGAGAGAGAGAGAGAGAGAGAGAGAGCGCATGAATGGGGAAAGGGCAGAGAGAGAGGGGAACAGAGGATCTGAAGCGGGCTCTGTGCTGACAGCAGCGAGCTCGACACAGGGCTCGAACTCACGAGCTGTGAGATCATGACCTGACCTGAAGTCAGACGCTCAACCAACTGAGCCACCCAGGTGCCCCAAGCTTTACTAATTACTAACGATGCAGGCCCCAGCTCTGCAAACATAGATGTTACCTTGAGAACACCTCCAAGTTGCAAATGATGTTTATTCAGTAGACGTGCAAATGAATTCCACCAGATAGCAAACTAACCCCAAAGGGCGCTGATCTTATCATTGCATAGGATGTTAACCAGTTTTATGTAACTTTGCAAACCTCCTTTCCTGTCCTTTCTTTCAGTGATCATATAAAACAGCCTCCTGTATTCTCCCTTGGTTTGGCTTTGGCATCCTACTGGTTCCCTCACTAATGAATTGAATAAATCTATGACTATATGTCTGTGCGAGAATCATGTCTTTAACATTTTATAGAAACCCCTCTCCCAAAATTCACCGTGGGCCTCCCTGTCTGCAGTTAGCCACCTTATCTTCCATGCCTCGCAACAAATTGGACACATCTGGCTTTCCTTTCTCTGCTGGCACATTAGACAAAGTCTCAGTTTTCAAAAATGAACGTTCCTTTCACTTCTACTTCGAAGCCAGTTCAGTTCAGCAAGTTGCTTGCTGTCCTTTGGGTCCAGCGTTGTGCTGGTTACTCCATGAATTACAGAAGAAAGTCACTGCCCCTGTCCTTACATATCTTACAGGCCAACTGGGGAAATGAATCACATGCATTTTTTAATAATAGTCTTCTGTGTTGAGACATTGCCATCGTATGCTTAGACCAGTTAGCTTATCTGAGTTTATCGTAGGACCTAGAAGAAAAGGTAGCCAGAGAGATGACTGTGGCTGTAACAAATTTCTGCCTCTCTTGGCGCTCACCCAAACTAATCGGCCTGGGAGATTGATTTCCCCTCCAGCCAGCATCTTGTTCAGCATTTCTGCTCATCATGCTTCTGGCATTGCTTTCTCAGAGGTCTGTCCATCATTCCTAAACTCTCGCCGCTCCCCTTGATAAGTCAGCAGACGGATGTTGGGGATGCAGAATGGAAATTCAGAAAATATGCCTGATTTACAGACTCATTCCTTCCTTCTTACTACTTTGTTTTCTCACATCAGAGAGAGTCATCAGGCAGTATGGCTGTGAACCAGGAGGAGTGTGTGTGTGCATGTGTGTGTATATGTGGGTATGTATGTGCACATGCATGTGTGGGGAGGGGGCACCTGGAGTAAAAGGAAGAAGATTCCTGGGATGAGTTTGAGGGGAGACAGCTCCAAAACAGGCTGTCCTCTAACCTCTAAACTCTTACATGCCCATCTTTGAGAAATATTTGGGAGAATGATGCTGATTTTACAGTCTCTTCAAGGTCAGAGACAAAGGCCAGGGGATACAGAGAGAGAAGGAGGAAGGAGAGGGTTGTGGCACCCACATGTTCATTTGGGTAAGAGGTAAGGAGGAGTGGAGCAGGGAGGAGGTACAGACCAATCTGGCCACTTCTGTGAAACTACTTCACAAGTGAAACCCTGCCGGGGTCTCCCCGCTGCTGCAGATTCAGATAAGGTTCATTTGAACTATCTGGATTATTCAACAGCTAGACCCCTCTCCCAAATTTCTGTGAATTACTAGTGGGTCTGTATGATCTTGTTCAGTTCTGGTGCCAACATTCTGTCCCTGCTCAGTTCTTGTCCTCTGCCCTATCTCATGGCTGTTCCTTCATTTTCACCCCGGCTTTAAACCAAGCACGGAAGAACTTGGCCCCCATTTCACAAAATAACCATTCAGACATGGAGATGAATGAGATTTCTGTACAGTGACATAAACCATTTAAAACTGAGTGGTAGAAATGGTGCTGGGAAAACTGGGCAGCTACATGCCAAAGAATGAAACTGGACCACTATCTTATACCACGCACAAAAAGAAACTCAAAATGGATTGAAGACCTAAATGTGAGACCTGAAACCATAAAACTCCTAGAGAAGAACCCAGGCAGTAACTTCTTTGACCTGGGCCATAGCAACTTCTTTCTAGATATGTCTCCTGAGGCAAGAGAAACAAAAGCAAAAATAAACTATTGAAACTTCATCAAAATAAAAAGCTCCTGCACAGTGTAAAAAACAGTCAACAAAACAAAAAAACAACCTACGGAATGGGAGAAGATATTTTCTTTTTTTTTTTTAATTTTTTTTTTAATGTTTATTTATTTTTGAGACAGAGAGAGACAGAGCATGAATGGGGGAGGGGCAGAGAGAGAGGGAGACACAGAATCGGAAGCAGGCTCCAGGCTCTGAGCCATCAGCCCAGAGCCCGACGCGGGGCTCAAACTCACGAACCGTGAGATCGTGACCTGAGCTGAAGTCGGACGCTCAACTGACTGAGCCACCCAGGCGCCCCGGGAGAAGATATTTTCAAATGACATGACCAATAAAGGCTTAGTATCCAAAGTATATAAAGAACTGATACAACTCAACACCCAAAACACAAATAATCCAATTAAAAGATAGGCAGAAGACACGAACAGACATTTCTCCAAAGAAGACATATAGATGGCCAACAGACCCATGCAAAGATGTTCATCATCACTTATTGTCAGGGAAATACAAATCAAAACTACAATGAGATCACCTCACACCTGTCAGAATGGTTAAAATCAACACCACAAGAAACAACAGCTATTGATGAGGATGTGGAGAAAAAGGAACACTACTTGTGCACTGTTGGTAGGAATGCAAACTGGTGCAGCTACTGCGTAAAACAGTATGGAGTTTCCTCAAAAGGTTAAAAATAGAACTACCTTATGATCCAGCAGTTGTACTATGGGGTATTTGCCCCAAGAATACAAGCACACTAATTCATACAGATATATCCACCCCGATGTTTATTGTTTATAGCAGCACTCTCAACAATAGCCAAATTATGGAAAGAGCCCAAGTGTCCATCAACTGATGAATGGATAAAGAAGATGTGGTATATATATATGTGTGTGTGTACACACACACATATATATATACCACATATGTACATATACACACACACACACACACACACACACACACACACACACACACACGCATGCAATGGAATATTACTCAGCCATAAAAAAAAAAAGGATGAAATCGGGGCGCCTGGGTGGCTCAGTCGGTTAAGCGTCCAACTTCGGCTCAGGTCACGATCTTGTGGTTCACGAGTTCGAGCCCCATGTCGGGCTCTGTGCTGACAGCTTGGAGCCTGGAGCCTGCTTCCGAGTCTGTGTCTCCCTCTCTCTCTGACCCTCCCCCCATTCATGCTCTGTCTCTCTCTGTCTCAAAAATAAATAAATGTTGAAAAAAATTAAAAAAAAAAAAAAGAATGAAATCTTGCCATTTGCAATGACGTGGACGGAACGAGAGAGGATTATGCTAAGTGAAATAAATCAGTCAGAGAAAGACAGATAGCATATGATATCACCCATGTGTGGAATTTAAGAAACAAGACAAACAAGCAAGGGGAGAAAAAAATGAGGGAGAGAAAGAGACAAAGCGAGAAACAGACTCTTAACTATAGAGACTAAACTAATAGTTACCAGAAAGGAGGTGGGTGGGGGGATGGGTGAAATAGGTGTGAGAATCACAGAGTACACGTGTCAGGTTGAGCACAGGGTGATGTATGGAACTGAGTTACTACCTCTACACCTGAAGCTGATATGACACTGTATGCTAACGAACTGGAATGCAAATAAAAACCTAAAATTAAAAAAAATAATAAAATAAAATAAAACTGAGTAGCAGATATTCCTTCTCTTAAAAGTCCTTTGGCCACTCTCCCTCATTGCTCTACTATCCCCCAGACCCTCATGTTGTTTTATGCAAAGGCAGGTGGTATAGCACTTCGGAGGATGGATGCCAACCCTAGAGTTCATGTTCCGGCCTAATCCTCATCGGCCGTCAACCTTAGGTCAGCCCCCTCACCCCTCTGCACCTCGTTCTTCTCCTCTGCAAAATGGAGATTCATCATCCACCCACCTCACGAAGGAGTTGTGAACATAAAAGATCCACAAGTCGATAAGCACACTGCAAGACGTTTGCCACCATTAGCCATCAAGGAATTGCAAATCAAAACTGTGATGAGATACCACTGCACACCCACTAGGACGGCTAGCATAAACATTTCAGATAATAATAAGTGTTGGTGAGCTTGTAAAGAAATCAGAACCCTCTGATTGCATTGCATCAGAAATGTTAAATGGCGCAGATGTTTTGAAAAACAGTCTGGCAGTTCCTCAAGTGGCTAAATATAGTTACCCTATGACTCAGCAATTCCATTCCAGGAGAAAGGAAAACATAAAAACTTGTCTACATAAAAACTTGTACCTGAGTATTCACAGCACCCTATTCATAACAGCCGAAAGGCAGACACAATCCAAATGGCTATCAACTGACAAAATAGAAGTCAGTATATCCATGTAATAGAATATTATTCCTCCACGAAAAGGAATCAAGTACTGATCATTGCTATAATGTGGAAGAATTTCATAAACATTGTTACCCAAAAGAATTCAGTCTCTTAAGACCACATGCTATATGAACTTGTCCATAGGAAATGTCCAGAATAAGGCAATCTATAGAAAGAACACTGGTGGTGGATAGGGCTGAGGGGCGGGGTGAGGGTAGGGAGTTGATAGCTAAAGGAAATGGGGTTTATTTTTGAAGTCATGAAAATGTTCTAAAATTGACCGTGATGACATTTGCACATATCTGTGAATACTCTAAAAACAATTGGATTGTATACTTTAAGTGAGTGAATTGTATGATAGATAAATTATATCTTAATAAAGGTGTTTCTGAAAAAACAGAAGATTTTTAACAATGTGTAGCACATAGGAAGAAGTTCAGGGTCCTGAGATGGCACATTTAAATGAGTCGTTAAGGAGAGATGAATAAAAGGTGTCTCTTCCCAAAGGTGCGGGCAGGGTAGGGGAAGCCAGCAGGGTGGTGTCTACTCCCAAAGGTGCGGGCAGAGTCAGGGGAAGCGAGCAAGGAGGTGTCTATTCCCAAAGGTGCGGGCAGGGTAGGGGAAGCTAGCAGGGTGGAACAGCCCACGGGCAAGGGAAGGGGATCCAGAGAGTGGGCTGCGGAAGGACAGGGGTGCGCTAGAGAAAGCAGCCACTGACTACCTGCACAGAGCAGGGAGGACCCAGGAGAATGAGTGCCCCCAGGTGATCACTCTCCATCTACTGGGACTCCCCATCACCAGAGCCCACAGGATGAACACTGAGCCGTGCACTGAGGAGCCAAAGAGGTAGTCCATACAAGTTAGCCCCCAGGGCACAGGCAATTATTCTGTGGACCAGCCTAGCCTTCCCTTTGTTTTGTTCCCTCCTAACTACCCCACCCTATGGCCAGTCTTCTAGGGCCAGCTTTTCCTACTAAATGGTCTAACCAGGTAGTTTCTTTTCTTTGTCTTTTTAAAGTTTATTTATTTATTTGGGGGGGGGGGGAGAGAGAGAGAGAGAGAGAGAGAGAGAGAGAGAGATCATGAACAGGGGAGAAGCAGAGAGTGAGGGAGAGAGAGAATCCCAAACAGGCTCTGCACTGTCAGCACAGAGCTGGATGCCAGGCTCGATCCCATGAACTATGAGTTCATGGCCTGCGTCGAAATCAAGAGTCGGGCGTTTAACCAACTCAGCCACCCAGGCGCCCCTAATGAGGTAGTTTCTTCAAGATTATTTGCTTATTAAGAGATGTGGGTATTTTTTTGTTACAAAATATTTGCGGCCTTTGGCAAAGATGCCCCATAAATGTTTCCTTAGGGTAGCTAGAGAAGGAAAACTAAAATAATAGAATGTTTCTCCCAGGCTCTCCACGGAGAGGGCTGACTTATGGGACTTACAGGCACCCTTGCTTTGCAGCCCAATGTAGGAAGTAACAAAAGTGTGTGTTGAAAAGAGGCAGATTCTCAATTTCACTTTGTAGTAACCATACCTACAGCTGCCTGTATTTATTCCTCCCAGAAGTTATTTCCTCCAGGAGGTGTGGCACCCTCCTGATAAATGGGTGAATCCATATTTGAGTTAAGTTCTGAGTAGAAAGGGAGTACGGGCACCCATTATGGGGTGAATTGTGGCTCCCCACCCCTGAATCCATATGTTGAATTCCTAACCCCTGGTACTTAGAATGTAATTAATTTGAAGATAGGGCCTCTAAAGAGTAATTAAAGTAAAATGACCCACTATGATTTTTGTCTTTGTCCGAGGAAGAGATTAGGACGGAGACAGACAGAGAGGAAAGACCCCATGAAGACACAGACAGAAGGCGGCTGCAGGCCAACGAGAGAGGCCTCAGAAGAAATCAATGCCATGGACACCTTCATCTTGGATTTTTAGTTTCTGGAATTGAAAACAAATTTCTGTTTAGGTGACCTGGTCTGTGATGCTTTATTATGGCAGCCCTAGTGTGGTGGTGATGGTGGCCGTGTGAGTGGAGGGGGGATCTTTGCAATGCCCTTCCCAGTCTGAAAGAAGGAAGCCCTCAGAATTCTTCCCCTTGAGCTGCTTCTGCCTCTTCTCCTCCAACCCTGGCCTCAACGTCCTCCACCTCCAGGACAGGCCAACAAAGTTCTCCTCCTGGGAGAAGTTACGTCACCTCTGCCCCAAAGCTCCCCAAGAAAGACCTGTTAACTTCTTGGCGGGAATTTGCAGGAACATTTATAGCAACAAAAACAGCATAAATTAGTGTCATCCCGCTTTGTTTTGATGGAGCCCAAGGAAACTACCACACCCCCTTCACTCACAGAGCCACATTTTTATCCTGGTCCAGCTGGAATTCTGTCAAGGAAGGGGCAAGGACAGAGCTCAGCTGGCATTTCCTCCTCTAAGTTCAGATTCCTGTGGGGGACATCATTCTTTGGGCTGCTGGCAGGCATTCCTTTCCACACCCCAGAGCCTCAAGCTGGTTTTCTGACCAGGAAGCTGAGTCAGCACAACTAGATTTAGTCTTTGCCTCAGGTTTCATAACTGAGAGAATAAAAAACAAAACAAAACAGGAAATCTCGCTATCCACCCACAGTGGCCAGCAAGAACTCTGACAGGTGCTCCCCATCCATCCCTCCTCCTGCCGACACCTCTTCACCCTGTGTGATTGGAGATGGGTAGGGGAAAATGTCCAAAACTCCACTTCCAGAGTACAGAGTGGCTACTTTCTGGGAAATGATTAGGACCCCAGGGGGAAGCTGCATTCAGACTCTGAGTATCTAATGAAAAAGGGTGCTCCGTGGTGCCAGAGTAGGGGTGGGTGCAGGTGGCAGAGGAGCTCAGCAGGAGCAGTGAGAGCCAAGCAGACTCTTTCAGCCACTACATGCCCTTGATGTACAAGCCTTCATTCCAGTGGCTCCTAGAAATCCAGCCTCCTGCAGGAAGCCTTCTTGGGCTTTTTAGAGAAAAAAGAACCAGTATCCCTCCTGCTGGAAAATAGAGGTTTTCCCCTCCTATCAGCCTTCATTGCTACCTCTCAGATACACACACACACACACACACACACACACACACACACACACAGAGTGTGATGTTTCATTTTGTTACTTGTTTAGAAGATTGCTCATTCGGCCCCCTGTATAGGTTCCAGGATGCCTACCCCCTTTCCCCTCACTCTCTCAGTGCTCACCCTGAGAATCTGCCACGTGGGAACTGGGGTGGTGCTTGGGGTGACGGTGTTAGTTTTTTCTTTCTCTTTTATTAAAGTTTATTTATTTATTTTGAGAGAGACAGAGAGCGCAAGTTGGGGAGGGGCAGAAAGAGAGGGGGACAGAGGATCTGAAGCGAGCTCTGTGCTGACAGCAGACAGCCTTATGCGGGGCTCGAACTCACAAACCATGAGATCATGACCTGAGCCGAAATCAGACACTTAACCGAATGAGTCACCCGGGCGCCCCAGGATATCCAAGGGACTTTCTTGAGGATGGACAATGGTTTGGAGAATGCAGCAATAAGCAAAATAGAGCAGTAGTCCTCAGCCCCACAGACGGATTTAGACAATCGATGGGAAGTCTAGAGGAAGGCATGATTAAGTTTGATAGTGAACTGTGATGATTTCACAAAGACGATCATTTCAAGGGGGGCTTGAAAGATGAGCAAGAGTTCAACAGGGACGGAAGTGGGGATTGGGCATTCTAGGCAAAGGAAACACGATGGTCAAAAATTGCTATCCACTGACCTTGTTTTCTTCCAGCATTTAGCACCATCTGCAATTATATTTTTATGTAGCTAATTGTTTACTTTCTGTCTCCCGCATGAATCTAACTCTCTGAGTGCAGGAAGCATGTTTGTCCCATTTATTGCTCTAAGTGCCCAGAAGCATTCCTGGCACATCGTGGGCACACATACATATTTGTAGAATGAATGAATCAGTGGGCAGTCCAAGTGAAAGGGAGAGAAGAGAACTTTAATAAGCTCTGCAAATACGTATGTGGTTTCGTTTCACTCTTAACAATACCACTCCCCCCAAAAGACATCATTATCTGCACTTCACAAATAAGGAAACTGAGGTCAAAGGTGAGCAAATTTCCAAAGATCCCATACCCAGGAAAAGAGACCAAAGCCTAGGCCGTCTGGTTCCAAAGTCCGGAGTATACCAGGGAGAGGCTAATAAAGGCCTGAGTGAAGTCAAACTGTGGGAAGGTGTGTAGAGGGGAGAGCTCATGCTCAGGAGCCACTGCACCGATAGACCTGACCAGACCTGGCCGCAGACCGAAAGGGACAAATCCCCATGCAGGTTCATCTCTATCCCAGCACTGACCTCTCTCCCGCCTGGGGTCAATCACATGCGGATGACAGGAAAAACATATGGCTTTGGCCACTAACTAGCTGTTTAACTTGGGGAGAAATACCTAACTTCTCTGAGTATGTTTCCCCCACAAAATGGTAACAGGTACTAGCTTTAGGGATGTCACAAGACGGTGTGGGTAAAGCATCCAGGACAGTTCCTGGCCCGTAGTAGGTGTTCAGCCAATATAAATTCACTTAGCTTTTCCCACGGCCTCCTGATGTCGACTGGCCTGGGCAATACTGTTCCTGAGAAGACCAAAGAGGGAAGAAGTGTTAAGAGGACATCTGCCCTGGTACAGGTGCTGGAATGGGACAGCGTCAAGAAGGAAGTGAGTGACAACCTCGGCCTGGGAGAGGTGGATGGATAAGGGGCTCAGGGAGTGTGCGGCAGAGAAAACTTCCCTCGCCGTGAGGGAAGCTTTGGTCCCTCTCGGATGATGGTTCAGACAAGTGTCCAGAATTCTAAGTCTGTGGTTCAATCTCTAAAGGTGCTGCCAGAGCGTGGTGAAGGGAGCCAGGGAGCCACGTGGCTTGGGCCTCATGTCTGCAAATTTGGTTGGAGCCCCAAAGGAAGTTATTCATAAAGTTATAATTTAGTGTTAGAAATGTTAATTTTTAAAAGTTATTTGCTGGGGCACCTGGGTGGCTCAGTCGGTTAAGTGTTTGATTTTGGCTCAGGTTGTGATCTCACAGTTCTTGGGACCAGGCTCTGTGCTGACAGTGAGGAGCCTGCTTGGGATTCTCTCTCTCTCTCTCTCTCTCTCTCTCTTTCTAAATAAGTAAAAACATTTAAAAAATAAAAATTAAAAAAAAATTTTTTTAAGTTCTTTGTGAGTTTAATTATGAATTGCACCTACTAGAGATTTACCATTTCTTAAAACATCATGCACACTGCTCTATAAAAATTGTTTCCTGAAAGAAACACACTATCTGGAATTGTTTTTATACCAGAAGCTTTTGTAACTGTCTTTGAATTTCTACATTTCCTACGTATTGGAGAGATGGAAAGGAAAGGAAGGGAGGGAGGGAAGGAGGAAAAGAGGGAAGGAAGGAAGAAAGGAAAGAAGGAGGAAGGAAAGGAGAGAAAGAAAGGACACACAGAGACAGACAGACAGACACGGTCTCTGGGTCTCTCCAGCTCGGGAGAGAGCACAGGACAGCAGCAGCCCCGAGGCAGCCAGAGAGGTGGGGGAGAGCCCACTACTGCACTTGTTTACTGCGCCCCCTGGTGTTTACAGCTCATAAAAATTTCAAGCGGCTTCATCCTTCAGAGCTGAAATTTGCTGAGCAAAATCCCCACAGCTGTCTTATGAAACATTCTCAAAATCTCTTCTTCATTTACATGAAAAGTATGAGTCTTATAAGCAAGAATATGCCTCACAGCTTTCCTTTTGTTTTTGTTTAGCTTGGTGATGTGGAAGGGAAGGTCTGTATGTAATACTAGTTAAGACGGAGCACTGACTATGTGCCAGGCAGTATTCTAAGTGCCCAGCATGGTAATCCGTGTAAGTTAGTTGTAACAACTCTAGAGATAGGTATTATTATTATTATCATGCCCATTTTACAGATGTGGCAATTGAGGTACAAAGAGTTTAAAGAATTTGCCCCAAATCACACAGCTATAAAGTAGCAGAGATTCAAACCTAGGCAGGCTTGCTGAAGTGTCCATGATTTCAACTAATATGCCATTTTTCCATGTAGGTATGTGTTCAAGAAAACATACCTTAATTTTTATTTGGCCTGATATTAAGAATCTAACTTCTCTGTGTAAATCTTGATGGACCAAGGATAAACAAAGCAGCAAAGAAGTGAAAAATATGCCTTCAATAATCCTCTGCTATATGAGATATTAAGCTTTTCAGAAGCATAGATTCTTTTAGAATATCATAGAACCCAGAAGGATGACATACAAAACAACTTAATTAATGTTTGTTTATAATAATTCCAGGAAAATATTATAATCCCCTCAGCCCTTTTAAGAGTCTGACAATTTAGGAGAGCTCTTCTTTAAGAAGAGTAATAATAATTACAGCTACTATTTATTGAGTGCTTGTTTTTCATTTTAGGGAAGCAATTATCTATGGACAGTACCTGACCTATAGTGGTTTGACTTGCAATTTTTCTAATTTACCCTGGTGCTCAAAAGCCATACGCATTCAGTAGAGACCACACTTCGAATTTTGAACTCTTCCTGAGCTAGGAGTGTATGGGAGGATACCCAGCCAGAATGATGGGCAGTGGTACCTGTCTGCGGCTCCCAGTCAGCCACCCAATGAGGAGGGTAATCAACCGATGCACTTACAACCATTCTGTGTCCACAACTATGCTGTTCCTCAGTCCAGTATTCAATTACGTGAGACTCCTAACACTTCGTTATAACACAGGCTTTGTGTTTGAGGGCTTTGCCCAACTGTAGGCTAATGTAAGTGTTCTGAGCATGTTTAAGGTAGGCTAGGCTAAACTATATTTGGTAGGTTAGGTGTATTCAGTACATTTTCAACAGGACATAACCCCATTTGTAAGACAAGGAAGATCTGTAGTGAAAAAGTGTTGGTTTGGGGATCACACTACTTGGGTTCAAACCCTGACAGTGTTACTTAGGAAGTCACTTCATATCTCCAAATTCCAAATTTCTTCTCTACAGAACGGGGAAAATAATGATGCCTACACTTCAAATAGGGGTATCAGAATTAACTGATTTAATACACATAAAGAGCTTAGAAGAGTTTTTGGCACATAATAAGTGCTCCAAAAATTGTCACCTTATAGTATAATGTGCCAGGCACTGTGCTAAGCAGAGTACAGAGTCACCTTTCTAAAAATTTAATTTTTATTTTAGAGAGTAAGCATTGGGGGGAGGGGGGGAGGAGAGAGAGAGAGAGAGAAAGAAAGAGAGAATCCCAAGCAGACTCATCCCTGCTCAGTGCAGAGCCAGACGTGGGGCTCGATCCCATGACCCTGGGATCATGACCTGAGCCAAATTCAAGAGCCAGACACTTAAACTACTGAGCCACCCAGGTGCCCCCAAAACCACCTTTTCATGCAAGTGTCCCTCTATATAAGCTGTTAGCTACTATTATTATTATAGAAAATAATCTTTATAGAAAAGATTCTTGGTGGAAACATATCAAGATATTAATAATAGTTACCACCAAGTAGGTATAGTTTTGACTTTGTATTGTTTTTCACTGTTTTACTTCTTTTTGCGGAATGAACTAGGGTTTTTTAATAAAAAGACCAAAAGTAAAAAACTTCTCAGGAAAAAAAAAATCATTGAAGGAACCACCAAGAATGAATGCTTAGCTTGGAACTAGGAAGTCTCAAGAGGACAGGGTCGATGTCTTCAAATAGCTGAGGATTAACAAGTGGAAGAAAGGCTTGCACTGTGTAACCTGAGACACTGGGCTAGACTAACACATGGAAGCTTCACAGAGTCTTCTGCTGTCTAATCGGGGCTGATTAGAAAAGCCACAGTGAGAAAGAAGTACCTCATCCTTGAAAGCATTCACGCAGAGGCCGAAGACCACCTCTCAGAGATGGTCTACGGATGACGTGTGGGCCAAGCGGCAGACTGGATCACAAGACCTCCAAGTTCCTACCGAACTGGGGATCCTAGTTCATTACCTAATTTTGCCTTGAAACACAGAACAGATAAAAGGCAGGCGGTCATCAGCTTTCAGAGAGCTGAAGTCTGTTTTCTTGCCAGTGATTTTTCTCCCACTACCAGTTTCCATGAAGTCCTAGGAGGAGACACTTGTCTTCCCTCAGATTTATGGATCTGCACGGACAGGTGACGGCAGTGACAGTACAAAGTCAGAGGCACCTTAGCGCTCACTCCCCACTGTCATCAAGGGGTCAGGTATCCACCCTGAAGTACAGTCCTTATGGTGGATCCTGCAGAGAAACAGAAGAAAGAAGAGGCAAAGTCTTTGGACTTCAGGACTCTGTGATCCCATTTTTTGTCCTCGGCATCAGTTAGGAACGGCTAACAATAGAGGCCTGGCCTCAGTGGCTTAGACAAATTAGGGATTTGGGTTTTCATCTGGAGTGCCAAGGGAGAACACGCAGGACTGGTATGGGTGGCACCTTCAGAATGTGATCAGAGAACCAGGCTACTCGGTCTTTCTGCTCCGACACCTTCTGTACAGAGCTCCCACCAAGAGCTTCAGCCATCACTTCGGTGTTCCAGGTAGAAAGGGGGTGTTCCTCTCAGGCTTAAAGAGTGCTCCTCCAATGAGCAATGGTTACAGCTCATTTCCTCAGCCAGACCTGTAAGGGGGGCTGGGAAATGTAGTTTTAGCTGGGCAGAACCCCAATAAAATACAGGGTCCTGTTAGTAGGAAGTAGGAGGTGACTACAGGGCAAACAGCAACCTCATCTGCTTCCTCTCAGGTCCCGATTCTTCCCTACTTTACAAAGATGAGAACGCTGATGAAGGGAACCGTGCAGAGCCACAGCAGGTCAGTGGTGAGGTCAGTCTCAGCACCCAGCTCAGGGCCGGCTTTGAAAAATGACAGAGAATGCAAAAAGCAGGAACCCATGAAATGTCTGCAGGCAAACACCAGCTGCGGGCCCGGGACCATTTCTCTGCAGGGAGCCACACTGGCATGTGAGACGGGCTGCAGAGGGCAGGGAGGACGAGGGCTGCAGGACACTGGTCTACATGTCATTCCCTGGGCTGGCAAGAGGTAGACGGCTTCGGCCCTGGCTCAGCTGGGAGAACAGATGGGCAGGAATTCAGTGCGGCTTCCAAATCAGCCAAGCGGCAGAACTGCCTTCCTTCCCCGTCAGCCAGGCTCGTTCCCACCTGGTCACAGCCAGCTGCAGAGACCCAAGACTGAAGGCCAGGAGCAGCCTAGGAATGAGCCATCCCTCACCCGATGTGAGGGGCTGTCATGAGGACAAGTGAGTGCAGCAGTTTGTTTGTCCCAGCAGCGAGGGGGACAGCCGGGTGGAGCTGCCCACCAGGAGCGGGCAGACTTCTCTGCGTGGGGCGAACCAGCTCTCTGGGGAGCACAGGACCCTAACTGTTGAGACGGCCTGTCTCATTGAGGCCTGGAGCTCTGCTCTTTCTTGTGCCTTCACCTCCCACAGATATAATGGCAAGGAGGCCAGAGAGGTAAGGGGAATCCGGGAATTACGCTGAAATACACACAATGAGAGCAGAGCCGACCCCTTCCCACATCTGAACGAAGAAAGCAAAGTCCTCAGAGCAGGGCGATGGAAAGAAAGCAAACTTGACCTGAGGGGACAGAAATGCGTGTTCATTTGCAAAACAGGACAGAAAATGCACAGAATTTTATTGCAACTCTGATGAGAGCATATGGTATAGGAGGAAGGGCCACAAATTTTTAGAAAGAAACACGACTTTCCTCTGTCAGCTGAATGTGGTTGGGTTCACCAGGGAGGGAGTGGATAGGCCCAGAGGGAAGGAGAGAGCTCTCCTCTCTTTCGCCTCCCAAAGACTACATCAATTTTGGGTTATCTGCGTATCTGCTCCCAATTCACAGACTAATTAAAAGCTGACTGAAATTTGTTTAGAATTCTATTTAGCTAGGCCTCCAGAAAAGCTTTTTAAAATAGTAAGTCGGGAGTAGGAACACTGATAATAAAAATCACTACCATAAGCCCTTTAAAGACAGAGAAATTGGGGAAGAGATTGGAAGGACAGGGGGCAGAAGGAGCAGACGGACCAGCTGTGAAGGCCATGCCGCTTGGAAGATGCTCCGGGAAAGGTGAAGTTGATGCGTTTCCATTACATTCCTCTTTGGCAAGCTGCAGGCACCTCACAGCCACCTGCTGGTTGCACAATGAGACTCTTCAGATGATTATAAAGAACTTCCAACTCCTGTTCCCTCACCCCAGGCTTTCTGTCATCTTGAGGTCCTCGACTCATCAAATCTAAACTCTAGAGCCTGAAGATCTGTTCATGTGGCCTTGGGAAGGCTGGGCAGAAGGCGGCCAGCAGGCTCCCACACCACCTGCCTTCCCCCTCCTTCCTCAGCAGCCTGGCTCCTCACTCCCACGAGGGCATGATCAGGGCCAAGAGCCTTCATGAGCCCCCCCACCCCACCCCTCCTGGCCCTCTGGGGTGCAAGGAGTCAGCAGGGATATGCTCCCCATCCCGCCAGGGCCATCTGCACCAATTATAAGCCCTTTGGAAGCCAGCAGAGGGCTGTTTAGCTGCTGGTTCTCTATGATTAGCTAGTTCTTGTCTTTTGAATATTGCACATGGTGCAGCCAGCTGTACGAAGCATTCATGATTCAAAGCTTTTCTCCCCTCAAAAAGAAAAGTGCTAAGCTAGTTGTTACTACTATGGGGAAGGAAAAAAAATAAGAAATAGCAAGACAGTATGTAATTCCAGCTCAGGCATTATTATCCATAGTCCAATAAATTCTCTTCTCTCCCTTATTTGGTGTATGTGAGAGATCTGATGTTAAGGCATCCTTTTAATGGAACCATTCCAGAGAATCAACTTTTTGCAATCAACTCAGGAGCCAGGGCCAGCTACTGAGGCTTACCTTCTTTCCCAGGTACCGAGCCAAGAACAAAAGAAGTGCTTTGTTCACACTTGAAATCCTCCGTGTTCTCACAGGTGAGAAGCAGTTGGCTGCCTATAAGCCAGCACTAAAATCACTAGGGATGCTTAATCAAATGCAGATTCCTGGGGCTATCTCATGGACTTAAAATCCAGGTTCACACATGTGTAGAGATCCAGAGAAGCCGCAGCTCTGGGAGTCTTGTAAGCAGTGGTAATGAGAGCCATGAGATCAGCTACAGTGCAGCATAATGAACACAGAAATAGAAGAGGGGGGGCAACCAGAGCCCCTTTTTCCTCCTATCTCTGAACCAGGCAAGGGAACCCATTTCTTTTCTCATAATATACATGCTCCATGTATACATGGTAAACAGCAGCACAGATAGGCCAATAACACACAGGACACTCTGGGGATATAAAACGGTCTTTGTAGCATTGGTTTGGGCAGCTTATGACTGTCACCTCAATTTTCAGAACTTTAGGAACCCATCTGTATATGGAATGAATAGTTCTACTTTCCCTGTTGAGGGAAAAGAGAAATAAAAATGCCTATTTAAATACTTAGCAGGAAGACTACCCCAAAAGTGATTTTACTTGTTTTTGCTAAGCAATTTTAAGTGTGTCCAAGTAAAAGAAAATCTGTACCAATTACAGGCTGTTCCATTGAGGATAATGGGAGCCACATATCTCACTGTCTGAGAGGGGAGTTACAACTACAGACAGGGAGAACACCGGAAGGCGTCCGTGGTGTCAAAGTGTGGTGTGAATTCATGGTTTTCAATACATGGATATAGAAATAAATTCAGATGCTGTGTGTGTATACACACCCACAATGATAGTAATGGGTTATAACCCATTGAATAGAAGATGAAACTACAAGCCCATACTGATGGAAATTAACAAATAACAGGAAAAGAGTAACTCCATACTGGAAAACCCTGGCAAACAGTGCCTTAAACAAGTGGTCAGTTAGCGGGGCATATGGCTGGCTCACTCAGTAGAGCATGTGCCTCTTGATCTCAGGGTTGTAGGTTCGAGCCCCACAATGGATGTAGACACTACTTAAAAATAAAATTTTTAAAAAACAATTTTAAAAAGACAAAAGAAAAACAAGTGGTCAGTTAGCATCATCACTGACGGGGCACATGGACACTGTGTGCCACCTGATGAGACGGGGTGAGGACACAGCAGTGCTTCAGTGTTCCTGCTAGTGGTGCGTCAACTAAACCTAATCAAAGGGAAACATTATCCAAAATAATAACCAGTCTGTAATCTTCAAAAATGTCAAAGTCAAGAAAGCCAGCAAAAAGCTGGGGTAGTCTTCCAGAATAAAGGACACTACAGAGGTACGACAATGAAAGGCAACATGTAATTCTCAACTATCTCCTTTTGCTATTAAGGACATGACTGGACCACTTGGCAGAACCTGAATGGTGGCCAAGGATTAGACGGCAATAAGTATTAATGGCAGTTTCCTGATTTGATATTTGTTTTCTGGTTACATGGAAAAATGTCCTTGTTTACAGGAAATACACACTACATCCAGGGGTAATTTTTACGAATGATAGGCCCATCAAGTCAGCAACTTATTCTCAAATGGTTTAGGTTCAGGACTTACAATTTTTCTGGGAATATTTCAAAATAAAAATGTTTTTAGAAGTGTGATTTTCATTTTTATCTGTATAGGACTTAAAAAAGGGCCACCATAATAATGAAGACAGTGACATGAAGACAGATGTCATGACACCAAGAGTCTCACAAAATTATTTCTTGAAACAGAGTAAAGATTAATGTTATTTCAAATAACACGATTTTAAGTGTATATTTTACAACATTTACTATTGTGAGTTAAAAAAAAAATCAGTGAATGTATTCTTCTAGGCTGAATTAAAATAGAATATTTAAGATTTAAAAAAGTTTGGCTGGGGAAAAATAATAGTTTTGCAAAACACGTGTGATCCACAATTAAGATGATATTCAGCAGCAAGAAGTCTCCCAATATTCTCACAACCAATTCTCACAAGCAATGACATGTATGCCATACTTTAAGGAAGCATCAGACAGAAATAGGCAAATCTGAAAGAATTTACCAAGTGTAATAAATTAGAGAATAAAATAACACCAGAAGAATTTATGGCTTACAAAAAGTTTCACAAGTAGAACGTTTTCCTTCTGGCAACCTCTCAGAGTTCTATTAGCTCCCTCCTGATCTCTGAAAGATGTGCCCAGAATCTGGTTTGCATTTAACTTTTCAGGGACGCATGACCTAAAGAGAAAGACGTATCCGCTCTGCTGCTGCCCGGTGCTCCTTCCTGGAGCAGTCCTTGCGTAAGTGATCAGAATTGGGTCCAAGTGGCACAGAACCAAGCATCAGGTATCCCGCCAATACCGTTTCCTGTCCAACAAGTTCTCATCTTTCTCCAGTAATGAAGAGGTGGACGTTCTTGTGGGACTGCAGCATCTGTGCAGCCCGCTCCACGCCAACCACAGCAGCCAACCTCTGGGCGTCGTACTTGGAGTAGAGGACAGTGCAAGTCCAGGTGGCTTCCTCTCCTCTGCTGGTGGCTCTCAGCATGTTACAGACTTCACTGTAGAAGTGGGGATATGTTGGCAGTTCATAGAAAATCAGGTTCCTGATCCCTTTTATGGTATACCTATTAGGAGGGGAAAGAGAGGCTATATCTCCTTGAGAACATTTATGGAAAAGCTACCTGAGAGTTCGACAGGGGCGTAGCTCCCTCTTGCTGCTCCATGCTCAAGGAGGAAGATAATGGCTCACCATCCGACAGATCAAAGGTTATTTTGAGTTGGAAGGGCTTATTTTGTGACAACGTATTTGAATTCCTAATGTTTGGCTTGAGATAGTGATAAAACAAATTTGCATTTCTTGAGCCTACTCTGGGTAGACCAAGGTAGGATGGGGAAGAACAGTAGACTAGGATTAAAGATCTGTCACAGAAAATTTAAAAAGTAAACACAACTTAACGTCACCCTTATTATAATCGGGCAAAACAGAATGTCCTGTAATGGCAATGAGGTCAGACCCAGGTCGTAAAATGAACTGCATAAACTGTAAAGGAGTTCCCATCAGTCTTCTCTTGTCACTCTGCAGACATGCTAACTCCATGGCAGATGTCCCACGTTCACCCATTTACAAAATCCTGACTGAGGACCCATCAGGCATTACGGAAAAGCAATTAGTTTCAACAGCTCGTGCACTTCTCTCCCTGCTGCAGCGCTGTATGCAGTGGTGGGGTGGGGGTAGGGGGGCGGGGGGGCAAGGTGCGGACCTTAGGGACTCACTGTATGGTTCGGGTCCGGGTCAATTATTTCCTCTGGGGCCCCATAACAAAAGATTTTATAGTTGACAAAGTTCTGATTTTTCCTGCTAAAGCCCTCTCATACGCTGCTGATATAAGACTCACTTGGGAATTCTATTTTATTCACAGAGGATCCGCTTTCCTTGTCTTCTTATCCCACAGATCATCCTGATCTCTCTGGAGACCCTCATCTTCCAAACTGTAACTGCAACCCACTACTTGGTTCACTTTTCCACATTACCACAAGGAAGGAATTCCAATGGCTAATGAACTTGAGTACACTGTTCTACCTCACTAGTTATCGAAACAAACAAAAGCAAACACCAAGTTCCACTTGTGCTTTGTACGTAGAAAACTCAAGACAGCACTGCTTCCACACTAACCAGAAAAAGCCACATAACCTATGTTCCTTTTCCTGAGCCTAGACAGCACATGTCACAAGGCAACCAAGTGAACTGATTCAATGGTATGCTGGTGTATGTTTAAGAACTGGTTCTCAGTGGGGAAGAGAGGGTGCGGATTTGAAGCAATTGCCAAATTCTGTGGTGTAAATACTCCCACCGTGGCCAATTTCAAGCTACCAACGTTATGTTGCTAAACTTGGGAGTCGGGAAGAGATGGGCAAGCAGATCTCACGAGCCAGCCCACCACGGACTGAATTCCAGAGTGACAAACCTCTCTGAAGAGAGTGTTTCTGGCAGAGCACAGGAGGAAGAGGGCAGCTGCCAAGAAAATGGGTAGCAAGAAAAGAGCTGTACAAATTCTTAAAGGGCAAATGTAGGCCTGTGCGACAGTTGAGAACCCTTGAGATTGGTGGACACTCCTTTAGCTCGCGTTCACTCGTGAGCTCTCTTCTACAGGCCTCTGATGGGGGTCGTGGAGAAAGGTGGGAGGCGAGGCAGGAGACCTGAGAGAGACTCCTCGGTGCAGACATGAAACCTCACTCACTTCCCAGACCCATATGTATATGAAGTAAAATCTGAAACTGCTGAGAGAGGGGCAAAGGTCAAGAGCTGGGGCTGGGGCCTTAAAGGCCCACCCATGCTTCCTCACCACAAGACTTACTTACACCCAGTAAAAAGCAGCAGCAGACTGTCCCTGGGGAAAGAACACAAAATCCATTCAGCCCAAGATCCTACACTGACATAAGCACAGGTCTGCCACCACCGTGGGAGAAGCAGGAAGTTCTTTCCTACCAAGATCCCTCACAGATTCAAGGTAGGGTTTGGCTGCCACGGAGTGGGCTGCAGGAATGCTGACCGGGCCCCAGCTCCGCAGCCTAGGATGAACAGGGCCCGCCTCAAACCAAGCCACACGGAGAGAACCCCAATCCCACCTCAAGCCTCGCAGGGAGTAACAAGCAAGAGCAGCCTGCTGCTGCAAAAGGGGCTCGAGTGGGGAGAGACCCCTCCTCTGTCACAGGGGCACAGGGCTTGGTGGAAGCCGAGAGAAGATGGACACTGAGAAAAGACCTGCCGGTACCCCAGGCCCTACACTAAGCACTGACTGCTAGAGGAATTTGAAGTCTGTGGTGCATGGAAGGTTAGCTACAGTAATAACCAAATCCTGACTCGATTCACAACTCCCACACGAGTGGCCTGAAGAGTAAGAGGTATGCCTGATTGTAAGTACTGCCCATCTCAGCCCCTACATTCAATTGACAATTACAAACACACACACACACACACACACGCACGCACACACACACACGCACGCACACATGCAAGACTCTTTAAAAGACATTAACACACTGAGGAATCACTCTGGCAACAAGTGGGGTTTTGCAGAAATAGGCTAATGGAGTATAAATTATTGTGTGTGTATTTTGGGGAGGGAGAGAAGATATGGGGAAGACAGAGGGAGGGAGGAAAGGGCAATGCATAATAAATTTTTCAATGTATACAGTTTTTGAGCTCACAAGTTTTCCTGTCTAAATTTATTCTAATAAAATAACTAGACAACCATGCCATCAATTATGCACATAGATGTTCTTGGCATTGTTGCACATAATAGAACAATTTTTTTAGAATCTATATACCCATGAAAAGGAAACTGAGC
The DNA here is from genome assembly GCF_027475565.1 of Acinonyx jubatus. Taxonomy (NCBI): domain Eukaryota; kingdom Metazoa; phylum Chordata; class Mammalia; order Carnivora; family Felidae; genus Acinonyx; species Acinonyx jubatus. The sequence goes on along the minus strand of NC_069395.1, from coordinate 35,598,049 downwards.
TACTTATATATCCATACAACATACTATATGCCATTTAAAAGGATGCAATACACACCTCGTAGCTTACTTATAAATAGAAAAGGTACTTTTACAATGAAGAGATCTAGCAGATACACTTTGACCAAGTGATTACATTCAACATCACCAAAAATGATATAAACCGACATTATGTGCCTCTTGACAAGACAGAGTGGAAAGTATACAATATCCTCTATGTGGAGTTCTCGCCAAAAGATGTTTAATCTAGTCTGAACGTCACTGCACTATGAATCACCTGTCTGGTTGTGTGCTTGAAATATCTGTGCTTCGTTCCCATCCCCAGACACAGGGATTTAATTGGCACTGGGGTGTATGCCTTGGGTATTTGGATCTTTAAAAGCTCCCCAAGGGGATTTTAATGTACAGCAAAATCTGGGAACCAGTGATCTGAATAATAAAACAAAACAACCTGAATAATAAAACAAAACAATTATACAATCTAGGCTTCGGGACATTCTGTAGGAAACTGGATTGGCTCTTCAAAAAATGTCAAGGGAAAAAAAGCAACAGAATTATTTTAGATCAAGGTTTCTTAACCTCCACACTACTGACCTATTGAGCCAGATAATTCTTTGTTGTGGGGCTATCCTCTGTACTCTAGGGTATCCAGAAACATCCTGGCCGCAATCCACTAGAAGCACTAGACCACTAGAATAACCCTCCAGTTTTGACCACCAAAAATGTCTTCTGGAACAAAACTGCCCCCAGCTGAGAACTACTAAGACAGACTAAAGAAACATTAACCAAATGTAACGTATGATCCTTGACCGAATCCTGGATTATGGGGTGTAACAGCTACAATGGTCATCAGGACAACAAGGAAAATTTGAATACAGACTATGTATCAGATGATATTACTATAATAATATCAAGTGGTTTGATAGTGGTATTACCATTAGATAAAATAATATTCTTGTTTTTAGGAGCTACATGCTGAAAGATTTAGGGGTTCAATGTCATGAAGCCCCTGAACTTGTTTACAAATGGTTCAGAAAGAAAAATTAAGATGTGAATGGACAGAGAGAAGGAAAGACAGAGAACAGGGGTGCATACAAATGTGGCAAAATGCTAACAGCTGGTGAAATCCCAGCAAAAGGAGCTATCGACGTTCACTATTATAGTCTTACAATTTCCTGTGAAATGAAATCTTTCCAAATAAAAAGCTGGGGGAAGGGAGGACATGATAGAGCTATGTATGTCAACTTAAAAATGCACCCATGATACACAAATACATATGCCAAAATGTTAACATATTAAAATTCTTTTTCAATGAACACATAAAATGCATAAAGAAAAAAATCCCAACGAGTACAATGTAATCCCAATTTAGTTAAAAAAAAAAAATGCGTGTGTGGGGATACACACGTTTGTACATGTGCACGTATTTTTCACATTAAAAAAACACACTAAAATGGGTATTAATATCAGGGCAGTGAGATTCCATTTTCTTTTTTTTAACCTACATTTTCCAAGTTCTCTACAACAATTGTCTAACACTCTTAGAATCAGCGTACTTATAAAACAAAACAACAAAACAAATTCTACTAAGTGCTGTATTTAAAACCCAAGAAGATCTTTCTCAGTTTCAATCTCCCACAACAGACTAGGTATCTCCTGGAAACAGTAAGCGTGGTGACGGCCTCTTCAGAGGGACAGTTACTCTCGATTCTCCATAATATTCAGCATCCCTTCCCCTATGTAGCTTCTTCCTCCCCTGGGACAGGTTTTGGGTCTTCAGTGACCCCTAGAAATAGGACTCAATGGCTGGATGGGAACTTTAAGGACAAAGGACATTCAGATGTCGACCTCACCTACCAAATGTGAAAGATAAATGAGGCACTCACAGCTGATTTGAAAGGCTGGTTTCTCCACATTGTCTATAAAGCTGGTCTGCTATTTCCAGAACTGGGGATTCTCACGTAGGGGCTGGGAGTAGTCAGAAATATCCCAGTATGCCTGGGTGACTCAGTCGGTTAAGCATCTGACTTTGGCTCAGGTCATGGCCTCATGGTTTGTGAGTCTGACCCCGTATCGGGCTCTGTGCTGACAGCTTGGAGCCTGAAGCCTGCTTTGGATTCTATGTCTGTCTGTCTGTCTGTCTGTCTCTCTCTCTGCCCCTCCCCTCCCTCTCTGCCTCTCTCCTGCTGGTGCTCTCTTTCTCTCTCGAAAATAAACATTAAGAAAAAAAAAGGAAGATAAAAGAAATACCCCAGCAGCCTTTCCCAACCCCATAAATCCCACTTCCAGAGTTTCTGACTTGTGCCCTGGTTAAGAATTCTCCCTGCTGTAGCAACCCAGTGATAAAGCTCACAGAAAGGACTGTGAAGCATCCCATCCTTCGGTGGGTATCATGACCAAAGGCCTGTCCAATCCTAAAATTCAACTCGTTTCATCCCCCAATCCCCACAAAAAAATGAATCATCTTCTGGATGAAAATGTTTTGCTAGCTCACAAAAAAGCAGTGGTATTTCTAACACTGCCTACTTCTAGAGAGAATATAAATACAGAATTTCAGAGCTGGATATTAAAGTTTAACATATGTTTCCCAAGGTCAAATCGAATCACAAAAGCATTGCAGATAAAAGCACCTATCATCACTTTGATGACCTTTCAAGCAAAAAAATCTAGAGCTGGAAACTTTGAGATAATTAGCAGTCGCAGAACACTGAAGCACATTGTTTCTATTCATCTTCAATCCAGGACAGGATATACTCACGAACCTGGTCCAGGGTATAAAGCAAGTGGTACATGCTTGATTTGTCTTTATAATGATTTGGGGGCTAAATAGTTTGGTAAATACAGTGGTGTAAGCCAGTGGATTGTGCCGCCTACTTAAGACATCATGCCCTCTCCTTGAAAAGCTGCTATATGAGAACACTCTTTTCCTCCCGGCTTAATTCATACTTGCTATAGACCATCACGCTGGGAAATTTTCCAATCCATACACTTCACTTAAAAGGCCTGCTTTCGTGTGTCAAGCTGACAGAAAACTAAGGTCTCTTAAGACCTGCCGAGTGCAAACTCCCCCAAAATATCACTTTCCAACATGAATGAAAACAACTCACCGGAACAAAGCAAATAACGATGCCAAAATTCATCAGCACTCTTTGGCCAAACAGCCCTGTGTAGGTGGCCCAGAATGGAGCCCAGAGAACACAAATGTAGCCGTTTCTCCTCTCTCCACTCACAGATCACCTAGTCAGCAGAATAGCCAAAGAGGTCATGTCATGTCAGCTCAGCCCTGGTGGGATGCTAGATTCCTCCCTCCCCATCTTAGTAACAAGAACATGTCTGGGGAGCACATCCTAACATCAGGATAAACTAAAAGGCAAAGCAATGCCAATGTGCATCATCAAATATGCTCCAAAGCCTAGAAGAGTTCTTATGTGTTTGGAGTTCTCTGAGAAAAAGTGCCCCTCAGTAGTACATGTGACTGAGAATTAATAAAACGGTAAAGGCAAAACGTAAATTCACTGAACATTATTGTGAATCAGGAAAGAAGAGATAATAGGATGCAATTTTCCCTCTCTCTGTAGATAAGGGTTTAAAAAGGGCTTTTCACTTGGCAGCAGAGACAAACTTGGCAAAACCATAAAATACCTGACTTCTCAGGGCACGAAAGGTTGCAAATAGTAACAGAAAGCCCAATATTACTAACACTCTAATTAGAATTTTTAAAAAAAGGCCAATCCAGGGCCGCCTGGGTGGCTCAGTCAGTTAAGCGTCCAACTTCGGCTCAGGTCATGATCTCATGGTTTGTGAGTTTGAGCCCCACACCGGGCTCTGTGCTGACAGCTCAGAGCTTGGAGCCTGCTTCGGATTCTGTGTCCCCCTCTCTCTGCCCCTCGCCCCCCACCTCTCAAAAGTAAATAAACATTTAAAAAAAATTTTTTTTAAAGGCCAGTCCAACTTGTTTTGTCAAAATCACATAGTGGGGAAGCAAAGCAAATTCTGAAATCATTAAATATTCAGTTGTAAGCCCCTCATCTTTTGCCTCCTACAAACAAGGGGCCCCTCACTCCTAGTCTCCTTGGTCAGGAAGTGTGTGTGCACCTCTTCAAGACACACTGGAACTTTCTGAACACTGACTTTGTGCTCAGCCTCCACCTCCGCCTCCACAGACCACACAGTCCCTGGTATTTTGGCTTTGCTTCCATGACAGGGCCCTCTGCTTCCTACAGTCACTTCAGTTGTGCTATCTAGAGTTGTTCAACTCAGTCATGTCTTTCTTGAGGTGTACAACCACAGCTACAGGAAGCATCCCCAAGTGTGGACCCGCTCCAGACCCACACAGATTATACTGTAGTCACTCATTTGTTTCTACATTCTCCAACAAAGCCCATTTGGGGAGGAAGCCAACCAACCAACCAAGAAGAGCCTGTCCAGTTCCAAAACTCTCTGGCTCCTCTACAAAAGGTAGACACAAGAGGACCTCACAACACTGCAAAGCTTACCATGCACTCAGAAGTAGGCCATGATCCACACTGCATTTTCCCCTCCTGAGAGGACACTCAAAACCTGGCACTACTTTACCTTTTGTAGAAATGGAAGCGTTCTGTGAGGAGCAGAAACTGCTTCTCTCCTTGAAGGAAGAAGTGTCTGGCCCTAGAGACACCAGACTTCGGGGTGTACTCGCAGATGTGGGTGAAGTTCAGTTCTTCCTTCTTGAAGTAATTTCGGAGGCGCACAAAGTCAAAGTAGGAGGGGACATAGATGAGCGTGTGAGACATGACTGCATCACGATACTGAGACAAAATCTTGTTCACAAAAAAGTTAAACCTGATTTGGAAAAGCAAAGGGCAAAGTCAATGACCGAGAGATTAGCCCTCAGTGTCCTCACTAACTGGGTTACCCTGAGCAAGTCACAATCTCCTTCTACCTCCCCCAAAAGGCCAGTATGGCCTACCTCATCACAAAGAGATTATATAAGGATAAAAAAATAAGTGCTAACACTATTCATTGTAACAAATAGATGCGATGCCAGTATATCTCAGAGAATTATTCTAGAAGTACGTACACAAACCATTCACTCACGCATTCATTCATTCTGTTGTCAATCAACAAATCATCACTGAACAACTCCCATGGTCCCCTGACCAACACCATGAGGAGACAGGGAAAATGCAGAGAGAATTAAAAACACTGGAACCTTGATGTCTGCAGGAAGCAAAAGGTGAAGGGCTTAGATTTGAATATTTAAAGGTTTCAAAAATGAAAAAAGAAAAAAGTAAAGGTTTCAGTGTTCGCTTCTGGGCATTAATTCCTGCTCTGAAGGGCTTAAAATTAAGTTGTTAACATAGAACACTCTGCAGCATTAACCAGTGTAATGTAATTAAGAAATGCCCCAATCTTGTGGAAAGGCCCCGATCTGCAGTACTAATGCTATCACTAACCAGCTGGGGAACTAGGACAAGGTACCATTCCTTTCTGGGCTTCAGTCTCCTCCTCTGTCAATGATGATTAGGTTCAATTATCTCATCTCATAGGCCAAAGCCAAATCCCTCTCTCTGACCCCCAAGTGTCCAATGGGACCAGGAAGGGATAGGTACCTGTCATCAATCACTGAAGCTAGGTTTTCAGCTTCCATCCTCTGGAAGACATGTGGAAGCTGCACCAGGACATGGCTGATGGAGCCTGTCATTGGGACGTTCCTCACAGCCACCTGTCAGGAGTCAATTAGAGTGTCAGGAGGCCAGCCATCCCCACTGCTGACCAAATGCCATCTTCTCCTTATGCCTCATGACCCAAACAGTACACAGTGCTTCATGAAGACCCAGTGAAACAAGGAGAGAGCCCACCTGGCCTTGCAGATTGACACAGTACTTGTTGAACACGGAGTTGATCTGGGCATCCTGCAGGGCCCCGAAAAGCAGTGTCTGGCGATAATACTTGGACCAATTATTGAGGCTCCACATCCTCACTCGAGAGAAGTCCACCCCATGTGAATCCAATGGCAGTAGGTTCATGTGGTTCATCAAATGCTTTGAACAAAAATAACTACCATTAATTTTTATTCTGGATGTACCTGTTGGGCACTGCTAAGCATTTTATAAATCTATCATCTTATTAACCCCATGGGCTATGTACAATCAACCTCCAAATCACACCAGAAAATCGAGGCCCAGATGGGTGTGAATTGCCCAGTTAGGTGAACACTGCCAAAAGGAAGGTAAGCTAAAACTGACCATCTCTTGGATCTTTCAGAAAGGATCAAAATGGTACTTGCAGGAATATTCCTTTAAAAGGAACTTCAGAAATGTTGCCTGGTCACTCTATGGGTTCTTCAGTCCCAGACTTGGATAAGAAGAGAAATGTCATGGAAAACAGAGCTGTTGTTCTTCAGTGACTTAGTTCTCAAACATTAGGAGATCCCCAGAGACACAACACCTGCCTTTCCCTCAAATTAAGAAATAAGACTCAGCTATCAACATGCCTTTTCTATCTTCATTATATTTTCACCTGGAAATCTATATTAACAGATAACAAGTACTATAAATGTATTCCCTCCTTTATGACTAAATGCTCCCCTTTATCTGCCCCAACCTTCCTGCAAGCCCTGGGACTACAGAAGCAAGTTCTCATGTGCCTGTAAAAACCAAACCTATGGCTCTGTGATAAGGATTATTCCAAAGCAAAAATGGTCAACACTGCAGAGTATGTGGGGAAGGAGGAAAAATTACAGCATGTTACAGTAGGAAGATAAAGACCTCCTACATTTCTCTGTAAAACAAGATCACACATTAAGAAATCCTGAGCCACATTTCCCATTTCCTCTGAAGGCCAAACAAGAGAGAATGAGCATAACTGGTAGGAAGAATTAGTCAGGTAAAGACCTTCCAGGTTAAAAGGAACCAACCTACCAACCAGCCACTCAAGTGGTCTATTCACAGAAGTGACCTTTGAAGGGAAGAAATCTTTGCTGGAGATATGACAATACTGACAAGAATTTTTATTTCTCTGCATGATTATTGACCAATCTGTGGGTAGAAAACGGGACAACAGGCTTTTTCAAACTGGAAAATGTGAAACATTTCCATTTCCAAACTGAGTTCTCACTTGGACTTAAATAGCCCTTTAAGAGTTAAACCACTGGTGCGCCTGGGTGGGTCAGTGGATCGAGAGTCTGACCTCAGCTCAGGTCATGATCTCACGGTGCATGGGCTTGAGCCCCATGTTGAGCTTTGAGCTGACAGCACAGAGCCTGTTTCACATTCTTTGTCTCCCTCTCCCTCTCCCTCTCCCTCCCCCACTCACGCACATGCTCTCTCTCAAAAATAAGTATTAAAAAAGAAAAAAAAAAGGCTTAAACAACTCTCCCTAAATGTGAACTTTGTCACTCTAAATGTAAATGACCACCATTACCAGGACATGCTCCCAGTTCTGCATCAGGTAAATGTCAGCTTGATCAATGATGAGAAGCTCAATAGAAGACAAAAAGTCAAAATCTCTCTTCTTCTCTCCTTCTCCACCAATGATGGTCCTCAAGCCCAGCGGGGAGGCAATGAGGATGTCGGAGGAGTAAAAGGGGGCATACAGTCGGATGCTCCTCTGAAGGATTGCCACTCCTACAGGAAACAGCCAAGTGCACATTACTTCATTAGTTCCCACCAAGCCATTGGCTTTCACCCTCTGATGTATGTTGTACCTTCACATCTTTCCCTTAGCACATAACCATGTTCAAGTTGTTTCACTTACTAAAATAATAATAATCTTCCCTCTCTTGAGTCTATGGTCCCATCTAGCTCCCCTTCTCTTCTTTTCCTTTAGGGCCAACTTCCCCAGAGGATGGTCTCCACTTAGAAACCTCCCACTCATTCCTCAATGCATCACAATCTGGCTCAATTCTCAGCACTCCACTGAAATGACTCTTGCCAAGGTCACCAATTCAATGACACTTTAGTGTTTCTTATCACAAATGCATAAAGCAGCATATTGAACCAATCTTCCTTGAAATGTTCTTTTCCTCACTTTAATACTCACTTCCATTTCTATACCTGACCTGGCCCATGTCAATCTTTCCATATCCAAACAGCTCTTCCACAAATCCCTGATTTGGCTGTAAGTTCTACTTTCACTCTACCTAAGTTTATGGGTAATAAATGGGTATTCACCATTTACCAATAAATTGGTATTCACCAACCACGACTGTAACATCACCTCTACAATGATCTGTATTTCCAGCCCACATCTCTTTCCTGAGCTCAAAACTGACATCAGCAGCAGCTTGCAGGACACTTGCACATGTTTAAAACTAAACATCAACTCTTGGGGTGCCTGGGTGGCTCAGCTGGTTGGGTGGCCAACTTTGGCTCAGGTCATGATCTCATGGTTTGTGGGTTTGAGCCCTGCATCAGGCTCTGGGCCAACAGCTCAGAGCCTCGACCCTTCTTTGGATTCTGTGTCTCCCTCTCTCTCTGTCCCTCCCCTGCTCATGCTGTCTCTCAAAAACAAACATTAAAAAAAATGTAAAACTAAACATCAACTCCTGTCCCGTTTCACCTGACACTCCAGTCCTGCTAAAGCCTATATAAATCTTAGGTCATGCCTGGCTTATTCACCCTGATGCCTCTGCACATGCAGTTTCCTGTCTGAAATCTTTTCCTGCATGCTGACCGCCCCTCTTTGTAACTTTCTATAAATGGCACCTCCACCAGGAGGCCTTCCCTATCTTGTCCTCGTTTGGAGTACAGAAATTGCTTTAAACACTCCCAGAACATCCACTGCATCCTGTGATCAGTACTTATCATGATCATTCTGTATTGTTTTCCCATGAGGCTGGATTTCCTTAGCAACACGAACCATAACTTTTATTTCTGTATCTCTAGCTTCCTAACAGTACCCGGCACCCAACAGATGCTTTATAAATGTTTGTTGAATGAACATTTTCCCAAGAACATTACTCTATCAATACACAACCAACCAAGTATATGGGAGTTGAATGAGACAAGCAAACACAAAACAAGTTGGGTGGCAGTTGGTAAGTCCTGAGTGGAGACAATTCAGGGGTAGGCACTCTACATGGCCAGTAGGAGGAAAGTCCACCATTATGCGTAGACACTCAGTTTATTTAGCCTCCCCCGAGGGACCCACTCAGCCTGTGTCACTTCCAACTCCCCTGTAGCATCAACTACTAGCTATGGGTGTGCTGAGACATTTGTTATAAATGTGCACGTATCTTTATGTAAGAGCTTCAGAGATGCTCCACCCTTAGCCCAGCGTCCACCCCATTAGCCAAGCAAAACTCTCTCCTCTGGCAGACAAGATGTTTCAAATGCACCCCACCCCTGTTAGGAGGACATCTCAACCCCCTGAGAGAATGCCTAATTCCAGGCTTCTAGTCTTTGGCCATGAGAACCTCACACTGTAGGTCCCTTGGGGTCTGAGTTCTGACAAGGAGGAATTACCAATCCGAAAGTGGTCATCGATGTTGCCGACAAACACAGCTTCATAATCCTCAGGCCTCTTCAGGTTGGGTGGTCTCTCCTCAGGATCTGAGCCATACTCTCCCTTAAACCTCTTTTTATTGCTCACAATTATTTTCTTCTTGCTGTCGCCCTCGAGGAGGCTGATGAAGAGCTGGACCACCCGTAGAGCAGCTTCCCGGAAGGGCACCACTATCAGCACCTGTGGAGGAAGCCGCAGCAGCCTTGGTGGGACCAGGGGAAGGATGGGCAGCTGCAAGTCAGCCTGCTGAGGACATGGAGCTCAAGAACCCTCCACAGAGCGGCAGCCCCTGGAAGGGCTCATATCTAGATCACCCCTTTTGCACAGGACCTGGCTCAGTACTAGAAGCTGAGTACCTCTCATATCCACAGTACTGTGTCCTGTGGACTTTAAGCTCATGGCCCCACAGGAGGCATTTCTCAACCAGAATGTCGAAATACCTTTCAGGATTAAGTCAATGCCTTTAACAGCTGCCCACTAGCAAAAACCCAATAGAAACATACAAGTGGCAAGGAATGGTACTCATTTCTGTCTCCCATAGAACTTAGTATTGGTATTTTTGTCCATAAGCCTCAAAGGGTAAATATATAATGAATAAGTAAATGAATTAGCTGTAATAAGTACAGAACAAATAAAGCTGGTAAGGAAAAGGATTAATGAATCACTACTTTTCTAGAATGTTCTTTAGTACCTTTTTCAGAAATGATGATAAAGCATTTCTGAAATAAGATCATATCTCAATGGAAAATTAAGTTTTCCAAACATTTCCAAAAATGCTTAAAGTTACAACTGTTAAGAATGAAAACAGAATATGCTTGATAAATAAATTTCTAACTAGCCTTCTGTAAATATCAACAATGTGAACAGCCCATCAGATCACACAATCCATCAAATTCTAAATGTGCTTCACGGTTAATCTGCTTCATTTTTCTCTACAACTGTAAATGGAAACAGATAAATCTATAATCCTTATGTCCAAGACTCAGTTTCCCAGAAAGGGAACCAGCACAGCTGGAGAGATGTCATGATTCAGCCTGGTACAGTGCAGCAGTGAGGACCCAAGATTGAAGAGGGCCAAGTTACTGGCCTAGTAGCCACGCTGTGTAAGCGTCCAGGCTTCAATTTCCCCAGCTTTCAAGTAAGGGGTTGGACCAAGAAATGTCTAAGATCCGCATCAGTATTAAACCGTAGAATCCTACTAAACTCAGTAAAACAATCTAAAAAATCTTTTTAGATTCTTCAATATGGAGGGATATAGGCTAAGGGGGTATACGAAATGGACGACACAAGATGTAGCCACTTAACATGAATAACATGAGCACAACTAAAACACATTTCTTCCCAAAGCCCCCAAATCAACTGGAACTTACGCTTATGAACCCACATAAATGTAATAGTTTTAGGCAGTAATAACTATATAATGGAAATATAGGAATTTGTTTTCCAAGGTTTACATATGTATGTGGCTCAGTGAAGAGAATCCTTGGTTCTAATCCCATCTCTGCTACTTGAGCATCCCTGGTTCTCTTTAGCAAGGTCCTCTATGAATCTGGGTCTCTGTTCATAGCTTTAACATCCAGGGATTGGATAAAAGGCTTACTAAGGTTCCATCCAGCTCTGACAATCACCAAGAGGAGATTTACAATGAAGTGTCATTTACACATGTTCAGGGTTATCTTTAAGGAAAACTATCACGGAAGTACCTGTGACTTACAAGTTTCCAGTTAAATCCACAAATATGCAGCTAGACACAGTCCACTGAGCTGTCTACTGTACTGCTCTGACACTACCTGGCCCAACTAACATGCTCACTCTTGGACTCATTAATTATTCCAGAATTCGTATCATTAAAATAGTTGAGTACCTGCTAAGTGCGAGGCAGTGCCCATATGGCAGTACCTATATGGCAGTGCCTTGCAGCCTCCTTCTTGAGGACAAAGTCCTCCTGCTGTCACTCACCTTGGGCCTTGTTAGCCCTTGGTCTCTGAAGTCATCATCGTCACCCACCCCAAGTTTCTGGCTGCGGCGTCTGCTATTGTTACCGAGCACCTGGGCGTTGGCTTTGAGGACATGATTTATTACATGCAAGCAGTACACATGGCGGATCTCCTCCCCATTCTTCAGGGCGGTCCTTTCTGGGTAGAAAAGGTCCCGGTAAGAATTCATAATTAGGAAGAGCTCTTTCTGGAGGGGTGTGAAGGGGCTACTTGATTTAGGGGAACCAGAGACGAACTGGCTGTTGGTCTTGGTCCAGGTGGATTCCAGAGGCTTCTGGAGATGAAGTGACTTTAAGTCAATGTCCTTTGATGGTTTAAATGTTTCCAACTTCTGAAACTTCGATGAAAAGACAAGCTGGCCCAATATGGGCCACTAGGAAAGAGACAGATCAAGAGCTAAGTTAGAAATGCAAAAAATAAAAAATAAAGTTAAATCAAAAAAAAAAAGAAATGCATTATACTATGTTACACTCACACAATTCCTAATCTACCAAGATCTCTCTGATTTACAAGATCATTTTGTTTAATCCTAACCAACAACCCTGCAAGGTAGATGCTATAATGCTCTTCTTACAGTTTAGGAAAGCTGAGGTTCAGAGAGGTTATATGATTCAGACAAACTTTCCAGGAGAGAACAGAGCTAAGAGCCAGAGCCCAAGGTTTCTGACTTCCAACCTGACCTCTTCACTGTGTCAGTGTGTCCCAAACTATTCTGTGGAATATGTTATAGGAAATCAAAATTCATTGCAGAAGAGAAAGGGCTCCAAGGTCAAATAACTTTGGTAAACATCATAAAAGCTAATCCTCCTCCGGGAGAGTCACAATGTATATTAAATACAAAAGGTTCTGGTGAGTCCTGTGATAAGAACTCTGTTCTATTTTATTTAACCTAAAGTTCTCCAAATTTACTTGGACATGGAATAATTTTTTTGCGGGGGGGGATACAGCTATTAAAATCCTAAAGTATATTTTTGTGAGACACCAGTTTGGAAATTTTTGCACTGTAACAAAACTGATGACCTGGGGTGGGGGGTGGGGGGACAAAAAGAATGATCTCAGCAATAAAAAGAATCATTAATATGCACCAACGACTGGGATGAACCTCAAGGGAATTATGCAAAGTAAAAAAAGCCAATCTGTAGGATTCTTTTTTTTTTTAATGTTCATTTATTTTGAGAGAGACTGCGCGTGCATGCGTGCATGCAAGGGAGGGGCAGAGAGAGAAGAGAGAGAATACCAAGCAGATTCCATGCTGCCAGCACAGAGCCCCACACAGGGTTCGATCTCACAAACCATGAGATCCTGACCTGAGCCAAAATCAAGAGTCAGACGCTTAACTGACTGAGCCACCCAGGCATCCCAGGGTTCTTTTACATAACACTTTTGAAATGACAAAACTGTAAAATAGAGAACAGATAGTGATTACCAAGGATTAGGAATCAGAGGCAGGGAGGGAGGTGTGGTTTTAAAAGGGCAAGTGGGAACAAGAGAGATCTTTAAAGTGCTGGAAATGTTCTGCATCTTGACTTTTGTGGTGGACAGAGGACACTTAACACAGTGCAGAACTTAACACACACACAAAAGAGTAGGAGCAAAACCGGGGAAAGTTGAATAAGACAGAAGAGTATGTCAATGTCAATTTCCTGGCCCTGATACTATACCACAGTTTTGTAAGATGTTACCAATGGGGGAAAGTGGGCAAAGGGCATAAGGGGTGTCTTTATTTCTTACAATTGAATCTATAATTATTATCTCAGTAAAAATTTCAATTAAACAAGGATGACCAATTCTTATAAACAGCATGAGCTGGTGAAAAACAAAAAACACAAAGAAGTAAAAAATTGCTCCACATTTGCATTACTTAGTTGTGAACCTATCTCAGATTATTTCAAACAAACAGCAGCAGTAGCTACTGTTTTACTCAACACTTTCTATGTATCAGTCAGTAAACTAAATTTCTTCATTTTGAGATAAGCACTGTTGCCCCCCTCTAACAGATGAGAAGAGTGGAGATCAAAAAGGTAGATTAACTTGCCTTACGTCATGCAACAACGCCTCTCAGATGCTGATCTAAACCCTGGTGTACCTGTCTCCAAAGCCACTCTTCTCTGGCTCCCACACTCCAGCTTCCCCAGGCCTTTCTAGCTACACCTGTGCTCCCCTAGGCTCTTCCAGCCTTCCTAGGTTATGCTCCCCTGTCCCATCTACCACCAGCATGCATCATATGTTCGAGGAGACCGCCAAAACCCAAGACCATTGCTTTACTTGGAGCTTTACTTCATTTGTGACCACTAACCAAGCAACACTTACTTTTAGCTGGTGAGTAGTTTTGGAATTTGTGGCAACAGCCTGAATTTCTTTTTCTTTCAGTTCTTTGTTCACATGCTGTAGAAATGGATCTAATTCAGAAATCCAGAATGTCAGAACACTTGGAGAAAACAGGTGTTTTCTTGGTCTTCCCTCTAAACAACACACTTCTTTCCATGGTGTTAACTCATCCTTTCTCCCATCTGATCTCCCCACCCTCTCTCCCAGCTCAAAAGTTTCCAATGGGTTCCTTTTCCTAACACACTTCTCTAATCACTTTACTTCCCAGCTCAAAACCCTTGAAGAAGCTTCTCAGTCTGAAATCTGGGGTGCTGCAGGATGTACAACTCCAATCTACTTCTCCAATACAATCTTTGAATTACATGGCCCTCAAACTCTTCTGCCACTGTGGGATTCCTTCCTTCGATGAAAAATTCTATTCTGTCCTTCACCTCATTTTTGTATGTCCAAATATTATCAGTTTAATGTTATCTCCTGACTCACAATAAATATTTCCCTGGAGCCTACCGTGCCAGGCACAGTGCTGGTTCCACTAACAAGCCATCCTCAGTCCCCTAGGGACAGTACCCCCACCCCGTCCCTACCCACCCACTGCAACACATATATGAGCAGACTTGTCTCATACACTAGACTGTAAGATCCCTGACAGCAGGTCCATGTCTGACTTATCTAACATTGCAGGACATGCAGAAATGCTCAATACTCAACTGAGTTGAACAAATGATCCAAATGGTAGCATCTGTACTTGGGGTTATCTCCAGTCCTCTGAGCTGCCCACCCAACCTTGTCTTCCAGTCCCACTCATTAAGAAGCAGAGAAAAGTTGGGGCGCCTAGGTGGCTCAGTCAGTTGTGTCTGACCTGATTTCGGCTTAGGTCATGATCTCAGTTTGTGAGATCTAGTGCAGGGCCTGCTAGGGATTCTTCCCTCCCCCACTATCACGCACACATGTGCTCTCCCAAAATAAATAAATAAACTTCAAAAAAAATGTTTTTAAAGAAGCAGAGAAAAGGTAAATGACCTATGCAAGGATCCAAATGGTAAAACTTCAAATGCAATGCACTTTCTACTAAACACCTAAGACAGAACAATAGGACATAAGAATTCTAGGTGCTTATATACCTATATAGGCAAAACAACCAGAGAAATTTTAGGATAATCAAGCTTCCTAATGTCACCTCCAATGTTTTTAAAGTTTTGATGGTTCAGAATGGGGTTTGTGCCCAAATTCTACCTGCTAACTTCTCTTTCTCCAGCACAACACCCAACGGAACCAAATAAACCAAATATAGATCAAAATTTCAGCTTCAGTAATTGTAGAGCTAAGTTGAAGAAAGGCAACGGGACCAAAAAGGCCATCAGAGCAAAGAACAAGACCAACCTGACTTGCCTGCCAGGCACAGGCTGAGAAAGTGGAGCTGAGAGAGAGAGCAGAGACCTACCTACCCCCACCACAGCCAGACCTTGTCCAAGTCACTGCCACTGGGACACAGGCATGACCAAGAGGCTGAGAGAGAATGGAGAGACAGCATGGAGCTTTCTGGCCTCTAAGGGGCTCCCTGGTAACGAGGACCAATCAGATTAGCCAGTCCTGAGTCTACAAATCTGGAAAACTCCTGCTCCAATAACAAAGAGCAAGTGAAGAGCAGACAGAAAAGCGCAAAATACTTTTCTCCTTTCTCTTCCTTCCCTGCTTGGGGAGAAAATCAGAGGTCTTCTCCTGACTCCCAACTGTGGAGATCCGGGATCTGGGGAACCGGCCTTCCCTACTATCACTCTTAGGCGGTTTGTCCTACTAAATAGCCTCCTGATTCCCAACACTGCCTAACCACTGAAAACCACAAAATACCTTTGGGAAATATTTCTTTCCAGCTCTAGATGGAGCTGCTAACCCGTTTTTATTGCTGCTCATGCCAGTAACCAGAGATTTAACGGGGTGTATTAGCCCACAAGCCTCCATGCTAAGCACCTGGTGAAACTGAACCAACACACACTGTGCTCTGACCTTGTGATGCATTCAGAGAACACATGCCTCCACTCTCCTCTTCAAGAAAATTGGTTTCCAGGCTGAAGAGTGACTCGTGTTTTGCATCTGTAAACTCCTCGGAGGATTCTTGTGATGTGCCAAGTGGCCCATCCCCACCTTTTCCCTCAGGGTCAGGAGGACCTGTCATTTTGAGAAACATTTTATAAAATTATTTATGCATAAATATAATTATACTTCTGTGGACCAGTAAAACTTAATTCTTTAGCCTAAATCAACACTGATGTTCATTACTATTATTTATTTTTAAGCAAATTCAGGTGTAAGACTTAGGTTTCAAAATTAAGCCTGACCGTTGACCCCATTCCAGTTAGGAATTTATTGTAAGATGATAACTGGACAAAGTACACTAAGATGAACATGTAAGGATGTTTAATGCAGCAGTGATTATGACCAAAAATAACTGGAAAAATTGATTTCATCCTTTTCTATCAATGGAGTAATAATTAAGTTACCACATAGCATTGACAACGAAATACTGTGTAATTAAGAAGCTAATATGAATCCACAATTACTCACAGAGAAAAGGACTGTGGTATACTATTAAAGAAAAAAAGTAAATTACATAAGTGTATGAGACCATTACACACACACACACACACACACACACATTTCTACTCACACTTGTATCCATAAAAAAGTAATCTGGAGGGTTACATAAAACACTAAAGGTGTTTATCCCAAGGTAGTAGAGATACAGGTTAACTATACTACCCTCTTAAGTTTTATAATTAAAAAAAACAACCTCACAAACTTTTCATTTTCAAAAATCCAAAACAGGAAATAAAAAAACAAAACAAAAAGCCCCCTAAGTCTGAGGCAATAAACTTTCATCCCAGGGAAACTGAATTAAAATACTAAGGATGGTGAATGACATCTTAGAGAGAAAAATACAGCTGTAAGGAAAATAGGCCTTCAGATAGTAAGATATAAAAAGTTACTCAGATACACTGACAATGGGATATTACTCCAGCAATACAAAGTCATGAATTGCTAACACATAAATGACATGGATGAACCACAAAAACATGAGGAGCCAAAGGAGCCAGACACAGGAAGGTATACACTGTATGTTTCCACTTATATGAATTTCTAGAACAGGCAAAACTAATCTGTAGGGAAAGAATGCGAGTCAGTGGTTGCCTGATGCCAGCAGGGAGAAATGGACTCTAAAGAGACAAGACACCTTTTGGAAGTGTTGGAAATGTTCTGAATCTTGATTTTGGTGATAATAGCACGGATGTACACGTTTGTCAAACGCCTCAAGTTGTATACTTAAAACGGGTACGCTTTATTGTACGTAAATCACAGCTCCATAAAGTTGGTTTCAAAGTTAGAGGAAAAAAGTCACCTGGAAGTCCGAGTGAGAGAATTCCTTTAAACTTCCAATCTCAGCTCTTCTCTGCAGCCTGCCCCCATTTACTCCAGCATGCAACCACTTGGCATTTCTCCCACGCCTTACTGCTAGTTGTTACATACAAATCTGCTGCTTCAAAATGTTTGTATTTTTATGTCTGTCTTCCATTAAATTTGGTTTCTCTAAGGGACAATGATCTCTTTAACTGAAACTGTCACAAAAACAGAATTTTGTCCCCTTTCCTCTGAATCAAGAAAACTTTAACTAGGATTGATGAAGACCTGGAAATTATAAGCAAAAATATTACTTCTGCATTTTTCTGGCCAGAGGGTCCTGTGTTTTCATCGGACTCTCAAAGATATCACTGAACCAACCAAGGTTAAGAGTCTCTGCTTTGGATCCATGTGCTTTCCCCCAACTCACTCAGTACAGGGAGGGCACTGTGCTCAGGGGGCAATCTGTCCCGACACAGAGGATGTCTGAAGACACTTACCCTCCCGCACTTTGGCAGACTCGGGCGCTGTCTCTTCCTCCACGGTGACATCACTTCCACCATCATCATCATCCATTTCTGCCTCATCTACAGCACTGTCTTCTTCCACTTCTTCCTCCTCCTCCTCTTCCTCTGAAACATTCTTTAATGTGGCGAGTAGTCTGTGGTACCCAGAAACTTGCTCTGGTTCGCTCTCCGCTTCACTTTCAGAACCTGAAGTATCTGAACTCTCTGACTAAAAGGAAAATGGGAATTTTTGAAACAGAAACAAACCATTCGTTTCTACCCTATGATGATTATCATCAGACCAAAAGTATAACAGGTTCAGACTTTCATAAATAAAAATTAGTTTTTCTGTAAATATGCAATCCTATCTATTCAACCATCCCCAGCAACAAAGTTATTTTATTTTTTTTTAGAAAAAAAATTTTTTACATTCATTTATTTTCGAGAGACAGAATGAGACAAAGTGAGAGTGGGGGAGAGGCAGAGAGAAAGGGAGACACAGGATCGGAAGCAGGCTCCAGGCTCTGAGCTGTCAGCACAGAGCCCGACACGGGGCTTGAACCCCCGAGCCGTGAGGTCATGACCTGAGCCAAAGTCAGATGCTCAACCAGTTGAGCCACCCAGGGGCCCCAACAAAGTTATTTTAAAAAGATAGTCTGGCTATGATTCTAGGAACTTTCACCTTCTTTGAACTGATAATGTTCCACATGGGAAGAAAGCTGACTAAAAACAGAGCTTTGGGTTATGAGAACTAATTTTTTTTATAATTATTTTTAATGTTTATTTATTTTTGAGAGACAGAGAGCGAGAGAGAGAGACAGAGTGAGTATGTGAGCATGGAAGGAGCAGAGAGAGAGAGGGAAACACAGAATCCAAGGCAGGCTCCAGGCTCTGAGCACAGCACAGAGCCCGACGCAGAACTCGAACTCATGAACTGCAAGATCATGACCTGAGCCGAAGTCAGATACTTAAATGACGGAGCTGCCCACAGGTCCCAGAAGTTAAACTAATCTATGTGTTAGGTATTTGGCACCTTGAAAGGAACAACAAGAAAATTACAATACAACAAAAGAATTTAGTGGGGTTTTGTTTTGTTTTGTTTTGTCTTTTAGTTTGTTGTAATGAGTTAGGACCCCTGTTCAGTTTGCATTGTTTGTGGCTCCTTTTATGTTAAGTAAACAAGATACTCCTTAGGATTCACCAAGAGAGCCCTCTAATAAGCCTCCTTACCAGGTTCGAACAGGCTAATCTCTCAGGAGAGTTTCAAACTCTGGTTACTGTATTAGTTGTCACAATGACATTTTAACAGACATATGCATTCAAAAGTACACATTACTAAAATAATAGCTTACGTCTAAAATCGAAAGGAGTGGAAATGTAGCCAGACTTCATCGTTATTATATACAGTCTTAAAACAACCCAGAACCAACTAGTGTAAAAAAAAGTATAAAGCATTACCGGTTGATAAATCTGTGGTTTTCCTTCCTTTCCTGAAACCCTGAGAAGAAACAAGTTATGTTACACTACTAGCATGTAGCAACTAGTAAAAAGTCTAATGATACAACTTTATTTTTTGAGAGAGACAGAGCCAGCGCATGCGCAAGCTCCAGCAGGGGAGAGGGGCAGAGAGAGGGAGTGTTGAGCAGGCCCCATGCTCAGCATACAGCCCGGTGCCAGGTTCAATCCAAAGACCTGAACGGAAATCAAGAGTTGAACGCTCAACGAACAGGCGCCCATAATGACACAACTTTAAGTGAAAAAAGCAGAATATACCATTATAAATACATAACTATAGTCACATAAAAACTATGTATGCTCTTGGACAGGGATTGTAAGAATACAGCAAACTGATAATTGACAAAAGTTTAACAACGTCACAATGACAAACACAGTACCTGGCTCTCATCGGAAAGAAGTATCAATTTAGCAAATAAAATACATTTTCTAGCACATTGCTTCATTACAATGTCCTCAACTGCTGATGAAGCAGCCCTAAGTGGAGTGGCGGGTGAGGACTAAGATCATAGCTGAGAGTCCGGACACTCAAAGGAAACCACAACTACCGATACACTGGTTTCCTCATTGTAACTGGATAAATCAGTAATGTCGAAAGGCCCAGACAACTCTTTGAAAACACAAAACACCAAAATCAATGTTAGAAAACCTCTGACAGTACGAAAAGCAGCCCCCCACCCCATAGGGGGCGTGCGGTCCAGCATAAAGCTAAGGGCTCAACAAAAGGCAGGAAGACCCACGAAGAACC
The DNA here is from genome assembly GCF_027475565.1 of Acinonyx jubatus. NCBI lineage: Eukaryota > Metazoa > Chordata > Mammalia > Carnivora > Felidae > Acinonyx > Acinonyx jubatus. The sequence continues at coordinate 35,578,079 of NC_069395.1, read as the reverse complement.
CCATCCCAGGCGGGATGCCACCGAAATCCTCCCAGGCCGCGGGGGAAGCGCGGGAAGCGGTGGGGAGCGGGGGGCGCCGCTCTGTCCCGATCCCCAGGGAGACCAGCGGACCCAACCCGGGAAAAGCCACGGACACGGCTGGCCCCGGCAGTGCCCCTCCATACCTGTCATAGAAGGGATGCTCCTCGCCGAAATCCCGAAGATGCTTCTTCTGCTTTTTAGTCAGGGTGTTGAGCAGCTGGCTCTGGCTCCGGCTCCCGCGTTTGCCCATAGCAAAAACGTCAAGGTCGCCCACCTTCAAGAGCCGCGTTTCCCACCTGTTAGCTGTCTCAACTCACTCACGCGAGGTCGCCCACGGCGCTTTACGGCGGAACCAGGTTGCCATAAAGCAGAGCCGTTTTACGTCGCCTTGTACGACACGCGTTAGAACTTCCTGGTCTCGATTCCGCCCTCTAGCGAGACCCTTTGGAAGCACATGCCCGCGTGCCTATTTGTTGGTCTGAGTTCTAGAACGTTGGCCGGCCAGCTTGGGACCGCGGGGGTGAGTAGACGGGTGGGCGTGCTTTGTGCTTCCGTTTTGGTTGTGGGAATCCTCCCGCGTAAACGTACAGGAGCGGAGGTGGTCGAATGCCCTGACTTTATGTTATGCTATAATAAAAAGACCAACCAATATTTAAGGGTGCCGGCACATCTGACTTCATTGTCACAGCAGTACACACACAAAGGGGTCCTGTTAATAAGCCCGATATTGTAGATGAGGAAATGGATGCTTAGTAAACGTTGCACACTAAAAAAACAGCAATAATAGTAACAAAACGTTACACACTGGCAAAAGAGGATGGGGAACTAACTTTGACGCCACCACAGGCGTTTACCCACTAGAATCGGCCACCTGCGTATGCTGTATCAAGAATGGGGACCTAAGGCTGGGATACCAGCGCCCACTCGACTCCCTTGTTTTCTGAAAGTACTGGAAGAGTCCCTAGAAATAAATGTATTCCTTCATTTATCATGTTACAAGAGCAGAAACATATCAGGGGAAGTAAAGTGACTTTCCTAAAATCAGCCAGAGTCAATGTTGGAGAATGCCGTAAAACCGGAGGGTCTCAACTGAACTTGGACAAAGGGGATGGAAAAATTTTTTTAAGGTGGTGTGAACATTCTATATCTTGATGGTGGCAGTCGTTACGTCTTGTATACAATTACAAAAATTGTACAGTTAAAATTGGTGAGGTTTTTTTAAATGTTTATTTATTTTTGACAGAGAGACAGAGCATGAGTGGGGGAGGGGCAGAGAGCGAGGGAGACACAGAATCTGAAGCCAGCTCCAGGATCCCAGCTGTCAGCACAGAGCCCCACACAGCGCTCGAACTCACAGACCGTGAGATCATGACCTGAGCCGAACTGGGACATTCAGCCGACTGAGCCACCCAGGCGCCTCTGGTGAGTTTTAATGTATGTAAATAATAACCTCAATAAATAAACAGAAGGAAGCACAAAACAAAACTAGACTCTGTACTTCAGCAACAGGCACAGGTGTGCGGGGCTTCTGGAATTCATGGGATAAATATAGCAACTCTTTTTCCCCTAGTAATAATATAATATCATGTTCTAGAAGAACAAAGTGATAAATCAGAGATTGCAGAATTCATCTGAATATTTAAGGTAAAATGGGAGCCATCAAAGAGAGGGGTCCCTTGGCTCTGCTATTAGGGGTGCTTCTGTGGGAACATTTGAGCTTTCGCTGATATCACGTCTCCCATGGGGAAATTGTACTAGAACTACTAGAATCCTATTCTTGGTTCTAGTGACCATCTACTGCTCCCAATTAGATTCTAGGAGGTTGGCGTTGGGTAGGGAGGGCAGGGGAAGGCCTATCAAGAAAATGTGCAAACAGCCAGTGGTGTCAGCAGCTGGCCCAGCCAAGGAAACCATAAACAAACACATCTGTCTTCTGTCTAATTTGAAGATAAAAAGGTATACTTATGTCAACAAAAGGCTGTTTGCAAAATGTCATCATATATTTTAAGGCACTAACCACAGTATAATCTGACTGTAACAATAAAGTCATACTTTATTTTCCCTCCCGCCCTGTCCGGAGTGCTCCAGCTTCTCTCCCCAGCGGCAACCAGTTCCTTGGTGTTCTTCCAGAGATCTTCTATAAAAAGCTATACTCTTGAGCACTTGAGATGACTCCTTACTGTCTCCTGGTTTCCATGTCCTTGTGGTCTTGTGGACAGGTCTAGACTGTTCTCGGGTTCAGGCAAAACTGTGCCTCGCCCCACCCAAACAGTCTCATCGCTGGCTCACTAGACAAGGAAAAAAGACTCCTTCTTCTCCTATAAGTATTTATACTAGCCTTTAACAACATAAAAAGGAACCCTGAGAATCCAAAATTTAAACATTTTTTCATGCCTTCAGTGAAAGTTCTCCTAGTAAAAACCCACACAAAGAAGATGCATGAGCCAAATAGTGAAGGATGTGGAAAAATCCTAATGAAGCCCAAATTTGTTCTCCTTTCTTCTTCCCATACTCAGCCCTTACTTTTCCCTCCTCCAAGGTTTTCTTTAATGTTTATCTGCAGGCATTCAGTATTTTCAGAGGTAAAGACAGCCCAGGAAATAATCTTTTAAATAGTGTGCAGAGATATTTAATGGATTAATGTAACTTTTCCCAGGATGTTTGCAATTCCCCAGACTCCCTAGGAGAATGATCTCAAAAGGTGGGAGAGAAGTGGCTGTCCCTTAGGACAAGAATATCAGAATATTCAGGAAGGTTAACACCTTTAGAAGAAAAAAACTTATTCTTTGGAAAATTTCAAGTATATACAAAAGGAGACAAAATGGTATAATGTACTCACACGTACCCCATAACTCAGCTTCAACAATCGCCAACACAAGGCCATCGTATTTCACACATGCACCCAACCATTGTCCCTGACCTCCCTCACCCCCACATTATTTTTGAAACAAATCCCAGACATCATATTATTTCATCTGTAAATATTGTCATATGCATTTTGACAAGATAAGGATTCTTTTCTTTAAAAATAGCCATAATAGAGGCGCCTGGGTGGCTCAGTCGGTTGAGCATCCGACTTCGGCTCAGGTCATGATCTCGCGGTCCGTGAGTTTGAGCCCCGCGTCAGGCTCTGTGCTGACAGCTCAGAGCCTGGAACCTGCTTCAGATTCTGTGTCTCCCTCTCTCTCTACCCCTCCCCTGCTCACACTCTGTCTCTCTTTGTCTCTCAATAATAAATAAAGGTTAAAAAAATTTTTTTAATAAAAAATTAAAATAGCCATAATGGCATTTCACCTAAAAATGACAACAATTATTTAATAACATCGTGTATCTAGTTGGTGTTCAAATTTTTCATTGTTTCATAAATGTCATCCTGTTTTTCTTTACACTGTCTTGGTTTAAGGTCTTCTGTTCTCTATATTTCTTGCAGATAGGTTGCTGGACTTAGAATTTTGATCAGACTTCATTATAGTTAGTGTTTTATGCTTCCTACAGGAGGCATATAATGTGATTTTCTGTTATTTGATGCTACCAGCCATTGGTGCTTAATGTCTCAATTCATTAATTCATTAGAGCTTGCATTCCAGTTCTATCACAGGGGTGATATCCTAGTTCTGTTATTTCTTCCTCACTCCCTTGCTGAACTATCTCTATGAAGACGACTTCTCCCTTATCGAAACTTTGGTGACCCAGTGGTACAGTTTCTATAGGAAAGGCAGAATAAATGATTGATTCCCTCCCTTCATTTACAAATTTTCAACACAAGGAGTTAATTCTCTGTTTTCTAATGGTAATTAGTCAAGTTTTTGTTTTATTTTTAGTACCATTATGAACTCATGGAATTATACAAATTGATGTGTTTTCACTGCTTGCGTATATTATGGTGTATATTGTTTGAAAGAGATTATTTGATATATAACTATATATTTTAAGAGACGAATAAACAAACCACTTTCTAATGCAAACTACAAAAAGTTAGCAGAGGTCTATCTCTGATTCTCAGTGGGGTGGGTGTGGAAATTAGGAGGTGAGTGGGCCGGGGGTGTACGATTTGAAGCTATAGATCAGATACTGAAGATATTTGAATGCTGCAACTAATGTGATAACTTATGTAATAGCAAGGACACATGGATTCAAGATACATTGATAGGGAGCCATATGTAATGCAAAGGTATGCCTTTCTAATGACGGAAGTTCAGACATCTCAACTACTTATTTGGGAGGGCTCTGGGGAAAGTTCTTATGCACACCCACACATTTATCTCCTCTCCTCTAGAGGGCTTAAATCAGATAGTTTCCTACACACAAGACCAGCTTCTCCACCACATGTATACACATGCATCTATATACACCCCAAAGCATTCCAGCCTCTCCCTGAGAATGCTGGTAGAAATTAGTATCTCACTACCCTTATAATAAAATGAGTTTATTCATTAAAAAATACATAGACTAGACACCACATGCCAGGTCTATGCTAGCAGCTGAGGCTAGGAGAAAGAATACGGTCCATGCTGGTCTCTTAAAGGAGTTTGCAGTCTGGTTTAGATATGGATAAGTATGCAGATTATGATTGCAATACTCTGTGATAAATGCTGAACCAAGAAATGCCGATGCCCAGGAAGCAGCCAGGATGTTGTTTTAGGACCAGGGTGGGGTTTGGGGCTGGGGTGGGTCTGCTACCATTGAGCATTTGTCCGTCAGTCACATTCATTGACCATTAGGATTGAATTCCAAATTGATCTAGATTCTAGATCTTAGTCTGTATGAGTTGTTTCGGCTGACTTCATGGACAGCGTGTGCGTGTGTGTGTGTGTGTGTGTGTGTTAAAGACAGGATATGAAGGATATAGGACAACAGGAAATTAGAAACCTGTGTAGTCATCGGATTCCACAGCATTTATTGTGTATGGAGCAATACATTTTCAAGGTGGAGCACATTTTAGAAAATGCAATTATGTGTGAGAAAAGAAAAGCTTTGTAATGCACTTAAGTGTACGTAGAAATATAAAATATGGATATATATAGTTCCTACCCTTTCTGTTCATCTGTACCCATAACAAGTTCCCATTGCCAAACCCAGAGCCTGGAAGATAGTGACTTTTAATAAATATGTTTCCTCAGGTTTATTAGAGATTCGTTTATATTAGGTCAAGCCTAAAAATGAAATACTTTATCAGATTATATTAATCTGATTGAGATGGAGCCTAAAATGCTATGCTAGAGGGGAGAAAGTTTTACATATCCTCTTCTAGTGGAATATTGGTACAACTATACTCTATTTTTCATATTTTGGGGCAGGGCTCTGCATGCACACATTCACTCATTTATCAAACATTTACTAAACAGTTGCTGTATTCCAGGCATGATGCTGGGCATCAAGGATTTTATTTTATTTTATTTTATTTTATTTTATTTTATTTTATTTTATTTTATTTTATTTTTAATATAGTTTATTGTCAAGTTGACTGACATACTGTGTATACAGTGTGCTCTTGGTTTTGGGGGTTGATTCCTGTGATTCACCGCTTACATACAACATCCAGTGCTCATCCCAACAAGTGCCCTCCTCAATGCCCATCACCCATTTTCCTCTCCTCCCTGCCCCCCCCATCAACCCTCAGTTTGTTCTCTGTATTTAAGAGTCTCTTATAGTTTGCCTCCCTCCCTCTCTGTTTGTAACTATTTTCCCCCTCTCCTTCCCCCATGGTCTTCTGTTAAGTTTCCCAAGTTCCACATATGAGTGAAAACATATGGTATCTGTCTTTCTCTGACTGACTTATTTCATTTAGCATAATATACTCCAGTTAGACATCAAGCATAACACTCCAGTTAGACATCAAGGATTTTAAAAGCTCCAACCTCAGACTTTTCCCTTGAAGATCTCATAGTCTATCTGGAGAGACAAAGCAATTAAATAATTGAATCATCATGGGCTAAAATCTATATTAGGAAGTACCTGGCTGGCTCAGTTGGAAAAGCGTGTGACTCTTGATCTTGGGATCATGAGTTTGAGCCTATGTTGGGTGTGGAGACTACTTAAATAAATAAAGCTTTAAAAAAATAAAATAAAATCTGTATTAGAAGGATGTAGAAGGGGTTCTAGGAACCCAGAGGATAAAGAAACTCATTCTTCTGTGGAGGGAAGGGAAAGGGTCATGGGGAGCTGCACAGAGGCTATGCTGAGTCAGGGTTTCCCAGGTGAACAGTAGGGAAAGAATACTCCATGGAGATGGAATAACACGAGTAAAGGTGTAAAGATGTGTTTGGAAAACTGCAAGCCCATGTTGCTGGGGTGCATCGTTGAGAGAGGAGTAGTTGGTGAGGCCAACAGGGAAGGTGGCAGTCCGTTAAAGGCCTTGCACATCTTGCTGGGGGGTTTAGGCCCAACCCCACATAAGCTGAGAAGCCATTAAAGCATTTCAGGCAAGGGGATTATGTGATCAGATTGGGACTTCAGAGAAATCATAATGTTTGGTGTAGGGGACAAGGGTATTAAATCTTCCTTTTTGATGCCTCCCCTAAGCAGTTATTTTGCTATCCATGCTGCCTACCAAGACTTTGGAGACTTTTTCATATTTTTACCAAATACTTCCTTATACTTCTCAACATTTTTGAAACTAGCATCTCAAATGTCCCCAATAGAAGCATCCTAAGTAGAGACTATAGTGAAGTAGGTTTATGAAATCCACGCCCACCCATGCTGGTCCCTGTGCAGGGCCTTGTTACAACACAAGGGCATCCACTGGGCCAACCTAAGGGTGTTGCTCCCCACAGCTATTAACTTCTTCTGTTCTGCCTTTTTGGCCTCAGAGATCCTGCACCCATGTATCTAACGAAAAAAGGTCATTTGATTCACATGTGCTTGAGAATTTTATTAGACATCCAAGTAGAGAGATCCAAGAGGTAGTCAGAGATGCACAGAGATGTGTGCATATCTGCGCTTCCGGGGAGAGATCCAAGATGCCAGGAGGCCCAAGCACGTCTGTGAGTGGTCAGCATATGAATAAGACAGAATTACATCACCTAGTGTAAATACAGAGAAGGGGCCTGAGAACTGAGCCCTCAGGCCCTGCAAATTTAAGAGGCTGGGGGTGGGGGTCGCTGTTGAGGAAGAACAAGCAAGGTGACTGAGAAGGAGCAGCCACTGGAGAAGGAGGAAAGCTGATACTTTCTTCCATTTACTGACTGATCCTTCTCAGGAAAGGTAGGTTTACAAAGAGGATGAAAAAAAAAGAGGCTAAGACTGTGGATACTGGATTTAGATGGACTGGATTCAAATCTCAGTCATATATTAAGTACTAAATGAGTTTACACTTTATATGTGTCACTGGGTCCAGTATATCACCAGGAGGGTATCTGCTTGTTGAGGAATCATTGTGACCACTGCATTCTGGGAATATACTGAGTGCCAAGGCAATTCATGTGAAAGAATCAAACAAAAGCCCTAGCTTCAGGGAGCTCACAGTCCAGAGGGAAGGGGCAGCCCTCAAAGTCATTCTCCATGACATCACGACATGATCAATTCTTTAATGAAACTATGAGCCATGCACTGGGAGAGCAGAAAAGGGGAATGATTAATCCAGCCTGTGATGGCCTGACTTAAAGGTGATGCATTTTTTTATCATTTGTCTTTTACATGTCAAGTTGCCCGAGAAAATCTTGACTCTTCTACCGCCAGTCCATCTATGTGACAATTTATGAGAATTTTTTTTTCTTTTGGAAAGAAGAAGCATAGATTGTGGGCACAGATTGTGATCCTACTTTTTGACAAATGAAGAATTACCATCTCGAATGAAATTGAATCCATAATTGCCTATTAGTCCAAATCAACAGCAGCTGCTGTTATGTTTTCCCACATTTGACTGTTACCCCAGTGTAGCACTCACATCACAGGCTAAACCGGGGAGCCTATCACATCTGGTGTGGTAGGCTTCAGTGATCTCAATCTTTTTCCTTGGCTGATGATTTACTTTCCATTTGGGGGGGCAGATGGTTTCTTCAAATAGGGAAGCCCCAATAAACATTAGCCTTTCTCAGATTTAACAGCCATACATTTCTCATGAACAAGATTTCTAGCATCTTTGTGTGCTTTTTATTACTCTTTGCTTTCTTCTCTATGCATTCATTCTGGTTAAAACTGAAAGCTTTAGACCTAAAATTTGTAACTGAAGATGTCCTTCCATGAATTTATTGTAAAGTCTTGCAGTGAAAAGTCCACCAGGGCAGATTGCAGAGCTGTTTGCAGCTCAGTGTTGAGCACAGTGGACTCTTCTACCCTTCTTCTGCAAACTTGTAGGTCCTCCAGTTCTGCCTGAAGACAGGGCTGGAGTTTGAGAGCCAGATGAATGTTTGGATCACTGCATCCTCCAATCCTAACGTAACTGTAACAGCAATCCTTCTGGTGGTAGCGTGGATGATGGTGAATGTATTTGGGATAAGACAGATTCCATTGGAAAGGGAAAGGAAGGTAGCATGGGTAAGGGTTGAGCATTGGTAGCTGAGATCCAAGGAGGAATTTTTTTCAACCGCCCAGGAATATACCCTTGTTTGCTCTTCAGAAAACAAAAAGACCTGGAAAATCATTAAAAGAAAAGAAAGAGAACTGTATTCTTGATTGTAAAATGAAGGATACTCTACCCTTTTCTTTTAGGAAAGATAGATTTGTTTCTTAAGTATATTACTTGAAGAGCAGTCATTCTTCAAAGTTGTTCCTGTGCTTCAGCCTTTACCTAAAAGAAGGAATTTCTTTTAATATAGGAATCCCAGTGATGCTGAGGACAACGGACTGAATGTTTGTATCCCCCCAAAATTCATATGTTGAAATCCTAACCCCCAAGGTAATAGTATTTGGAGGTAGGGCCTCTGGGAAATGATTAGTTCATAAACGTGGAGCTCTCATGATGGAATTTGTGCCCTTATAAAAGGGACTCCAGAGAGCTCCCTCATCCTTTCCACCATGTGAGGACAAAGCGAAAAGATGGCCAAGAAGAACCAGGAAGCCGGCTGTCATCAAACTCTGTATCTGCCAGTGCCATGATCTTGGACATCCCAGTCTCAGAACTGTGAGAAAAAGATTTCTGTTTATGGTATTCTGTTATACCAGCTCAAACAGACTAAGACATCAAGCTTCTACACACGTACGTTAGCGGGAAGTGCAGTCTTCCCCCTGATTTGGCCAAATCTCTCAACAGTGCAAACACAGCCCAAAGGGTCAGTCCTGGTTACACTGATGTTAAGCGGTCACTGCTGAAGCCTAGCTGTGTTCCAGGGGGCAAGAGCAGACATTCTTCCTGCCTTCCCCTTCCCTGACCTTGGCTGCCCCAATTTGTTACAGTCAACCTTAGGCATGCCATGCCAGAGTTAGCTAGCTCCCAATGGTGTAGCCCTTCAGCAGATAGCCACTTCCCCAGGGACTCCCGCAGTGTCAAGCTGGATGGGTTGGAAGGAGGCTCCAGCATCAGCCTCATGTTGTTCACAGAGTCAGATCTCCCCTCTGATGGGCTCTAGGCCCTTGGACACCAGTCCCGATTCTCCCCTGTCATGGTGAACACCATTTCAGCAGCCTAATCGCAACTGTCTGTCATTGAGCCCCTGTCAAGATACCCTAAGTTCATCTGACATGTTCTGCTGACTCTGAATCTCAAAGAGACTAGATCAATAATAATGAGCTGTTGTTGTTGTTGAGCATTATTTACTCTCTAAGTACAAGTTCCTATTAAATGGAATGAAACAGGAAGGGTGAGGAGGAGTTGGCTCTGCCGTCCCAGATGAGTATTTGCGTGTGTGTGTGTGTGTGTGTGTGCGTGCATGCATGTGTACACGTGTACTGTGGGGAAAGGAGCTGGTTATAATGACCAGGCCCTGAGGGCATATTCTTCTGGAGTCCAGGATTCTTCTTTGTTCTGATTTCCTAAGGAGCCTAGGGTAAGGCCGATACAAAGGTATTGAAGACAGATTTTGGGTGATGGGGAAATTTTATAACATCTCACTAATTTGCCATCATCAGTCTACAGTCTAAAATTCTTGAACTTACAGACAGTTTGGGCAGTTGGGCAGTTTGCACTGCCAACAGTAACCATATCGGACGTTTCTGTAAGTTTTGACACTCACATAACAGGTCAGAGACGAGTCATACGTTGGTATGCCAGGAAACCCAAAAGCTGTTTAGAGCCCTGGGAATCCAGAGAGAGACAGAGATGTTTCTTTGGCCTAGCACAGACAGATTCATTTGGCACAATTAGTAATGCTGAGCACCTCCTCTATGCTAAACCTTTAGAGAAGGAAATGCTGTGGCTCCTTCTGTGGAAGAGATGATCGCCTCCCTGGGGACAGCAGGAGGATGCAATCCTAGAAACAGTTAAGACCACAGACTCTGTTCAGGGCCTCTGGGCCTGGCCTTTAGCTGCCCTGGCTACCATTGTGTGACCAGCTACCTCTGCAGGGAAATGCTTACGTGTCCTCCCACATAGTCACTCTGCACAGTGGCAACTGATTCTTCGAATCAGGGAAGAGTTTGCTCCCAGTCGTCAGGGCATTTGGGTTGAGAGAGGCAGCTGACATCCCTTCTGTCTGGTCCAGGACTCGGGTAGAAATAGTAGCTTTCAGCTTTATCATTCACCGAGTGTTTTCAACCCAGGAAGGTAGGCACAGACGTGTCCCAGGAGAGGGTGGCTACTGTGCCCAGAAAGGTGGATCCCTTGTCGTGGTGATGAATCATCTGAAAAGGTAAAAGCAAAACAAAACCAGAAACAAAAACCAAGTCTAAGTCAAGGTGGGTGGTACTGGGGACCGGGGCTGGCAGGGACATCTACCCTAGTGCTGGATTAGAAGAGGTTGGCCTTCTCCTGGGAGAGCGAGGTAGGTATTTCTTACAAGCAGTGAGGTCCCCCAGTTTTCCACAGGGCTATGGGAAAAATTGCTTGTAATTATGTTAATTACAACAACAGAGCCCTTCACTTCTCAGGAGGGCTTTTCATCTTCAAAGGGGCTCCAGGATGGAGCATTAATACTTGACATGAAAGTCTTTGGAGTTTCAGAACTGAAGGCAGAGGGGCCCTAGCTATGTGGGGGCTGGGGCATGGGTGCTGTCTTGGAATGCCAATGCCCAAGGAATTCTCTTGCTGTAAGGTGGGGATCAGGTTAAAGCAGGGATACATGCCAGAAACTGGCCCTCATCTCACTGAAATTGGAGGGGTAGAGGGACTGAAGTGTCACCTCACTCCCCTATACTGGGACTCCCCGTTAAATCTGAATTTCAGATAAACACTAAAAGCACAAATGCACTACACAATTTGCTTATACACGCCCACACACAGCAAGTGCCATCAGAGGCTGGGCTTCCTACCTGATAGACTCCTACCAGAGAGGTCAGCAAATCCGGGCGTGTTCCCCCAGGGCCATAGGGAACAAGGGCTCCTCAGACCTGCCCAGACCCAGCCTCTTTCCCACCCCCGTGTGGGAATGCCAGAAAGTCCTCCTTTCAGCTCTGTCCAGGCTAGAACTCAGGGCTGGGCTGCTGGGTCCAGTCCAGCCTCCCCAACTCCTTTATTTACCTTGGATTTGGGATGAAACAGCCTCAGGAGTGGAATGTCTAAAGCGTCCCCTCCCCGCTTCTCTCCCGTCTTTCCTTCTCTGCACCCTGACCTCCACCCCACCACTCTGTAGTTTGAGCGAGACATCTGTGGCCGCCCACCCCCAACTCCCAAAACTGCTGGAATCACAATTCTCCCGTGACAAAAACCAGAGCAAGATGGTCACTGGGCTGAGATGAGCTTCCAGCCTCGGCAGTGGAATCCAGGCTGCCAGGACGGGTCTGGGCCTGAACTAGAAATGCCGGAGGGTTCCTGGGCTGGGCGGGAAGGGGAGACAAGCTGGCACTTGCCACAGCACAGAATAGTAACTGGGAGGTGGCAGTGCCTGCTCTGAAACAGAGTGAAACTCTCAGGGCCTCCAGACACAGGCACACTGGTTCCCAGGCCCCTAAAGCTCCAGAGCTGGCCCCCGGGCTCAGTCAGTTAGGGTCAAGGGCAGAGCATGTTGCCTTCTTCACGCCCCCAGGACAGAGAGATGGTCACACACATTTACATCCTGGGATATTACTTCGGGCCCGTGGGCACGATTAACATTCCAAAGCTTCGGTTCCCCCTCATGACCTAATGGAAAGGGCACGAAGTCAGTCAGATAGGGCGGGTCAGCTTCCCACTCACCGTTTACCAGCTGAGTGACCTCGGGTAAGACTCTCTTAACAAATTTTTAAAAATGCCCCCGATGTACTTGAAACTAAAGCCATTTAAGGAAAATGGTGGTGGGCAAGATGAACCTGGCCGATTGGCTGGCAGTGCTGTATAGAAGGCAGGGCACTGAGCTGCAGCTGTTCCTTCAAAGTACAAGATGCTGGGAAGATTCCAGAAAAACTAATATTGGTAAATCACTCTTAGAATCGTATTGGGGAAGAACAACTTTCCCCTCTGGATTAAACATTTACCCCTCTGGGTAAAACATGCTAGTGTTTCTTTCCCTCCTCATCCTTTCTTAATGAATTAAAAGTACATGAATATATGAACAGAGTATGACACACTCAGTTCATGGGCATCATTCAAATCATGACCTGCACTTCCAGAAGTATGTTGAGCCCTGCACAATAAATGTTTGTTGATTGACTGACTAACCTGTCTGATTAGATGAAAGGGCAGAAGCAAGGATTGATTTCATGTCAACTGAGTAGATCTTCTTAGAAATCCTGCCTCTTATTTTAGAAGCTTCAAAGATTAGTGTTTTATTTCCCCAAATCCCCACTCACTGGCTCTACTATTTTGTTACCTCCTTCCATTTCTATTTATGCAGCAGCGATGCCCGGCTCTGCAGATAATGTTTTATAACTAGTGAACTAGAACAGCAAGAGCGTTGAAGCTACTTGGCTATGCTAAGGGATTTGTCAGCCAGGCACCTGGCCAGGGAAGGCCTGGTGGGTCCTTCCTTGGATTTGAAAGGCCAAGGAGAGAAGCTGCTACTGTTAGCAGCCCAACGTTATGCAGATGTCACTGTGCTGGGGAGGGACAGGTGGTGTGTGGGCTGCCTCGTCTCTAATTCCTAGGTCTGAACAAAATAGGGGAAAAAACAGTCCCAACAGAGTGGGATCGGAAGTATCCCAGGGGAGTTAAAACCAGGTAGCGCCATACATGAGACTTTGGTAACAAGTGGGAACAGCCCTGGGATAGGGGGTGGTGTAAGGGACAGACGAAGAACTGTTTCTACTCTTAATTGATCTCTCCTATGAGTCATTTATCTCATTTGAAGTTCAGAGATTTGCTCCTGAGCCAGAGTATGGCCACTTCCCGTGTGATCTATTATCCTCGATGAGCCTCAGTTTCCTAAAGTGTAAGGGGGAATACTAATACCTAACCCCTACGTATGCACGGAATAAATATGTATTGAACACTTACTGTGTGCCAGGCCCTGTGCCAAGTTCTCCGCTGAGAACACAGTGGAAACAAGACAAAGTCCCTATCTTCCTGGAACTCATTTATACTCCAGGGCAGAACCCCCCCAAATAGCAGCTCCCATGGAGTGTTTTATATGGCTCATGTAATTAAATTTGTTTCTTTTTTTTTTTTAATTTTTTTTCAACGTTTATTTATTTTTGGGGGGACAGAGAGAGACAGAGCATGAACGGGGGAGGGGCAGAGAGAGAGGGAGACACAGAATCGGAAACAGGCTCCAGGCTCTGAGCCATCAGCCCAGAGCCCGACGCGGGGCTCAAACTCCCGGACCGCGAGATCGTGACCTGGCTGAAGTCGGACGCTTAACCGACTGCGCCACCCAGGCGCCCCTAAATTTGTTTCTTTAAACGTGTTGCAAACGTATACAAAGTTTTACATAAAGTCTAGATTTTCCAGTGGCAAGGCTGGGCCTCTCTTTCTGCATGGCAACTATCAGCCAGAGCTTAGTGTCTGCTTCCCTTAAAAGGAAAGCATTTTCTCCAGGTAGCCACATTCTGCACATTTCCAGGCACTCTTATCTTGCTCAAACTTAAAGAATATTTTTATTTGTTTGTTTAGTTAAAACCTTTCCATCCTCCCTGACTATAAAGAGGTGAAAGCCTGGCTCTTGGATATGACATTCAAGGCCTCTTAGGTCTGTCTCCTGCCTGATTCGTCCCTACAAATACTAAAGCTCCGGCAAATTGAAACCTCCTGACCTTCCCACATGGTACCTCTGACCATTTGCAATGTTATTTTCTCTGCCCAAATGTTTTTTGCTTCTATTTTTCAATCCAGAAAATTGATACTGACCTGTCAGGGTCATTTTAAACATAACTCTCCCCATTTGTTCAAACTTTCTGTGAGGAAGTACCCAGAGAGTCACATGGCGTGGAGACCCTCAAAGATAGAAATGGCCCATTTGAGACCTGAGGGACAGCACTTGTTTTACATCTTACAGTTGGGCCCAGGGACCTTCCCAGTTGGTGACAAGTTGTAAAAAGCCTCAGCTTTCCCAATAAATAGGAACAAAATATAAACATGGAATGAAATAATGTCTGTGAGTGACATCTGATAATATTTCAAAAACCACATTTGACTGGGGTTATTGATGCTTAGTAAGTAACAGCAATTGTTCCTGTTGTCGTATTGATATTCCAAGTGGTGGTAATTTCATCGAGAATGGTAGGCCAGCAGCTGTAATGTGTGCTCTGGGAAGAGTCTATGAGGGCTGTAGAGTTGTGAAATGGTTAAGAGATGTGGTTGGAAAAGCAGGCTAGGGTGAGAGAGGGGCCTTCCAATTAGACTCCCTGCTTGGCCTTTTTCTCCATTCTTCCTATCTTAAACACAGCAGCCAGAGCGATGCTGCAAAACAAGTCACACCTTGTTGCGCTTACTCTAAAGCCCCTAGTGGCTCCCTATCTGCCTTAGAGTAAAAGCTAAAGTCATTACCTCTCACACCTTGTATCCCAACACTTTCCCCTCACTCCTTGCTCTGTTCCAGCCACTGAACCTCATTCTGACCTCCCTGACCCTCCTTTAATGAGCAAGTACGTGCTTACCTCAGGATCTTTTCATTTGATCGCCCCTCTTTCAGGAACCATCTTCCCTCTGCTATCTACACAGCTCCATCCAACACTTTCTTAGATCTCTACTCAAATGTCATCTTCTCCCTAGTTAGTCTATCTAAAATTTTACTTCTTCCCTGCCCCCTCCCCTCCCTAACCTCGGTTGCCTTATTGTTCTCCTTGGAACTTATTACCAACCAATGTGCTTTACTTGCTTCACTTATTTATCTTGGTTATTTTCTGTCTCTCCCCACTGGAATCTAAGTACTATGAGAGCAGAAGTTCTTATGTGTCCTGCTCACTGCTGTATCCCCCAGAACCTAGAACAGAGCCCGGCACATAGTAGATACACAATAAACATGTGTTGGATGAGTGAATAGTGCTTTGATTCAATAAACCTTGGGAAGTCACAGAATGTTTTTGAGCAGGAAAGTGAATGGGGTCAGAGCTCACAAAGGGCTGCAGGATAGACTAGAATGGGGCTGGAAGCTGGAGGATAGGAGGTAGTTACAATAGCAGAAGGACTCATAAGTGAAAGTTTAAACAGAGGGCTTCAGTACCAATAGAAGATGACAATAGGAGGTGGTAAGTTTCATGAGGGCAGGGAATTTGTCTGGCATATAGTAGGTGTTCAGTAAATATTTACTGAATGATGAATGAGGGAATGATGCTTGTGTTTTTCATGTGGGATGGCCTCAGGCCTCTGGTCTGGGTCTGTGTGAGGAAAGACCTGAACCTTCTTTGCTCTTGACTCTGGGGTTCTCCTGGCCAGGAGTTACATGAGATCAACACTTAACTCTTACTTCGGTATGTACATCTTCCCTTCCTCCCTTCCTGCTAACCCCCCATGGCATGCAGTCACCTTTTAGGCCTCAGCTTAACTCAGACAAATTGGGGTTCAGGCTGTGGGAATTGAGGTGGGGTTCAGGCGGCAGGTTTCTACAGGCAGTGACCAGGTCGAATGAGCTTTTTGAATGCTATACAACCAAAGCCTTAGGTGACGTGGATAAATTAGTGTGGAAATTAGTGTGCCAGTCCAGAGCCCCTCAAGAGCATGGAAATCCCTGTGGACATCATCCATACCTTTTCTACAAAACCACAAGTTATTGGATAGGAGGCTGATCTAGGTTGAGGCTGGGTATGTGGACTGTGTTAAGAGAAAGTTCCCACACTGGGGGGGGGGGGGGTTGGAGAGGGTGGAGGGGTGTGAGGTGGGGCTGTTGCTTGGTTAAAGAACCTCTCATTTATACCCTCCCTGGTCTGCCCTTCTCCTCAAAGGAGCCTCACTAGGCTCTGAGATCCACATTGGACCTTGCCCCGAATCCAATCAACAGAAATGAAGGGCTTCATATCCTCCCTGCCCCAAGAATAAACATATAGTAACTCGCTTCTGAATTTTCCAGGTTTCTATTAAGTGAATGTCTGGTGCCCAGAACTGCACCAGATCCTCGCCTAAAGATGGTGGAGAAAAATAACATTTGCATAGACTTATTCTTGTTTTATTTATTTAATTTGATCTTCTTGTCAATCCTGTGAAGTAGTATCCTCATGTAAGAGATGAATAAACTGAGGTCCAGCTCGTTCATACAACTAGAAGTTGAGAGAAGGGAAATTTGAGACAAGTTTTGATTCATCCCAAACATCGGTTGTTTTTCTGAGGACATCAGTGCTGTTTATAGAATTTGACCACAGAACTAGGAATTGTTTGGACGAGAAGGTGCTTGTGGAATTTGCTTAGGTCCTTCCCACAAAGGGGTTCAGGCTCAGACAGCAACAGCCACAAGCCAAAAGAATGGTCTGAATGCCACAGAAAGGTCTGATAGTCCGGTCCCCTGACTCCCACGTGCTTTTTCTTTTGTCTTTAAAAATATGTGATGATAATATCATTCTTAAATATTATGTTTATCTGCCTTAAAAATCAAATAATACTGAAAGCTTTATAACCAAAACATTGGCCCTCCCCACTCCTTATTTTTGTTGAGAGAATATTTCATCTCCTAATATTTTTGTTGAAATCTCTCATACCTTCTTATCCTACCCCTCCCCAATGCTTTTTGTCCTCTTCTTAACCTTGTGGTTGTACCAGAATGGTGGGGGGTGGGGTGGGGAGGGAAAACAGATAAAACACATTTGGTCAATCAGTCTTATTGAACAGAAGTCCAATTTCTTACCACATTGCCCTCCCCGCCCCCCATAGGATTCTGTATCCCCAGATAACTCATTTTGCTGAAGTCAACACATGTCCAGTGCTCAGGTAGCTTAGCCTTGAGCCTGACACTGGTAGGAACTCCTGGCTCATGAGAGCTCCTGTCTGGTCTGTGCCTTGCTGCCCTCAAGTCCCCTTGCTGCCCTCTGTCCCCTTGCTGCTGAGGCCAGAGATTGATTTACATGAGAAAACAGAGTAGATAACCACAGTGATGATCCCTCCCATCCACACTTGACCAAGTTCAGAAAGCTTTCATGCCCACAGTCTCATTTTACAACAGCATAACATCATGGGATATGTTGTTCAGTACTGCCCATGTGAAGTCAAAATTGGGACACTGCTCTGTCCTGACAGGGCAGCGTATTTAAAATCAGGACTGAGATGGGGCACCTGGGTGGTTCAGTCTGTTAAGCATCCAACTTCAGCTTAGATCATGATCTCCCAGTTTGTGGGTTTGTGAATTTGAGCCCCCTGTGGGGCTCTGCTCTGACAGCTCAGAGCCTGAAGCCTGCTTCAGATTCTATGTCTCCCTCTCTCTCTCTGCCCCTTGCCTCCTCTTATGTGTTCTCTGTCTCTCTCTCTCTCTCAAAAATAAATAAATAAGCTTAAAATAAAATAAAATAAGATCAGGACTGTGAATCTTCACATTCATGGCAGTTTCTTATTTGGCTCTTATGTCTGCAGGGCCAGTGGAACCTTCTTTTGCCGGGGTGGGGGGGCCTGGGGAGGGGTGGAAGTGGAGTCTCTGACTGACACTGGAGGGGAGGAAGAATGATGGGAGGACCTCAGGGAGAGAGCTTACTTCCAAGTGATTTACTGGACCTTGTTTTTCCTCCTCTTCCCACATAGATCCAAATTTGGAATAAAGAAAACTATTCCTTTGAGGACACTTACCAGCACTTGGTTTAGTTCAAGGATGAAAAGAGAGTCAGAAACTAATAATTCTGAACACTTTAGTGGGGAATTCACCTAAAATCTCAAACTGAAATCTGTTTGATTGCCTGGGCTAGAAAGTGAGATTCATTTATAAATTATTTTTGCTGCAGCTTCCACTACAAAAATCTCAATAAGCCTCGAATTTGGATCACATTCTGGGACCCTCTATACAGGGTAAGGAGACAGAGGAAGGGGCAACAATTCAGGCTACAGTTTAGGCAATGTGTTAGGTTCATCTGTAGCCCCAGTACCTTGAAACACTTGGATGGAGCCAGAGATAAATCAGGGTAGGACTTGGGCTACAAAATGCCTTCCAGAAGGCTGGATGGGGTCTGAATTCCTCTGAGAGAGACCAGAATTGTATTGTTCAGTTTGATGTCCTCACCCCCTCTTCAACAGACCCGCTGACGAGTAACCCAGCCTATTGCTGTTACTGACTCCAGGGACACTAAATTCTCCACTGTCCTGAACCACTGGGAGCAGTCCCAGTTGCTACGCACCCTGCTCAGCGGAGAAGAGTGGGATTTGGGTCACATGGCTTTATTGTCATATGTTTGGTATTGTTGAGGTTAAAGCCTCTGGGTGGTGAAAGAGTCCTCACCAAGTAAGAGCTGCCTGGGAGCAGGAGAGAGGAATTCCCAGATTCCCTATAGCTATAAATCAATGCCTCTGTGTTGAAACATACATCTCACAGCCTGAAACTCAGACTCACAAATGAGTCAGCAATGCCTTACTTGAGCAGGGATGGAGGGCAAAGCAATGGAAACATCACAGGCCCAAGCCACACTGGGGATGTCTGAATCTTAGGAGTGATCTTTTGAGAACATAGAACTGATTCCTCCAGAGCCTTTGGGTTTTCTTATTCCCCAGACCAAGCAAGTGAGGTGTATCTCAAGCAAAGAAGACTTCAGGGTGGCCTATTGCCAGGTGTCATCATTCAAAGGACCCAGAAGTTCCTCTTGATCTCTACCTTAATTCCTCCTGCTTTATCCCCTTTCATTGATTCCTCAGTAGAGGGACACAAGAGTTGGGACTTTGTTTGCCATAGTATCAACAGTGCATAGATACATGCATAATTAAAAAATAATAAATTAACAACCAGTGCAGCATCAGTCAGTATAGATTCTGGTTGGGATGCTGAGCAGGGTCCAAGTGGAAGGGACCCTGGGCTTGGGTTCTAGTCTTGACTTTGTGTGTGATTTGCTACATGATCTAGAGCAAATCACTTGACCTCCTTGGACCTCAGTTTTCTCATCTATAAAAAGGGGGAATTTGGACTAGAAGTTGTAAACTCGTATGCCTACAGGGTCAGACAATTAACGTAAATGAGTGAATCCGGTAGGGTGGGGTTGTCCTGATTTTAACATGTGGATTCCATCTAAATGAGCAGCTGTTGTCGGATGGAACTGCTGAGCCAGGCTGTCTAGAGCCTGTCTTCAAGAGATGCTGAAAACCTAGATGTTTATGTGAAATCTCCTGGTGTTTAAGATACCGTGTGGGTCAAACAAACAAACAAACATCTCTAAGCCAGTAATAGCCCTAGACCAGAGGATTTGATGGTCCCTCCCAGCTTGAATTTTCTGATTCTAAAGTATGTGTCTTCTAAAGAAAATCTTTAAGAAATCACTTTAGTTATAGGGATTTCTGCTAGTGCATAAGTGAATGCCTGTGTGTGGGCTCATACTTGCATGGTGTTGGGCTTTTGGCTCCCCTCAAATGATGCTCTCCTGGTGGTCTTTCCCCTCATCCCTCACACACACCTGCAGTGGACTGTTTGCTTGGTCTCAAGAGCCAAGCCCTGGGCCACATGGGAGATGCTGCTTGTCCAGTGAGCTCATCAGCAGTAAAGAGCAGGCTGTGCTGATGAGATAGTCCTTCCCCTCATGAAGGGAAGAGTGGCCACCAGCAGCGGCTGAGCCAGAGGCTGGCTGAGTCAGGCTTGGGGACTTGCTACCCTCCCAGCCTTCGCTGGATATGTCCCCAAGCATTGGGAATCAAGTTCCCATGATTACCAATCCGGAGCTCTCCAACACACCGGTATTAGTCTGATAGGGCCACTGGAACTAAGTACCACAGACTGGGTAGCTTAATTAACAGAAATGTCTTGTCTCACAGTTCTGTAGGCTGGAAGCCCAAAATCAAGGCATCCATAAGGTTGGATGCTTCCCAGGGCTCTGAGGGAAGGGTCTGTTCCAGGCCTTTCTCCTTGGCTTGGAGATGGCTGTCTTCTCCCTGTGTCTCTTCACATCATCTTCTCCCTCTGTGTCCAAATTTCCCTTTTCTATAAGGACACAGGTCAAATATGATTAGAGCCCACCCTAATGACCTCATTTTAACTTGATCACCTTTGTAACGACTCTATGTCCAAGTAAGGTCCCATTCTGAGGTACTGGAGGCTGTAGGACTTCAGCATCCAAATTTAAGGGGTGAGGGGACATAAACCAACCATGATATCACTCCTTTATGGTCTCTCTCTTGTTGCTTTAAACTTCAAAACCTAAGTACCCATAAGCATGTCCCTTCTTACCTGTAACAGCTCCATGCTTCAGGGTCTCATGTACTGGTACACAGCTCACTGTAAGCATGTACTCTGTAAGGACTGGGGTTCATTGTAGTGGGACAGGAGAGTGAACTCTCCTCAAACATCTGATAGGGGACATACAGGCCTTGAGTTTCAAGTAATAACAGAAGGTGTCACCTTATTCTGTGAGGCACTGTCTATATGCTTTTTATCTTTATACCAAAATTTCAAATATTTATACATCACTCAATAAGTACCAAAATACTGTTCCAAATACTTTATATGAAGCAATTTATTGAACCCCCACAGCACTCATTTGAGGTGGGTACTCTTGTTTACTGCATTGTACTGATAAGAAACTGAGGCTCAGAGATCTTAAGAACCTTTGTCAAGTCTGTAGTAACTGATGAAGTTGGAGTTTGAATCCTAAAAGTTAGCTCCTGAGGCCACGCTTTTAATCATTACCAGATAGTGACTGGAAAAGGCAGTCTCTCACATATTATTCTCACTGAAAAGACAAGAAAAGTGAAACCAAGAAGCCAGGTAACTTACCCTGAGTCACTCGGGTAAGAGGCAGAATAAAGGCAGAATCCCTGCCCTGAAAGCCACCGAGCTTCTTCTCCATGGGATCAAGTGTCCTGAGTCCCTTCCCCTTATCCCACTCACTTACACAGCCCCACGGGTAGAAGGGCCTGCCCAGAATCTCTAAACCCTTGCTTGTGGTTAACTATCTCCAAAACCGCAGGGGAACCATGGGGTACGTGGAAAGGGGGGGCACCCTCTCAACTCAGATCTGACCTCCCAGGCGCTCCCAGTTCCCAAGACCACCAGCCCCGAGGCGTAAGGTCCAGCCTCGAGTCTGGGAATTTTCTCAGCCAGAGTTAGAAGCCAGAGAGCGAGGTGGGGAAGGGGCTGGGCGGCGCGGGGCCGCCCAGGAACACAGAGTATCAGATTTCCCTTAAGCCGCCAATCCTGAACGCGAGGGGGCGTGGCCACACCTGGGAGGCGTGGCCGGACTGCGGAGGGGGGCTGCGGCGTCCTAGGGCGAGGCGGTGACGTGAGCTCCGCGCACCTGGGCCCGGCAGGTAAGGGCCGGTGCGGGACGGAGAGCGGAGCTCGAAGAGTCTACCTGCGCAAACCCAGGTATTGCTTGCTGACCGGTCAAGGAGTGCTGGCGACTTAGTTCGGGGGACGACCGCTTCTTGTAGCAGGATTGAGAAAAGGTGAGGACGCTAACTTCTGAACACTAGTTTTGGGGGTAGGGGGCTGGGGACACACCCGCCCCAGAGTTTGTGGGGTTAGGAACCTTGCTTGAGGACATCTGTTTGTTTGGGGGGGGGACTCTCAGGGGCTGGATGCTTGTCGCCCTGCTTTAGGTAGCTTTTGGGCGGTCCTAGCCCTGGAGTACGGGGCCCCTCCCGACCCCACACTTCTCTCTACTCCCTTTCCCTCCCTGCCCTACTGGAGCGTGCCGCTCTCGGCCCTTATCCACCCACCAGAGGATAGAGCTACGTCGCCTCCACCCCTCCGGTGGAGGCCCAGCTCGCTGGGCCGCCGGCCCCAGTGTCCCAAAGGGGATTTCCGAGGCCTGCGGGCCCTTGGTCCTGGTGGGGGTTTGGGGAAATGGAGATGGGGGCGGCCAGGCGCTTTAGCCAGTTTGTTTTTTCTCTTTGAATTTGTTTAGTGCAGCCAGGCCCCTCGCCTTGGGCCTGGGAGACACCACTGGCTTTCCAAGTAGTCAAGCTTGGTGTTGTGGAGGGTGGTGCAGGGCGTGGTTGCTCTGGGGGTGAGGCCCTCTTTGCCCAAGGGGATGGAGGGTGGGTGTGGAAAACTGGGGAAAGTCTCCCAGGCCCAACTGGAAAGGAGGCCCCGGGTGCCACTCTTTCCGGGGAGCCTGCTTTGTAATGAAGGGGTCACCTCTGTCCCGACCCTGCTCTCCTGGTGGATGTCAAAAGTGGAAGCCAGGGAAGGGAGAGGGAGAAGGCGCTTGAGTAGGAGTTGGTGCTGACCCAGGACAGTAGTTTAAGGTTAGATGTGTGCATAACACATAACAGCAGCACCATCTCACCAGCCCCTAACTTCAATCCAGCAGGGAGGAAGGGCATGGGAATTATGGCACAGAATTTACCACTAAGCAGGGCTAAACTAAAGGGAAGAAAGGCTGGGGAACTGGGAAGATGGCGTTCGGTTCCCTGCAGGGGAAGGACAAAAAGCAGGACTCCCTGGCAAATGCTTTTCACTCTGAGCCAAACCATTGACAGCCCAATCTCGAATCTCTACTTTGAGGTAGTGCTGCCCTTGGAAACTCGTCTGGGCAAGGGCTGCAGAGGTGGCAGTGGGGGTGTTTATAGAGGGCCTGCTCCCTGGAATGGGGGTGTGAGAGAGGAGAATTAGTGCCTGAGGGAGGTTGAAAGTATCCCAGCTGGATGCCCAGCGTGAGGGGAGTGGATGAGTTAGCATCTTTGTTCTTTGGCTGGTCAAATACCTATTGGAGACACAGACCTTGAATTTCACTGTGATGGCAGCTGGAGATACTAGGGCTGACTTCAGCTAGGCTAAGTTTCTGTGGGCATTGAGATTTGGGCGCTGAGAATGTTTTGGAAGAGAACTCTGATTTAGGTGTGTTTGGTGGCAGGTGTCATGCAGTCTTCTCCCTAACCACTTCCTTGGCCCTTCGTGCTGCTGGGATCTTGTGAATGTTTTTGGTTTACTCTCGTAGTGTGTAGAAGAAGGGAGGGATTTGGAAGGCAGGGTTAGTGGCAAGATTCAGTACAGCACACTCTGATGAGGAGTGTTGGGTCCAGGCCCCAGATAAAGCACTTTTCTGGGTCTCCGTTAACCCAGCTATAAAATGGGGATGAGGGGCGCCTGGGTGGCTCAGTCAGTTAAGCCTCCGACTTCGACTCAGGTCATGATCTCGCAGTCCGTGGGTTTGAGCCCCACGTCGGGCTCTGTGCTGACAGCTCAGAGCCTGGAGCCTGTTTCAGATTCTGTGTCTCCCTCTTTCTCTGACCCTCCCCTGTTCATGCTCTCTCTCTCTGTCTCAAAAATAAATAAACGTTAAAAAAAAATTTTTTTTTAATGGGGATGATAATACATGCCACTTCCTGATCATGAGGATGAAATCAAACACGGTAAATAAAAGTGTATGTAAACTTTGTAAAGTCAGTGTAGATATGAAGGATTGTTGGTACCGTGCTCTCATTAGCTGAAGAACATCATCTTTTATACCTTCCAGGGGCCAAGAAATGTCTTAGCTTCCTAAGCTAATATTTTTTTTTTGGTTGAAAAAATATTACTTGTAGCTTTTTTATTTTTGTTATCATAAATTGAAACATGTCATTGTAGGAAAATGTGAATCATATACACAAGTATATGAGCAAGTATAAAATTCACTCAATCCCATCACCAGGTAACCATTGTGAATATCTTGTTACATTGATGTATTATCTTTTCCTTTTTTAAATTATGTGTGTATGTGCCTAAGTACCCAAGTGCATGTTAGTTACAAGGTGAACATACTAGTCTACAGTCAATATTGTATGCTGTATTTTCTCCCTTAACTTCATGTTGTAAACATTTCCCCAGATCCAATAAAAATTCTTCAGACGTCCCGTTGTTAATGACTGCTTAATATTGCAGCCTGTGAATTAGCCATTTTCCTCTGTTATTTTGGTTGCTTCCAGCTTTTCCTTCTCTGCCAGTGTTTAGAGTCTTAGTTACTGGGTGGCAGGTGAGGGAGATCTTGGCTGACTTCCAGAAGGTGGAGAGGGTTAGCAGTGAGGGAGGTGGGGCATGGAGGAAGGCAGGCTGGGGCGGGGTTGCTCATGTGTGGTGCCATCTTGAGAGAATGTTGAGAACCCAGGACTCTAGATCTTAACAATCCATCTCTATGGGTGGCTGCTTCTCCTTCCCTATCACTATGTGCAGTTCCCCATGTTGGCTCCGTTGCTTTAATTTTTTCTTGATGAGCTGTCAATCAACTAGGATAAGCCCTATTCTTCAAAGTCCATCCAGACGGAGATTTCCCATGTCTGACAAGCATAGACCCAGCATTTACTGGTACTGCAAAAGTTCCTTGCAGGGTTGACCAACGTGTCACCCATGTCCCTATTCGTCCTTTCCTTGCCCCATCCCCTTTCCAGTAGCCTGGGACTGAGGAGGAGAAGGTAGAACTTGCCCTTAGGAGAATATGCATTCTCTACTCCTTATAAGGTAAATGTTCTCCACGGTTTGGTGGCTTGACTTGCTGCCCTTCCAAAACCATGGCCAACAACATGGGGATGGGGCGGGGGACAGTTGAATACTGCATGCCAACCTTGCCTGCCCACTGTGAGCTGTGCTCCCAGGGGGAAGGTTTCAGTTGCAGGACTTGTTAATTGGGTCAGAAGGCTCAGGTGAGAGCAGGTCCTGCCTTGCTCTTAAAGTGCCAGAAGCTGAGTTGGTTTGGGTTTTCCCTGTTTGTTGGGTGTCTGGCTGGGGAAGGAAGTGGTGGCTGAGGCCACCCCCTCAGCTAAGCTCCTCTGAGTGGGAGCCTTCAGCTGACTCAACTGGTTTGGTTTCTGAACTGTGATCCAGGTGGGGATCTTCCTGGGTGTGAAGGTGACTTATTTATCTTCCTTTCCTCAGGCCACTGTGGGGCTTGAGCACTTCCAATGTGGGTTTCTTCAGGGAGTCTGAGGAAAACTATGTGCTTTTTAATGGACATAGTGCTGGACACACAGTAGCTGATGAACACATATTTGTTGAGTGAACGCTATTTTGCAGGCCTCCCTTTTTCACCTGAAGTAAAAACAAAGTAAGATGAGAACACCCAAAAAATCTAAACACAACATCCCAAGCAAACAGGTCTCTAGTGACTGACTAGTCTTTCCTAAAGACACCCAATCTGGGCAGGCCTCTGTTTCCTGCTGTGAGTGCTGGCTGCTGCCGAATGTTATCTGCTGTGCCCGTGTATTTTTATGAGAATCAATCGCAGACTTTACCCAGGCCAGCTCCTGCAACCAAAGACGTCACTCTAGCCTTCGTGTGGAGACAAACAGACCCAGGTGGAGGAGGCTGCCTGAGCAGAACAGAGCCTGTCTTATGATTGTGGTTAGCAGCCTAAGTTTAGGAACTGTAGCATTTGATTATTCTAGGGCTCCTGGACTTTTCTGGACTCAGGTGCAAGAAAGGGTCCTCAGAGCCTTTGTCTCCCATGTTCCCTAGTATTCTCCCAGCCACTGGATTGTCCTGTTGATAACCAACTCAGACCCCTTTTTTCTTGCTCCAGAGTCTTTGGGTGGTCCAGAGAAAAGGAAGCTGACCTGAGGTCCAGCTCTTCAGAACCCCGTGGAGACACTGCCTGCTCATCTCTGTAAGTGAGGATGTTGGAACCAGGACCTGCCCCTTGTCTACTTCTCTCTCACCACAATGGGGTCATTTCTTCCTAAAATATTCCCCACTCACCTTTAGTTCTCTTGTTGAAAAAGAGAGTGTGCTTCAAATTCTTACCTTGTATCTTTGCTGTTTCCGTACCTTTTTTTCTTCCTTTTCTTGAGATGAGATTGAAAAGAGCAATTCCAAGAGCCCTTGGTTCTTCAGGAAGGACTGTGTTCCAGCAGGGATGACATCATCTTTTTTCTTTTTCTGCTTCAGGATTTAAATAGAAGAAATGTGATCCACTTACATGATAAGTCTGATTTGGCTAGAACATGAAGCATAAATGGCTTTGGAATAAGAATCAAAAGGACCTTTTAACCTCTTTTCTTTTCTTCCTTACCTGGCACAGTGTATTCCCATATTTAGTTTCTTTGCTGTAATCTAATGAAACTCTAGCTCTATCATACGGGAACAGTGGCTGGGAAAAGTTCCCAGAGGCTGGCCTAATTCTCCTGCGCTCTCTACTCTTTACCCCTCCACCCAGATCATGGCCCTCCACCCCCGCAGAGTTCGGCTGAAGCCCTGGCTGGTGGCCCAGGTGGATAGTGGCCTGTACCCTGGGCTCATCTGGCTACACAGGGACTCCAAGCGCTTCCAGATTCCCTGGAAACATGCCACCCGGCATAGCCCCCAACAAGAGGAGGAAAATACCATTTTCAAGGTAAAGGACTTCTTCTACCATCGGACCAGTTCTGTCAGACCTATGTGGATGTTTTTGGTTGTTCTGTTTTCTATTTTGGCATGGGGATACACTAGATCCAAATGCTCCTGTATCAGAGAGAATGTTTATGAAGGGGGTGCCCAAACTTAGGCGTAGTAATTTCTCCTGCTGGGGCATGTCCATAATGTTTGAGGCCGTTTATTCTTTCCCATTGGTCGAAGGAGCTCGACTCACATCCCAAAAGATCCCAGGTGCAGTTGGCTAAACTACAGATGATTGGACTGATGGGGTTGTTCCAAAAGCTCCCAGGGTCAGCAAATAACTCTTGTTCTTCATTCACTCAGGGTTCTTGCTATGGAGAGAGGTGCTTGGGCCAGGGACAGCTCTCCAACCCAGGACAGAACTACTGAGTGTTAGCAGGCTCCTAACATAGACCGTAGGATGGGTGTAGAGGGTTCTTTGCAAGTTTTTCTTTTGGTATTAAAATCCCTTACCCAACCCATCACCTCTGCTTAAAAATGAGAGATGATATAGTGCAAGCTTTTATTCTACAAATATGTTTTCTTAAATAAAAAATACCTGATATGAGAATTGTTTTACTTAACTGAAAACCAGATTTAATCACTGGCCTTTTACAAAATCTCGTGAAGCCAAAGCTTGACTTAAGACAGACGTAGGTGGGAAGCTGGTTGTGGGAAGGAGTGTTATGTTGTTTGTAACTCTGGAGCCTGTGCCTCTGCTCCGGACCAACTGCTCTGTGCTGGCCAGTCTTCTGTGTCAGCTGCTGGCTTAAGTTCCTGCCTCTCCAAGTCACAGAGAAGTGAGTTTAGCCTCTCCTTCCCTCTCTAAGCTGGAAGTCAGAAGGAAATCCGGTCCTTACGCTGGGCCCCTCAAGAGTGACACCCCAAGTTCTTGCTGAGATTGGACCAGAAAAGGTGGGCTCGCCCCTCAAAGGAGAGCCATCTGAGAGATGTTTCCCAACTCAGTTATATCAGGTATAGACCCAGGTAGTGGAGAGAAAATTGGTCTGAGAGCACTTAGAAAGAAAGTAAAGGAGCACTTTTAATTTACCAATTAAATAACGGTATGAAAATGGTAGGGAAGACATCTTGAAACCAGTACCAATTGCTGGAGTTGGCATGGAGGGGGGAATTGACCTGCCCTGGCCCAGCTGACTTGTGGTTGTGGCCTTGGTCTGAAACTGGATTTGCTGTTGGTGGCTGGGGGTGGCTGGCTATGGGGGAAGAGGCTGGTTCCTGAAAGCCCTATTCACGAGAGCAATCTGTGTGCTTCGGGCTTGAGAAAAAAGTGGCTGCAGGAAGCTTGTCTTATTTATATCTGGATCTCTGCTTGTGGAATAGTAAGGGAGGGCCTTTAAGTCTGGAGAAGAGTGAGGGTGCTTTCACCCATCCCAAGCTCTGACAGGCCTTGGGCAGGTTGTGTGGGGGGAGGGGGAAGCAGCGGGGTGCTAGCATTAAATGGGTGTCCATTATCTCATTTAATTCTCAGGAACTCTGTAAGGGGGGGTATTCCTCTTATGTTGTAGATGCAGAGGCTGAGTCTCAGGGGGACTAAATAATTTGCCAGAATCACACATCCAGTAATGAGTGTGGCCTGGATTTGAACCCAAGCCTATCTGCTCCCCCATTATCATACTACCTCATTCTGGCCAGGAATTGGAAGATCTGATTTCAAGTCCTACTACTATCAATTGCACATATGGTCTTGAACAAGTCACATAGTCTCTTTGGGTTTTAGCTTCCCCTTTGGTAAAATGGAGATGAAACCAGTCTTGCCTGCCTCAGAGGATTGTCATGAGAATTGAGTGAAATAACGTATGGGGAGAAATAGTGAATAACCATCAAAATACAGAGGTTACTTCCATTTCTGGAAGGGGAATAGGGACCTCCACAGTGACCTGAGTGTCAGAAGCAAGACTCAGAATGGGTTTGAGTAAGTCATGTTTATAAATCCCAGTGAATGCCATGTGTCTGGTACTGTGTTCTGCTGCATCAGCCCTGGCCCTCTGAACCTTCTGAGTGGGTCCTGAGGAGGAATGTCTGTGTTGTGAGCAGTAAGGCTGGGGCAGTGCTTCTGGGTTAGTCTGGCTGCTCTCCATGGAGGGGCAGGGATTTAGGGAGCCACAGAAACTTGAAGACCCATGCCAAAGTCAGCACAGTCCACGCCAGCTGGGTGGGGCCAGACTGGGAGAGGGTACAGGGGATCAAATAAACGGAAAAGTAAATGTGGCAAGGCAGCAGTCAGGCACAACTGGAGATGTGCTTCCCAGACCCTAGGGATCGATGAAGTTGAAATCCCCTGTGGGGAGCTGTATGGAATGGTGCCAGTGCAGCCACCTAGGGCAGACCTCTTCATCCTATAGTGCGAAACAAATGCAGGTGCCCCCAAGCCTGAGGAAATGGTAAGAAGTGAGCTGGAATTAGAAGATAAGGATTTAAATTAGTTTTGGAAGAAACTTCCTCGTGATGGTCAGGTTCTTCAGGGAGGGACTGAGGGAGATCAGAGATCTCAAAGGATGGGGCAGGACATTTCCATTTCAGCTTGAGGTCAGAAGCAGAGGCAGAGAGTTGGGACTGGACGTGTGCCCTGTCCACTTGAACAAGTTGGTGTGTGCTTCCTGATCTTGACTACTCTGCTAATGACATCCCCCTTCTCTGCATCAGAACGTGATGTCCTGAAGAAAGCATAGAGATCTGAGACTGTATTAGCAGCCGGGGAGAGTGGATATCCCGTGAGTGGAAACAGACATGCCATTGGACCTGGAAACTGAAAACCAGAGTGGAGGAGCCAAAGTGGTTTTAGCTCATGCCACCAGCCCCTGGTGTTTGCAGCAAAGTATTTCCAGTGAAGTGGGACTCTGAGGAACTAGGGAAGGGCAGGGGGTGGGGGTTTACTAGGACATGGGGTCAGCTGAATGAGGCCCTCAGTGTTCAGCTGAACTCCCAGAGTGTGCTTCCTGTCCTCCTACAGGCTCTTATTCCTAAAGGTACTTGTTTTCTACAATTATTTAAGCATCAGATTGAGGGATGTAGGGGGGAGGGAACAGCAAGGCCAAACTCTTCATATCACATGCCATCTCCTTCTGTCTTGTAAGTAATTAATGTCAAAACAAATAAGCCAAAAAAATTTACCTGAAATCCTGCTATCCAAAGTTACCACTAGCATTTTGGTGTATATAGTTGACGTTTGAACAATATGGGTTTGAACTGTGCAGGTCCGCTTATATGCGGATTTTTTTGACAAATACAGTACTGTGTATTTTTCTTATGATTTTCTTACTAGCATGTCTTTTCTCTAGCTTATTTCATTGTAATACAGCATATGATATACAAAATATGTGTTAATCGACTGTTACCAGTAAGGCTTCTGGTCAACAGGAGGCTAGTAATAGTTAAGTTTTGGGGAGTCAAAAATTATATGTGTGGATTTTTGGGGCACCTGGGTGGCTGAGTCGGTTAAGTGTCTGACTTGATTTCGGCTCAGATCATGGTCTCATGGTTCATGAGTTTGAGCCCTTCACTGGGCTCTGCACTGACAGTGCAGAGCCTGCTTGGGATTCTGTCTGTCTGTGTGTCTGTCTGTCTGTCTGTCTCTCTCTCTCTCTCTCTCTCTCTGCCCCCTTCCCCACTCGCTCTCTCTTTCTCAAAATAAATAAAAAAAAAAATTAAAAATGTATGTGGAGTTTTGACTGTGCAAGGGGTCAGTATTCCTGACCCCTATAGTGTTCAAGA
The DNA here is from genome assembly GCF_027475565.1 of Acinonyx jubatus. NCBI lineage: Eukaryota > Metazoa > Chordata > Mammalia > Carnivora > Felidae > Acinonyx > Acinonyx jubatus. The sequence goes on along the minus strand of NC_069395.1, from coordinate 35,547,516 downwards.
GTGAATTGTATTTTTTTCCAGACTTTTCTTTATTTTCAACCCTCGTTACAGCCACTCTTGACAGGTGGTGCTGGCATCAACACTTGAGATGAGGCTCCTCCTTTCAAAAGATTGTGTTTACTTATGGCTTAATTTCCCTCAGGCCCTGCTTTGCCTGGTCCTGAGGGTGGTGTTTCCTGCTACAGCAGGCTCTCTAAATTGGGATTGGGATGGTGGGGCAGCAAGGCAGGGGTGTGTGTGCATGTGTGTCTGTATGGGAGAGGGTGAGTACACTTTGTACTGGGCAACAGCAGACATTCACTACAGTTTCCTATTCTTCAGGCCTGGGCTGTGGAGACTGGGAAGTACCAGGAAGGAGTGGATGACCCTGACCCGGCTAAATGGAAGGCCCAGCTCCGCTGTGCTCTCAACAAGAGCAGGGAATTCAACCTGATGTATGATGGCACCAAGGAAGTGCCCATGAACCCAGTGAAGATATATCAAGTGTGTGACATCCCCCAGCCTCAGGGGTCAATCATTAACCCAGGTGAGGCCCCAGCTGCTGGGGAGACGGGGGGATAGTGAACCAGGTTCTGGGCTAGGCTCTTAAGGAGATAGTTGGGGGCGCCTGGGTGGCTCAGTCGGGTTAAGCGTTGGACTTCAGCTCGGGTCACGATCTCATGGCTCATGAGTTCAAGCCCTGTGTCGGGCTCTGTGCTGACAGCTCAGAGCCTGGAGCCGGCTTCTGATTCTGTGTCTTCCTCTCTCTCTGCCCCTCTCCTGCTTGTGCTCTGTCTCTCTCAAAAATAAATAAACATTTAAAAAACTTAAATAAAAAAGAGATAGTTGACTTGAAAATCTCTTACAAAGTTTAAGATTGGTAAAGCAAGAAGGCCTTTCCCTAGGAAGGACTCAGAGAACAAAAGATGTAAAGACAACAAAATCTTCTTGTTCACTTAGGGGAATACTCACTAGCCTGACTGCTTAAAGCATTAGAATATAGAGGCTATGTAGATTCCTACTGTAGGAAGAGCTTCCTTTGGGACTCAACACTGAGAGGAGAGGTCAGGTAGTTTTGAAGATGGAGGAATTAAACCTTAGAAGGTTTGAGTTCTGAACCTGGCTCTTATCACTTTGCTCCTTGTGAAACATCGAATCAAGTCATATGAACTTTGAGCCTCAGTTTCTTCAATGGTAAAATCTGGGTTCTCATCTTTCCTGCCTACTTCAAAGACTATTGTTAAGACTCAACTGACATGACATTTAAAAGCTATTAAGTTCTCTGTAAATGTTGGATGAGTGATTATTTAATTTGTAGGATACTTTTTCTAAGCGAATATCACCTGATCCTCCTGTTTACCCAATGCCTGGCAAGTACCAACTAAAGGCCAGACAATTTAGACTTGTCCTCCAATGAATCTAGTGAGCCCCTGCCAAAAGGGAAGCATCTGTCCTCACTTTAAGCTTAAAGGAGAGAAGTTAGTGTTCTTGAGTCCTTAAAAGCAATGTTAATGTGTAGCAAAAGTAGGAATTAAGAGATTTCTAGGAAAGGGGAGTAGGGCGTGCAGGTCCTAAGTAGGGGAGGGGAAGAGAGCTCATGTTAGGGCTCAATAGGAGTTGGAGCCAGAGGTTAATACAGCTTTGGTTCCCATTCTTTTTGGCTAGGATGTGGAGGGAGCACACTGAACCCGGGGAACCTCTGTACTAACAGTACCTAATATGTACAGTGGATCAGCAGCAAGGATGGTGGTGCAGCCTGAGTGGCTCACTTGGTGGCTTGTGTGTCTGTTTCTTGGGTAGGATCCACTGGATCTGCTCCTTGGGATGAGAAGGATAATGATGTAGATGAAGAAGATGAGGAAGATGAGCTTGACCAGTCACAGCACCATGTTCCCATCCAGGACACCTTCCCCTTCCTGAACATCAATGGTGAGTGGGGGTGATAGGTGGTACAGAAGAGTGAGGAGGATGGAAGAGGCTTTGCCTTTGCAACTGCTGACCCCTCGGCCCCCACGGCACTGGGAGCAGTGACCAGGTCCTGTGGCCAAGCTGCTGGTCCATTAGCAAGTAGGGGTCATAGACAAAGGAACTCTGCTGGCCCAGTTATCCCAGAGGGTGGCTTCCAGGCCTAGAGAACATCTGAATCTTACACATAATTCAGAGAAATTAAAAATTCAAATTCGTTCTCAATCCCATATACAAATACATCAGTTATAAATTTCACTAATTTTCCTTAAGGCCAAGTGCAGCAGATACCATTTTTATTAATTGTAGGCAAAATCTTTCACTATTTCTCTTGGTATGAATTTTGTGTCACTTTCTTAACAGGGTCTACTTTGCTAGGGCTATATCATGAGAATCTTGGGATTTCTACATCTCTTAATACTAGGCTTTGATAGAATTTATCTGCAGGAGATTTTTTGCTTCCTTTATGGACTTTTTGAATTCAGCTTCCCAGGAAAAATGAGAGATTGGAAGGTCACTGTGACAAGGTAGGTCGTGACTCTGCCACTGCACATTCTGAAGAAGCTCAAACACGAGGTGAATTGCTTTTCAGCATCTTCACTTGGACTGTCCATTTGACTAGGAGCAAATGCTATGCATTTAGTTCAGAAGCTGTCACTGCCTTTCTAATTCCATCTGGCTGCTACAGATCAAATGAGATACTTGTGCCATTTAGAGAATTTAATATATCGAGATGATTCCTTTGCTCTTTTGGAGTACTCTACTCTAGGTGATTCCCTTGACTTTGAGAATCAAGAAACAACCCTTATTGTCTTTTCACTTGCCCTCCTTCACTTAACCTGCCATTTACATCTTTACAACCAAGTGATGAGTAAAGAAAAATATCATTGAGCTTTTTCATGGTCCGTTTTGCCACGTGCTACATTCCCACTTAGTGATTTGAGCTGGATACCTGGAGATGTGAGATCCTTTCCCAAATCCTTGACTGACTTATTCTATTATTCTTACCCCTGAAAAGGATGCAACCTATTTCCAGGATCTTGATTTCCTATTTCTGTTCATATTTTACTAAACTAAAGTTGTGTGGCCTTATGTAACGGGCTGCCTTGGATCCTTTTTGGGAAGATGTGGGACGTCTGTTAAAAACAAAAAAGTAAAATGGGTACATAGATTTAACCAGGCTTGTGCACAAAGGGTCAAAGAAACATTAACTTCTATGATTTCAGAGCTGTTGGGGCAGAGGAAGAATTGTTGAAGGATAGATGCCTAAGAGGTGAGGCTAGGAGGAGAAATCTGTAGACTTTGGAGTGAGTCAACTCTGACAAGAGCAGGAAAATAGGATGGGTGTTTCACTATCTTTCTTAAAAAGCTTTGATTAGATGCTTTTGAATAAATAGTGGTCTTACGTGGTTTAAAATTCATGATGGTACAAATGAATCAATTTATTGATTATTACAAAGGTAATCAGTTAAAAGGTTTTCCCTCCTTTCTGTCTCTGAACCTCCTGCTCAGCTTCCCTGGAGGAAAGAGATCCTTTCAGGTTTTGGGGTATCCTTTCAGATGTTTTGTGTATCTAAAAGTATTTGTTTGTTTTTAGTGGAATTTCTATACACTGAAAACTAATCAATTCAGTTGAGTTCATTTTATTGAAGACAGCCAACTCCTACTTAATTGCTGGGGTCGAAATCTGCAACAGGGAGCCTCTCATTCATGCCCATTCTAATTTAACCCCAGAGAAGACTCACATGTCTGTTAATCGTCAACAAATGCAGGTTTTCTGAACGATGAGTTTATGGGAGAACTAATACGATTAGGAAGCAGAAGAAGGAGGGGAACCTTATTATCATGTTAGTTGTGGGAATCATTCATTGATGGGTTGCTGCCACACCAAGTTATAGTCCAGTGTTTGACTCTTGTCTGTTGATCTTGTTAGGTTTTAGAGCCTCAGACCAGGTGATGTACGTATGTGGTACCCCTGCCTGCTCACCCGCATCCTTCTGTTCTAGGTTCTCCCATGGCACCAGCCAGTGTGGGCAACTGCAGTGTGGGTAACTGCAGCCCTGAAGCAGTGTGGCCTAAAACTGAACCTCTGGAAATGGAAGTACCCCAGGCACCCATACAGCCTTTCTATAGCTCTCCAGAGCTGTGGATAAGCTCTCTCCCCAGTAAGTGAGCCTTGATCTTTCTAGTTGGGTCTTTAGCTCCTGTTATAGTCCCTTCCCTGCCCCACCTTCTGCTTCCATTTATTTGCCATGTATAGAGTAGCTACCTATCCTCCAGGCAGCCTCTGTCTGGTTCCTGGCTGGCCGATGAGTCACCAGGGAAGAAGTAAAGAAACATTAGTTCATATCTACTTGCCCATGGGAGTGCTCTGATTCATTGCAGCTCTAGGCTACTCACCTCTTAGGTGGGTAGAAAGCCTAGGTTAATCAGTTTGGCTAGGAGATCTGGGGACAAGGCCAGTTGTGGGATAAGAAGATGAATTAACATGGATTCAATAAAGAAGGCTCTTAGAATTTGAGGGGCTGCTGAGTGGGAGAAAATGTTTCTGAATTGAACACAAATTGATCTCAATGAAAAATCAATGTCCTTGTCCCATCTCCCTTTCACAGTGTACGTGGTGGTAGTGGGGATGGGGTGGGGGCTGGGGATGCAGGTGCTAGCATTTTGTCCAAGAGGCTAATAGCTTTGATAAGATCTATAAGGTTCAATGGAGGTTTGATGAGTGAAAATTTACTTTGCTGTGAACTGTGTCCTTTTATGATAAATTGTTAGAACAGATCCACAGAGTGTGCTCATATGTTTTCAGAAGACGGATTGGTATTTTTTTATTATTCCTCTGGGATAATTTCTTTAAAAATGAGCCAAAAATGTGACACAAACCAGATACTTTGGTTTTTAGCTCTTTCCAGTGCTTCCTGATGTGAAGACTTAAGTCAGTATAAGTGAGGAGACTGGCCCCAGAAGTCTGCCTGGAGAAATTCTAGCCCTTAGGGTGTGATGATTAAACAGAGATAGTATACATGGACCTTGAACTGTCTGCTTTAAGGCAGCCTTTTGACTGAATATTCCAGGAATAGGTTGATGTCTCCCTTTATTACAGGAAGGATAACTATGGCAGTGACCTTCCTGAATGCTGGTTGAAAACTGGCCTGATCTTGATGGACTTGTATGAGTCTCAAGGATAGACAGGCCGAGCAGCAGAGCAGGACTCTTACTGTCCTCTCTCACCTTGCAGTGACTGACCTGGACATCAAGTTTCAGTACCGTGGGAAGGAATATGGGCAGACCATGACGGTGAGCAACCCCCAGGGCTGCCGGCTCTTCTATGGGGACCTGGGTCCCATGCCTGACCAAGAGGAGCTCTTCGGTCCTGTCAGCCTGGAGCAGGTCAAGTTCCCAGGTCCAGAGCACATCACCAATGAGAAGCAGAAGCTGTTCACCAGTAAACTGCTAGATGTCATGGACAGAGGACTGATCCTAGAGGTCAGCGGTCATGCCATTTATGCCATCAGGCTGTGCCAGTGCAAGGTGTACTGGTCTGGGCCATGTGCCCCATCACCTGTTGCCCCCAACCTGATTGAGAGACAAAAGAAGGTCAAACTATTCTGTCTGGAAACATTCCTTAGTGGTAAGTCATTTTTCAGAAGGTTGATGGTTGGGCACTGTTCCCTGGAAGGTTTTCCTCCTTGCCTTCCCCACCCCCTTCTTGGATCTGCAAAGATCTTAATAAAAAACTACTTCTGGAGGAAGTCAAGGGAACTTTAGTGCTGAAAACTGAAAGTGACCTGGGCAACAAAGAAGGGCTTTCCACTCCAAAGCTATGTACTTGGAAGCTATTTTTAGGTTGGTTGTGGCTGTTTTAATAGCAGAAGAGGGAGACAGCCTTGTCATTACCACCAAATGCCACCAGCTTATCCTTAACTTTGGAAGGTGACATCATCATAATCAGCAAAAGATATACTCTTCTCATTTGGGAATCTGAGTGGCAAATTCAAGCAGACAAATTTAGGGAGAATACTGAAATGTGGATTTTACAATATAATTTGAACCTCAGGTCTAGTTCAGTGACGTCCAACAGAACCCTCTGAAATGATAATGTTGTATATTTGTCTTTCCACTATAGCCCACATGGGGCCATTGAGCATATGTGACTCATATGACTAAAGAACTATTTGATTTTAATTAATTTAAATTTAATAGCCACATGTGGCTAGTGGTCACCATATTGGACAGCATAAAATATGGTATTAACTGAGTGGATATGGAATGACCCAGTACACCAAACTTGCTCTTCTACCTTCTACAGATCTCATTGCCCACCAGAAAGGACAGATAGAGAAGCAGCCGCCATTTGAGATCTATTTATGCTTTGGGGAAGAATGGCCAGATGGGAAGCCCCTGGAAAGGAAACTCATCTTGGTTCAGGTGAGGAGATAAGGATGTGTCAACAACTCTTTGCCTTTTTACCAGTGCTTTAGCCCCTAAGACTAGGGTTGTGCTGAGCAAAGATCCATCAGCTTATGTGGGTTTTAATCCCATCAGATAGAGTAGCCAACTCAAGCTTTGTTTATTGCAAGAACCAAGTAGGTCCTATTAAAGCAGGGCCAAGCTGGAGAATACAAGGTCCTCAAAGTGGGTGACTGATTTAGTGAAGATCTTCTCTTTCATTCCCTCACTGACATCAGAATCTTGCTGGGAAGGATATAATCCTTTCCATCTCTTTTAGAAAAACCTTTTTTTAAAAAATTTTTTTAATGTTTATTTATTTTTGAGAGAGAAAGAGAGAAGAAGGGAGGGACAGAGATAGAGGGAGACACAGAATCTGAAGCAGGCTCCAGGTTCTGAGCTGTCAGCATAGAGCCTGACATGGGGCTTGGACTCACGAACCATGAGATCATGACCTAAGTCAAAGTCAGAGGCTCAACTGACTGAGCCACCCAGGTGCCCCTTAGAAAAACCTTCTGAGTTCCTTTTAAGAATGTAACTTTATTCTAATAAGTGGCAGCAAGACCACTTGGGTTTGGTCCCTGGATTTGTACAAAAAGGCGACAGAGGAAATGTGGGTAAAAGTCTTGCTAAATAAGCAGCTGTTTGCTTAGGCATGTAGTGTGATGATACATACAGGTTTTTTTTTTTTATCTTCTAGAGTGAATTTTGGCAGGATGGTTCAGAGGCGTACCCTTATCTAGACATTAGAGTTGGGACTTCTCCAGGGCCTCACTGGTCCTTCCTTCGATCTTGAGCCCCTCCTGCCATTTATATATTTATTTAATTTTATTTATTTATTTTTGACGAGGGGGAGGGTAGGGGGGGAGGGGCAGAGAGAGAGGAGGAGAGAGAGAATCCCAAGCAGGATTTGCACCATCAGTACAGAGCCCAATGTGGAGCTCGAACTCACAAACTGCAAGATCATGACCTGAGCCAAAATCAAGAGTTGGACGCTTAATTGATTGAGCCACCCAGGCGCCCCCTCCTGCTATTTAAAAATTCCTTTTCTTCACCAGATAATTGTGCGCTCTGTGTCCTGAACAGGTCATTCCGGTGGTAGCTCGGATGATCTACGAGATGTTTTCTGGTGATTTTACACGGTCCTTTGACAGTGGCAGTGTCCGCCTGCAGATCTCAACTCCGGACATCAAAGATAACATCGTTGCTCAGCTGAAACAGCTGTACCGCATCCTCCAAACCCAGGAAAGCTGGCAGCCCATGCAGCCTACCCCCAGCATGCAACTACCCACTGCCCTGCCAGCCCAGTAATCATGAATGACATCTTTTTTTTTTTTTACAGTATTGTACATATGGATATTTTTTATTCAGATTTAACCAGCTCTTAAACCTCTCCTTTCTTACGATCTTACAATGGTCTCCAACTCTCCACATACGCTTGACTTTTAAAGTTGATTTAATTTATGGAAAAATCACCCTTCATATCCCCCCTTTCTTTTTTAAACCTCCCCATGTTAGTGTAATGTAGTAGGAGATTTGACCTGGGAGTTTGGACACCAGCCTTCTAGCTGCACCTCTGCTTCAGTGGTATGACCTTGAACTACCGAGTTATTTAACCTCTAGGCTTCAGATTCATTACTGTAAAATGAAGGGGTGGAACAATGCCTGAAACAATGCCAGCTTTAAAACTCTGGCCTGATGACTTCATTCTACTTGTACAAGGCAAAAAAACTGCCTGGAACAGAACCCTTTTGCATTGTTCTAGCACTATTTTTTTTCCTTTTATTAAAGTTCCTTCAAGCACTGATTTGTCCAAGATTGATCACCGTTTGACCTGTTCTGCTAGTATAGTAAGCTTGGCTCCCTGACGGGGTAAGAGCGAGGGAGGGGAACTGGCTAGTTGCTTAGGAACCAAGCTTGATATCTAAATAGAAATATGTGCCAAAGTCTGAAAGTCACCTGGTCTGTGGAGTAAAGCCTCATAAACTGAGCTTCTAAAGGGAATCTGTCAACAGAAGGCCTAGGGATTATGCAGAATTGGTTGTCTGGTATCTACCTTGCCACCACTCAAATAACACTGTGGTGGGGGGGGGGGGTGCAGGGGCGGGTGTAGATAAGAGTATATGACTCAGTGGTACTCTTCAGAAAAGACAGAGCTCTTTTTCCTTTTTTTCTTTGAGGAAGACCTGGGAGTGTGCTGGGCCATGTAGGACAAACTCGTGACTACAACAGGGACACTTCGTTCTTGTTTGGAAACTTTTACAATTTTACTACCCTTTGGATTTTTTGCTGTTGGAAAAATGGGGTATCCAGTTTTAAGGCCAAAGTGAAGGAGGACTAGGCTGTGCTCTTCTGCAAAAGGCTCACCTAGCCCAAACCTGCTTGTCTCCCTTCTTGTGGAGGTGGCTGGGCGTGAAGGACTCAGGTGAAGAATGGTGTAGAACACTGCAACTATGGCTGCCACAGACTGGTCTTATCTGTTAACTTTTGCTCCATCCCTGACCTCTCTGTCCTACCCCCCAACCTTTTTTTTTTTTTTTTTTTAAAGACAAGCATAATTGAAACTCTAAAACCTAAATGGAGAACAAGATGTTAATCTCTGGTTGCAGGCCCCTAATCCTCTTGAATACTGATGCCTATCCATGCCAGGCCATAATGAGAAAACCCCTGTCTAGTGTGCTGCACTTAAACCAGGCCATCCCCCATTTGCTACTGAAGTTGAGCTAGCTGAAAAGTCAGGCAGCTTCAAAAGCCTTAGGCTCAATTCAGTCACAGGTGGCAGTGGGACTTATTTGGAATGCTAAAGCTGTGGTTTTAGGGTCTCTAAGGGACCTAGTGGGATCTGCTGTTACTAAAGTATGACCAAGAGAAATCTGGGTAAATGTCAGGTGTTGATCTGTGAGCAGAAGTTGGGCTTCTAGAAACTAGAAAACATGCAAGGTATAGAACCTTTATATTTTTTGATCATTTTGTTGAGTGGGTGACGTGAAGGATTTGGTCTTTGTGTCTGGCTGCCTCTGTCTATACCTGCCCAGCTCAAAGTTAAAAAGAACCCACTGTAGGTAAACTGGGAGGGCAACTGCTAGATCTGGGTAGTGCTTTTCCCTTATTCTTGGAGAGGCTGATAGCCAGTCTGTCCATCTGGCTGGGGGTCCAGATAATATGAGCTAGCGGTGTTGAAAATTGTGTTTTGAAGGGCCAAGAAGGGTCAAACTTCCAGTATGTGACTGTAATAAAAAATCCAAACATGTCAGAGGAATGGATGAGTGGTTCTATGTGGTCTTCATGAGACAGCCTGGTTTCTTCCATGTTTTCTATTGTTTTTACAATGCTGGGAGAGTGCAGCGCTGTCCACTGATCTCCCTCAGTTCTCCTTCTCTGGACCCGATGGATTGATAGATACGAGGTGTATCTTTCTTGGGAGAGTCTTTATCTCCTTTAGTGGCGACACACTCTTGATGTGTTCTACTTCCTTGTGTCCACGTTGCTCAAGAGTGGAAAGGGAATTAGATGGTGTCACCAGCTCTTCTTTTTGTTCACTGTCCACCCCACCAAACCAGGTTAGCTCAAAGTTCAAAACCAAACAAAACACAACACTATAGGTAAATTGGGGGAGCAAGTGTTGGATCTGGGCTGTTCCTTCCCTATATAATTAGGTATCTGGTTTTATGTTCCCATATCATCCTATACTTCCTTTTGCAGAAGAATCTGTTCCCTGGTAATTGCTCAGCATTTGTGTCCTGCTCGATTACAAAATTGCTGAAAGTAGGGACTGTTTGTCTTGGACTTTGTTGCCAGTGCCTGGTACATAGTATGTTCTCAAATATAACATCCTTGAACAACACAAGTTTGAACTGCATAGGCCCATTTATACTCAGATTGTTTTTTGATATAGTAGAGTACTATAAACGTATTTTCTCATATATTTTTTTAGCATTTTTTCCTCTAGCTTTATTGTAAGAATACAGTATATAATACATGTTGCTATAATAAAAATATGTGCTAATTGCTTATATTATCAGAAAGCCTTCTGGTCAATAGTAGGCTATTCGTAAAGTTTTGGGGGAGTCAAAAGTTATACACAGAGTATCTCCTGTGTACAGCACCCCCTAAAACCTGGGTTGTTCAAGGGTCAACTGTATTTGTTGTTAGAATAAATGAATGAACTAAGGAAGCCTTTCATCTTACAGATTTATTGCTAAACCACCATGGAAAATAAAATCCTCAAATTAGTTCCTAGTCTCTGTTTCTGACTCCTTCTGAGCTAAGGACCAGTGTTAGCCTGGGGGTTCCTACATGCTGGCAGGCCTCATCCTTACTCCATAGTTGCCTCTCTTCACCGGCTGAAGACGCCGCTACGGTAGAGCCAGGAGTGCAACGTCCGGTGTAGGAGCCCACAGTTCCCTCTGCATCTGTCCCGCCCATGGAGCATGGAGTCTGGGCCATTTCCTCAGATGAGCTTTCTCAAGCAATTCTTAGCTGGCAGGAGCGTTAAACCTTCAGCGAAATCACACTTTCTTCTTGTTGAGCAGATTGAAAAGCCTCTGCATGTCTGCTCTTATGTGAAGTCAGGAAATTGAATTCCTCTAACTTGAACTCCGGGAAGGTGGGGTTTTTGTCTATTTTGTACGTTGTAAGAGCGCCAGCGCCTAGAATCGTGCCTGGCACACCTTTGTTCAGAGTGAATAATGCTCATGCCCTTCACACCCTGCTTAGAGATGACAAATCTTGGGCAGGACAGCACTTGTGCAGCCACTTCCAGGAATTCAGCGTCTCAAATTTAGCATTTAGGGAGATCAAAGTAAACCAACTTTGCAGCGCCACGCACAGGTGAGGTGTAAAACATGTCGCTTGCCACGGGATAGGCTTCGTTTGGAGGGGGGGGGAGCGCATTTCTCCAGACACAAATCAAAGGGTGTTTTTGCGTTGCGTGCCTTCCTAAGGCTTCTCAGCCTGAAGAACACACTGGCTGGGTACGACGCGAAGCCACGTGAGGGCAACGACAGGCTGCTAGTTTCACCAGGTCCCGCCTTCCTTCGTGCACTTCCGCCCCTCCCCGTTCCTACTCAGAGGGGCGGGCCGGCTTCTGTCTGGCCGGAAAGGGCCTGGCCTTAGGAGCCCAAACTTCCGGCACAGACTTGCCAGAGGTTCTAACGCGAGGCGCGCGAGAAGAATGGATGACGTCACGGAAAGCGGTGGGAGGGCTTGTGGTGGGCAAGCGCGGTAGGCCCGTTTCGCCGACTCGGAACCCAGAGCGTTGAAGGGGTTTTCCAGTATTGCGGCGGAGCCCACGGTCCTCGCCGTGTCCTCGGCAGCCCGCACGAAACTGGAAGGCATTTCTGAGCCTGCGAACCTGCAGCGGAAGTGGAAGCAGAACGTACGTGTGTGAAAGAGACCTGCCTCATTTAACAAATCCCTATAGTGTGCTCAGGACAGGGTGGGGGGTTTGGAGTTAGCCCATCTTCCGAGGGTCCGTCGACATCGGCCAGAAGGGAAAGGCGGGGACCACAAAAGTAAAACACAGCCCTCCTGCAGTTCTAACAGGTTTTATTTATTTACTTTTACGTCTCAGGGTGCAGTGGTTATAAGTCCACATTCTTGTGTGTATTTAATCAGACCGCTGTTCCTAGTTATTGGCGGGAAGATCAGAGGAAGCTGGCAATGGAAACCTAGAATTTTGGAACCTAGAATTTTACCTCAGAAGGGCAATTTTAGATGAAATGCCCGGAATTTTGCCAAAGACAGCCCTGCCACTTCTCTGCCCCAAACTCCTTAAGGTTTGAATCCAAGAAAGTAGTTTACAACAGGTAAAATTTAGAAGAAATCAGAGAGAATATAAATCTAGACATGAGGCCTGAAAGACACATGAAATTTGGGACTAAGGGAGACTAAAGCAGCCTTAGAAATGAGTTACGAATGATGATCTCATCTTGTCTGGTGTGTATTAGCATTTCAAAGCAGAGGGAGGGACAAAAAGATCTTTGGAAGATGCTGTAAAATTTAGGGGAAGGCTGTTGGCAGGTTTCCTGATGTGTCACTGGCTGGTGTTAACAGTCCCTGCTACTGCTTTGTTTTTAGGCCCTTCCTCAAGTGACTGGAGCTTACAGATGCGGTCCAGGGCAGGGAACTGTGGCTAGGTAAGGAGGCCATGCTTGATGTTGCTTCCAGATCCCATGTCAACACCAAGTCCTCAGATGCTGGTGGCAGCTGCTCAGCAGACCCTGGGCATGGGAAAGAGACGGGGCCCACCCCGAGCCGTCTGCCTTCACCTAGCTGGAGAGGTGCTGGCTGTGGCCCGGGGACTGAAGCCAGCCCTGCTCTATGATTGCAGTTGTGCAGGGACATCAGAGCTCCAGAGCTATCTGGAGGAGTTGCAGGGCTTGGGCTTCCTGACCCAGGGACTTCACATCCTTGAGATTGGAGAAAACAGCCTGATTGTCAGTCCTGAGCATGTATGTCAGCGCTTGGAGCAGGTACTGCTTGGTACCATAGCCTTTGTGGATGTTTCCAGCTCCCAACCTCACCCTTCTATTTGCTCCCTGGACCAACTTCAGGATTTGAAGGCCATAATGGTTGAGATCATCACACATTTGCAAGGGCTGCAGAGGGACTTATCCCTGGAAGTCTCCTGCAGCAGACTTTGTTCTTCAGACTGGAATCTCTGTACTGTGTTTGGGATCCTCCTGGGCTATCCTGTTCCATATACCTTTCATCTGAACCAGGGAGATGGCAACTGCTTAGCCCTGACCCCACTACGGGTTTTCACTGCCCGGATCTCATGGCTGCTTGGTCAGTTCCCAGTCTTGCTCTATTCCTTTAGTGTCCCAGAGAGCTTGTTCCCAGACCTGAGGGAGATTATAAACACTTGGGAGAAGGACCTTAGAACTCGATGTAGGAGGCAGAATGACTTTGCTGACTTGAGCATCTCCTCCGAGATAGTCACGTTGCCAGCTGTGGCTCTCTGACTTCAGCTCTTCTCTCATGTAGAAGGTACTCAGTAGATGATCAGCTCCGGGTTAGGGATGGCATCTCAATGACCAATTCTGAGCATCTTGAGAAAATTAGGGAAAAATTCTGCGAACAGTTGTCCTCATCTCAGTGGGCATGAGAACAGGTGGTAGTGGTGTTGGTTGTACATAGTTGCCATTTCTATAGTAGGGAGTCCTTGTGACTTAACTGAGATGTCTGTTCATTTTTCACTGGATAGGGGATAGAAGAAAGATTGTGGAGACAGGCGGTGGAAGTCAAGTAGTCTGTTCTTGTGTGGTGGTTGTAAATATACCTGCCCCAGTGGGCAGTGTCTGCCAGAAAGTAGAGGACTAGGTAAGTTTTACTGCATGTTTATATACCACCAACTGAATCGGACTAGGGAGAGTAGACCAGGATTCTCTAATGTCTTATGATTGTGTTGTGATGTGTCTGTCATTCAGGGGTAAACTAAGAGTTCAGAGGAACAGAAACTTGTTAGGTGAAGTTTATTTTACAGTAGGTTAAAAAAAAATAATAAAGTCAGAAATCTCTGTGGGAAAACCCACACTCTAAAGTATGTAAACATTCTGAGTTTTTTGAGTTTCTTCAGATTTTCACCCAGGCAGCTGTCCGAAGTGATTCAGATCATCAGGCTGTCCTTGTTGGCCAGGAACACTGCCAGTGCTATAGCAATCATTACCATCAGCATCGAGAGCCATTGGCCACATTGCCTCTGTGAGGAGGGAAGGGGCGAAAGAGAAAGAGGCCATGGGTTGTTTGGAGAAGATACAGACAAAAATAATCTTCCTTCTTCCCATTCCAGCCCCGTGGGAAACCTTGGGTCAGTAGAAGAGAAAAAGCTTTTTATATCATTATTTCTCTCACTTGCTCACTTCCTTTGGGATAAGACCACTTTATGGCTGGTTACTTGTCCCTAAGCCCAGGATCACTGGCCTAGGGAACCATACCCAGCAAGGGCCAGATAACTTAAATACTGGTTAGAGTAATCAAGGATGGAAAATAACTTAGCAACACTATATTATTCTCTATTCATATTCCGTAGTACTTTTGCTCTCCTTACTCTTTTTTTTTTTTCTTCTCTCCTTACTCTTGCCACTAGCTCATAATAGGCTAAAAGAACACCATTTCATACTTTAGCTAATAGTAGGCCTCTTCCTTTAGGCTCAAGAGTTCCATGAAAATCAGGCTTGGTTGCATGAGCAAGTGTTTCCCGACAGTTGTTATACTCAAGTATATAAACCAAGCTGAATGGAATGGGCTGGCCCAGCGTTGGTGCAGGTTGATGAATGATCTGCAAGATTTGACTGAAGGAGGACCTGTCCCACCATCATCCAGGGCGATATGGGAGGATAGACCCTCTTACTCTGGGAAGCGGCCGTGGGCTCTGGTTCAGCTCTTCTCGACAGTGCTGCAGCTTACGCAGGCAGGAGAGATACTCATCGCTGAGGTTGTCTAACTCCAGATGCAGTTCTCTGCACTGGGGGGAGAATACCACCAACATCATCACTACCAGTTCCTTCTGGGATAGAGCTTAGGTCGGGGAGAGGGCCCTATGTGAGTTACCCCTTCATTCATTTGGAATTTTTACCACCATCCTCCCTTCCCAGCCTTTACTCAGAGATTTCAGTTTATCTTCTGGCTGCCTTACTTAGTTTGCCTGGAATGTGTTCATTTAAATGATTGATTATAATGCATATGATAATACTATATATTATACATGTTAGTGCTTTCATGTGATAGTGTATGTGCAAGTGCTTTGTAAATGCGGACACCAAAAAATGAAGTTCTTATAGCACAAAAGACCTGGGAATGATCTTAGTACTGGTGAAGAAGCACCTTCAACAGGACCTAGTTGAGTTGCATGTGAATACTCTGGGAATATGTAGGTTTCTAAGTATGTAGATGGAAAGAGTTTGTTACTTAAAAGACACTATATAAAGTTTTAAGATAACTCTATGTAGGACAAAGTTTGAGGAGTTAATATGTTTATTAAGTGTGTTTTAGTTTAGGCTGACTTTATAAAAGGTAACTATTTAACAAAACCTTGCATAATGGTGGGTGTAAATGAAGAAGGAAAAAGATGGACAAGTTAGCCTGAAAGCAAAGTGAGTACCTGCTGGCATCCAATCACAATTTAAACTTTGAAATCTCTGCTCCCTGCCTGCCTCCCAGCAGTTTTCCCTACCATTGTGGTATGAGCCCCTCACTACCTTGAGGTCACGTTCTCACCTCCTTTTCCTTGGCCTGGAGCTGCAAAGTCTTCTTTTGCAGCTGGTCTCTGAAATCCCGTTCTTTCTCCTTCCCTGTACCCTCAGGTTCCACTTCCTTATGGGAGGGCTTTGGACTCCACACAGGCAAAGCCTGATCTAAAAAAGCAGCCAGATTCTCAGTGATAGTGCGGTCCACGCCTCTGAGGAAGGGCCTTATCACTGAGAGAAGTCTGGAGTGAGGGGAAGGGAGGGGAGAGAACAAGAGAGGTCCTGTCCCTGACTAGACTGCATGGAGTAGAATTTTCTGACTTTCTCCCATTGGGACCCTGCTCAGCCTTGACACAGCTGGAATTTGAGCCGCGCGAGGGCAAGATTGGCCTCTTACTTTTCTTTGTATCCCCAGTCCCGTTTAATGGCAGATATTTCTAGAGAATACTTACTAGTCCAATTTCTTTTGTTGTACTTCTGGTAGGTTTGCTGGATGCTTCAATAGAACTAACCCCTTTCCCCTTCTGTCCTTATTTCAAAGTCAATGAGAATGGCTGTCATATCATAGAATTCACCTTCATGTGGTTAAAAGTGGTTTCTGAGCCACGCAGAAGTCTTAGTGTTGGTGAAGAGGGCACTGAACTAGGAGTCAGAAATTCTGGATTGTTGTCTTAGCTGCGTCCTTAATTTTTATGATCATAGATTTTCATTTTCTTGCTTGTGCTATGTGGGTATAATACTTTCTGCTTATATTTTATGTGGTGATTGTGATGAGAAAACAAAAGACCACTTGGAGTGCATACATGAGGAACTTTTGCCCCCCACCCTCAGATACATGATGCATTCTTCTCAGGGAGTTAAGGCAGCAGACTCTTGAGGGCTAAGAGTGAGGTGACTGTTGCATGCAGCATGGTGTGGAGGTGTGGACTTGGGATGTGATTTGGAAAGTCAAATGTAAAAATTGACATTAAATCCTGAGTTCAAAATCAGTTTATTGAAATGTTCAACACACACATGTTTTCAGAGAGAGTAGAAATTCTTTTCACAGTTTATGTACCTCTCAGGATAGGAGGCTAACTAGTTAAAGTGTTCTCAAAGCCAATGATCAGTCCTTAAAAAGCTCTGCTAGATCCCTGACCTCACAGACTCCTAGAACTGCATGGGACTCCAAGAGGTCATGTAGTCCATTCCTCTGCCTCTAGGCAGGCAAGGAAAGACCAGTATCTTAGAATTTGTGGAAGTAAATTTGCTGACCTTTCTTTGTTAAGAGTTTCTCCTGTTCTTGAAGCTGTAAGGATTGATTCTGAAGCAGACCTGTGGGAAGACACAAGGAACTTGTCTGTATATTGACTGTAAACAATGTTTTCAGAACTTTGCTACAAACCTTAATTATTCAAGATGTTCCTATCTGTTATTGGCTGAATTGTGCTCCCCCAAATTCATAGGGGGAGAGTCCTAACTCCTAGTACCTCAGAATGTGACCTTATTTGGAGACAGGT
The DNA here is from genome assembly GCF_027475565.1 of Acinonyx jubatus. Lineage (NCBI taxonomy): Eukaryota > Metazoa > Chordata > Mammalia > Carnivora > Felidae > Acinonyx > Acinonyx jubatus. Next base: position 35,530,436 of record NC_069395.1, on the reverse strand, counting down.
TCTTTACAGAGATAATCAAGAATTTTAGGACATCAGAGTGGGCCCTAATGTCTTATGACTGGTGTCCTTGTAAGAAGGGGACATTTCAACAGACATCCATAGATAGAAGACATATGAAGAAACATAGGGTGAAGAAGGCCATCTACAAGCCAGGGAAAGTGGCCTGGAACAGATCTATCCTCAAAGCCCTCAGAAGGAACCAGCCCTGGCAACACCTTGACCTTGGACCTCTAGCCTCCAGAACAAAATAAATTTCTGTTTTTTAAGTCACACAGTGTGTGGTATTTTGTTGTGAATACACTGTCCTTATGTCTCTTCCTTCAATGTCTTTACCTTTAAGTCTCTGCTTAAATGTTACCTTAGAAGACTTTCCCAGATGACCATATATGAAATAGCAACTGTTTTCCCTTTAAGCTGCTTTATTTTTCTCCCTAGCAGTTATTGCTGCCTGACACATACTTACTTGTTCGTAGAAGCTCCATACTTTATTATAGAGCTTAGAGTGTAAGCTTCGTTAGGGAAGGAGCTGTGTCAGTTCTCTTCAGCACTGTGTCCTCAGTGTGTATGTCTAAAGTGCCTGGTGCTTAGTAGGGACTCAGTAGATATGTACTGAATAAATAAAGGCATGGTGTTGAAGTGATTCCTGGTCCATTCCACTCCTGCCCTGTAGGCGTTCGGCATCTACTGCTGGTTGCCTTTCTCTGTTAATACTAATTACACAAAACATCTCTGTTGGGGTAGCAGAGGTTAAGGCGGTGGGCAGCCAGCAGAGCTATTAACTGAATCAGGTTCTCTAGCTTTTCAGCAATGGCCTACTTTTCTTCTGAAAAGTCCTTTTTCCTCTTTGGCCCCAACAGGTAGTTTTGAAATGGACTGAGGCATATGTAGTGTGAGCTGATTTTCTGAACCATTCCTAGTGACAGAAGTCTATATGACATACTCATGTACATAATAAGTTACAATATATCAAATAACTGGCTTAGAAAACCCATTTTTTAAAATCAAGATTGAGGGAAATGGCAATTCTGGGGGAAATTCAGGTGGTTGTCATTGGCATGGGAGGAGAAAAGTAGAGAAGAAAAGACCAGGCTAATACTAACTTGCGAAGAGCTATGTAAATGACCTCTCACTTCCCAAGAAGGTCTGAAAATGCACAAAGGTAAAGGACATGTCCAAGACCGGGCCCCAAAGCCCTTTGTGCAGCAGGAGCCCCAGGAGCACCAAAGAGCCAGCTGTGCTGCTTGAGGATCTGGAAAGGGAACTTACTCTGCAGCTGCTGTACTTTGGCCACCAGGGCGAGTTTCTCCTCCTCTGACCTCTTCAGTTGATCTGGAAATGAAATAATGCAAACCGAAATAGACGAAACTAAGACTTCATGAACCTGACACCCGAGAATGGGACCTAGTAGGCCTCTGATGTGTGTCAAGTGGAAATTGCTCTTTCTTCTACTTGTCCTAGTTCTGAGACGGGTAAACCAGATCCCAAGTGCCTTGGACTTCATCAGCATCGACAACGTCAGGTTGAATTAAGAGTTGTATTTGCACACGATTTGGTCCTCTCAGCTGACACAGAGGCTGTGATGGGAAACCTTCACGGCGCCTTGTGTTTCCACTGACCTTTCCCTTTTGAATTAGAAATGCAGCCTTGGCACGTGTGACTGAAGTAGGAGTGCTGCAACGTGGCTCGGGGGATGGGCCGGAAAAGCAGGCTGATAACTACAAGATCCGCTAGTGCAGTGTGATTCATTTTCAGTCTTGGATGATTAAAACAGCCTTGCCTGTCCCTCCGGGTCAAATGAAATCACAAAGCCAACCAAAGACTGAGGCCGCCTTCTCTACCCAGCTTCCTTTCTTGGGCTCACTTGGGCTCACTGAGCCAGAGGCCTCTGGGGAGAAGGGTACCTTGTAGGTGCTGCGTATCCGAGCTGTACAGGTCTCTGTCCCCCTGCAGGTGTTCAATCTTGGCCTGCAGTTCCTGGTGCTCATTCTCCAGAAGTCTCAGAGCCTGGTTCATCTGTAAGTCTCTACTGTCTGCTCCCTGTGAGGAGGAGGAGGGGCCGACACAGAAGCCGGTCAGTGCTGGGGTGGAGGATGGGAACAGATTCCATGGAAGAGGAAAACTAGAATTTTAGAGATAGGAGTGTTAGGAAAATGGGAAAATTGGGATTTTTAGTTCTTCCTTTGCTATGTTCCTCACATTTAAATGATGCATTAGACTTTACTATTCAAAGGGACTCATTTGAGTAATACCCAAATTGAAGAACACCCATCACTTTTCTAGGTGTCTTCACATTGTCTTTACTTCTCATTCTAACACTGTCAACTTTTTTTTTCTGTGGTAGGGTCATTTTTCTCAAAGAATTAAGGTGAAAAAGAAAAAGACCTTCATGGGGAGCCTGGGTGGCTCAGTTGGTTAAGCGTCCAACTTTGGCTCTGGTCATGATCTCACGGTTCACGAGTTTGAGCCCTGTGTCAGACTCTGCTGACAGTGCGGAGCCTGGAGCCTGCTTCAGACTCTAGATCTCCCTCTCTCTCTGCCCCTTCCCTGCTCGTGCTCTCTCTCTCTCTCAAAAATAAGTAAACATTAAAAAAAAAAAAAAAACCTTTAAAAAAGAAAAAGATCTTCATCAGAGTTGCCTTGTAGGTGACAGGAGGAAGAAACAACAAATGTGGAGATGTGGCTGTAAGTGCACTGACCAGCTGGGTTCACACCTTCAGTAAGACTAACGTGACCTGTCTTATTAGTTTGGCTACTCAGGTTTCTGCTTCAGTAAAATTATAAAGGCAAATTATAAAAAAATTATTTTAAGTTTATTTATTTATTTTGAGAGAGAGCACAAGCAGGGGAGGGGCAGAGAGAGGAAGAGACAGAATCCCAAGCAGGCTCTGCACCATCAGTGCAGAGCCTGATGCAGGGCTCGAACTCACCAACTGTGAGATCATGACTTGGGCAGAGATCAAGAGTCGGCTTAACCGACTGCACCACCCAGGTACCCCTATAAAGGTAAATTTTTGATGTGGGTCTTCAAAATTTCATACCAAGTAAGTAAAATCTAAAAACAAACAAACAAACAAACAAAAACTGCTAATATTTACGGAGGCTGGTATATGCCAGGCATGGCACTAAGTGCTTTGTATGGATTACCTGACTGGATCCTCCCAAAATCCCAACAAGCAATGGAGGTACCATTATTAGCCTCCTTTTGGAGGTGAGGAAGCTGAGGCTCAGGAGATTAGTTAAAAGTTTACAAGGTAACACAGGCTGGAAATGATGGAACCCTTGAGAATGCCAAGGGTCTCCTGTAATTGCTTAAAAATTACATTGGCAGGATGTTAGTTAATACTCAACCTGTAAGTAAGTTAGTGACCTTTGTTCCGAACTGGATGCTGTGCTGGGATGGGGTGCAGAGAGTGGGCTGACAGTAGGCTGATGAATATTCCAGTCCAGCCCTTTGCATTTGGTTGGTGTCATTCAGTGAACACTTGGTTCATTTGCATCAGCAGTGCAGACATCCTTGCTGAGCTCACAATTAGATTTCAGGGCCCCAGCAGTGAGTCAGGTCCAAAGTGGCCAATGAGTGAGGAACTGAAAGCCAGATGCTCTCAGCTGCCTTTGGAACCCCCTGTCTCACTAGCAGCTTCTCCTCACTGCTGTCACTGCCCCCATAAACCCTGCCTTTTCTCCCCACGTCCCAACCCCAGGGCCTGCTACCTGCAGTTTGGACTGAAGCACATGGAGTTGGCTCTCCAGCTCTCTGTGCTGGGTCCCCAGGCTCTTCCAGTCTTCCTTCAGAGCTTCGTACTGGCTCCTCCACTCTTCACACTTCTGCTCAGCCAGAGCCAGGGACCGCTGGAGGGTGGGGGGTCAGACATGAGGAGCAAGGGGAGGGTGCCTTGGGGGTTCCAGGGAGTTCTGCAGGTGTCTCCCAGGCTGCCCAGAGGCTCCCCCCTCCCCCCCCACCCCGGGGTCCCAGCCTCAAGATTACACAGCACGCCCACACCTGCACGCTCTGCAGTTGCTGCTCTGCGCTCATTTTCTCCTCCAGCACTTTCTGCAGCGACTCCTTGGCTTTCTGCTCGTAGCTGTTTTTCTGGTCTTCCATCTCCAATAACACCTTTTTCATTCCCCAAGGGGAGTATTTCTGTAAATTTGATGCAATTCAACAAAACATATTGAGCTTCTGTGTGCTGAACCCTGAGATGGGATAGAGAAATGAAAAGAATTGGGTCCTTGCCCCCAGAGCAGAGATACCAGTAATCTGATGGACCTTCTTCCAGGCTGGAGGGGAGCAGGGAGAGGGTCCCAGGTGATGAGGGAGGTAAGCAGGGATAACAAACAGTGTCCTGGCATGGTGAGCATCCCCTCGGCCTTCCAGGGGTGTTTCAAATTCAACATTTCCAAAGCAAAATCATCTTTCTCAACCTCCTTTCTCCTGGGTTCCTTATCTCAGTGACCAACATCATCACCTGCTCAGTCTCCCAGGCCTGAGACCTGGGAGTCACCCTTGATTTATCTCACTTTCTCCCAGTAATCAGTTGTTCCTTGAGCTTTGTCAAATCAAACTCTTAAACAGCTCATATCTGTCTCTGTCTCTTCTCTGTACTTCCTGTCACCTCCTTAGTTGCGACTCTATGGGTCAATGCAGTATTTTCTCCATCTTCAACCTTGTAGCTGATCGTGTCACTCCCTGTTTAAATCTCTCAGTGACTAAGGGTCAGGTCCAAATTCCTTGGCATGGCTCCCACATGTAGCTCAGACTTTGATTCTATGCTGCTCTACCCAAGCTGAATTGCTTGCAGATCCCCTAACCACTGTGCTTTTGGGCCTCTGCCTTTGTCCATATAGCTTATGCCTAGAGGTCCTTACCTACCCTTTTCACCTGGTTAACCTCTACTCATGCTCAAGGTTCAGTTCAAGAATCATGTAAGGTCTGATAAATCTTGACCAATCACCCCTATCCCCCAACTCATGAGTTAGGTAGCTTTTCTTTGGGTTCACGTAGTATCCCTTGTATGTCTCTATCTTCCCACACTATTGATTCATTTTTCTCCCTCATGGGATTGTAAACACCTTCAGGTTAGAGAGCAAGCTTTTTTTTTTTAATGCTTCTTTATTATTATAATTTTAAGTGTTTAAATTATTTTTGAGAGAGAGAAAGAGAGAGAGAGAGCGAGCAAGAGCACAAGTGGGGGTGGGGCAGAGAGAGAGGGAGACTCAGAATTTGAAGTAGGCTCCAGGCTCTGAGCTGTTAGCACAGCTCGAGCTCATGAAACGTGAGATCATGACCTGAGCTGAAGTGGGATGCTTAACCTACTGAGCCACCCAGGCGCCCCACCCCCCCTTTTCAAATGTTTGTAGTTTCAGAGATCTGAACAATCCCCAGCACTCTCAATGTTTTTAAATTAATACATTGTCATTAAAAAAAAAAATTAGCTTCAGGATTTAAGAAAAGAGCAACTTTACAAATTCACTTAGGGTCTTGCCCTCCCCATCCCTTTCATCTTTTTGCCCTGTGATTCTGGGGAAGGCAGGAAGCTTTTACTGTCAATTCTGGGTTACCCCACTGTGTAAACAGCAGTCCAGATCATGCAAATTTAGGGATCCATACGAAGTCATTTCCATTTAGTTTGGGGACCATCTGAAAATTTGGATTTAAATGTGAGTGGGTCTTATGTTCTTGGAATTTCCATTAGAAGCCAGATCCAGGAGCCACTGGCTGAAGTCATACATGGGTATGTCCCAGTTAGTGGACTTAACCATGCTGGCCAGCTTTACCCGCTCCCCCACCCCTCACCCCTGCTGAAAATCAAGAGACTGGCATTCTGGATTATATGTTGGTATTTTATGAGCTGGGTTGACATTATTTAGTTCATAAGAGTCTGACAAAACAGGCCATACTGAAAAAATAAAAGTTGTGGGTCAGCAAACCTGGTTATAAACTCTGTTCCCCCACAAGACCCCAACCGTCCATCGTATCTCCCCAACTCCACATGCTTCACCTCATTCTCTTATCTGACCCCTCACCACTTGTCATTTCTATCTCTTGTAATCCCCGATCAGGTCAATGCAGAGTTTAGTGAAGATGGGTAACAATGCCATAGAAAAGCCAAGAGTCATAGCCTTTTACTTTCTCCCAGGGATTGCTACTAGACAAAAGTTGCCCGTGGAATGGAAACCATTTTGTAAGGCTTTATTATAATATCCAACACTTCTGTTCAAAGATTGGGACCTGTGAAGGTCTATCTGGGTGGTGTGAATCTTTACCTCTCCTTACAGTCCCAGGTATTCCTAAGGTTTCCCTGGAGCTGGCAAAGTACTTGATTTGGGGGTTCCTTCTCAGGGTACAAAGGGAAGGACACTAGGAAAAAGGGAGAAGAGGGTGGATTGGGGACCAAAATGAAAATGGCAAAGCCAGAACTGGGTGAGTAGGAATGGGTACATTCATCTTTGTTGGGTGTCCTTTCTAGAGCATAGGATTGAGGTTCAAGCATTCTCCTTTAATTCTAGATTCCTGGGCTGGAAGTGTCCTCCAGAATGCTTACCTGGGTACAGGTGTACAGCTGGTTTTCTAAAGATCTCAGTTTGCACTTCAATTTGTCTTCATTAAGCTGGCCCTGGAGCAAATGGGATGACTTAATTAGTCTGGGCCAAAATATAGCATGCAAAGAGTTTTCTTCTGTTTTCCCAGCTTACTGCCTAGAACATGGTCTGTGCTCAAGCAATGTTTGTGGAACTGAACTCTTTCAGGAGGTAGGGAGGAGGAAGGATGTCAAAGGATGTTTAGGTAGAAGAGGATCTTTTCTTCTGTCTCTGGAATAGGAGAAGGAGGAATCGGACTGGCCCCAAGTCTTCTCTGTATCTTGAGGTCCTCTATCCAATGGCTCAAGGTATGATAATAGTTCACTTGAAGGAAATCTTCTAAGCTCTTCTTTTCTTTCCTCATTACCTCGCTCTCCTGTCTGTCTAGGCACTTCTGTATTCCTCACCCCCTCAGTTGTGTACAGGATCTTTACTTCTAAAGTATAGGCCAGTAAGACCAAAAGGGTCTCCACATTCCCTTCCTTACCTCCATCATGGGCTGAATTGTGTCCCCCTTTGCTCTCCCCACCCCCAGATTTATACATTAACATCCTAACTCCCAGCGCCTCAGAATGTGACTGTATTTGGAGATAGGATCTTTAAAGAGACAATGAATTTAAAATGAGGTTGTTAGGGTGGGCCCTAATCCACTATGACTGGTATCCTCATAAGAAGAGAACAGAGCACTATGTGAAGAAGACACAGGAGAAGACTGTCATCTGCAAGCCAAGGATAGAGGCCTCAGGAGAAACCAACCCTGTCAATACCTTGATTTTAGACTTCTAGCTTCCAGAATTGTGAGAAAATAAATTTCTTTTGGTTAAGCCATACAGACTGTGGTATTTTGTTATAGCAGCCCTAACAAACTAATGCCTCCCCTCCTTGCCTCCTTCCTTCCCCTAACACACACACACACACGCACACACACACTGGACTCAAGATGAGAAATTCTTTAAGAAAGCAGGACATGGAGGAGAGAGATCAAGTGAGGCAGGGTATGTGTATGTGGGGGGTGGTGGTGGTGATTAAAGGGCTTCTCAGAAAGTCACACATAAGTAGGGTCAGTTGCATGACATTTTGGACATTCCAAGAGGGATGCTAATCTCAAGGATGGGAGTGGGGAAAGGCAGGCAGGAAGAGCCTTATCTGTTTCTCAATTTTTCAGTATTTTAGCTGAGTAGCTAACAACCTCCTTGCTGCTCTGTTCTTTCCCCCACCTGTAGTTGTCTCTTTTTACCACGGCGGGGTTTTGTTCTTCCAGGCCTGAATCTGACCTAAGTTTGTAAGAGGATCGGGAGAGAGGAGGGTGTGGGTCTCTAGCAATAACCAGTTTTCATATCCTTTTTCTGGCTTTTTTTCCCAGTAGGCTTTGCTGGACACTTGGGAGGTCTAGAAATTACATTTCTCTTCTGGCCTGAGATGCCATGGCCCTTCTCAGGTGGCTTGGGTGTTTGGAACCCTCATAACATTTCCCGTCTGTAATGGCCTGGGTGCAGAGGAGGGGACTCTGTTTTGAGGTCTGTCCCCTTCTGAGTTTCAGGGCACCTGGGGAGGGCGCAGGAAGTGGTATCTCACAGCTCCTGTTTTGATCTTGTTTGGCTGATTCTTCTGACCCTGGGAGCCAGGGGGCGCCCCCACCCTTTCTGCTTCCTGTATTACTCAGCTGGGCCTTGCAAAAGCAAAACGCCTTGCCAAAAATAATTTTTCAAAGTGTCTCCTGCTATTAATGTTTTTCATAATGTCTCGTGTGAGAGCTGAGAGTCTAGGATTTGGCATCTACAGAAACCACAGGGCTTTGGGACAGATAAAAGAGATGGACAAAGACTTCCATTGTTCTGGGCTTTGGAGTAACTGGTAAAAGGGCTGCATTCCCCTGAGTGTCCTGTTCATTGTCAGGCCACAGGTCCTGAAATCAACTCCTTCTGCACTCCCATTTCCTGGTTCAGATCTCTGCATTTTCCTGTGCCTAAACTCTTGCCATGGCAGAATGTAATCAAGCCCACTGAGTTTAAGGTTTATCTTGCTGTAGTTTGGGAAGAAAACGAACAAGCCCAAAACATTACATCCTTACATTTCCCCCCATATACTCCCATTTTTGGGTAGCTCCTCTCTCCTTCCTTACTGTGGTTTTAATTCAATGTTTTGCCTCTTCCAACTGTTTTTGTATTTTAGCCGTACCCCAGATTACTTTTCCATTCACAATGCAATAAAAGACAATTCAGGATAGCCCCTTCAGTGGGGATGAAGGGCCACCCAAGTCTGGGGATTGAAAAAAATCTCTCCTCCACAGCTCCACCTTCCCAGACTCCCTGAGGCAGGGAAGAAAGTTGTAGCCAAGTTGTTGCAAATGGGGCATGTAGTTTCCTGGTCTGAGCCCCAGCTACCCCGACTGAAACCCAGTGGTACAGTATGTGGGAAGAAGCACCCTTTACAGGCCTACTGTGGACCTTTTTTTGGCAGTCGCCCCCCCCTGCCAGGAGCCCAGGGCTCAGAGAGCACGGGACCCCCAATTGGAAAAGGGAGCAAGGTGGAGGCCGTACACACCTGGTGCTGGTCCGAGGGCTTCAGCTCCTGCTTCTGCTTGGCTTTCCCCGGCCTCTGATCTGTTCTCCAGAAACACTACCGCCACAATGCAGAAGCGCCAACCCACAGCTCATCTGTGCTCTAGCAGAGGTTGCTTAGGGCTTGCAGCCAATCCCCCGCTGTGCTGTCATCTCAAGATCTCGTTTCCACTTTGCAGAACTTAGAACCCAACTGTGCCCCACTCTTGTTTTGGTATTGCCCAATACTGAGAACCTGCTTTCTCGACTGCCCGAACCATCTCCCCTCTGAAGGTTGGACCTAGCTCAGGAGTATCAGCAGTGCCCCAGGCCCCACCACATCCAGTAGGCCCAGACTTAGCTTGGAGGTAGAGGCAATGGAGGGAGCTCCTTCTTGGGGTTCTCGCAGGGTTTGCCGTGGGCTGCCCTGCATGTGAAACTGTGAGAGTCAAATCATGGAGGCCAAATGGAAAAAATAAAAGGTCTGAACTGGGTTGAATGTCAAAATCCCCGTTTGGGTCACATTCTTCCAGTTGGTTTTCCCAAATACCACAGTCTGGGGCTGCTCTTTCATCCAGGCTGAGGTCTCCATGGCAGGGGTAGAGGGCTGGATGATTTTGTTTTGAGGGAAGCAAGAGCCCTTAACTGACAAATCTGACTATTTTTGTTAAAAACAGGAAGCTGGGGTGCCGGTGGGGAGGAGGGAGAAAAGAAGCGTGGGTATGCAGAGGGGTGGGAAGAAGGGAGGGAGAAAACCACAACCAAAGGAGCTTCTGCTCGCCTGCCCTGCCCAGCGTGGAGTGAAACTGCCCGCAGAGGTGCCCTGAGAAGTGTGTCCTGTCCTCACTGAGCTCCAATGACTCAGGCTCTGACTGCACCTCAGTGCCTAGGACGTCACCAGAGATTTCGCCGCTTCCACACCCACCTGGAGCCCAGGTCCTCACTGTTGTCAGAGACCATTTCAAAGCACAGATCGGATCATTCATTCTCAGCTCAGTTCCGCAACTATTTCAGCCTGTGTGCTGCCGAAGAGAGCACAACTCCACAGCCCCTGACTGAGCTGCTTGTGAAGATGGGCGGAATCTCGCTAAGTGTAGGACTTTCACCCCAGATGCAGCGCCCTCCCAGTGCTACCTGCTGACCACCTGGAGCAGCGTTTCTCACCTGGGTAGCATGTGTTCTCACGGACCTGTGACACATATGCTTTTCCTTTAGGAAGGAGTCTCTGTGTTATTTACGTTTGACATACCCCATCAGTGGAAAAAGTTTAAGCTTCATAATTCCAGAGTCTTCGGAACTCCTCTCACATGATCCCTTCATTTCAGCCAAACTCAGCTGCACCCAATTGCTTGTTACACAGAGGCCTTATAATCATTCCGATTGCTTTGCCTTAAATCCCCTTTCCTTTCTGCTTTTTCTTCCCCATCATCATTCCTACGTCTGCAACTGGTAGACTATGCATCCTTCCAGGCTCGGCTAAAATGGTCCCTTTCCTTTGGATCCTACCCTGTTCCACCTCAAGCAGAAAAATTGCCTCCTTCTCCTTCCTCTGTGTCACTTTGTAGAAACCCCTGTTATGGCTTTTCCACACTGTATTCGTGTTGTTTACTACCCATCTCTCTCTTCCTGGCTGATACGCGAGCTCCTCAAGAGCAAGAACCCTACTTTTTGTCCCTGGAGCACAGGGCTCAGCACATAGTTGAAACTTAATCAAATGTCTGTTGAATAAATGAGATGATCTCAAATTAGTTCAGCACCGGAAACCACCTGGCATGCACAGCTGTCTGTCTCAGGCTTCTGCTCTGCTGATGCAAACGACCTTCCTTAACCACCAGGAGCCCCAAAACACAGACACTTAAATCCTGGTACAATGATATATGAGGAAGGAGGACCGAGCTTAGAAAGCTTCTTTTACATCACTGTAAACTTCTCAGTTTTGTTGTACACTGTCCCATCCCATCTTTCTGTCTAAATAGCAAACCATCTATGCTGTAGGGTTAGATGTCCACGGAGGCTTGTGAGTGTGTACATTCTCTTTGTACTTGGTGCCTTATGCCCCAGTGGCATAGCTCCCTGAACATAATATAGTCTAGAGGGTTTCCATGTGGTGTCTGAGGACCCCTGGGAATCCCTAAGACCTTTTCACTGGTTCTACGAGGGCTTCCCTTTTCCAGCTACATATCTGTATGAGGCTGGATTTTCCTTTTATACGCTTCAATGAAAACAATGTATTGCAACAGATGGAATGCAGAAGAAAATATGTGAATCTAGCTGTCTTCTGTTCAGACTTTAAAAAGATTTGCAAAAGTATAAAACAATGCTATTTCTCTTACTATTTTTTCAAAAAATGTACTTATCTTTCATAAAAATATGTAATTTAGATTCACACGCAATGGGTTTACTATTTTTATTTTAAAATTTATACATATTTTGAGATTCCTATTTTCATTTCTAATATAGTAAATCTCAATATGGTAAATAGAAACAGTTCTTTGGGGTTTTCAATAAACTTTTTAAAGAGTATAAAGCAATCTTCAGATTGAGACCCATATCGTGCCTCTGGGTCTTTCCTATGCTGTATTTCCATCCCAGAATATAGTTCCCACTTCCACATTTGTCTGGAAAATACTTATGTAACTATAAATATTCCCTGGTTCTCCTATTCTCTGGATTCATTCCTTCCTTCTTGTGTGCTATTATATCCTGAAAAACATTTATTTCTGATATCTCTGCATTGCTTAGGCATCTGTCTCCCTGACAAAACCACAAGCTCTCTAAAAGCAGGAACCCTGACTAATTAATCTTTTATTTCCAGTGCTCAGTACAGAAAACACGGTCTATGAATATTTGTTGAACAAATGGACTAAAATAAGGAGGTCTGAATTTTAGTTTCAGTTCTGCCTGTAACTAGCGATGTGACTTTGGGCAAGTCACTTGACCTCTCTGACACTCAGTTTCCTCATTGGTAAAATGAGAAAACTTAGACTATGTGATATCTAAGGTCCTATCTCACTTTGACATTGATGTCTAAGCTGAATCGTGGGTGCATGATAGCTTGGCATTAATATTGGTGTGAATCCCATATAAAAATACTTGACATTTACCACAGTTAGTAATAGCAACTCTATTGGGATCTTCCTCCTTTTATTCCAACATATTAAAAAATGGGAATTCTTTCCAATTTTGGTTCTGGGTCTTCCCTGGGTATGGAGCAGCATCACCCCAGCTAATGACCGTGGATTTAGCTGAGCTCTCCCATGTATGTAACATCTTTGCCCTTTAGGCCTCAGCAACCCCCCCAACCCCCCCACCTTGCCTCTTCAGTAGTGAGAAAACCCCTTATCTTGCTGGGGTGATGTGGAAAGAAGAATGAGATGGGCACCCATAGACGCCCATGAGTTTTGTTCAAACAAAGATTTCATTCCCTTACCTTCCAAGAGCTGTCAGAGGCCCTTATCAGCGTGGACAGTAGGTCTTGGAGAATCACCATTTTCTGTTTTAGAACCAGTTCCCTTTGGAGGGCCTCCTGGGGGGAAAAATGCAAGAAGGTAAGATTAACCTGGAGGAAGAAGGAGTAGATGGGTGGAGGAACTGAAGACAGAGTTCACATGTTACTTACTTTGAGGTACTCAGAAAGCTGGATGATTTCCTAGAGAGAAAGAAAAAGGGTATTCAAGAAGACTCTAGGGGTGCCTGAGCCCCACCTCAGACTCTACACTGACAGTGTGGCGCCTGCTTGGGGTTCTCTCTCTCTCCCTCTCTCTCTGCCCCTTCCCCACTCATGCTTTTTCTCTCTCTCTCTCTCTCAAAATAAATAAACTTAAAAAAAAAAAAGAGGGGTGTCTGGGTGGCTCAGTCGGTTAAGTGTCCAACTCTTGATCTTGGCTCAGGTCATGATCTCTCGGTTCATGGGATTGTGCTCTCATTGAGCTCTGTCCTGATAGCATGGAGCCTGCTTAGGATTCTCTTTCTCTGACCCTTTCCTGATTGTGCTCTCCCTCTCTCTCAAAATAAACAAATAAGCTTTAAAAAAAAATTAAAAAAAAAAAAAAAAGAAGGAAGACTCTAGGTTCCCTGAAATCCTGGAACATGGAACCAGAGCCAGGACTGGTTCGTGTCAAGTAAATTTCTTCCTTGGCTCAGAGTCCCTCCAGGCCCCTGTCCCTTTGCTTATCCAGGAAGAAGGTGTCCCTCCATCCCAGCTGTATTTACCATAGAATTCCAGAATGTCAGAACTTGGAAGAGCTGAGATATCATCTGAGTCAACCCCTTCAAAGTGAGGATTTTCTTACCTTGTCTAGAACTGCAACTCCATAACTGGGAAGAGAAGAAATAGAATAAAATGACAATGGATCAAAGAAAAAAAAGCACATCAGGAGGCAGTGGGTCGATTCCTTCTCTGATCTCTTCTGAAGAGCCAGTAGGGTAGGGAAGGTCTTTCTCTCAGTTAAGGTGGGCATGGAAGTTCATCATGCTCCTTCTCCACACACTGGGTGAGGGTTCAAGCAGAGCTTATCAGAGTGGAATGGATGGGATGTAAGGAAGCTGGGGTCACATGGAAGTACTCACTTGGTTTGCTGACTGGCATCATTCTTAATTGTTGGCTGGGCTTCTTCTGCCTTTGTCTGAGTGCCTGAGCAATGGAGGATAAGGTGATTCAGAACCCATGGAGGAGGAAGTGGGAAGGGAGAGGCCTCTCCACTGCCAGCAAGCTGAGCCTGCTGTGGCAAGGTTTTCTTCAGGTTCCAGTGAGGGAGGGAGGCTCAGCTCTTACCACGGTGGTGTGTGGGTGGCTTCTTGATGGGAGAGTCCTGTGGTGAAAGGCCCCCAGCCTGGGAGGAGAGGTGAGCCAGATCCCTCTGGGTGCTTGAGGAAGGGTGACGCTGGGTTGGAAAGGCGTCAGAGCTGGTTCCTGACACCTGGAAAGCAAGTAGGGGATGCTGAAAGCCTAGAGCTTCTTACAGCGTGATTCTCCAGCAGATTGCAGAAAGATGAACCAGTGATCAAGTTTCAGATCCAGAAAGCCAAAGTAGCCCATTCCAACCTTCAAAACTACAAAGTTGTCCCTGCTCCTGCCCTCTCTTGTCCTGGTTGGTGGGTATGGTTCTCCACAGACCAGGCAAATGGGGAGCTGGGCTTGTCTCTACTTACTTTCTCTAGAATCCCTGATCTACCTTGTTTGGTTTTAGCCATTTACACTGCCAGTATGGTGATGTGGAAAGAGGACTGGTCTTAGAGTGAGGGGGTCTGGGCTAGATCCTGCCTTTTCTACTAGGTCTTGGTCTCCTGTTTGTGTATGAGTGTGTGTAATGTGGATGATCTCCCAGGCCCTTTCCATATTGGAGAGGTGGCTTCCTTCCTCTCAGTAGTAGCCGGAATACCACTGAGGTTTTGTGTGAAGAGACGTTAGAGCAGGGAGGTATGGGGAAGAGTGTCGTAGTAGCCATCACAATCTAGTCTGCTCTTTTTTTTCTTTTTAAGTATATTTATTTATTTTTGAGAGAGAGAGAAAGCATGAGCGGGGGAGGGGCAGAGAGAGGGAGAGAGAGAGAATCCCAAGCAGGCTCTGCCCCGTCAGTGTGGAGCCTGATGCGGGGCTTGATCTCATGAACCATGAGACCATGACCTGAGCTGAAGTCGGACACTTAACTGACTAAGCTACCCAGATGCCCCTCTAGTCTGCTCTTTTTGTATTTTCTTTATGCAAACTCAAAAATTCTAGGATTGTAACAGAACACTAAAAGGCTAAGAAATGCCTATAGTATCCAACCATGCAGACTGACTCAATCTCAGTAAAACCTTAAACAACCGATAGGCATAGGTAAAGTTTTTTAGTTAAATGTGTTTTCGTTCTTTTTCTCCTTAAAAAAAATTTTTTTTAAACAAAAAGCTTTCAGAAACCTCTTGCCTTAGAAAGTACACAGTTGGTTTTATTTTACAATTGAGCTCAAGCATCATTTTTGTGAACAGCACCTTCTATTGTGGCTAACAGATCCACTGGTTAAGAAGCCCTGAATGAACTTCTACTCTGGGTACGGAACCAGGCCAGGCACTTCCAGGGAATACGATGGACCCATCCATGTTGTCAACATGCTCAGAACATGGATAGGAAGACACAGATGGTTTGCTGGCTGAGATCATCTCGGCACACCCTGATTTTTGCCAGCACTGCTCCTTCCCAGGCCAGAATGATGGGTGCTCTAAGTATTATTACACAATCTTAGAGGATTTATAACCTCATAAGGACCACAGAGAGCAGAGGTGGCCTGGAGAAGCCAGAGAAAGCTTACTGGACTGCGCAAGACCTTTACTGAGTGAATTTAGTACAAATGGAATGGTCCAAGTGAAAGAGAAAATGTAGGTGGGTGCAACAGGAGGGGTGTGTGTGTGTGTGTGTGTGTGTGTGTGTGTGTGTGTGTGTGTTTCTGAGAGGGGGCACATCAAGAAGATGGGCCTGTGTCCCTGGCATACAGTAAGCATATACAGTATATATTTGTGGAATGCTGGATGAATGAATGCTGTAAAAGATATGTATAGATTGACTAAATTTGAACTGATAACTAGGAATTAGCAATGGACTTACTTTCTAAATTATTTTTTCTTCCCTAAAAGGCAAATGCAAAGCAAAAAAATACCTAAGCAAACAAAGACCCAAACAATAAAAGTCTCCAAATGAGTAAGTGGCTAAGGGGGACTGCTATATGATTAGGGAAGAAGGAACTTAATTTCAATCGCTTTTTAGTGACCTTGAGCCCACCCACGTGCCTGCCACCATCCAGAGCAGTGTGTCCCTTGACATGACCCACCTGCTGCCGGGGGGAGGAGGAGATCCTGCTGGCCCAAGACAAGTGCTCCTTGAGGTCAGTTGGCTGGCCTGGCCTCCTCGAGGGACCGTGCTCCTTGGCCCTGGGGCTCTGTGTCTTGCCTTTCTCCTCCACCTGCAGGTTCCTCCTCCTGAAGAACTCCTGTTGTCGTGCTCTCTGGAGCTGCTCTCTCTGCTGGGTCCTCAGCGCCTTCCCCACCTGGCGGCAAGTGGTCACATTGGGGCGGCAACGGCGGCTTTCACGGGTCTCTTGCCGGCGCTCACACTTGGCCTCATAGCTCTCGGCCCACCGGGCCAAGCCAGGGGAAGGCCTGGGGTCCAGGCTGATCATGATGACCTCCTGAGCACCTGTTGTGCTTGGCTTCCAGTTCCTGGAATAGCTGCCTGGGTCTGCCAAATGCCAAGAGGGAGGAGAAGGGGAGGGGTCAGGAGATGGGCAGAAAAAATGACTATCTCCCAGGACCAGGGGGCAGAAATAGCACAGCATCCCATGCATGTAGGTTGAAAACTGAGGAGGTGATGGTGTCGAACTGGGAATCAGGACTCCCGGGTTCAGTCTCCATACTAATTATGGAGCTTTCCATACTGCTTCCCTCTGGCCTATGTTTCTCCCTCTGCAAAGTGGAAAGATCTCTCTGGCTTCCACTTCTTCCTTGACCTTCCTTGATCTCACCCTGCCTCTAAGTCAGGAATAATTGATAAAATTGTCATGTGTGTATAGCCTTTTGGATAGCAGCTAGGGATGTGTTCATTTTCCAGAGACTTCTAGAGAACCAGGTAAATTGGCTCCTTGTTCTTCAATCTAAAAGAAAATAATCTTTACTGTTCTCTTGGCCCAAGTTGTTGCTAAATAGGTGAGTGACTCTTGTCAAGGCCTGGAGGGATAACCAGACCCCCCCCACCCCAAGGTGTGGCCAGTCCTGTGACCAGCACCCACTGCTATCTTTTTGGCCCTTAATGACTGGCTTCTGAGCCTGGTCCTGGGCATGGTTGAGGAGGGAAAGCTCACCCTAATTTCTCCAGTCATGAAGTACTGACATTGGTCCACTGACATCCACTTCTGGGCCAGGACTGGGCTCTGACCCTCAGGAGCAGATCAACTCAAACCAGTATCAGCTGAGTACCTGCCCTCTGTCCAGTGTTGACTGAAACCCATTTCAGAGCTTCCAGCTCAATAGCCCTCCAAGCTGAAGGTTCCATGTTTTAGAATCTCCTCTCTGTTAGGGCTAAGTATGCCGCCAGGTCAGCTCTCCTTGGCCCAAACAGAGATTGTGCCATCAAAACTAGCAACTACACGAATTACACCTCAATGAGGCTATTACAAACAAAAATGAAACAAAGGCAAACAGTGTCGACAAGTCCGCAGGGAACCAGGCTTGGTGAAGAAGCCACACTTGTTGCCCCTTTACATGGTCCTACCTGCTATTCACAGAACCCCCAACTCTAACTCCTTCTTCCTTCTCTGTGCCCTTTTCTCTCTTTCCTACCCTCCCTCACCTACCTTCTGCAAATTAGTTTATTTTCCTAGAATCCTCTCTGGTAACTTGGCTGAGTTGGGGCTGGACTTGGCTGAGCTGGTCCTGAGAGCTGGAAATTCTGCGCCCTGCCTCCACTGATCGCTGGAGTCAGCCCAGTGGTTGATGAAGGAAGAGGGACTCCTTCTGCAGCTTCTCCTCTGTGTCCTGCAACTTCACTACCCACAACCCGAGAACCCAGTTCCTGGAGAGGTCAGAGAGGGCATCTCAGCTTCATCGACCAGCAGGCAGTTACCAGCTCTGGCCCCTTGATTTTATTTATAGGCCAAACAGACTCAACAGGTAGCAGACTCTCTGTCCTTTTACTGGAACTTTCCTGCCCATCTGGCTCAGTCCAGAATTCTCTGCAGGATCCTTGCCTCTCTCCAGGATCATACCACTTGTTCCCTGGGGTCATTCATGGGTGGGGCGGTCTCACTCCAGGAGAGTGGTCTTACAAGGTCAAACCTGGCATGCTGTCAAATGCCTGACTCTCCAGGCTTGGAGGGGCATCCTCCGGCTGTGGGCAGTTGCAGACCCTAGGCAGGACTGTGAGGCTGTCAGTGCTTGTTCTCTCGTCCCACCCCTGGGTGGCTTTTCTCTTTAGGCTTTTCTTCTCGTTCCTACTCTGTAGGTGTTCCCTGACTTCCCACCTGCTTCCTCTGTTATCTAAAACCTTAGAACAGTATCCAAAAGGCTCACTCATTTTAAGTTATACATGACTGAATGGATTATGTACAGGTGAACTCCATGTCCAGAATCTATGCCTGTGGTATAGGAAGGTATTCTGCCTTTGATGGGGGAGGCAGAGAACCCTGGCTCTGGACTCAGGCCGTGTGGATTCATATCTTGGCTCTGTCACCCACTACCCCTGTGCTTTTGGACAAACTATTACACATCTCTAAGTCTTAGTCTTTTCATTTATAAAACGGGGCCACAGCCTCCCTTGTAAGGTGATAAGAATTAAAGAGAAAATGCACATCAAGCGTCTGGCACATAACGCACAATAAATGTTAGCTTTTTACAATACTAAAGTGGGATGATTATTACCCCTTTCTTGCTGATCTTAGCTATTAAAGACTCAGTGCTGTAAGACCAACGCCTCCGGCTAGACTAGCACTGCAGGACCAAGAGAATGCCTCATCCTTCCGTCTCCCACCCTCTTCTCTTTGAAGGAGTGCTGTTTACCACATGGAGGGGATGCTGGCCTCGGGTTGAAATCATATTTACTGCTCTGATTCCTCTGACCTCTGCGTGTGGGCTACAAGGCAAAAGGGCTTCTCTGTGGTCTGGACACAAGTGCCATCGCAATTAGGCCCAGCAGAAAGGCAAAGAAGAGGCGGGGTAAAGAATCGGTGTCCAGCGTGCCTGCATCCCGCCATTAAAACGTGGGCCGCTAGGTCCCCTCCCTGTAATCCACAGGCTTTGTAGAGGAGGCAAAGCCTGTGATTATGGAGAATCCTCCCACCTTCCTGCCATGAGGAGGAAAGGGCTGCGGGGGAGGAGACGGAGCCTGAGGTAAGGTCTTCCCCCAGGCGGTCCACACCAGTGGGCCACTTCGCTTAAAAATACGGCTGCCTCACTCTGCTTCCTGAGGGGCAGATGCTGGGATCCGTTACTCCAGCAGGGAGTTGCAGTAGAAATGGCTCCTTAGAGAAGGGAGCATTCCCAGACCCCCAGGCCCTTACACCCGGGAGGATTAGGTGCGCACAGCTGAATGGAATCATATCCAGCTTTCTGGGATGTTTTGACTATTCCGATTTGCTTAAACACACTCAGCCATGTGGGACGGCTGACTGACAGGGATAGGCTGTAGAAGAAAAGGGAACTGGTCCCTGTGTGGTTCAAAGAAAGGTCACTGGGCCACTGCCCAGGCTTTCTGGCATCTGTGGGGTGTCCCTTGGCAGTATGACAAGTCCCATTGGAGCTTGGGGAGGAGGTGGTATGGCTGAGGGCATCCTGCCTCCGGGAGAGGTCAGGGTGGTGCCCTCACCTGACAGGGGTTTGTTGCTGCCTTTCCAAGTCTCTGCTCCTACTTCCTGCTTGTGTGTGCAATGAATGGCTTCCTGCCCGGGTCTGACCCCCCTAGTGCAGAGATCCTAATGCGAGGTGAGAAGGCAAGGGCCTGCACCTACGTGCTCTAATGGCAGCTTGTTGTCTGGGGGGGACTCCTGGTTTGAAGGGAACTGTAAAAGTTCATTTAATTCATGCCCATCACTGGGCAGCCTGGACCCTAAGTCATTTGACTCACTCCTAATCTAATCTAATGGATGGAGCAGAGGAGCGACAAAAGCCGTACCCTTGTAGTGTGGCTTGTGCCCTCGGGAGCCAGTGCAGGATGCTTTCTTGCTTACCCAACCCCCCCAACACTCTTCAACTAATCCATCTGCTTCTGCGTCTCCCCCTTCAGCCAAGGGAAGCTTCAATGACAGATCACCTTCTTCCCCACCCCAGAGTTGGAGGTCCCCAACCTGGACACAAAAGCATCCTCCTTCTCAGTTACCTTGGGTCCCAGGCTCCAAACCAAGCAGCTCAGGAAAGCATTCCAGCTGCTGGGCAGATCTTGGCTGTGGTCTCAGATGGGGCAAGGCAGCAGCTGGGTCAAGTGCAAGCTGTCAGTCCATGGCCCTGGGCCCCCTTAGCATTTTCCTTCTTCGTACTGTCTTTCTTTCTGCACAGCAGCCTTGCTGAAACAGGAAACAGACAAAGCCACAACGCTTGCTCACCCCAGTTCCTCTCTCTTGCTCTCTGGCACAATCTGAGTGGGCCCCTGAGCCCTTGAGGCCTCTGGGGCTGGGCACAGGAGCTCCTCCCATCTTTGGGCACCCCTGCCACCCTTTTTCTTGCTAGTGGGTCAGTGTGAGCTCTCAGTTGGTTTCAAATCAAGATCCCTTTCTAGAAGTAGACAAGGATGGGACTCTGGGTCACATGCAAACCTTGCAGTTTCGATGAGGGGGAAGATGCCTTTTTGGCCTAGATGTTCCCAGGATAGGTTTGCATGTGTATCAGGTAGCTCTCCGTGTAAGGATTTTCTCTTTCCTCTGGTTACCTCTTCCCAATCCTAGAGAGTTGTAAAGGGTTTCTGCTTTTCTGGGGGCACCTGGGTGGCTCAGTTGGTTAAGCATCTGACTCTTGGTTTCGACTCAGGTCACGATCTCACAGTTCATGGGTTCGAGCCCTGTGTCGGGCTCTGTGTTGACAGCGTGGAGCCTGCTTGGATTCTGTCTCCCTCTCTCTCTGCCCCTCCCCTGCTTATGCTCTCTCTCTCAAAATAAATAAATAAAAAACTTAAAAAAAAAAAAAGTTTCTGCTCTTCTGAAGTACTTGGTGTCTTTTTCAGAATTCAGGAATGAAGCCAGCTCTGAATCTGCTCCTTTCTGAAGCAATGAGAATGTAAAAAGGTGAGGGATGTGTGGGCTGGGGAGCGGCACGACAAATAGCAGACAGAATCTCATAAAAAGTTCCAACCAGGGGTGCCTGGGTGGCTCAGTTGGTTGAGCGTCCGACTTCGGCTCAGGTCATGATCTCACAGTTCATGGGTTCGAGCCCGGCATCGGGCTCTGTGCTGACCGCTTGCTCAGAGCCTGGAGCCTGCTTCGGATTCTGTGTCTCCTTCTCTCTCTGCCCCTCCTCCACTTATGCTTTGTCTCACTCTGTTTCTCAAAAATAAATAAATAAAAAATAAAAGTTTCCAATCAACTAGGAAATTTGGGCAAAAACTAAAAAGAACTGATCTGTGTGCATTAAAAAGAACTATTACAGGGGTGCCTGGTGGCTTTGTTGGTGAAGTGTCTGACTCTTGATTTCATCTCAGGTCACGATCTCATGGTTGAGAGATTGAGCCCTGTGTGCGGCTCTGTGCTGACAGCAGGGAACCTGCTTGGGAATCTCTCTCTCCCTCTCTCTGCCCCTCCCCCGCTTCTCTCTCTCTCTCTCTCTCTCTCTCTCTCTCTCTCTCTCTCTCTCTCTCTCTCCTCTCTCTCTCTCTCTCTCTCTCTCACTCTCTCTCTCTCTCAAAATAGACACTTAAAAAGAAAAGAAACTATTACAAATGATATTGTCAGGAAATTCACAAGAAGTTCAGGATAAGAAGGTGGTGAGGAAATTGGATCAGGACAAATTAACTAAGTAGCTTTATAACTATGCGCAATAAGCCTTGAACGAATGGTCCACTCGGTACAGTGGTTGGATGATTCATATGGCTCCTATGAATTCTAGTCTTGACACATGTGAAGTATGTAAGGAGACTTTTAAATAGCTGTGATAAGATAACAGTAACATGTAGGGAGTATGTCACAGTCTTCTCCGCTGCCTACTACTTACCCCATTCTCTGAGGAGGAAACGGACAAGAAGAAGGCAGGGGAAAGGACAGAGGATGGATTCTCCAGCACTGGAACTGAAGGCAAACAACATTCCCTCAGGATAAGAGACAAGAGCTCAAGGTCCCGGAGCCTGGCATAATAGAGATGAGAATGAGCAGAGACAGAGAAGTTGGGGAATCCAAGATGAAGGAATAAGACATTTTTATTGGCATAGCTGACAAAGAGGGTTCTGGTGGTTCAGAGCCCTAGGAAATACAGGTCGAAACAGAAGTTCCTATGGATCAACTATTTGGACTCTATCAAAAACCAAAAAGAAATGTGTATGAGGATCAAAATCCCTTTTAGGCCTATGCACTCAATGAGATACCACACCCATCATCACGAAAGAGGTAAGGCCATTACCTTTGTTTTCAGCCAAGAATTCTGAGAGCCTAAACAATTGTGACTGTACTCACTAACACGCTAATTCTGGAGATATTTG
This sequence comes from Acinonyx jubatus, assembly GCF_027475565.1. Lineage (NCBI taxonomy): Eukaryota > Metazoa > Chordata > Mammalia > Carnivora > Felidae > Acinonyx > Acinonyx jubatus. The sequence continues at coordinate 35,508,176 of NC_069395.1, read as the reverse complement.
CTGTTTGGTAAAATTAGTAGTAGTGTTATCTTCTTGCTGAAACTGGCCGTTTTCTTTCCTGGTTTAAACGGTCATTTCTTGCCACAGCCTTGATTAAGTTATTCCCATTATGTCACAGATGCCTCACATTTCAAACTTAAATATCCTCTCGAGCCTTTTCTATACATGTTGCACATTTTTATACTTACTCTTCTGATATATTTTTAAATTTTTTTTTATTTTTTAAGTAACCTCTACTCCTAACATGGGGCTCAAACTCACGACCCTGAGATCAAGGGTCTCATACTCTACTGACTGAGCCAGCATTGCTGATCTATTTTATACTCAGAACAATCTATTGTTCATAACAGAGAATATTTAAGTTGATGCAGTAAGATTGAACTAAAACTGATCTCACCAAAGTTCTGACAGACTGCTGTCAGCCTGCTCTGCAGAGAGCATTTTAGGAGCACTCTTTGAAGACTAATAAGGCAGATTGATGGAGAAATGGGTCAGAAAGCATTCAGATTTTCTTTTTTCAGCTTTATGAAAACCATTAAAATAACTTTTAAAGTAGAAAAATAAACATCTTAATCCTACTCCCCAAACACAAGTTCCATATTTTTCACATTGCCTTCTAGTTTTTCTTTCCTTCCTTCCTTCCTTCCTTCCTTCCTTCCTTCCTTCCTTCCTTCTTTCTTTTCTTTTCTTTTCTTTTCTTTTCTTTTCTTTTCTTTTCTTTTCTTTCTTTTCTGCTTTTCTTTTCTTTCTTTCTTTTTTTCTTTCTTTCTCCTTCCTTCCTTATTTATTCTTTCTTTCTTTTACATATTTTAAGCGTAATGAACCTACAATGATATGTTTGTTTTCCCACTTGATACTATAGTATAATTTTTTTATATTTTTACTTTCTTTTTTTATTATTTCCTTATTAATTTCTAGTATTTAAAAATAATTTTATAATTATTATTTTTATAATTTTTATATTTTATATATTTTATATATTTTACATTTTTATAATTTTATAATTATTGTAATTTAATAATTATTATTTATGATTTTTTAAATTATTTCCTTAATAATTTCCTTATTATTGAACAGTAGCTATGTCTACCTAATGTTGCTCAAGATAATTATTAACCCCTGGTAAATACAATTTAGTAGCCATAAGAAAAATGAATGAGTTATAATAATTTTCTGTAATCGCAATAATTGATTCAAAGCCGTGGTAACTTTCAACTTTATAACAGGATTACTTTGTATATCACATCTGTCACCTGCTTTTCAGGGCTATTGCTCACTCTGAAGCATACTGCCTGAGTGGTAGCCTGGGTCAGTAGATCAGCAAGAGCACTCAGAAAGTAGGGCTGCCTGGGTTGGAAGCCTGGCTTTGCCATTTACTTCCTGTTTCAGTTTAGTAAGTTATTTAATGTCTTTGCATCTCAGTTTCCTCCTCTGCAAGATGGGATTAAACTGTAGTGCCTGAGTGGCTCAGTTGGTTAAGTTTCCAACTTTGGCTCAGGTCACGATCTCACCATTCATGGGTCCAAGCCCTGCTTTGGGCTCTGTGCTGACAGCTCTGAGCCTGGAGACTACTTTAAATTCTTTGTCTCCCTTGCTCTCTGCCCCGCCCCCCCCCCAAAAAAATAAACAAAAATTTTAAAAAGATGTAAGATGGCAATAATGGTAATACCTACTCTACATTATTATTTTAGAATTACATGATATTATAACACACTCAATAAATTCCAGCTATCACTGTTGTTATAGTAACATCTGCAATTTTGAGCATTTGCCCTTGTGACTTATTAATGGTTATGATGGAATAGATCCTCAGTCAGACATGCAGCTGTATGAAAATGAAGTAGTTTCAGTGCATCTGTGTGTTTTATCTGATATAATTTCATAAGTATATACATGGGTTAAAAAACATTCAAAATCATCTCTTTGAAAGAATAATAAACATAAGGAACTTGTCTATCCATGGAACGATGGCATTAGTTCAAATATGTAAGTTTTTAAATTCACCCAACTCAAGTCAACTGACCAAGTTCTTTTACAAATGTGTATCACACAACTCTATATGGAAGAAAAATAGTTGAGGTGCCTCACACTGTTCCCTCAAATAAGTGTCTTGTGGGCCATTTAACTTTTCTTTTCTATCGGACCAAACCAAATGTGTTCTGAAATAAGTAATGGGAACACAACTGCACCTATCTCATAAGACTGTTTTGAGGAATAAATGAGTGACTTTTCATTCCGTAGAATGGTGCCTGAACATGATTTAAGTCCTATGCTTGCTAATAAAGTGAAGTAAAAAAGAACAAATCATCCCAACGTGCTGAGACACTTCTTAGTATTTGCATGATGTAACTGATTATTTGTTTCATATGGAGATTATATGGAGGAATTTTTTTTTTTTTACTTATATGGAGACTTTTGTCATTTCTAAGTTTTACAAATAGTACTGCAAATGAGCACCTTCGTGCAGGCAATTATGTGCTTTTCTTCTTTTGAAATATTTCCTTTCGGATAAAATCCAGGAGTGGGGTATGCTGGAGCAGTTTCAAGAAGAAGCAGTTTAGTTCTGATGAGGAAGTTTTGCAGGAAGTGGACAGGAAGGAAGAGAGCTAGGGTTTGGGCATTGCTGGAGATGGCAAGGTCAGAACTGCCAAGAGGTGGAAGGCTCTCCCAACAGGCTGAGGTGCTGCTGGGTGTTAGTAGAGAGGCAAAAACAGGATGGTGTGGGGAAAAGAATAATGGGCTGGAATCTGATGAAGTCACTTTTAGATCCATCTATACCTCTTCTTTGAAATGAAAAGTTGTTTTGTCCCCATAGTAAGCCTTTCCCAGTGTTAGGGTCTAGAAGTCCTTTATTTCTCAACCACCTTATACACACGAAATACCTTATACACACGAAGATCTGTGTTCAGAATTAGGGATGCAACAATGAGTAAAATAAAATAAATACCTTCAAGTAATTACATAAGACAATTTTATTTTTTATTTATTTATTTTAAGCTTATTTATTTATTTTGGGGGGGGGAGGTGCAGAGAGAGAGGGAGGGAGAGAATTCCAAGCAAGCCCTGCACTGTCAGTGCAGAGCAAAACATGGGGCTCGAATGCGCAAGCCCCATGAGATCATGACCTGAGCCAAAATCAAGAGTCGGGCACACAACTGACTGAGACACCCAGGCGCCCCTCATGAGACAATCTTAAAGGTAAATTCAAAGCATAGTGAACTAAAGTGATGGACAGATACAGAAAATAATAGAGGCATGGGGTGCCTGGCTGGCTCAGTTGGTAGAGCATGTGACTCTTGATCTCAGGGTTGTGAGTTCAAGCCCCACATAGGTGTGGAACCTACTTAAAATAAAGATAGCAGGGAAGGAAGGAAGGAAGGAAAGAAGGAAGGAAGAAAGAAAGGAAGGACAGACGGAAGGAAGAGAAAAAGAAAAAGAAAAAGAAAGAAAGAAAGAAAGAAAGAAAGAAAGAAAGAAAGAAAGAAAAAGAAAGAAAAAATTATAGAGACGTGATGGGAGTGGGAGAGCACTCATCCCAGCATTGAGGATAGGCCTTGGTGGAAGGGAAGACACTTTTCTTAGAGGTAATGGCAGAGTGGAGTCTTGAAGGATGAGTTGGAGTTAAGCTGACAATAGGGAGAGTGAAGAGAATTCTGGGGAGAAGAGATAGCATGGAGCAAACGGCTGGTGGAAATAGAAGGGTGCCTTCAGAGGACCAGCAGTTCTTTTTCCTTAGGGAATCAAAAGCAGGACAGGTGGCCTGAGATGTGGCTATGGAGGTAGCCAAGGTCCTTGGACATCACTGTCAAGAGTTTGAGTTTTCTTTGTACCACTGTACTCAAGGATGGCTTTGGATATATTCTAGCTTCCAGTGGCAGCCAAGAATGGGCCTTGATTTACCCATTCCCTTACATTTCTTTCCCTGTGAGGCTCACAGCACCTTGCTTGTAAGGTCAAAGCTAGAGTGACCACTAGCTGTCGCTATTGAACAGATCTAACCAAAAGCCAATGGTGTAGATGCCCGAGCCCCGCCTCGCCTCCTGTAAGGTCTGTTCAACCGCCCTAAGCAGTGATTCAGAGAAGGCACGCTGTGAAGGAAGTCGTGGTAGCTCTTGCCGACCCGGCGCCACTTGCGGGGAAGAAATTGTGGTGAAGTGCCCTACACCACGAACTGTCAGTCACTGGGTGGCGCTGCCACCCTGATGGCAAAAACGCAGGCTTGTGAAAGGGAAAAGTCTGGTTAGGATGGCCTGGCTCTTTGTTCTTGGGGTGGAGTAGCTTTTCAAGCTCTCTGTTACAGAGTTCAGGGTGCCACGAGACTGTTCAAGGACAGTGTGAGGTAGGTCCCAAAGCATGCCAACCCAACAGTCCCAGGGCAGCCAATCACAAAACGGACAGACCCTAGCACCGCTGGCCTCGTGGTCTTTCAGACCTCAGCTCTGATCAGTGTGGACCTTTTGAAACCCTCTGGTTACTGATCCTACGACTTGCCAATGTGCCCTCACCTTTGGCTTCTGTTCTGTATCGTCTGTCCCAGAAACTCCTATCTCCAAAGCCTCCCCAACTAAAGCGGTTTATTCATCTGGCACTTTCCTATTTTTTAAGAATTCATTTCCCCACCCTCCCTCCTCTGGCTTTACCTTTTGCTCTAGGTTCTCGTCCTCACCCCAAGTGTTCTGGATCTGTGTAGACTTCTGCTTCTTCCGACGTTTTTTGCCTGTGGGCACTGGGGTTCTGTTTTATTTTTTTGAAAATTCTCTTTTTCTCATCTGCCTTTCTTTTCACATTTGCCCTGTTTCCAAACAGGGCAAATGTTTCCCTTCCCCCCTCCTTAAAAACTAGAGAATTTAGACACATTCTAAGTCTAACTAGAAAACGTGTAAGACTAACAACTAGAGAAGTTAGGTTAAAAATTGCTGAGTGGGGAGGATCTAGCATGTAAGGGATATCCTGATTTTCCTGAGCGGTCTCCATGAACTGGTGACTGCCTGGGGGGTGGGATGGAGATCTAGGGGTGCTGAGATGTTGACAACAAAGCAGAGTTGCTAGAGACATCGTGAGACATCATGAAAACTGTATCAAGGTGGCAAATATGTTTTTCTATTCCCTTCATACTGCAAATTACTTTGGTTTGAATATTTCCCTGGAGAAATTAAGGGATGATTCTGGGACTTGATTAGCATATGTTGCCCAGTGCTCTAGGCAGGGCACTAATGGATAAGAATGAGGGTCCTTGACAAATTCCCTGGACAGCAGGCAGTGTGAGCTGGTGGGAGGGATAGATTCTACCCTACATGTGGTCCCCTGAGAGGGGAATGGGGCTCGCCAGGAGCCACAGGTGCCTGCTGATGCTCTAACCAAGGGCTGGCTAGAAGCATAACATATGCTGACTTCTTTCTCTAACACAGCTTTAGAGCCATGGTCTCCAGCATGTCAGAGGAACCGCTGGATATGGGGAGATGTTCAAATTTCTATTTATGTTTTATCTTATCTTTTGAAGATTTCTGTTTTTGTATATGTTTTATGTTAGTAAATACTACATGCATATATTATGTAATAGTCACTGTATATCTGTTAGAAATATACATGCCTAATCATTTTTTAATAACAAAGTATGTGATCAAAAGTTTTGGCGACCGCTGCTCTGGAGAATCTTCTTAGAAAGAAGACTCTGGGGGTGGTCTGAGATGCTGGCCCAGAGCAGTCCAGCCAAGAAGAAAGGCCCAGCCTATGTGGACGGACATGGTGGCGAGGTGGAAATTAATTGTCCCTGAGAGGGAACTCTCCAGGAACAATGTGAGTCATTGCCTCTGGGGTCACCTCAGGGCTCCCTGCTACTTCTTTTCTAGGGTCTTTCATTATACTCTTTACTAAGGAGAGGGGATCATAGTTTTTCAAAGTGAAGTTTGGAGAGGGAAGAGCCTGGGATGTTTTTCAGCATGGAGGGAGCTGGAACTAATGAGACCTTGCAGGTGGTCAGTGGGACTGGATCCTGTCACCATGGTTAGGAACCTGGCATCTTAGGAACTATGTATGTCCTTCTTCTCTGACTCTAGGTTTCTTTGTTTCTGTTGTGATTTATGTTTGTGATAAACACTTCTTGGTGCCTAACAGAACCCCAGTTCTGTTTGGGGTGAAAATGCACTCAGCTGAAAGCTCCATTTCTCAGCCTCTCTTGAAGGGAGAGGTGATCACATGACATGACTCTGGCCCACAGGATGGGAGCTGAAGTCCTGGATGGGGCTTCCCAGTTTGCTCTGTATCAGGGCTCAGATACCGCTGGTCTGCATCTGCTGTCCTTCACCTTTTCCTTTCCTGAAACCCAGCACAGAGCTGAGGTAGAGCAGGTGTCTTGTGCCCCCACAGTCACAAGGAGGAGGGTGGTTAGCTGAGTGGAGGAAAGACAGAAGGAATCCAACTCCCAGAAGCCCTGGTCTGCCCCTCCTAGATTTTTGGTAACTGGTGGAAAAGTAATTTCTACTTGATGGAGCCACTGTCAGTGGGTTTTTTTGTTACTTCCAGGGGAATTCAATGCTAGCGGACATGAAGGTCATCTTTGGGACTCGCACACAATTAAGGCTGTTGACTTCATGCAAAGTCAACATGAACTTGAGTTCCAGAATATGAGCATCCCTTGTCTTTGGGAGCTCTTGATCCCCCACCCTCTCCAACAATGGTAGAAACAAACTGTTCTGTTACTTTCAAGTCCTTGGAGGAGGAGAGAGGCATTGAGCTGGGCCTTTAAGAATAACTAATTCTGTCAGAATGTGGAATGTGAAAGTCAGGGTGGTTGCTGGAGGAGGCTGTGCAGGTTTGAGAGAGCCCACGGTGTGTTCCTGTTCTGTTACACATTCAGTGAGATGACCTGGTGGCTTAAAAAAATCGACTATGCTGAGAATGTTTACATCAAGGAAGCAGGCAAAAAAAAAGGGGGGGGGTTGGGGGGGGAAGCAGGCAAATGTTTTGAATCAGGGCTTTCTTTCTTTTTCTCTCTCTGTCTTTTCCTGGACTGCCAGTTAAACATTTACCAACACACCCTTGGAAAGACCAAAGGTTTAGTTTATTAGTTACATAAATATTGTTACATAGCTTCTTGTTTTCCCCAGGCCATAAATCAGCAGAATCAGAGAGCAGCTGATTTATATGAAACATAGGCTGAAGTCTTAATGTGTCTTTGGGCCTAAGGAGAATCTTAAAAGTTTAGGCTGAAGGCAAAACTAATTTTAAGCTGACGCTGGCTGTACATTTACCATTTGATCATGCTCCTGTCTCGGCATTCACCTCTTCCCTTCCTAATCATCCTCTCGCCCTCATCCTGTCACAAACCTGGTTCCTTGCCCCATTTGTGTCACCTACAGACGCACCTGACTCAGGGACTGGCACGTGTGTGTGGACACCTGGACACCTGGACAGGTGTGCATGTGTGCATGTGTATGCTGCTGTATGGTCAGAAATCTGTCTTCACATTTCGGATCTATTTTCTTGCACACTGTTGCAGTCAAGTGTTTCCTGCTCCCTTACACTGAGCATAGTCTGGGAAGAATCCCTTTCTAAGAAAAGCCCAGCCATATTCACCCTCAGATCTAGCTCCTTGTTCATGTGGCCGGCAGGCTTAATGGGTTCTAGTCTGTTATGCTGCCTGGTCATTTAGATGAAGAGATGAGAAAGGGAAATTTTCCCTGTGCTTCCAAGTCTTGTGTCCTAGCATCACTTATCATGGAAGCCCTACATTTGGGGATGTTGATATATCCCATCTGTCACCCTAGGACATTCTCCATCCTTTCCTACCCTGCTCTGTGCATGAGTAAAGCTGTGAGGTTATATCATCTGCTGCTCCCTTACCCCTCTGTTTAGCTAATAGAAAATATTAACAAGAAATCAGAGGGAGGGAAGAGAGTGAAGCGAGGGTGTTTGTCCCTCCAGATCCTTCCTGTATGGTCCTGGGTGTGCTGGTGACATCCCTTAACTGAATGTCATAGCTCCTGTTCTGTGATGCTCTCCAAACAGTTTCTCTCTCTGGGTTCTCTATAATGGTTCTCTCTTCTTATCCCTAAGGTGGGACTAGCCCTGAGAGACTACTTACTTGATCCCTTGTGATTGCCCTATAACCTTGTCCACACTTTTGTCAATAATCTCTTTTTTATTAAAGTCTACTAAAATTAGGGGTGTCTGGGTGGCTTAGCCAGTTAAACATCTTATTCTTGGTCTCAGCTCAGGTCTTGATCTCAGGGTCATGAGTTCAAACCCCATATTGGGGTCTGTGCTGGGCGTGAAGCTTACTTTAAAAAATAAAGTCTACTAAAATTATCTAACTTGCTATCTCTTACCTGTTGGAGACCTAACCAATAAAAGGCTTTGCTGAATTATTAATATAGCTGATTTCTGTTTCCTATTTGGTTGTAGTTAGGTGATGCCTGGCAAATGTTTGGTAAATATCTGTTGACTTAATAAATGATTCAATGAGTGGCAGGATCAAACTCCACTTCTTTCTCTCCAGACTTATAGTACACAGTTGAAAGTTCACATGTAAAGTGTAGACACTTGATGCAGTCTGAGAGTACTAAAGTATGTTGGTTCTGTGGCTCAAGTTTCCAGGGACTTCCGCTTCCATGGGTTTGCCCTAGTGATTTATACCCACCCTGGTTTCCTCCTTCCCAGAGGAACAATATAAAATAATATAAAGAATATCTGAAATATACAATATGGTATGGATGTGATGTCCTTTAAATGAAGAGTAGGGTGATTTCTTCAACTCAAGGACAGAGAAAATGTTCAGGCCACAAGATAAGATATGAACACTGAAAATTTCACTTGTATAGGTTTTGAAGGAACCACACCGAATGAACCTATAGCTACAAATTATGAATTTATATAGTAGATATGACCTTTATTATAATTAATGTTTTAATTATCATAATATTATTACATATGAGGTAAACTTGATAGAACTACCTTTTAATTATACCTACGGTTATCAATTTCATGACTGCAGGTTGCAGTGGCTCATGACATTCATTATAATTACATTTCCACTGTGCAAGTGTTAGAGGAACTCCTTCAAGTCATGACATGTGATGTTTCCAACTCTCTGGGACCCTCACTTATGTCTCCAGGGAGATGCCTTCATGGATGGAGCTCAGATAAATGTCAGGAAGAACAGTCCCAAGCTCTCTTACCATGATCCACCTTAAGGAAGTGCTTAGTTGATTATAAACTTGTCCAAACTATAACTTCTTAAGGAGAAGAGTTCCAGAATCTTCCTCCCTGGATTTCCCAGCAGGAGAGCTGTCCAGACTGAGTTGTCATAGTACACTTCCTCTTGGCGCAGAGCTCCCCCTTTGATGATCTCCAGGGCACATTCTTCCTTTGGAGATGCCTCCATGTTGACTATTCCAGAAATGGCATTCATGGCTGTGTCTGAAGAATGACAATAGAAGAGTGGGGTTGTCCAAGACTAGTAGAGTCTACATGATGGAAATTCTGCAGATAGCCACAGCTTCGCTGTTAGGGACTGTTTGCCAGGGTTTGCTCTACAAGACCCTGTGGGCCCTATCAGAAGACCGGGTATATGTAGGGCCTGCTGGGCAAAGAGAGGCTTAGAGTTAATGTGGGCTCTGTCTTCCTAGATGAAGATTTGTGGGGAGTGCTGTTAGAGGTGATTAATTGAGAGATTTAAATCATGCCTCTCTCTTGGGTGTTTTGGTTGAGGTGAGGGAGTAATAAAGGGCAGTAGAATGAAGATAAAGGTTATATCAAGACCCAGTAGCTAATGGAAAGTGTCAGTGGGCAAAGCAGAGTGCTGTATGATAACGCTTTACTAACTTGTAAGAGGAAGAGATGGACAAGAATCCAGGCCTTTGCTTTCTGTCCACAGTAGCCACTTTTATTTGGAAGGGAAGTTACCTTATCTTCTCTAAATTTTTATACCCTTCCTGCACAGTTTCTTTCTCTCCTTCTGTCTTTGTTTCCCTGTGTGTCTTAATCTCTCTTGTTCTACAACTACTCGATTTACTCACTCTTTTTTTTTTTAAGTTTATTTATTTTGAGGGAGAAAGAGAGGGAGAGAGATTGTGAGCAGAGGAGGGGCAGAGAGAGAGGGAGGAGAGAATTCCAAGCAGGTTCCATGCTGTCCCTGTGGAGTCCCACATGGGGCTCAAACCCACGAACCATGAGATTATGACCCGAGCCGAAATCAAGATTCAGGTGCTTAACTGACTGAACTGCCCAAGTGCCCCTCAATTACTCTTTAAATAAGGTTTTTGTATTGAACCTATTTTAGATAAATTTACATTTGGATTACAGACAAATTGTAAAAATTGTGCAGAGTATTCCCTTATATCCTTCACTCTCCTTCTCCTAACTATAACATTACACATAACCTCTGTATAATTGTCAAGGTACAATATAATTGGGACAATTTTACTAACTAAAGTATAGACCTTATTCTTTTCACTAATACCCTTTTTATGTTCCAGGATCTTAGCTAGGATTACACTTAGTAGTAATTTCTTCTTATTTTCTCTCCAAACTGACAGTTCTTCATTCTTTCTTTGTCCCTCATGGCCTTGATACTTTTGAAGAATATTGATCAATTGTTTTATAGAATGTCCCTCAATTTGGGTTTGTCTATTTTTATCTCTTTTTTCAAAGGAAAGATTTTAGGGGTGCCTGGGTGGCTCAGTCGGTTAAGTGGCCGACTTCGGCTCGGGTCATGATCTTGCGGTCCGTGAGTTTGAGCCCCGCGTTGGGCTCTGTGCTGACAGCTCAGAGCCTGGAGCCTGTTTCAGATTCTGTGTCTCCCTCTTTCTGACCCTCCCCCATTCATGCTCTGTCTCTCTCTGTCTCAAAAATAAATAAACATTAAAAAAATTAAGAAAAAAAGACTCATGATGTTGATATGTCTTATTACTAGTAATATTATTAAGAATAACAAACTTGTATTCAATAAGCCTCAAATGGGAAAGTAATGGCCGTTGAGTGTCCCTGAGGAAAAAAAGTGTTCAGAATAGGGTCAGGTGATGAGTCTGTTGTCACTTGGCACACTTGGTGGTCAGAATGGAAAGAAGAGTCAAAGAATAGTCAGAGGCTCCACTAGTGACAGAAGTGCTTCATTGCATGGAGAACCACTGCTCTCACTGGTTTTTTGTGCATTACACAGGAGTCAAGGAGTTCAGCACCTTTTTTACCCACAATGGAAACGGCAGAAAATCATCTGCAAGCTGTTTAATCTACTCTCTTCAACTTACCTGTGTTTATGAGGCCGAGGATACAGAGAGTGATCGATACATTAATCTTGGCCACTGAATGTTCCATCCTGATGGAGGAGAAAAACCCATCCAGGGCAAACTTGCTTGCAGAATAGGGCGCAATAAGTGGACTAGCCATTTTCCCTAAATAATAAGGAAATGGGTTAAGAAGGTGACCCATTTTAGCTTCTTCTGAGATGATCTTTGTTGCATCTGCAGTAGGATTTGTAACCCCTGTGGAGTCCTTTTACCCTTTGAGGCATAGTTTCTCTCTACTCCCTATAGAGATTATCATGCTGTGTTGAATTTCTGAAAGAAAAAAAAAAGATCTTTAAGGTTTCAAAGAAACTCCCCTTGAAGAGTCTGGGTGGGGGATGGGATGGGCTGCAGGAAAGCCTTCACTGAGGAGAGATTGGTTCGATTTTAATAAGGATGGTAAATAAGTGGGACTACAAAACAGCCAGGTAATCCCACAGCTGCTACCTCTGACTCAAGAGAGCTGAGATCCAAGGGTTTAGCAAGAACTCTCTGCCAATACAACAACCAATCATTGATTTACTTTCTATACGAGGGAAATGAAAAACCCTGTCTTTACTTTTCTTCTTAAAACTATTATTCTTACTTTCATCATCCTGGTTAATTCTCAGTCCGGTTGTTGGGAGGACATGTGGACATATGCCTCATAGGGTGGTCTATTCATTATACCCTGTCCAGGAGGAGGGATTAGAAGTGGCCTGAGACCTTAGATTCTTTGCTGAACAAAGAGTTATAACAGCTACTTTGATATTCCTGTCTGCTAATTCTACAATAGGAATAATTTAAGGGTTGATCTCCACTGACTGCCTTTCCTCCTGAGTATCAGTCATATTTTCTATTCTTGTATGTGGAGTAATTTTGCAATGTATTCTTGACATTGTGAATGATACGTTGTAGAATCTCTGGATTCTGTCATATTCCTCAAAAGAGTATTGAGTTTTGGTTTTGTTTTTTTTTAGGTGGGCATTTAACTTGCCTGAAATCTAGTGTCTCTTGCAGTAGATTCCAGCTAAAATCTCTGTTGAATTATTTAATCTTAATTGGGCTTCTTGGTAACTGCACTGCCCATGAGTAATTCAGGGGACAAACAGATTTTGAAAGAGCTTACATACAGAATGTGGCACTCTTCCACTGTGGCTCTTTCCTTTCCAGGATGCCCCCCTCCACTTTCTGGCTGCTACAGAAATCCTAAACTCTTCTTTCTAGTTCCTCAAGGTAGTAAAATGGCAGATGTCTATTCCAGATACAACATTGATTGTGGCCTGCCTTTAGGCATAAGCTATAATATTGGGAAACTCATGTAGTGTCAATTCCTCCTTTCAAGTGTCAACAACTCTCCAGTTTCTGTCAGCTTTTGTTTTTTCTCTCCAGTGCTTTCAGTGGTTGTTTTCTATATTTTGTCCAAAGTTTGATCTGGGGCAGGCCGATATATTAGGTACCTCTCTGCCATTACTGGAATTGGAACCTCTATAAGTTCTCAAATGAAGTTGCTTGCCAAATAAATGAATAAAGAATGGTTCATTCAATAAAGATGCTGGGGAGGTTGGTTAACCCATTGGAAAAAATTGTTAGCTCCTTGTTCTATATCATATATCAAAAAAATTCTAGTTGGAAAAGTATGGCAGACATTGTCTACCCAATATCCATTCCCTCCCTTAATAATCAAGTTTGATTTTTTCAGGACAGCAATGTGTTCAGATAAAAATATTTACTTCCTCAAGATTCCCTTGCTCTTTTGTGTGTCCATGTGACCTAGTTCTGGCCAATGAGAAATCTAACAGATGGGGTCTCCAGGAAAGATTGATTTCCTGACAAAATCTGTGGATTCCGGTAGCATGCAGTTTTTACATTTTGCCCTTCTTCTTTCATTCTAAATGTACTTCAGATGTGATGCCTAGAAATGCAGTGGTTGTTTGTGAACTTGAGGAAAAGCTACATATTAAGGATTATAGAACAGAAACATGGAATGAGATTGGATTCTTGAAGATCTAATGAGTCCACCAAACCAACCCTGAAGTTATGACCTGAGAAAAAGGAACCCCTATTTAGTGTTAAGTGACTGTAAGTGGAGTTTTTGTTAAATGTGTAGCAGAATGCATCTTCTGACTGATAAAAAATAATTTAATCAGGAAAGAATAATATAGGTGAGCATTTATCAGATCCTTGGTTATGAAAGATCATTCTAACAGAAAAGTAAAAAAAAATATGTGAAGGTAAAGAATATTAAATAATATAAAATGTAAAATTTCTGTATGTGAAAGCAATAACTAATAATATAACTATAAAGGTTAAGGGTAAATGATAAACTAGAAAACCATTTAGAACATAGTAGACAGACAAAAGCTTAATATCTTCAATACAAATATCTTCAATTCTTATTTTTTAAGGTGCAATTTTATTTATTTATTTATTTATTTATTTATTTATTTATTTATCTATCTCATGACTTGATCATGACCTGAGCTGAAATCAAGAGTCAGAGGCTTAACTGACTGAGCCATCCAGGCATCCCAAACTTCAATTCGTAGTGTATTAACTCTTAAAAAAAATACAAACAAATATTTTTAGGGAACCACTCCAACTCTATTCTCAATCATGAGTTTTGGCTTGGAATGACTCTACAGCCAAGTTCCAGGAATGGGTGTGTGGCACAAGATGTCCATCCAGAGTATTTGATACCACTATGTTGTTGACTAGTCTAGGACTAGATCAATGACTCCATCAGGGCTGCAGGACACATTGTTGGTTGTGTAACCAGAATTTATTTAGTTCCCCCTTCTTCCTCCATAACAGAACCCCAGTTGAGTTCATGTTTCCACCTGTTCTAGAGACTACTGGCATTCTCTCTGTATCTTTTGCTCTTCTTCTTTAGTAGTGTAATCTGTGATGTGTATCTGGGCAAATAGTTATCTGGGATAAAGTCCACATTTCTCAGCTTTTTTCAGCCAGATGTTGCCAGATGACTAAGTGTTGTCCAGTGGGTTGTAAACAGAAATGTATCATGTGATTTCTGGGATATGTCCTTAAAGACAGAAATAAGTCTCTTCCTTCCATTCCTTCTTCCTTCTTGGTGCCTGAAGGTGGGTATGATGGCTGTGGCTCCAGAACTATCTAGAACCATGAAGTGGAAGCCACATGTTGAGAATAGCAGAGCATTGAGAGAAGAGGGAAACTGGGTGACCATGGAGCCTCCATCCTAGCCCTACCTCCAGATTAATGCCTACCTCCAGACTTGATTTACCTTTTAACTTATTTAATCTACTGCTATTTTAAGTTTTCTGAATTAGAGAGCTGAACCTAATCCTTACTGATAGTACTTCTTACTTTTATGATGCTCATGTTCCAAAAGAAAGTTGATACTGTTTCTGACTCTAGGGGTGGGCTTATATAATTGATTTAATCCAATCTTCTGGCCCATAATTGATACAGAAATGGGCATTGGCCAATTTTGGCCAATGTGACTTGAGGAGAATTTTGTTGGAGGGTCTGAGAAAATCCTTTCTTATTCTGGGAGAGTTTCTTAAAGTAGCATTTTGTTTCTCTTCTACTGGATATTTTTGTGCTTGGATATGGGGGCTAGAATTGCTACAGCTATCTTACTATCAGCCTAGGGATGAAGTCACACATGGAAGGAAGCAGAGCCAAGAGAATCATGGGGACATTGAACTTGAGCCAAGTCAACTGTGAAGCCCATCCTAAATCTGGACTTCCAGTTATGTCAAAAATGTTTCCTATTATTTAAGCTAAAAATAGACCCAAATTATTTCTATGAGTAGCATAGTGGTTGAAAGTATGAGTTTGACAGTCAAATGACCTGGGTGTGAATCCCAAGTATGCCATTTCTTAGCTGTCATATGTGGATAATAATACTGCTAAGCTGAAATAATCCATGTAATATGCCTAGCACAAACTCTGGCACATAGAAAGCATTTAGTAAATGCTATTGTTATTAGTATTCATGTTTCAAATTAGTGAGAAAAGTAGGAGCTACTCAGAAGACTATGTTGGGACAAGTAGCTAGCTACTTGGTGAAAAGAAAAGTGCCCTTGGGAGAAAAGAATTTAAATTATATTAGAGAGTATACATGGAAAGTAAAATAAAAAAATATGGGTCAATGTATGATCTCAAGGTAAAAGCTACTGTTTTTTGTTTGTTTGTTTTGTTTGTTTGTTTGTTTGTTTGTTTAGAAGGGGATGGGGCAGAGGGAGAGAGACAGAAAATCTTAAGCAGGCTCCACAACCAGTGCAGAGCCTAATTCAGGGCTTGATCCCATGACCCTGAGTTCATGACCTGAGCTGAAATCAAGAGTCAGCCACTCAACTGACTGAGCCACCCAGATGCCCCAAGAGCTACTTTTTAAAGCATGAAATCAAAGGCATACATTATGAAAGAATATATAAATAGGTTCGAATATATACAATTTAAAAGGCTTCAGTATTCTAGAAATGCTCACCATTGCCTTCCTAGACACATCACCTTCAAAAAGATTTTGCCTTTCCAGGGGCACCTGTGTGGTTCAGTAGGTTAAGCATCAGACTCTTGATTTTGGCTCAGGTCATGATCTCATGGTTCATGAGTTTGAGCCCCATCGGGCTCTGTACTGACAGTGAGGAGCCTGCTTGGGATTCCCTGTCTCCCTCTCTCTCTGCTCCTCCCCTGCTCCCTCCTTCTCTCTCTCTCTCTCTCTCTCTCTCTCTCTCTCTCTCACACACACACACACACACACACACACACAAATAAATAAACATTTACATATTTAAAAAAAGGAAACAACATTCCTAAATTTATAAAAAAAAAAAAAAAAAGATTTTGCCTTCCCAGCCATGGGAGGTCAGGCCAGTAATAGTTAATGTACACAATCACTTGAACATACATTGTAGTCTCTCTCTCAAGATATTGAAATAAGTGGTGCAAGGGTTTTAATTAGCTGCTGTTGGATTTTGAACTAAAAAGTCGTGTAAGTTTGGGACGGGGGTAGCCATCTCTAGCCATTGAAAAGAATAAACAGACGAGCAGACAAACAAAATAAACACAAAAGTTGGAGTTAAATAGGAGCTAATATTTATGTAGCTCTTATGTGCTGGTCTCAAGGCTAAATAATTGCCTAAAGCTGCATGGTTAATGAGTCGGAGAACCAGGAGCCAAATCAGGATTCAAATTTGACTCTAGTGGCCAACAATTTCAAGCAGTAGCTGACATTTCCTCAACAGAAGCACTGTTCTTTTTCTTTTTTTTTTTTAATCTTAATCCCAGCCTAGTTAACATACAGTTATAGTAGTTTCAAGTGTACAATACAGTGATTCAACAATCCTATATATCACTCAGGAAGAGGCCACTGTTCTTTATCTGAATATTTTTGGGGAGCCACGTGTAGAAATCAGCCATCCTGAGTTGGTGAAGATTCTCTGCTTGACCATTAAGACCCTAAATAGGCAAAATTTATGAATAGCAAAATTATTTTCACTTCTAAGCTGACAGATGAGGCTACCCATAAGTAGAGAGGGCTAGTCACTACCTGTCCCTTTGTGTTAGTTTCCCAGGCCTGCCATAACAACAAATTACCACAAACTTGGTGGCTTGAGGCAACAAAAATTTATTCTGTCACAGTTCTGGAGACTAGAAGTCCAAAACCAAGGTATCAGCAGGAACACATTCCCTCTAAAAGCTCAAGTGGAGAATCCTTCCTTGTCTGCTTTTAATGTAATGTCATGTAAGCTTTTTTTTTTTATTTTATTTTTTTTTTCAACGTTTATTTATTTTCGGGACAGAGAGAGACAGAGCATGAACGGGGGAGGGGCAGAGAGAGAGGGAGACACAGAATCGGAAACAGGCTCCAGGCTCTGAGCCATCAGCCCAGAGCCCGACGCGGGGCTCGAACTCACAGACCGCGAGACCGTGACCTGGCTGAAGTCGGACGCTTAACCGACTGCGCCACCCAGGCGCCCCTGTCATGTAAGCTTTTAATGTCTGCTCCCAATCTTTGGCATTCCTTGGCTTACAGAGGCATCATTCCATTCTCTGCCTCCATCTTCACATGGCCTTCTCCAATTTTGTGTGTGTTGTACTCTTCTTATTAGGATACTTGCCACTGGATTTAGGCCCACCCATATAACCTGGGATGATCTCATCTTGAGATCCTTACCTTTATTATGTCTGTAAAGACCTTTTTTCCAAATAAGGTCATATTCACAGGTTCCAGGTTGACATAGCAGCCCACTATACCCTTCTTGATATTAAAAAAGATATTGACTGTGGCATTTTATGTATCTTTCCAGGTAGCAACAGGGATGAAGAAGCAAGAGACCATGTGAACCCCCAGTCTGAATTCCTGTAGCAGTAATTTTTGTCTTACTAAGGGAACTTAAGTATATCCCATTTTCTGTCTTTAATTATGTCTTAGACTGTGCTCAAAGTACAAAAAAGATTCTGAATTGTTTTGCAGGAGAAATGGAGAGATTTTGTTGCTGGTGGTGGTACTTTGTTTGTTTGTTTGTTCCAGGGAGGAGGGTGAGAGAAGAGAGAAAGGGAAAGGGGAAGAAAGGAGAGAGGGAGACAAGCAGCCAGACATGGCAGAAAACTTCCTGAAAAATTCACCAGATAGATGCATGGCTTAAAAAGACATTTTTAGGAGCTCCTGGATGGCTCAGTCGGTTAAGTGAATGACTTTGGCTCAGGTCATGATCTCATGGTTTGTGAGTTCAAGTCCTATATTGGGCTTTGTGCTGTCAGCACAGAGCCTGCTTCAGATCCTCTGTCCCCCTCTCTCTCTGCACCTCCCCTGCTCATGCACACTTTCTCTCTCTAAAAAAAGTTAAATAAGTATTTAAAAAAATAATAATTAAATTAAAAAATATTTTTAAATGGTGAAGAAAAATACTGAATTATTAGACAAGGATCAAGATTGGACAAAGACTGTTGAAAAATTGTTAACCTTTATTATGAAAGCTATGCATTAGGTACAGGGTAACATAACTACCAATGGGAACTGTCAGTTTCTCAGCTGAAGACTGCATCATTATAACCATATTTTATCTCTATTGGTAGAGCATTCAACTCTTGATCTTGGGGTTGTAAGCTTGATCCCCACATGGGGTGTAGAGATTACTTAAACATAGTAAAATCTTTAAAAAAAAACCCAAGTCTACAGAGAACCTGCAGATTTGAGTCCACTCCCTCCCCAGAGTCTTCTAGTCTGTATGCTGGGGTAGAGGGCTATGCTGAAGGGTTCAGTAGGAAAGAGGGTCTTTATCAATAAACCATACTTATGGTGGGAGGAGGAGATTCATGATGACATAAGCTCCTTAAACCTGATCTAGGAATTCCCAGAAGAAATGGGGAGGGGAGGTCTTTGGAAGGGGCTAAAGTCTTATGACAATAGTTGGGTGAGCTGTCATTAAATTATGAGTCATTGTGTCTCTTTAAAGCCCAAGCTAGTATGGCTTGGTCCCAAATCTAAACTCGATATTCAGGTGAAAAAAAAGATATTAGACTAACCAGGAAACTTCAAACTTTACCTCTAGGAGGTAGGTTGTGAACTCTGCTCTGATGAAAGAAGGTACAGAAGGGCCAGGAAGGTGAGGGAATAGCTTGTACAAGGACTAGAGGTGAGGATGAGTTAGTTATAATGAGAAGCTAGTAGAACAAGAAAAATAATAACACTTTATTACATTTTCTCCTCTTTAGAAATATAGGCTTTAAGCACTTGTCCAAAACCAATAGGGCCTGATGTGTTATGGAATTCAGATTTTTTTTTAAGTTTATTTATTTTGAGATAAAATAAAGAGAGAATTCCAGACAGGCTCCACACCATCAGTGCAGAGCCCAATTCAGGGCTCAAATCCATGAACTGTGAGATCATGACCTGAGCCAAAGTTGGGCACTCAACCAACTGAGCCACCCAGGTGCCCTAGAAATTCAGAATTATTTTTGGATTTTAGGAGGTGGTATGGGGCTTATACTGTATATTACATAACACTTCCAGTAGGGTCTGGGGAGGCATGCTGCAAGCAAACACATTATAATTTCTTCAGTAAAATATTTGAAAGTTCACACTGAGATAAAGGCTTTAAGGCTTCCCTTCAGTTCAAGTTAAATTAAGTACAGAGAATTAATTATGGGGGGAAATCCTTAGTATTCAGAGCTTTCCTCACCCATAGCTTATTGGGTTTTGGAATTGCAGATAAAGGATTTTGTGAACCAGTCTAGGCTCACTAAAGGAAAGTTGAAACTAGTCAAAGAGTAGAAAAAAGAGAATAGAAGTGAGGAAAATCTCCTAGGTTCTCACTATTCCAAAACAACCTTGGTGCATTTGTTAAAGTCTGTTTTCTATTCACACAGCTGTTCTTAAACATTTTCCCATATATCACTCCTTTGCTTGTGTGAGGAAATCTCTGCATTCTGTCCTATGTAAAATATATTTTGAAGTTTCAGAAAGCTGAAAAGGGCAGTGCCTCTCTAAAAACCCAGATTTTTATTTTTTAGAAAGGTTCTCTGAGGCTCTGGACAAGATGGAATAAATCACATGTAACAGGATGTTAAAAATTGACTTCTCCTGCTCTAGTTTTAACTGAGGTTCAAAGGCCTAGAACATAGTAACTGGCCAATGCTTCCATCTTCTGAGGGGAGGTTCCAGATTGCCCGTGTCCTTACCCAGCTTGTGGTAACACAGATAAGCAAGAGAACCAAAAATCCAGAACAACAATGTGGTTGCAACATGTATACTAACCATCCTGAGGGAAAGAAGGGCTGAAGGCGAAGAGGACAGAGGGAATGGAGTAGGAAGAGGAAACGAGCAATGTCTCAGCCATCTTCCAAGAAGGAAGGTGGGCCTTCCCCTCATGTCCATCCTCGTGAGAGGAACTCTAAGCGTGCCTCATGGAGACCTTGTCCCTGGGAGTTTGAGGGGGCACCAAGGACTGGGGAGCCACCCCAGAGGCTCTGGTTATTATGGGCAAGGCCACCATGGAGCTGGTGCAGATTGTCATACACAAGGGAACTCCCTGTAGGATGCCTGACATCCAGCCCACACTCTCCTCGCCACCCTATGGGCTTTGTCCTGGGGCCTGTCCCTTCTTCCCCAGAGTCATTTCCAATCCTGTCCCAAAGGACAGCTCCAAGTGGTGCATGTATCCTCCTGTATTCCCACTGTGTTCCCAGGGCCTGAGGGAAATAAATCACATAGGCAACTTCTGCTCAGATCACAAGGAGAGCTAACAGTGTTCCAGCAGGGGCTTCCAAAGGACCCACAAAAACATCCAATGCAAGAGTCAGATTTGGTCATCCTCCCAGGTCAGAAAGCATGAACTTTGAACATTTGCTGTGGCCAAAGTTTAGTGGTATATTCGCCAGGTGCCAGTCAAGTAAGACCTTACCTATCCTGAACCTCCCTTCATCCCCATGTGCCCTATTTTCTTTTAAACAAGAGGGGCCAGAGGGGGCCTGGTAAGCAGGGAGGAGATAGGGAATGGGAGGAAGAGCTGATCCCATTTCTCTTTCCTACCCGGGAGCTTGATGAGGGGAGAGAAGCTTCAGTTAAATTACTTGTGGCCAGACATTTTAACTACCGAAGTGAGACTTTTTTTGAGACTGGAAGCAGCCAGAGGATCTTTTATTATCCTAGAGTGTGTCTGTCCACCCACGATCACATGCAGGTTCAGGGATAAGCTAACCCACAGAATGGGTCTGAGGGAAAGAATAAAGTTGTTTTCTGATTGCAGCCTATGAGATTCACTTGTTCAACTAGCAGTTAAAAAATATGCCAGAGTATGAGCTTAATTGAATCAAATGAGCAAGTAAATAAATGTACTAATTTGCATGAAGCGGTCATGAAAGTTAGGGTGGAGAAGGCTGGGTGCTTCTGCTCAAGGTTAGGTTTTGTTTACGTGGGGAGAATGGAGCCATCCCAGCAGAATAGATACATGTCATCTCGATTTCTCTCCTGGGAAGTTTTAGACCACAAGGAAACAGAGCTCTGGTGATCATATTTTCTGAAGCAAAATATGGGACATGGAGTCTGACAAGTAAGAGTGCAGACTTGGTGATGAATGGGACATACTGTTTGCAATTAGCTCTGTCCCAGAAACGCTGGGACTTAGCCACTGTAGAAACAGCAAGAGCCAGAGGGCTGGCAGCTAAGCTGTGCGCTGGAGCTTGTTAGCTGAGAAGAAGAGGTCAAAAGCAGGCCTCAGTGCTTTTGTTCATCCACTCCACACCCTCCATCCCCAACTGCCCTGCTGAGATTTTGAAATTACAGTATTTCCATTTCAAAGGCAGATTTTAAACTGCCTGAACTGAGAGCTCAGAAGAAAGTGTGCAGGATTGAAAAGCTTCATTTCTGCCTGCCTTCAGACTTTCAGAGTGACCCCAGGCAAATGTGCCACATCTTCTACTGAGCGAGCCCCAACTTGGGGTTCACCACGCCCTGATGGCTTTGAGGCAGGGAACTCATCCTGGATCCTGCCCCTTCTATCCAGCCTTTCCTAAAAATATTTCCTTAGCTGGGCCCCTCAGGGTCTAACCTCTTTTGTTTCTTGGGTTGAATCGGGGTCTCAAGATAAACCCATCTTCCTCCTCCAGGCTTTGGAGAACCTGAGGTATCATTGTTAGCATTAAGACAGCCCACAATCCATCCAGTGGTAATTGAAGCAATGGGAATGGGTGGGAATGCCCAGGAAGAGTATGTTGAGCAAAAAGAGAAGAGGGCTCAGGATGGAAAGAATCTTAAGGAAACCAACAGTAAGACTTTGAGGGGAATGAGGAGAACTAAGGTGAGGCATGCAGGGCAGCCAGAGGACATGACACCCAGTGGGGGGTGTTTTGGCTGAACACAAAAGAAGAATGTATAGTGATGAAACAGTGCAAAATGCTGCAGAGATAAGTAAGATAAAATCTGTTACTAGGTTTTGCAAGATGATTTTGGCAAGAGCTTTCCTGCACAGGCCATGAAATGTGGCTCCTGCTGTCGTGAGCATCAGCACGTCTTCCAAGACGAGAACAAAAGAGATTTTAAGAGCCCCCAGAGTTGAAGGGTGGCCCCAGCTAGTTCCACCAGCATTACCTAATCACCCATATCCAGCCTACATAGTTGTGTTTGGAAAAGGGAGAACTGTCACTGTCTTATATGCTCATCCACTGAGGGTCAGGGAGACAGTTGCATTCCCTTCACCGTAAGCCCCACAAAAGGAGCTTTAAGATTATTTAGCCACCTTTGCAAGTGTCCAGTGGAGTTTGGGAACTAGTTGGGTGCATTGTGGGATCAAATATATCAATAAGCAGCAGGTTTCTCAGACACCAAATGTGGAGCCTGTAGAGGGGGAGTTGGCCTGGAGTCATCTGCCCAGGGATGGTGGGGTGGCCTGGGCCAAGGGGGATGGGCTGATCAAAACCTAGAAGCTGAGGAAGAAGCTGAGAGGAGTGAGCTGGAGGAAGTACTAGCATGTTTCCTGCAGGGGATCTCCAAGGAACCCACGAGAAAGCCCCACAAAATCCATCCTCATATGTCATCCAAGTCACTAGACCCCTAGGATGGGGATTTTTTTTTCTCTTTTGAAATAATTCCAAACTTATAGAAGAGTTGCAAGAATAGTACAAATGACCTCCCCCACTCTTTCTGAACCATTTGAGAGTAATTGCTGTAATTGAGGTAATCGCCAATCCAATGTCCCACCACCCCTGAGTATGTTAGTGTGCATTTCCTACATATAGGGACATTCTCAGACATAACCACAATGCAACTATCAAAATGTGGAAAGTCATTTATTGGTTTCCTAGACCTGCCGTAACAAATTACTACAAGCTAGCTGACTTCAGGCAACAGAAATTTATTCTTTCACAGTTCTGCAGACTAGAAGTCTGAAATGAAGGTGTCGGTAGGGCTGTACTCTTTCTAAAGACTCTAGGGGAGGGAGGGAGAATCCTCCCTTGATTCTAGCTTCCAGTGGCTTTCAACATCCCTCTTGGCTATATCGCTCCAAACTCTGCCTCTATCTTCACCCCACTATCTCCTTCTATGTCTTCTCTTCTGTCTCTTACAAGGACACTTGCCATTGGATTTAGAGCCCACCCAGGTCATCCAGGATGATCTCATGTCAAGATCCTTAACTTAATTACAGTTGCAATGACCCTTTTTCCAAGTAACATCACATATACAGGTTTGGGGAGTTAGGCCATAGACCTATCTTTTTGAGGATCACCATTCAACCTACTCCAATATTTTATAGGATGGTACTTAAAAAACAACAACTATCTTAGCCATTGTTAAGTGTGCAGTTCAGTGGTATTAAGTACATTCCTCTTGTTGTGCAATCATTACCACCATCCATTTCCAGAGCTCTTTTCATCTTGCAACACTGAAACTCTATGTCCATTAACAGTAACTCCTCGTTCCCTTCTCCCAGCCCCTGGCAACCACCATCCACTTTCTGTCTCTATGATTTTGACTACTCTAAGTATCTTATGTAAGTGCAATTCTATAGTATTTGCCTTTTTGTGACTGGTTTATTTCATCTAACATACTGTCCTCAGGTTTCAACCATGTTGTAGCATATATCAGAATTACTTTTCTTTTTAAGGCTGAATTGTATGTATATACCACATTTTGCTTATTCACACATCTGTTGATGGGCACTTGGGTTGCTTCCATGATTTAGCTATTTTGAATAATGCTTCTATGAACATGAGAGTACAAATATCTTTTTGAGGTGTGCTTTCAATTCTTTTGAGTATGTACCAAGGAGTAGACTTTCTGGATCATATGGTAATTCCATTTTTATTATTTTTTTTGAAGAACCTCGATATTAGTTTCCATAGTGGCTGTGCCGTTTTACATTCCCACCAACAGGTTTCCAATTTCTCTACATCCTCACCACATCCTGTTATCTTCTGTTTTTTGGTTTTGGTTTTGGTTTGGTTTTTGACAATGGCTATCCCAACATTTGTTAGGTGATATCTCATTGTGGTTTGGATCTACATTTCTCTGATAATTAGTGATGTTGAACATCTTTTCATATACCTGTTGGTCATTTGTATGCCTTCTCTGGAGAAATGTCTATTTAAGTCCTTTGCTCCTTTTCGAATCAGGCTGTTCTTCTGTTGTTGAGTAGGGTGGTACTTTAACACTATGTAGATACTGTGTTTTCTATTAAACTTTTACCCACTAGTTTTGGCATACATTGATGATTTCTGGCCAAATTATTACTATTCTTTTCAACTATTACTAATTATTTCTAATTTCATCACTCCTTCCATATTTATCATTTAGCTTTCCACTCTATGGAAATGCCTTGTTCACTCCCCATTTCTTCATGTGTTTGTTTATATCATCATGGATTTTTATTGTATCTTATGGGTTATTACCCATTTTTATCGTTATTTATTCAAATGTCCCAATGGTCCCAGGTTTGGCTAGTGGGAGCCTTTTAAAAGTTTCTATGTCCTAGAACATGTGCCTATTATTCTTTGGGCAGTTAAAAAAAAATTCTTTTTAATGTTTATTTATTTTTGAGAGACAGAGACAGAGAGAGATAGAGCACGAGCAGAGGAGGGGCAGAGAGAGAGGGAGAGAGAATCCAAAGCAGACTCCAGGCTCTGAGCTGTCAGCACAGAGCCCAATTTGGGACTTGAACCCCTGAACTGAGAGATCATGACCTGAGCTGAAGTCGGACATTTAACTGACTGAGCCACACAGGTGCCCCTCTTTGAGCAGTTTTAAAATCACTGGCACAGGTTGGCCCATCTTATACTATTTCTGCCATTGCCCTGGAATGAACCATTTCTCCAAGAATACTTGGTTCCTTTTAGTGGAGAATGATATTTAAAAAAACAAGATCTGGGACACTTGGGTGGCTCAGTTGGTTGAGCAAACAACTTTGGTTCAGGTCATGATCTCATGGCTTGTGAGTTCGAGCCCCACATCGTGCTCTGTGCTGGCATGTGGAGCCTGCTTGAGATTCTCTCCGTCCTTCTCTCTCTGCCCCTCCCCAGCTCATGGTTTTTTTTCTCTCTCTCAAAATAAAGAAATAAACTTTAAAACAAGTAAAAATAAAAACCAAGATCTGGACGCTAAGTGTGCTCCCAGATCCTCTCACTAGATAGAGCTAGGGAACATATGCATACATATATAGACATACACATGTATATTTCCATATCTATTCATGGATATTAGGAATGATTGGTTCCTAGACACCCTACGCCCAATCTAATATCACACGGTTCATTCCAATTTTTTCCTTTTCATGTTTGTAACTTCGGCAGCAAGAACCTGGCTTCCATTATCCTCGGTATGCGTTAGTTATTTGATGAATGCCCCTCGGATGTGATTATTCTTCACTTTTTTCTGAGTCCTCTGTGTGGATGTCTTCCTCATCCCGCCTGGGCTCTGGTACTTCCTACCAGGGCACACGGGTGACCTCTTCCCTCCATATTTGGGAAGGAATATGGCACCATATTGGCACCTCAAGTGGTGCCTCCTTGGCCCACTTGAGCTCTAAAACTTGACACCAAGCTACCATCGCTGCCTCTTGTATGGACGTCCTCCTAATCTCATTTCAGTGTTGATATCCCAAGCCAGGCTGCCAGTGCTGCTTTCTGTCCTGTCCCAGACTGCCCAAGTTTGACAACCTGTGCTGACAGAAGCAGTCTTTAAGGAAGATTATCCAAAGGTTATGCAAATGACTCAAACATGTCTACCATTCTCTACCCTGCTTCTACTCCAACTCTGTCCTTCCTGTGGCCTCACTAATTAGACCTGAGTCAATGATTGTGCCTCTAGACTGGTCAAGTCATGAATAACTTGGGGGATTCACTTATAAAATTCAGCAGAGCCAATTAGATACCTC
The DNA here is from genome assembly GCF_027475565.1 of Acinonyx jubatus. NCBI lineage: Eukaryota > Metazoa > Chordata > Mammalia > Carnivora > Felidae > Acinonyx > Acinonyx jubatus. The sequence goes on along the minus strand of NC_069395.1, from coordinate 35,482,060 downwards.
TTCTGTGAGAGGATTTGGAGTTGGGAGATTGAGAGACCAAGGGAGCTGGCAATGGGGCAGAAGTTAAAAGCATATTGAGAGATGTTAGGCTGACAAAAGGACAGTGGCAGCCAGGTTGAACTAGGTGCCAAAGGAAGCAAAAGCTAATGGAGAGAGAAGGAGAGCAAATGTGCTGCGCAAAGCAGGTATGGCAGAACCATGCTATCTCTGGGAGATCCTGACCTGGCCTTATTTCCTGCCACTGTCTCAGCTGCAATTCCCACAGGACCAGCTGTCTTCCCAGGGATGGGCTGAGACTGATGTACGTTCAATGTGGGCCAGTCATTTGGCACCCCTTCAAAATAATATTCTTTAAATATTGTTTAACTAGAGAGTACAGGGAAAGACTAATTTTCTAATGCTAGAAATAAAGGATTTATTATAGGCACTTATTAAATGGGAGTTCCTGAATCAGACAACTTCATGGGAAAATAGGAAGTAATTTAAAACCCATATAGTAAAACGGACTATGCAATAATTGGATCCTGACTTTAAGTCGGCTGTGATGGCTGACTTCAGGCACATGTCAGCTGGCTATTTTCAGTGTGGTGGCTTTGCTTGCAGATTGAAAGACAAATTGAAAAAAATTCTACAGTAAATGTTTTTGTACATCCATCTGTGACTGGATTGATGATTATATCTTGATAGAGTCTCAATATTATGTTTGCTAAGTGAGATAATGGGAACACTTTTGAGGCTATGGACACATATTGCCAAATTGCTTAAGAGAACATGAAAAATAAAGGACTAGACTTTTAATAATCAATGGTGGAAACGAGTTAAAATTAATAAAAGAACAATATTCTTTCTTACTAGGTGCATATGAGAGTACCCATCTCAAACCTACTCTGTGGAGTTAACAAAGTTTTCAACAACTGACAATTTTGTAGGCAAACAAACAAACAATACAATAGTCCACTCCTACCATGGCATTTAGTAGTTTGAATTTGGTAACGTAGTATTTTTAGTCACTTGAATTTGCTTGTTGCCTTGTGAGATTGGGCACAATCTCTGTTCCCACCTCCCCCCCAAGTCAGCCATCATGAGAGGAGAAACATTTTGCTTCTGGTTACCATATAGAATTCCATCTCTTACTTTTGTTTTAAAAATTATTCTAACTTTTCTAATTATTCAAATTATTCTCAGCTCATTGTACAAGAAACAGCTCTGAAGTCTATAAAATGAAAGGCAAAAGACTCCCTTCTTTAAATACAGTTGTGGTCATACTATATGTACTGTTCTCTAAGTTACTTTTCTTTTAAAACATTATGATTTTATAGTCAGTATGTGTAAAAATTTATAAAGCATTTCACTATAATTTAGAAACCTATCACTAGTGGTGGACATTCAGATTGCCTTCAGTTTTTCATGACTGTAAACAATGTAACGATCATTTACACTGGAATGAGGGCTCCACGGTAATGCACCTTGTCTCGCCTTCCTCACTCCCTGACAAAGCCCTGGCATTGGCACAGTGTGTGGCTCAGAGTGGACCCTTGATTTATATCGTTTGAAGATGAATGAATGTAATTTGGGAACATTTTTGCAACTGTGTGTGTAGAATAAACTTCTCAGATGTAAAGTTATGCTCTCTCTCCCCACCCATTCCTAATCTTGAAGTACCTTAGGTGGTCTTCTACTTACTGAAATCAATACTTATTTCAACAGGAATTCTCCTTGGGTCAAGCCCAACTCTCTCAAGCTATATATTCACACCATGCCAAATTCACTTTTCACTTTATTAATTTTATATTTAGCTGTGTTTCAAACATATGACTTTGCCAATGTTTGCAACAAGAAGCTGCAGATAAAATCAATTAGGTGTCTTTATTATTAGAAAAGTTTTGCTAACATCTCAATGGGCAGGAGCATGGGGAAAAAATCACAGAATAGAGAATATAAATATCCTATAAACACATGAAAATGAAATGAATTCAATCGTTACCTGACTTTTGTTAAATATCTACTACATGCCAGTTGCTATTGTAGGAAATAAGGATTTTATGGTAACCAAAAATAAAATACTACTGCTCTCAAAGAGACAGGGACCTCACACGTCCCATTTCACAAATCAAGATTTTAAAATTTTAACTACTAAACTCCTTTTTGTTTTACCTACAAAAATTGTCAATTGCCGAAAACTTTGTGAACTCTGCAGAATAGGTGTGAGAGGAACACTCAGGTCTATACTCAGAGTGGGAATGGGGCATGATGCTTATACTCATATAAATTCTTTTTTTATTTTTGTGTATTTAAAAAGTCTAGTCTCTTATTTTTCATTGTATCTAAGGCAGTTTGGAAATACAGCAATAGCGTTAAAAATGTTTCCATCAGGGGCGCCTGGGTGGCGCAGTCGGTTAAGCGTCCGACTTCAGCCAGGTCACGATCTCGCGGTCTGGGGGTTCGAGCCCCGCGTCAGGCTCTGGGCTGATGGCTCGGAGCCTGGAGCCTGTTTCCGATTCTGTGTCTCCCTCTCTCTCTGCCCCTCCCCCGTTCATGCTCTGTCTCTCTCTGTCCCAAAAATAAATAAAAAACGTTGAAAAAAAAATTTAAAAAAAAATGTTTCCATCATTTCACCATCATCATTTCACCCATCAGTAAATCTAGTGCTAAGAATTTATCTAGGAAATAATCATCAACTTAGTGACAGGCTAACATATAAGACATCTATTTCAGGGTCTTTAAAGGGTTTTTTAAAAAATATTTATTTTGAGGGGCGCCTGGGTGGCTCAGTCGGTTGAGCTTCTGACTTCGGCTCAGGTCATGATCTTACAGTTCGTGAGTTGAGCCTCGCGTGGGCTCTGGGCTGATGGCTCAGAACCTGGAGCCTGCTTCCAATTCTGTGTCTCCCTCTCTCTCTGCCCCTCCCCCCTTCATGCTCTGTCTCTCCCTGTCTCAAAAAATAAATAAATATTAAAAAAAAAATAAAAATATTTATTTTGAGAGAAAAAGAAAGAGGATGTGCACATGTGGGGGAGGGACAGAGAAAGAGGAAGAGAGAAAGAGAATCCCAAGCAGTCTCCATGCTGTCAGTGCAGAGCCCAACGTGGGGCTCCATCTCACAACCATGAGATCATGACCGTAAGACATGAGACCATGATCTAAGCCAAAACCAAGAGTCAGAGGCTTAACTGACTGAGTCACTAAGAGGCCCTGCAGGATTTTTAAAATAGCAAAACATTGAAAGTAACCTAAATATCTGGCAGTAGGAAAATAATTGTCCTATATCTATATCTATCTATATCTGGAAAGAAATTCTCCAAAATATTGGCATGATTATGAATGACTTATTTTCAGTTTTATACTTTTCTTCATTTTTCAGATTTTCATAATGTGTGTGTATAATTTTTAAAATCATAGAAACTTTAAGAAACTTTAAGAAAGTTGTTGGGCCATTGCTCTTTTCATTACTTTGTGCCTTCAATTTACAGTCTTTTATTTACAAAAAACAGTGTTTTATGAGAAATTGATTACAGATACTATTTGCTTCCTGCAGTATCTCTTTCTTTTGCCTATAATCTTATCTATATACTGACCTTATTCTTTTGTTGTTGTTGTTAAGAAAATTCAAGAGCCAAATTTGAAACTTAAGCACAGCATCTATGTGGAGTCTAATTTTGGCACTTTTAAATATTCTTTTCTTTTTTTGTTTTTCGAGTTTATTGAAGTATAGTTGACACACAATGTTACATTAGTTTCAGGTGTTCAACATAGTGATTTGATAAGTTTTATCTTCTTTTCTTAAGACCTAGTTTTCTACTTGTGTATTTCCAAATAGAGTATATTTGTTCTAAGCCTTTTAAAAGTCCTTGGTGAGTAAATGTAGACATGAAGGATGGTAGAACCCTCCTATTTTCACCAGGAAGGGCACCTGAACAAAATCAATTGTCTAGAAGCATTAAGGAGCTATGACTCCTTAAGCCCACCCACCCCCACCCCAGCCTTTCAAGGGGGAAAGTTGGAGCAATGGCTGTCCTGGATAGCATCATATTGTTCTTAACCTATACTAAGTTGTTACTATCTTCAGCAGGGAGTCATCTCTCCCCCTTCAAATCTCTATGTGCCCCTCTTGCAGGGCTGAGTCCCAGAACCTGAAGATGAGTCCAGCAGGTTCTGTCTCAGTTCTTCATGTTTGCCTAAACACAATCTCTTGAATTTAGGCAACAATGACTCCTGAAATTTCTATGTCCAGGTTGTTGATTCTTACTTGAATCTCCTTTTTGGCCTTCTTCCAGACCTTGTAGATGACATCTATACATGTACATACCTCCTCTCCCACTGTCTCTCCCCATTCCCCTCAAAACAGTGCAAATCTGCAACAGCACCCGCCTCCTGCCCATGTAAACACCTCTATTCACATATATAAACACTTCTACTCACCTTGGAAAGTATGGTTCCTGAAAATGATTTCTGAGGTAATTGGATTTAAGGGTAAAGATTCGTCTTAGAAAAATATAAAGCAATTGGGTGAATGATAAATCACCCCTTCTTATTCTAACTCCTAGGCCCCTTTGCATCCTAGACATTGACCTTGACCCTCCTCTCCCCACTGCACTCCAAGGCATATCCATACATTGAGGCATTGTTTAGGGCTTTTCAGGAAAAAGTAGGTATACAGAGCTGAAGGGAGGGATGAGATTAGCATCTGTATATTCTTGTCCTGATGCAAAACACCATTATGGGTATTCCAAATCCTGTTAGTTGATATGTGTAGTTGAGAAACCTGGTTTCCCCCTCAACCCCACTCCCCCTCTTCGTAATGTTGAATTCTTGAAACAGGTTTGGACCACACAGGCAGCCCTTAACCGACAAACAGGTTAAGGTCCAACAAGTGACTTCATACATTGGTTTGAGTTTTCCCACAAAAGCATTGTCTTATGAGGTATTTGCCGCTGGCTACTCATCTCATAATATGCCTGAAATACTACACATCTATGTAAAAAAAATATATGAAGCAATTCTGGAAATGGATAAACCAGAAAAGGAATACATTTGAATAAGACTTAAAAAATATATACAGAAAGTTGATCATTTTAAAAGAGGACTTACTTGGAGAATCATGAATAGGTAACTGGAGACCCTTATGGAGCTCTCAATGAGAGGTCTGAGCATTCAGTTTATTGGCAGAGTTCTCTTATTCCTTTAGTTTTTCATTTTGAATATTTAAAGAAACTCGGTCTTTTGTTATGTCTAGTTGCACTTCAAAATATATCTTAACGTTTTTCTTGATATAGAAGAATTAATATCCCTACATTTATCCTGGTCCAGTGTGGTTAGTATTTTTAGTATAACTGTTGTTAGTAGTATTTGTATCTCCAAGAGAGCCAAAAAAGAAAGGGGGGGGGGGGAAGGAAGTAGAATTTTAAAGGTAATTTTCCAAAATGTAGTAGATTAGAGGAAGAGGAAATGTTTAAAGGGCTCTGGTGATAGCTGGAAAGAACTTCATGTGAAGTGAGATTCTTAAGAGGAGAAAGAGGCAGGGAATCACAGAGTTTGTCTATGATAAAGGAGGGGCGGAGAAGCAGCATTAGAAGTTGGATTCTGGCTGTCACATGTGTTACTGATGTGATGGGCCATCGTTACAGGGTTCACAGAGCCAAGGGGCATGAAAATGGAATGACCTTTACTTTTTGAAAACTGAACCTGCCTCCAGAAGACCCATTTTGATTAATGGCAGATAAACTTTTTCCAGATGTTTTCAAATGTTCTTTGCCCAAACCAGTGATTTCTTTTCCAGTTGCATTGGAGAATTAATATCTTTGTTTCACAAATACCATCTCGACATTCTTGCCCCATTGCCTCCTGTACTGCTGCCTGATGGAAGGGGTTTTGTGTTCATGATGGATCTTGAATCTGGAGAGATGGAATCTGGAGTGTGTATATGGTATGCAGTAGTCACATGGGGTGGCCTAGAGGGAATACCGCCTTCTAGTCTTGTATGCATCTTGGCACGGATGATGTGGGAGACACTGTTAGTGGTTTATCAACATCAGTGTCTTTTATAGACACTGGTTTTCAGTTGGACACAAATCCACTTTGAGTAAAGACCACAATTGCAGCCAGCTGTGGCAGAAGAGAAGTATACAACTTTCTTTAAAAAAATTTTTTTTAATGTTTATTTATTTTTGAGAGAGAGAAAGAGAGACACAGAATGCAAGTGGGGGAGAGGCAGACAGAATCTGAAGCACACTCCAGGCTCTGAGCTGTCAGCACAGAGCCTGATGTGGGGTTCGAACTCATGAACGACAAGATCATGACCTGAGCCGAAGACGGATGCTCACCTGACTGAGCCACCCAGGAGCCCTGAAGTATACAACTTTCAGGTTTTATTCTTCTTTCTCCATTTTCTCTAGCTAGAATTCTGATGTGATAGTGAACCATCCTGGACATACAGGTGAGGATAACATCCCAGGGATGATGGTTCTGAGATAGAGAGTTTCCTGGACAACTTCGTGGGGGCAGAACTACCATATCAGCCTTGGACTGCTTAATCCAGGCTGTTTTATGAGAGAAAAATAAATTTTGATTTGTGTAAGCTAGCATTGATTTGGGTGTTTGTTATAGTAGCTCAACTTGTAGCCAAACTAGCATATGGTAGAAGGAGGGGAGACTAATCAGTGTAATAACTAGATATTATATATCCATAGAAACTTGATCAGTAGGTGCCCCAAATGGTGTTGAATGATGGGTAGATGTGGACTGTAAGGAAATTCCCAGAGGCAGCAATACGGTTTTGATGCTAAAGCATATTTAAAGCTGAGGCTTTAAAGAATGTATTAAAAGTATAGGATTTCTATGTATTGCAGTACCTGGAAATGCATTGGAGATAACAACAATTGCTTATCACCATAATTCAATAAGGGACTTAATGTATTCCCTGAAAGGAATGATTAAAAATTCATCCCAATACTCTTTGGCTGACCTTAGGATCTATTTGAGGATTAGCATCCCATGTTTATGGAATTCAGATTTTAAGGAAGGATTAATGACCATGTTTGCTGAATGTTTAAAAAACAGCATAGGAAAGAAAAATTCTTCAGTTAGGGAGAGAAAGCAAAGTGTCTGTACTTTGCAAGTTCACAGACATGCTTCAAAGCAAACAGGCTGAACTTTTTGGGCTACACAAATAGCAGACATGAAGGATAGTAGTTCAACTAGATTTCCACCTCTGAGTCCACAAACATTATGAAGCGACATTTAGTAGGTATGGAAGAGGTGTGGAGGAAGAGGTTATCAGACTTTCATCATGCCCTTGGGCTCCTACAATAATTCTTATTCTTTCTGAGAACATTAAGACTCTCTGTACATTATAGAAAGTTAAATTTCTCTAGCCAAAGATCAAGAACACTCTTTGCCTAGAGTGGATATATTATTTAATCAACTAAAATCATTAAAGCCACCTACACCATGACTGATGTGAGGGTTTTGGCCAATGCCCTAGGATGGATTGGGGATGTGCCCAGCACCCTCCCACTCAGTATGCATCCGGAAGCTCTCCCTTCCTTTCAGCCTGGAGAGAGGCTGTGTCTGGGGAGGGGTGGGGAGTCTGTGTTGTCTGGGAAGCACAGGGATGCATATCAATCACTCTGTTTGGCGGGTAACACAGACACACTGCCCTTTTATCCCATCACTATGCAGGCCTTTCCTGTCCAGGAAATAGAATTCTTTACAACATAGATGGTGTTCTTAGTTACAGTAATACCTAATAATAGTTTGGGAAATATTTAAGAATTTACAGAGTCTTCAGGTTATTTGTTTTTTTGTTATTTGTTTTTACAGGAACCACTTTTAAATGGCTCGTTTTAATCCTGGTGTTTGCACCTTCCAGTCACATCCTTCTGACTAATCAACAAATACGTGTGGGACTTCTCTCCTGGATGCATGAGAAAAGTGGGCCTAGGAATCCCTCAAGCTGGAAACTCTCTAGCTTTTTATTGGTGATAACTTCTGATACTGTCACCATCCAAAGCATCAAGGACCTTTCTTGGTCACAGTGTTCTCTTCATGAATATTTCTCTGTACACGCTCTCTCCCTACCCTGTTCGTTGTTTAAATAGAACTTTTAAGGTAGTAAATTCCGATTTTGGAGAACATCCCCAATATAGGCAGATCTGTTAATGATATGATGTGCTTGTTTCTGTTCTTTATTTCATTTAGCCTTAGTTTAATCCACTTATCAGACAACTGTATGTTAAAATATTTCACGTCTCAGTTCTACCTTTGTATCATCAACGAACTTTACCAACCTACAGTTCTTGGTCATGGCAGAAGCAAGATCATGTTTATCCATCATGACCAGGTCTCTCCCTTAGTATCAGAATGGGCTATTCCTCCGCAGTCTCCCAAAGCCCCTTTAGACTTCCATTTCTAGGTCACAAACCACCAAGCTTCTCGTGGGCACTCTGCATTACTGCTCTTTCTCTGTTACTCCCAAGGATCTTGTAGCCCATCTACCTTTAACAGCCCCCCATTTCTTATGACCCAATTTGTTCTTTAACCGTGTCTCTTTTCCTCAGGATGTGTGCTTCTCATTGAGTTTACACACCCAAGCCTCATATTCATATGTCTGCCTATTCATGTATAGGGTCAAGCTGTTAATCAGCTTTTGCTTAATATCACTGTGTTATTTATTTATTTATTTATTTATTTATTTATTTATTTATTTATTTATAATTTTTCCCACTGTGAACATTGAAAATTCTAGTTTATATTGTGTTACTTTTCTGCATGGAAACTGACAAAAATTCACGTTCACTGCAGAGCCCCCAACACCATCCCTGCTACTTTTCCTACTCTTACCTTCCATTGTGGTCCCTGCCCCACTCACCAGCCTTCGAGGACACGACAACAATGCTTCCGTTGCTCTGCTTCAGCATAGGCAAGGCAGTAGCACTCAGGACCACATAACTGAGGAAGTTGACTTCCATGCTTCTGCGCACGATGTGGATATCACCACTAAACAGATTCATAGAAGTGTTGGTGATGTGGTTGAGAATAAGCATGTCTAGTCCCCCTGCAAGAGATGGCTGTGTTGAGAGAAACTGTCTGGGGTGATACCTTTCCTCTCAACCTCCCCCCTTCCCTAAAGCTCCCTAGTCACCCCTAGAGCAAAGTCAAGAAGAGGAGGGAGGAGAGCAGCCTCACCCATGAGCTTTCCAGCTTTGGCAACAAATTGCTCTGCGAAGGTCATATTCTCCATGGTGCCAGCAATGTAGTGTGCTGAGGCTGCTCCAAGCTCCATGCAATGGGATACTATCTGCGGGGACACAGCAACAATGGCGTCAGTCTTGGCCGTAGACTTTGGGAGCAATCTCTGAAGTAATGGGGGTTTAAGTGAGAAACCGCTCACAAACCTGTTTTGATAAGAAATGGTAGGGATATGTGTGTGTAAGCATGAGTTCAATGAATGTGTGTGTGTTGCTAAATGCAACCTGACATGATCTTTGTCTTAGGCTGTAAGTTAAGTAAATCATCCCTGTGCTGGGGTTTAAGTTCATGGCTTGTGCTTATGAGTTTCTGTAAATAGATGTATCTGAATGCGTTATTGGTATGGATGCTTGTTTCCATGTGGGTAGCCCTAGGTTTGTGACTCTTTGTAGCCTTAGGTTTGTGAGTCTGAGTATATGAGAAAACATGTGTCTGAGTCTGCATGGGGATGAGAATGTGAATTTGTGAGTAGGTACTAGAATTTTGGTATCTGAGCACATATCTATATATCTGTGATTCCATGTGTAAATATGGGTGAATAGGCAGTCTATGAGCATGTATAGCCCAAGAACTTTGTGTCTGTATGTGTGTGCATGGGATTGAATACTTAAATGCATTATCTTTATATTCCTGTGGGTGTTTGAATCTGTGTGTGTGTGTGTGTGTGTGTGTGTGTGTGTGTGTGTGTGTTTGCATCTATGTATGGACGTGTCAGCTTCTGTGTGTTGGCATGTGTATGTGAGTATATACAATACATCTGGACATGAGAGAGTACATGTGTCTGTGGGCACAGAACCCTCACCTTCTTTAGATTTTCTTTAGACCTTGCTGTCACCACCACATGGGCTCCCATCTTTGCCAGATGATAGGCCATCTGTTCTCCAATCCCCTTGCTGGCCCCTGTGACAATCACTTTCTTTCCTTGGAGCATCTCTGTGAAACCAAAAGGAAGTGAGGACCATTCCCAATTTGGCAGCAATATTCCTTCCTCTCTGGATGTGGGCAGCCTTATCTCAATGTCTAAAGGTTATGAGCCCAGATCAACTTTTCTCAAACTGTATAAATCAATGAAGGAACAGTTCAAGTTTCATAAACATGCTCTGAAATGGAGGTTTAGCTTGATTGCTCAAAACAAGCCTTCTTGCTGTCCTTTCTAAAAATGTTCATTGACAGAGGTTTCAGCTAAAACACTAGAGTTCCAGACATTTCTGGACTCATCCAATTTTGCTCAATTGAAATAAAACCCAAAAAGTCATCAAAACACATGTGCTCATAGAGATTCCAGGGATTTTCTCTCACTTCTATTTAGTCATCAACTCCAGAATCCTTTCTTGCTTCCCACTTATCAGTCTCTCCTTGGAGCCCAATTATCTGGCTGTGTTGTAAATTTTGGAATTACCCTCATTTTTGTAAGGAATCTGAAATTACTTTCCATTAAGGGTGCCAAATAAAGCATGGACTATTTGGCAATCTGTTGGCTACATGATTACCCCTCTCCATACTCTATTACCCATAGCCCATGTCTAGAAGACACAGAAATACAGTCCCACCCCAGGGTTCCTCTTGTTCAGCAACTTTGGGGATCAGGAACTCATCTGGATCCTCAGAAACACTCCAGCCACCCCTATGTTTTTTATCTATTCCTCCAGAATTAGATACATTGGTACTTACCTGGTCTGAATTCCTCATTCGCAGAATAGTAGTAGTAGGCCAAGAAGATCCCCAGAATGGGGGGGAGATATTTTTTCATAAAAGCCATCAGACACAGACCTGGCCCGAGGAGCCCTGTAGGACACACAGAGAGAACCTACAGAGCTTTCTACAACCTCCCAGTCAGGCAGCAGCCTCTGAATTGTGACATCAGGGACGGGGGAGGCTGGAGTAGTCTCAGGCAGTGCTAGCCAATTTCCCTGTCAGAGCAGCGATTGGCTTTGGGTGGGATCCCATTTGTCCCTGGCAGCCTGTGTGGTGGATTTCATAATGGACAATGTTTACTCCATTTCATTGAGCAAGAAGAGACTTCCAGATGGCCAAGCTCATGACTGTACAGGACTGGATTCCTGAACATCCCTACCCAGAGCCCATCTTCCTCTTAACACCATTTATGCCAAGAATCAACGGCCGTTCAAAAGTGGTACGTCAAAGGCAGAGAGAAAGTGTGTGCGGGGCTTCTGGGGAAATGTGAGTAATAGCAAAACAAGCCAAATTCAAGCCAAATCTCACTCTTGGCCCCACCTCCCAGTCGGAAGCAATTAAAAATAACAGCACAAAACAGAAAAATAAGCTTAAGAAAAAAATGTGCACATTTGGGGGGGGGGAAGCAAACAAGCCCTATAAGCCCCACACTCAAGTTCAATGAACAAGTATTACAACATCAAAGGGGAATGCAAGCCAGCAAGAACCCAGATGGCGGGAAACCCAAGACCAGTTCAAGACTCTCTCAGGCAAGTGCAACGGAACGTACACTTATTACTTTAACAGCAAATAAAGAAGAAATAATGAGTGCCAAAAAAAAAAAAAAAAGGCACTAAGCTATTAAACTGGGTCTTGTAAATGCTATAGAGGCACAAGAACTGTAAAGATGCAAAGGAGAGGAGACCTGGTCCAGAAACAGAAGGAATTAGCATTGTTGAAGCAAAATTTGCCCCCCAAGGTCTACATCCGGCTAAAGACGGATCTAGTAACAATCAAAGGACCAGGGGAAAACCCCGTAGTAATTTAGAATGTGTCACAGAAATATAGAAATAACCACTTTGGTATGTCTGCAGCAAGAACTCAGTAAGGAACAATCCTCCAAAAAAGAATTTGAGAGATATTATTGTTAAGTTTTTCAACTTAAAAAAACAAACTGACCAACCATAAAAATTCTCTCATCACAGAGCAAACCCAAAATTCTGCAAATTACCAACAGAGCCAAGAAAAACCACTTAAATGTTAGGATAAGAATGGGTATCTGTGTTTTGGGAGGATGAATATGGTTTGAGGGCAGGAGTTGGGGGCTCACACAAGATTAAGAGAAATTGACTTATGGCCACAAGTACAGTATGTGGAAACACTCGGTGAGTTTTCACTTCAGAGTAAGGGAAAACAATTTAAGACCCAGAGGAGATGAAATAATTTATCAACAAAGGCTCACAGCTGTGAAGTTCACATCCAGGAAACAGTGGCGATTTGACAACAGTTGAGGGCTAGCTAGAGCTCAAGGTTATGGAGGACAAAATAGAAAAAAATATATAAAGAAAATTCAAGTGGGAAATTACATTACATACTGGCAGAATTCCAAGATATATATGCATCATTTTATCAGGGGCTTTATGCTGCCAAGACATGTTACATACTAGGCTCCATTTTCATCTCTGGAGGGAAGGAAATTGAAACATTTCATTTTTCTTAGTACCATCCTATTAATAGTAAAATTAGAGAATACAAGGAAAAATTGCTTTAAAATATGATGCTGAAGTGACAGAAAGATGGACAGATGAGGGAAGTTTATAGTCTGATTAAAAAAAGACTTAAGGTATACTACAGAAAGCATACACTTAAAGAAAGCAAAAGTAATAACAAGTGAGATAGGGTTGATGGAACATAAAACAAATGCATCAACTATTGCTGATTGTTGGCTAAATGAAAAATGAAGTCCACATTGTGCTGCTTCAGAAGACACATTTAAACACAAACAGGCACACACAAAAACACACACAGACATTTTAATAATTAGCTATTGTGCTAGAAAATAAGGATACAAAGAAAGCTTTCAGTAATTTTTGTGAAATAGATGAAATAATTTTTAACCAATAAAATGCATTAATAAGAAATGAGGACACCATATAATGGTAGATGATACATTAAGTCTGAGCAGTTCTTAAATTTTTTGGTCTCAGCATCCCTGCACAATCTTAAAAATTATTGAGGATCTCAATTTGTGCATAGAGGCATATTTAAGAGATATTGTGGATTCAGTTCCAGACCACCACAATAAAGCAAATGGTACAACAAAGTGAGTCAAATGAAGCACACACAAAAGCTATGTTTATACTATACTGTAGCCTATTTAGTATGCAATAGCCTTATGTCCAAAACATGTCTATGCCTTCATTAAAAAATACTTCACTGCTAAAAAAAAATGCGAACCATCATCTGAGTTTTTAGCTACTTTTAATCTTTTTGCGGGTTGAGGGTTGTGCCTCAATATTGATGGCTGCTTACTGATCAGGGCGGTGGTTGGTGATGGTTGGGGTGGCTGTGGCAATTTCTTAAAATAGGACAACAATAAAGTTTGTCACATTGGTTGACTCCTTTTCCTCATGAATGATTTCTCTGTAGCATATCATACCATTGGATGGCATTTTACCCCCAGTAGAACTTCTTTCAAAATCAGAGTCAGTTCTCTCAAACCCTGCCACTACTTTACTATGCTTATGCAATATTCTAAATTTTTTGTTGTCATTTCAACAATCTTCATAGCATCTTCAGCAAAAGTATACTTTTGAAGAAACCACTTTGTTTGCTCATCGACAACAAGCAACTCCTCATTCATTAAGTATTCTCATGAGATTGTAGCAATTCACTCACATCTACAGGCTCCACCGCTAATTCTAGTTCTCTTGCTCTTTCCACCACATCCGCAGTGACTTCCTCCACTGAAGTCTTTGAACCCCTCAATGTGATCCAATCAACTTCCAAACTTGTTAATGTTAATAGTTGAAACTTTCCCCATAAATCATGAATGTTCCTAGTGGCATCTAGAATGTTTCGATTCTAGGTTTTCATTTTACTTTGCCCAGATTCATCAGAGGAATCATTGTCTATGGCAGCTATAGCCTTATGAAATATATTTCTTTAAGGCTTTTTTTTTAACGTGTATTTATTTGTTTTGAGAGAGAGCGAGCGAGCATGCATGTATGAGCGTAGGGGAGGGGCAGAGAGAGGGAGACAGAGAATTCTTAGCAGGCTCCGCACTGTCAGCACAGAGCCCTACGCTACGCTCAAACTCACAACCTTTGAGATCATAACCTGAACTGAAATCAAGAGTCGGATGTTTGACTGAGACACCCAGATGTCCCTGATATGTATTTCTTAAGTAATGGAAGGTCAAAATTACTCCTTGATCCATGGGCTGCAGAATGGATGTGTTAGCAGGCATGAAAACAACATTAATCTCATTGTACATCTCCACAGAAGTCCTTGGGTGACCAGATGCATTGTCAATGAGCAGTAATATTTTGAAAAGAATTTTTTTTTCTCTCTGAACAGTAAGTTTCAACAGCGGGCTTAAGATACTCTGTAAATGGATGTGCTGTCATTCAGTCTTTTTTGTTCCATTAGTAGAGCACAGGCAGAGTCGATTTAGCAACATTTTTAAGGACCCTAGGATTTTTGGAATGGTAAATGAGCATTGGCTTCAACTTAAAGTCACTAGCTGCATTAGCCCTTAGCGAGAGAGTCAGCTTGTCCCTTGAAACTTTGAATCCCAGCATTGACTTTTCCTCTGTAGCGGTGAAAGTCCTAGATGGCATCTTCTTCCAATAGGAGGCTGTTTTGTCCACATAGAAAATCTGTTGTTTAATGTAGCCACCCTCATTAATTACCTTAGCTAGATCTTCTGGATCACTTGTTGCAGCTTCTACATCAGCACTGGCTGCTTCGCCTTCCAGTTAGTTTATGTTATGGAGACGGCCTCTTTCCTTAAACTTTATGAACCGACCTCTACTCCTTCTGCAGCTTCCTCACCTCTCAGCCTTCATAGAATTGAAGAGTTAGAGCCTTGCTCCTGAACAGGTTTTGGCTTAAAGGAAGGTTATGGCTGTTTGATCTTCCATCCAGACCACTTAAACTTTTTTCATATCAGTAATAAGGCTGCTTTGGTTTCTTATCATTTGTGTGTTCACTGGAGCAGCATTTTTAATTTTCTTCAAGAACCTTTCCCTTGTATTTACAACTGGGCTTGTATTTATAACTGGCACAAGAGCACTAGCTTTCAACCTATCTTGGCTTTTGACATGCCTTCTTCACTAAGGTGAATAATCTGTAGCTTTTGATTTAGTGTGAGAGATGCGCGCCTCTTCCTTTCCCTTGAACACTTAGAGGCCATTGTAGGGTGACTAGTTGGCCTCATTTCAGTATTGTTGTGTCTGAGGGAATAGGGAGGCCTGACAGGAGGGAGGGAAATGAAGGAACAGCCAGTTGGTGAGCAGTCAGAACACTATTTGTTGATTAAGTTTGCTGTCTAACGGCACAATTTATGGAGCCCCCAAAACAATTACAATACTAACATCAAAGATCACTGACCACAGATCACCATAACAAATATAATAATAATGAAAAAGTTTGAAATATTGTGAGAATTACCAAAGTGTAGCACAGAGACACAAAGTGAACAATGTTGTGGTAGACTGGCTCGATGCCGGGTTGCCACAAAACTTCAATGAATAAAAAGCCCAATATCTGCAAAGCACAAAAAGCAAAATGCGATAAAATCAGGTATGCCTACATGTGGGTTTTATTGCTGATATTGTTGTATTAGAAATTTAGACCGAGAGGGTGCTTGGCTGGCTCAATCAATAAGAGCATGCAACTCTTGATCTTGAGATAGTGAGTTCAAGCCCCATGTTGGATTGAGAGACTACTTACAAAATTAAAACAAAATAAGAATGGAGGATTCTTTAAAAGAAATTGAGGCTGAGAATTTTAAAGAGAAATTTTTAATGTTCTATTTTATATTTGAGGAGAGAGAGAGAGAGAGAGAGAGCATGAGCAGGGAGGGGCAGAGAGTTGGAGACAGAATGTGAAGCAGGCTCCAGTGTCTGAGCTGTCAGCACAAAGCCCGATGAGGGGCTTGAACTCCTGAACAGTGAGACCATGACCTGAGCTGAATTTGGACACTTAACTGACTGAGGTACCCAGATGCCCCAAGAATTTTTTTTAAGTAAGCTCTATGCCTAACATGGGGCTCGAACTCACACCCTGAGATCAAGTGTTGCATGCTCTACCCACTGAGCCAGCCAGGCACCCCAAGACTGAGAATTTTTTTGAAACTCAAGAATACATAAGTATACATTGATTTGTATTATCACACATCCTGTAGCCTCTAGAAAACTTGTGAAAGACTGACAAAGAAAGAAGGCAAATAATGTCTTAGTATGATTATGAAAATAGTGGACCTTTCAAACCTCCTTTCAAGAGGGTCTTAGGGATGCATTTGTGCCACACTTTGACCACGTTATGTAATAAACATTGATCCACGGTATGTCCATATTTTCATGCCTGGTTCTCTCATTAGCTTGTAAGCTCCTGGAGGATGTGGAGTGTGTCTTTTTATCTTTGTCTCTCTCCATCTCCCCCTAGCCTGGCTCCAAAATAGGCATTCAATGAACTTTGCTGTTTTAGTGTTTCCGAGGTGCTGCAACAATGAGAAAATTGCTATCTTTCTGCAGCCTGATTTAATCTAAAGAAATCACTGGGATTCAGGATTCTAGTTAGAACCTATCAGCCCCATTCCCTACTCCTCTTCTAGTGGTTCTCAACAAAGTTAAAAAAAAAAAAAAAGACAAAAGGAAATATGACTGTTTCACCTAGCATTCGTTTTGAGTCAAATTTTCATCAGTCAAGTAAAGTTCCTTTCCCTGCCATGGCAACAAAACTAGCTATCCACTCCAGTCCTTCACGCTGGCCTTCCTTTGTAATGCATCAACTATGTACACTTTAGAGCAGGCTTTCAATGAAATAGGTAAACACAAGCTGGAAATTTTCAAAAACTCAGAGTGGGTCCACTCAGCTGGAGGTGCATGTCCCAGCCCAGCCAGGAATTCTGATTTGATCATTCTCACCTGAATCAATGGCTCAAGAAATAACAAGGTGAGAAGATCACGGCATTGAATGGGAAAGGGACCATGAGGGATGGGCCAGATCCAGTAGGACTAAGAAGGGGGTGGCAAGACTGTGGGGAGGGGCAGCCAAAGAGGAATTTTCATGCATTTGGCATAAAATGTGGATCATGAAAGGTGCACCTGTCATTTCTGAGGCAGCAGCAGCTGTGGGGCTTTTCAGGACTGTTTAGTAGCTTTGTTAAGTGGCCTCTTCTTTTTGAAAACTAATCCTACCAGAGGTAGAGTGGGAAGATCTTAGAGTAAAAGGTGGTTGAACCCTCTCATTTTGGAGATTCTCCCTTTCCTGAGAAAATACTGTCAATACGCTGAGACAGGAAAGGACCTTAGCATAATATTAGAATGAATAAAATTATCCCTTTCTCTACCCTTGCCACCTGCCTCATTCCAGTTTCTCAGTTCTGATTTTTTAGGAACTCCTAAGTCTATGCCATGGCTGCCAAAATCTGTTCCTAGCTATGGAAACAACCATCATTTTATATCATTTTATCTAATAACATGGGTTCCTCCCCACTCCCTCCTTTCTTTTCCTTCTCCTGCATCTCTGATGAGGTGTGGGGGAGGAGTTCTTTGTCAACCTTCTGCATGGCTCCACTCTTAATGGACAGATTTTCTCATTTTCTAACGGAATCTCAAGATAGGGGCAAATGAACTAGAGATGGGATAAAGTGCCCTGTGTGTGTTTCCTGTCCTAACCTGTCACATATAATCTGTGGCAGGGGAACTGTTGGGGCAGACTACCTGGAATCCATTTGTGTGGGAAAGCCAAGAGCCTCTTGGGAAAGAACGGGTACCTGATGAGACCCAGAGCATGGTCTGATCCCTGCCCCTCAGTGGGAGTGGGGCAGATACAATTCTAACATGCTGCTGTTGCAGTTTTTCAGGTTTTTCTCTGGCCTAGCTCCCATGGATTTGCATCTGAGCATGGAGGAGAGATAGGGCCCATCTACAGTAACTGAAAAAGTTACTCCCTGGAAACTTTGGTAAAACACTGGTAGCATGAGGAGCAGTGAAAGAGGCCCACACAGCTGAAATGGCTGACTCCAGCAAAGTCACCACATAGCTCACACAGTTTTGGCCCATCTAGCAGTTTTTTTCTTGGTCATTCAATCCAGCTTTCAGGAACACATCAAGATGGTATGGCAGCTTCAGCTGGGTGAGTTTCTTTAGGGTGCCAGTGCCTTCAGCATTAGACAGAAGCCACTTCCCTTTGGTGGAAAGTAGGTTTGCCAAATTAGCAAATAGAAATACATGACACCAAATTAAATTTGAATTGCAGAATACATTTTTTGGAATATATATAATTAACAAATATATAAGAACCATGGATATATGTAAGCAACAAATACATTTTTGGGCTATGTATAATCTCAACTATTGTGTTAGGAGGGAAAAAAATTTCCTATACCCTTTAAAGTTCTTCTAGCTGGTCTAAGAATGAAATTGACCTAAGACAGGTTAACAGGAGAAAGTCAAAGAAAAGTTTAATAACATATATACCTCCTATATACATGGAAAAAGCCCAGGAAAACTAACTCCCTGAAAAGGTGAAGCTACACCCAAAATACCATCTCCAGCTAAAGACGAAAGATGGGGGGGGGGGGTCAGCTATGGGAAGTTCCTGGGGAAAGTACCATATTCAAGGGTAAGGTTGTTCTGTAGGTTTATATCTAAGCTTTCTCCATTGATAACAGTTTCTAGAGAATTAGACTCACCCCTCCTTCCTAGTATTGAGGCAGATACCCTCATAAATGGAGATTTCCCTTATACATATAAATATCTCTTGCAAAAAGGTAACTTCTACTTGGTTTTCAGAGCTTCTCTTGTGTCTGCAGTTTATTAAAAATAACCAACTTAGAATAATCAATGTGCCAAAAAGGCATATCTTGGGGTGGTAAAATTTGCTTTCTTACAATTTGAATAGGATATACTTATACTAAAACTGTATTCATTGTTTATCTGAAATTCAGGTTCAACTGGGCATCCTGGGACTGGGAAACTGGGCCTTAGGTGTGGACAAAACATTCTTGATCATGGCTGCTGATAGCAGAGGGCAGACTACCTCATCCACCCTCATACAATGAAACCCAGCAGTCTGGCCACAAACAGCCCCAAAAGGGCTCTTAGTAGCAAGGAGGAAAAGGGACATACATGCCACATGGTGGCTGAGGGGAGATTTCATCTACTAACATTTATTTAGTACTTACTATGGGTCAGGTCCTATGAATGAAAGGCAAATAAAATGCTTTCTAAGTCTCAAAAGAAGACATACATGGAAGTAAATGAAATAGAGTTACCAGTGATATGATAGAAGTCTATGGTGGGGGCTGTGGAGGGTGGGAAGAATTTCTTCTGCTCTTCAAGGTCCTTCTAGCTGTACTAATCACCAAGTTAACATGAGATACATTAATGGGAGAAAATCAAGTTTGGTTTTGTATGTATGGGGAGTCCACACAGACCTGGAATTCCAAAGACAGGCAACATGAGGCTTTATATGAGCTAAGGGGAGGGGTGGAGGTCTGAGGATACAAAGGGGAGGAAAAGCATTAGCTGGAGGGTGAAAGGAGATGTTTGGAAAACAAAGATTGCCCTGTTATGCAGATAAGTTTCTTAGGTAAAGAGGAATCTAATTTATAGCTCTCTTCCTGGTACAAGCAAGCAGTTGAGGGGGAGACAAAGAGCTTTTCCTGGATTTTCAGGGTTTTGACTGCTTTGAACTCAAGATAATGTTCATGCCCAAGTGGCCCATCTTGGGGCAGTCTGCTCTGGGCCCCTGTAGTTCTCTCCTCTGAAACTTCCCTGACATTTCACACATTAAAAGTTGAGCTCGTAGATTCTCCTGGCTCATTGAACCAGTCCTGGCAATAAGTCAGTTTAGTTAAACTCATTTCAGGAGGTGGTAATTCAGGTGTGTCCTCAAAGTTAGGCCTATGGTTCAAGCAATTAAGCATTAAATAAGAGGCATTTCTATGGAAACAAAAGAAAAACAATGGCTAATGTTTGGATCAAGTTATAAACCAGTTTCTGAGTTTTGAGGGTAGAGAGTAGATTTCTAAATGTCAAGCTTGAAGCCTCTTTAGATAGTGTGAGAGCATCCAGTGACAGATTTTCCTGGTTTGTAGTTTGAATGTCTTTGGTGATATTTTTGCCCACAGAGCATGAAGATTGCCTATACATGAGCTGTTGTGGTGATTTCCCTCAAGTTTACATCAAGTTATTCATACTTAGTGTGCAGGGCTTCAGGAAAAGGAGCATTTGTTTTTTTATTTTAGTTTTTTTATTTTTTAATTTTTTTAATGTTTATTCATTTTTGAGAGACAGAGAGAGACAGAATGCAAGTGGGGGAGGGGCAGAGAGAGAGGGAGACACAGAATCTGAAACAGGCTCCAGGCTCTGAGCTGTCAGTACGGAGCCCCATGTAGGGCTCAAACTCACAAACTGTGAGATCAGGACCTGAACTGAAAGTCGGACACCCAACTGACTGAGCCACCCAGGCGCCCCAAAAAAGGGCATTTTAGATCTCAAATGACTTAACTCAGGAAGTGGGAGAAAAATTGAAAGCACTAGTTTGGAGAGTTGTAGCCAGGCATTGGAGGATGCTGGAAGAAATCAGGATCTAGTCTAGTTTATAATGAACAGGACTAGAATCTAATATTTACTCAGGTCTGTTATTGAAACCTATTTTCTCTCTATAATCACCCCCATTTCTATCAAAGATAGCCAAATTAGTAATTCTCAAAATAAGTCTAGTTTCAAAAACAAACAAGCAAACAAAAACAACCCCACTTGGCCTGATTATTTACATAAGCTCAGCAAGAATAGCAGTTGACCACACAAGCCTGCTTTGGGGCACCTGGCTGGCTCAGTTGGAAGAGTATGTAACCCTTGATCTTGGAGTTGTGGATTTAAGCACCACAAGGACTGCAGAGATTATTTAAATAAATAAAACTTTAAAAAAATAAATAGAAATCTGCTCTGCTGTAAGTTTTCATAACAAGTATCTAGACTGAATTTTTAATAGTCATTTGAGATCAGAAGCCAAGTCAAATACTTGCCATCAGACTTTGCCGGCAATACCTGTGGATTTGCGTTAATTCCTCTCTTCTTGAGGTACCCAAAATATCCTGAGGTTCCTCCTGAGGAAGTGAGTTTATTCACCTTGTAAGCTGCTGGAAACTCAGGCTGATATTTCCAAGGGGCTTTATTGGCTCCCTCATGTCAACCTTAGCTCCCTAAAGCTGTCTGGTCATATCTGAGTCTATGTGGGTCTCTCTGAAATATGACATTCCAGTCAAAGCCTTGGTAATATAACCAATGTTTCCAGTTGTATCTTGTTATAAGGAGAACAGTTTCTTATTGAGCTTATGCAAATAAATATATTGCCATGAAAATATAAGAATACTCACTGAGAGGTTTTAAATTCTGGAGGGACCCGGTAGGGAGGAAAAGATAAATGGTTCAATTCTGCTTCCAAAGGTATAATTTATCACATTGCTATAGGTTATGTTTAAATTAACTTAGTTAGCTTAAGAGAAAAGTTTTCCTTATATCTAGAAAAGCAAAACATTGAAAAATGTCAGTGATATTTTAAACAAAAATTGTAAAAATTACAATGACCTTCTTTATTCAGTCTCAAGTTATTAATTCTTGCTCTGTTTTAATCCAGTTTTTCTACTAGTTCTGGAAATTCTTACCTCGTTCAATTTTATGATCTTAAAATTATCAGAAACTTGTACTCAGAGTTTTTTCTGAGTCTCACTTAAGATGAAACACATTGCAACATCATGGGAATAGAACAGTAACTGTAAATGACAAGATTTAAAAATGATCATGATTAAAGATCTGATTAGACTTAATTACAATGCAATTGACAATTTGGTTATTTCTGTGAAACACAGCACTCCAAGATAATAACATGCCAGATTTCTAGGGGTTTCATACAACTTTTTAGAACACTTAGTTTAATAAAATATCTGCAAAATATACCCAAAATATCTACAAAAATATAACCCAAGAGGGCTTAGTATCACTTATTTGACAATGCTTCCCATGTAATTTGACATGCCAAATAAGCCTACTTAATTTAATTTCTCACAAAATCTTTGAAATGTTCCAGGAGTGCTCTGGAACACCTCAGTTAGATTGTGGTCCAAAGATTTCTTTTGGGGGTGCCTGGGTGGCACAGTCGGTTAAGCGTCCGACTTCAGCCAGGTCACGATCTCGCGGTCCGTGAGTTCGAGCCCCGCGTCAGGCTCTGGGCTGATGGCTCGGAGCCTGGAGCCTGTTTCCGATTCTGTGTCTCCCTCTCTCTCTGCCCCTCCCCCGTTCATGCTCTGTCTCTCTCTGTCCCAAAAATAAATAAACGTTGAAAAAAAAAAAGATTTCTTTTAGAATTTCATTTTGGGACGTATGTCAAAAAGTATGAAAAGATTTGAACATTTGATTAGATAGGATCATAAATTATTATGAAACAATATTAAATTATCTAATTAACCAAATCAACAATAGAAGATTTCAAAGGCAAATACAGAAAGTTAAATAGTTGTGGGCAAAATTTAGCTTTTTTAATATTAAGACTCAGTTTTCTTAAGTAATCAGACTTGATTAATGTAGGAAATTATTTGGCAAAACAGAGTGCTTGTTTTCTAGGCAGATGACTTTAAAGGCAAAGAAAAACTTTTGTTTACAACTTCTTATTAAGAGCAGACCAATAGTTCAAGACAACTTTGTCCTTTTACCAAAGAGAAAGACAAAATTGTAATTGTGCTTCAGTGTATTTTTAATATTAAGACTCATTTACTTACTTAAATTGATTCTAATCTTAGCCAGTACTAACCACACACGAAATTCCTTTCCAGATTCCTTTTTCATAAACCTTCTGCAACATTTAAAAAAATTTTTTTTAATGTTTATTTATTTTGAGAAAGAGAGAGACAGCAGGAGCAGGGGAGGGGCAGAGAGAGAGGGAGACACAGAATCCTAAGCAGGTTCCAGGCTTTGAGCTATCAGCACAGAGCCTAATGTGGGGCTTGAACTCACGACCTGTGAGATCATTACCTGAGCTGGAGTCAGACACTTAACCAACTGAGCCACCCAGGCATCCCTGCAACATTTTACATTCAGATTTTGTCCTAAGTTTTCCCTCTTTAAATAACCAGTTTCACTTTAGGACAAAATTATTTTCTTTTCCCTCAACAAAAATGTATTCCCCTTCCTCATGCTTCTTTTTTTTCCTTTTATCCTGAAACACACATTCTTACTTTCCTTGCATACAAAGTTATTTCCTTTATTATTTTCAGTAGTCTTAATTATATTTATTACAAATTTTCTCTTAGAAATCTTGACTTCTAATGAAAACTAAGTAGTAAGCAATTTGTGAACTATCTGTTATGCCAATATTCTTTAGATTGGCAAATTTATGAATACATTTTGTAATTCCTAGAAATGTGTGGTTTTTCATAGTACAATCTTTCAATAATGCACAAACCATGTTTATTAACAGACCTGAATTTATCTTTAGTTTCTCTGTAATATGACAGAAGTAGATAAGCCTATGTTCAGTACTTAATGTTTTATTATTTTGTCTTATTTGGAAATGATGTAGATATTTAATAATTTTACAACTTATCATTTAACTTAGCAAAACTTTATAAAGTTCCATGTTACAAAAGATTTAGGAAGCTACTTAAAAGTTTACCTACAGACCTTCTTATCTTATTTACATCTATTCAATTTACTTGTTCTTAACAATTATGTTTAGATTACTTGCAAAACATTATGAGGCATTAGACAAAGTCAATGATTATTTGAAGATTTTTTTCTTTTGACAAATTTTGCAACAGAGATATAACATGAACTTATTTGACTTTCAGTAAATATAGATGGAATAAAGGTTTTACACTTAATGCTGATAACTTTAAAGACATGTCTATTTTAATTAAACCAACAACTTTAAATAGCTTTTTAATACTGAATATTTTCCCAGATCATATGAACTTGAAAAACATTTGGGTTAGTTTCTCTTTATGAGTTTTAGATTGTCCAGTTTTTGCAAATGCTGGCCTTCAAGCCAACTAAAAGAGGTCTTTTGCAAATTAATTTTAGCAATACCACCTAGAGGTAGAGAAAATATCTCATATTTGCAACATATATGGACAGACACTCAGATACAAACAAAATCTTACAGCTTTCTTTTTGCTAATATTTGTGGAGAGGACATAAAGACCCATTTTTTTAAAAAAAAGTTTATTTATTTATTTTGAGAGAGAGCAGGCATGGGAGGGATGAGGGCAGGGTGAGGCGGGGGTGGGGGGAGCAGAGAGAATCCCAAGCAGGCTCCAAGCTGTCAGCCTGGAGCCCAGTGTGGGGCTCCATCTCCTAAACTGTGTGATCATGACCTGAGCCAAAATCAAGAGTCGGATGTTTAACTGACTGAGCCACCCAGGCACCCCAAGACCCAAATTTTAAAATAACTCCCCCTTCCTTCCTTCCTTCCTTCCTTCCTTCCTTCCTTCCTTCCTTCCTTCCTTTCTTTCTTTTTTTCTTTCTTTCTTCTTCCTTTCTTTCTTTCTTTCTTTCTTTCTTTCTTTCTTTCTTTCTTTCTCCTTCCTTCCTTCCTTCCTTCCTTCCTTCCTTCCTTCCTTCCTTCCTTCCTTTTTTTTCCTGATAAAAAATTCTCTAAAGTTTGTATTTCAAAGAATGGCTCTTCTGTCCTAGGGAAGGGGGTGTGTGGAAGGGGGTGGTGGTGGTTAGAAAATTTGCATCACAAAGGCACAGAGTAAGTATCCAAGTTTTCTCCAAGGTGGAGATCAGAGCATAAGTGCCTATTATCAGAGGTGCTTGGAGTCTTGGCACAAGAGCCATTTTAGCGGTTTTTATTTCAAAAAGGCCTCCCACACTCCCTTTATTTCCCTTCAGTCTCAGGTGATGATGGACTGTATTTACTGTTTGAAGACATGGTAAAATTTATAATTTTTAGGGACAGAGAAAGAATGCAAAGTGTTTTTTCTCCCCAAATTTCAGGGTAATTGTTATCAGAAATTTACTTTTTTTTGAGTACAGGAGAATTTTGTTCTAATATTCTGTTTATAATATCTACAAATATTTTGAGAGGAATAGGCAAGGTTTGGGGATTAGTAAAGATGGGAGGGCTTGACTTGTTTCTAGAGTTGCATTTCTGGTTTTGTAGAGATTTGTAAAACAAAGGTCGTTGTTTCTAATCCCCCAAAGAACTGGATTACAGCCTGAATATCAAGGGACTAGCCTGCCTTTTTAACTAAATTTGCTTCGTTCTATTAGGGGAATTTTTAACTAAAACTGAGAATCAAAAGATTTGTGCCCTTGTATAAAGTATTTTGGCTTCTATTAGTCCCTAATATTAGCCTTTTGAGATCATGTGTAGGAGGGCTCAGGAGAAATTTGGGGTCCTGTTTCCTCTGTGAAAGGGAGGTTGTGAATACTCATGAACCAATTCCTCTCTAAAGTTAGTAAAATATTCTGGGGAAAAAAGAGGCTTTATAATTTAAGAGATCTGTTGCTGTCTAGGGGAAAGAATTCTTCTGCAGTGGGGGACCTAGGGTACACCTGTAAAGGACATTGCACAGGAATGCCTACAGCTGGCAGATCCTGATTACAGATCCCTGGGAGGTAGGATCAAAGCCAACCTCACTGCCAGTCTTGGGTGCTTTTGTTACATTCATTTCCTGGCATTCAGCATTTACATGAGCAACCTATATTCTTTGAATCTAGAGAATAGGCTGGTGTGCTCTCTGTACATCTTGTAAGGAAAGAGAAATTAAAACGGGGAGATTTTAGGAAACTGTACATTGGATGTGGACTTTTATTTTTGTTTTAATTTCTAATTAAATTTGTCTAATTTCTGTGCTTTAATCTTGTCAAACGAGTCCTTAGGCTAGTTATTATACTAATAAGACAATTAAGAACTCTCTATAAAGAATATTTTTCTTTTAAATATAGCCAATTTAGGGGCACCTGGGTGGCTCAGTTGGTTAAGTGCTCGACTCTTGATTTCAGCTCAGGTCATGATCTCATGGTTTGTGAGTTTGAGCCCTGCATTGGGCTCTTTGTTGACAGCACAGAGCCTGCTTGGGATTCTCTCTCCCTCTCTCTCTGCCTCTCCTCCACCCCCTCTCTTTTTCTCTCTCAAAATAAATAAATAAACTTAAAAAAATAAATATAGCCAATTTAAAGGATCCATCGTCCAGCCATTGAGGAGTAGAATCTATTAATAGCAACTCAAACCAATAAGCCTTTTAATGACTTAACTGAAGACACAAAGGCATTCAAAGAGGGCATAGATGATGCAGTCCCCATGATCCAAAAGTTTACTTCCAAGATTAGTCTAAGAAAGCAAAGGTCTTCATTGCACAGGCAGTAAGGATGGTGTGCTGAAAATGGTGTCTCTGGTCTCCCACAAAATCACAGACCACTAATCTGTGACACCAGGGAGGTGCTACTGGAATGAGACTTTCCAGCACTAATAAGCAATGATGGTTGAGAGGACAGAGGTTCCTATGGGCTAAAGCCTCTCATGACTAACACCACTGACAAGGCCTGGGGTGAAAGGTGGGGAGAGAGAGAGTGTCAGAATTAGATTCCCAGTCATTTCGACTGGCCATCAAGGTACACCTTGGTAAGTGCACCCTCTGGATGATAGAGACCAAAGGGAATATTCTCATTGGTCACAAAGCCAGCTCTTAAGACATAGAACAAGACAAAAGGAAAAATCTCATATGTACCTTAACAGGTTTAGCTAAAGCCTTGAGTCTGGAGCCATACTAATAATACCTAGGAGAGATGTGCCACAGGGTTGGGGACTATGTGCTGTTTTATAGTGTACCTCATTGCAAGGAAGTTGCTGAGTGACCATGTCAATCTCACTCATTCTATGATCAGTCTGGGAATCTTCTTGAGGTGGCAAGCACTCTAACAACTTTTAAATGTTCAGCCTGTGCCCACCAATTTTGTGGCTTTGGCTTCTAAGATGTCCCATAGCAATTGCCATTAAGTTATGTGCATATTAAACTATGGTAAAATTTGTCTAAATAGGTGTTGGTCTGGTGTGAACTGTGAACTCACCAGTCTATGAGGCTGGCTCCAACAGCAGGCTTGTATGGTCTATGCCTGTGTTCTGCCCTATGGTAACTCCTTCTTATGACAAAAGACAGAAAGGATACAGACAAAGGAAAACAAAGACCATCTGTGGAAGGAAACAGATAAGTACTTAAAGAGTAGTCTACCAAATTTAACCAGAGTTGCTAGACCCAAGGAACTTGTTCCACAAATATTTTCTTCTGCTAACCTAAATTTAGAAAGAGAAGAAATGGACTCACCACTCTCACTCCATCAGACTCTGCAGATAGAGATTCTGGGGAACTGTCATGGTAAGAAATCTTACCTCTCCCAGCTGTATGTCAGATGTCCCAGGATCTCTGAGCAGCAGGAGTGTCTGGGGTGAGTAGTGTCCAGAGAATGAAAGTATCCTGCTGACTATGGCAGCTGTTGGGAAGGGAGAATTTTCTCTGCCCTTCAAGGTCCTTCTACTGGACTAAGAATCAAACTGACAGGATACAGAGTAACAGAAAATCAAATTTAGTTTCAGGCATACAGTGAATCCACACAGACATGGAATTCCAAAGATAATCAGGCTTCAATGAGCTAAGGGGAGTTGTAGGGGCCTGAGGGTACCAAAGGGAGAAAGACCAGGAAGGTAAAAGGAGATGTTTAGAAAACAAAGGTTGCCCTGTTATGCAGATAAATTTCTTAGGTAAAAAGGAATCTCATTTATAGCTCTCTTTCTGGTACAAGCAGGAAGTGAAGGGGAAGATAAAGAACTTTTCCTGAATCTGCTGGGTTTTGATTGCTTGTAACTCAAAATAATGTTCATGCCAAAGCAGCCCATCTTGGGGTGGCCTGCTCTTGGAGTCCCAAGGGCGTAAAGAAGGAAATATGCTGTTCCATGTGGGCGATGGGCAAGTAGGCAAGGCTTCAGAGGCAAGGTTAACCTTGATTCATATTGAAACAAGAGGAGGAATGCTCCAGGCAAATGAGGAAGGGTAAGCATGGACACTGAGTTGGGTTCCTGGAGTGTGTGTGGGAGAGGGGAGGGCTGGTTTGTAGAACATTCTATGCAGAGGAAGCTGTGTGAGAAAACAGAAGGAGATGTGAAAGAGAATGGCATGTTTGGGAAACTGCAAAGGATTCCATATGGCAGGATCACTGAATTTAAGAGGTGTGGGGTTTTGTGGTTAGAGATCTGCCTGGAGAAGTAAGCAGGAATCACATCTTTGAGAGCCTTGAATATCTACTGCTGGAATCTGTAGTTGTGGCCACTTCCAGACTTGGAAACTCTGTACCCTGGGGTCTCTTTGTCCTTCTTCCAGAGCTCTATTTACTGGCCTTTTGTATTCCCTCATTGCTTTATGTCAAAAATTCTGGGTCCCCTACACTCCTCAGGCTCATCAATCTGGCCTCACTCCCTCCATCAACACGTCACTCCTTCTGCATGCTATGCCTGATCCTCTGGAGGCTTTTGGCCTCCTGGAGCTATGGCCAGCCATGTTCTTGGGCTCCCCAGCCCTGCTAGATTTTTCTACCATGACTTCTACTGGTTGGTTCTGTTTATACTTACCTGAGTTCTCAGTAGCCTTTCTTCACTGCCCCAAAGCATCTTTTTCCCTTGGATTCTGTCTATTTATATTCTCTGGGCTTCCTTCCTACTTCTCTGACTGCTTCTTCTCAGTGTTCTCTGTAGGCTTCCCTTCCCTTTTGGATTCCTTGAATTTTCAAGTTGGCCTTGATTCTGTTTTCACTCTTTCCTTCTCTCTCTTCCCTAGGAGATTTCCCTCACCTCTATGGCTCCAATTGGGAGACATAGAACCTCCAACTGGGGTTCTATGTTGATGAATCTTAAAATTCTCTATCTCCTGTGCAGCACTGCCTCCTCAGCTTCAGGTGGTGTAACCAATGTTTACTCAACCTTGCCTTTATAATGCCTCCTAAACACCTCAAACTCAACATGCCAAAACTGACCTGATTTTTTTTAAACATCTTTTTTAAGTATAATTTATATGCCAGAAAATCATCTTGTGGTAAGTGTACAATTCAACAATTTTTAATAAATTTGCCAAGTTGGGAAACCATCACCTTAACAGAAATTTTAGGACATTTCCATCATCCCAAAAAGATCCCTCTTACCCATTTGCAATTACTCTCTGTTTCTATCCCCATCTCCATGCAGCCAGCAATCTTCTGTCTTTCATATTAGTGGAATCACATGCTATATGACACAGTGTCTGACTTCTTTGACTTTAGCATAATGTTTTTGAGCTTCACCCATATTGTAGCATGTATCAATACTTTGTTCCTTTTCATTGCCAAATCATATTTCATTATATGGGTATGCCACGTTTTGTTTATCTAGTCACCAATACACAGATGTCTGGAATTTTCCACTTTTTGGCTATTATGAATAAGTGCTTCTGTAAACATTGGTGTGGAAATCTTTGTCTAGACACGTTTGTATTTCTCTTGGGTATATACCCTGGAAGGAGTGCATTGCTGGGTTGTATGGAAAATTTATGTTTAACTTTAAGAAACTGCTAAACTATTATGACTTTGCTATTTTTTATTTATCATATCCTAGGGACCTCTATTTCAATGAATGGCTACACCATTCATCCAATGAATACTCCAGAACCTTGGAACTCCTTCTTTACTCCTCCTTGTCCATATCCCTAAATTCCATTTCTCATCAAGTCTACTCAATTCTACTTCCTAAGTGTCTCTAGACCTATCTCCCAATTTTCACCTTTACTATGAACATCCTAACTCGGGCCACTGTTATTTTCTGCTTTAGGAATCTCCTCATTCTTCTATCTATCTCACCTCTAATCTATTTATTTAAAAAGAAAGGCTGTGAAACATTTGATGTGCAGAAAAAACAAAGAAACCATAAATAACTTATAAAGTGTAATAATAGAGTGAAAGCCTTATGGGCCTACCATCGACATAACCATTGCTAACACTTGACCACTGCCAACACTGTGGATGTGCCCTGTGGGCTCTACTCCACCCAGTTCTTCTTCAGTGACTCCCTGTTGTTCTCAGGATAAAGTCCAAACTCACTATTTTATCTTTGTAAGTTCTTCATGAGTTTTGAAATCCTTTCCCAGGGGCCCCTTATCACCACCCCTCAATTCTTTTCCTTAAGGTTCCACCCTTCAAAATCAGTGACCTCCCTGCCCTCCCTTAGACCAGGTAAGGGGCTCCCCAAACACTGGGCATTTCTCTTATCATGGCTCCCATCACGGTATTCACAGGTGCTCATTTGCCTGTTTTTCCCAAAACCTAGCTCTGGGACAACAGAGGCCTGGTCTGTCTTGCCATTGTAGCTCTAGTATTTAGCATGGTGTTTGGCACACAGTATGTACTCAGCATTTTTTAATGTTTATTTATTTTTTTAAATTTTTTTAATGTTTATTTATTTCTGAGACAGAGAGAGACAGAGCATGAGTGGGGGAGGGGCAGAGAGAGAGGGGGACACAGAATCCAAAGCAGGCTCCAGGCTCTGAGCTGTCAGTACAGAGCCCGACGCGGGGCTCGAACTCACAAACCGCGAGATCATGACCTGAGCCGAAGCTGGACGCTCAGCCGACTGAGCCACCCAGCGCCCCAGCATTTTTTAATGTTTAAAGGAAAGTGACTTCTATACATCCAGATAAAGATGGCTGGTAGGTATTTGGAGCTCAAGAGAAAGGTCTAGGCCAGAGATGTAGATTTGGGAGAATTAAATCTTGTAAGTTAAAATGGAAACCGTAGGAATAAATGAGACCATGAGGGAGAGGATGAAGAATAAAAGGGGGGATAGTACACTAACATTTATGGGTTAGGCAGAAGAGGAGAGCCAGTGAAGGAGGGCAAGAAGAAATAGGGAGCAGGAGGACCTGAGAGAACAGGGGCAAAGGGTCTCAATGAGATGGGAGAGGTCACAGCCTTGAAGCTCTGGGAGGTCAAGGAAGATGAGAAGTGGCAAAATACCTTAAGTCTTGCATATAAGACTCCCTGGAGACGGTGTCAGAGGTTTCTGAGGAGCTAAAGCCAGGATGCTATGGGTTGGAGAGTAAGGAACATGAAGAAACACCCTGTTTAGTGTGAGCCTGGGGGTACTTTTGAGGAGCTTGAGAAGTATGCAGATCTGAAGGAAGATTCTGATTGTTAGGATGGCAATGAGTTAAGCTTTCATTCAAATGTTTTCGAGCACTTTCCCTGTGCCAGACACTGTGTTAGGTTGAGCATATGTTCACCTTATGGGAAAGATACAGGAGTCCACAGACAGGTATGATTTACACAGCTCTGAAAAAGGGGACTCGAGGAAGCACAGTGAGGGTGGGTAGTGAAACTGTGTCTTCTGCTTCCAAATTCAGTGGGCTCTTCAGTCTAAGATGTTCCTTCCCTTCGATTTCTGGGAGGCAGATGGATGTGGCCTTCCATATCTCTTGGCGGAGGGGGAGGAAGAAGGTGGGGAGCAAAACTCCTCAAGGTCTCCTTTTCCTCAGGCTTGACAACAAATGTACCTCTCACTGTCATTTCTGCCTCTCCTGCTCCCTCCTGATCTTTAAATATCCACACAAGTAAGGCAAGAAAGTCTTTCCCAGGTTGGGTGAATTTTCCATTTTCTGTCCGACGGGAAGGTTCCTGAAGTATGAGGCTTGGAAACCACCCAGGGAAAATGACCTCATAGGAATGGAAGGAGTTTCTCGGTTTAGGATGCTAAGAGTTTTAACAGGCTTCTGCCAGCAGAGGGAGCCCCAGGGTTGGGAGAGGAGGATCCGACAGCAGTGTTTAAAATGGGATGGGGAACTCGTTTCTGGCAATGTTTTTAGCAGTCTGGAGGTATTTATGCATTAAGTTCAGATAAAAGGGGATGAAAGCGGGAAGGAGGGAGGGAGGAAGAGACACTCATAACACACTGGCATATACACAGAAACAGTCACACAGACACACACAAAAAAAACACCGTATAACCCCCCGCCCCCTCACCCCTCCCTACACGCACTCACAATTTAGGCTCTAGTCCAGTGGTTCCTGAACCCTGCCGCGTAACTGGATCATCTGGGGAAACTAAGGGCAGATTTCCAGGCCTCCTCAAGACCGCTTCAATCAGAAGCATCAAGGGCGCGACCTAGGAATCTGTATTTGTACAAAGCTCCCCAGGCGATTCTGAAGTAAATGTGGACAGACTGGTGAGCTGCTCTTGGTAATTAGGTAAATACTTTAACTATAGCTCGTTCAGAGATTTAATTTAATGGCTCCAGGCATCAACATGTTGACTGCTAGATCGAATGTAATCCAGGGGAGACCAATATTATTACTGAGCCATTTTCGTTTTGAATAATTTTTGTATTTATTAATATAATACATGGGGGGGGGGGTAAAAAGTCACATGGTACCAAATGGGTTATAATGAATAACAGAAATCCTTGTTCCTTTCTTCCCCATGCCCTAGTCTCATTCTAAGGCAATTACTGGTTTAAATCTTATTTTTTTTCCCCCTCTGGGAATCAACTCCATATTTTTAAGCAATATGCTTTCATTGTTATTTCTTGATTTTGCAATATTAGAAATTATTTATTTGATTTCCTACTAAGGATTCTTAGGATTTGCTTTTTCTCACAACATATGCAGACAGACATTTCCTTCCTTCTAGATTCCTAGTACCATTATGTCACAAATTTTAAGTAAACCAGTAGTCAGTGTTTATATTGTTATGACCAACTGTTTATAGCACAGCAGTACAATGCACTGTAATGTCATCTCTTCTGATCTCCCCTTCCCTTCTGGGAGTTAATAACCACCTCATTTTTGTTTGCTTACTTCATTGTCCATGGTCTCCAAATCCTCCGACAAGAGCTATAAAACTCAAATAAGTTGGTCAAATTCATTGGATAATTTATCCAATTTTTTTCTTTGGAGACAACCCTCCTGGAGCCACGACTCATTCTGTGCCAGTCTGGACTAGGAGCTTGATAGACTGTTCTCTGGGACATTTCCTTTGCCATCCACCTGGAAACTCAGACTTTTTTCTCTCTTGGCTCACTTCCTTATGCATGGTAGGGAAATGTTTTTCAGACCTTGGATGCAGGAGTGATGTTTCACATTAAACATCTTTATGTGGCATTCATCCATCAGACCTTGGCCACATAAACCCCAGTGAGGCAGCTCTGTCTGCTTGTCTTTACATTCCCCTTGATTCATAGTTTGTCTGGGTAAGGATTTCTAGATTGAAGGTTGTTTTCTCTTGGAATGGGAAGACACTGATATATTGCCTTTCAATTTCTAGCTTCCAGTATTGATACTGAGAAGTCCAGTTACTCTCTGGATTCCTAATCTTTGGTTTGTGAACTTTTTTTCTTCTCTCTAGAATTTTTGGGATCCCTTTATTCCTGGGGTTCTAACATTTCTAATAATACACTTTGGGGAGAAGTGGGTTTTTTTTTTTTTTTTCATTTGTTGTTTTGAGTACTCAGTGGATCCTTTCAATGTGGAAATTAAAATCTTTCATCACAGGAAATTTTGGAGAAATTATCTTCTTTAAAAAATTTTTAATTAATTAATCTTTAAAGAAATTTTTATTTATTTATTTTGAGAGAGAGAGTACATGAGGGAGGGGCAGAGAGAGAGGGAAACAGAGAGAATCCCAGGCAGGCTCTGAGCTGCCAGTATAGATCCCCACATAGGGCTTGATCCAATGAATGGTGAGATCATGACCTGAGCTAATATCAAGAGTTGGATGCTTAACTGACTGAGCCACCCACGTGTCCCTGGGGGAAGTTATCTTTTTGATTAATGTATTCCCCTCCATTTTCTCCTGCTCTCTTTTTGGAATTCTAATTAGAAGGTGTCAGAGCTCCTTGACTGATCCTGTAGGTTTCTTACTGTTTTTGTCTTGTTTTCCATCTCTTTCCCTTTTTATCCTATTTTCTGGGATATTCTGTCAATTTTATCTTCCAGTGTTTTGTTTTAATTTTTCAATTTCTAGTTGCATTTTTATTTTAAAAAGCTCTTTCTTGTTCTCTAGTATTTTTAAAAAACAGTGGCTTCCTGATCTTTATTCATGGATGCACTGTCTTCCCTTATCTCTGGGGAGATTTTAATGTTGCCATGGCTGTTGTTAACAATTTCTTTTGCTCTCTGGATGTTGGAGTCTCCATCTTCAATGCCAGAGGCTTTCATTCCATGCTTGGTAATCCTTGGAGTCCATTTCTTGGCTGTTGGAAGTTTTGCGTGCAAGGGCAGGGCTTGCCAATTGCTGGATTCTACTACAAGATAATCCAGAGAGTGCTTGGCAGTTTCATTGGCAGACCCCATTGTCAGTGTCTGTAGTCTTCTCTTCTTTGGTTGGGCACTTTCTACAAGGAGCAATCGTGAATTCTTCTGGCTAGTGCGGGCTGGAGTAGGGTGAATGGAGACGGGGGTAAACTGCGCAGTTCGTGTTCTGGGAGCTGGGCCAGGATAAGGGGCTGGGGAATCTCATCTTTCAGTATTGAATCTTTCTGTAATCCTTCTGTTTCTAGCTCCGTGCCTAACCCCATCCTTTGCTCTGCCTGGTGTCCCTGTGACTGGTGCCTCTTGGCCAGTTTCTCCAGAAAATAAGCTTTCTTTTTTCATTGGAGGGCAAGAGAGGGAATCTGGAGTGTCTCTTATCCTTCCCCTCATTTCTCTGGCTGTGTTCTAAGGTTCCCAATGCCCTGATCCCCGAGACTCTCCTGTACTCTGTGGCCTCTTGTGGGCTTCCCATCATGGGTACTTGCTTCAGCAATCACTGCTTTGCTAAGTCACTTATCACTCATCCATCCACTTTGCATCTTCCAAAGGGTGTTGACATCTCTCATCTGCTGTTTCTATTCCAGTTCTCTTTGTCCTTGTGGTTTATAAGATGCAAATTCTTCTACTGTGATCAGTGCATTTTGTCAGGAAGCAGAAACTAATGTTTGTTCAACTGCCACATTTAACCCTAGACAGCTCCTTTGAGTAGTCTGTCAGGCTTGACATGATGGGAAGCTTATAGCAGTGACATCTTCTATTTCCCCCCGAGTTACTCAAGAGTCAAGAACATGTAAATGAGACTTTTATGAAATAATTTTAATGGAAGAAAATGAGGGGAAATATTTCATTTGTTCATTCATCCATCCCCCACCCCCCAAACATTTATTGAGCCTAATATATGCCCAGACTGTGCTAGGTGCCAGGAATATAAAAGCTGAGCAATATTTGGTATCTTCCTTTGAGGAAATTATAGTTAAGTATAAGGAAGGTAAGCAAGTAAATCAAAGTTCATAATAGCATAATAATATGCTATAATAAGGGTGTGCAAAGGGTATATATGGGAATATAGCGGTAGGGTGTCCAGATCAGTCTAGGACAGTGGGAAAGTCTTCCAGGAGGAAGTGGCCCTGGAGCTAAGTGTTGAAGGACAAATACAAATGACAGAGATGAAGAAGATGGAGGAAGGGCATTCCAAATAAAGAGAACTGCATGTGTTCAGACAAGGAATCTAGAAATAGCATGATATGTCAGAGGAACCTCAAGTAGATTGAAATGGCCAGAGCAAGGGTCTCCGTTGGGGAGTGGCTTGAGTGAGAGTATAATGGTCATTGAACTATAAATATCTATGTTAGTCTGGAGCATGATCCTGGGTCTACCGATGAGAGATGCAGAAATAATAATAATATCCTATTCCCTCTGTGAATTTGAGCAAATTTTTAAAATGTCATTTGTAAAATGAGACTACTATGAGATTATATAAAGATATGAAGTATGCAAAATGCTGGGTCAGTGGTAGGAATTTAAAATATTCTAGTTGTCTTCTGACAAACCTGCCTTAAATCTTTCTACTCTCTCTAGTCCCCTAACAGTTATAAAACAGATTCTGGAAAAGCTTAACTATTAGGAAAATCTTTTCCTTCTTTCCATTTCTGCCAGGCAAGGATTACATGAGCATCTTTCAACTGAATATTTTTTTAATCAGCAGATGCAGTGTTTATGAATTCTTGGGTGTCTAGGGGCACCTTCCTGTAAAGGCTGGGTGGTTATTTTACAGGGCCCTTGGGTAGGACCAGAAGAAATGAGTTCCAGTCTCCTCTCCACCATGAGCATATATGTGACCTTGGGCAAGGCCCTTTCCCTGTCTTGGCTTCGATTCCCTCACCTGGCAAACAAGAGGAATTAAATTAGATTACCTTTAAGATTTATTCCAGCTTAGAAATTGGATGCAGGAAGGTTTTAGCTGTACTGATACTAGGAGGGAGGGAGGATTTTTGGATTTTACTTTCATATCATTTATTTTCATATCATGTAATATTTTCATATATCATGAAAAGGGAAAGGCAATTCCTGTCCAATCTCGGCAAGCAAGCAGAAGTAAGATTCTTTAGAATCATCTCTCCTTACCTCTCCCACTCTCCTTTCAGCTTCTGACTGATTTACTCACACAAACCCCGAAGAATGATGCTGGCACCAAAAACAAAACAAAACAAAACCGCCCCCCCACCCCAACTTCCATGTGCGTCCTTCTGAACTGTTACGCACTGTTGGAAAGGTTGGGGGACATGGACTCTTAAAAGCCAACTGTTGTGAAAATACATCATCATTGCCTAGAGGTGCTTTCCAAAGCATGAGTCCAGCTCTCTTAATCCCTCCAAGTGACTGGATCGGTCAACTACAACCTTCTGGATGGTACTGTCTATTGATGGCAAGTGACGGTTTGGGTAAACGGTGGGGGTGGGGAATGGCATTTCCTGTTCCTGTCGGTTTCTCCAACCGACCCGAAAGAAATGCCTTTGAATTGTCCCCAACAGGCCCTTTTAAGGCTCACAGGGTCAGTACCCTGAGCATTCAGGCTGGACGGGGGCTAAGGCATAGGTGAACAGCACGTGGAGATTTTTGATTGACAACTTTAGGCCTCCCTTGGTGCATTGAACAAGACTTCTTGAGATAAAATGAGCCTTCCTCAAGGCTCCTGGTTTCAATATTAATAATATTGAAGGAGCTGATGATCGGATGCAGAATGCAGATATCAGCATTCTCAGCAACTCCCAAGATACAGCCTGGTGTTTGTGCTCTGTC
Organism: Acinonyx jubatus; assembly: GCF_027475565.1. Classification (NCBI taxonomy): domain Eukaryota; kingdom Metazoa; phylum Chordata; class Mammalia; order Carnivora; family Felidae; genus Acinonyx; species Acinonyx jubatus. Next base: position 35,444,786 of record NC_069395.1, on the reverse strand, counting down.
ATCGGTTTAAAGCCAATTTTTAAAAAAATGCTTACGACCTGCAATCTTTGTATGATTTCAAAAGAACAGGCAGAGTTTTTAAAACAATTTTTGCAACTTTTTGTTCCAACTTAACTTTCTGTCCCAAAATGATCAGAATGCTCTCAGTGCCAGTAACAGACGCCTGGTTCCATCTGTGTCTTATCATATCTTCCCTCCTACACATTTCAAATCTCATAGGGCATTTTTTTTTTTTTGACCAGCATCTGACATTGAAATCTCTCTTCAGCCCAGCCCTCCAGTTTATTCCAATAGAAGCATTACTTCAATAGCGTTTTTTCGAAGACCTACTATGGACTAGGCCCTGACACAAATAGTGATGCTATCATATATAATGTGATTTTAAAAAGTCTTACCTTGAGGTTTCAACCAAGTTTGACTTCTTTTTATTGATCTCCTTTTTCCTTTTGCTTCTTTTCTCCCTTTCCCTCCTCCTCTGCTTTCCCTTCTGTTTCATCTCTCTCTTTCTCTGCGGTTTCCCACTCTTTGGGGAGGGGCAGGATTTCCTGCTCTGAAGTTGGTTGGTTTCTGGGAGGAGTCAGAAGACCTGATTCGGGACTGGAACCAGCTGGTCTGCCACCTGATACAAGAAGGTGAAACCCAGGCCAAGGAAGAAGGCTCTTAGGCTAGGACGGAGCTTGCAGCCAGGAGGCGCTGGGAGAGGAGCCCCGAAGGGAAGCCAGAGTGGGCCAGTCCTTGCCGCAGGCAGGCGGAGAGTCCAGGGTTCCCCAAGGGAAGCCCATGGTGGGAAGGATTGAAAGTGGTCCTGGTTGCCCTGGAGACTTATCCATTACTGTTGTTAGCTCCCCACATGCCAGAGGCACGCTAGGCAGAACCCCGTCCCACCCTTAGCAAAAGCTCACTCTCACATTCCTGGCTTTGCCTCAAAGGAAAGTACTGAAACAAGACCTGGGTTTGGGCCGATTTTCCTTCTCTACCAGGAGAGACTCTAGGATCCAGTGTGCTCTGTGAGACCTGTATGTCTACACATTTCTCAATTATAAACTCCTTAGGAAGTCCTCTAAGGACATAAACGATTATGGTGATCACATCAGCAGGAGCAGAGCATAGACGGTAGAGGGAAAGACAGGAACCTGCAACAAGATCTCCATGGGGTTGGGGCTCCATATTATTCCACAATAATTCCAGCCTGATTTCACACCAATTAATGTTGGAGGATCATACTCCAGTTTAGAAGTTTTGTTCTTTTGGAATAAGGCATGGACAACAGTGTGCCAATTAAAAAGTTCACTTTCTTGGGGCGCCTGGGTCACTCAGTCGGTTAAGCATCGACTTCAGCTCAGGTCATGATCTCACAGTTTGTGGCTTCCAGCCCCGCGTCAGGCTCCGTGCTGACAGCTCAGAGCCTGGAGCCTGCTCTGGTTTCTGTGTCTCCTTCACTCTCTCCCCTCCCTGCTCATGTTTGCTCTCTCTCTCAAAAATAAATAAACATTAAGAAAATTTTTTTTAAAGTTCGCTTTCTTTATCCGTTCATTTATTCACTATTCAACAGATATTTAACGAGCACCTACCCCATGCCAGGCATTAGTGTAGGATCTGGGAACAGAGGGCTAGCCAAACTAGACATAGCCCCACCCTGATGGAGAATATGATTGACATGGTCAAACAGTGGTGTCTCTGAGAATAGGGGGCATAAATTTAAAGGAAGGACTGGAATTGTTGGGTGCTAATGTCTCTCTTGGAACAGCATCACTGGACAGATTTTGGACAGTTATCTTTCTGTTTCTTAGTCAAATGGGACATTGGTTCTTTCAACAATGGTTTTGCTTGCACTAACTTTAAGTATCCTTATCTATAGGCTCCCAGGTTTTTTTTTTTTTTAATGGTTATTTATTTATTTTGAGAGAGAGAGAGAGAAAGAATGTGAGCTTGAGTGGGGGGCAGGGGGAGGCAGAGGGGCAGAGAGAGGGAGAGACAATCCCAAACTGTCAGCTCGGAACCCCACGGGGTAAGGTCATGACTTGAGCCAAAATCAAGAGTGACGCTTAACCAACTGAGCCACCTAGGCAGCCCTAGGCTCTCAATTCTTAAAACATAGAAGAGTTTTTTTGTCTTGTTTTTCTTTCAAGAGACAGTTTTCGTTTTATTTATTTATTTATTTATTATTTATTTTTTTATCTAGAGAACCATACGTGCTATTGATTTCTAGCTTATTCACCCTCTAAGGCTCTCTGAAACTGTTTAGCCCCATATTGGACATTTGGGATTATTTTTATCTCTCATTAAATCCCCTAATTTATATTTGAGCCCTAAGAGAAAGAAATAAGAACTGAAAAAGACAAGTCTCCTTTACTTCAACTGTTGGGTCTACTCCAGAATACTCTGAAAATTTCCTGAAGTCTGTTTTCATTTTTATTTAATTTATAATTTTAAATCTTTGTCCAATGTACCTTTAAAAGAAAGGCTTCTGGAATTGTCTTTTGTACTGTATTTTTTCTTGCTTTCTTAAGGCACTTTTTTTTCTTTCATTTTACATGGCTGAGTTATTTAAAATTTTTCCTTTCTTCCCTGCTGCTTTTAAATATTTTTCTACAGCTGAAGGACTAACAATTAATTGATCAATTTGGCACAGATCTGTAGCCCAGAGCAATAAGTACCTAATAAAATCCTGAATTATTTAACAAATTTCTCCCTGGCTAGGTTTAGGAAACTCTTTAATTACAACTCTTAATATGGCTCCAGACCAGGTTTTAAATTTAGCTCCTTTAAAAAAAAATCGATTTATTTATTTATTTATCAAATGTTTATTTATTCATTTTTGAGAGAGACTGGGGGCAGGGGAGAGGCAGAGACAGAGGGAGAGAGAGCATTCCAAGCAGGATCCACACTGTCAGTGCAAAGCCGGATGTGGGGCTTGATCTCACCAACCAAGAGATCAGGACCTGAGCCATAATCAAGAGTCAGACGCTTAACCGATTGAGCCACCTAGGCACCCCCAAAATTCGATTTATTTAAATCAAAACACAACAGAAACAAACAACAAAGCCCTCAAAACAGGTCACCCAACTTCTTTAGGACTGCCTTCTGGTTTAGCAATTTTACAGTGTGATGGCTTTTTTTCCCCAGAGAAAACTCTGATAAAAGTATGGTCTGTATAGAAGCAGGTAAAGATGAGTAGAAAGAGAGAGAGAAATGAAATGAGAGTGGTGTCAGAAGGTATCAGTCTTTGAGAGAGACTATGCTGGAGTTAGAATTTTACTTTTTAGGCCTCAGCCTACCATTTAAAGAAGCAAACTACTGACTCTAGATTTCTGGAGTTCATCTTAAATGTCTTAATTTATTCTGGAGTTCCCCCTAAATGAATTAATTTACTGATTTTGACGTGTCAGAAGTTCCTCCATGATGGCCACTGTTATTCTAACTCAGTTTTTGTCCTTTATCAAAGTAAGCACAAGAATTAGGATCACAGGGCGGCTTTATAAGGGAAGTAGGAGTTCTTCCAAGAGGAGGTTGCAATTTTGAGGTAGAAGAACCCAAGAAAGACAAAAGAGGCTGTTTAGTAAGAGTGTGTGCTTGGGTGCCCTTTCTAAGCAAAGGTTAGGAAAGGGCCATGCAGTCAATGACCTGACAATGTTTGACCCTGGAATACAGACTAAAAAATGACCTTCTTTCACATGTTGACCAGACAGAGAATACTCTCATGAACGTTTTGTAGGGGACCCAAAGCTAAGTTTGGCCAATTGCCTTTTCCTGAATTGGGCATCCGTCTAATGGATCTGCAACTGTTATCCCTTAGGCCAGCTTGGACTGGATTGGCGGCTTATTGAACCATTCCCTATGAAACACTCCCTTATACCTATATTAGAAATAAGGTGCTCCAGAACAAAACAAAAACAGTTTCATAAGACAAGACTTTATAATATAGACAAACAAAAGCAAAGGGAAAGTGAGCAGCAGGGGAATAAGCAGTTTAATGACAAAAATAGTTATCAAATGGTATATCTCCCAAACCGAAGGTCTAATAACCTTATACAAAGGCCTAGGTATAATAATTTACTAGCATGTACACCTGTAAACTAAAATATCGAATTACTTTGTACAAACACTGAGGTCTAATGATTTTATACAAAGACCTACTTGGTTATAAATCATATAGGTGGTGAGAAGTCAGTGAAACCACTGGAGTTAAGATTGTCATTGGAACTGACTTAACTGGCAGCAGATAGAAGGACAGATAGAGTTTGGGCACAATGAACCCAGTAAGCTCATGTGTTGCCTTCTGGGAAACAAGAAAGTTAGAGATTGGCGTACTTTCCCAGACTTAAGTGGGCTGACATCACCTATAGAAGCATATTTACTTGTTGACTGCCTGGCATTCTGAAATGTATTTATGGGGTGAGTCACTTACTGATTGGTTGACCCTCAGAAGTTAGGGACTATCACTGACTGGTTAGCTTTGTAAAAGTGTGTTAACTGAGGTGAGTTATCATTCATTGAGCCAATGGATTTAAAACTGATTTCTGGATACTGTGATTATAGGAACAATCAAACTTGTCCTAAGAATGTGGCAATTAAAAAAAAAACTATTTAATGTTTATTTTTGAGAGAGAGAGAGACAGACAGAGTGTAGCGGGCAAGGGGTAGAGAGAGAGGGAGACACAGAATCTGAAGCAGGCTCCATCCGGGCTCAAAGCTGTCAGCAGAGAGCCCAATGTGGGGCTTGAACTCACGGACTGCGAGATCATGACCTGAGCGGAAGTCGGATGCTTAACCAACTGAGCCATCCAGGTGCCCTGAAACTGTTTTTTTGAAGTTGATATTCATTTATTTTGAGAGACAGAGCAGGGAGGGTGAGAAAGGAGAGAAAAACCCAAGCAGGCTCTGTGCTGTCAGTGCAGCGCCTGATGCAGGGCTCAAACTCACTAACCCACTAACCCTGAGATCATGACCTGAGCCGAAACCAAGAGTCAGACCAGACGCTTAACTAATTGAGCTGCTCAGGTGCCCCTGTGGCAACTTTTTAATATTCTCACAGTTGATACCAACTATTTTTTTTCACTAGAACAAGTGTGAGTTGAAATTTGATACAACAGAAAATTATATATTTACTTATATTAATAGATCGGAGTTTTGTGGTGTTTTGTAAAGAGCAATGTGACTAATAAGTGTTTCACTATGACGAAGTTTGAGAACCATTAGATACCACCACTAGATTAGGGTGTTTCCTAAGAGGCAAAAGTATTAGTTAGATAACTTAATCAGGAAATAGTTTATTTTTTGAATTAAATTCATTATTTTTAATATTCATCCAGTAAGAAGGAAAATATTTGGCAACATGCTGAGAGGAAGAACACAGACACTGGAAACATAGAGAGGGTGTGTGTGTTGGGACCTCAAAGGTCATAAGACTAATCTCCCTCCAAGTTCAGAAATCTCCTTTCCAATTTATACCACCCCTCACAGATTATTTCCAATCTCTACTTGCATGCTTTAAGTAATGAGGCACTTACTACACATCACAAAGAAACTCATATTTTGAATTATTCTGATTTCTTAATGACCTAAGATCTGCTTCCTTGTACTTCTATCTGATAATTCCAGAATTTCCAAGCCACATCAAATAAATCTATTTTACTGACTTTATTGGGTCAATATGGAAGCACTTCAGATATTTGGAGGCAATTGTTATGCAACACTAGTGTATTGTAACTCTAGTAGTCTATTCAATTATTCTGTAGGTGACAGGGTTTCTGGATTCTTATATGCCCAAGTCACTCTGATCTTAGCAGGTTTTTGTTTGTCACGGTGTCTCTTGAAATATAACAACAACTTTCATTGGCTGAAAGCTTACTGTATGCCAGGTAGTGCTGTAAGCACTTTACATGCATTATCTCATTTAATTAGCAAAATTATCCCACAAGGAAGGCACAGTTTTATAGATGGGGAAGGAACTTAACTAACCTGAAGCGGGGAATTTATAAGTAACTTTTTCAAGGTCCTAGAGCTAGCAAACAAAGGAGTCAGAATGCAAACCTAAGCATATCCAGGCAATCTTATTTAACTTCTTTGGTTTCCTTCCTGCTAGATTATAAGGTAAAACAAAACCTCCTCCTCATCCCTTTTGCTTGACATTCCACTTCTACTACTAAGATGCTAGGTTTTTTAGCAGGCCCTTGTTGGCTTATATTGAGCTGGCAATTAGTGAAACACCTAGGTCTTTTTCACGTGATCTGCTGCTAGAATAAACCTTTATAATTCTGTGGCCATGCAACTGGATTTTTGGAACTAATTCTGTACTCTTTCTTCTTCCCTGTTCAGTTTCAATTGGTTAGCTTCAGTGCATGGTACTAACCTGTTGAGCCGTTTTGAATCCTGACTCCACTGTCTCAGCTCTGCATCAGCAACAGAATTGATACCTTCTGTCACTTCTCCTGGGTTGATGATAAAATTGCCAATCAGGGTAGGGCCAAGGACCATTTTTGTCCCTGTGTTGGGAGAGAGACTTATATCTGACCATAGTCTTTCAAGATCACCTCAAAACCTTGACTCTGAAACTATTAAGCAAACCCTTTTTCCTTCCTTTACTTTAACCTGGGGTTTCTCAACCTTAGCCCTATTGACATTTTGGACTAGAGAATTCTTTGTAGTGGGCGGGGGGACCTGTGCATTATAAGATGTTTAGCAGCATTCCTGGCTTCCTTAGATGCTAGTAGTAATGCCCTTCCTCCCCTACCAGACAACCAGAAATGTCTCCAGACATTTTCAAGTGTCTTCTGGGTGGCGGTGGGAGTGGGGGAAACAGAACAAAATTGCTCCTTGTTCTTTTGAGTATCAGTGCTCTAACTTCATGAATTGGTTACTTGAGGAATCAAGTATTTATTAAGAACCTATTATTTGCCCAGGACTTGATACTTTCAACAAACACTAAAGAGGAAGAGGAAGATAAGGACCTTGATCGTGAGAAGATTATACTTTTTCCCTGGAGGAAGAGGACTGGATGGGTGTTAACCAGCCTTTTCTCTTTCTAACCTGGAGCTTCTCACTATGATTTGAGTTGATAAAGAGGAAGGTTTGGTAAAGCTAGAGATCCAATTAGCCATTCTTGGCTTGCTTTCTCTTTTCCTACCAGCTGGGAAGCTGGTGCTTCTTTCCTCTCTCTTTCTTTTATTAAGATACAGTTAGAAGAGGGGTGCCTGGATGGCTCCTTCCATTAAGCATCTGACTGCAGCTCAGGTCATGATCTCATGGTTCCTGAGTTCAAGCCCCACATCAGGCTCTGTGCTGACAGCTCAGAGCCTGGAGCCTGCTTCGGATTCTGTGTCGCCCTCTCTCTCTCTGCCCCTCCCCTGCTTGCGCTCTGTCTCTCTCTCAAAAATAAAATCAATATTAAAAAATATATACAGTTAGAAGAAAGGTATCAGTCATAGGAGGCTCTGGTCTGGTGTGAGGTGGCAAATAGCCTTTCTGCCCTAGAACTAATCTGTATCTGCTGTTAGTGTGCTGTAGCTCAGAAGTTGATTTATCTTTTTTTTTTTTTTTTTTTTTTAAGAAAGACAGACAACCACGTGCAATGCCTCATTTGGATGTGTCTGGAGTCTTGGAAGCTTGACTACCCTACGTTCTCCTACAAATGGACCTCGAGAGCTTGTTTGGAGGTTCTAGCAGGGGAACGCAGCTACTCGTATACCCTTGACAGAAGACGGTCCTCCTCTATCGGGGAAGGTCGTCCTCTTCGACCGAGCGAGCTCACAGCTTCAGGAGGGACGCACATGGAGTGGTGAGGGAGGAAGGGGACACCCCCCTAGCCAGCCAGATCAGCCGAATCAACCCTGGCGATCAATCGGGGGACAGATGTTGTGGCCAGATCGCCCTCACATCTGAGAAGTTGATTTATCTTCTGATCTTAAAATGCTAAGTCTGATGCAAGGTATAAAAGTTTCTCTCCTGCCACCCCTAACATGAAACAAAAACAAATCTTCAGCATACTTACAAGCGTGTACTATGAACATCAGGGTCCCTAACAGTGAAGCAAACGCTGACTTGGCTTCAGGGAGCTGCTCTTCCCACAGTGCTCCTGCCCCTTCACCAGCATGCTCACCCTGCTTGCTATCTCTCCACCCCAGGGAAACATGGTCAAGGAATCAGATACTGAGATAAAAAAAGATTTTTATAAAAAGATTTTTATTTCAAAATGCAAAATGGTGGTCACCGTAATAATAATAATATAAAAAGCATTTCCCCTCCTTCCACCCTAGTGCAAAATGGTAGATGCACTCAGATAGCTCAAAGATACATAGTTTTGTATGTGTCTTCCTGCAGTGCTGCACAGCAGCAAAACTCAATCCCAAACTCCTTTTGGTGGATCCGTGTGGTAGTTCAGTTCTAGAAGTCAGTGGCTTCTCAGATGTAAGTCCAAACAGCACAGGACTCCTGCTCTCTCCCACTTGGGCCTGACCCTACGCGCGCTCTCTTCTCACGCTCAGGCTATCTGTCCCCTCCCTCTGCCGGCTCCCAGGGGTCCTAGGAGGCGTGCAGCCGGTTGGAGAGCGCCCGGCTGCAGAGGACGGCCTCCTGCTGCTTGCCTTTCTCTAGCGGGGCCTGGGTCTCCAGGACCTTCCGTTCCCGGGCGGCCTGCAGCTCGGCCACCGCTGCCTCCCTGTCCCGCAGGCGGCTGGCGGCGGTGAAGGGGCTGCACACAGTCTCCACCAGGCCGATCACCACGCCGAAGAAGGCCAGCACGCTGCCCAGCACGTACAGCTTCACCAGCTTCCGATTGGGCTTCTGGGCCATCATCTCCCTGGCCAGCGGGATCAGCTCCTGCACGGTTTCCATCTCGGGGGCGGGGATGACCTGCGGGAGGAGCGGCGCAGGAAAGGGGCCCGTTCAGCCACGGAAGGATGGCCACGGCCTTCCCGAGCACCCTTCTCTCGGGTGTCCCGCAGGAAGGGGGACCCGCCCCGGACCCCGCCCAACCGCGCTCTGCCCCGCGGGGCTCACCTTGGAGGCGCAGCGCGAGTGGGAGGCAGCGCGAGCGGGGGGCGGCGGCGCGGCGGCGGTCAGCGCGTCCGGGATCCGGCCGGCCTCTGCGTTCTCCTCCTCTTCGGCAGCCGCGGCTCTTCCAGGTGGAGACTCCGCAGCTGGCACCTTGGCAGCGTCCCGGAGCCGCTTATATCTTTCCTCCGAGACCCGCCTATCGGGCTCCCAGGGCCCCGGGCCAGCGCAGTTCTTGCCAGAGGAAGGAGGGGTGAGGAAGGGGAAGGGGCGGGGCGGGGGAGGGGAAGGACCGGGAAGGGCCCAGGGGAGGCGGCCGCGAGCAGTGCACCTCCAGGCGGTGTGAGCTGCGAGTCCCGGGCAGGGGAGATCGCGGCGGGGGTGCGGGGTGGGGTGCGGCCGCAAAGCAGGAGGTCCCACTCCGGGTCCGCACAAGGGTGAGGACCCGGCACCCTGGGTATCGTGTACAGTTCCGACGTGACTCCTCCTTAAGAAGTGTGGGTGGGTGCGCAGCTTCCCTTGTCTGGGGCGACCCTAGAGGGACCCCTATGAGGACATGGGTTGGGGGCGGGGGAGGTTCTACCTAACCGGTAAATCTTTAGTTTTTATTCCTAAGGGGTGTCATCTTCCCACAGGTGTGGGGATCGGAGGGGAGAAGGCAAGGGGAGGGATCGTGGTTAAGGAACGGAACAGGTCTCCAGGCTCTGTGTGTGCTTGTGTTTCTTTCCGGCCTGACTGGTTTTATTCACAGGTGCTTGCATTGCTACGGTAACTTGATTAGATAACTATTTATCGAGGGTACCCTTTAATTGCAGGTGTATGTGTGATACGTCTCTGTGCTTGCCTCTGTTGGTGTATGTACTTCTGTGTCAGGGAACTACCATTAAATCCAATGATCCCCACTCCTACTTGAGAAGTGCAGTTTGGGGGTTTGGGGGGACCTGAAGATGGAAAGGGGCTGTTGATAAATTTCCTCTGCGGGTCTGGAATGCAGTTAGTTTATGCTCTCAATAATTATTTGCCACTTCCCTGGGTCTGGGGGTGCCATACCACAGAGCCAGTTCAGCTTATGGAAACAGGGGCGGAAGGGTGAGAATAGAGGGTTTTGGTAAGAGTTAAAGAGACAATTCTTGGAGGGCTCCTGGCTGGCTCAGTTCAGAAGAGCATGTGACTCTTGACCTCAGGGTCATGAGTTTAAACCTGACTTCAGGAATAGACATTACTCTCTCTGAAAGAGAGAGCATTCTTTGAAGCAAGTGTGAAGAGAGTAAGATACATTTTGGCCTGGGTGAAAACATCCTCACCTTGGGGTAGGTTGTAAGGATAAAACTTTGGTTATCCACTTATCCGAGTTAGCTAGCAAGAGGGGAAAAGCAGAGGTAATTGGGCCAAAGGGCTGCAAGCAGCGAAGGGAGAGGGCAGGAGGAGGAGGGGGAAATCAGACTGGCCAGAAAATTGTAAAGGTCAGTGATGCAATCTTGCAACAGTTTGTCATAGGCTGAGTGCTGTGAGGAGGGACTGGGTAAAGGGCGGCTTCAGAGATCAAGTGTTTAAGTCCTTGCAAATTTTAACAGTAATCTTTTTTGGGGGGGGGGGGTTGGTGCTGAAGCAGTTTCCCAATTTGGTTAAAAAAGGCAACAATAATAACTACCCTATGCCGTGGCTATTAGTATTTCAGGTAATAAGATCTATATATGCTTGCAGATTGGGCAAGGTTACTTAAATAGCTTTTGTAAAATTCTACATTTTAGTCTGTACCCAAGCAGTCAAGGTGACGTGGGGCCCAACAGGGGTTATTCCTAGACGGGGTGTCCTGGTGCTTATTGTTCTTTTAATGTTGTCAGACAGGAAATTTGCGCAACAAGGGACCAATTTGAGATTAATATCAATCTTGGCATTTTCTGTGAATCTTCCTTACAATTTTGGAGAAGTCTCCAATACCTGGCAGAAATGATACATGAGCTTTCTCAAGATTTGTGAGTGTTCCAAACATTGTGGCCTCTGGAAGAGTGTGTGATGTGTACCTTAATATCAGAGCTTTCACCTGGTTTCTTCTCTGAAAGTGAGTCAGCCCAGCTTTGGACCCAAAATTCTGAAATTGACTGAATGGTAAGCATTTCCGGTATTTCTGTAAATCAAAGACGAAAACCGCATGTCTTCCAAGGTCAGCAGACTGTAATTTACCTACAGTTCCCCTTTCTTGTGATTTGCTGTGGCAGAATACATCAGCATCTCAGATAAGTTCCTCTCTTCCCCTCTTTGATAATCTGACTTTGACCCCCAGACCCCACCAGCTTGCTGGCCAGACGGAGACAGACACATCAGCAGGAGGTATGGATTGGAGTTGCCGGTGCATTTGGTGCTTCTGGTTTAGGTGGTAGCTGGGGCTGAGTGGGAGATGGTGGGAACCGAAGGCTGAGGAATCCAGGGCCACCTCATGTTTAGGAATTTCTGATAGCTCCTCTGTCTAGTGGGGCAAAAGAGCCCAACTTCTAGGGTAGCAGGTTAGGTAGGGCTTGAGAAACTAAGCATGTGCTTGGTGCTGATGTCACTTTAGAGATGTAAAGCCTTGTGTTGCATCACACAGGTCAGACACAGGTTATAGCTCTGAAGGCCGGACCAGCTACAGGGTCATCAACCATTTCAGTGTGCCTAGGGCTGAGAGGTTTCCCTGAGTGCCGGAATTAACAGGGCTGAGAGTGGGACAGCTCTGGGTAAACTGGGATAGTTGGTCACCCTACCCTGGAGTCTATCCTAACATTTAATTCTGCCATTTCTAGGAAAGTAGGAAAGGCTAGTTTAAAATGTATTTGTTTTCGGGGGGCCTGGGTGGCTCAGTTGGTTAAGCGTCTGACTCCTGATCTCAGCTCTGGTCATGATCTCATGTTTGCGAGCCCCACGTAGCACTCTGTGCTGATGGCATGGAGCCTGCTTGAGATTCTGTCTTTCCTAGTCTCTCCCCCTCCCCCACTCATTCTCTCTCTCTCTCTCTCTCTCTCTCTCTCTGTGTGTCTCTCCCTCTCTCAAATAAATAAAACTAAAAAATTTGTGTTTACAGGGGTGCCTGGATGACTCAGTAGTCGGTTAAGCATCCGACTTCGGCTCAGGTCATGATCTCATAGTTCATAGGTTCAAGCCCCGTGTCGAGCTCTGCGCTGACAGCTCAGAGCCTGGAGCCTGCTTTGGATTCTGTGTGTGTCTCTCTCTGTGTGTCCCTCCCCCTCTTGCACTGCATCTCTCTCAAAAATAAATAAATGTTACAAAAAAAATTTTAAAAATTTTGTTTATTTTGCTTTCCAAATCCCTTTCTCCCAAACATTAAAATACCCAGAACCATCTGCAGAGGAAACAGTCACAAAGGTACAACAGGTAGTCTTAGGGATAAGTGCAGAGGTGGGATAGAGCTGTCCCAACAACTGTGCTTTGGGGATTGAAGGAACAGGAGACCGAGGCCTTTTGGATGATTGGTTGTATATGAATTTCAATGATTAGTATTATTATTTTGTTACCAGCTCCTTGCTGCCTAAAGTCACTGCTCACCCCTGGTATTCCAGGAGGCAGGAGGGAGAGGATCATCCATCCTAGAAGATAGGATAAAATCATTTGTAAATCTTACACTCAGTCCTTAGAGTTATTTTCATCTCATGTATGCTAGTTGGAGAGGTTTCTCATCTCTCAAATATCAATGGATGATTTTTATTTTATTTATTATTATTATTTATTATTTTATTTTATTTTTATTTATATATGATTTTTAAATTTATACATGATTTTAGTTTAGTTTATTTATTTATGCTGAGAGAGCGAGTGGGGGAGGAGCAGAGGGAGACAGGGAGAGACAGAGAATCCCAAGCAGCCTCTGCACTGGCCCCAGTGCAGGGTTCGAACTCACAAACCTTGAGATCATGACCTGAGTCCAAGTCAAACACTTAACCAATGGAGCAACCCAGGTGCCCCTTAACGGATGATTTTTAAATCTACACTCTAACCTTTATCTTCCTCTGGTTTTATAGGTTAGAGTTCTAGAGGCTAGACATTTCTGTGTGAATCTCCTGCTTTTATCAAAAACTTAACACACTTTAAACAAGGCTCCCGATATTCTCTGTACTCTTGCAAATGAAGTCACCTTCTCAGTATCCTTGTGGCTAGCAGTGCATCTCCATTTTACCCATTCTCTGGGCCTGAGATACTGTGGCATTTTCTTAGAGAGGCTTCTTTCCTGACGGCTCTATCCCACCATTCCCTACTTAGTGTCCTGCTTTATTTTCTTCATAGCATTTAGTACCTGACTTTATATTGATGAACTGTTGGTTTGCTTTTGTGTTGTCTTCCATGTTAAGCTTCAGTGAGGGCTGGGACTTTGTTTTGCTTTTCACTGTGTCCCTAGAACCTTGTATGATTGTTGACATATAGTAGGTTCTTAATAGGTAACTATGGGATTAGTTAATGTCTTCTCCATTGGACTGGCAAGGGAGGGACTGTGTTTATTAAGTTTGCATGCAGTCAGATGTTTAGTGGATGCTCAAAGAAGCATTTAGGGTATTTTTTCTTTTTCTTTTTCTTTTTTTTTTTTTTTTTTTTTTTGGTAGGCTCTATGCCCATCATGGGGCTTGAACTCACAACCCCTTGATCAAGAGTTGCAAACTCTACCTACTGAACCAACCAGTAGGCACCCCACTGTTTTTGGGTTTTGACAGTTTTCTTTTCTCCTTGTCCTTCTTCTCCTTCTCCTTCTTCTCCTTCTTCTTCTTTGCCTTTCGTCTTCTCCTCTGTAATCCATTTCTAACACTACCACCAAATAAATCTTCCTAAAATTAGATTTTTATTCCTAATGCCTGTTTAAATCCCAGATCATTTCTCATTGCCTACATGAACCTGGATTCTGCATATTGGATTTACTTGATCAGTATTCCTGGAATCTGATACTTCTATGATCTGGCCTTCCCTACTCATCTAACATTATATTCCATTCTCCAACAAGAACCCTTTGCTCCACAGATGGGTTTCTCATAGCCCGAGTCCATTCTCATTGTGGTTGCCTCACTTTTGCTCATAATCTTCCTACCTGAAATGCGGTTGTCTTTCTCCTCTGTCTTCCTTCCTTCAGTTCATGTACTCGGAGAAGCCACCAGCACACCCTGATCTCTCTTTTCTGTGAATTTCAGCTGCCTTTGTGGCTCATTCTGCATGGGTTGGCACTGCATTGTGTACTGTTCTCTACAGCTCTCTCATTGTTCCCTGTGGGCTAGCCCTGTCTCTGTGGAAGACCAGATCTTTGTACCTTTCATGGTGCTAATGTATAATAGGGGCTTAATCAATACTAGCTAGATTGACCTGAAAGTCAGTATTGAGACAGAGATTACAAAATGATCAGACTCTCTTGGGATGTCATTTTAGGCACAGTAGCTTGTCCTTGGCTCAGAGCCTTGGGGTCAAAATTGCCCAAGACCTGGCAACTTGGCTTAGTTCCTTCCACTCTGTCTTCCTCACCTTTCACTTCCACTCCCAACATAGTGTCTGACATTGCAGTGATTGGCTTATTCTGGGGCACTCCTCCAGCCTGCTCCTGGGGCCTCAGGGTCTTGGCAAATCAACACTGATGAGCAGACCCTTGGTAGACATTTTGCTTTAGTCCCTCATGGCCTCTGGCCAAGCAGAGTCACTATCTGCTGGGCCATGCAGGATGTGCTGGGAGCAACACCCTACTGCCCACATACCATGTCTGAATCGCACTGCTCTACTTTGTAAGGTTGAATCAGCACAGGGAATTTTTCTCAAGCTCAAATCCCAGCTAGACTTAACAGAATAGGGTTCTGGAGTCAAAGAGACTTGGGTTCATTCAAGACCTGTCTTCTCTTACCAGGCTCTGACCTTGGACAAGTGACCTAACTTCTCTAGTCTCCATTTCCTCATCTGTAAAGTGGGGTTGATGATAACACCTATGAAATGAGATGTGGTAAAGACTGGATGAGCTAGAGAACTGGAAAAGGCTTAGCAGTCTGGCACAAATGAAGCAATCAATGCATGTCATTGATTCAGTCATTACTCTGTTGTCTTTGCCCCCTGCTTGTGTCAGCAATTCTTGTAGTCCTTTATCCCAGCCCAGGTCATTCACATTCTCTAGGTGACATATAGTCAGCAATAAGATCCAAAAACACTTGTTGAAGGGGCGCCTGGGTGGCTCAGTTGGTTAAGTGTCTATTTGGTTTGGGGCACCTGGATGGCTCATTCCGTTAAGCATCTGACTTAGGCTCAGGTCATGATCTCGTGGTTCATGAGTTCAAGCTCCACGTGGGTCTGTGGGATGACAGCTCAGAGCCTGGAGCCTGCTTTGGATTCTGTGTCTCCCTCTCTCTCTCTCTGCCCCACCCCCCCAAAAAATAAATTAACATTTGGGGAAAAAAAAACCCAAAAACATTTGTTGAAGCCAGCCATGTATCCGTTACTGTGTTAAGTATAGTTATAGAAAGCAAAATACAACATTGTTTAAAAAGATATATTTGAGGGGCACCTGGGTGGCGCAGTCAGTTAAGCGTCCGACTTCAGCCAGGTCACGATCTCGTGGTCCGTGAGTTCGAGCCCCGCGTCAGGCTCTGGGCTGATGGCTCAGAGCCTGGAGCCTGTTTCCGATTCTGTGTCTCCCTCTCTCTCTGCCCCTCCCCCGTTCATGCTCTGTCTCTCTCTGTCCCAAAAATAAAATAAACGTTGAAAAAAAAATTTTTTAAATATATATATTTTAGAGAGAGAGCAAAGGGGAGGGGCAGAGAAAGAGGGAGAGAGTGTGGAGCCTGATGCTGGGGCTCGATCTCACGATCATGACCGAGCTGATATTAAGAGTCAAGACACTTAACCAACTGAGCCACCCAGGTGCCCCAGAATACAACATTGCTTTTGCCCTCATGAAGCTCATAGTCAAGTAGAGGACTCAGACATTAAATAAATTATTACAATATCCTAGGATAAGCACAATAATAGAAATATACACCAGGGAAACAAATAGAGTAGAATGGGTACTATATTGATTCAGTTTGGGGAGGAAGTTGTCAAAGAAGGCCCAAGAGTGGATGATGCCTGAGCAGCTGAAGGTATTAAAGGATGGATGATGTTCATCAGTGACTCTGGGAGTGGGGGCTCAGAGTTGGGGGAGGACTGGAATGAAAGAGGGCTGCATATAGAAAGGGTAGGATGTATGAAAATACATTTCGGGGTCCAAGAGAAGTTAAGCAAAATTGGTGTCAGAACATAAAGGATGGGTTTTGGGAAATGAGGAGGAAGTAGTAGGCACAGAAACCATAATGAACAATTATGCATATGGTCACCTACATATGTGATGTCTAGTAACTAATGACCACTCACGTCTTCTAGAAATACATTCTTCTTGGCTTCCATGTCATATTCTTCTAATTTTCCTCCTATTCTATTCTGGACACTCTAGTTCTTTTTCTCACTTTTGCCTTTTATACAACCTCTATACGACCTCTTTTTCTCACTTTTGCCTTTTATACAACCTCTATACGACCTCTTTTTCTCACTTTTGCACTTCTCAGGACTCAGTCTTGGAACCTCTTTCTAAACTCTACACATTCTCTTCAGGTGATTTAGTTTCCTTGCAAGGCTTCCATTATTGCTCTGTAAAGATGACGTATACATCTGAGCCCTAGACCTCTGTATCTTCCTGCCTAGTCTACATCTGGACTTGGATATCTTGCAGGTATTGAACTTTTCATATCTGAAGCCAAAATTGATATTTCCACCTCCAAAACTTGCACCACCATCTTTCCTGGTCAAGGCTTCACAATCTATCTGGTAGCCCAGGTTGTAAGCCTGGGAGTCATCCTTTTCTCTTCTCTCTCTGTCACCTCTCATACATGATCATCAAGACTTGTTATTTTGGGGCACCTGGGTGGCTCAGTCATTAAGCATCTGACTTCAGCTCAGGTCATGATCTCATGAGTTCACTTGGTGAGTTCGAGTTTCACATCAGGTGAGCACAAGCCCCACTTTGGGTAAGCACAAGCCTGATTTCGGGTGAGCTCCAGCCCCACTTTGGGTAAAAACATGAGCCTTAAGCCCTAGGTGAGCCCCACTTCTCTATCTTTCTGTCTCTCTCTTTCTCTCCACACCCTCCCTCCCTCTCTCTCTCTGCCCCTTGCTCACTTGCCCCCCCCTAAAAAAAAAAAGAGTTATCATTCTGCCTCTTAAATACCTCTTGACTTTGTTTTCTATCCCCCTTGCCACCCTCCTAGTCTAAACCCTCATCATCTTACCTGCACTATTGCTGTAATCTCATAACTGGTCTCTCTGCATTGGGTCTTGACCTATCCAATCCAGTCTAAGCCAGTCCAGTCCAATCCAATCCAATCCAATCCAATCCAATCCAATCCAATCCAGTATAATCTTAAAAAAAAAAAAAAAAAAGCAAACTTATCATGTCATTCTTCTTTTTAGAAACCTTCGATGGCTCCCCTTCTTGCCCTTTGCATAATGCCCTGGATTCTTAGCATGGTGTATAAGTTCACTCATGACTTTGTCCTTGCCTTTTTTTCCAGTTTCATTGTATATCCCTCAACCCTTACTTTCTAGGTGCCAGCCCCACTGGTCTGTTCCTTCATAACTTCAGATCCTTCCTCATGTTGTTCTCTCCACCTGGAACACTCTTCTCATTTCCCATGATCTGGTGAACATTTACTCATCCTTCAAGTGTCACTGTCCTCTCACTGTCTCAGAGAAGCCTTCCCTGCTGCTCGGATGAGGGAAGCACCCTGTGCTGCATGGTTCCCACAGATATTTCACTTTCCTTCTCATGACCGTTGTCTGTTTCTATTGCAAGACTGTCAGCTCGATGAAGGTGGCAACTATCTCTGTCTTGTTCAGTACACTGTTCTCAGGGCTAGCACAATGCGAAGTCCACTGAGTTATTTAATCATAGCTATCAATTTATCTTATATTGAATTGGTTATCCTGCTGGCGGTCAGAGAAATTGATGGATTTCAGACAGCACAGTTCAACAAGTTTGGCATTTTAATTAGATCACTATTAGAGTGAAGAATACATGAGTGGAGCAAGAGGAGAGGCAGTGGGTGGGATATTTTTAGAGTAATTCAGGTAGTCATGGACTAGGCTAAGATAAAGGTAATGCGGATAGAGGGAGACAGATTTGAGTGATGAATTGTAGGTAAAGCTGGAAGACTTAGTGCTGTAGAAGAGAAAAGGAGTTAGAGGTGTCTCCCAGGTTTGGAGAGAAAAGAAAGAAGAACACGTTTGAGGAGGAAGAGAATGAGTTCCATTTTGGTTATAATGAGTTTGGGCTGTTTGTGAGACATGCAAGCAAAGATGGTCATTAAGTGGTTGTATATGAATCATGAATCTGGAGCTCTGGAGAGAGATTGGGTTGGGAGTTGAAGATTTGAGAGGTTTCAGTGAGTTGAGAGTGGCTGAGATCTTGGAAATGGGGAAATACCCCATGAGAGAACAGAGACAAGAGAGAAAGGATGGGAATATGGGGACTGTGGAGATATTGTTTGCCTTGGGCTAGGGGTGAAGCAGAGCAATAGGTCTTATTCCTAAATCAGCTTATGGAGTAGTTGTTCTAAGAGTATGTATCACCAAATCTGATTTTCTCCCTTCACATCCAGACTCTAGACCAGGAGCTCTCTTGGAATAAAGGACTCATTTCTTTATTTCTTTATTATTTTTAAATTAAAATTCAAGTTAGTTAATACACAATGTAGTCTTGGCTTCAGGAGTAGAACCCAGTGATTCATCTCTTACATATGACACCCAGTGCTCATCCCGAAAATTCCCTCCTTAATGCCCATCAACCATTTAACCCATCCCCCCCACCCACCACCCCTCCAGCAACCCTCAGTTATTCTCTGTATTTAAGAGTCTCTTGTGGTTTGCCTCCCTCATTGTTTTTATCTTATTTTTCCTTCTCTTCCCTTATGTTCATCTGTTGAGTTTCTCAAATTCCACATGTGAATGAAATCATATGATATCTGTCTTTCTCTGACTGACTTGTTTTGCTTAGCGTAATACCCTCCAGTTCCATCCACGTTGTTGCAAATGGTAAGATTTCCTTCTTTTTCATCGCCGACTAGTACTGGTAGAATCACATCTTCTTTATCCATTCGTCAGTCAATGGACAGGTCTGTCAGAGTGGCTAAAATTAGCAATTCAGGAAACAACAGATGTTGGCAATGATGCGGAGAAAGGGGAACACTTTTGCACTATTGGTGGGATTGCAAACTGGTACAGACACTCTGGAAAACAATATGGAGGTTTTTCAAAAAACTAAAACTAGGACTACCGTATGACTTAGCAAAGGACTCATTTCTAATGTGATAGACAGAATTTTAAGATGGCCCCTGATGTACAAGACCTTTAAAACCCCCAGCATTTGTGAATAGGATGGGATAGTGCCCCCATGATTAAGTTATATTATTGGACAGCTGATTTAATGAAATTAAAAATTCTGGTGTACCTGAGTGGCTCAGTTGGTTAAGTGTCCAAATCTTGATCTCAGCTTTGGTCTTGATCTCAGGGTTGTGAGTTCATGCCCATGTTGGGCCCTACGCTGGGCATGAAGCCTACTTAAAAAAAAAAAAAAAATCAGTTCATCAGTCACCTCAATTGCATTTCAAGCATTCAACAGCCACAAGTAGCTAGTGGCTACCATGTCGGACAGCACAGGTATAGAACATTTCCATCATTGCAGAAAGGTCTATAGACGCAGAGCACTGGGTCTCAATCTATGGAATGGTAGGAAATCATCTGAGAAGTGGTTCTCAATTCTGGCTACAGATGCTGCCTGAATTCTTTGTTCCTCTTTATAACTAAAATTGTTTATTAACAGTTGTCTACAATCACTGTATCTATTTCTTCATCAACCATTCACTCTTTTGCCCATGTCCATCTGGCTTCCATTACCACCACCCCACCAAAATCCAATGGGATATTTATTGAATGAACTGGGTTTTATCATTCAACAGATAATAAATATTTCTTCCTTTTAGAAACACCTTTTCTCTTTGCTTCAGGGACACTGCACTCTCCTTTTCTTCATTGTTCCACCTTAGTTTCTTCTTCCCAGATTTCCTTCATTACATCTTTCTTTTCTATCAGTTAGTGGTTCTTAATCTTGAACATGCATTAGAATCACTGGGGAGCTTTTAACATTTCTGAAGACCAGGCTAGATCAATTAAATAAAAAATCTTGCCAAGTAGGACCCAAAGATCAGTGATGTTTAAAGGTCTAAAGGTGATTCCAATGTGCAGCCAAGGTTATGAATTACTCTCTTAATTCTGGGGGTTTTCCAGTGTCCTACCATGATTCCTCTTCTCCATCTACCGTATTTCCCTAGGTCAGTGGTTTTCAGCCCTGGCTCCACTTTAGAATCATCCTGGGAGTTTTTAAAAGCCATCATTGCCTGGGAGGGCCCCAAGGTGGATCCACCTTAATTCCTGTGGGTGATTCTAGTATCTCCTATGGCTTAAACAAGACTTGAGAGGTCCTAAGCCCTGAAAAGATTGAGCTTTCCACCCTGCCCATGTAAATAAAAATAATAGCATTAAATTTTAAAATATATATTGGGGATTTACATACAGCCTTCTAATTTTGCCCAAGATGTTTACTTCCATATCTTTAAAAAAAACTTTAAATATAAAAATTTGTTAAAAAAAATGTTGGTACCTCTACTTTGCTGGCACCTTAAATACACATTTAACCTCCCTTTGGAAGTCCAGCCCTAAATCTCATCCCAAAGGTCGCCTCCTTGGAGAGACTCCTCTCATCCATCCTTTCTAAAGTGGCACTCCCAATATCCTGAGATCCATATCTACTATATCATCCCATTAAAATAATATTTCACAAAAATGGTGAAATTTGTAATTGTCAGATTTAGTCTTTGGTTTACTTGTTTATTGTTTACCTCTTGTCTGTCTTTTTTTTTGCTGCTATCTTGTTTGTCCTCATCTAGCACAATGCCTGGTACAAAATAAGTGTTCAATAAATATGAACAGAATGAATGAATGAATGAACGAATGAATGAATGCTGATGTATGGCAAGTAGCAGTGAGTAGGTTAATACCAAGGCATGTAGGCCACCTTGGGTTGTTACCCGTAAAAGTCTGTCTTCATGGGGTGGGATGGGAGAAGTGAGTTCATGAAAAGGGAGGACCCTGACTGGTTACACGGAGGGAGGCCCTTGGCTCCAGTAACCTGGTCAAGGCTTAGAGCAGTAGGAACATGCTATGATGTTGGGTGAATTCTGGGGCTGATGAAAACTAGTATTTATTTTTAGGTTGTAGTTTCCCTGTGTCACTTCCAAATTTTCAGTACAATTTCTTAAACTCAGCAGCTATGTGTTTTCTTCTTTGGGGAATGGAGGTAGGATTGTGTCTTTGGGTTTGAGGTCAAAATAGGCCAGAGAGATGGTTAAAAGAAAGCTGTGAGTATTTGAGGACAAATGGCAACTAGAATGAACTTGTATTATCTGCTAGCATTTCCCTAGAACTGTCAGCATTATGGTTTTTTTGATAGTAGAAGAAAGGGTGATTTGGATGGCTAAAGAAGTTGAGATCACTGTTGTTACATAATTAATAAATTATTTGGTAATTATGTGTTTAGCATCTGTGTCCCATGAGACAGCAGTCTCCCTCCAGACAGTGATTCTGTCTGACTTATTTACTACTGGTCACTGGGTGCCTTGCTTGGTGGATGCTCAGTAAATATTTGTTTTGTGAATGAATGGTTATGGATGTTTTTGTGTTTCTGGGTCAAAAGTCAGAAGAGTCTGCTGACATGTGATGAGGAGAGCCGGAAGAAAAGCCCAGGCTCTGAGGATGAGGAGCCGATAGAAGCTGGGGGTGGAGGGGTGTTATGTACACAGTCTGATTTGCCGGGAGGGTTCACATCCAAGTCCAGGACAGCTGGAGGGATAACAGGACACTGTTGGCCCTAGTTAATGAACTTCGAGAGACAACTATTCTGAGACCCTGTTGGGTTGTGGGAAGGGGTTTTTTAGTGTCTTAGGCTTGGTGCTCATTGGCCCAGGGTTGGAATGGGCCTACAAGTACCAATGGAATACATTATCTTTGGCAGCACAAGGACAGGTAGAGGCTGACAGACGTTAGGCTACATATGTTCCCTGATTCTCTGAGAGTAACAAAGAATCCTTAAAACATGTTGAGGAGTTCTTGTGTCCTAAGAACCTCTCTCCACTTGTGTCCTTTCCTCCCTTGGACCCACATTTATTCCTTTCATTGCCTCTGACTATTCTAAAAGCTGGGTCTTACATGCCTTGAGTGGCCTGGGTCCATAGCCTGAGCACAGAAGTATTTCAGTTCCCCAAACCAAAAATACTGCCGTTTTGATTCCTGGCCTTTCTCTCCCCAAGTACCAACCATGGTAGATGGAATAGGAAGCCTAACTTTGGGAACCTGTTGGTCAGCAGATTGGCTCATCATGAATTTTCTTGGGTTCTAGTTCTTAGGAGAAAAAATATTTACTTTTCAGGATGAGTTTCTCTCTATGTTGTCCTGAAAGGGAATTATGTGGCAATATTCATGACAGCATATTTTTCAACACTTTTTGTTAGGTTTTCCCTTGCCCTATGGATCCATACTAATAAATCAATATCTGTTTTTGAGCACCTACTATGTACAAACACTGGGCTACGCACTCATTAGGGGATAAAAAGAATGGCCAAGGGTCATTCCTGTCCTCAAAGAGTTTACAATCAAGATTTGGGGACAAATCACAAAATAACTAAAATTTGAATAGGTGTTAATATGTAAATTTGGTGTAGAAGGGATTTACAAACAGAACAGTGCTGATTGTTGCTTGAATTGTATAAGTAAGGTCTGCTGCTGGGACTTGGGAAGGATTTACAAAGCATAGCTGAGAAGTCATCACTGATCCAGGAACCTGATCCAACTCTTGGATTTAGAATTTATCCAAGTACACAAGAGATGGAGATGGCCAGGCAGACAGGCAGAGCTGAATGAATTGAGCCTAAATATGGTCAAGGGAATGGAATGGCTGGATCAGAGCATTTATTTGAGATAAGGTCAAATGTGCAGCTTTTTCAGCAGCACCTGAGAGTCTGGCTGTGGACTTGGTATTTTAATCTGGAGATGATGGAAAACGTACAGGTCAAAGTGCATAGCAAATCCAGCTCAGCAAATGGAGCGCTAGGCGAGTGCTAATAAGATGAAATGTACACTGGAAAAAGCGCAAAGGCATGTGTGTGTGTCTATGTGTGTACGTGTATGTGCATTTACCTCTGAAGAAGGGCAAAAGTTCAACGTGTAGGCCATGGTTTTAACAGTATTTGATTTGAGACAAGATAGAGATGTTAATGTGTCTATAAGCTCAATGTGGGTCCTTGGTGTGATTTGGCTGAGAAAAGAGCCTCCTGTACTTCAGGCTCCAGCAGCAGGAGTAGAGTTTCCAGAACAAAAATTGTACTGGAATGCTGTTTTCTTTCCCTAGGTCCTTGAAGACAACTGCTTTGATAAGATGTCTAATATTCATACAGGAGCTTCACGAGCTCTT
The DNA here is from genome assembly GCF_027475565.1 of Acinonyx jubatus. Classification (NCBI taxonomy): domain Eukaryota; kingdom Metazoa; phylum Chordata; class Mammalia; order Carnivora; family Felidae; genus Acinonyx; species Acinonyx jubatus. The sequence goes on along the minus strand of NC_069395.1, from coordinate 35,421,238 downwards.
CCCTGGGGGAGAGTCTTATTCTCATGTGCTATTCCATTCGGGTTTTTCTAGGACTCAGAGCCAACTTCACTTTCTCGAACCATCGCACATCTTCATGCGGAGTTTACTGAGCCACCTGATGTGACATGTTCAAAACTTGTCTGGGAGAGGAAGTATCGATGTACAACCAGGTGAGCAAGCATTTGTCTGAGGCAAAAGAGTGTTCTCTGAGACATAGAATTTCTGGGGCTAAAACAAGGAGAATCCTGGAAAACTGCAGTGGTTAGTCACCCTACAACATACCAGAATCTTTTCCTTGAAGATTCGCCCCCAACCCCCGTGATTTTTCTCTCAGAAACTAGAGCAACCTGCCTGTCTCATAGATATTTATCCTCTATCTACATCTTGTACAGAGCCGTGAGAACGGGCTATGTTTCTAAGGTTTTCCAAGGGGATACCACTGGTGATGCTTTAGGTTTTGCAAATCTAAAATATTCACCAGGCCATTTTTTCCTATCACTTTCCTTGAGATGTTGTATTCCACAAACTATTCCATGTGACTTTTCCTTTTTGTCAAAAACAGATTCCCTTAATCTTGGGAGGACCAGATATGCAATGGAAAGAATTTGGATTTTTGGAAACTCAAAGATACGCTGATGGATTCTGGTTTCACCATATACTAGTTGTGGTAGACAGTGCTATTTGTTCACCACGCTGTATTGCATTTTCCTTTTCTGGGCACAGAGGAAGATCACTTAGGCGCCCTCTGAGCAGTTCTGGCCAATAAGTTGTAAGCCAAATGACGGTGTCACTTTAGAGCTGAAGCATGGAATATGGGAGAACTTCTCCACACTCCTCTATCCTTGCTGTCATGGTCATTAAGGACATGTGTCCTTGTTGGTGTAGCTACAAGATGGCAGAAGTCCCTGAATGGCTATAGAACAGAGGACCTCTCCCCTCACCATTGTCTCCCATTTTACTTTGTACGAACAACAAATAAATGTTTGTTGTGTTATGCTGGTGAGGTTTTGTGGTTAGTTTATTACTGCAGCATAACCTGACTAAAATGCTAGTTCTGTGTCTTCATCACCTTGGGCTACCCAAATAATATACTGTAGATTGGGTGGCTTAAGCAATAGGCATTTATTTCTCACAGTTCTAGGAGGCTAGAAGGCCAAGATGATGGTGCTAGTAATCGGGTTCCTGATGAGAGCCAGCTTCCTGGCTTCAGACAGGTGTCCCCTTACTGTGTTCCCACACAGTGGAGGCAGAGCTCTGGTGTCGGCTCCTCTACTTATAAGGTCTCTAATCCCATTATGGGGACTGTACCCACATGACCTCATCTAAACCTAATTACCTTCCAAAGGCCCCATCTCCCAATACCATCACATTGAGGTTAAGGTTTCAACATATGAATCTGGCGGGGGGGGGGGGTGCAGACATATTCAGTCTCTAACACCTCGTAAACTTTTCAAGCTACCTAATAATGCTGAGGCTATAAAAAAGGGAAATAATATCTCCTTTAAAGAGCTTCACCTTCTAGGGCTTCTGGGATACATAAGTGAGATACTGTAGACGTGGTGTTTAGAATGGTTCCTTATACATAGCAAAAGCAGAAAAATATTTTGTTCCCTTCTGTTCTTTCAGGGAAATACATAGCTATTTCTTTCTGGAGTAATACTTAACCAAAGGAGTAAATGCAACCTCTCATGTCCAGGGAAGCATACACAGAGTCTCCAGATGATGCAGGTTGTTTAGTTCTCTATACTTTGTTTAGTTCTTGGTCTTTCACCTGGAGAGGTCTTTGATCAAGGGACTCATGCCCAGAGCATGCCGCCATGATGTCAGACATTGGACACCAGGACACCCGTGTTCACTTCTAAGCACCATATCTTAAGAAGATTGCTGACAGATGGAGGAACTTCTAGAGGAAGGTGTGCAGGTTAGGAAAAGTCTGGAAGCCATGAGTGAACCATCTACTACAAGTACGTTTGCCAGATTCAGAAAATAAAAATATGAGAAGCCCAGTAAAATTAGAATTTCGGATAAATAATGGATCCTGTTTTAGTATAAGTATACCTCATGCAATCTTTGGGGTTCTACTTATACTGACAAGGTGTCCCTTGTTTATCTAAGATACAAATTTAACTGGGACCTCTGTATTTTATCTGGCAGTGCTAGCTACAAGGATCGTTGGGGACAGTGCACACACATCAGATCGAGAGATGCAACATCACAGTTAGGAATCCAAATGTGTGATTATACTTGAGCACTGGGAGCTGCTGGGTATGCAAATTTCCGAGTGAGCAGTGGGGAAGTTCAGAATTAGGTATGTTATTCTGGGAGAATTGCATGGGAAAGGCAAAGTTGGGTGAGGGTGAGAATTTTAGTTATCCTCACTTCCTCTTTCCCCTCAAAATATAGATAAACCAGAACTGACTCTTTCTTTCTTTTGATTTCCCCTGAGACATACAAGCAGGAAGATAAGGTGCTGGTAGTTACTTGTTACATTTTCTGCCCTCCCTCTCTTTTTTTTCTGTTCTTCCTTACACGTTTATTAGCACATACATTTATTGAGGAACTATGCTAAGGGCTTTCTTGACATAAGAACTCTAACAGCCCCAAGAAGCAATCTTTCTTAAGAAAGGGAAGCCATATCTTACAAAATCTACAATGATTTACAAAATTTGTAGTGAACTCCTGGGCGGTCCCTGGGTATAGTGGTTCAGAGGAGGGAGCAAAGAGAGATGGATTAATAGTTTGTAGATGAACAAAAATTACTGTCTTCACCCTGACACTTTTTACTTTATGTTTACTGATTATTCTAATAAAATATGCTCATTATGCAAGACGAAGGCATGCAGAGAAATAGAAACAGACAGGAAGGGGAGCCTGGGTGGCTCAGTTGGTTAAGCATCCCAATCTTGATTTCTGCCTCAGGTTGTTATCTCACAGTTGTGAGACTGAACCCTGTGTCTGGCTCTGCACTAGGTGTGGAGTCCGCTTGGGGTTCTCTCTCTCCCTCTCTCTCTGCCCCTCCCCTGCTGGTTCCTCTGCACTAGGTGTGGAGTCCGCTTGGGGTTCTCTCTCTCCCTCTCTCTCTGCCCCTCCCCTGCTGGTTCCTCCCTCGCTCACACTCATTCTCTCTGAAAGAAAGAAAGGAAGGAAGGAAGAAAGGCACCTGTGTGGCCCCAGTTAAGCGTTCGACTTTGGCTCAGGTCATGATCTCACGGTTCGTGAGTTTGAGCCCTGTGTCAGGCTCTGTGCTGACACCTTGGAGCCTGGAGACTACTTCAGATTCTTCGTCTCCCTCTCTCTCTGCTCCTTCTCCATTTGCACTCTGTGACTCTCTCTCTAAAATAAACATTAAAAATTTTTTTAAAGAAAGAAAGAGACAGGAAATATTAACATGGCTATTTTCTCCCTGTCTTCTCTCTGAATATTAGTTTTCTTTCGAGTTAAGTAGATTTTATGTACGTTTATTTTCTAAGTCTCCACCCCCCCCCCCGCCCCACTTAACAGTATCCCATCAACTTTTCCCTCTTTATCAGTATTAAATCTCTTATCAGTATTTTAGATCAGAAGGGAGTCAGTTTTGACTCACATTTTCAGGGGAAGGAATGAGATTGGATAAAGACTCATCACCCTTCTCTGCTGGGATATTGCCCAGGCTTTGATCTGTGTAAAACAAAGGCCCCAGGAAAAGAAAGTGCCTTTTATCTATCGCCCTCAGATTTGCTAGGCAGCTGCCCTGAGTTAAGAACAAAACATCTGCCCGGACCAGCTTTGACTCCTATCTTTATCAGGTGTTGGACTCTGGTTTTGCTAAATCTTGATGGCCGTAAAACAGTAAGTCTGTTATCCTTACACTTGTTCCTCTGCCCTCTATCCTCTGTTTGTAAACACTCCCTGCCCTCTACCCTCTGTCCTTCCCTGTGCAGGAATGCTGGGAGCATCGCCCTGCTCTCGGGAGCTTAGCTCGTTGGCCCCCGGAGTGTCCCCTCATCCCTTCTGGTCCAAGTCATGGCTTCTGAGGACTCTGCAGCCCCTAAGGAACAGAGTGGAATGCACAAAGCACAGATTTTCGGGTTGGGCCCTGGGGCTTCCGTGGATGGCCTGCTGCCCGGTAAGTGAGCTATGAAATATCTGGATGGGATTGATATTTGCATTTTGATAAGAACAACTGCCGATTCTGCTTATCATAGGCCTTGACGCCTGCATGTGATGTGCACGTGAGCACAGACATCTTTTATAGAGGACGCACCTAGCCAGGCCACAAGTTTGCATTGTGTCCTTTAAACTTTATAAGGATCCACGAGGCAGATGGCTAATATTCCCATTGTAGGCAAGCCGTTTTGGTTGTGCAAAAGCACACAGCTGGGGGTGCAGAGTCAAGACCTTCACCTTCACCTCGCTCACCTTGAGGTCCGGGCTTTAACTGCTGTCCACCCTGAGAGCAGAACATTCTGGAGCTGGAGAGGGCTTTAGGGGAGATTCAGAAACATTGAATGCCCCAGCCACTCTGCAAGCCAATTAAATTTGGGGGTGGGGCCTGGCTTAAGTCTGTGATTTTGTAAGTCTTGCAAGTAGTTCTGAGGGACAGCCTGGATTGAGAACCAGTAAAATCCAACACCTGTATTCTCAAATGATGAAAATGAGACCCAGCAAGGGGCTTGCCCTAGTCTACACTTTAGTTGAGTAGCAGAGCTGGAGCTAGGACCAGGATTTCTGAGATGTTCCAGTCCATACGTGGACCCTATGCAGCCATAAGCACTGCAAGGAGGGGCTGATTAAAAGCCTTTAGTTGGGGCTAATTCCAGATGTGAAGCCAGATACACCGATGCCCCCCTCCCCCCTCAAACCTCGAAGTGCTCACTTCCCCATACTCCGGCAACAAACGCCAGTTTGAACATTTGGATGTTCAGTTTGTCGGCCTACTGGCCCTTTCAGGGATTGTATTTAGAAGTTTGAAGTCCTGTTTGGCAGCCCTCTGCTAGCTCGGGGAGCAGATCTCCTGAGGCAAATGCCCACAGTCCCCCTCCGTGTCTTCCCCAAATGCTGCTGACCTGCCGCGTGGCTGCACGTTGCCCCCTTCAGGCATCTGTCTCTCTCCTCTCCGGCTGGGCCATGGCCACATGGGGAGCTCCACATGGCATCTCTGTGGCCAAAGGTCACAGAGGTTGGGTGTAGATCTCGAAAACCTAATACCCTGAGGACAGTGACTGGACAGCAGAGGTAGAGGCGGTTGGGGTGGAGAATGCTTGGTCATGAGCCGGCTTGTCTGCTAGAGGAAGGTCAGGAACCCACAGTACAGGTGGTAGAAATACCAACATATTCTTCCCTCTTCTCTGGGAAGCCAGCCAACAATGGGCCAGGCATAGGCCAGCTTTCTACTCTAGCAAGCTGCAGGCTACACTGAGCTGTACCCTCAGAAGGGAAGGGTGGAGCATTTGGGGGTGTACCCTGGGAGATAGAAGGAGCTGAGGTGACCCAGGAGCCTGACCTCAGGGGAGGGGATTCCCCCTTCCTGTGGCGAGGCAGAAGTTGTGTCATCCTGTCACATACACTGTGTTTAGGTCACTGTGATGTGTTTCCGGCTACTTTCTCTCTCTTTCCATTCCTTATAGGGTACTCACGTCCTCAGTCAGAACAGCTCCCTGTCAGCGTGGTGGGGAAACCCTACCAGTATGTGCCTGAGCCTCTGAGATGGGAAATTTGATGCCAGCCCCTTCCTCATCTCTGCCCACACAAGAGAGCCTGTCAACGTGGAAAACAAACAGGAAGGCACTTAATGGTGTCTGTTCTGGATGTTCCTACAGCATCATTGCCTCCCCAGGAGCCCCCAGCGAACACCAGTCCTCCACTGGAACCAAGTTCCTGAAAGTGTGCCTCATTTTCTTCATCTGCATAGGAAGGATGATTAAGTGCCATCCTCTACAGAGATGTAGTGAGTATTAAATGAGTTAATACATACAAAGGGTGTAGAACAGTGCTTCCTGAGCACTTGGTAAAATGTTAGCTGTAGTTATTTTAAGTTGACTGCCTGATTTCTCCTGGACCTCAGGCCCAAGCTAATGTGTGCCGTTGTCCTTTGGGCAGACATTCAGGCTGAGGAGGTGAGGGTAGGGGAGAGAGAAGGGCACGAAATAGAGTCAGCCCCTGACAGGCATCCCAGGCCCCTGTTCTGCTGGCCTCTGTCTGAGGCTGGGTTCTTGCCTGTGCTCAGTAACATAATAAACTGTCTCTCTCTGGTTTTGGGGGAGGCGCACGGAAGAGTGACCAATGTCTGGGCCACTGAGCTATGGTGCAGGTGTGAAGGGCCACGCCAGCTTGAGTCACGTGGCGAATCCCCAGGGCTGTTCCTGGAGCCTACCCTGTCCCACAGACGAAGACTCAGCCATGACTCGCCATATTCAGGTGGTGCCTGGGCCTTAGTCACCTGGGGCCCTTCCTACCGACACCTGTGATCCGGCATTCACAGCCTGCACCAGGCTCTCTTATCCACCTTAAACTCCTCTCCTTTCTTCTCTCCTTCCCTCTCCTTGCTCCCTATCCCTTGATCTCTCATGGATCAGATCTTGGCTGATCTCCCTGACAATTTGGATGGGTTGAGCCTGACAGATGGATAATGGAGACTGGAGATTCTAATGCCACCCCCACACCCTGTCAGAGACATTGCCAGGAATGACTGATAAGCACACAGGATGCTGCCTACATCAACATGGTGACATTTATGTAATCTGGGGGTAGGTGCCTCCAGAAAGACCCCCCTCTCTGCAGTTGACTGCCACAGGAATTTCCACTATAAGCCGTCCATTCCGGTGACTAGAGGCCCAGACTGTCCCCTCTGAGAACGCAAATACACCCACAGTGCATGGGGACTCCTTAAACTATATCCCTTATTTACACTTTGGTGTGAACCTGTTCGTTACACAAAGAGTGAGCGCTTGCTAGGTGCCAAGCACTATTTCAAGGCACTTGGAAAACAGTAGTGAACAAAAGGGACAAAAATCTCTGCCTTCTTGAACATGTCATTCTGGTGGAAGGAGTCAGAAAATAAACGTGATTAATAGGTGAGCTATATAGTTGGTGGAAAGCTGGTAAGTGTTGCACACCACAACCAGAAAGACCCAGCCCACCAATAATGTAGGATAGGTGGGGTTGGGAGTGCTGGGGGCTGGGGACAGGGATTGGGCAGGGAAATTGCTTGTCATTTTAAATAGGGTGGTCAGAGTCATTTAGAAAGTAACATTTGAACAAAGACTTGAAAGAGGTAGGCCAGTTAGCCTTGTAGACACCCAGGGGACAGTGTTCCACGGGGAGGAAGCACCCAGGCAAGGCAGCAGAGTCCTAGGACGGAAGCAGCCTGGTGGTTTGGAGGCACAGTTGGGAGGCCATGCCCCTGGGGTGAAAGGAGTGAGGGGCAGTATCAGTAGAGACAGAGGAATCATGGGGGTGTTTGGATCACGTAGGGCCTCGCAGATGTCTCTAAGGGCTTTGGCTTTGACCCTGACCATAATGGGGAGCTAGTGCACAGTTCTGAACAGAAGAGGGTCTGTTCAGAAGAGGGTCTTCTAAAGACCAGTTGGGAGGAAGAAGAGGAAAGTTCAAGGATTTGCAGAAGTCTGAGGAAGAGAGGCTCAGGCCAAGAGGGTGGACGTGATTGGTTCTGTTTGCCTTTGGAAGGGGAACTAACAGCATTTCCTGATAGGATGATGTGGGTGCAAGAGACACCGGAGTCAAGGATAACTTGAGTAGCCATTTCCCTAAGCTCAAGTTCTAATGAGCCAGGGCTGGTGGGAGGGGTGTGTGGGGGGTGTTGGTGGGAGGGTGGTGGTGCTGAGGGCTCCAGAACGAGATGATGGGAAGCAGTTAGAGAGGGAAGAGTACACAGAAGGGAGGCTGGGGCATTGTAGTGATGCCCCCACCTGCCCTTTAACCCTGGCCAGGTCCTAACCCAGCCTCTGGCTCTATTTTAGGCTTCTTGTCTCTGAACAAATTGGGTTCTGAAGTTCAAAGCCTGTGCCTGGGGCCCTGCCATCCTGAGGGTTCTAGATCCCCTTTGGAGAGTGCTCAGTATCCCTGAGGAGTGAGGCTGACAAGCCTACCCTGGGGGTCTGCAGAAACATTGTCCTGGGTTTGGCCCAGAGTGTGGGGGGTGCCCAAACGGAGCAATTGCCATTTCCCTCTGTGAAGCGAAACCACTCCTGGGGCCTGCCCCAGCCTGTGAAGTCTGAAACACTAACGGCTTATTTACCCGGGCTCCTGGCCTCATAAGGGAGGAGAAGGAGGGGGATTTGAAGGGCCCCAGCCACTCAATGTGCGGCCCACCACACACCTGCCCCACCTCGTCTGACAGTCTGGGATTGCCACACCGGCTCCTTCTGCTGGTTAACTATTAACGAGTTCTTTGTCACATCCTCTTTCCTGGTGGTGGGCAAGGGATGGGGCAGTTCCAGGAGGGTGAAGACTTCCTGGAAGCTTAGAGTTCAGGGAGCTGGAGAAGTGGGGAGACACAGACCAGGCGGGTGGACTCTAAGCCCCAGGAGGTGGGGTGGGTGTCAGCAGTGACCTTTCTCTGGAGGATGTGATGGGGGTCTCTCTGTGTTCTTGTTGCAGAGGCTGGCCCATGTAGGGGAGCTGTTTGTACTGACTCTGGCTTGTTGAGTTAAACCAGATTTCACTGGAATTCTTACAGGGGTCAAGACACTAACATTTATTGGAGTGTTTGTTATGTGTGTAAATAACTTATTGCCCATTTGCTAATTATAGTACTTCCCATGCCCACCTAAGCTTACTGGACTAAATTAGAACCTAAGATTAGAAACACCCGGTTTAATCCACAAAATTCTACATTTTCCCCTTAAGGGTTCTCCAACCAATTTCTTGGACTTACCCCTCAAACTGTAGAGAACTTCTTGCTTAGGAGACACTGACAGACTGGACTGGATAGTTAAGAGTCTCCTTTAAATAGAAACTTTGAGGCAGCGAGTGGTGTTCCAAGACAATGCCAGTTCAACAGTGCCAAGATATGGACTGGGTGACCTTCCAGATCTCTCTAAAAGCCCTCTCTGACCCTAACCTGGGGGATGAGTGTCCTCTGAGACCAGCCTTTCCATTTGGGTCTGTTACTGCCATTTACAGTGGCTCTCAGCCCAGGAGCCCTAAGGCAAGGGTGCACCGAGAATCCCACAAAGGAAGCTGTGTTCTCAGGCCTGGTGGGGGGAGGGGGCAGGCAGGGGAAGTGGGTCTAGTTGTGGTTAACCTTTCCTTCCACCACTTGTGGTCAGGTCTGTTTTCTGGCCCTGCAGGCTGGCATTCCTGCCCTGGAAGGGTGGGGCCCCGAGACCAGCCCTTACTGAGCTGGGGGCAGTGACTCACAGGTAGTTACCTGTCCTGGGGCTCCCTGCCAACCTGCAGAGGAAGCCAGAGGGTAGGCATTTAGAGTTTATTCCTGTTTATTCCCCTTAAGCTTTCCTTGGGCTTTGACCCCTTCCTGATGAACCTAAAGGGTCTGCAAATTCCCCACGAAGTAGGGTTTTTCCACTTCCCCTCCCCCCTCCTTGGGAGGGGTCTGGTGCTTTCCAGGGTCCTGGATGTTTAGTTCTCCTCCCCTTGTAGCCCAGTGACAGGTCTGGGCAATAATACCCTGTATAACAGCCCTGACCTTTGTGTCCTCTGCTTGGTCTTCTGCCCAGGGTGGTCCAGGACACAAGAGGAAGCTGACCCCTATAGGCCTTGGGAAAGTGCCAAGTGTGGTGTCTATCACAATGTGAGTGCCGTTCCCTGCCCCCCTGGAGTCACTGACATTTGTCTGGTGCTTTCTGTTTGCAGTGGCTCCCTTCAACCACCCCACCCAGGACACCCATGGGCAGCCAGGGACTGATGAGCTCGCTGTGAGGCCTCTGAGACCGACCCACTTGCCCAGTCCTGTCCTGGGGGGGTGGGGGTGCTGTGACGGCAGATGGGCGTGCCAGCCGCCAGATTCCTGAGGCCCGCCCTGCAGTGGGCTACGCCCAGCCAGGGAGTCTCCAGAGGTGAGGCCGTTCTTTAAAAACTGGGAGCCAGGAGAGGAGCCCCCACATTCAAGGGGTGCTCTCAGAGGCCATCTGGAGAAAGAAGAGCAAGCAGCACGGAGCAAGGTATGTTACCTGTCTTCACCTGCCTTCACCTGCCCGGTGAGGGCCAGACAAAGGGGGGAAGGGCTGTCTGTATCTCTGGGTGTCTGGGGCCTGACTACAGGGCCTGATTCAGTCGTCCCTGGGAGCTCACCCAAGCAAGCAAGCTCACCTCCAAAGGCTAGGTTAAATGTCTGCCATTGTTTGGGCTGCTTTTTCACATCTGATAAGAGTCTCGGTGACATAAAAAAGCAGCTTCAGATCGGGGCTGAGCACAAAGAGTAGTAGAAAGTGTGGGCTGGCCCAGCTAGAGCTCTTCCAAGGGCCACTCAGATGCCTAGTTGTGGAAGATTCTAGCCCGGGAGTGGAAGCACAGAGATAGCACCGGATGAAAAACCAAAAAACGGGTCTTCTCTTAGGCCATGATTAGCTGCGCAACATCAGGCCACCTATCTCCTCCTGGGGCCCCTGAATCTTCTGGGAGGGATTGGAAAACAATTTTGATGAATTAGGATGTATAATTTAAAGATTCCAGGAGCGTCCCCAGGTTCCTCTGTGGCCATGCCTTGTCCTGCACGCACCCCCACCCCCCGCCTCATTCTTCCACCCCAGCCAAGGGAGTTTGTGGCTGTCACTGGAGCAGGGCACACATCCAAACGAAGACAGAGTTGGGCACTGCCTGAGCTGGGGTGGGGCTTGCCTCAGCACAGTAGGCCTGCCTGTCCCCCGGAGGGACCCTTTGAGTATCCAGCCTCAGCCTCCAGAATCCCCATTCTGGGGACTCCCTCCTGCATGCCCGGGCCAAAATGGGAGACATTTTGAGTTGCTTTCAGTTCAGATGAAATCGTCATTCACTTTTTAAATTCTGCTAGGCTCCCCTTTCTTCCCATCACATCCCAGCTACCTGCTTAGCCCAGAATTGTGGCCACCACAGTCTCACCCTTAGGGTGGCCTGGGTGGTACTGGAGACCATGGCAGTGGCAGAGAGAGCTCGCTTCCAGGCCCTCAGTCACTTTGACCCACTCACCTTTGGGCCTGGATGTTGGGCCAAGCCCTGAGAAAGGCCAACTCTGTTTCTTGGAGTAGTAACAAGGCCTCTATAGCTCCTCTTCTGCAAAGGGCCCAGCCCTTTTCTGCTCCCCACGATTGTGTGGGCAGGGTAGGGCCAAGCCTCTTTCCCTTCCATCTCAGGGGGGAAGACGAAGTCTGTGAGGTGATGGCATTTTCCCAGGTTATGCTGTGAGACACACGCCAGCTCAGACATGGGTTCAGGGCTCTGACATTTTCCAAGCTTTTGGCTACAAATGTACCTGTTGCTCGGAAGTATCCTAGGTCAAGACCCTAGGTAAAGGGGGCTAGTATGCCCCAGAGGTTTTATGGATTTTTTTAATCCAAGCTGCTTTGTTCTGTCCCAGGTGAGGGCCTCTGTGGGGATTCCCCTATTGGCTGAAAATGAGGCCACTCCTACTCCTGGGTTTTGGTAAGTATCCATTCCCGTCTTTCCAAGCCCTGTTATATAGCAGGGAGGTGACAGCCATGGGTAAGAGGATAGCTTACCAAAGTACGAACATCATCTGTCACCCTGTAGTCCTTGAGCTTGGAGCACTTGTCTACTGGGGCACCCATGAGGTTTCCCTGCTCATTTGGGCCTTTGGAGAAGATGAGAGGTTCCTAAGTGTCTTCTTATTTCTACCTGAGGGTGGCTCATGGTTTCCCAAGTGCCCTGCACAGCTGATTTCCTAGCCTTTCACTCTGGCTGGTTTCAGAGCCATCATGGCTTGATTTTACAGTGGTCTGTAACTGGGCACTCACTAAGTATGGCTGGGTCAACTTTGCAGATAAAGGAGTAGAAAGAATGCAGGCATCTCCTGGTGTTGCACAAATGGCCAGCAGCCAGCCCTGCTCTGGTTGCTGACAGAGGCCAGGCTGCAAGTGAAGAGATTGAGGAGTATGTCCTGGTGGCTGAGCATGTGCCTGCAACTTGACTCTAAAAGCCACATATGGATGCCACATTTCAGGATCATCCAAGGTTTTTGGTTGCCAGTGTTTCCCCTCCTTTCCTTTTTAAGTTATGGGTTATGGAACATGAAATCAGGGTTTTGTTTTGTTTTGTTTTGTTTTGTTTTGTTTTGTTTTGTTTTGTTTACCTAGCAGCATCAGGATTGCAATCCTCACCACCACCACCAAGTGGGAGCATGCTAGTCTAGCTGATTTATGCTTCCCTGGGGGATACTGGGTGGCCTGGTGGACCCTCCTCTCTCTAGGCTGTATCTTAGCACCCTTGTGATTTCAGTCTTGCCCAGTTTCCTGTGTGCCCAGCAAGCCTGCTCCCGTGGGGCCTGCTACCCACCCGTTGGGGACCTGCTCATTGGGAGGACCCGGTTTCTCCATGCTTCATCCACCTGTGGACTGACCAAGCCTGAGACCTACTGCACCCAGTATGGCGAGGTAGGCCCTACCACCATGGCCTCCAGGGCTGGAAAAGGCAAGATTGGGCTGTGTGTGAGTCTGCCATTTGTTCACAGAATGCCTGGAATGTACTTGGTATAGCCCCAGCTTCATGCACTGTGGAGAATGCAAGAAACATATAAGGCCAGATCACTGCCTTGACAGAATTTTCTCCTTCATTGGGCAAGAGAAAATGTACTCAGAATTAGCGGGATGGCTCTTTTCTTCTTCTGCTTATAAAACTGAAATCTCTCCCTAGTCCTTGGGCATGGGCAGGACAGGTTTTCAAGTCTTGAGAACAGACAATGGGATGAGTATTGATCCTTTAGTACGTAGAGTTTAACATGTCTGTGGTGGATGAAGTCAAGGCTGATGGAGCATAGGTGGGGGGATGTGTGCACTGGGTTGTGTTCTTGCTGTGGGATGAGCTAAGTTGTGCCATGGTTACTCGTTTGCCACCATCTCTTTGGCCAGTGTTGGGATATGAGTGGACAGAGCTAGCGGGACAATGTATGATTATAAGCTGGAGTTTACCTTCTGTGTTTTGCAACTATCATGTATGAAGAGCCAGCTTACCTCTCAGCCTCATTGGTCCACTCAGGCAAAGTGGGAAACATCCCAACTGCTCTTGGAGAACATACATCAGCAGGATAGACCAAGAAGTGATGAGGCCATAAAGGAGGTTTGGCAGCTCAGCTGATAAGTCAGAACACAAGCTGAACAAATCCAGAAACTCAAACGCTAGGACCTGTCAATTGACATTGCCTGATTAGGAAACTGAGTTTTTAAAAGAGCTTTTGTGTTTTTTTTTTTTTTTTCTTCTACATGCCTGTGGACCTTTGTTGTAGGAACTTTGGCTTTCTTTTCTTTTTTAAACTTTTTTTTAAATGTTTATTTATTTTTTGAGACAGAGACAGAATGCGAGTAGGGGAGGGGCAGACACCAAATCTGAAGCAGGCTCTAGGCTCTGAGCTGTCAGCACAGAGCCTGACGCAGGGCTCGAACCCACGAACTGTGAGATCATGACCTGAGCCGAAGTTGGACGCTTAACCGACTGAGCCACCCAGGCGCTCGTCTTTTCTTTTCTCTTTAATAAGGTGGGGATCATTCTTGGTGCCTTATGTTTACCAAGGTTGAAATCACTTAGCATTTTCTTGTTTCCCAGCTGCAGGTCTCATTTGGCCATCTTTCTGCCCCAAAGACAAAGATTTGGACAAAGGAGTGGGTGAGGAAGTGGTTTTCCTCGAATCTCTAGTCTTTTCAGAAAAAGAGAGAAAGAGAGAAACAGACATAAGGGGAGTAAGAGAGATTCATTGCCATGAAAGAGACTTGGGTTCACAGAGAGCCTGTGGTGTCCAGACAGTCCTTGTCCTTGGGATGATGGAGGTGGCATCTGATACCGCCTCTGGGCCTCCCTGGCCTTCTTGTCACCAGTGTTCTCTTGGCTACTTTTAATGACAGATGGTACTGGGTAGTGGCTTTGGAGGCACTGAACAGAGATGGCTGTGGTTTCTGCTGCTCACCCAGTTGGATATAGGAAACCCTGTTTGACAGTGTTGGGTAAGATGGCCAGCATAAGACAAGTACTCCCTGTGGGCCCAGATTACTCCACATGCATCAGGGGACCTGGAAATATTGAGCTTTCTAGGCAACAGAATGGTTTTAGCCACCCCCTTCCTACACACCCTCAAAATATCATGCTACTAGGGTATGTCTAAAAATTTCAGGGAGACTTCTGCTGACCTCCTTCCTCAGGCTGGCCTGCCTTCTGGAAGGAGAAGCAAGGAGAAATCAGAGCCCCTGTCCTGGCATGTCCCCTCAACCCCAGCCCTGTCTGGACAGCCTCTGTCCCCAAAGCCTTGGGCTTTGGGCTTCACCTTGGCCGGCCCTCTGCCTCTCTCAGATGCCCAGGGTGCCAACTCCCTTCCCTGCTCTTAAATAGCCCCCTGAGAGCAAAGTGGTGCTTGCAAAAGAGAAGTCTAGACTTTTGCAACCCTGGGGATGGATAAATATCAGCTATTTTGCCGCTGTGAAAGTTGAGAAGGATTGGCTTTTTTTTTCTCCTTTTCTATAAGGGGGAATAAAGCCATGCAACCTCTTTTCAAGAGTAGAGGATAGGGCATCTTGAATGCAATGTGTAGTCCCAGGTCTGCCACTAACTTGTGGCAAGATATTACCCCTTTCCAAGACTTCCTTCCTCTTCCATGAGTGAGTGTTAGATGAAAGTGTCTGCAGGTTTGCTCCTGGCCCCAACTTTCTCTGGAAATTAGCTGTCGAAAACCAGCTTCTCTCCCCCTACCTTCCACTCCTCCCTTATGTCATTTCTCATCCTCTCTCTTTCCTGTCTCACCTCCTAGAGGCTGTTGGGTGGCAGCCATGAAGACATACACTAAAGACACACACTGGGTGCTGTGGTGGCTGTGTGATGACAATTAGGAATCAGTGTTTTAACTCTGCTGAGTTCCAATTCCAGTTTTTAAGTTTAATTTATTCTATCATCAAATGGTATGTATAGCAGCTATAATTTATTAGGCACATATTATGTGTCCCAGACATCATAGTAAGAGGTTTATATGAACTATCTCAATCTATTTTCATGATACTTCATGTGGTGACACTTGTTATCTCTGTGACCTATTGGGAGGGCCTGGGTGTGTGCTGGGACCCCAAATTTCTGATGGAAACACACAGGTGTCGAGTTTTCTGAGTACTTAGAGATGGGGGGTGTCCTGGCCAGCCCTGGCTGGAGATGAGACATGATGCAGAACCTCACTGCTAGTGCCCTCCCCTCCCCCTTCTCCCCCTCACCCCTTTCTACCAGCTCCTGCCCTGATATACACACCTGCCTTAAGTCGAAGCTTCTGGTTAGTGCCTCTGTTCTATTTCTGTGACATGGCGAGCCCTGAGCCAATTACAGCCTTACCCAGCACCTGCTGCCTGCCCACTGATGTGGCACGAATGCAAGCTCTCATTGGAGATTTATGACTCTTGGACATTCTGCACTGCTCATTCCCCTGCTGTCCACCCCAGAGGGACTCAGTGGAATGGGAATTGCAGGAGCAGTGGGGACTCCTTCCAGTTCCAAAATTGTGTCTCCCAGCTCCTGGTTTCAGAGTGTAGCTCCTTTTTTGTGTGCCAGTCTTTGCCTGTTGGCATCCTACCTCCTCTCCCTGATTTGGTCTCAGTAGCTAAACCCCGTCAGCCTCAAGAGCTTGCTTCTGAGATTTTGGGGTCCATATTGCATCCCTTGCAATGGACATAGGACTTGGTCAGCTTGGCCTTATGGCACCCCACCCCCAACTTTGCCCCTCTGGTCCTGACCTTTAACTATCTAAGCTTGGGCCCAGTCTGTTCTTTACCAGGATGGCCCTGTTTCCTCGCTCTCCTTCCTCTAGCTCCTAGCTAACCTCTGGATAAACTCACTGTTCCCTAAAGCTCCAAGAACATCTGTGTTGCCCCCTTATCCTTGTTTGCTTCTGTGCTCTCCCTGAACGTCAGTTCCTCATTGGAAAAATGAGAGTAATGACAGAACCCACTCCAATGAGTTGTTGTGAGGACTGTACAAAGGAATGAGCAAAGTGACCATGGCTAGTGTCTGCAAGATGCTAAATGTTCCATCCCCTCTTCCCTTACACACCTGCCTACTGGCACCTGTGTCTGCGTGCAAAGGCTGCCTCATCTGTGAATCATACTCCTGAGCATTTCTTCCCTGATTAGGACACACACTCACATACTTATGGAAATCAACCCATCCTTGGGCCAGCCCACTGTGCTTCCAAGTGGCTGCTGCCAATCTGATTTGCAGTGGACTGTTGGAGACTCTGGAGACAATTATGGTCAATGAAGTCACCCTGACCGGTAGTGAGGACTCTCTGGTTCTGATCTTGGCTGTGACACTTAGATTAGGGATGGAACCTTACTAGCCCATGGGTTCCCTCTAGACCACCACTTCTCCATTTGCAAGATAAAGGAGTTGGGTTAGTTGGCCTTCATGTTTGCTTAGCTTTAGCATCTCTGCCTGCTTCTCAGAGATGGCTGGGCTGTGTGTGACCCTTTAGGTTCCTCATGGTCTCTCTCAGGCAAGTACTGGCAGGGGCTGAGCCATGCCATGTGATCATCTCTGGGCTGGTGCAGGCTCCCCAGAAACCAGTGGGTTTTGCCTGGAAGCTTCCCAGCCCTGATTTCTGCTTCTGACAATGTCTCCTCTAATGTTGTGTCTGCTCCCCTAAATGCTTATTTATTTCCCACTCCCTCCCTTTCTGGGGAAAACTTAATTACTCAGCTGCCTTAATAACAGTTTTACATAATGCACACCTCAGGTTAATTAGCTGTGTAAACGAAATAGCTGTCATTTTGATCTCTTGGAAACAAGCTGAAGAGCAGTAGCCAGTTCACATCCCCTCCTCCCCAACACACACACACATACAAGCACACACTTGCACACATGCATGTAAGTGCACCCACACCCACATGCACAAACCCCAACAAACACTGACTTTCTTTGACAATTGTCTGTTTTCTTAACCTTTGGCATGGCTAATGTGTAGACAGAGGATATGTTCATATATATCCTGAGATCCTTATCCTGTGCCCACAGAAGACTTTGAGACTGTCTCTAACCAAAATGTCTGCCCTCCCGTTTCCCAGAAGCTCTCAGACATTCTGAAACTTCCAAAGCTCCTGCCATTGGGGATTCACTCTTTTGGATGAAGCATTGTTGAATTCCTTGTTTAAAATACAAACGCTCTTGGGAAAGGCACCATATCATCAACCATTTATATTTCAACAAGGGTTTGCTTGTCAGAAAATGCGCTGTGGCTTTTGAAAAGGGTTCCAAGAAAGTGAAACCCAGGATGGGTAAGTTTTGAGGGCTAGAAGGAAATGGATAGGGACACTGGGGGATAATGTTGCTAACAGAAGGAAGAAAAACCCGGGTTGGTGGAATGTGAGATTCTGGGTGCCTGGTTGTTATGGGCTGGGAAGCACAGCTTGTAGGCTAAAAGTACAGAAGAGGAGGGAAAGATGTGATGGGAAGGCCTGGACCAACCAGGTGGCCTCAAACTTTGCTGGCCTGGTCTCTCACTCAATTGCTTTTGGGGTTCAGGTCTCTAGAAGTCTCTAGGCAACATTTTACAGACCTATTTTACTTCTTTGTCTTTGGAGGCTATAGGAACCATTGTTACTGGCAGAGCCTACAGAGGTCCAGACAGGCAAAGGATTCCCTGCACTCAGGTTTAGGGAAATATCTCTGTTTCTGTAAAGGTCCAGGATGGGGCTGAGGCTGTCCTTTCCAGGGAAGAAGGGAGGGAGCATCCTGACAACCAACTCTGGTCCCTGCCAGTGGCTGCCAAGTTACCACTGTGTCCCTTGGATCAGAATAGGAATAGAAAATTTAAAGGCAGATACTTTGGGACAGAAATCCCTGCTTCATCTCTTCCTAGCTTTATGAACTTGGACACATTTCTTAACTCTCTAAGACTTGCTTTCTTATCTGTCAAATGAGTATACCCATCATTTAATGTAAAATACCTACCTTAGAGATTTTGGAAGGATGGAAGGAGATAATGTATGCACGGTGCTCAGGAGAGAGCCTGGTGCAGTGTAATTTCTGGATGTGTGGTGCACATCATCTTTAATCAGCTTCAGAAAGGCAGCCTACTGAACTTACTTTGGATGGTGATAAGGGCAGTGCTTAAGGCTTTGGTGAAGATGTTATTTCATGATGAGAGAAGATGAAGTTGAAAGTGCCTTATAGAACTGGGGCTTTCCTCCCACTCAGCACCATAGTGGAACCCAACTTTTGACCTTTACTGGCAATATCCACGAATGTAGAAAGGCTGAGGCTTCTGGACCCCAGTGGGGTTTAATGGAGGCCTTGCTGACCAATGACCTTAAGGGCTCCTTCTTCTGCCCACTTAGCTGAGAAGAGTATTGCTCTAGTACAGCATCTGGTCAGTGTCTTTTTTTTTTTTTTCTTCCTTCCTTTGCATTCTTGTTTGGAGTGTTTTTAAACTTCTGAGCAGATAAGCTGGAGTAGGGAAGAATTCTAATAGCATGTTAGAGCAAGAGGGAACTTCATTATCTCATTCCACCCCTGCATATTACCAATGAGGAAGCTGAAGTGGAGAGAATGTCTTTTCTTGCAGGCAGCTGGATTTTTTTTTTCTTTTCTTTTCTTTTCTTTTTTTTTTTTTTTTTTTTTTTTTTTGGTCTTGGCTTCCTTTCTTATGGCCCTGGCTGGCAGCCATGACCCTGATGATATCTCCTTAGATA
Source organism: Acinonyx jubatus (assembly GCF_027475565.1). Taxonomy (NCBI): domain Eukaryota; kingdom Metazoa; phylum Chordata; class Mammalia; order Carnivora; family Felidae; genus Acinonyx; species Acinonyx jubatus. Next base: position 35,402,420 of record NC_069395.1, on the reverse strand, counting down.
GACACAGGCAGCCACTGGCTTGCTCATGGCAGGGAACTGGGCCATGAAAACCAGAGGCTGTTTTCCTATTTCCCCCTGGAGTTAGCTCTGTGTTCTACAAAGGCACAGAGATTTGATTTGCGTTTACCTTCCTTTTCCCACCCATTTCCACTTTGATTCAGGCTCCTGCTGGCTCTTGCTCTTTCCTTTGCTCTCCCTCTAGTTCTCTGGGAGGGTTTCTCTTCCCCCCAGACTGCTGAGCTTCTAGAAAGCTCTAGGATGAGGGAAGAGGCCCAACCTTTCCAGATGGAGAGTAAGTAGGAGCCAAACTGGCTGGAGGCCTGACAGGCTGAACTGATAATACTGCCGCGTCTCTGAGGTCGTGCAGCCAGGAGAACGCTCACTAGTTGACCCCAGAGGGAGGCTGCTGCAGCTGAGACCTTCCACCTCTGGGAGAGATGGAAGCGCCTGACACACATGAGGGGAAGAACCTCGCATTGATAATCACGCACACACGTTTATACACGTACTCATATAAGCATGCAAGAATACATAGAAAGGGAAACTGAGATACAGAGGAAAAGAGAAAGTTAGCAACTTGTCTTCACATGGGTTTCTGCCATAAGCTGCTCTATTTCAGGTCTCCAGCCAGCTAGCTAGTTGACGAGCAGAGCTACTTAAAATACCTGGCCCAAGCCTGTTGGCTTAGCCTGTCTCTAAGGATTGTAATAAATCCCTCCTTTAGCTATGTTACTAGGATAAGCAGCACGTAGGTTTTAAGCCCACGAGGGTATCTGATCTTCCATCAGTGTCTGCACACGTGGAAGGGAAGTGGAGCAGGCACTGGGTACCCCCAGCTGACTCCGAAGACTGGGCCAGGAGGCAGGATAAAAAGCCCATACTGAACACCCTGGAGATTTTTAGTTTGTTTAGTTTTATAATGTCTACTTTCCTGGGCATAAAAGTGTGTGTGTGTGTGTGTGTGTGTGTGTATCTCCAAGGTACTAAAGTTTAAAATTATTAAAGAATAACATATAAGGAAAAGAGTTCCTTATTATCCTATTACCCAGATATATTAGGTTAAATTGCATGCCATTGCCATTTTTGTAGGTCAGATTGGCCGAAGTAATTTCATCTGTTCAACCTAATCTGTTGGTATATGTCCTTCCAAACACTTTCTATTCCTTTAAAATATATATATATTCCTTTTATATTATATTTATTTATATTTATATTATATTCCTTTAAACATATATATGATATATATATGATATATGTATACATCATATATATATGTGTATATATATATATGATCATGACCTATATACATTTATTCCCAACTGTTTTTCTTCATAAAACAAAATATGGTAAGCATTTTCCCCATGTCATTGAAAACTTCCTGTGACCAATCTTTTTAATAGTTACATAATATTTCATCTTTTGGGACCATGAAGGTCATTTTTCAGTTCCAGGTTGAGTTGTTCTAGCCCCTGTGCCCCAGGCCTGAGGAAAGAAAGAGCCTTGTTTCTGGTGCTCGCTTGGCCGGGGAACAGGCTGGGATCGGGTCCCAGCAGAGCTGAGGAGTGAGCTCTGGTGACAGGCGGCCGGAAGGCAGCTGGCCCTTGTCTCTCTGCAGGACATGTGCTGAGTGTAGACGGAGGATGGGGAGTGGAAAAGTTTGCCCCTGAGAGGCTGCGCAGAGTGGGGAGAAGGGCATGCTCACTGCCAGGGACCAAAATAGGATTCTGGAGGAGAGTCAGATTCCAGCAAGAGGCTTCTCTTGCCCAGAAAGGATTATTTTAAGTGCTCAGGTATTTATTTCAGCCACTGACACATCTACAGTTTCTGTGTTAACTGAGCTGGGTCAGCCTGAGAACCAGCTTTCTTCCCAAAGTGCTTTCTCCACCTTACATTCCCCCATGGTCAGCTACACGGTGAGGCCAAGCCCTTTGAGTGAGACAGAGATTGTCACCCTTTACTGTGCTTCCATGATGTCTGTGGACCCACCTGGCTTCCTAGCAGAAGTGAGAGGGCAACATTGATGGAGGAAGGGAGAGGGAAAGAGGGAGAGGAGGGAGAGGAGGAGGTTTGGTAGGGGACCCTCTCTGGTGTTGTGTTGGTGCCGACATTGGCTATCAGCAGAAAACTCACTAGCCTTTTGAGCCTCATCTTTCACAAATGTAAAATAGGAAAAATACTCCTTATTACCTGGGTACAGTACCTAGCCCACGGTAAGCTCTCTGTCACATATGTTGATGTTCTATTACCTCCTCTCTTCCCCACCCCTCGTTTTAAACTCCATGACTGCAGTAAGGGAATGTTTAGTAATAATAACAATGTTAGCAGTCATTGAGTATTTGCTATTCATTAAGTATTAAGGCCCTACTATGTGCTGGGCACTTTTTTAAGCACTGGGAATACAGGAGAGGAAGCCCTCGTGGAGTATATATGTTCAGCAGAAGGAGGCAGAGGGTAAACAAACAATATAAGCAAATAAATAGACAATAAATGCCCAACATTTCAAGTGGAGATCTGAACCCTGAAGGAAAATGTAGCTGGGCAAGGAAAGGACAGGGCATTGTGTGCTCCATACAGAGCATACATGCCAGCCATTATTTGAACATTAAATACCAAAAAATTATTGTTTAATAAAACACGTTTGGTCGTGATGAAGAAACCTCTGAGCAGCAGGATGGGTGACAATTCTCTCATATGCAGGTGAGAACTGGAAAGTGGGGTGGGAAGTAGAGTTTCCAGGAACCAGGACTCCTGGCTCCCCTTCTCCTTCTGCCCTGTCCCAAGCTTTGTCAGCCGTGGGGAGGGAGGATGGGTGTTGGGCAAGGAGTTCCCATAACCCCAGGCACAGGCTCAGCATATTAACTCAATCCCTTTGGGACTGATCTGTCATGTTAATTAGTGCAGGGGACACTACCCGTTCTAAGACATCACATCAGCCTTATTGGCTTATCACTTTCCCTGGTAAGGCTAGAGGTTCAGGAGCAGAAAGGCCTTGGACAAACCAGAGCTTTCCCCTGGTTCTGGTGAGTAGAGGCCTTAGGGGAAAGCAGAAGCATGGGTGTTTGGAGATACGGTTGTCCCAACCCAGAAGGAGATTCTTGTCCAAGCCTTGCTTCTACTTGTGGATGAATATGGAGCCTTCCGAATAGTGTTCTCTACTCTGGGCACAAGGTTTGGTGCCTTGGTTACGCAGAGAAAACAGAGTTTATTTGTGTTGCATGGGGGAGCTGGGACAAGGTTGTGCTGTCTCTGTGGGGGGGTACGTGTGCATGCACACATGCGCACATACGCACACACGCATAAACTTAAAGAACAAGGGTCATGTTCTATGGCCCTATTCTTTTGCTTGCTGGTCTCCACCTGCTGTGGAGTCCATGAGGTTCAGTTCTTGTGTCACTTGTGTCACCCCAGGGCTTGGGCAGGCCAAGGAAGGTGTGATTTGGGGGGGAGCTCCCCAGTGAGGCTGTTTCCTTTTTGGCTGCCTCGATCTTCATATGAGAACTCTTGCCCTGAGCCCCAAGGCTGCAACATTCCCGGCCTTGGGACCACCTACCTACAAAGCTCCACTTGGTGGGGGACCCCTAGATTCTCTCCTGTGGGTAGGGAATGCCAAACCTGAGAAGGGTCCTCAAGTCTCAGATGTCAGTGCTGGAAGGCCTTTGAGATCATCCAAATGTTACTAGAATGTTGGCTCTCTGAGGGCAGGGTCTTCATTTTGTTCACTAGTATAACTCCAGGGCCCAGAGTGGGGTCTAGCACATAGTACACACTCAGTAAATATTTGCTGAATGATTGAATGACTGTATTCTAACCTCCACTCTACCTGCACAGGAGAAAACTGAGCCTAGAAGATGGGGTAACAGAGCTAGGACTGGAACTCCAAATTCCCTTGTCCTTTTTTTGCTGTGTCCCCTCTCCCTCATGCTCAGAAACCCAGTTTTCTCCAGGCCTCCAGGATTAGGTCAGATGAGATCTAAAACTCTCCAGCCTGTACCTAGCACGCAGAAGATGCTACATTCATGCAAATCCCTCATCTTTTCTTCGTTTTGCTCTTGGTACTCTTTCCAAGGTTTTCTTTGAAGCAATGTTCTGTACCAGACTTTGCTGCTACCTCACATCTCTTTCCTAGCAGTAACACCTATTTGCTATTCACTTTGCTATGTGTTAGGAGGAAGACAAAAGAATTAAAGTCAAAGATGACAATAGCCTTGTTTTAAGAGGCTAATCCTTCCAAGGGTATTAATGAAATCAGTGGATCCCTGGGGGTAGGGTTTCACAGAGGGAATGTTCTAGGGCTCTCAGGACGTAAGGGAGAGTCTTTCCTGGACCCCACTCACAAGGCTTCTTGTCTCCCTGTCCCTCAGTGGCGGATGAAATGTTGCAAGTGTGACTCCAGGTTGCCTCATAATTACAACGGCCACCGAGTGGAGAATGTGGTTTCATCCTCAGGCCCCATGCGCTGGTGGCAGTCCCAGAATGGTAAGCGCCAGCCGCCTGTAAGGGCATAAACTGGTGGAGGCTCCCACAGCGTGGGGGTGGCTGGAAGTTTCCTGGGAACCCCTTGGGGTGTTCTAGGCATTTTTTATGGAGGTGGGACATGTGTGGTTAACAGGCAGTACCTACCACCTCTGTATTTGAGAACTTTTGAATGCTGTAGCTAGAAGAATTTACTGGAAGTCAAGGAATGGGTAAAAGGAGCAAGAGAGAAATGCCTTTATTTCACCCCATTAGTTACAATGAGCTCTTTGAAGGAATGGGGCTTGTAGAACAGACAAGTTGAAATCTCTTAGTGTGTTAGGGTCATCAAGAGATGATGGGAAGGAAACTTGGCCAAGGACAGATAGGATCTTGAGTAGGAAATATAAGTAAAAGCATGCTGGTACCATTCCTCTGCAAGAGGAGAATTGGAAGATCGAGGTTTCTGACTTCCGAGAGCTAGTGGAGTCCAGAGCCTTCTTTAGGGCTGGGAAGGTAGAATTTCCTAGTCTAAAGTTTCTACTTTTTGTCCTTCCAGATGTGAATCCTGTCTCTCTGCAGTTGGACCTGGACAGGAGGTTCCAGCTTCAAGACATCATGATGGATTTTAAGGTGTGCTTCCTAAGGATGGCAGTGGATGGGAGAGGGGGACCCTGGGCCATTTGGGCTTGGGCTTATAGGAAGCACAGCGTCCTTGTCTCCCTAGGCTTAGGGTGATGGCATCATATGGTAGGTAGGCGCCACTTCCCTAGGCTGAGGTGACACTTACCCTGAATCTCTATCATGGTGACAACAGAGGCCCACTCCTGGGAGCACAGTGGCACCTCCAGGCTCCCTGTCCTGGCCTTGCAGTGGATATATATCCACTTTCTCTCTGCATCCCCCATCCTCGACCCATCTAATTAATTCAGCTCTGCCAAGTACCAATTCCGCTTGGCCCAGTCAATTATTATACAGGTGTATATTCTTGATGTGTTTAATAATTTTGCAGATGAGATTGAGTTTAATAAATGGCCAATAAGTGGCCCATATCCATGAAAGATGTGCTCTTGGAACAGCCCTCTTGGTGGACAATCTACTCACTCACTGCTATTACTTCCCAGAATACTTTTGGATTCTGCTTGTATACTAGCATCCTGAGATACTCCTTTTGGAGGGAACATTTTTGTTCATTTGTCACGAGTCATTTTTTTTTTTCAGAGAAGATTTGATTTTATTCTTTCTACAGAAATAGTCAAATACTTAAAGATCAAGCTTGGTCAATAAGATTAGATCAGGAAGGGTGAAATCATTTTCAGAAGTTAGAATGAACCGTGAATAAGATGCAATAGGATCTAATTTCTTACTTGACTCAGAAAGTTAACTTTGAGATCCTCTCCTCAAGAAAAGGTCAAAAGTATTTTGAGAAATGGCAGCATCATCTGAATAAATGCCCAGTCTCTAAAGGTGACAGCGTTGAAGGGCAACATTCATCTGGATGGATATTGTTAGTCACATTGCTTTTTCATTACTCACTCATTCCTTTGTCCATTCTTGCCACACACATATTGAACACTGGTTATATGTTAGGTTTGGTGCCAGGTGTTAGGGATAAAAAGATGAATAAAGCTGAATCATGGTTGTCATGCTGCTTCAGTGTATGTCAGGAAGACAAAGGACCAACAGTGAGAAGATATGATGTGTACTCTGATTAGGAAGAGGTGCTGGGGAGCACAGAGTGAGGCATCCAATTTGATCTGTCTTTGGGGAGTAAGTCATAGCATGTACCCAGGAAAAGATGAATCTTTGCAGGCCACTGATAACCAGGTAAAGGGCAAAGTCCATTCTGGGCGAAAAAAACCATAAAGTGCAAAGGCCTGGAGGCAAGAGACAAGAAGGTATGTAATTGAGGAGGGGGCAAGGGAATGCACACAAGGTCTGGAAGGGAAAATATGTATAAGGTAGTGAGAAGTAAGGATGTGGAAGGCTACCACCTGGTGAGAGACGAGTTTGCAGATGTAAATGGGGAAGGAGGAAGTAGACTAAAGATCCATCCATTCTTCATTCAACAAATGACTAAGTGCCTCCTGTGTGTTAGGTGTTGGGGGTGCAACTGTGCACAAGACAGACAAGGAGGCCTATGGTTTACTGTAGTGGTTCTCAATTAGGGGATATTTGGAGATCTGGAGACATTTTTGGTTGTCACAACCGTGGGTGTGACTATTACACATCTAGTGGTGTCTAGTGAGTAGAGGTCAGGGATGCTGCTAACCATCCTGCAGTGATCAGGATGGCCCACACAAGGAATTATCCAACTCCAAATATGGACAATGTAAAGGCTGGGAAACCTGGGCTCCCAGAGAGGAAGAAAACGCAGGCAGCCAACAAATAAATTATTAGAAATTGTGGTGATATTTATGAAGGAAACAAAGTAAATTCTGGAATGGGGTAGAGTGGGCAGGATGTGGGCAGAAGAATGCATAGGTATGAAAAATCTTGTGGGGAAGTGACATTTAAGCTGAGAACAAAAATTGAGAAGGAACCCACCAGGGAGAGGAACATTCCAGGCAGAAGAAACAACCCGAACAAAGGTCTCTGAGGAGGGAATGAACTTGGTATGACCCATGGCTTGAAGAGATGGAGGTGCACAGGGCATGAGATGAGGTGAGGAGACGGGACCCCTTCACCCTTGGTGAGGGGTTAGGATTTATTCAAGAGTAGCAGGTAGAGGACTTGAGTAGACATTTCTTCCAAGAAGATGTACAGATGGCCAGAAGGCAAATGAAAGGGTGCTCAACACCATTAATCATCAGAAAAATGCAAATCAAAACCACACTGATATATCACCTCACGCTTGTTAGAACAGCTAGTCTTAAAGGACAAGAAGCGCATGTTGGCGAAGATGTGGAGAAAAAGGAACCCTTATGCACTGTTGGTGGAAATGTAAATTAGTGCAGCCACTAATGAAAATAATATGGAGGTTCCTCCAAAAACTACAGATAGAACTACCATATGATCCAGCAATTCCACCAGGGTCTATATGGGAAGGAAATGAAATCAACCTTCCGAAGAGATATCTGCACCCTTATGTTCACCACAGCATTATTCACAATAGGCAAGACATGGAAACAAGCCCAGTGTCCATCAGTAGATGAATGGACAGAGAAAATGTAATCTATAGCTATATATCTATACATAATGGGATATTCAGCTATAAAAAAGAAGGAAATCTTGCCTTTTGTGACAACATAGGTGGGCTTTGAGGGCATTCTGCTAAGTGAAATAAGTCAGACAAAGAAAGACAAACACCATGTGGTCTCCCTGATATGTGGAATCCAAAAAAGCTGAATTCAAGCAAATAGAGTAGAATGGTGGTTGCCAGGGGTTTGGGGGTGGGGGAAATGGGGAGGTACTGGTCAAAGGGTGCAAACTTCCAGCTGCAAGATGAGTAAATTCTGGAAATCTAATATACAGCCTGGTAACTATACTTAACAACACTGTTATATACCTGAAAGTGGTTAAGAGTCTAAATCTTAACTTTTATCACCACACACACAAGATGGTAATTATGTGAGGGGCTGGATGTGTTAATTATTGCAGTAATCATTTTGCAATTTGTGCATGCGTCAAAAATCATCATGTTGGACACCTTAAACTTACATATATTAGAGGTCAATAGGATCTCAATAAGCTGGAAAAAAATAGTGGGAAGCTATTCTAGGGTTTTCGGCAGAGGAGTGACACAGTCCATTTTATGTTTTAAAAAGGACATTCTGTCTGTAGGTGGAGGGCCTAACTGAGGTGAGAGTGAACAAGGAAATCAGGTGGCGCCTACTTGGGAGATCAGGGGGCTGTTCGCTGCCACAGGAGACAGGGCCTGATGTGGGTCTGTTTGGAGGAAACGGTCCAAGCTGGGAGCCGTCAGCACGAAGACCGCATTGAAAGCCACGAGAAGTGGGTGAAACCACCGAGGGTGGAAGGACACAACGTGTCATGCTGAGAGGCTTGCATTTCATCTCTAGCTAATGCACATCCACTGAGGGGCCTGGAGCAGGAGTGACATGGTCAAGTAGTCATCTAGAAAGACCTCTCCAGTGACGTGGGGAGAGAGGTTTGGAGGGCCCAGACAGCTGACTGTGGGAAGTACCGTGGGAGAATGTTCTGGCCTGGCCACCTGCATGATGCGCTGAACTAGGATCATAATCATGCCTTCTGGAATGTAGATCACTGTTCTCCTGCTTTCCACGGTCCCCCTGGGGAAAACCCGATGGGGCTTTCCAGTGTTGGCCAGGGTGTCTGCCGTCGGACCTGGATGCCCTGAAGCCCACTTGCTCCCTCTCGCCCCGTTCTCCTTCCCTCGCTGTGATTCTCAGGGACCACCAGTACATCTTTAGGAGGCTTTTTGGTGATGGTGTCTCTGCAGTGGCCCCTTCTCTTCACTCAGGCCCCCACCCTGTCTGTGCCTCTGCAGGGGCCCTTGCCCGCCGGGATGCTGATTGAGCGGTCCGCAGACTTCGGCAACACCTGGCAGGTGTACCAGTACCTGGCTGCTGACTGCGCCTCCGTCTTCCCCCGGGTCCGTCAGGGCCGGCCTCAGAGCTGGCAGGATGTTCGGTGCCAGTCCTTGCCCCAGAGGCCTAACGGGCATGTGGACGGGGGGAAGGTAGGTAGAGGGGACTTGGAAAAATAGGCACGGGTTGGTGGGGGAGGGGAGGTCCCTGACATCACATTTGCTCACACGGTCACCCAGCCTCTGGAGAAGACGTCAGTGCACCTTGCTGTTTTTCCTGCTCCCTCCAATAATGACCTCTCTGGCCGCTTTCAGAATATTTGCTGTTTGTCCCCTTTGCTACTCAGGAGGAATATTTTAACACCACATTTAGGGCCCTGCATAATCCAACCGTGCCCTCTTCCCCTCTTCCATAGCCTCCGCTCCATCTCGTTGGCACAGTCCCCACGGTGGAGAGGGTAAAATTGACTCTGCTTCAGTGCAAAGACTTTGAGATGGTTGTTAGATTCACGTGAGCAAAGTACACACATTTAATTTGATCTCTGGTTTCACCGTGGTAAAGTTTAACACCAGAATGAGCTTTCTCAGTTTAATCCCTCTGCCTCTCCCTTGGGGAAATTCAGGTAGAAGCTGGGGCTCTGTGTCACCAGAATTTAACCCTGAGCTGGAACGGAGAAACTGCTTCTAGAAACAGCTCAGAACTTTCTCCCCAACTCGACTCCTCTCACCTGGGGTCAGATTCTCACATTTCTTTCGTGACTGCCTTTCCTCTCACCACCCAGCAGCTGCCGCTGGAGGGCTTCTGTGTTCTCTGTCCTTCCTTCTCTGGTTCAGGCTCCAGCAGCCTTCAGAGCTGTTCTCCTGGGCACCCAGTGCTCAGAGTGCTGCCCTCCCTGTGGGCAGTGCCTTGTTCCTTCCCCGGAGCAAGTCCTCCTGGGTTACAGCAGACCCCATCTGCTTGTTAACCACACTCCGGAGACTCCAGATCCGAACACAGGGCTTTTTCCTGATTTGTGGAAGGTTGATATGAAAACTCTGGAATATGCAGATGAATTCCCATACAATGAATGGGGTTTTTTGGTTTTTTTGTTTTTGTTTTGTCTTGTTTTGTTTTTTTTTAGACACACACACACACACGTGGATGAGCAGGGGAGGGGCAGAGGGTGGGAGAGAACCTTAAGAAGGCTCAACGATCAACGTGGAGCCCGATGCAGGGCTTGATCTCACAAACCTCAACATCATGACCTGAGGTGAAATCGAATCTGACACTCAACCCAGGTGACCCTGAATGGTTTTTATTAAAGAGGAAAAGCATAGTTAAAATTGGGGTTGTCTAGAGTGTGGTTACCACATCCATGAATCCTTGGGCCCTGGACCTTCTTATTCATCGTAGGTATCTGGAAAATTAATATTCCCTAAACCCTCATGTGCACATTGTATATCTCACCATTATTTTTGACCCAAGGAAATCAGGAAATTCTTGGGATATCTGTATTTTTAAATGGAGAGGTGTGGTTGTCTACACACACACACACACACACACACACACACACACACACACATTTAGGGCCCAGTGGCCATCTGGCTCCCTCAGTGCAGCTGGCAGCCCTCACATCCATGGTCTACTCAGGTTCGAGGTGAGAAGGGCCTCAGAGAAGTCTGATGGGGGTGCAACATTGGTGGAAAGGGGCGTTGGGGGCACCCCATTTACCTCTTCCACAGGCCTTCCCTTTCTGTCTCTCTGTAGGTTCAACTTAACATCATGGATTTAGCATCTGGGATTCCAGCAACTCAAAGTCAAAAAATTCAAGGTCAGTGTGGTAACTTCTCCCCACTGCGGGTGGGGAACAAAACTTGGAACTTGGGACTTGCCATGGTTGGTTGGTTGGAACTTGGGACATAGAAATTGCCTGGTCTTTCCTATTTCTGTCAATATGGTTGGATTTAATACTCACCCTGCTTATTCCATCAGGCTCTGTGGTAGACTCAGGAGGCCTGGGTTGGAATGCAGGGGTCTTTCCTGCTGGGGAGGGTTGAGGGCTGAGGAGGATGGCCCCTCATATAACCAACCTTATGGAGGCAGGGAAGACCAGATGGTGAGATCAGAATTTCTTTCCTTATCTGTCCTGCCCTAGGAGACTATTTGCCTCTAACTTCCTTTCTTCATTTTTCCTTCCCCAATCCCCTCCCTCCGTGTTGTTTTCCCCCTCTCAGAGCTGGGGGAAATCACAAACTTGAGAATCAACTTCACCAGGCTGGCCCCTGTGCCCCAGAGAGGCTACCATGCCCCCAGCGCCTACTATGCAGTGTCCCAGTTGCGTCTACAGGGGAGCTGCTTCTGTCATGGCCACGCTGACCGCTGTGCCCCTAAGCCTGGAGCCTCTTCCAGCCCCTCTACCACTGTGCAGGTGACAGCCCTGGGTGGGAAGGGCTGAGGGGAGAGAGCAAGACCGAAGCAGACTGAGGACATTCTTGGGGCGCCTATAAAACAAGGAGGGCACTGAATTTAAAACTTGGGTATTTAACCTTTTAGCAACACTGAAAAAGAGTCTAATTATTATTTCAAAGATTAGAATTTTGTAGCACTTCTTTAAGCCTGCCTTATGGTTTGTAATGGTTTGTTTTTCAGTTATACATAAGCAAATCTGTGGGTCTTGCCTGGCGCTTAAGGTGATGCTGCTTAATCCTGGCTACACGTTTTAACTTCCTGGGGAGCTAAAAAAAAAAAAAAAAAAAAAGAAAGTGCCCAGACCTCCAGCCTCAGATACACCAAGTTTATTATCGCTTTTTAAAGCTCCCAGGTGATTCTCAGCACTGCCAGGGTGGAGAGCCACTGGTTTGGGGACTCTAGAGTCCCATCTAGTGGCGAGATACAGGGAAGGTGAGAGAGAACAGAGTCTAACGTGGATGCTAAGAGTACAGGGATGGGAGAGGGAAGCTCCAACTTCACCAGCAACCCTGGGGGGTTTGCTGTGAAACCACACATGGGAAGCATCCGTAGAGTGACAACTTTGCGCTCAGAAGCACAAGAAGCTGTCATTTCTATTCTTTGGAGCTTCAGCTCTTCTACTAACGAATGGGAGCTCATTTACCCTAGTGATGGAGGGGCACTAGGAAATCACGTAGAAAGGCCTAGAGGGAAATACAGGTGAAAAGAGCTCTGGCCAGCTGCATCCTTCCCACTTCTGGGCCAGCCTCTACCCAGGGCTTCAGAGTTGGCTAGAGGGGACACCAGCTCTAGGAATGTGTCATCTATTAGGGCCTGGAGACAAATGAGCAGAACCCAGGCAGAACAGGATTGCTGATAGATGAGGAATACAATATGCTGTGGGATGTAGGGGCGGGATAGGGCACACCAGCCCCAGGGGCTCTCAACTCTGGCTGCACAGTGGAATCACCACTTTAAAAAGTACCAATGCCTGGGCCTTGTCCTTGAGATCTGGATCGAGTTGGGCCTGGCAATGGTAGTTCTTAAAAAGCTTCCCACGTGATTCTGGAGTTGCACCCAAGGTTGAGATCCACGGAATTAGGGGAACCAGGGAGGCCTGGGGAAGAAGGTGCCATTCTAGCTGGCAGGATCTTACCAGAGAAAGAAGGGAATACCAAGCAGGAAGAAAAACATCAGTAAAGGCTAAGAGGTGGGGGAAAGCAGGGCTTGGACAGGACGCGGCTGAAGGTTCAGCTTGGCTGTGCTGTTCCGAGTGGGAAATAAAGATGAAGCAGACATGGTAGGAGTCTTTAATGCCAGGCTGAGGGTGTGGGGCTTAATTTGGAAGACAATGAGCACACAATAGCTATTCTATTTTTATATCTTAATAAGTCTGGTAACAATTCATCATAGCAGTCCCATTAGACAATCAGCCGCAGTCAAAGATTGCTGGAATATAAATCTGCAGAGGGTCCACAAGCTTCCAGAACCATAGTTTACCAGTAAGGGTGTCTGGGCACCTTCCAAGTGCTGCTTTGGACTGGGCATCACGGGGATGTTCAAGGGCAAAGAATGAGCTTTTTAAATACCTAGTAAGAATAGGAGGGCAGGTACATGCATCTGAGCATGTGCGCGCGCACACACACACACACACACACACACACACACACACACACCCCAGCACACAAGCAGGCAGCTGAGAGTGTCACTGGAGCCGAGTGAAGTCTGGAGGGGGTGGGGTCTGAGCTGGACCCTGAGTGGTGGTGGGGGTGGGGTGGGTAGAGGGCAGGTCCATTTCTGGGACATCCCTCTGATGATTATTCCTGATGGCTGGTGGCCCCCTTTCCAGGTCCACGATATCTGTGTCTGTCAACACAACACCGCCGGCCCCAATTGTGAACGCTGTGCGCCCTTCTACAACAATCGGCCCTGGAGACCTGCAGATGACCAGGACCCCCATGAATGCCAACGTATGGTCCAGAACTCACCTCCTCCCCTGTAGTGACTGGCTGGGGTGATGGCCCCTCTGGGCCTCAATGATCTCATCTGGGACACAGGAAGAGTCTATTCTTTATTATTTAAGTTTAACCTTAATCGCACCCCTGCAATGTAAGCTCTCCTTGCTCTGTGCGGATGGAGAGAGTTTAGGTTGCACCTGCCCTCTGCCTCCCCAGACTTTTTCCTCAGCCAGGCCTGAAGGGACCAAGGCTGATCCTTGCTTCTCATGCCACATGGCTTCATGGTAACCTCAGATCCTCTATCTTCTGTGTCCTCCACTGGTCTTGTCCTGTGTAGGACTTATCTGGTTCCCTGCTTCACAGGAGTCCCTGCAGTCAGGGCCTTTCTCTGCACAAGGGAGGGAAAGAAGGATCCCCAGCCCAGAGAGAGGCAGTGGCCCAGGAGGAGATCCGCGGTGGCAGTCGGGGTGGGGAGGTGGGGTTGGGGTGGACCATTCAAAGGTCTCTCTCTCTGGCCCAACGCAGACATTATTCTCAGGTGAGTCTCCACATTGGGAGTTAAGAGGCCTGAATTCTTACCCTGCTCTGCTTTCTTACTGGCCATATAACCTTAAATAAGTCACACAAGGCTCCTCGGGCCTCAGTTTCCCCATTTCCTGAACCTGAACATCTTGCAGAGTTGCAAGAGATGCTAGTGCATTAACATGGCATATGCTTTGTGGATGGTGGTGGTGCTGGCCTACGGTCAGCCCTGGGAATGTCCTTTTGCAGCGTGCGACTGCAACGGGCACTCTGAGACCTGTCACTTCGACCCAGCTGTGTTCGCCGCTAGCCAGGGGACGCACGGAGGTGTGTGTGACGACTGCCGGGACCACACCGAGGGCAAGAACTGTGAGCGGTGTCAGCTGCACTATTTCCGCAACCGGCGTCCTGGAGCTCCCATTCAAGAGACCTGTATCCGTGAGTAGGGGCTCTGGGGACCTAGCGTATCATCTGCCTATTACTCCCCATCCTCTCTGGGTACCACGGAGCACGTGTCCCTGGGGACACACAAGCCCTCAGGAAGCGTGAAGACTTCGTTGTTTGCCAGAACTTGTGGGGAGTTGTTTTAACTTAGCTGGGCACATCTAAGCAAATCACTTTACCTCTCTGGACCATCAATCCATCAGTCAATCAATCATGATGTAGCCCTGATTTTGTTTAATTAAAAAAAATTGTTTAATGTTCATTTATTTTTGAGAGAGAGGGACAGAGTGTGAACAGGGGAGGGGCAGAGAGAGGGAGACACAGAATGTGAAGCAGCTCTAGGCTCCGAGCTGTCAATACACAGCTCGATGCAGGGCTCGAACTCACAAACTGCGAGATCATGACCTGAGTGGAAGTCAGATGCTTAACCAACTGAGCCACCCAGGCGCCCCTACGTAGCCCTTATTTTGGACACAGGAGGGACAAAAGTAAATATAAGATATAGTTCCTGCTGTCGAGAAACACACACACTGTTTGGCAATGTAAATCACACCTGGAAAAGGCAGAATAAGTACTTCGTCCGTATACATGCTATTGCCTTTACCATGTTGTATTGCGGTTTGCTCCGTATTTTTCCATGTCCCCCAATATCGAGAACTCCTCCATGGCAAAGGTTGTGTCTCATATCCTTGGGCCCTTGTGCAATGACAGGCACATGGCTGGTGCTGAGGAAATGTTTGGTGAATGAGCATATGCACTGAACTCCCAGCAGTGACTTAGCACGTTCACAGGGGCCAGTGAGTTTGTACACGAGAGAGAGCAAAATGGACTGAAGCAATCTGAATCAGGCGGGGTTAATCACCAGACTTTTTAGATGAAGGAAGAATCTGCATTCTGAAAGGCTTGCCGAGAGGCCTAGGTGTGGGAGTTGAAGAAAGCTAGTTCACTTCCTGTTGATATTATTTATGGAAAGAGTTGACTTCTGTTTCCTGCAGTTGCTTGCTGGGTGGCCTTGAGTAACCTCAGGGTTATCCTGAGGATTTCATAAGGCAACATGCATGTGTGCACAGCTCAGCGCTTGGCATATAGTAGTCGTTCGGCAAACAACGACAACAAAAACTTCTATAGTACTTAACGTGCGCCAAGCGCTGTTCTACCCGCCTTTCATTTACTCAGTTGTTTCTCACAGGAAACCCATGAGCATTGTATAATTATCCCCATTTTACAGATGGGGAAACTGAGGTACCGGGGGCTCAAGTAACTTGACTAAGGTTGTAAGGTTGTAAGCCAGTACGTGCTGGAATAAAGGTTTGAACCAGGCAGTCTGGCTTCTACAGTCTGCTCTGAACTTTCTGTTTTTCTTCTTCTTGCTGTGGTGGCTGCTTCTGTCTCTCAGCCTGCGAGTGCGATCCCGATGGGGCAGTGCCAGGCGTTCCCTGCGACCCAGTGACTGGGCAGTGCGTGTGCAAGGAGCATGTGCAGGGGGAGCGCTGTGACCTGTGCAAGCCGGGATTTACAGGACTCACCTATGCTAACCCACAGGGCTGCCACCGTGAGTAGGGGGACCCAGTCTGGGATATCACGGGGAAGATTGCACCGGCCACCAGTCGTGAGTGCCTCTCTGTGGTGTGTGCCGGATGCTGTGCCATGGGCCTCCAGCAGGTGGCAGCACAGGCCCAGGTTAGAAGGTGGGACTGAGTCGCCCCGAGGGAGTTGGAGGGTGGGTGGCCAAGCTGCCAGGTGCCAGGGAGGAAAGTGCAGTGGCCTCGTGAGTCGGGCAGGCAGGTTCTCTGGAAAGAACGATGCTGCCTGGTTCTTTTCCCGGGTTGGGTTGTCTCCCTGATGTGTGTCCCCTAGGGGTGCATTTTGGTTGTCTTGTGAGCTCAATTCCCCTCCCTCCTGCAGGCTGTGACTGCAACATCCTGGGGTCTCGTCGGGACATGCCGTGTGATGAGGAGAGCGGGCACTGCCTGTGTCTGCCCCACGTGGTGGGCCCCAAATGTGACCAGTGCGCTCCCTACCACTGGAAGCTGGCCAGCGGTCGGGGCTGTGAGCCGTGTGCCTGTGACCCTCACAACTCCCTCAGCCCCCAGTGCAACCAGGTACAAGGAGGAAAGGGGTCTTGCCCACCAGCCTCTGTCTCCCCCCAGCGCTGCCCTTCTGGTCTTTCCGAAGTCAGACTGGTCTGGTTCTGTCCCTATCCTCTCTCCCTCTGTGACTCTGAGGCTTCTGCAATGCCAGATTCATCACACCTTCTGTAGGGCCGTTCGGGGGCCTTGCCTTCAGAGCTTGTCTTTGAATGGGAGCCATTGTTTTGGGGGGCACACTCGCTCTGTAGGCAGTCCCGGGCTCTGTGTGCTGATCAGGGATCTGGCACACGGCCCCCGATTCCAGGGCAAGGCCAGGCCTGCGAGGGAGGTCCCCTCACGATGCTCTCCCTCACAGTTCACAGGGCAGTGCCCCTGTCGAGAAGGGTTCGGTGGCCTGACCTGCGACGCTGCAGCCCTCCGCCAGTGTCCTGACCGGACCTATGGAGACACAGGCACAGGATGCCGTGGTGGGTGCTTCCTGAGAGGCGCGATGCTGAGGCAATGGGGGCGGGGGGGGGGGGGGCGCTTGGGCGGGCTCCTGGTGGAGGGCCAGTGGGTGGGTCTGTGGTAGGGGAGGACATCATACTGGACAGGTGGTGTGGGTCCTGGCAGCTCTGTGAGAGCACAGGTTCCCCACAACTGCTCCAGCCAGCCAGCCCACTTAGCCTCCCAACCCCAGGGCCAGCTGACGTCAGGCCACCCCCCTGTCTCCACGACAGGAGGGTTGCTTTGCCTCCCACTTCCCTGAGAAAGCATTTCCCAGAAGCCCTCTCCGGGGCAGGGGCAGGAAGGGGAGAGGTTCCCTCCTAGATGGAGAAAGTGAGTCTTGAGGGAAAGGTCTAAATTTCCCTAGAGTCAGTTTGACAAGTAGCCACAAGAGCATGGGACTTGGAGTGCCCAGACCCAACTCTGGTCTCAGCGTGGCCTCTGTCCTGCTGAATGACTTGGTGTGGGTGGTTTTCGCCAAGGCCTCAGTTTCCTGAGGGCACATTGTACTTAACAGCTCTGTGCCTTGTTGCTTCATCTCTACAAATGGGAAAATAAGGGAGGTTAACTCTATCACAGAGTGGCTGCGAAGTTAAAGCGAGTTCATGTGTGAGTGGGTGAGTGTCTGACTTAGAGCTGTGCCTGGTGCACAGTAGGTGCTAAATGAAGGGCTTGCTTTCGTTGCTTGCATTGCCCTGATTTTATTCTGGCCTTGGTGGTCTATTATTCTAAGCCACGTGGACAGGCCCTGAAGATAGGCCTCCGCTTCAGGCTCTCCCCACAAGGTGCCTTTATCTTCCTGACCCCCCGACCTTGACCATCATTTTTTCCCCGCCTTAGCCTGTGACTGTGACTTCCGGGGAACAGAGGGCCCAGGCTGTGACAAGGCCTCAGGCCGCTGCCTCTGCCGCCCTGGCTTGACCGGACCCCGCTGTGACCAATGCCAACGAGGTTACTGTGACCGCTATCCAGTGTGTGTGGCCTGCCACCCTTGCTTCCAGAGCTACGATGCTGACCTCCGGGGGCAGGCCTTGCACCTCAGTGGCCTGCGCAATGCCACTGCCAGCCTGTGGCCAGGGCTGGGTCTGGAGGATCCTGGCCTGACTGCCCGGATCATGGGTGCAAAGAGCAAGATGGAGCAGATCCAAGCAATTCTCGCCAGTGCCTCGGTCACCGAGCAGGAGGTGTCCCAGGTGGCCAATGCCATTTTCTCCATCAGGTAATTTCCCTTTCCCTGCCAAACACTTGGAGGAATTACATCACACGGGTTCACATAAGTGGCACACACTGGTCCTTCTTTCCACTGTACAGCCCTTTACAGTTTACAGAGCATTTTCACATATGCTCTTTTTTTGAACTGTTGCAACACTCCTATGAGGTTGGGGTGGTGGGTGTTATTACTTGCATTTTGCAGATGGGGAAACAGGCACAGATAGGGGATGTGACAGAGTCACGTGGCCACTGAGGGGCAGAGCTGGGACTCAGAGTGCAGGCAAGAGCCCCAGGGCTCTTTCAAGTGCCCGGTGCTGCCTGTGGGAGAGAGTCAGCTCTGGATTAGTCACCCTGGTGCAGGGCATTGGAGAGGCAGGGGCTCTAAAAATAACTTGTGTTTGCCTTTGGAATGGGAGCGGTCCCACCCACACCTCCTTCCTACCAGCAGGGGTGTCTTCTTGTAAGGTTCGGTTCTGGAAGTTTCTATAATTAGTTTGCATTCCCCAAGCACTAGTTGACTTTCTCGGTGCCCAGAGCCATCCAGGTGTGTGATTGACCTAAGTCTCAAAATTCAGTAGTGAGTCCATAGGTATTTGGTAGACTGGAAATGCAGGTATGGAAGGGTGTCCTGTGGAAAGATGTTCTATGCCAGAGCAAAGCCCGTAGGTGAAGGATGCAAAGCTTGCGGGGGTCGGGAGCGGGGGGGGGAGTTTGTGGTTGGTAGACCAGCCAAGGAGATGGGGAAAGAGGAATCTCTGAAAACTCAATGGTTGTGCGCCAGAGCTGATGGATCCTGACCCCCTTTGTGTGGAGATGACCAGTGGGTCGCGGCTATGGGTGCTCATGGGAGGCATGGTCTGTAGAGAAGAGACTTGGGAGCCCAGCAAGCAGGCAATACAGGTGGTACAGGCGGTGGCTGAAGCCAGCCTGCAGCGAGCTGAGGAGAAACGGGTTAGGGTGATGCTCCTCGTGGAAGCCTGCTATGGAGGTGGCGCAGGCTCAGGAAGGTTGAAGCACACAGGTCAGGGAAGGAGAGGTTCCTGCGATCTGCCTGCCGAGGGACAGGGGTGGGGGGCAGGTTGTGCTGGCTCTCCAGCAGATCCCTCCTCAGCCTGCAGGGTCTGCATTCTGTTGCCTTTTTCCTGACTCAGAGAGGTTTCTCCGAGGGGCTGCCGGGTTCTGGGGAGGCAGCCTCCTTCCCGTATCTTAGCCAAAGCTCTTCTCCCGTCTCAGGCGGACTCTCCAGGGCCTGCAGCCTGATCTGGCCCTAGAGGAGGAGACCTTGTCCCTCCCGGGAGACCTGGAGAATCTGGACAGAAGCTTCAATCGCCTGCTCATTATATATCAGAGCAAGAAGGAACAGTTTGAAAGGATAAGCAGTACGGATCCTTTAGGTATGCGTGGCCACGCCACACCGCACCTGGGCTCTGCTCTTGCTTGCCCTCCGTCTCCCGGCCTCCAGGGCCAGCGGCGGCTCAGTTCTCCCCTCGTCTTCCCACAGGGGCCTTCCGGGTGCTGACTGCAGCCTACCAGCGGTCCTCCCAGGCTGCTCAGCAGGTCTCCGATGGCTTCCACCTGCTCCTCCAGCTCAGGGACAGCCGGAGAGAGGCAGAGAGGCTGGAGGGGCAGGTGGGAGGAGGAACGGGAGCCGGAGGTCCCCAGCTCGCAGCTCTGAGCCTGGGGATGGCTTCCTTGCCTGATCTGATGCCCACCATCAACAAGGTGACTCATGGCATGGAGCCCCACTTCTTGGATCTCCCTGCTTCAGTCTGTCATATGCCAACTGCTGCCATACTTTTCCTACGAGGGCACTGTGACCCTACCCTACTCCCCCACCCATCCCAATCTTTGGCCCCTCACGGTGTGCTCAGTGGTTGCCAAGGAAACAAGTTTCTGGTGCCTGGTTGCTATGGAGATGTCTGGCGGTTTGTTTCTTGGGTGTGGGACAGGGGTGGTTGTTGAAGAGCTTTGGGTACCCTCTTTGACATCTCCTTCTCTCCACAGCTCTGTGGGGGCTCCAGGCAGACGGCCTGTACCCCAGGAGCGTGCCCTGGAGAGCTGTGTCCCCGAGACAACGGCACGGCATGTGGCTCTCACTGCAGAGGCGTCCTCCCCAAAGCGGGTGGGGCCTTCCGGACTGCGGGCCAGGTGGCCAGGCAGCTGCAGGGTTTCAACACCCAGCTCCAGCAGACCAGGCAGATGGTGGGTGCAGCCAAGGGGGGTGGGCACATGTAGAGAAAGGCTAAGGGGATGGGATCCCTGGGGCAGGTCAGTTTTTATTTCACAGCCAGGAGACAAAAGCCCAGGGATGTTAGGTGACTTGTCTGAGGCCCCACAGCAAGAGAGACGTAGAGTTTGGGGCCAATGTTCTGAGGGTTTTGTTTTGTTGTGTTGTGTTTTCTACCTGACTCTACATCATTTTTTCCAGAGCCAAACCAGGTTAGCAACAAATGTTTCCCTGGTAGATATAGGGTAGCGGGTGTCCACAGAATCCCTGAGGGCTGCTGCGAGGCTCTCCTGGGGCCTTGATTGCTGCTGACCCATAGCATGTGTTGGTAGATCAGGGCAGCAGAGGAGGCCGCCTCGAAGGTGCAGTCAGATGCTCAGCGCCTGGAGACCCAGGTGAGCGCCAGCCGCTCCCAGATGGAGGAAGATGTCAGACGCACACGACGCCTCATCCAGCAGGTCCGAGACTTCCTGTCAGGTGAGCCTGGCCCTTTCTCTCCTTCGGCCTGAGAGGGCCCTAGACCCTCCATTCCCTGTCCCTGACACAGCAGCTGGCTGCCTCCTTCCCTGGCCTCCAGGCCACCTGGGCCAGGTGCCCACCACTCGCCTGGATGGCTGCCACAGCCCTTCACTTATTCTCCCTCCCCCACCCCTGCTCCCTTACAGTTCACTCTCAACAGAACAACCTAAAACATCTTTGAAAAAATGCTTCAAATCCCTCACTGGCTTCCCCTCATTCTTGGAGTTACTGTGGCCTCTGCTCACCTCCCAGGTGTGGCCGTGTCTTCACTGCTTTGCTCACTGCCCATCCTTGAACAGGCTGGCTCTTATCCACCTCAGAGACTTATACTTGCTCTTTCTCTGCCTGGAATGCTCTTTCCAAGGCTGCTGATTCTATTCCTTATGGTCTCAATTTAAATATCATCTCCCTAGAGGCGCTTTCCTGACCACCCCATCTGGTACCCACTCCCAATCCCCCCAACCCCCACCACCGCTCCCAGCGTCTGACCTTCATTGCTTTGCTCTGAGCCTGTGGTTGTTGAATTCATTCGTCTCGGGATGCACTGTCTGTCTGTCCACTAGACTCTAAACTGCAGGAGGGCAGGGACGGCTGCCTGTCTTATTCACTGTGTCACTGGCGCCCCGCATGAGGCCAGACACAGAAAAGCACCCGGTGTCGGTTGAATGAATAAATGAACCAGATCCCCTCTGTTGGTGCCCTGGGAGTGGAAAGATTCCTGGATAGCACTCAGGAAACCTGTGACTTTGAGCAGGTTGCTTTTCTCTTTGCCTCACCTTTCACTTCTGCGAGCTGGGATGGTAGTATTTCACGTTGATTCTGGGGATCTAGTAACTGATGTAAAGTGTGCTTTGAAAAATTAAAGTTGCCTCAGGAATATGAGTTGATATTATTAGAGTTCTGTTCCCTGCCAGGGAATTTGCTTGGCTGGGAGCCCAGTTAATATGAGCTGAGGGCTTGGTGTTACAACAGGCCTCTTCGTGCTACTCTTGCAATGCCTTTGCTCCAAACAGGCAGGTTGGAGAGAGGCAGGGAGGATCTGTTGGGAGCCATGGCTTGCCTGAGGTCAGGCTGGAGTCAGACTCCCAGGGAACCCCAGAATGGGAGAGAGTGGTTGTAGGGAAATGGTGCTCAAGAAACATGGACAGGGGTGCCTGGGTGGCTCAGTCGGTAACTAGCCTCCGACTTCAGCTCAGATCGTGATCTCATGGTTCATGAGTTTGAGCCCCTGGCTCTCTGCTCTCAGCACAGAACCTGCTTCAGATCCTCTGTCTCCCTCTCTTTCTGCCCCTCCCCTGCTCACACTCTCTTTGTCTCTCTCAAAAATAAATAAACATTAAAAAAAAAAAGAAACCTGGACAAAGGGGCAGGCCAAAATTTGGGGTTCAGAATCATAGATAAGATCTTCCCCCAAGCCAAGCCCAGTGAAGGCTGAATGGTGTCAGCCCTGGCTAGGGGGTAGGAAGTCTCTCTTTGGGGTGTAGCCTGGGCTCACATGAACAAGCAGGGAGTCACTGGGCTGAGGGGACCCTTTTGTTTTCTATGTTATACGTGTGCCTCAGGTCAAGTCCTTTGACAGGATCAGGGGCAAGGAGAAGGTGCAGGATGTGGGAAAGCCTGCACCTGTGAAGGGCCCAGGACAGTTCTCACAGTGCCCATGGGAATGGGTTTTGGCCTCTAGAGTACTGTGTAGGAGGTGCAGGTACCAGTGGCTGCTGCGCACAGGGTCGGTGCGTGGGGTGTGTGGAAGGGCCCTGGAGGAAGGAGGACCCGTGGTCTTTCCCAGGTTTTCAAATGGAATTAACAAAAATAGCTCCGGCTTACTGAGTTCTTACTAAGTGCCTGGCACTGGTCTAAGTGCCTCATAGGTGTTGTGTTATTTAATCGTGACTGCCTACCACTTTGTAGCAGGGGACTCCAGGCACAGGGAGGTTAAGTAACCTGCCTAAGAGCATCCAGCTTGGAGGGAATGTGGGTGGGATTCTTCTCATTCTTTTGTCCACACTGTAGGTTGCTGTACTGTTACACACACACACACACACACACACACACACACACACACACACACACAGTTTTGTTAATATTTTTCTTCCTGGATTGCTCCCTTGTCCCACCTCTCTTGACCTGGCTCATTCCTACTCCCCCTATAAGAATCCTTTAGATGGCCCATTCTCCAGGAGCCCCCCTGACCACCCCCTCACCGGACCCATCAGATGTGGTTAGGCGCTCCTCCAGTGGCTGTCTGAGCTCCCTGTGCTCAACCTCATCACTCAGGCTGGCCTTCCTTGTTATGTGTTTGTCTGTCCCACTAGGCTTTGAGCTCTGTAAGGATAGGGACTGAGTCTGATTTGATTTGCAGTCTCAGTCGCCCACATTCTGGCCCCAAGCCCCAGGACAAAGCATCTGGGTGGGCAGGTGCCCCCTCTCCTACCACGTCTGTACCTGGAATGTGTACAAGTGAAAGGGAGACATAGGGAGGAGATAGTACTTCTACGTCTGACCTTATTCTCTGACTCAGAGTTGGTTGTAAGACCCTTGCTGATTGAGTGTTTCATTTCGTCCCTTCGGGTTGAGGATCCTTATTTCCATTTCACAGATCTGGAAGCTGAGCTTAGAGAAGCCATTTGACTTGTCCCAGTTTGCTTGAATAGTAAAGGAGAGGCCTGGGTCTGGAGGGCCTTTAGTCATTCATTCACTCTGCAAACACCAAGTGCCTCCAGGGGCCAGGCACCATGGCAGGGGCCAGGGATACGGATGACGCCCAGGCACCGCCATCGTGGAGCTTCTAGTGTGGTAACAGACAGAAAAACAGAGACCTGAGTTAAGGGTTCGGCATGTGGGAGGCAATAGATGCTAGGGAGAAAGATAAAGCAGAAAAGGAGGATAAGGGGCATTGGCACAAGTGAAGGTTGCAACTCTAGATTGGATGGCCAGGGGCGGCCTCCCCGAGAAGGTGACACTTGAGCAAAGACCTGGCAATCTTTCTCTGCTTTTGCAAAAATGAGCACTCTGGCCTGAGGAGGGGCGCGTGGAAGGGGTCTCACTGCCAAGGAAGCAGTCAGTTCCAGTTGCTGGCTGCTCTCCCCAGTCTAGGGCTGATTATGTTTGTGCTCCAGGCATTGTGCAGTACCAGCTGGCTGGCACCACCTCCTTCTCTCCAGCCTGCAGCTTCCTGTGGCACCAGACACGGAGCTGCCACAGCTGTGTCCACAATCATCCTCCTGCAGCGTTCCCGGAAACCGAGAATGGGCACCTGAGTGCGCCTGAGAGGGCGCAGCAGCTCCGTGGGCGGCCGGGGCCGAGATGTCACCGTGGCGCTTCCCATGGCGTTGCTCGGCCTGGAGAAGCCTCTCATTTTGGGGGGCTAGACTCCCCCGGTCTGATGGACGGCTTGTCTTCCAGACCCTGACACTGATGCAGCCACCATCCAGGAGGTCAGTGAGGCCGTGCTGGCCCTGTGGCTGCCCACAGACTCCGCCACCGTCCTGCGGAAGATGAATGAGATCCAGGCCATCGCAGCCAGGCTACCCAATGTGGACCTGGTGCTGTCGCAGACCAAGAAGGACATTGCTCGGGCTCGCAGGCTCCAGGCTGAGGCTGAGCAGGCCAGGTATGGCCCTGGGCCCCGAGCTTCTCCCTGCCCAGGGTTGGCCTGCTGCTTTGCTCCCCAACTCCTTTGGTTGCGGGAAGAGGGAAGAGAATCTGTACATATCAGAGGGGTGCAGAGGGCTGGGGGACAGGAGGGGTGCTTGCCGTGGTGGGGGGGATGGTGAGGTGATAAACAGCATCCACGGGAAACTTTACTCGCGTGACCCTGTCTTCCACATTGCCCGAAGGGTATCTCAGACTTAACACCCACATTGATACCACGCCTGTTTGGTGGGGCCTTGGGATGGAAAAGCTACTGAATTAATCTTCCCTGATTAGCTGGGAAGGATGTTCTCTTGAACTACTGCATGAGTTGAGCCACACATCTATTCATTCACTGTTGCTCACTCCTTCTCTCTCCGCTCTCCTCCGCTCCTCGGTCCCCAGGAGCCGAGCCCACGTGGTGGAGGGCCAGGTGGAGGATGTGGTGGGGAACCTGCGTCAGGGCACAGTGGCACTGCAGGAGGCTCAGGACACCATGCAAGGCACCAGCCGCTCCCTTCGGCTTATCCAGGAAAGGGTTGCTGAGGTGACGTGGTGTGGCTTTCTCCCCCTGTGTTTGAGAATGAAGAGACAGTTTCAGGCACAAGGGCTAGAAAGTGCCGGAAAGTGACTTGGATGGGGACCTAGAGAGGGAGGACTATGAGCTCTGGGCCCAGCTTTGAGCCCTTGGTTTTCTGGTCCTGTGGCTGGGTACAGATGGCCAGGGGTGGGCTCTGGGCTGCAGTGGGGGCGGGGGGCAGCTGAGCTGGAGAGGGAGGGGCCCCGGATGTCAGGGGGCAGATAGAGGATCAGCAGGGGGACAACAGCGGTATCCTGGTTGGAGAGAGTTTTCGCTGCCTGATGAGTCGGGCAGGGGGAAGACGAGGCCCCCGCTTGTGAGACCCACCACAACCCAGGTGTCCCTTTCCCCATAAAGGTTCAGCAGGTGCTGGGGCCAGCGGAAAGACTGGTGGCCGGCATGACGGAGCAGCTGGGTGACTTCCGGGCACGGATGGAGGCGCTCCGCCTGCAGGCTAGGCAGCAGCGGGCACAGGCAGCTCAGGCCCAGCAGCTCGCGGAAGGCGCTGAACAGCAGGCGCTGAGCGCCCAGGAGGTACGAGCAGACAGACTTCATCCTAGGCAGCACAGCCAGGGTGAGGTTCCTGAGCAGGAGAGGACTCTGTACGCTTTGTGAGACCCTGGGTTCGAAAGCAATTCCAACATGTTATTCTAGAATCGTCAGAAAGGGCTTCAGGACTCTACCTCGGGCCACCTCTGGGAAGCTGGTCAGGGGTGTTGTGAATGATCTACCCAGTCCCTCCCCATTTACAGATGGACAGGTAACTTTGTCCAGGCCCAAAGCTCACCTACAAAGCAGGTCTGTTGATACCCAGTCCAGAACTTGTCCCCTTTGTGGCTACCCAGCCCAGAGAGGCAGTCTTGACTTAGCCTAACCTGGGTCCCACCATTGTTGGAATTATGTCAGAGAGGTGATCAGAGAGCCTCTGGTCTGGGTCTCCAGCATACCAGGAACTTTGGCTCTCATGGTCCCAGTATAGTGGCAGGCAGCCAAATATGCTGCTACATGACAAGTAAGTGCCTGGCACCGTGCAGGAAGTTAGGCAGGAAATGACAGGAGCTCAGGTGGAGGGAGGGAAATACAAAAGGAATTTAAGGTATAGTTTGTGGCCTAGGGATTTTCCTGGGCAAAAGCAACCCTCTGGGGAGTGTCAGGAGGCACTTCGTGCCCGTGTGTTAATCTGGATGGTATCGAGAGCTTTAGCCAAAGGTCTTTAGAACTTTGGGTGGTGGTGATGGTGACACTGAGATTGTTCCATGTTTTTCAGGGATTTGAGAGAATAAAGCAAAAATATGCTGAATTGAAGGACCAGTTGGGTCGTAGCCCCATGCTGGGAGAGCAGGGAAGCCGGATCCTGAGCGTCAAGACAGAGGCAGAGGAGTTATTTGGGGAGACCATGGAGATGATGGACAGGATGAAAGGTGAGGGTTCCGTCCCGGGGCTCGGACTCCCGGGCATCCCAGGAGGCTGGTCCCAACCCCAGGTCTCTGAGGCCCACCCTTGTCAGAGCGAGCAGTGCTAAGGGGGCGAGACCAGAAGGGAGTCCTGAGCACCTAGGAATATGAGGCACAGTGATGGGGCTGTGGGGAATGCAGAGATGCTCATAAGACCTGTCCTGCCCTTCAGATGTGGGTCATGCGTCTACCAACCGGAAAAGGCCAGGTGGTAGCAATGGAACAAGCATTTACCTGTCTGTAGGAATTTGCTTTTTTAAAATTTTTTTTAACATTTATACATTTTTGAGAGACAGAGAGAGACAGAGCATGAGTGGGGGAAGGGCCAAGAGAGAGGGAGACACGAATCTGAAACAGGCTCTGGCTCCGAGCTGTCCACACAGAGCCCGACGCGGGGCTCCAACCCACAAACCTTTATTTATTTATTTATTTTTGAATTTTTTTTTTAACATTTATTTATTTTTGAGACAGAGAGAGACAGAGCATGAACGGGGGGAGGGTCAGAGAGAGAGAGGGAGACACAGAATCTGAAACAGGCTCCAGGCTCTGAGCAGTCAGCACAGAGCCCGATGCAGGGCTTGAACTCACGGACCGGACCGTGAGATCATGACCTGAGCTGAGGTCGGACGCTCAACCGACTGAGCCACCCAGGCGCTCCAACCCACAAACCTTTAGATTATGAACTGAGCCTAAGTCGGATGCTTAACCTACTGAGCCACCCGGGCACCTCAGGAATTTACTTTTAATTGCAGGATTTGGGGGAAGATCATGCATAGGGGCCTCCTGGGGGAGGGGACCAGGGAACATAATAGCAGCTGCTAAAATTTCAATACTTGGTCAACCCAAAGGTCCATATGGGTGCCCACTGACCGACTGGCATCCCAGTAATGCCCCTGTTACACTCTCCTGGTGGGATCTCACCCGGCGGGTGGTGTTCAGTGGTGGCTACTATATCCTCGGAAAGGATGTTGACAAAGCCTGCACGTATCAGAGGGAGGGTGAGCAGGGCTGGGAGTTAGAGAAGTGTCCATAATTGTATCGGATGAAAAATGGGTGAAGGAGCTAGGGAGATTTGATCTGAGAAGACGTGGCCTCAGACATTTGAACGACTTCCATGTGGGAGACAGAGCAAATATATTCCCACACCCCTAGGAGACAGACCTGGGACAACCAGCTGGGGGCCAGAAGTGGTCAGACTCTGGCTTCATGAGAAGCCTTTTTTAACAGCTAGAGCTGCCTGAAGTTGGAACCCTGTGAGGCAGTGCACCCCCTCCTTATTCCTGGAAAAGTTCAGGCTGATGCTGGGTGCCAGCTCTCAGGAGTGTGGTAGAGGGGCCTCTTTCCTAGGGTGACAGTGACAGGAGGGACAGGCTGTCCTCCACATCCTCCGCAGGATCTGGTGGCGGCGTGGGGAACAGACCTGGCGGGAGGACTAGATTTATCTGGGGTGCTATTTGGGGGAGGGAAAGCGCGGAGGAATTCTGGTCCCCCAGCCAGCGCTTTTGCCGTGGTGCCCACTTGAGGACCATTAGTGGGATGGCAGTGTCTGAGTCCAATAGTGGTAGGTTGGTAATCTCGGTGCCAGTGGCCTCCCTCACGAGTCTGGGACAACTGCTCTGCCTAGAGCAGAGGGGGAGACTAGGGGATTTCTGGGTCTGGTTTCTCTAGAGTAGGGTACAGGTGGAGAGCCATGAGGCTGGAGAGAACTTGCCTTAGTGACCAGGCTCCCCCACAGGTGATTTCACCAGTGGCTGCTGCCAAGCGGGTGGGAAGAGAAGGGTTTGGAGTCTTTGGGTATCTCACCAGCGCCTCCTCCCCTTGCTGTTCCATCTGCCTCAGACATGGAGTTGGAGCTGCTTCGGGGGAGCCAGGCCATCGAGCTTCGCTCGGCAGACCTGACGGGGCTGGAGAAGCACGTGGAACAGATCCGCGACCACATCAATGGGCGTGTGCTCTACTATGCCACCTGTAAGTGACGTGCCGGCTTCCAGCCCCTGGCCCTGCCCGTCTGCCCTCTTTAATTCTGGAGGACAGACTGGGTTGGAATGCTTTCCAGCTCCAGGAGACTTTTATACAGCCGAAAGCACAGCGTGGTCCACCCCTGGTGTGCAGCTGTTAAGATTGTTCTGGGCTGCAGCTGAGCCAGAGATGATGGGAAATTACATTTGAGAGACAGAGAGGGTGGAGGCGGGCCGTGCCTTTGTGACTGGGAGCTCTCAAGTGCAGGGAGCTTGACTGGGCGGCGTGCATGCCCTTCATCCTCCACTGAGGCTGAGTCCTGGACGAACCCAAAATCTTAACAAAAAGTGATGTACAAACTAAAAGCCCAATAAAAATCTTTGGAAAGAAGTCTGGAGGTTGAAAGAGTTTCAGAAAATGTCCTCCCCATTAAGTAAATCTCTGTCACTTGTGTCTGTCCCACACTTGGGGTTCCTGGGTTGCTCCCCCGCTCAAGCCCAAGGCCTGGTGGTGTAGGAAGCATAGGCTGCCCCACTTTGCTCAGTACAGCTTGCTCATCACCCAAACTTAGGGTGACTGGACCCCTTTGCCCCAGGACCCAATGGATCCCTTCCTTGAGAGACCACCAAGTATTTTCATCTTTGAGCAGCGATCCAGTTTCTCATTTACAGATGAGGAAATAGAAATCCAGAGAAGGGAAGTATTGTGTCCAAATTCACCCAGCTCCAGAGGCAGAACCTGTGTCTCTTGGGATCTCAAAGAGAAGTTGCAAATGGATGACGGGTAACTGCGTGTGTGTGGCACATATGGAAAAGGCGTGACGTGAGTGTACTAACCACAGCCCGTGCAATGTGCTAGGCATTTTACCTACATTAACTTTTTGACTGTTATTAATCACGTTAATTCCTTATTGAGCACTGCGCGAGAGACATCATGTGCATTATCTTGTGAGGTAGGTGCTGTTCCCATTTGACAAGTGAGGAAACCAAGGCACAGGCTGTGTAACCCCCCCAAGGTCACAGATGAGGCAGAGGGCAGGGCAGAGCTGGGTTTTAAACTCATGATCGTCTACCACAGTCATTAGGAGAATGGATGCTGGAGCCTGACGGCTCGGGCTCGCACAGACCCTACCCCGGGGGTCGTTCTGAGGAGTCAGTGAGTCAGTGCGCGAAACTCCTGTCATTAAGTACCTGGCATACCTTATGCTCCCAGTCTGCATCAGCCACCCCCCTGCCAGACCCCAGGCTCTCCACCCGGCACGGGCTCAGAAGTCCCGGAGCCACTGCTGACTTTGAGAAGAACCACATGAAGCCTCGTAGAGAAAAATATGTCCGTTTTATTGAGCACAACACCGAGCATGAAGCTGGAGGGGACGGGGTACAAGAAAACTAGGGAGGGACAAGAATAAGGTCCCCCGATTTCCAGGGAGAGAAAGAAGAGCAGAAGCAGGATGAGAATTAACCATCTGAAATGAAAACCGTCAACTTGCAATTTGTACTTCATTGGGTGTGGGTGGGGCGTCTTGGTCAGGATAAGGATTCCTCGCAGTACCTAATCATTGATTTTTTTCTTTTTCATCTTGGAGGCTGTGGGGCTGCTTTGGGCCCGGGGCAGGGAGGGAGGTGGTTCAGAAGTGAGCCGGGGGCAGGCTGGCCGCGTCTCAGCCCGGTTGGAGCTAATCCTAAAGCCAAGGATGGGAACTTGAGAGCTCACGGGTGGCCCACAGAGCTGACTGTCATTCATGCAGATGGGCAAGCGACTACATTAATGAGCCCATTCTGGCCGTGAGGACAAAGGCCTGGCAGGCAGGAGCGAGTGTGTGCTGAGCGGGAGTCTGGGTCGATGCTCCATATGGCTTTGCTTGGAGAAGGTGACACAGCCTGGCCAGCCCATTAAGCTTTTCATCACAAACAACACAGACCCGGGCAAGAGCTACCTAGTACACTGCACGGAGCCACGGCACGCAGGGTGTGGGGGCGCAGAGCAGGCAGGTCAGGGAGACCTGGAAACGGGTGGATGCTGCCCTCCTGCCCACGGCTTCAACGAGGCCTCCGCGCCTCGGGGCTCACTGCTGGGCCTTCCGTGAGGGTCTGCCCCGGGCGGCAGCGTGCTGCTTCCGACCCTAAACCACTCCTGCCAGGCCCTGCTCCGCTTGCTCCGCCTTCCTCCCTGCTGCAGGGTGGATGCCGGGTTTGGAAGGGTAGAGAAGAGATGACAACTCTCCTGCAGAGGAAATGGGTTCAGGGTGGGGGTGGGCCTGCCGCTTCCGGTGCCCCTCAGACCCCTTCTTTCAGACCCTGTGCTGGGGCTCTCCTTCTGGGCCAGAAACCCTCCCCGAGCCCCCCGCCCTGGCCCTCCCACCTCTGGTCGCCTCACCTGAAAATTGACACAGGCGTGGACTCCGGGGATCACATGATGAGACAGACTCCAGTCTGCCCCGCCCGGCAGTGGGAACTGCCGCTGGCTTTAACCGGCACCATGACCTCTGATTTGTAGTTCCTGGAAAGCAAACGAGGCAGCAGACTGTGAAGTATTTGTGGAAGCAAGAAGATCTGGGTGGTTCCCCATGACCGTGGCATCCACTCAGCCCTCCCTTTATCAGGTTTGGAAAGTACAAGCCCTTGCCGAAAAGACCAAGATGACAACGAAGCTCCCCTCCTCCCCCAACACAGCGGTTCTGGAAAGTCAAGGAATCTAGTGTGCATCACTCACACGTGCCCAGTTTTCTGCAGGCATTTATAATTCCTGTTGCTTCACTAAACTTTTAAGTACCTTTGTGAGGCAGGCTGAGCAGGTGGGTAGGATTTTACAGATGAGCAAACCAGAAACAGACACGTTGCCTGATCTGTCAGCAGCCACACAACTAGTGGGAGGGACAGGACTGGAGGCACTTCCCTTGACCCCTGATCCAGAGCTCTTCCCACCCTGCAGAGCCTCCTCCTTCTGGTCAGTGTCTTTCAGTCCCTTTGCCTGAGCAGGGCTAGGCCTCTGTCTTTGGCTGAAAATACGTACTGTTTTCTGTTAGCTTTTTTGAGGAGTGTGGGTTCGGAGCAGTAAGAGGACTTCTCTTTACTCCCGATGCTCAGGCAACTAGAACAGCAGCCACAGGGCCCAGCGGCCAGGGGCCCCTGCTGCATGGGCACCAGGCTGCTGCTGATGCGGAGCGAGCCATTGACCAGGCAGTTGAGGGACCTGCCACCGGGCGCAGCGGTCCGGGGGCCGTGCTGGCAGGGCAGCCGGGGCAGGGCAGGAAGTGCGCCACTCTGGTCCAGGGCAGGTGCCTCGGTGATGGTGAGCTCAGAGGAGCTGGGTCTGGAGGCTTCTGAGGCTTGAGTGACGGGAGGCCTGTTCTCCACCTCTGGGTGGATGCCTGGGCTGTGCAAGTTCATGTGCAGCTTCCTCATGTGATGCACCACAGCTGCTGCATTGAAGGCTTGCTGAGGAGACACAAGAGCAGCCTCTGGCCACCTCTGCTCCCAGAGGGCTGAAGGGCTCAAACTTTCCCTTTGCCCTGTGGCCTCTTGAAACTTGCCCACTTCTCATTTCAGACAGGGTCCAGGGAGCTCCAGCGTCTGCTAGGAAGCCCCAAGGACAGACCCTCCACCAGCCCTGCCCCAGCTCAGCCTCCAGTGGCCCAGAAGAGCCTGCTACCTCCCCAGAAAGGGCGACCTACCCTCCACTTGCTCTTGGCAAAGTTCTTCTGGATCTGGAGACTGACTGATGGGTAGATGTCCCGGTGGAGGGCTGTGTTTCCATTGATCCTGTAGATATAGAAGGGACACCTGGCTAGTGGGTGATTATGGGACTCATCCAGGAGCTGGGCAGGGAGCTGTGCATGCAGGTCCTAGTTGAGTGAACTCAGAAGAAGAGTGACCCACCGTAGGAATGGGCTGGAACCAGGCTCCTCTGTCCCCCTGGGCAGGTCATTAGGGGGCCAATGCTTTGGCAA